>NC_141685.1:1490425155-1491671155 GCF_964263255.1 Lissotriton vulgaris
TCTTCTGTTTGCATGCTTCTTGCAAGTCCCTGTGTAGCCATATCCTCAGAAAATGGGGCAACTGAGGCTGGGTCATGGATCCTGTGGTGAGATTTAGGGGGACCCCATATGAATATTTCCTTTTTAGCTTGACAGAAAGCAGTTTACATGCATGTATTGACATGAGCAAATTCTACCAATATATTCTGTCGGGTCAACGTCCCATCCAGCTGAATGTACACTGTTTATATATGATTGGCACTCTTGTCTCATGGAAATGGCATTAGTAAGTGGGTGATTACGTAAATCTTAAACAAGATACACTGGTCAAGTTTTAATATGGAAAAGTCTTCATCTTAAATACAGAGTACTTACAAATTAAATTAATATTGTTGTGAGTCGTGAATTTCTTTGCTTCTAATATAATGGTCACTAATGATGTGTTGGAAATTCTATATATCTCTATTCCTCTCCCAGCTCCATGTTCTACTATGGTTCTATATTTCATTTTTATGTATTTTCTTGATGTTTTATTCGCAGTAGGAATGGGGGGGGGGGGCTTTGCAGTGACTCCCCATTGCACCATGGTACACTTGTACTCTGTTTGCCTTTAGTTTTGTTTCTTTTTACTTTGGAGTGAGACTTCCCTTGCACAAAATTATTTTAACTCTTTTATTTAGCATTCCTTCCCCTGGGATGGTAGCCATAGCTTTCGAGACTCGATTTTGAAGAGCATAAAGTCTTATTGCGTCACCACAGCCCTCTTCCCCCATGCCATGGGAAAGATGGCGTTGTTGCTAGTGGCAGCCCATGCGTTTCAAAGTGGCATTCTAGTTGTCCTATCACTAATCAGCCTTAATTGTGCTAAGCGGTCAATAGACTGGAATGCTGGCTAGGGTTTGAGGTTTGTTATGCCAGCCTCGAGTCTCCAGCTGTTGACAGTCTTCTGTTCAAAAGGCATTTCAGACATTGCAAGCCTGAAATGGCAAACACACAGTAGAATATACAAGCTAAGATTGAGCCAGTTGACGAAGCATGTGTCTGGAGCTCAGCACAAACGTATCTTGTTTCAACAAGCATTGAAGCTTGTGACCTAGATTTTGCCTTGTTGACCTATTGGCTTTGCCAATGCGTTTTAATAATGCTGTGTAGCATCGGTAAAAAAAAAAAAGAAAAGGTACACTGATATAGCTGAGTATTCCGTATATATTTGTGCTCAATGACTCATTTGTGCGCGTCACCCCACATGTGTGCACCCATACAATAATGTAGGTGCTATTTTTGTATTTAATTGTTTCCCTAAATTATGCTTCCAAGATGGTGGATGCCTCTTGGATCGAAAAATTGAGCAAATTGAGTTTTGTTGCAAAGCAGTTTTGCTAAGGTTCTAAAAAGAATAATAAAGTAGAATAAAAGAAGGCCCTCAAAGCATTTTTTGGAGTGGAGAGTGACCTGGCATCAATGTCAAAATGAACATTAAAGCTTTTTTTTTTTTAAGACTGCCAGGTAGTGGAGCAGCGGGAGGGGACGCAATGGTGGTAATAGTTATTTGAGGGGAGAGAAAGCAGCACAAGAGGAAGAAAGAAAACACGGGCACTCTTAATGAACAAGCATTTACAATGCAATGTTCTCGCCTTTGCAAAAGTTAGAGCTATTGGCATTGTAAAGGAGAACATTTTTATTTATGTGTTGGTTTTGAAAACAGAATAATAAATGGCATTGTCATTTACAATGCCAATAGCTTAATCTCTCGCAAATGCGAGACCTATTGCATTTGCGCACACACAGCCACACACACACAGAGCCACACACACACAGAGCCACACACACACAGAGCCACACACACACACAGAGCCACACACACATAGAGCCACACACACACAGAGCCACACACACACAGAGCCACACACACACAGAGCCACACACACACAGCGCCACACACACACACAGCGCCACACACAGCGCCACACACACAGCCACACACAGCGCCACACACACACACACAGCGCCACACACACACACAGCGCCACACACACACACAGCGCCACACACACAGCGCCACACACACAGCGCCACACACACAGCGCCACACACACAGCGCCACACACACAGCGCCACACACACAGCGCCACACACACAGCGCCACACACAGAGCCACACACACACACAGAGCCACACACACACACAGAGCCACACACACACAGAGCCACACACACATCCACACACACAGAGCCCCCCACACATCCACACACACAGAGCCCCCCCCACACACACACACACAGACACACAGCCACACACACACACAGAGCCCCAGAGCATAATTCCAAGAGCCAGCAAAGGCGAGTGTGTGGAGGGAGTAAGGGGTTCAAACTTAGGGTGCAAAGCTGTGTGCGCGTGTGTGCGTGTGTGTGTGTGTGTGTGTTGTTACGGTTCGCGCCCCTCCCCAGCAGGCCCCGTAGCTGCAACTGAGATGCGCTACTTCGCCGTTTCGGATTAATCTACCGGCAATACTGGAAAGGGGCTGCGGGCGGTCTTTGCTGCGGAGGGCGCAACGGCACCTACCAGAGTCTGTTTCGGCTGGGGCCGCTCCGAGTACATGAGGCCTCTGGTATCGGAATAGAAGACAGGAGTCAATCCCTTGGACGGGGAGCTGTGTCGCAGGGCCAGATACTAGCAGTAAGTCGGGCACTGAGCGCCCCACTAAAAAAAACGGGCATGATCCGTCACAATCGCCGCCAGAGAGGGATTAGCAGACGGGACACCTTCAGGGCAGACAGCAGCATGTCTGTTTTCAATGCGTATATAGCTGCTGCCGCACGCAGTGAATTCCCGGGCCACCCACGCCCCCAGCACCTTTCTGCGGCTCAAGGTATGCTGCCTGCACCCACCTCTGCCACCATGGACCTGTGCTAGGCCGCGCTGCACTCACCACCTCTGACGCCAGGTGGTGGACAGCACTCAAGATTAGAGGGTCCAAAGTTATAAAATCATTTATTGAAGCAGTGTGAAATGGAACCAAGTTCACCTGGGATAATATACACATTCTATCGCCTTGAGACCTGCCCTCCATCCGGCGCACGTTTCAGTGAGTACCGACCCCTATCGGAGCTCCCAGGACTGTCTCGATGTGAGGGCGCTCTGCACACAGACCTCTGCCTGCTGCCCTGAGCGACGGTGCGCAAGCCCGGGGACTCCACGTGGCTTCAGGCCCCTCGGCGGCCCGGTGCCGTGGCACAAACCTTAGTCTCATCTGGTATGCCTGACCGAGGCTCTTCCCTGCCGCTGTCTGAGCCTGCCTGTTCCGCCACTATATTTCACCCAGGACTTGCGGACCTTACCCGCTGCATCATCAATGGTCCCACCGGTCTCTGCCACCATTCTTCCCTGTCTGCTGCCGATGCACTGCATGTGCGCTGGGATATTTCTGCCTCCACCTCACAGCCGGGATCTCGGAGCCGACCTCCCTCCTGTGGCGCCTGGGTGGCTGCTCTGCACTGGCAGCCGTCCTTACACCCGCCGCACCATCCGCCCATGTATTGAGCTGCAGGTGAAGACAGTGAGTCACGTGAGGCCCCACAACTCTCCACGCCTCACTTGCCGCCAGATTGGGACTTCCTTGCCATTCTGGGGTTTACCTTGAAATGGTCTGAGCCTGCTGGTGGAAAGCGAGAGTAACACAGCTAGGGGGAGTGGGAGGGGCTATGGTAAAAGGGATACATTCGAACAAAATACGGGCAGGGACAACCGCGTGAGAGGCCCTGAGCGAAGCAGCCAACCTGCAATAGACACGGCGGTCCGGAACACGCAATGGAAGGAATAGGCGCCGAAAGCATAACATCACACGCCATTGGGACACTGAGTTTAACAGCGTGTCTTGCTCGCGCTGTCTGCACTCGCCAGTAGGCTCTTTGATTGGTTGACAATGTCTACCAATCCGAAAGCTTATTTGGTAGCTGTCAACGAATCAGAGACCCGACCGGCCTGTGCAGACAGCGTGAGCAAGACACTCCGTAGAGATCAAAGACTCGGAAAACAAACCTTTTACCACACAAAGGTAAGTCAAGGAAGCCAGTCCAAGTGGGACAGCTTCCACAGAGAAAAGAGTATGTCACTAACACCTCTTTTCAAATGGCTGGCCACCATTTAGCATGAACGGTGACACCAGCCAATGGAAACTTACTCAATCTCATTAAATCTCCCCAGCGAAACTGCGCATGCTCGCAGTCTTACTCTAGCCGAGACCTAAAAAGGTAAGTGGTTTCCTAAATATGAGTAGTGGAAGGATACAAGCAAGCCAATCAAAAGTATGGTAAAGAGGGTATGGCCCCGAAGGCAAGCCTTTGAATAAGAAGTAAGCAAATGAGAAAAAGACGGCCAAGAGTTAGCAGTGGGCGGGCTGTAAGCTCACTGTAACAGTTTGGTATGGTTAAGAAGAGGGTTTTGCCTACAGACAGTTAAAAGCTGTCCTGTAGCGAAACCTTGTCTATATAGTGTTAGCAACTCCGGCTTGGACCAGCTCCTCATCACAAAGATTTTTAAATCCATAATCCATTTGAGCTGGTTGAATTCAATTGTTCTGCTACTCTAGAAAGCCATCAAGGGACTGGGCCTATGGAGAAAGAAGTGAGGAAAGTCTGGTACTCGCTGTTTAAAAGTACTTGGGTCACATTCCAGAAAGTCACTTAGTGTTTGCTGACAAAGAGTAAAGTGTAGTTGTTTCCAGGCCTTCCTCTGATCCCCAACTCATGGGAACCTCCACATACATGCCAGTATGGCCAGAAATGGCTACTTACATTTTAATTTTCTTTTTGAACCAGTATTGGTTACCGATTCCAAGAGTTAAGAAAACTTTCAAGTTGGAGTCTTTTGAATCAAATATCGAGCACAATGGAAATGATAATATTACAAGTTAGAACATTTGACATACAGAAAATAAATCATGAAAGCTGAGAAATACAAAATCCACGACCATCCACTTAAATGACTAATATAAAAACTGCAAAAAGAACAGACTAAATGCACAACGCCATACATTCACCCCAGTACAGAGATCTGTTCCTAAAACCATAGTTTTTTTGGTCCCCATGCCTTTCCAGTTTGAACCCAACCATATGCAAATCATGCTTGACCGTGCTCCCTATGGGAACAGTCCAGCCCGTACTGCCAGGCCAGGTCCTCCCTGGACTGAAAACCAGCATTCTAGGACCGGGTTTGGAGTTTCACCCCTCATCAGCCAGGCTAGCTTGACTCCAGTGGCATAGAGAGCACAGGACCCACATCTGGTATATATCCGTCCCACTCGGGGTGACAAATGCAAAAAGAACAATTTAATGGACAGAATGCAGAACAATGGCATAGATTCACCCCAGTACAGAGATCTGGGCCTTTTGGTCTGAGCCTACTCCACAGACGCTCTACCAGTGCTTAATTTGAGCTGGTGGTTTCCGGTGCTCAGCACTGGCATTTAATTGTCAACACTAGCACTTATGGACCGTCTTTCACATGGTGGCACTGTTGGTCTGATTCAGAGTTTAGCACAACAACAGTTGTTTACTAATTCTCTATGCATTAAAAATGACACACCTGCAGCTCAAGCTATTCTTAAAGCATTGGAGGACTGCAATAGTCTGGAATATAATACTTCTAGGAGGGTGACGGTTAGCCGTTGTGTTAGTGCCGTCATTGGCAGCTTCGACAGGGTAATGAGTGGTGCAAGCTGCTGTGGCCTCCTGACGCATAGCCAGCACTTTAAATTATATATATATATTTTTTTACAAATTAAGCACTACCCTCTACATGGGGAAGTACTTCTATGTTAACTATTCTGTTATAGGCAAGCTGCATTTAAAACTACACAAGACGAACAAGTTACTTACCTTCAGTAATGTTGTTTCTGGTGGATACTTTATCTGCAGATTCCTCTTTCCTTCCACCTCTGTCCTATGGAGTCTCCTCCCTTCATTATTTAAAAAAGCTCCCAAATTAGACTGGTAACAACAATGTTGTGCTCAGTTTCTGAGGGTTTAGGAAGGGGTGTAAGAAATTAACATCCGCGCACCGGGTTGATGCTTCTTTGGAGTACAGCCGAAGGAAAGTCTTCAGATCCAGTCTGGTGCCTGAAGAGTATTCAAACGTGAGGGATCTGCGGTTAGATCTACCGGGAAGAGCATCACCAAAGGCGATTAACTTGTTGATCACACCTCAAACCATGAACAGTAAATTTAATTATGTGACATATGTTTTCCTTAAGCTGCCTGCTTTGGATTTGCAGCGCTTGCATCAGGAGTAGACAATCAGACAGTATATGCCTGTTGTTCTCTCATTGTAACATGAATGTTCATGATAAATGACTGACTAGTTTTTTTCCCATAATTTACTTTTCGACCCAAAATAGGTGATGCAGGTAAGAGTTACCTGTTACAGTAATGTGTGGGTTTTAACGTTCAGTGGGATTCAGCCTGAGAAAATTCCCTCAAACGATGTATTGAAAAAACCTCTTGTCTTGCAACCTGTCGAAGGAGGAGCATATGGCTGGGGATGCCACTCGGATAGGGACATTTTTAAACTTTGACCCTTTCGCTGCGGCGGCTATTCCGCCGCAGCGCTAACAGGGCGCGGCGGCCGAATGCTGGTCACAGAACCGCACCGTCACCAGCCGCGGTTGAGCTGTGCTGGTGACGGAGCGGTTCCGTCATGACCCTCCCCGCTCAATACAACGGCCGCGCAGGCGCGAAATCCGGGCCATGACCGAACCGCTCCGTCATCAGCACAGCCCAACCGTAGCTGATGACGAGCGGTTCCGTCATCAGCAGGGGAGGGGTTAAGTCTGCATACATGCTAGAGCTGTATCAAGACTTGGCAACTGTTCCATCTGGTAGAAATGTTATCATCGTTTTAGAGTGGGCACACTTCCTTTAAAGGACTGCGAAATGGACGAATGCATCTATGAGGATTGTCCATTTTGCAAAGCCTAAAAGAGACCCATCTTTTTCATACCCATTATATACTAAGCTAAGGCTCTGTTTGTATTGCACCGGTGTGTAGGCAGCTAGGCACTGCTAGCTACCTTGTACCACTAAGATTCCTACGTAGATACCCACTTTCTATGTATGTATGCACAGTTGTAAAATTCATGGTGAAAAGGAGGGCTATCTTTGCTGCTAAGTAATTCTAAGGGTTCTTATCTTTTAACTTGTAGTGAATATTCTGATAAGGATTTTTAAATTATATTTTTCACTTTGAATGCCCATTTTCAGAGGCTTTTAGTCTAAGCAAGAATCGGCTCTTGCGCAATGTGGATATGGATATGTTGTTTTATGCGATTACCTGACATCATTATGACGTATGTATGAAATGTATTTAATTATTGCCTGCTTTTATGGCTTTTGCTGAAATGGTTATTTATTCGTTCGGTGGGCAACAATTGTGTTAGTGCTCTGCAGTTAACCACTGTGCTCAGGGCTCCACAGACAATCCCATTTAAAGGAACCAAAGCCAATCATTTTTAATATTAGATGATCATGGTTGCAGTGTCTGTTCTCTGTAAATGTGAAGCCCTCCTTTTTACCATTTTTCGGTTTCTTTGGTGAGTCTGCATGATGTTCTCCAGCATGGCGTTTCCGCGCGAAGAAACTAAATAGACAGCCATGGTGAAAGTTCCGTTTTGTTGGCCTTTTTAGGTCTTGCCTGGCGTTGCAGCGCAAAGTGCTGCTTGCTGTGCGAGCGATTTTGTAAAAGATCAGATTTGCGAAAGGGGCTTGAAGCCCCGCCCCTCATTTCCATTGGCTAGTGCCACCGTTGGCCAACCATTGGAAATTGAGTTTTGTAGCACCATCTCTTTCTCCTTTTCATCAGGCCGATCCGGACAGGGTTGTCTGTTGTGCGGCTGTCGCAAAGCACTTTCTTATCTTTATGGGGCCATGTGTTTCTAATTAGAAACACATGGCCCCATAAAAACAAGAGATCGATGCTTTAAGCGGGTTCCCTGTTGACATTTCTGGGGGGAGCGGCTTCCTATCTGGCAGAAAGCGCTCAGACAGCAGTGCCTGGAGAGGGCCGTGTGTGATTAATCCCCTGTAGCTAGCTGCACACAAAGTCGGGGGGGGTGGAGGGGGTTGGCACAGAGAGTGGGCTGCGTCTGAAAGCTAATTGTGTTCTGTCTAATCCGTCAGGGCGGAGTGCAGACTGCACAAGGCCTCCTGGGGCTGCTACAGTGCTTCGTCCTCCTCACTGCCCCGCCTGGCGCTGGATGGTAGCGCAGTGTGCGTCGCACAGGGAAGCGCTTTGCGTGGCACAGTGGTGTAGCGTTGTGTGGGTCACCAATGTCTGCGACACTGGCGTACCTTCAGCACTCTTGTATGTATGTTCAGTGTTTGTGTGCAGCATCGCTGAGTGTCAATGTATAGTGTGTGTTTCTGACAACACTTTGTGTGCCATTGTTAGCCAATGATGTTTATTTCGTGTCACACTGTGTGCAAACTGTGTGTGCGCGCATCTGACAACACTGTGTACCATTTTTAGCCACTAATGTTTGTTTTGTGTATCACACTGTGTGCGGTGTGCAGACAGTGTGCCATTCATAGACACTGATGTCTGTTGAATTTGTCATCGCTGTGTGCCTGTGTGGGACAACACTATATGGCGCTGTTAGATGTTGGTGTTTTTTGAGTGCGTCATCGCTGTGTGCGTCTGTGTGTCTTTTAGAGTCTGGTGGTTGTCGATTGCGTCGGTGTGAGGGTCTGTGTGTGACAAACCTGTGTGTCTTTTAGACTCTGATGTTTGGAGTGTGTCATCGCTATATGAGGTGTTTGCGTGTGTGTGTGAGACAACACTTTGTGCCATGTGTAGCCACTGCTGTTTTGTGTGTCATTGTGTATAAGAGGTGTGTGTAAGTGAGTGTGAGAGAGAGAACCCTGTGCATTTGGTGGCCACTTATGTTTTTTGATTGCATCATCACCCTGTGTGTGAGAAACGACACTTGTGCCGTGTGCAGTCACTGCTGTGTTTCGTGCGTCGCCCTGCGTCCAAGAGGCCCCCACGCTGCCACCTACAAGAACACTGCGCTCTACGAGGCTTTGCTGACAGTAGTGTCCATCACCGCTGCATGTGTGTGTGTGTGTGTGAGACAGCACTTTGTGCCATGTGTAGTCACTGCTGTTTTGTGTATCATTGTTGTGTGTAAGAGGTGTGTGTAAGTGAGTGTGAGAGAGAGAACCCTGTGCATTTGGTGGCCACTTATGTTTTTTGATTGCATCATCACCCTGTGTGTGAGAAACGACACTTGTGCCGTGTGCAGTCACTGCTGTGTTTCGTGCGTCACCCTGCGTCCAAGAGGCCTCCGTGCTGCCACCTACAAGAACACTGCGCTTTACGAGGCTTTGCTGACAGTAGTGTCCAAGCCAAAGTAGACTCAATGGGGGGTTCTATCTTTTCTGCTTTGGCCGAGAGGCTGGGGCTCCTTGCCCTGGTCTCCCAGGGCCATCGAGGGCCCGGAGTTCGAGACGTCAGCGGAAGACTTTGCTATAATAAAGTGATCTACTCGCCTCTTTTGTAGACGCGCGTCACACCGATGTGCGAGCGTCTACACAGGCACTCCGCTGAGCATCCTGCAGGCTATACATGCCTTTTGATTTGATGTGATGTGAGGTGTGAGTGACAACACTGTGTGCCTCTGGCATCTACTGATGTTTTTTGAGTGCATCATCGTTGTTTGCCAGCTCTGTGTGTGTCACAGCAATGTGTTCCACTTATGGCCACTGCTGGGGGGTGAGGGGGGAGGGGTTTGGGGTTTGTGTGTGCTAGAGAGAGTGAGCGACAGTACCGTGTGTGTGTGTGTGTGCGCTAGAGAGAGTGAGCGACAGTACCGTGTGTGTGTGTGTGTGTGTGTGTGCTCTAGAGTGAGCGACAGTACCGTGTGCCTTTGATAGCCACTGCTGTGTGTGTGTGTGACAACACTGTGTGGCTTTTGTAGTCGCTTATGTTTGGTGAGTGCACCGTCGATCTGTGCACGGGTGTGTGAGACAATATTGCGTGCCATAATAGTCATTGATTTGTTTCGTGCATCACTGTGTGTGTGTGTGTGTGTGTGTGTGTGTGTGTGTGTGTGTGTGTGCGTGTGTGTGTGTGTGTACGTGTGTGTGTGTGTGTGTACGTGTGTGTGTGTGTGTACGTGTGTGTGTGTGTGTGTACGTGTGTGTGTGTGTGTGTGTACGTGTGTGTGTGTGTGTACGTGTGTGTGTGTACGTGTGTGTGTGTGTGTGTGTACGTGTGTACGTGTGTACCCGATGTGCCAGTTGTAGCCGTCAGGGGTGGCCTTAGGCATGTGCAAGCTGTGCACCTGCACAGGGCCACCAAACCCCAGGGGCCACCACGCATATATATATCCTTAATATAATAATACTCTGAGGATGGATACATATTTGTGTGGCGGCCCCTGGCAGGGATTTGGCGCCTCTGGTTCTGTTCCACTTCCAAACACCCTGACCCCCACCCCACCTCTTCACTGGCCTCCGCGTTCAGCCCCGCCCGGACCCCCTCTTGCGGGCCCCTTACCTAAGCGCCCTGCCCAGGGCCGCCATGAGCCTAGAGCCGCCCCTGTAGCCGTTGATGTTTCTTGGCTTCATCTTCACTGTGTGTGTGAGTGACAGCACTGTGTGCGATTGGTAGCCACTGCTGTTTGTTGAGTGCGTCACCGCTGTTTGCAAATTTTTGTGTGTGACTGTGTACAGAATTGTTAAAGTGTGAATGTGAGGTGTGTGTGTGACAGCAAGGTGTGCCATTGGCAGCCACTGCTGTTTATTGATTGCGCCACCGCTGTTTGCGAGCTGTCTGTGTGTGTGTGACAGCAGTGTGCCATTGTTAGCGATTGGTGTTTCTTGAGCGCGTCACCACTGTGCGCGAATGCGCAGCGTTTGTGAGTGACTGTATACATACAGCATTGTTAAAGTGTGAGGTGTGTGTGTCCAAGGTGTGGCTTTGTTAGCCGCTGATGACTGCGGTGTGCATTACCTCTGCGTGTAGCTGTGTAGTATTATTACTTGTTTGTATAGTTTATCATTTGGTGTCTGTGTGCACCGTAACTGAATCTCAATGTGCGTCGTGTGTGTGGCTGCCGGCTGGCATCAATGTGTGTCACTGATGTGTTTTGTGCGCCATTGCTGTGTGTGGGTGTGCAGCACCCAGTGTGTGCCGGGTCACAGCCTTTTCCAAGGTGTTTTGAGTTTTCTAGCGCCATCACAGGAGGTGCAGCACTAGGTGAGCGGGAAGGGGCCGTGCCGCAGCCTGCACGTCCTTTCAAACTGTTCATTTATACATGAGGTTTTAGAGGGGAGCTTGCCCCCAGGTGCTCGGAGTGCTGTACAATATTTATAAGCATGTACTAGGCGTAGCATGCCAACTGCCTATGCGCATGTACACAATCTCACCAGGTGTGATGAATGGACACATAATTACTGGAGGGGGGGGTTGCACAGTTTAACCTATTGGCATTGTAAATAACAATGCCTATTATGCTTTAAAAACCAACATGTAAATAAAAGGCATTGCCATTTACCATACCAAAAGCTCAAAATCGTGTGAATTCGAGACCTATTGCATTGCAAATGCTTGTTTGTTATAGCAGTTTGTTTTTGAGCTTTACATGAAGTAAAGCGAGGCTTTCCTTTATGGGATACTTTTTTTCTTCTGATAAACTCGTTTTTATTAATTTTAGTAGTTTACAACCAGCCACATCAACACCGACACTGCTCCCTAAGGAGGCCAATAGCAATAGAATAATAAACATTACAGTGAGTAAAGGTGCACTCCAACAAAATTACATCAATATCATTACATCATCCTCACATTGATCCCACGTCCGTGCCCCAAACCGTTTCTCCCATACTTTGGCATGTTTAGCTGGGCACCCTCTTCCCTTCTGCACTTGCTTCTGCTGGCGCACCGGTCTAGCCCATGTCTCCATTGTGTCAATGTTGGTTTGGAAGCCTTCCAGTGAGCAGCTGCATTACAGTCATCCACTAACCGTGCCATCCCCAGGAGAGCTCAGTCTGCACATGTCCCTCCCGTGCTCTCAGGTCCTCACAGTGGGATCAATAACTTGGAGACTTCTGCCTCCCAGTTCAAAACATCGAACAGTTTGTCAATCACTTATTTCTAGTGTCTTGACCGTCTAGGACAGGACCATGTCATGTGAAAGAAATCAGCAGGTACTTGGGAGCATCAAAAGCATGCAGGACTGGCGAGAAGCTCAGCTTCATGGAGCCTATTTGGAGAGAGGTATGAGGTGTGGAGATATATGCTTGTACTAAACGAAGTCGAGATGAGATAGCGAGGAGCTTAGGATCCATCAGTGCATCTCACCAATATGCGTCCTCTATAGGTTCAAGCCGCCCTTCCCAGCGTGCTCTAAAGGCTGACAGTGTGACTGGGACATTGATGATCAATGTGCAATAAATCTTAGATACCCCTCTAAGCACCATGTCAAAGCACCCATCATAATCTTAGCCTCTATTGGATTGAATTCTGGAATCGGAATATCGGGGAAGGGGATGTTGCACGGACCCACAGGGCGTGACGCAGTTGAAAATATTTATGGAAATGCATTCCAGACAGGGAGTAAGCATGCTGAAATCTTGAAAGGAAGGCATATGATTACCCTTCCACGTCTTCTGGCAGTGTGATGCCGATGAGGGTCCCACTGAGTAAAGCCATCTAGGAAGACTACTTATTTCAGCCGTGCCACGGGGAGGGGAAGCTGGGTGAATTCGGACCTCCATCCTGTGTGTTGGGCAATCTTCCACCCTTTAAATACCAGCCAGGTCACTTCTGGAAGTGTGCTGGTAATTTTGCATTGCCAGAATTCAGGGGGAAACCTAACGTGTTGAGATATAACCTGTAGGATGGGTCGGGCCACCCACCACTGAGCCAGTCGTTAACAATCAGAAGGTGAGATGACAGGTGATACAAATACAGGTTAGTCATGCCCAGACAGCCATCGCAGGGGGCACGCTGGCAGGTACCAAACGCAATCTCAAGTTGTGCCATAAGAATGCAATCACTATTGAATCCATCTCCTGAAACCAGTGACGAGGAATCGCATGAGGGAAATTTTGCAGGAGCTAGAGGAATCGTGGCAATAACCAATAACATCATTTTATACAGTGCTATTCACCTAATGACATTCAGTGGGAGTGTCTGCCACTTCCTGAGATCCTCCCTGATCTTGCGAGTGAGAGGGATTATGTCAAGGGACCAGGTAAGCGCTGGGTCCAGGGCCACCTGGATTCCCAAGTACCGGAAACTAAGAAGGCGTATTGGGATAGTCATTTGCCAATCCACACAGTCCAGTGAGTGAACTAATGCAACCAGAACATATTAGCAGAGTTAAGTGTTAATCCTGAGACCTCAGCGAAAATTTGCAGCAGCTGGAGGCATCAAGGGCCAATAGTAGCTGGATTTTTATAGTACAGGAGAATGTCGTTCGCATAGAGAGCTATGCATTCCTTGTGTCCTGCAGCCCATTCCCATCCCTGTATCTGCACGTCGCAACGTATCCTTGCAAGGAGCTCAATAGCTAGGGCAAAAGGAGGTGGAACAAGGGGCAACCCAGGCGCGTTCCACGTCGTATGAGAAATTCAGGAGAACCCACCCCGTTAATGTGCACTCTGGCCGTCAGGTTTGGGTAAAGACCTTGGACCAGACCTCGGAATGGTGATCCGAACCCCACCCTTTTTAACACTCATCACGTGCTCCCAATCCAGAGTATGGACCGTCTTTTCGAAGCATATCAATAACAACGCTAACTGGAGGGCAAGAAATGGCAGTAGGAGAGCACCATGTAAGACACCGCGGACACTGCCTCGTGCTTCAGGAGCTTTTTGGGATACTTCATTATAGTTCTCCACTCCTCTAGCTAGAACGTCAATGCATGATGGTGCCAATTATTTCTAGTAATATCCGTCCAGGTCTTCCTTTGCTCAGGACTAGAAAAGGAAAAGTATTGTTCATCTCAGTGCGTCACAACTTTGCATGTTTCCGCTACTGCTTGCCCTGTTGCCTGTGAGCATTTCCTTGATTCTTCTGTTGTACATGATTCCGGTCTTGTTGACATTTGCCTGCCTTCTTTCCTCCTGCTTTCAAGTTTCACCTTAAGGTACCTGAATAATTTCCGGATTCCTTTTTCTTCCCGCCCCCGCTTCACCTTGTGATCATTCAAGTGTTCAACATGGAGGGACGAGACAGCAGGCTGCATCTACAAACAAGGAGGAGCCACCGCACCCTACTCTTAGGACCAGCTGTTGACAATACCAGGCATGGTTGTGGCTTCTCTGTTAGACTGGTCCATAATTATGGAAATAGGTACAGTTCGTTCTAGGCTTCGCCAATCTGTGACACCAACCAATCAACAACTATCCAAAATCGCCAAAATGATGAACATTGATAATGAAATTGTCCTGGGTGGATAGCTATTTGCTGAATGCAACATTGCGACTTACCACACATCTCTGTAATTATGAAAAATCTAATTTCTTCAAATTACAATCAAGTGATTTGAAACAAGACCTTAATTTCTTATTGAAACTGCCAAACAAGGTGTCATTGTGTTCCTAAATGTCATTAATACGGATACAAAGCATACTAACAATTAAATGACTATAAATGCTAGAAGAAATGTCAATAACTGTTCATTAATACAAAGACAAAGCATAATGATAAACACATGAATAAAAATGTTCGAAATAAACTATTGAAATAGCCAGCAATAGATCCTAAAGCGCATTGCTGGTTATTTGGACCGATCAAGATCTTTTGGTTCTTGAAAATATGAGCACATTAACTATTGCGTCACCTGGGATTGTAATGCCGGCTTTTTGGATTTATGTACCAATAATTCCCTGGCTGAACGCTCGACAGCTGGCTACAGCAGCATTAAAAATAAGGTTTACAAATGTATTACACTAGCAGGAGCTTAACAGAACACGTCAAATTCCTAGGCCCATACGAACCCCCATGAACAACGAAAAGTGTTTCTTTTTGATGTTCAAATACTATGTTTAAAGAGAAATATAATACTTTATTGGAGCAGTTCATACAGCATTGTGCAGTGCTGTATTGAGAATAAAATGTGCTTGTAGTCTGGGTATTCGTTTTATGTATCAAGCCTTTGGATGAACTTGCAATGATTTCTGCACTGGCACTTTAGTAACCCCGGGTCCACTTAGTATTGCTGAGGGCAGTCGGGAGCTGGGAATTCATTTTTCCTTTGTTTAGTTTTTTTAATATATTGTTAGCCCTCATTTTGCGATGCTGAGCGCAACAGTGGTTACAGGGCTGCAATTGCTTGCACCCTTTAAAAGAATGGTAGTGGCATGGAAGCAACAAAGGCAAACCCGTCTGGTCCACAGCCGGCGCCAGCCACGCTGCCAGTGTGGAATGTATTCTTCAGCAAAGATGAAAGAAATAGGATCAACTTTGGGCCATAACATTCAGTTTCAGGTACAATCTATCTTTGGGCCCTTATATTGTATAAAATGTGATGTACCAGTCATGACTGGATTTAAACTGAGAATGGACTCCCACACATCTTTTCGTATGGGAATAACATTAGTTAACCACAAAATCATAGTCTAATTAGGTGTTTTATAAATTCACGATTACATGTTAAACATGCTAATGATGTTACCGATCTCATATTAGACATTAATGTAGATCTGTTTGTCACAAGAATCAATTGTTTTGGTTTGGCCATAATGTGATTACCTATTAGATGGGATGATTTAAAACCTAATAATCAGGCAGCTTCCGATATTAATTTTGCAGCGCAAATCTTTTCTTGATCTACATGCTGTGCGTTATTCCGCCCTCCTGTGGGTGGGTCCGGAACTCTCCTCTTGTAAATTTGTCCTTCTCTTTCCTCTTGACTATCCCCACCATTTGGTGTCTAGTCCAACCTCTCCTTAAGTCCTCCGCCCTTCCCCGGAAGCTTCCATGCCAGCTGCGGTCTGTGCAGGTAACATCGGTGGGGCCATGAGGCCGTGTAAGGAGGGGATTAAACGATGCAGAGGGAAAATTAATGATTTCATTTTCCCTAGCCATCTTCACTCAGAATCCTACCTTACACTGCCCCACCGCTGCTACCTGCATGGATCGCGGCTGCTCCATGCATGGTCGACATCTTCATAATGTTTCTTTAGCAACTTTTTTGGGGGTTTCACGGTCTTCCTCTTTACGGTATATTCTTAAAGTTTTGTTTCCCCTTCTGCCCACCTCAACTCCTTCCTAGTGGGGTGAGTGGGGTGCATGTGGATCTAAACAATTCCTCATGCTGCAAAACTACTGCTACAGGTAATTAATCATTTCGTTTTGCAGTATGAATCTTTTCTGGATTCACCTGCTGTGCATAGATTTTGTGGCAGTTTTCTTCTTTCTGGAAACTAGGTTGGAGATGAGTTTGAGCTTGTACACAAATGTTTCAGTACTCTCTGTTCTACTTGTGCCTCTTTGTTCATCTGCACGTCGATGCAGTAATGTCTTGTGAACGTGTGTACTGATGACCAAGTGGCTGCCAGGCATGTCATTTAACAGAACATTTACCTTTCTTGCGTGTCAAATTAGCTCTTGGTTTATTTTTTAGTTGTATGCTAGCAGTCCTGAGACACATCGGATTGTTTGAGAAATCCACCTAGTGATGGTGTTCTTATGAACTGGTTTCCCTTTGTTGTTGTCTGATAATTATACAAAGAGTTGTTTTCCTTTCCTGATTGGTTTTGTTTTCTCCATATAATGCCCGTCTGGCATCTAGTGTATTTAGAGCTCCTTCTGCCTTATTTTCTCTTCTTGGAAGAAACTCCATATTCTGGTTGCTTGGTTTAGGATAAACTGGGATTTGACCTTCGGTAGGAAATGTGAGTTGGTCCTCATGACTATCCTGTAATGGTGTATTTGCATGTATGAGTCCTGGATGGTGAGTGCTTGCAACTCGCTTACTCTAGGGAGAGATGTAATTGCAACTATAAAGGATGTATTACGTGTAGCCTTGTGGAGTATTTCAAAGGGTTCCTTCATCAGTTGGGTCAGAACTACGTGTAGGTTCCATGTAGGCGTTGATGCACTCCTTGGTAGGGCTATCCTTTTGTCCCCTTCTAGAAATGTTTTCATCACTGGTGTAGTGAAGAAGCTTCTTCCTAAGGGACTGCTTGTGTAGGTCACTATTGCTGCCAGATGCACCTTTTTCAGCGCATAGGTTGGTTAGCTTGCTGTCTAATAGGTGTGTGATGTAGACATTTCTTTTGGGCTATTTGTGTAAACGTTTTTTTTGTTTAAAACAATAACACCTTGCACACATATATATGGAATAAAATTCAAGAAAATATTGTGGACATTGTCGCTTGTTATTCCTAGTGGGACTCATGTATGTGGGAGGCTTACTCCCCCCCCCCCCTCCCCCCCCCCCCGCTTTGTCGGTCACTGATGTGTACTGCTCACTGTGCGATAAACTGGCTGTGTTTTCATTGCTGCATATGTGTTCATTGAAAATCAATGAAATTGATTATCAAAAAAGAATTCAAGAAAATAAATATTTATTGGCCTGCTTTAGAAAAAGGAATACTTTATTTAAAAACACTCATAGACAATAGTAGTCTTCTAACCTTTGCAGGCCACAATACCTGTGAGTATGGCCAATCGGATTAAGTCGCAACATGTATTCTACCCAATGAATATTAACTGGGTGGGCCAGATACTGACTGTGTCCGAATCCTCATTTTGGAACCGACCTATTAGGATGTAGGTCGGTTCCCAAATTAGTTTCTCGTTGCTTCCTTGAATGATACATCTGGTAATTAAATAGAGCGTGGAAACTACCAATAAATAAAGCTTAATCGCCTTTAAAAAATCCCAATTCACATGTTCATGAGTGTCACTTGGCTCTCACTACTTTATAAATTGTACAGCAGTTCAAAGAGGTTTTTCTGCTGCTCCTAAAGTTCTAAGTTAGTTTCACATACAATGATGTTACCAAATAATTCAGAAATGCCTGAAAACAGAATGGCACTTAATTTACGCATGCCAGCGGAAACGCAGCTTTTATTCGGTTTTGCCAATGAGTTGAACGGTGTGCAAGCAGGAGTGCCATGTTGCAAGATTGCTCAATTAAAATCTCCACCTTGAAAAGATAAAAGGCTGAGCTGGCCCTTCTGGGATTCATACCTGCACCCTGCAGCTTATGCACCGCACCGAACCGCAATGCTCGAAACCATTGCCGATGTTCTTTGTGTTCTTTGTGTTATGTTCATGTAAAACGCTGTCATAACACAGGCACCAAGTAGTATCCAAAGAACTTAGTACAAACACTGAGGTGTTACTGGCATTTACTTTTACGCAGAGGCAGGCTGAATCTTATTAAAAGGCTGGCTACTCGTATTTATTATATTGTAATAATCTTATAGCTGCTTCCTACACCAGAGGTTCTTAATCTTTCGGCTTATGTGGACCGATTGAATAACACCTAGAAGCCTGGGACCCAAAGCTGTTTCTATCATTTGAATTTAAACAGTAAAACCAATGCATGCCATATGAATTCAGCACATTTACTTTCCTCTGCAACTACCTTTTTTAAATCTAATAGTAACTACATACCAGTATAAGACCCAAGCGATGTTCACATATCAGAAGTTAATCATGTGAAATCAGACCACTCAGCAGAAGTATTGGGATACAAGTAGTAATTGTATTGATCAGGGCATTGGGCAGACACGGCAGCAATGGAGCTCGGTATAGACAAAGCTAAAAACAAGGCGGCAGAGGCTGTTTGGAGGTTACATACTGGGATGTAGAGACTGCTTGTGGACGTGTTTTGCTCTGGTGAGAATTGCAGGCATGCCCCTTTCTAATAACTAAAGTGTAGCTGCTTGGAGTCTGTAATGGCCTGACCATGTGAAGTAGTAGATTGGAGAATGTGCAGCCTGAAAGGGCCTCTTAGGCAGCGACCTGTGTATACTTGCACAGATCACTGAGCGCGTAGAACAATGTCTGTTCTTAAATATGCCGATGTGTACGATTTTCTTGAGTTATAAGCAGTTCAAACATGTTTTCAGTCAGAAGCTGATTGCTGGCTCAGGTCGGAGCATGTTTGAATACAAACAGTTCCTACACGCAAAGGCATCTGCTCCGTCCTGCACTAACAATCCGCTTCTAACTAAAGTCACTTTTGAACTGTTTATAGCTTTTTAGGAAGCCATACACATCGGCTCATTCAAGAACAGATCGTGTTCTAACCGCTCATTGATCTCAGCCTGTGTACTAAGTTAGGCTGCTTAAGAGTCCCTTTCAGGCTGTACTTTCTCCCATCCACTACTTCGCATGGTAAGACAATAAGACTACTGTTGATTTTATGAATAGATATAGCAAATACATTGGGGAGGCCATACAATAGACTGTTGTTACTTCAAGACACTATTATCATCCCAGTAGGAAACACCTTTATACAGCTTCTGATCTCAAAATGCTTGTGATCACTGACCGAAATAAGAGTTTAAGGTCATGTGGTTCTGCAGACTCCCTGAACTGCCACTGTGGACCCCAGGTTAAGACCCACGGTGCAAAATAACAGCACTTTTGGTTGGTCAAGTGCCACTCTGTTGTGCTTGGTTGGAGAAGACTGTTTGTGAAAGTATCACCTAGGTGTGGTTTGCTTGGTGTCATGCGCAAGACAGAGTTCTTCTCCAGAGGACATCTTATGCATGAAGTGCCAAAATCAATATGAAAGATAGCTTTGTAGGCTGTGTATGCAAACAAGTATGATCTGCAGTCTGAGATATGGGGAGTCCTGCTATAGGAATAACTGGGACTTTATTATTTTTCTGATTCATATATAGCAGATTTTAATCCGTATACCCTTTGGGAACATATTTTAGAGACCTCAGATGTGTGTACAGAGATGGAACTCCCCCCAATTCGTGTTTAAAAAAAAAAAAAAAAAGGAAAGGATCACGAGTGGGGTGGTTCTGGATCTGAGCTTTCCCCTTTGACTCTAGTTTGAGTTTAGATAATATGATTAGTGGCCATGTCACATGGGTGACCTCATGAGCTATACAGAGGGATTTAGAAGAGATTATTCTTGTGATGCATAACCAATGTAGGGCCTTGGTGGGTAATAACAAGCATCTGGCTCTTCACTTCCTTACCATTGTTTTGTAGATCCTGGCTTGTTAAGAAATATATTGTTTTCGAAACACATGCTAGCAAGTCTCTGCTGTGCCCATGGTCTTTCTTGTGACTAAATCGATGATTTTTGTTTCTCACACAAGTTTTAATCTGGCTCCCTTGCATGATCTCACCTCTGATCCTTCAAAAATAAAAAATGTTTCCCCTCTGTCGTTCTTCATCAACTATATTTTGAAATGCTTAGAAATAAGTTACATGTTAATTTCACAAGGATAAAAATGCTTCTGGTGTTTTGGTGTACATAGAATTACCCTGTGGAGAAAACAGAATTGGTTGGTATAAGAAACTGGTTTTGTTGGGGAGGCGGGGGTTTGAAACGCTTCTCAAGCAACCACCACAAGTCTTCACAGAGAGAAGACACAAGCAAACCCTAGATGAACCTGTACGCAACCCTTGGTTAGCTTGGCACAGAGCAACCATGTTCACTCCGAGGCAATGTGTAAAGCATTTGTGCAGCATTTCAAACGTTAATACATGAAAACATACCACACATGTAGCCCACAACAGATTTGGAAACATTGATTATTTTTTTTAATAAATAAAACAAGAGCAAAACAACAAAAATCCAATTAGTAGAACTGAAGATATTCAATTTTAAAGATTTTTGAAAAATAGCACCAAAATGATATAAGCTCCAACTGTGGATATCTGGTCGCACCAGACAAGGACAAAGTGACAAGCTCAGGTCGACCTCGATGTAGCTTGAGCCGGTACAGGGACCTGGTTAAGCCCACTGAACAATAGCACAGCACTCCTTCTACCTGGCAGAGCAACGACCAGTCCAGAAGTGGTGTGACATCCAATATATTTATTTATTTATTTATTTTATATTCTTATAAAGCGCCAGACTAGACCCCCGAAGGGGTATCTCCGCGCTATTGCTGTACCACGAGAGTGTGCTAAATCCGAGAGTGTGTCTAATATAGGGTGCAGAAGCTGGAAGGCAGTTATTTGTCAGGATACAAATACGTTTTTAAAGTCTTTCGGAAACTCAGATGACTGGGGATTGATCTGAGTTCTGCAGGCAAAGAATTCCAGAGTGCTGGTCCGGCATAAGCTAACGCACGGCCACCTTGTCTGGCCTTTTTTACTCTTGGTGTCTGCAAGAGCTGCTGATGACTGGAGCGCAGAGGTCGCCCAGGGATGTAGGACTGAAAGATCTTAGCCATGTATTTAGGGCCCTCTCCTATCATGCTCTTGTGTATGGTGCATAAAGTTTTGAATTGGACTCGCTTCCTCACTGGGAGCCAGTGGAGTCTCAACAGCAGGGGATTAGAAGGAGTCCTTGCTGGAGCGTTCAGGACAATCCTTGCTGCTGTATTTTGGATTACTTGCAATTTACTGAGCTGCTCCTCGTTAGCTCCGAGGAGCAGCCCATTGCAGTAATCCACCCTGCTGATGACCAAGGCCCGCACCAGCGTTTTTCTGTGATGGTCTGGTATGTAGGGGAAGACTCGTCTCAACATCCCAATAGCCCGGAAGCAGGTGCCAGCAACCTGATTAACATGTCCCTTAAAGGTAAGTTGCTGATCGAAGAGCACTCCCAGGTTCCTAACAGATCTCTTAGGAGTGGGGACAGGACCTAGCTCCACGGGCCACCAGTCAGATGACCAATATGTTGCCGCTTGTCCAAAACACATGACCTCCGTTTTCCCCACATTACACTGCAGACAGTTAGTTGACATCCAGTCTGCAATGGCTCTCATGCCATCTGCAAAAGATCTTTTTATTGCAGATGTGAGAGTTTTGAAAGGGAAAAGGAGTTGGGTGTCGTCAGCATACGACACCGGGGTGAACCCGAAAGATCTAGCTAAGTTGGCTAGGGGTGCCACATACACATTGAAAAGTGTAGGACTAAGGCATGAGCCTTGTGGCACTCCCTTATTGAGCTCCCTTAGCGTGGATTTGTGGGAGCCCAGCCTAACTTCTTGGACACGACCAGTCAAAAAGCTCTTCATCCATGTCAGAGCCTCTCCCTCCACACCCACCTCACCTAGGCGATCATGAAGCACCGTGTGAGACACCGTATCGAAAGCGGCGGAAAGGTCCAACAGCACCAGAATCATGGAACTGCCCTCATCCAGTGCCATTCTGATGTTATTGGTCACTGTCTGAAGGGCTGATTCTGTGCTGTGGTTTGGCCTGAAACCAGATTGTGAATAGTCCAGGCCATCCGTCGCTTCCAAATGTTGAGAAAGATAGGTGTTCACGTGCCTCTCTGTAACCTTGCCCAAGGAAGGCAGGAGGGAGATAGGTCGTAAGTTGGAGAGGTCTGTCCAAGGAGAAGATGCCTTTTTTAGGTCGAGCAGACCTACGCTCAATGCGTGAGCATTGAGGGTGTCTGCTTCAGACCTATTGTGGCCCGTTATTGGGAATGTGGACACCAATCTGACACGAGCGTAATCCCTTCGCAGTTTTCACCGCGGGAGCGCGCGTCTGACTCGCGCATGCGCAGAGTAATTCAGCCCTTGCTCACACAGACGCAGGCAGGCAGCCCCCACCCCTCTGCACGCACGCACACACAGGCGAGCGCAGGCACACACATACAGGCACACAGACACTCGCTCACACACACACCCCCCTCCCCCACAGTCACACACACGCACGCACACACACATACAAAGCCCGCCCCCCCCCCCGCACTCGCGCACATGCTTCCCCCCCCCCCCCCCGCACTCGCGCACATGCTTCCCCACGCTCAGCAACCCACTCACCGGCTTCCTTCATGCGGCGGCTCTCCTCAGCTGCAGGGCCCGGCAGCAGGACTCTTCTTCCCTCCTTCGGCACCGGGGCGCTGTTTCCTGTTGTCGCGCCGGCCCCGCAACAGGCGCCACACTCCTCCTTCTCCCCGGCCCCCTCCTGTGGACCCGGGCTGATTCGGACAGGCAGGGCGCTCCATGCGCCGGCAGCTCGGGAGGCGGGACTTCCGGTCGGCCGCGACCGGATTGGCCGGCCGGCCAAGAGCTTCCGGGTCGCCGCGGGACTTGTTTCTATTTCTTAATAAATCAAACTTAAAAGAGACAGCGGGCCATGCTCTGACAGAGATATACAGGGGCACAAACAGGCGAGCGTGAACTTTTGTGCAGCACAGTCTAGAGAGGGAAACCTGCCCCAACTCCCGCTTTGTGCGTGGTATCCTGCTGCACAGCTTCCGTGGGTTCGAGTTGTGTTTCTGTGAACGTGTTTAATCCCTTTACACCTATTTTGTGTTCAGTTCCTCTACTGTGCCTCGTGTGTTCGCCCCGAACGGTGGTCCTGTCTAGTATGTCTAATCTATATGTGTCCGAGCCCTTTCTCGCGCTCCACGTATCCCGGTCTCCCCCCTGGAGTCATGTGGGTGTCCGATCCATCTGAAACATCATGTGTGTGTCCAGTTCATTTAAATCGGCCACTTGGGGATTGTAGCCCCCTGCCACCACCGTTCACCGAACCCACACACACTCCATGCCCCGGTTATATGCGTGACACGAGGCATCAATGTACACATGCTATATACGGGGCTTACACCAAGCACGCCATGTGCTCGCCCTTACACCAAGGGCGCCAACTCGCTGCTACCCACGGAATACCGCTTACAAGTCCTCGGCTTTTTAGAAAACATTCTAAAGCCAAAGTAAAGAACTACAACACCCATACTGCACTGGGGTGGTCATTTAAATCACCGCAATGAAATCGCGATGCTGACTCGGGGGTATGGCTAAACTACCTACACCAGAGCTCGGACTTTTACCAAGCATTGGCAGTCTGGGGCGGGGTGGGGAAACCGAGGAGGGCTGCCCTGTAAACAGTGCAGAGTACAGTACACACGAGAATGGCTTCCCCTTCCACCCTCTTGGAGCCGCCTGGCCATGCCTACGCCTGATCCGAAACGGTTTAAAGAGACCTCGTCCTGATCTGTCCGACCCCCACAGAGCGGTCGCACTTTAATTCTTCTACAGCTGTCAGACTTCTATCGCGCCTGCCGCCGCCACCCCCTCCCCTCGCTCTTTCCAGGAGCTGTCAGCCGCTTCTAGGAGCTGCTGCACACTGCACCGTGGGCAGAGCTGGGAGACGCGCCACAGATCTGCCAGACCACCCCTACCCGGAGCTGTCTTTTTCCAGGGATCTCAAGGGCCCTGATTTCCCCGCCAGTGCCTCCAGAACCCTCAACCCCTTCGCCATAAGCCCCCTCCCCAACCAGCATGCCAGACCCTTCTCATGAATGTCAGACTCCCTGTCACTCAATTCCCATTCCCCCTGCCCCGTCATTTATGTCAGCTCCCCTGTGCTAGAGTCCAGGACCGCGCACGCCCTCAGTCCGTAGCTGAGACCCCATCCTACAGACACAAGACCCCCGCTCCGAGATGTCAGATAAAAACTATTAAAAAAAAAAAACACACTAGCAAGGCACCCTCTGGAGCGGCCTCCTTTCTAAAAGTGTCAAACCTCCCACATCAGCCTGGCCCCGCTCAGAGTTATCGGAAATGACTCTTAGAACTTTAACACCCCAAATGCAGCTCAGGCCCCCAAAAGATGACACACACACCCTCCCCAGGACTGTCAGAAACACTCACGAGTGGCCAGACGCGTCTCCCCATGCTGTCAGACACCCCAAAGCTGTGAAACCACCGCCGCCCCCCAGACACACACACGTCCGCCCCCTCTGAGCTACTAAGGGACAGCTCCTAGGCGCACGTGCCACGCCCCTGCCACCCCCGCAACATAAACATTAACCCTTCATTGCCCCGCCTCCTGCTCGCCAAGTCATGCGGGTTCACGGGCCGTGTCCTTACCTGCTCTGTCCCAGAGGGGCTGTCGGTGGCCGGGTCCAGTGCACACGGGGTTCAGGGTTTGAAGGGGTGGGGGGGGGGCTTCAGGCCAGCCCTGTCACGCCGCAGCTCCGGGGGCTGCCGCCCCTGCTCAGCTGCAGTCCTGCTCGCCCCCTCTCCACCAAAGCTGCATGGCTGGCTGCTGCAGGAGAGAGCGGCCCGGTGCCTCCAGTCCAACACCCCCGCCGGCCGGCTCCTCACTCCACCTTGAACGCCTGGTGGTCCCCTCCTTCAGATCCCGCCCCCACTGGGGCTGCTTTTGAAAATTCGGGGGTGCAGAGTGCGGTTTTCTGCTCTTCTCGACCTTTCCAGCCTCCTCTGCTCAGTGTGTGTCAGGGGCAGAGGAGATCATGAGACAGCCCTGCCAGCTCCCGCCCGCTCCTCCCAGCCTGGTCTGGGCCAACTCCCATTGGCATTTTTGAGGTCTAAGCTACATCTTACTGGTAAGACAACTGTTAACAATATACAGGTGAGAATTTTGAAAAGGTACTCACGTTATTTAAAAATCAATGTGTGGGAGGAAAATTGTTTTCTTCTTTAAAAATCAATGAGAGTTTCTGGAAAGGCACTTTTCTGTACATACTGTTTTTGAAGATGAACTGGGTTTCTCCCTTCCTTCCGTCTTTGTCAGCTTTAATATCCGCAGCTGACCCTTTACCTTTGTGCAAGGCAACGTGATCACAGGACAGTTCATGATTGTCCCACCTCCATGTCTATTCATCACACTGTCAACATCTCAATTATTTTAGCCAACTTGAGTTTGTTACAGCACACATACCATTGTCCTGAAGCTTCTCTATCCCACCCAATGCTGTGCCTCTTTCTCTTTTGACTTTATTCAAATGTCTTATTTCCAAATAATATGTAAATGTGAATCCAGTATTTGTAAAGCGCACAGCTACCCGGAGGCATCCCGGCGCTGGGGGCCATTGGGAAGATTAAGCAAGCTATTGCCCAGAATCACATGGTGCTGGGCAGACCCCTGCCGCCTAGCCCGGGGATCGAACCATAATCCTCTTACTCACAAATAGCGCGAGGACGTGAATTACTTTTGGAGGTGTCTCTGGAGGAGGAGAACTTTGAGGTCCCTTTTGAAGGCCTGGGAAGAGGCAGTGGTCCAGAGCTTTTTTTTGTCCTCTCGCGGTTTGTAAATACAAAACATATTGCATTACAAATGCTATAGGTATCACATTTGCGAAAGTTATAACTATTGGCATTGTAAATGACGAAGCTATTAATTTAGCTATTTAAAAAAAAAGAAACGTAAATAAAAACTTTGCCATTTACAATACCAATAGCTCAAACTTTCCTAATGCGAGACCTATTGCATTGCAAATGCTTGTTCTAATCGGGTTCACCACCGCCCTTTTCCAATCTGCAGGAACCTGACCTTTTTTTAGGGAGATGTTAATCACATCCAGCATGTGCGGTCCCAAAAGAGAAATCATGGGGCCGACCATTTTAGTTGGAATAAGGTCATTAGGCGATCCAGATTTAATGTGGCTGCAGAGGGAAAGGAGCTCTGTGTTGGTGATCGGAGGAAAAGATGAAAGGGTAGGTTTGTTGCTAGATACCAGTTTTTGAGGATGGGGGTGGCCTGTGTTAGTAATTTTTATAGCGTCATTGGCTGTTACTATTTTTTCATAAATGTTGTTTATTTTATCCTCAAAATATCTCGAGACTTCATCACATAGCTCTTGTGAGAAGTCCTCAGAGCTGTCACAAGCAGTCGGCTTAATAAAATTCTGCAGAATGTTAAAAAGCTCCTTAGAGCAGTTGCCAGCCTGTGCTATCTGCTGCGTTAAATGTTGTTTCCTGGCTTGCTTGATGTTTTTATAATACTTGGATTGAGTGTCTAAGAAAGCTACTCTACTGCTCTCGGTCTTCCCTTTTCTCCAAGCTTTCTCAGCTCGTCTGCAGTTTTGCTTAGCTACCCTCAGTTCGTGGGTATACCAGCTATCTTGTTTAAGCACAGGATACTGTTTGTGTTTTTTTAATGGGGCTACAATGTCAATAGCTTGTTTAATAGAGACATTGAGCTTAGTTAAGGCCATATCAGCAGTGTCAGTTGCTAAAATTTCAGGATTTGTCCAGAATTCCTGGATTTTATTGGCAGTGACTTTATGCCACTCTTGTCGCCAAATAGGGGGAAGAGGAACACTTTTAACAGTTCTTACAGGGGTTACCAGAAGAAATTCAAGCATGGAGTGGTCTGTCCATGCTATTTCTTTTGCCGAGGAACAAATTACTTTAGCACAATTACAAAAGAGTAAATCCAGCGTATGTCCTCCTTTATGGGTGGGTCCATGATTTTGTAATTCCAGACCCAAGTTAGCAAGGTCTGTAATCAGGGCAGTGGCATCAGAAAGTGTAGGTAGATCAACATGTGTATTGAAGTCTCCAAGAAGAAGAAAATCTTCTTTAGATTTAATGTGAGGGGCTAAGATTTCTTGAAGATGAAGAGCAAAATTCGTATTGGATCCTGGGGGTCGGTATACCAAAGCACCTTTCCAGGTTATATGATTCGTGAAGGTAAATTTAAAAATCATTATTTCTAGCTGAGAGTGCATGTGTTGCTCTCTTATAGTGACTTTTATACAGTCTTTGTGTATAATAGCGAGACCGCCTCCGGTTCTTATTTCTCGGTCTAGATGTTTAATCTTATACCCAGCAGGGATCCCCATGGCAATAGCAGTAACTGTATGTGGTTTTAGCCATGTTTCAACCAGGAAGCAGATATCTGGTTGCATAGAGTGAATTACATCCCAAACTTGATGTTGATGTTTGGGTAATGACCGTACATTAAGAAAAAAACTCCTAAGGCCCGAGGGAGGGGGTTTAAGAACCGAGGGGGATATACTATTCCCAGATAGACGGTGACATTGCAGGCAGGAGAAACCTCCCTCTACACAATGCCATGGGATTTTCGTGCTACATGACCATGATGGTCTAAGGGACAGAAGCGTTTGAGCCGAGTAACTAATTATCCGTGTATCCTTACCGGTCAGAGCCCGTAAGGCAGGATCAGAATCCATCGCCCCTCGCCCCGTCCTGTCGCGGACGGGCGCAGACGGGCTTTTCTTCGGCGCTTCTTAGGCGCGTTCGAAGGCGCCCCCTGCGCGCTTATTGGAAGGGCCAGTTGTGCCTTTGAAGTAGGGAAGAAGCTCCTAGAGGTTTCTGTTTGAAGTCCTCGGGCATCCTGCAAACCCTGTCATGGCTCCTGACTAACCCCAGGGGGTATGCATCCATTTGTGTGGAGGCAGGACACAGCCTATTCAAGTGAAAGTGGGACTGTGCTCAGCTCTTCCCTCCCTCTCATCCTTCCACTGACGGCCCATGCAGGCACACTTAAGCGCTCTATTTTATGTGGCTGTCGGGGAAGAAAACACAAAGTCCAACTGTCTGCTGCACCCAGTCATGTGACCAGAGACAGGCTACAGGCACTAAATAACTAAGGCAGGAAAATGCCAACTTTCTAAAAGTGGCATTTTCAAAACTAATTTAAAATCCGACTTCACTATAAGTTATGAATTTAAATTAGGATTCCAGAAACACCAAACATGAACTAGTTTCTTACTTCCATCAGGAAATTATACTTATAAAAGTTAATAAGTTAACCCCAATATTGTCCTATGGGCCAGTTAGGCCTTGCAGTAATGAAAAACACATTTAGGAGTTTTTCACTACCTTGATATGTAAATCTTAATGGTACATGTCCACTTTTTAAATGCACTGCACCCTGCCCTCTGGGCTGTCGGGGGGCCTGTCCCTGGGGTGACGTATATATATTAAAAAGGAAGGTTTGAGCCTGCCAAAAGGTATACTTTGTCATGTCGAAATGGCAGTTTAAAACTGAACACACATGCTGCACTGGCAGGCCCGAGACATGTTTAAAGGATTGTAATTTATAATGGCAATAGCTTAAACATTTGAAAATAATTTTTGTGTATTTTATTTTGATGAAAATTCAAGAACAGAAGTAAAATATTAACATTTTTTGTGACATTTGTAATAAAGCTTGAAGCATTGAGAGAACATATTTGAATGAGTGATGCTGTGGTGGTGCTGAATGATGCTGTATGCTATGCTATGTTTTGTTTTGCTATCCTATGTTTTGTTTTGTTATGCTATGCTATGTTTTGCTACCCTATGCTTTGATTTGTTAAGCTATGCTGTGTTTTGTTAGGCTATGCTATGTTTTGCTATGCAATGCTTTGTTATGCTATGCTATGTTTTGTTACGCTGTGCTATATTTAGTTGTGTTTTATTATGCTATGCTGTGTTTTGCTATGCTGTTTTGTTGTGGTTTGCTATGTTTTGTTATCTTATGTTTTGTTTTGCTATACTAGGTTTAGTTTTGCCATCCTATGCTTTGTTTTGTTATGCTAAGCTATGCTATGTTTTGTTATGCTTTGTTATGCTATCCTATGCTTTGTTATGCTAAGCTTTGTTTTGTTATGCAATGCTAAGCTTTGTTTTGTTATGCTATGCTGTGTTGTTATGCGAAGCTATGTTGTATTGTGTTTTGTTATGCTATGTTTTGTTATGCTTTGTTTTGTTATGCTATGCTTTGTTTTGTTATGCTATGCTTTGTTTTGTTGTGCTATGTTTTGTTATGTTATATGTTCTATCTTTTGTTGAGTTTTGTTATGCTATACTATGTTTTGTTATACTATGCTGTTTTGCTATGCTTTATGTTATGTTATGCTATGCTTTGTTTTGTTATGCTATGTTGTGTTTTGTTATGCTAGGTTTTGTTATGCTATCCTGTGCTTTGTTTTGTTATGCTATGCGGTGTTTTGTTATTCTATGCTATGCTGTGTTTTGTTATGCTATGCTGTGTTTTGTTATGCTATGCTATGTTTTGTTATGCTATGCTGGTGAGGGTGTGTTAGGGTGTGTGAGGGTGAGGGTGTGTGAGTGTGTGAGGGGGTATGAGGGTGAGGGGGTATGAGGGTGATGGGGTGTGAGGGTGAGGGGGTGTGAGGGTGAGGGGATGTGACGGTGAGGGGGTGTGAGGGTGAGGGGGTGTGAGGGTTGTGAGGATGAGGGGGGTGTGAGGGTGAGTGATGGTATGTGAGGGTGAGTGATGGTATGTGAGGGTGAGGGGGTGTGAGGGTGAGGGGGTGTGAGGGGGAGGGGGTGTGAGGATGAGGGGGTGTGAGGGTGAGTGGTGGTGTGTGAGGGTGAGGGGGTGTGAGGGTGAGGGAATCAGGATTGCGACACTGTATTCCCTTTGGAGTTTAGTGCGAATTGGAGCAGCCCTGTCACTGTTAATCTTACAGCAAGTTGATGTATGAAGAGTGTATTTGGTTAAGCTTAACGTGCCTGGCAAAACGGTTGTTGAAATGTATACGGAGTATGTATTTTGAGTTGGATTGGAATTGTTAGTTGTTGTATTTTGTGGCGTGGAATTGTGTGGAATGGAGTGGATTTGTGTAGTGGAATTATGTGGCATGGTGTGCTGTGAATTATGTGGGTAGTAATTATGTGGTATTGAGTATATTGGAATTATCTGGAGTGGGATTGTTTTATTAAGTGTAAATGTGTGGTATGGTATTTTGTGTTGTGGAGCTGGGAAATGGGCGAGGGCAGATGAGGAGAAGGAGGGAAATGAATAGAATGGGACAAGTAATGAATTGAAGGAAGGAATGAAGGGCAGGTGAAAGAAGATGAAGAGAGATTAAAAGAGGTGGAAACGGGGAGGTGGGAGCAGGATAACAGAATGAAGAGAAAGAAGGAGAGTGAGAATGGGGAGAGACTGAAAGAGGGAAAAGAAGAGAAGGGAAGAGAGTGAGAGAAAAGACAGGATAGAAGGCATTACAAAGGTAGAGAAAGAATAATGGAGAATTCTCCCTCCCCTTTCCCTTCACACATTCATCGACAGCTGAGGAGGTTGTGTTGAATTTTTTTTTTTAATCGCTCCATCTGTTTATTTGTCGTAATATCCATTTTGCTAAATGCCAAACAGCAGCAGAGAGACAGCAAGAGAGAGACGGATACTTGAAGAGGCATCGATACAGCCACCTGCACAGACACTCAGAGAGAGGCAGCCACACAGCAAGAGACAGCCGCATAGAAAACAAGCTGCTGTGGAGAAGTATACCAGCCTTCCAAGAAGCATTACGTTTCTACCATTCCATCAGGATTACGGGCAAAGACTTTTACCACTAAATAGCAATGATATTGGAGGGGCGAGCAAGTGTAACCTTATTCAGAGTCGTTGTGATTTATTACGGCACAGTCTGCCACAAAGTGCTGACCGAAAAGGAAGAATTCAAACTGAATTATACTAACACTGAAAGAAGAGCATCTCTGTAAGAAGATAGCCAAGCATTTAGAATTCTAAGAAGATAACATTATAAGGTTGAAAGCACTGCCGCGGACACCCTCTGCACGCAATCATTTGGAAAAGGTGTGTTGATTCCTTATCTTGTTTTCGGCAAGCTGAAACAGGATTTTTCTCCAGACAGACCCAGGGGAAAGCGGCACAATAGTAGAAGATTCTAAAGATGGGCAGATAATGTTAATGTCAGTTCTGTCTTTAGATGCACTCCCGGTTCTTCCACCGCCGTTTCCGTGAAAGCAAAACAAAGAGCCCTGCCTGGAACAAGTCTGGAATTCGGGGAAATGCAGTGGTACTTAAAGTGTGTGTGCACAATGTGCTGGGAAGAGTGGAGCAGAGAACGTGCTGAAAACATCTCTGGGGAAACAGAGCACCTGGGAGAAGGCACGGCACCAGTTGCTACTTTTAATGGTGCCCAATCCTGAAAGTGCTGGTCACGGTTTCTCCAACAAAACCGTGATTCTTAAATGAATACTGATTTATATATACCTTGGCGTCCTGAGGGAGCTGTTAAGGTATATTACCCCACCATGTAATACACTGTCTCCTGCACATGTAATACTTGTTAAGCTTAAAAGAAAGCTCTGAAAGGGTAATGCTGAGCCTACGAAAAAAATAACGTGTGCATGCAATAGCCTTTCAGCCGGCTGGACAGGCTCAGTATAGCAGAGGGATCCCGCGGCCTCGAACTAAAGTGAGATAATTAGGTGCAATACATGGCAGCTGAAGGCAGTGAAGGGTGGAAAGCAAAGCAGCTCCAGTCGGAGTTGTGACACGATTGGATTGGCTCAGTGCAGCAGAGGGACCCCGCGGCTTCACACCAAAGCAAGATAAGGAGACACGGCCGGGCGGCCGTGAAATTGAAAGCACGGCCGGCCGTGAAAACCTTTGATGCCGCAGGGGGTGGAGCGGCATCAAGCTGGGCAACAGATGGCTGACGATTTGATGCTGTGCACGCGCATTTTAGGTCAATGCGCTTGCGCATTGACCTAAAAGCGCACGGGCACAGCATCAAATCGCCAGTTAGTTAAAGTCTGTTTAAGCCCCTATAGTCTCACTCAGCTCAATGCGCATGCGCATTGAGAGGCGAGACCTAAAAATGCAAGCGGGAGAGAAAAAGTTTGTGGTAAGTCCGCCTTAAGGTTGACACGTCTAATAGTTGGGTGTGAAGAGACATCATGTTTTGTGTTAAGACTTACCCTCCAATTTAGAAATGACTGGCTGCATGTTCCTGAGTTTTTTTCACACCTGTAGTGGTATATTTCTTCTACCTTATTCTTGTTTTATTGCATTATCGCCAAGACGACTGTTAGATCTGGGGGTCTCTAGTTGGCAATGGTATTCACCTTTGTCCAAATAGGGACCCTTACTTGTAAATTCGAATAAGGGGATTACACTCCTTGATAGCCCCTGCTCACCCCCTTGGTAGCTTGGCACAAGCAGACAGGCTTATCTACAGATGGACACAACACTGGTTTTATAAAAAATAAGTATTCTTTATATAAGCTTAACCACAAGACCATAAACAACAAAAATCCATAATACTACACTTAAGATTACTTAAAAGATGAGTCAAGTTGCTTAGTTCAAGTTGTTGGTAAATGCGACAAAGTTCTCAACAAAGTACCTGGATGCGTAACGCAAAGTAAACAAAAGGCTTGCTAAAGGGGAGACGTTGGTTCCGTGATCCGGACAGTTGCATCCTGCCTCAATGCTTGCGCAGAGTAGGGGACTCGTCGTGAGCCTTACCGGTGCGGAGGTGATGTGTAGATTCTCGGCCTGCGGGCCCGTTGCGGTGCGCAAGATGGCGCCTTGATGTGATGCGATGATCTGGTTGCGATGCGGGAAGATGGCGCCCTTGATGCGGAAATGCAATGACAATGCGACGACGCCCTGGCAGCCTTGCGACCACTCTGCACTTTGGAGCCGCGACAGTACCTGCGACACGCTTCCCCGGTAATGCAATGGCGACTCTCACAATGGCGTCACGCTTCTCCGGTAATGCGACAGCAGGCAGCTTCGATGAACTCACGCTCCCAGGAAGATTTGGCGACTGCTCGCTTCTCAGGCGTCGGGCTTCCAGCGGCACGCAAGTGACTGGAGTCAAAATTCTCAGCAAGGAAATTCAGGAGGTAGCTGGAGGTGAAGTCTTTTGTCCCTGAGACTTCAGCAGGAGGCAAGCACAGTTCAAGCCCTTGGAGAATATTCTGTAGATGAAAGTCCTTACGAAGTTCCTTCTCCTTTCCATTGGCAATGAAGCAACCACTGCAGGCCAATCCAGCAAACCGCACACTGGCAGAGGGGCAGTGCTACTCCTGCAGCTTCCTTGGTTCTTCTCCTTGGCAGAAAGGTTTCTTGTCCAGAAGTGATCTAATCCTTTGTTCTCTGAAAGGGAGAGAGGCCTCTGCCGAGTCCAAACCAGTTCCTGAGCACTTTGTTTACATGACTCTCTTCTTCCTTTCACTGTGTAGGGCAGAGACATCAGACGCCCCACAGGAGGTGAAGCCAGAACAAAGGGAGGAAGATACAGTTCTGGAGCACTTTGTTGACATAATTCCTCCTCTCCTTTCACAGTGCAGGGCAGAGACATCAGACAAGCCACAGGAGGTGGAGCCAGCATTGTAGAGGGAATGCCCAGTCCTATTCAGGTCCCAGGTGCAACTCCTCCCTTCCATCTAGATGCAGATCTCTCTATTCACCACAGGGCTGCCTCAGCCGGTCTCCTGGAATCCCCCAACCCTGCCACTCACAAAGCCAGACAAGGAATACACAACCCAGCAGAGGCAGTCCTGGATAGTTAGGCAAATAAATACCTACTTTCTAAAAGTGGTATTTCAAACACCGAATATTAAAACCAACTTTACTAAAAGATGTATTTTATTATTCATAGTTCAGGCATACTAAATTCGCATTTCAACCGTGTTCCCTGAGTCAGTTAAGTTTATAAGAATGTGATAATCTAACTGCCCATTCTGGCCTATGAGAACAGGTAGCCTTCAATAGTGAGCAAGCATTGGAAATACAGTAGGTCTCGCATTAGAAAAGTTTGAGCTATTGGTGTTATGGAAATGTCATTATTTTTTGAGTTATGTTTGTTTTTCCAATAATAAAAGTATCAATTTTGTTCTTTGAAATGGCAATAGTTATAAAAGTAGCAAATGTGACACCTATAGCATTAGTAAAGGTACATGTTTAGTTTCGCCCTGTCTTACATGTATTTATCTGACCATTCCCAATGGCGTAGAATTTTTCTAAATAATTAATACTGACATAATATTTGTTGTAATTTATAATGGTACTAGATTTAACGTTTGTAATTTATCACTTGACTATCGACGGCAGAAAGGGGCGTCGAAAGATGGGAGGGGGAGTTGGTATCCTTGGTTTGCTTGCGCTGGACATTGGTTAGAAAGGTCAATGTGTTAACGTCTATGTGAGGCATCAGACAATATGTAAATAAAGACGTGAAAATTGCGTATGGGTTTCTGCGTGTAGTTTTTTATATGTACTTATGAACGTTTTCTTTTCCACTGCTGTTTGTCTTTTCATGATAAATATAGCCAGAGATATATGACCTCTAATCCAAAAATCGAAAGAAGTGTTCGCTTGTGCTTTAACAAGGGAGGGATGTTGAGTCCGGAGGGTTGCATTACTGGGGATAGCCCTGGAGTGGCACTGTATGTGCATGCACCTGCTTGTGTAGGAGGTATTTACACGAACGGATATATTAGTCTCGCTGTGTATGTGTGTGTGTTTTAAAAAGCACGCATCTGAGCAACCAGCAAGGTACATTGTTCTTACTCAACGCAAGAAACTACACACCTCTTAGTCAACCACTTTCACCCCACGTGCCGCCATTCATTGCCAGTGTATGAATTGACAGCGGTGACTGTCAGCAACTTGTAATTAATTGACGTCGGGTGCTTTCATTATAATGCTTGACCCGAGTTACATCCAGTACTTTCGCGTGAATTTACAGCAGTCACATTAATTGCACATGCAGAAACTGATAGAACTCACATCTTTTGGATGCGATTGTGAAGGAAGTAACACCGTTTGCTTTGCTTGTATCCGCATGAATTGGCAGCAGTTGTTTTCATTGTGATTGCATGAATTGTACCACACCAATTGCTTTCCTTGAATGTGCATGAATCCACAGCAGTCGCCCGCGGTCTGTGTAAACGAAGTCACACGTGTTGCATTCATTGAATATGCATCGTTCGGCTCTGATTACATTAAAGCAATGTGCCTGAGTGACAGAAATCGCCAGTAATCTATCGACATTATTTGACACCCGATGCTTTAACTAACCTTACACGAATTGACATGTGTTACTTTTAATCAATATGTAGACATTGACATCCGTCAGTTTCATTAGGTGCTTGGACTGACACCAGTTATATTTTTCGTGCGCGCACGAATTGCCACGAGCCGCTTCGATGAAATGTGCGTGCATTAGTACCTGCTGTGACGTTCACAGATGTGGGAGTACATGTTTTTTTATTGCATGGCTCGGCTTTGGGCTGGCCTTAGGATCAAGTAAAAACAAGTAACGCTGGTGGCAATGAAGCAGGGGGCGGGGCAGCAGAACCCTTTGATGTAGCTCACGGCCTGGCGGCCGTGAAAGTGCAAGCAATTAGGGGGGGAGGAGAAGTGAGGCACAGATGGCTGGCTTTCATGTGCACACGCATTTTAGGTCAATGCGCTTGCGCATTGAGCCTTGCTTTTCACGGGCACAGCATGAAATCGCCCGATGGTTACGCTCTCGTTAAGCCCCAATATCTCTTGCAAGCTCAATGTGCAAGCGCATTGACAGGCGAGACCTAAAAACGAAAATGGCTGCAATTCACTATTAGAACATGCTACACACATCAGAGCATGTCCTACCTTATACTTACAATGCACCCTGCCCTTGGGCCTACCATAGGGGTGTCTAATATGAAGCAAAGGCAAGGTTAAGGGACTGGCAAGTGGGTGCACTTGGCCAAGTCGACATGGCAGAGCTAGTCTGCCACAGGCCTTGCAATGACAGGCCTGAGACACACTTTACAAGTTGCTTCTGTGGGTGGCAAGCCCACCAGCAGCATTTGATTTACAAGCCCTGGGCACACATGGTCCACTGTACTAGGGGCTGACGGATAAATCAAATAACCCAATCATCTGTGGCACTGATTAGCAGTGACACAGTGCCCAAAGCATAAATCCAGCAAAAAATATCAAAACAGAGGAGGCAATCCGTCTAAATGGAAGGGAGACTCACGCCAATGATGCCAGGTCTAACAACGACGTATAATCACCTCAGTGCTTTGTCCTGCCTTCCTTTCTTCTGAGTGACAATATTGTATTCAGACATTTTAGTCAAACCATAATTATGTTTTTTTGAGGAGACGACGAGTAGCTTGCGTAAACGTCGCCACACCAGCATACATCTTAGTGGATCACTCTCCTCTCTGCACTAAGTCATTAGTGCTGTACCTTTTTGCAGGAACCTAGTTTTCGAACTGTGTGAACTGCTTCCCGCCATCTCCTTGAAGAGTCGTGGGAGAGTAGCCACTCAGAGGGAACTTCATCAGTACCTTCGTCTGAGACAATATACTTGTGGATGGAAAAAGCAGTAAAGAAATGTATACCCTAAAATAATTTTACCACCAGTAACAAGGGTCTCTGTCATGCATTTCTTATCACTGTTATTTGGTTCCCTATGTCTAGGATGAAGTAACGCATTTCATAGTAGTAGTAAGGTGTTACTTCAATGTGTAATGGCACCAGCTATTTGTAGGGCTTTGTTTATCCTGATCTACGGAATGCTGCCTAATAGCAAAGGCAGTTCTCCCTATGTGCCCTGGTTTTATAACAAGATAACGGCTGCAGGGGAAATAATCTTTCTAGTACATTTGAGTACACATTGTACTTTTCCTTAATGGGGAAATGTATTACCTTGACCTGTTCTTTTGTTGAAGTTTTGAGACACCCTATTTAGGACTGCCCCATGTAAGAAGGTTCTTCCAATTCTGCAATTTGGATCTATTTATTTGCTGTCCTGAACCACCATTTACAACAAGACTGTCTCAGACAGCAAAAACACAACAAATGTTCAAACACATAGGGGGTAAACCTCCCAGACCATGGAAGAAATGTGGTGGTGTCTTTTAAAAACAAATCTGCACTTTTGTGCTTTTAGTATTTTTTTGTCTGCCAGACTGTTATGCAGACATGGTGGATTAGTCCCCAATCTTCTTTTCTTTTTTGGGGGGCTTGATGTTCTCTCGCCTTATCAGAAGAAGCATTTTCACCCAACAGTGCTTGCCGATAGGTGGGGGGAAGTCTAACTAGGATGGACTGAAAGGGTCTGGGCTAGTGGGACAGTAACTCAACTGCCCCAATTGGTTAACGGTCATCTCTTTGAGCCCTAAATGGTGTAAATCCTTAAGTGCTTGCTGGCCCCAGAGCAAAGAGCTGAATGGCACTGATAGGTTATCTAGATTTTCTAGAAAATGGCCCAGGCATTTTGTAGACCCTACTCAGCAGTAAGGGCTCTGTCAATGTGTTAAACCAGGACAAAAAGCCAGTTGGATTGCAACCCACCGTCCTTGAGTGAGATGTATTTCAGGTAATGATCAAATCTGTGAAGTATCACTGGGATGGTTAGTGGAACCCAAGCCCCCTTTCATGATAGATAGACACACTCAAGAACACTAGCAAACAATGAATACATTTTAATGATTTACTTAAAATAAGAGTAATATCCTAGTGCACACAATCTATATTGTCACTATAATCAAGATAAACCGTTTAGTAGTTGCAACGTGTACCAGTATTGTAAACATTATTAAAAAATCCATCATACTGGCTGTTTATCTTGAAAGCAACCCACCTAGATATATTTGGCTTACTAAACTAACCTCAGTACCAAAAGTAAAGATGGTTTATACTCTTACACCTGTAAAATTGTTATTCATTATAATAGCGGAGGTTGATAAGTCCCCAGAAAGTGAAGACTTAATATGCCTCCCGTTAACCTTCAGTAAAAGTAGGTAAAGTTGTTCTGCATTACCGGTCTCCTCTCAGGCTCCTGGCACAAAGTACCTCTCCCAACTTATATAACATTTTCTGACCAGTTTTTGATCTTTTAAAATAAAAAAAATTCAGAATGCGGCCTGATGAACTTTTATATATCTTCATTCTGTTAAACTGTACTCTTTGAGCAGTAATTCTAAATGACAAATTAATTTATCACTTTTAATGAAACACTTGTTCTCAACTCAGCAATAATTATTTTAGAACAGACAATGCAGCTGAAATTAAAAAATGAATCTATTTAAGCAGCCTTGAAAATTGACATTAACCATGCATCCTATATTTGTCATTCATATGCACTTGATGAACAGATGAAACCTAAAAAGGGTATACCTAGAAAAGACAAACCATGAGAAGTATAACAGTACAGGTAACCCTGACATTTTGAGACAAAGTGCTCTGTCTTTTGACATATAGCGAAAATATGTTGAGTGTATATGAAATATATAAAATTTGTTTCTTTTAAATTGTGTTATGCCTTTGTATTTTTAGATTGGAGCCTATGATCAGCAAATATGGGAAAAATCAGTAGAGCAAAGAGAAATCAAGGTAATTTCGTATTTATATAAAATTTTGATTACATACCAGTAATTGTGTGATTAAGCTATATTTTATCACTTTTTAATGTTTTGCAGATTGTAATTTGTTGAAAATATTGCAACCTTGTTTAAAATGTGAGAAAAGTAATGTATTCTATAGCTTCTAAAAGGTGTTCGATATTGTCCAGCGAGAATGTGGGCTTCTGGCATCTGGTCTGCAGATACTGATGCTTGCTCATTTGCAATTTTAATATAGCTCACTCGATTAGGTTCTTGAAATCTGTTCACTGCATGTACTGCTTTTGTCACTACGTTTCTCAAGCTTTTAAAAACATTCCTACCTCAAAGGTTAATTTAATCTTGGCTAGGACTGTGAAAAACTGTTATCAAGTAATGCATTTTAGATGGTTGCCTAGCACAAGGCAGATTTCCAAGTTGAAGAACAGCTACAGGGACTTTCAGTCCACGAGGATCTACTCTTGATTAAATAAACCTATAAAACTGAGGATCTCCAAACTTAATTTCACCGGACTCTGAATTTAGGCACAAGTTTGTCTCCAGCATAATAAATCCAGTTGTTGATAGTTATAAGCTCAAAAAGTTAATCGGTCCTTGAGTAAAACCAAAAGAGTCCTGATACTTTGTCAGAAATCCAACACAGCAGAGTCACCAATTCTGACCAGAGCACACCAAAAATGTTGCTCTTTATTTCACAAGATGCCATATAAAGCATAGCCTTCGCAACTGGAACACCTAGGGAAGAGTAGAACGGTGATAATCTTAGACTAAATCTTCTCTCCCATCGACCTTCTGACACACCGACATGGCTTTACCATGCCCTTTAAATAACCCCTTATTTAACCTACATCAGTCTTCGTGCAGAATTGCACTGTTTAAGAATCAATTTGTTCTTAAAATCACTGTTCCTCATCATTAAAAGCAAGAAGTACACGCACCCTTGACAACTGCCACAAGCACTACTCTTGAGTATATTTGATGCTAATTGTGCATGGGTACAGTGACTTGGTTTTAGAAATGCTTTTGAGATTTTTTAAACCACATTAACTCAGGTTGCAGAGAAGTTCTGCTTCCTTTTGGAACATGAACTTGTCAAGTGAGTCCACTTTAACAGTTTTCATGGGAGGCATGCATGTATGACACTCACAAAAGCCTTCTGGCAAAAAGCTTGCTTAAATCACCCCAGCAGTAAACTTGTCTACTCATAGCTGCATTTGTGGCAACACCTTTTTTTTGCTTTTTAGTGCAGTGTTAGTTTTTACGATCTCCTTCCATGAGCGACCCTATTATCGTTTGGGAAACGCGCATTTAATTCAGTAAACTTAAGATCAGATCAGAACAGTATTTGTATAGTGTGGCTTGGCACCCGTGAGGGTATCCAGCCAATGATAAGCCTGCTGCGATGGAGGATCCGTTGAACAGCCAGGTCTTAAGTCCTTTACTCAATTCAAGCAGCGAGATTGACATCCCAAGTTGAAGGGGGAGATCACTCCAGAATTTCGCGGCAAGGTCAGAAAAGCAGCATCCTCCACTGTCGCTTCGGCAGATCTGGAGCATGTGTCTGAAGGGTTGGTTGAGGTTTGCTGGTAACTGGTTGTGTAAGGCCTTGTAGGTGTGAATCAACATCGCGAATTGACATCTCCTCCCGGTGGGGAGCTAATGAAGCTTCTTGAGATGGGGGGTGATATGGGTCCACTTGTGGAGGTCGAGGAGGAGTCTGGTCGCTACATTCTGTATGATCTGTAGTGTCTTCAGTAGGTGATAGTGGATTCCTACGTAGAGTTTGTTGCTGTAGTCCAGCCAGCTGGTGACAAGGTCTTGAGTGACTGTTTGTCTGATGTTGATAGGGAGCCATTTGAAGATCTTATAGAACATGCGAAGGGTGTAGAAGCAGGCGAAGGAGATTGCATTGATCTGGTTTTTCATGGTGAGAATGCTGTAGAGGATTTCGGAAGGCCACCTGGAGTCTCTCTACGGGTAGATGTGGTCTCCGAAGACCAATACTTCAGCCTTATCGGTGTTGAGTTTTAGGTAGTCGTGTTTCTTCCAGTCGGCGACGGTTGTCATGCACCTGCAGAAGTTGGTCATGTTGTGGATGGGTCTTATGAAAGTGAGAGGATGAGCTGGGTGTTATCAGAATATACTATTTAGTCCGTGGGTTCTGATGAGGTTGACTAAGGGGGCTCATGTTGGTGTTAAACAGAGTAGGGCTGAGCGACGCCGCTGATAATATTCTTGGTTTCTGAGGTGAAAGGAGATAGGCAGATTCTCTGGGTTCTTCCTGTGAGGAAGGAGGCAATACAAATGAGAATGTCTCCTTGGGTTCCAGTGTGGTGAAGTTTCTTGATAAGAGTGTGATGGCATATGGTGCTGAACGCTGCTGAAAGGTAGAGGAGGATCCAGGGCGCCGTATCGCTTCGGTCAAGAAGGGTTCTAATGACATCTGTGGGAGTCATCAGGTTGTTTTCGGTGCTGTATTTGGAGCAGAATCCGTATTGAGAGGTGTCCAGAAGGTTGTTTATCTCCAGGTGATCCGTCATTTGAGGGTTGATGGCCTTTTCGAAAACTTTGGTCAGATAATGGAGATGGAAGGATAATTCTTGAGTTCGCCAGGGTCGGTGGAAGGTTTTTTGAGAAGGCCTGTTTCCATTCTTCGGGGAAGGTGGCCGTAGTGATGGATGTGTTGAAGATGGTGGTGAGTTTATTGCAGATTATCTTACTTCAGAGTTAGAAGTTGTGGTGAGGACAGTGATCTACAGGAGCTCCTTAGTGGACGGAGTTCATGATGGTTGCAATGGTGTCTAGGTGGTGAGCAGGAGGTGGGAGTTCATGTCTGTTGGAGCAGGGGGGCTGAGGGTGTTAGTGGTAGTGGTGAGTTGGGGTTCTAAGTTTTTGTAGATAGTGGAGATCTTGTTGTGGAAGAAGTCCGAAGGGATGTCGCAGAGTTCCTGGGGAAAAGTTGTTTGCTGTGGTTTGAACAGGGTTTGATGCAGTCGGCGAGGGTGCTTCTTATTGTCTCTTTCAGGAGCTGGTGCTATAGATTGAAGGAGGTCTTGAGAGAGGCACGGTCTGTGGGCTCTTTGCTGGTGCACCATTTCCTTTTGAATCGCTTGCAGTTTCGTTTCGTGTTTCTCAGTTCCGTGGTGTACCAACTGGCCTCTTTGGAAGATCTCTTGTGTTTGGTGGGATTGACGGGGACGATCCTGTTGGCGCAGTCGATCCATGTGGAGAATTTCTTGACAGCATGTTCTAGGTTTATTGCGGTGCCCGGGTGGGAGGTGTTGAGGATGTTTGACCACTGGCTCTCAAATAATTTGCTCCAGTTTCAGTGGGCGGTCCTAGGCGGCTTGGTGGCGGTGCATGTGGGGGGTTACTTTGATGGTTAAGTGGATGATTGCATGGTTTGTCCAGGTACGTTCGGTGACGTGGCTGTACTTGACCCTGTCGCTGGCCATGAAGTTAATGTCTAATGTGTGTCCTCCGGTTTGAGTGGGGTTGGTGACTAGCTTGGTGAGGCCGATGTTGACTATCCTTTCGAAGAAGTTGACAGTGTTGGTGTCATTGGGGTCGTCACATTAACAATTAAGGTTGCTGATAAAAATGTAGTGTTTGGAGTCAGGACGAGGAATTTGAGGATGGTGTCGCAGAAGCTGGGGTGATATCCTGCTTGTCTGTAGGCGATGGTGGTTTTGCTGTCGGTGTGGAGTTGGAAGCTGAGGTGTTCCATGATCGGGATGGTGTCCTCCGTGGAGGTGGTCCAGTGAATGGTTTATTTGTGGATGATTGCGATTTCACCTCTGTGTTTGTTAATGCAGTCTCAGTGTGCTATTTTGTAGCCCTCTGGCTTTGCTTGGGCAATGTCGGGTGTGGATACTGGGTTGAGCCAGGTTCGGTGAGAAAGACTTTTGGGGTGAGGGAGGTGATGGTGTCCCACATCTTGGTGGCGTGCCTGCAGAGAGATCGGTCATTGAGAAGGAGGCAGTGGAGTTTGGTTGAAGCGGTCTGGGTCGGCGTTGTGGTGATTCTCTCGGGTGTGCGGGTGCTCCGGTGTTGCAGGAGAAGAGACCGTTCCGGTAAGTGAAAAATCATACCACGACTTGAGGGGGGATACGTCAGCAGTTGTTATTGGCGAGCCAAGGATCCAGGGCTCGGACTTCGGCGGCAGTGTATTTGCGAGTCACAGAAGGGTCAAGGTTCCTGGTACTGGGCGCGGTCCAGGAACAGGTAGCTGTGAGAAAGTGCCATCTTGCTTGCATTAGTATGCCCCCACTTTTTGCTGAATTGCTGATGTGCTTTGATTGAGTGTGCCCTGGGCTCTTGCCAACCAGGTGTTCCTTCCCTAAAACTGTGTTGAAACCCAAACCCAAATTTCACCTCTCGCCACCTGTCAGCCCCTAGTAATGGTTACCTAGGTACCCAAGGTATGGTGACCAGAGAAGACCCCTAAGGGCTGCAGCACTTATTGTGTTACCCTTGGGGGCCCTGTACCCTGACAGACACTCAGCCTGCAAAGGCAGTGTGTGGGTAAGTGCAGAACTAAACAGAGTCGACATGGCATGTGTGCCATGTCCACAAAACCCACTGCCCTGGCATACCTCAATCTCCCCTCTAGCAGGGTGCCCTATGCAAGCGGTGTGGGCACCGGTGCATGAGCCATGTGCCCCTACAGTACCCAGGGCCATTCCTGGGCACTGTAAGTGGAGTGATGCCATTAAGAGTATATGGTACTGGGAGGTCGTCATTAGCAACTCCACAGCACCCTAATGGCTACACTGAAGACTGACAAGTTTGATATCAAACTTCTCAGCACATTACACCCTGCACCGATTTAATGTAAAATGCGCCAGAGGGCATCTTAGAGATGCACCCTGAAAACCTAACCTACAATCCACGTCTGGACTGAGTGGGTCCCTAGGCTGCCACACAGCAGACATGTTGCTGGACCCCTGGGTGGAGAGTCCCCCGCTCTCCTGGGCCTGCAACAATGCACAGCCTGGGAGAGGTGCTAGGTCTCCTCCCCTAGGGTGGGCAGGGGGAAGCTTCAAAGGCCTGCCGCCTCTGTGAGCTTCTCCAGACCACTTGCTGTACTCAGCAACTGGCCCCCACCAGTTCTGACCCCCACTCTGGTGGGAAGACTGGCAGAAAACCTACGTCAGGAAGGGGGGCGTGCCAGCCTGTGCCAACCCCACCCCTCAGGTGGGAGAGGCGAGGTGAAGCACGACCCCGGGCTCCGGCCATCTTGAAGATGGGGAGCCCTGCCCAATCACAGCTAGGCTCCTGCCCCCTTCCCACAGGAGAGGAGCAGACTAGGGGGTGTACCCACCCCAGGACAGGGACCTATTGGTCCCTGCCCTTGCCCTCCCTGTAACGCCCCAAAATTCAGTATTTGAGTGCACCCTGAACCTTCCTTCCTCAGATCCCGATCAGAAAACCAGAAAGAAGATCAAGAAGAAGACGACCCGCCGTGCAGCTGCTAACAGGATGACACCAACTGACCTTGCCCCAACCCTAACGGCCTGTCGACCCTGGAACCTGCCCCTGCTAAATACCGGCGACTCCTGCGGACAGCAACCTTGGAAACCCGGAGGACCTGCCTGCCTTGACCCTCTCAAAGATTAGGACTCCCCTGAGCAGAGGCTCTGCTCCAACAACCATACCCCTGGTGCCAGTCAGGAACCGCGAATCCAGCCCACTCTGTACCCGCCGGGCCCTGTCCGTGCCAGAATGATCCAAGACCACGAGGACGTCCCCCCGTCGAGTCCAGTGCCCAAAGACCCTCCTCGAGGACCAGACTGCGCCTGCAGCCTCTGAACCAGGAACCCCCTCCAAACAGGACCAGCCGAGGGTAGGATTTCCTGACTCCCAAAGACACCCTTGCACCCGGCGCCCCACAGCCCCTTGTGCCTTCCTTTTAGGGTACTTACCTCTTCTCCAAGAACCTAACTTACCTCTCGAAGTGGTGGTCGCACCTGAAGAATCTCCGTCCCCGAGCCTGCAGCCTTTGTTCACTTTGTAACCCTGCACCCAGCCACCCGAGTGCCACTGGAAGTGAAACTACTACCCTAAGTGACCAGGATCTCAGCTCCCACAGCCGTGTGGCCTGCCTGCTTGCAGCCACCAACCAAAGGCCCCCTACCCTCCATTGGATTGCCTTTCGTCTTCTGTCTCTGCACCCGACTGCCCCTGTGCCGCTAAGCGTGTAATACCTGTACCTTTCTGACCATGGGAGACCCCTGAGTCTATATCCCAGAACCTTAACCTCACCAGTTGAGTACTCACCTGAAAGCCGATAACTCACTTCTGTAGTAGGGGATCTCTGTGTATAGTCATAATCTAGTGAATAGTCCCGCCCATGTGCGTGGACCCCGGAGCAATCAAAAATAATCTCTAAAGTGTCGAAAAAATGCAGAACTGCACAGACACTTAAGAGAGAATTTAAAGACATATAATGCAGCCTATAAAAGGCTACACTGTCCAGTACTTCAGCTAGAATTTCGACAAAAAATCCACAAAACAGCAAAGCCTGTCCAGATTTCCCTTGCCTTCAGCAAAAACCCCTCTGGATGATAGAGAGGAAGACCTGGACAGACAAGCCCCATAGGCTGCCATTATGTGGCTCAGAATAGGATACTGTGCCTTTAAGAGAACTTTCCAGAACTTCACAGTATCCCAGAATGCCCTGCAGGTCTCTCATACTTTCAGTTCTTTTTTCCGGCTCCTGCAAGCAGGACCCTGGAGCATTGAGCTCTCCCTTTTCAAGGGTTTTGTTGGTGTTTTTTGCACTAAACTCGATTTTGTGTACTTCTTAAGTACTTTAAAGCTTTCTTCTTGGTTTCTTGCACCCCTTGGTCGTCCATAATGCCTGCATTATTCACAAATGCCCAGAGTGCTCCAGGAAGAAGGCCAAGTCAGACCCCCATGAGGTCTGTATCCTCTGCCTTCCCTCTTCCCACGTCCCTGAGGAGTGTGAGATCTGCAAAGGTTTCACTGGCAGGACCCTGAAGGACAGACTGAAGATCAGGCTTCAGGGACTAGAAGAAAGAAGACAGAAGACGCAAGGTGGGTCTGGAGGGGCTTCATCTGCCCATGCTGAGGCCCCTGGGGGGCTCCCCGGGGGCAGGAAGCCCAGCACACGTCCCCATACTCCGTCTGGGTCGGTGGCACCCACCAAGACGTCGAGGGGGAAGCCCAAGGCCGGCTCCCCGTCTCCCCAGGGCTCTGGGTCGAGGAAACGTCGCCCGTCGACGTCGAGGGACCTGCATAGGCCGCCGTCGAACACAGAGACATTGTCATCGTCGCTGTCTTCAGCGTCGCCTTCGAGCTCTCGGTGTCGACAGGCCCGGCGTCGCCGCTCGCCGCCGAGGCGATACCGTCGATCGCCGTCAAGACGCAAGGCTTCATCGTCGTCGAGGGGATCCTCGTCGTCGAGCCCGCCGTCGACGCGGAAGCAGTCGCCGGCGAGACGGAAGCGTTCGCCGTCGAGGCGAAGGAGGTCGCCGTCGAGGTAGACGTCGAGACACTCCAAGGCGACGTCGAGGCGGTCGCCGTCGAGGCGCCAGAGATCGCCGTCAAGACGCAGAGGATCGTCGTCGAGATGGTCCGGGTCGACGTCGAGACACGGCAGCCGTTCGACGCCGAAGAGGAGGAGACGGTCGACGCCGAAGGGACGCTCGACGTCGAGGGGTCGACAGTCGACGCCTGAACACCGGTCAGCGGCGTCGAGGGATCGTACTACGCGGCCTAGGGCTGTGGGGGGCTCCCCTCAGCCCGGGAAGGATGGTGGGTCACCGGGATCGGTGTACTCGGAGGTGTATACTCCAAAGAAGTCTGTTCCACCTCCTCCTCCGTTACCTAGAGGCCCGCGTCCGAGGACTCCTACCCCTCCTCCGTTGCCTCCTCTGCCTGAAAAGCCTCCACCGGTTCCGCCGAGGTCGGTCTCGTTGCCCGAGCTACCGACTCCGCCCAAGAAGACTCCTAAATCTAAGGAACCACGTAAGCTCAAGTCGGCCACCCCGGAGAAGCCGGTGGACCGGCCGAGGCCCAAGAGATCGAAGTCTCGCTCCAGACAGAGAGAACGGTCGAGGAGCAGGCACAGGTCCTCCACCCGTTCCAGACGGCGCCATAGGAGACATAGATCCAGGACCGATACGTCTTCTAGGACCCGCTCCTATTTCCCTACTTTGTCCGATTCCCCGGAGACTAGGGTGTCTCCTATCGATGACATCAGTAGATTCCAGGAGGTTCTCCTGAGGGGGGCTGCGAAGTTGGGTATCAAGGTGACGGCTCCTACACCTACGACGTCAGTGATATTCGAGATCATGCACAAGAAGCACCCGTCTCGCCCTCTGTTGCCTTTGGTTCCGGGACTGGTTGAACCGGCACAGGAGCTGTTTCTTACACCTGCGGTGGTGAAGGCTGCCCCGTCCAGACTTTTGAAAAAATACAGGGCACCGGACCCTGCCTTCCTGAGGATGGACCCAGTCCCCGACTCAGTGATAGTGACGGCTGCCAGAAAGCAACATTCTACCTCCCCGTCCTCCACCGTGCCTCCGGACAAGGAGAGCCGCTGGATTGATTCGGCGGGAAGGAAGGCATGTGGGACTTCTTCCACGACAATGAAGGCTTCCAGCGACTCGGCATTACTGGGACGATATGACCGTGCGCTTTGGGATTCCATGGAGCAGTTCGCGGACCTGGTACCGCGTGACAGGAGGGAGGACTTCATGGAAATCGTCAAGGAGGGGATGCTGGTCTCGAACCAGGCCATCAGTGCCGCAGCGGATATATCCTTGTTAGCTGCACATGGCTACTGCCACGCTATCAACCAGCGCCGCCATGCTTGGCTCAGGCTTACGTCTCTCAAGCCTGAGGCGCAACAGCGAGTGGCCAACCTGCCGTTTTCCGGGGACACGCTCTTCGGTAAACACGCAGATGGCGAGATGGCCCGGATGAAGGCCGAGGCTGAAACCCTGACGGCGGTGGGCTTGGAGAAGCCCAAAGACCAGAAACCCTACCGCCAGTTCCAACGGCGGTTCGGCTCACAGGCGAAAGGAAGAGGACAGTCTTCGGGACAACAGCAGCAACAACAACAGCAGCAGTTACGAAGACCTTTCCAAAAACGTCAGAGGGGTAGAGGTGGACAGCAGTCCTCTACCGTGACCAAGGGCCCGGCCGGGTCTCAACCCTGAGCGGTTACTTCCACGTCATCCGTTACCCGCTCCGGTGGGGGGAAGCGTTCAATTTTTTCTGGCAGAGTGGAGAAAAATTACTCAGGACAAGTGGGTGCTGAATATTGTTTGCAATGGATACAGTCTTCGGTTCATCAGCCCTCCTCCAGCGATCCCTCCGGTCAGCTCGCAGTATCAACTGCGCGAGCTCCAGGCGGAGGCCGATATCCTGTTGAGAAAAAGGCCGATAGAAGACGTACCTCTGTCTCAAAGAGGAAGAGGTCTGTACTCCCGGTTCTTTCTGGTTCGCAAGAAGGACAAGAACGAGTTCAGGCCCATTCTGGACTTGCGACAGGCAAACAAGTGGATTCGCAGAGAAAAGTTTCGCATGCTGTCGTTGCATCAGATTTATCCTCAGTTGCAACAGGGGGACTGGCTTTGTGCCATAGACCTACAAGATGCGTACTTCCACGTGCCCATCGCACACAAACACAGGAAGTTTCTGCGATTTCAAGTCGGCTCCAATCATTACCAATACACGGTGCTGCCTTTCGGACTGAAATCTGCACCCAGGACATTCTCGAAGTGCATGGCAGTGGTAGCGGCACACCTGAGGAACGACAGGGTGTTTGTCTACCCGTACCTGGACGATTGGTTGATCAAGGCCTCCTCCTTCTCAGAAGCTCAAGCAGACTTCCAGAAGACGTGCGTTCTCTTGAACAAGCTGGGGTTGCACATCAACATGTCCAAGTCGGTCCCGATCCCGGTCCAATGTATTCAATACTTGGGGGCCACCATCAATACGCTGTCAGCAAGCGTGTCTCCTTCGGAGGAGCGACGGAGATCGATCCTTCGGAAGGCTCAGGCTCTTATGACCGCTCCATCTACAACAGTGAGGACGGTGTCTTCTCTACTGGGGTCGATGGCCTCTTGTATCTTCCTCACTCCTCATGCACGACTACACATGAGGCCTCTGCAGGAGTGCTTGGAGGACCAATGGGACCAGAGGAGAGGATCTTGGGACGACAAGATACGACTGTCTCTGCATGCTCTTCAGTCTCTGAAGTGGTGGTGTTCAGCGGAGAATCTCCTCAGAGGGGTTCCCTTCCACAAGGACATTCCTACTCAGACGATCGTGACGGATGCTTCTCTCCAGGGCTGGGGAGCGCATTCGGGGGACTTACAGATCCAAGGCACGTGGTCTCAGACGGAGTCCATGTATCACATCAATTTCCTGGAACTCAGAGCTGTTCACTTGGCGCTGAAGGCCTTTCATCCATCCTTCCGGACCAACACTCTGCTTGTACAGACGGACAATACGACCACGATGTATTACCTCAACAAGCAGGGGAGGTCGAGATCGCGCACCCTGTCTCGGGAGGCGCAGACGATCTGGCACCGGCTTCTGGCAAGAGGATTGACGATAACGGCTACCCATCTGCCAGGTGTGCAGAATGTTCAGGCGGACGCACTGAGCAGGCTGATTCAGGAAAACCACGAGTGGGTCATAAACGACGACGTACTAGGAGAAGTCTTCGCAAGGTGGGGGACTCCAGACATAGATCTGTTCGCCACCGCCGAAAACAGCAAATGCCGAGACTTCGCCTCCAGGTACTACCAGCAAGGGACGCTGGGGAATGCACTCTGGATCAACTGGTCGAACAGCTTTGTTTACGCTTTTCCGCCCATCCCTCTGATTCCGGCGGTGCTCATCAAGCTGTCCCGGTCCAGGGCACGAATGATCCTGATTGCCCCGGAATGGCTCAGACAGTGGTGGTTCACGGACCTTCTACACCGGTCCCTCCTTCCACACATACGGTTGCCGTGCAGGCCGGACCTTCTCACGAAGTTCGGGGGGCAGATGGTGCACCCCAACCTCTCGAACTTGAGTTTGGCGGCATGGCTCCTGAGGTAGTGCAATATGGCCATTTGAATCTACCAGCAGATTGCATGGACATACTGAAGAGTCTAAGAGGCCCTCCACTCGGACGTGCTTACAAGTGGAAGAGGTTTTGTATCTGGTGTGTGTCCAGGAACTTTGATCCTACGACGTGCAAGGAAGATGTAATCCTTCCCTACCTTCTACATTTGGCGCGATCTGGCCTTAATGTTCACTCTATTAGGGTTCATCTCGCTGCATTGACTGCCTACAGGAAAAGCCCTTCACAGACTTCCTTCTTTCAGATCCCTGTGATCAAAGATTTTTTGGAAGGCTTGAAGAAAGTGTTCCCTCCTGTCAGGCTTCCTTCGCCTTCATGGGAATTGAATGTGGTGCTGTCCAGTTTGATGAAGGAGCCTTTTGAACCCATTCATAAGGCTTCGTTGCAGCACCTGTCCTGGAAGGCGGCGTTCCTCGTGGCCATTACATCGGCCCGCAGGGTGAGTGAAATTCAGGCGCTGTGTTGTAATGAACCTTATACTGTATTTCATGCTGCTAAGGTTGTTATGCGTACTCACCCTAAATTTCTTCCCAAGGTTATTTCTGACTTTCATGTCAACCAAACTATAACTTTGCCTACGTTTTTTCAGAATCCTTCATCTCCAGCGGAAAGGTCTTTACATTCCCTGGATGTTCGGAGGGTGTTGAAATTTTATCTGGATAAGACTAAAGGTATTCGTAGGTCAGACCAATTGTTTATCAATTACGGATCAGTCAGGACGGGTCTTGCGACCTCCAAGCAGTCCATTTCTAGGTGGATTGTGTCCTGCATACAACTATGTTACCAGAAAGCTAATAAGACCTTAGGGGGGTAAGCCTAAGGCTCATTCCACCAGGGGCAAAGCTGCCACGACAGCATTGCTCCGTAATGTGCCGATTGCAGAAATTTGCAAGGCCGCCACTTGGAAGTCAGTTCATACCTTTGCTAAGCACTACTGTCTGGACGCTGATGCCAGAGCAGATGCTCAGGTTGGACAGGCTTCGTTACGGAATTTGTTCGCACAATAGTGGTGTTAGCTTCTTTTCTCCACCGCCGCTTTGGTGTGGGGATGGGCTTGCCATTCTATTCACTAGATTATGACTATACACAGAGATCCCCTACTACAGAAGGAGTAGTTTCTTTTCTGTAACTCCAGTTCTGTAGTGGAGGTATCTCTGTTATAGTCATAAGCGCCCGCCCTCTTCCCCGGTGGAGAGAGAGAGAGAGAGAGAGAGATATTCATGTGAGAAATGCTACAGGTCTGGCGTGTTACGCCTTCAAAAAGAACTGAAAGTATGAGAGACCTGCAGGGCATTCTGGGATACTGTGAAGTTCTGGAAAGTTCTCTTAAAGGCACAGTATCCTATTCTGAGCCACATAATGGCAGCCTATGGGGCTTGTCTGTCCAGGTCTTCCTCTCTATCATCCAGAGGGGGTTTTGCTGAAGGCAAGGGAAATCTGGACAGGCTTTGCTGTTTTGTGGATTTTTGGTGGAAATTCTAGCTGAAGTACTGGACAGTGTAGCCTTTTATAGGCTGCATTATATGTCTTTAAATTCTCTCTTAAGTGTCTGTGCAGTTCTGCATTTTTTCGACACTTTAGAGATTATTTTTGATTGCTCCGGGGTCCACGCACATGGGCGGGACTATTCACTAGATTATGACTATAACAGAGATACCCCCACTACAGAACTGGAGTTACAGAAAATAAACTACTCCTTTCCTTCCATAGGCTTTCATTGACTGGTTTTCACTGAAATTTATTTTGTCGATTTTTGCAAACTACAAATATTCCTTAAAAATCGTACCAACTGCTGAAACGTAAATACTTACCTTTCTTAGGTAGAGGTCCCAGTGCTGGATCTAGGATTCCAGTACTGGATTACAAAAGTAACGAGAACCTACTTTACCTGTGACTTGAATTTCCTTCCATAGGATAACATTGCTAGTTTTTCTCTGAAAAGTTTCCAAGTATCAACTTTGAAAATACATTTATCTCCTTTAAAAAGTACAACTGTAACCAAAACGCTTTTACTTAACTGTTTACACCGTATGTCTGGGAATGAATCCAGGATCCAGTCCTGTGGTTAGCAAAGTAATCCTGAAAGTCATCTATTGCATTTTTATAGAAAAACCCATTGAGCTTAATGTTAAATTGTGCTTAGAATTGTGTTGCCTATTGCAACCCCAGTAACTATTTTACTTACTAAGTCTATTGCCTGTCTACAAAGTAATTCCCCAAAGTCACTCATATTGAGAAAAGTATATTTTGATAACTGTTGGTTCTGAAATAAAACCACTATATCTCTTGATATAAAAACAATTGGCCTAGAGTTCAGTTCTGGAGTGTGTGAAACCTTTTGCTGACTGAGTGTGTACAACAAATGCTTTACATTGTCCTCTGATACTGCCTTACTGCTCGACCAAGCTACCACATTAGAGAGTAAGGTCAGATCTGACTTTAACCTTTGTTATACCTCTGGGGATTGGGGACTCTATACACACTGTACCTTACTTTGTTCCAGTATATATAGAGCCACTTTCTTACAGTAGCCACAGACGGCTTGCCTTAGGCGCGCCTTTAGCATGGCCATGCTGTGGCCTCCGTTTAGTAGTTCCTGGCAGGAGGGAGTGGCGCTGGGTTGTGGGAAGCGGGAAATTCAAAAACTGGGGGAAAAGAGCAAGGGGTAAGGCAGGCCGCTCAGTAAAATAGCAAGTACAGCAATACAAGCAACAATGTATCGAACACCAAGATGACAGAATTAGCAACAGAGTTAGAAAAAGGCTTTTACTATATTAAACAATATAAAGGGGGACAGTAGTGATACAAAATTAGGCTATTAAGGTTAAAAGCAAATGAGGACAACAGTTATGGTTATTTAGAAAAACTAATGGCAATTTAAGTCAATGAAGACAAAGTTCAGGCTAATAAATAAGTAACAGCAGTAAACAGAGGCGTAAACAGTATAAACACAGTAAACTGATGGAAGAGCGGCATTGAGGGTACACATGCGTTGGCAAATAGAATGCAATCGACAGTCATGAAGGCCTGCTGATCATAAAGCAAGGGGGAGCTGGCTCAAGAACCTTGATTTAACCCTCTTTACGGGTCCATTGTTAAGTTTAAGTGTTTTGTTCAATCGTAGTCCTTTCTGGCATGTTGATGCCCAAGGTAGTGAACAGGTTGTTCTCTGCTGATCTGATGATTCTTCGAAACTAGAGCTACTTCAGTTTCTCAACTCTTTTTAATGAACCCATCTATCTTCTTTTTTGTTGTGAGCTCTCCTTGATAAGATGTTCTGTTTTTATATGACAATTGAATGTTTCAACGGATTTGTTTTTGCATGTTTCATTTGTTTCATTAGCCCTGTTATTCTGTTAAGTCCCAGTAATGCATCAGTTTAGCAGTTGTACTTCTATATGTCATTAAAAGAGCCAGCTCGCAGATAAACAAGACCCTGAAACAATAACCAGCAGTCCTGTCTACTTTTACTCCTGATGAGTAGGGACTGTTTACTATCTTCTATTTTTCCTTCAGAGTCTTTCTCATAGTTAGCCATCATTTTATGGTCTATCTCTTTTTTATTGAGCGTATCAATACTGCAGTATTTACTAAGGTATACACATTTAGAGTTCGTTTTGCATACTCTGTTGCAGCAAAACTCGGAAATAGCAGGAAAAGTCAAGATTGCCCATCAATATAACTATACACCCAGGGACAGCTGAGTGAGGGAATAACTGCTCAGGAAAGGTAACAAACCAACAATACACTTTAACGTTCAACACAAGTTCAAGCTGTTAGTGCAACACACAGGATACGTACGAGCTATTGTTCATATTCTCTGACCTTCAGGAGGTAAAGTAACTTCAGACTGTTTCCATAAACTACACACCGATCACATGGCAGGTAGCTTGGTGCAGTCATATCACCTTACTTCACTTGAGTGACACAGACCCACTTCACATCACAAATTCTACTGTTTCTTTCACATTAGCAACACTTAGCACAGACCTTTCCTTTATCAGAGTTTCAGAGTTTATTTATTTGTTTTAGCTAACAGCCATACAATATTTTAAAAACATGCAATGAAAAAACAACTCCATTAAAGCATGTGCACAGCAATCTATCAATAAATTAATCTGAAGCTTTAAAATGCAAGTATAATGAAGTGATAAAAATACGCCTTTCGGTCAAAGGCATACATCCTAAAAAAAAAGCATGTTTATATACTTCAGATACAGTAAAGTGTGAGTGCATTGAAAAAGGTGCACCTTCCCATCAGAGGCAATATCCTAAATGAAAGAAAAACCTATTCATCACTATCAATTAAAAAATTATCAGAACATTTTGGAATTATCTTCTTTTCAGATGTAAACAATCTGCCAACCCACCTAGGGAGTAAAAGTGCAGTGCATAAAAATAGTGCAAAATTATGCAATTTATGCATAAGATAGCAGCATGTTCCATTATGGGAAACAACCAGGTTTGTGGAGCCTAACTACTTAAACATAATCCTAGAGTAGAGGGCAACTCTCTCGGGCAAGGTCACGTAACCCTTAAATATGACACTTTGGAGGGGACCATATACATATTATCTGGTTTAATACATCTGACCACATGTTATTTCAAAAATGGGGAGCGGCTACATATTTTGTACAAAACAGAATAAAATGGGTTAGATTGTCCAGACCACCGAAGCTTCAATCACAGCAGTTGGGTCTACCATTGAGTATTTGTATAGGTATAAGAAAATCCTTGGTCAGGAGGGATACCCAGACGGAATTTTAAGTACAGTGTTCACTTTAATTCAGGGTACAGCATGGCTAGATATTCTGACCCATAAAGCCATAGATGTTACTGTACTAATTGCTCGTAAAAGATCCTGGCTTCAGCTCCCAGCATTTTTTTTTTTATCTGCGTTTATTCTTGTTTCCGTTCTTTAATCAAATCTGCAGTATCCTGTCTACTACTACCAGGAGCTTCCCATAAATCACCAACTGTAGCTCCTTAAAAAATATTTTTACATGTGATGACCATGCATGGCCCAGGCAAGTGCAGCTTGCTGTGACGCCTTCTAGGGTTTCTAAGTAAACTGTGGCCTTAGGGTTTCTTACCAGTCTAACCAAGTAAAGAATTGCCCTGAGGGCAACGATTTCTGATATATGGGTAAAATAAAGCTCTGCATACAGTGCTGCTAGGGGTGGTACCTGGCCCAAGCCTCAGCAAAATTCGGAGGAAATTATTCTCTGCTACTTGGAGTGGGTGGACATTGCCAACCCCCCTTTCCTCTAACAGACACTCAGAGGTTCACCCGGAGCTATAAGGCTGTCTAAATCATAGGCAATAATCTCTTTTTTGTGGCCTTTAGATCCTATCCAAGTTTCAAGGTAGCGAGGGTGAACTCTGAAAAGGTAAGGATTCTAGTGCTGTGCACTACAGTTTGACCCTTACTGCCTGCTAATTTAGTGACTAACTTGCACTGTCTAGAATTCACCAACCCCTCCAAAACGTCCGTGCCACACCCCTGATGGACAAATCGAAGGCTTTCAACACTGACACTTTGGCCACCTCCTCAACTTCCAAGAAGACATCCTCTTGTAACTGCGGAACCTTAGTTAGGATGTGAATTTTTACATGAATGTGAATTTCATTCACTTTGGCATTTTCAAAAAACGCCACCTTGAACTCCCAAGTTTGCAATAGATGCAAAAGCACAGTTTTCAATCTTGGGGTACCTCTGGATCATGTCCTCCCATATGCTGCTTAAAGGACCCCAATGTTTAAGACTGACTGAAATCAGCATGAAGGATAAAGCTCTGAGATGGTGTACGTCATATTTGGACAATGGAGCACATGCAATCCATCTTCCTCTGTATCATTCGAAATTCCGAAGCATGAAACGGGGTACTTCAGGGGTGTGCGCAGAGCCCTGCTTTATTCAGTATCTACACAAGTCCGTTGACCCATCTACTTTGCCAGCTGGGGGTAGTCTTTATGAATTACGTAGGTGATCCCAATCTTGTAATATCTGTGGATCCTAAGGTGCCGCATCGTATGACCCCTTTCAGAAATTTATGCGGAAAATTACTAATTGGTTGACTGAATTCCCTCCAATTAAACGAGGATAAATCAGGTACTCTGTTGCACCTCTAGTAAGATTTCTTGGGCATTGATTTTTAGCCTCCCCATTCCAACTTTCCTCTTCTGAGGTTAACTATCTTGGTTTAATTTTTTGATAGTGATCTATCTTTTGACTTCTCACCAGAATAGGCTGACTCGTACTTGTTTCTTTTTATTCAAAGTTCTCAGGAAGCTTCTACCTCTTCATCTAGCAATAGAAAGACCTCTGATTGTTCAGGCTATTATACTTGGACTATGAGTTTTTTGTTCCTGATGATGTAATGTCCCTGAGGTCTAACTCCATTCCAAGCAGGCCCACAAATCAATCCCGGATCACACTCCAGAAAAAACCTCTCTTATATGTTATAAACAATAAACACCATGAATGTAATTTCGCCCTAATCATTTATCAAACCAAGGGAGGAACAGAAAATGACAGAGCGTTCTGTTAAGGACTCAGACCTAACATCTGATGAGAATCTCAGTCTAGAACAGGTGCTCCCCTGTCAATATATCAAGGCCACCAAGAACCCTCCATGTATAATTTATCAACGAGGTGTAGTGCAAATTGACATCCACTCATCTCCCATCTTGTTAGAGATATGTCTAGGACCCCTTCTCTTGTGCAGGTAATCTATACGTTGCATTTCTCAAACTAGGTCAAAAGTCTTCATCCCTGATGACGTTTAGTATTTAAAGACCACCACTCAGCCCCTTACATAGAGAGGTCCTTCTTCCCAGATTATTCTGCAACAAACCATGCGAAGACGATCGTGGTTATAGCAGCCACTAAGAGAAACGGATGCATCTTGCCTGAAGTTTAAAAGAGCCGAGTTCCAGAGGAAAACTGCCACCACTGCGCGTGTTTGCCTTAGGCAGGGAACTCTTCTGGTAATGACAGCCCAACTGTCAACAGGATATGATGTGCGATGCACTTTCCAAGAAACACTAGTCGGCAAGTTGCTCTACTAAATGCTCTCCTTGGGTAGCACATGGAACAAGGTTTAGGGTGTTAGGCTTTTAGATTACATTTTAACCATTTACGTTATGCATAATGTACCTTCTTGCTGTTTTAATGATATCCTGTGTGATTATTTTAGATATACTGTGAAACAGGTGCATGATGTAATAATAAATACATTTAATTAAAAGTGTATATTCTTCTTAGTATTGTATATATGAAATCATGAAGAGCGAAATAGGTTTACTGTTAAGACGACACCCTTGAGCAACTTGATGGGGATTGTTACTAACCCAAATTCAATGATTTCACTTCAGTTGTATATTGACTGGAGTTCTACAGGACTCAAATAACCCATCTTTCACATTTAAAGCCTGTGAATTGAACTAAGTTCACTTAGATCACCCCTGGGTCGGAATGCAAATCTTGTAGCGCTACGCGAGAGTCGTAGCTTACGCAACACTTGGAACTTCATATTGTTTCATCAAATGTCTCGCTCTGAAACAAAATGCTGCATCTTCATTGGTCGGCCCACTCCCATGAACCTCAACTGCTGTGCTAAAGAAAATTCACTAGCTACCCGTAGAAAAATGGATGATTTTCCTGTCTTTCTGTATTGTTCACAGGGACTTTCATAAGACTGGTCCTGTCTACTTGCCGAACAAATGTATGAGGTAGTGTCCTGTCCATCTGCTGTAATCAACAGAAGCCAGTTTTTTAACTTAGCACAAATTCAGACTTTCATGGGCAGGAGTGGGTGTTCTCGGTACAAGCTGTGTGTCTACTAGTTTCCCTGACCGACAGCGGACCTCAATCAGTTTAGGAAGTCACTTAAAATCTGGCTGTTCACCATATAAATGATGGTGAGGTTAGGTTACCATACCAGTAAGTCCTAAGAGTCAGGCAATCGAGCACTTTAGAAATTAGTTTATTAATAATAATGAGTAAATAGAACCTTGCTCTGTGGGCAACCACATGAAGCTCCTCAGTCCAGTGTGAGTCATCGGTTAATACCGGTGGTGAATATTCTGGTGGTTTCTAGGTCGGCCGCTGCTTCCTCTACATACTCCAGCCAGATGACGTCCGCTACCAGGTCAGTTGTCCACCTCCTTGGTGTTGGAGTCTGGCAGGCAGGACGTCTGTGTGCCTAAGTCTCCCCATTGTTCGTCCTGGTTGGTAGGAGTACTTTTAGGTCACGCCTGGGCAGCGCCTGCGCTGCTCTGCAAGGCATGCTGTATTCAGGTATGGACTTGAAGCTCGACCTATATTTTTCATTGGCTTGTGTCATTGTCCACTGTAAACTTTGGCTTTTCATTGGTCAATAGGCTTAGTATTCCCTCCTTAGTACCACTGTGTCCTATTTTCTAACCTCCCATTGGGACAATCACGGTGACGTGGGTTGTTACTCGGTAGACTTTAATTACAGTCTCCCAGCACTATTTTCTCAAATAGCATTGTCACGCTCTCTCCTAACGCTTTAAAAAAAAATCTTTGTACAACGGGTGCCAACTGCATTTGCAATGCAATAGGTCTTGCCTTTGCAAGAGTTTCAGCTATTGGCATTGTAAATGACAAGGCCTTTTATTTATCTGTTTTACAAACAACACATAAATAAAAGGCATTGTCATTTACAATGCATATAGCTTAAACTCTTGTAAATGCGAGAACTATTGCATTGCAAATGCTTGTTTTTTCAAGCAAAGGAGCTAACAATGGGGCCTTCTATGGTACAGTAACAAGGGGCTTGAATTAGGGTGCTGAATCAAACAGTAGTTTGAGTTTCGAGGCTTTGGGTATGTGCGCCGTTTACTTGCCTAAAACAGCCTTCGCTATTCATAGGATCTTATTCAGGCGGGTTTCTATAAATTAAAGATAACATTCTAAGTGGCGCACAATTTCTACGTGTTTGTCAGAAATTCCAAGTTAAATTTGCCCACGGAGATGTTCATTTGTTTCTGAGATCCTATTGAAATGTCTACACTGGTGGTAAAGGAATGGTGTAACAATACATTTTTACCACTTTGTTTTTATGTTATGCATTGATATGGTGATTGTTTTTCTTTGCTGAACAATAAAAGTGGCATTTTATTAGATCCACTTGTTCTTTTCCGTTTAAAGATATAATCTACAAAATGATCTACATAAGACCTATATAGCTTGATAAAGATAATAAAAAATGTAACCGACCACATTTAGGCCGCATGTTCACAATTGTCTTTTTTATTGAACCCAGAAAATAAACTATAAAAGCATTTAGGTCATTTAACGTCTCGTTATCTTTTCTTTTTAATGACTTCTCATATAACATCTGTGCTTGCCAGTTTTTCCCTTCGAAGTAGTCACCTTACACTTTCAGTTTGCTTTTCCTTCTTTCTGATGCTGTGGTCTCTTTCTCTGCAGTTTATTAAACTGGTAAGTGTTACAGGATGGCTTGTGTGAGCCTGCATAAACCTCTGCAGATAGATATACGGCACTGCATCCTGGCTTTCCTAACATGGTTATGCCGTGTAGCTGCATGCCATAACTTGTTAATTGACGCAAGGGTTTCCCGTAAACTGCTAAGTTTTTTTCTACTACTATACCAAAAACATGTTTTGAAAGACTAAAATATGAAAAGTCGAATCACACTGCCGATGCAAGCATGCCAGTGTAAAAGAGCTAAAGAGAAAGGGTAACACATCTGACGTGTTTTGTGGAGTTCTACAGTGTGCCAGTGCATTTTTTCAGAGTGTGCTTTCTGTGTCACTCATAGTAAGTAAAATGTGTTGTGTTACTCAGATTGTTTTGTTTGTAGACTATGCCTTATGCAACAATACACCTGTATTTAGTCATTATTGAGAACTTGAAATAGTTTGCCGTTGCAAGCACCATACAAATGTGTATCGAATTCTACAACGCACATAAAAGCCATATATGTCTACAAGATAAACGTTTTATTTTAATGCTAGTCTCGCTTACAGCTCCCTTTGTTCATATGTGGGAAGAGTCTAAACTTGTTGCCAATACTGTAACGTTTGGCAGCCCAGCTGGCAGCAGGCGGGCATCTTTCATCATGCATTTTAGCCTTTGGCCCCATGTTCCTCTCATACACTCACTCTATTCAGTTCTAAATTTGCTGCCAATCTGTGTGAACTGAGGTTGTGGCCTTGCCATTTTATTGTGGCTTGGTAGTTAAGTCACCAGATTTCCTGTGTTTTCGTCCCTGCTCCGCTCTGTTTCAGTGCACTCTGCAGCTTCTGCCACTATTGTATTCCTTAGAGGCATTTTACCTGTGTTGTAACAACATGTACAACTTTCTAAAGTTTCCAAGGTTGTTTACTTTGCAAATCTCTCAGGAATTTTTGCATGCGATGTCAGGCACTATTGTGTGTTTTTTTTAACCACTGACAGCTTCGTGAAGGTCAGAGACCGTGAAGTACAAAAAAGTAACTTCAAGAAACTTGTCAACACCGATGCACAAACAGTACTCTGTTCTTCAGACTAACCCTGCAGGTTTGCATGGCCATTCTGTGTGACCTGCTTTTGCTGTGTCTGTGTGCACCACATGTTATGTTCAGTACCAAATACATTAGTTACCTGGAGATCCTCATTACACTGGTCCTTTGAGAATCTCTAGTTTACCCGACATAGCAGCTCTTAGTGTGAAATGAAACCAGGCACCAGAACCAGAAGAAGTATTTGTTGATCGGGTGTTTTTGATTACGTACAGACATTATCAGTCCTCCTTGAAGAAATATCAGCATCTCCTTTCCCTAATCCCACACTTTGACTCTAATCCCCTTCCAGATACCGGACTACATGGTAAACTTTGTTAAACTAGGAGTTTTTTTCTATAGATTGGGTATGCTAACATACAAGTACAATTCTTTCTCTTTTCCCTCTATATTTGAATGTATCCTCTGAACCTAGTGGTACAGCCAAGCAGTAATAATGAGCTGTCCTCTGTTTTGTATCATAACGTCTAAGGGAAGGCTTGCTGGCTGATAGTTTGACCTTTTTCTGGACATTTATTTTTAAAGTAGATACTCTTCGCAGGTTTTATCTTACCCACATATTTATATTAACTGTAAAACATTGGTCTTGAGTCAAGTGTTGTTTTTATATTCAAAAGACCGCCCCTCCTCCCGGACCACTCCTCTTTTTTTTTTTAGGATCGGAATGAGAGCCACAAAGGAGATGTCGGATATCCTAGAGTAGAGGAATCCTGGCACTTGTAAGCAAAGTGCAGCCACAGTCGTTTACTTTGCCTTTCCCAACCTTCTGCACCAGCATGCTGCTTTTCGAAAGTTGCACTTTTGTTTCTCTAAACCGCCATGAAAGAAACACTCACTCTTGTACAGGTTTGGAGCACAAGAACTTGACTGCCATTTTGGCCACCGTTTGTTTGATTTGTTATAGAAAGTAAGTTTTAAATGGGGGATCCTCAACAGTGTTGCATGCTCATTCTGTTGCAAGGCAGCAGTCATCACTAACCAAAGTCATTGATCCTGGCCCAAAATATGCAGTCACAATAAACCTGATTCCATAGGAAGTAACCAAAGCTAGGCGTTGTACTTTTAAAGCTCTCAGGCCTAGAGGGAAACACCTGGAAATACAAAAACAGGAAACATTTTTTAGACCTCTGGTTAATGGCCGGAAAACAAAACGTGCTTCTAGAAGTATAGAAGTAGTGAAACAAAATGACAGGCATAACATGCTCTTCACCACCTTATCAATCACTTAAACTGCTACTGAGATAATAGGAACCGACAGCTTGCAAATGCTGTAGAGATCCTAACCGGAAACAAGCAGATTTTTATAAAAAAAAACTCGTGCCCTCAACCCCCACAAATTAAGATAGTATATAACTGAATATTGCTGACAGTGGCTCCAGTAGTTCTGGCGTATTGGCTGAGGCGTGGCTGCTGCAGTTTTAGACGTACTTAGTAAGTGCAGAGATACAATTGTGAAGCGAAGGCTCAGTCTGTGGCTTCCTTCTCCTTTCATAGGAGGATCTCATTGAGGATACGTTTTATGATTTTGAAAGTAGCAGCTCATTTCTAAGCTTGCTCACTTCACCAGAAATGCCCTCTGGAACAGCAGTGCTTGCACATCCTCAGTAGGTTGCAGAGTCTACGAATGAGAACCTCTGATTCCTCATTGGCAGCCCACAGCACCAATGCATCGCCTACGTCTTCCAAAGTCGTGGCAGCCCTAACCTCTTCACTCCACCCTATGGTATGGAGCTATGTCCATCTTGGGATTCTCTGATTCGCAAAGCAGTTTACTGGTACACATGGCACTGGGCCTTCACTCCCTACCGTGACATTTACTTTGTTATTCCTTGTGAGCCGCATGTTGCAGTTGTTGGAGTCCCTCCCTCGGGTATCTTTATTTTCCACCTATAATACTTCCATCCGTAAGAGGGAGAGCCTCTCACTCTTCTTTTTGAATTGGGGGACCCAGGAACGTTTCTTAACTTCTCCAGGGTTTGTAGTAAATCCCCTATATAGCTACACACATGAGTGATTGTCCCCTTGCATGACATCCTTTGTTCTCCAAACTTCAGTTCGACCATTAATTGATGCTTCCGGTATCTAGTCCTTGAGACATCCTTTCTGGTTCTGCATGGAAGAAAGTTTTTTTCGTATGTGGCTGAATTCCTATGTGGAAAGTTGGACAGCTTTTTCTTTCACCCACCATTTCTTGATTGACTGGGACTGGTGTGCCCCTCTCTCTCCTCTGGAAGATTGTTTTGCCCTGAATCAGTCTTCATTGGACACCACTGGTGTTTCTGTGTTGTAGCATGTGATCATAATGCTCATTAAAACTATGGAGACCTTCATTTGTGCTCTTGTTCAGGTGCAGGGGCATCATGTACCCCCTTCGCTGCTTTACCAACTACAGAAGCAGTTAAGTTCTTGATCTGCCTTTTCCATCTGTAACTCGGCAGACAAAAGCTCATAATTAAAGCTAAAGAAAGATGGGTTGACGGGGAAAAAGTGGAATGTTTAAAGGAAGGAACGGTGAAGGGATGCATGGAAGGGCAAAAGGGTGGGTAGGTCAAAGGATGCGTGGGTGGATGGTGACAGGATGTGTTGTTGGGTGAGGGGATGTGTGGGTGGTGAAAGGATACACACATGGCGCCCAGCGGCAAACAGAACAGGTGGGGCGGCTGGCGAATATGTAACCCACTGGCAGGCACAGATTAAAACCAGCAGTGCCCTTAGGCCCAAAGCTCTCAGTTGTGGTCCATTTTAAACAGTGTTTATAACCGCCATGATTGGGAGCTCTGGATTTGAGACTGAAGGCATTGTGAGTTTCTCACAGTTTCCTGTCAGCGAGTTAGATTAAATAAAAATAAAGAAATAAAGGGTTACTTACCTACTGCTCCTCTTCATCTCGGCAGCCGGTGCTCATCCAGCACAGGCAGCAAACTCCCAGTGTCTCGTGCAACTAACCTCTACCAATCCTGGAGCTGCTCTCATGCTGCTGAGAGAAGCACCAGGATTGGTTGGAGTGCAATGGTCAGATCCTTATCATGCATTATTGTAGATTATATCTTCTTCCACTTGATGTTGCCAGTTCACTCTTTCTTTAGAGGATGTGCACAGTTCTGCTCTTACCGCCCTGCCCATTGTTAAGATGCTTGGCTGGTATATGTTTTTTTTTCTTGGGAGGTCTGCTAGGAGATCCTGGTCCACCAGTTAATGGCATGGCTCACAGCAGAGGTTTTTCAATAGCTCATCTTATGTTGGTCAGACCTCTAATGCTGCCACACTGTGGAATGCTTAAGCAATGGCGTCATTAGATTTTCTGGCAGTTGAGGCGACAGGGCACAGCTGGTAAGCATGTTATCCACTTGTTTATTTCTCTATCAGCAAACAATTTTTTTATGCTTATTGATTTAAGGGCTACATTGAAGATTCCCCTGTCATCGCTTTGACAGGCATTCAAGTTCCCTGTTAATGAATTTGCATCCTTTTTGGTCTCTTGAAGCACAATATTACACTATATTTCCCAGGTATTCCCCACGGGTTGCCCTTGGTTTCTTCTTTTGTTAATTTATTTTATTGGGGTTTTTTGCTTCAAATCATGAGGTTTCCTGGGAGACTTTTACTCCAACACATGGTTTCTTTGGTTCTCCTTCTCTTGCTTTTGCAGTGCCATCATCTTCCTTTTGGATGTCACGACATTCCGAGTTGTAACGGAGAAGGATATTCCCTTTTTCCTATCTGAGCATTCCACTCTGATATCCCTCTTATCTTTTGTTGTTGGTCTCTTGAAAGGAAAGTCTCTTTTCTGAGGCCCTGCTGGGCACTTGCCCATCTTCCTACTTGGGATCTTGGGTAAGATATTAGTTTCTCATCTTGGTGTCTGTTTACCATTTTGCTTCAGCTAAAACCTTTGTGGGGGAGGGGGGGTCTTCCTCTCTGCTTTTATTCCTCTTAATTCCCTTCCTGCCAGTTCAGTCATGCTTTGTCTAATGGCTGGTATTTCACTGCAGATTGACACTTAATGTTCTGTCCGAATAGTTACTTTTGGTGTGCAGAGGTCTTTGCTCTGTGGGATGTTGTTTGTAATCCCATAGGAGGAGGGCATGGATGTACCAGTAAGTATTACTCAGTCTTGACATTTGTACTGATCTTTCTAAGTCCTGTTTCCTCCAAATAACCCAACTCACATTAGCTCATACACCAGTCTTCTTCCTCGTGTAGATTTGTGGATTGAAAACGTAGAAGTCAGCGTGCATGGTAGGGTACAGAGTCTATGTGGTTTGGCTCATACTGTGCTCACTCTAATACTTTGTATTGCAGCCTTCCAGGGTAAACATTGCTTATGTTTTGGTGGAATTTTACGAGTCAGTGCTGTGAGTAATTGGCACCTGTTGTCCTAATATAATGAAATGCTCTTCAGACTCCCTAAGATCATTCTAATGTTGGTTATCATAGCCTGTTGAAATGGTTTGGGTCCGTTCCATAATCACCTATCACCAGTTTCCCATGCATGATCTCAAATTTGTGATTTATTTATTTTGGGACCTAGTGTTAGTTCATGCTAGTATCAAAAAAACAACTGGCCATTGATTGCACCTGCCACCTTTCTGATTATACAGTAAATCTGTCGTATTGCTTCTAAACATGGCCACCTTGGAATGATAAAATACTATGAACAATATCATTCCAAGCAGGCCACTCAGTTTATGGTTTAAGCTAATTCTTTATTTTACGGAAAAAGTAAAGAAACACATACACTACCCAACAGTTGGAGGTTGCAAGGAATATCCAAACAAGCCCCCCCCCCCCCCCCCCCCCCCCCACACCCACGGGCTAATCCCTGCAAAGAAACTGATCTATTGAGCATATGTAAACCTGTATGCATATCATGTCTTAAGCAATTTCCCGAACCACGTGTGGCATAATACCCCTCTCCTACCCCCACCGTAGGAGTTCCCAATCACTAGTGGCAATTTCTAACACCTGAGATATTGGGAACAGACCATTTCAATAAACTTTGAGGAAAGATATTTTAAGAATGGTGGTGAGACTGATTCAAAAACTTGACCCTTACTCAAGAAGGTGTATGAGATTTTCTCCATCCCCTCAGGACACATAGTCTATATAGTCACTCACTGTGTTCCAATACCTTCTCTTTACCCAAAAAGGGATAGGATATCTTTTGGATGCATTGTGCTGGCAAAATCTGTTTCCTCCTACATGAGTTGAAGAGTATAGGTCTATTTACTAGCTCGACCCAGTATAATGTGGTGTGGAAGCCTCAGCCCCATGTATTGAAAACTTTCCTCAACTGTATTGAGTACTATTGCCATACACTTCTGGAATTTAGGGCACAACCACTATATGTGTTTAAGAGGGACCCTTTCTCCACAGCCTCTCCAATATTGTTTGCATCTGTTTGTCTTCGACTAGCTTTAGAGAGTGTGGTATCAATACGTGGATATCTTTTATTATGGCTTCTCCCATTGTGGTTGATTTTGCTGGGTTATGGGTTCTAGCAAACATCTACTTCCACTCAGTTCCAGAGAGGGGTTGTCCAATCTCTGCCTCCCACGACTTTATGCTTTTAAATATTGTATTGAATTTTGTTTAAAATCATAAAAGCACAATACATTAAAATCTTTGTGCAAGTATATATACACTGTGAACTACAGTACATCATAGAAGTACAGTAAGAATGTTATTCCGAAATGTAAACCCTACTCTGTACAAATAGAAAATGAATAAAACCAGGCAGATTAAAAGCAATCAAAACAATATTGGACATATATCCAAAGTGTTTATGGTGTTTAAAATTAGCTATGCAGGTTGACATTGTGAAAAACTGAGAGACCTTAACACCTGGAACAATGTAGCGCTTTTACTGTGAGTGTACATTTTACAAAAGAGATCTACATGCATGGTGCTCCTGGTTGACACATGATCACAGGGGCAATTTGCTAATGTCGCAGACCAATCCTTCATTACGGGTAAGCTAATTAAATGGTGGTAAAGTCTTTCTAAGCCGAGAAAGACCAAACCGATGCCTAGGATTCAGTATGAACTTGAGATAGGGCTGCATATCATGTGTAATCAGCAAAGTTTGATTCTTTAATACACTAGGTCTCAACAATTCTGTCAGCAACCAATGTCCCTCCAAAATGTCCTAGCCATTCAATTTTCAAATATTTTCTACTAATATATTCCAAAGATTCAGGCTGCTCCAAAATTTGTGGGTGTCTCCTATCACAGGAAAGTTAATCTAGATAACCATGGAATACGCAAAGAAAAGCTCGAATTAATGCAGTCACTAATAATGGCTCGATTTAAATCGGTGAACTCTGATTGCCAAATTTCATGCCATAATAAAATGGGCTGTAACTTAATTATGTCTGCTAGAAATGGTACTCTCAATTCTGCTTGACATGCAAAAGACGAGGAGCTCTTAGGTACAGCAAGGAGATGCTTTAAAAAACTAATTTTCCACCATTTGCAACGCCTTACAATTAGTGTGTATCCAGACATCTCCCTCGTAAGTAGCAATGGACAAGCATTTGGCCTTATAAATCTTCACCATTTCGTTCTGGGGATTTGTGCCTAGTTTTCTGGCAAAATTCGAATAGGCCATAATTGATTTCCTGAATTGTAGCTTCCTAGCATTAGAAGAGTCCATGAACACTCCTTATCAAATAATATACCCAGATACAAGAAGGTTGCTGTGGTCCATGTCTTTGCATCATCACAACACTTCGCTGACCTTCTCCCACATTTTATAGTGAATGTTTTGGTTGACTAAAAGTCCTAAGTCCTGGGGCCGTGACCAAGATGGAGGATGGGTAAGACGTCTCCTTCTCATCTCTCCGTCCCTGCCACCGGCCCAGCTATCTGCTGTTTCTTGCCATCCTTGACTGGACCATCCAGGGCTAGGCCAGAGAACGGAGTGTGCGGCCTACGCCATGTCGGGGGGGGGGGAGGGGCGCGCCTCAGAAGACGTTCGGCTTGTGAAAGTACGTGGACCCAAGAGGCCAGCTCCAGCCTGCCGATCAGACTGCGGGGCGGAGACGGTAGTGGTGACTCCTGCCCCCGCAGTGTGGCCGACGGCGATCCAGAGCAACTCTGTCATACCAACATGTTACCGGAGCATATATTGCGTAGGCCCAGGACTGAGGGCCACCCAAGTTCTCGAGGAGGGAGGTCCGACCTGAAGCCCTGCCGCCATACCACTGCCGGCCATAGAAGTCCCACCCCGTGATTCCCTAGCGGGCGGGAGGGGGTAATAGAGACGCCGGGAACGAGTGGGCCTCCTCTGGTGTTGGGATTGCAGTGGGAGAGTACTGCATGGGAAGCAGCGCCTAACTTGGTGGCATGGAGGGCCGGTGCCGTCTGTCCACTCATAGGGAAGAATAACCTGCAGTGGGCCCACTCCCCGGGAGATTGCAGGGCGGCGGCCCAATTTCTCAGGCTGCATTGACTGTGGCAACAGTTTACAGAGACTGAGCACCCCTACAGGGACAGAGCACCACCTCAGCACATACCAGACCAGAGCCTAGAGGTGCATGGAGTTTGCGACTTGCAACCTAGGGCCAAGACTAGGTGGACACCTCACCTCCTAAGTAAGATCCTGAATTCTGCCGTTGCACAGTCGTAAGTCCATTGGTTGGGGCCACGGGCGGCCGGGCACTCCTGGTCGTACTCCGGCTCTGCATATCGCCAGCTGCTTGAGGACCAGTTGCAGGGAGAGGAATGAACCTGCGAGAACCCCCTGACATGCACCTGACATAATGAGCCTGGCCTGTTAGAGAAGATGGTGATGGCCCGTGTCAAAAAAGACTGCACCCTCAAGGACATGCTGGTCAGATCAACCGGAAGCCTCTCGGGCGACCATGCTACCCCTTCTGACTTTCACAGGCTGGAGACCAAGCTACGGCAGAGGAGTCGGTGACCCACTCCTTCCTTTCAGAAGAAACCTGGACTCACTGGGTGATTATTCAATTCCTGCTCCGCCCCTAGCACAATCCCTGCCTATATGCTGGCCACCTCCGTTGTTGTTATACCCAAGCCGGGCAAGGATACACAACAGTGTGGCTCCTACTAGCCAATTTCTCTGTTAAATGTGGACCTCAAATTGTTCACAGGCATTTTGGCCAGTAGATTAGGCCCACATGCCCTCCATTATAGATCTGGACCAGGCGGGGTTCGTCCCCCAGCGACAAACCAGTGACAACACCTAACGCATTCTACATATTATAGAGAAGGCAACACAAACTTCGGGCGAGCTAATGTTACCGACCGATGCCGAAAAGGGAATTCGACAGAGTCCATTGCCTTTTTTGGAACAGGTTATCACTCACTTCGGTCTAGTCGAAAAATTCAAGATTCGGCTCCTGAACTGTTATCTACCAAAGCAACAGTGAGGGTTAATGGTCACATTTCTACTCCCTTTTCAAACGGCAGGGACACGCAACAGGGCTGCCCATGTCACCCCTATTTTTTGCTCTGTACATGGAGACACTGGTCTATTATGGGAGCCGTCTTTGGGTGGGGGGAAACAGCATACTATAAGCCTGTATGCTGATAATGTGCTGATGACCCTAGAAACGAGTGTTAAATGCAGCCTGACTACCTTCCCCATAATGCCACTGCTAGACAATCCAGAATTCACCCTCTGGATGGACCCCGGAGTGTTTGCGATATGGAGACGTTTAATTGTTGCTCAATGGGGCACATGATTGATGAAGAGGGTGTGATTCCTTTCAGACGACTAAGTGCAGACTTCTCCCTTCCAGAAGATGAAGGAATACACTACTTCTTCATTGGCTCCATCATTGGCTGCTACACCAGACCAATAGGCCTAACATTCAGAGACGCCTCACTCCATACAAGATCACCAAATCTTCAGAAAAGCAGCTTATCTCGGAGATATATGCATATTTGAATCTGCAAAATAGATATATTTACAAGGGCAGCCAGCACAGGTGGGAACGAGATATAGGACGGCAAATGAATGATGGGGAATGGGGGGGACATATACTACAGGGCGCGACACACCGCTTGCAATACATCCCTTACTGAAACTCTTATTTAAATTGCTACATAATGATATTTTACCCCTGTACGATTGCATAGAATGAACCCAGAACATAGAGCAGAGTGCTGGAGGAGCTGCAGTATCCTGGGAACCTTGGTTTACCTACCGTGGGACTGCCCTCGATTCCAAACAGGTTGGTCAAAGGTAATAGATATTGATTCCCATCTCAATACGCAAATACGTAGATTTCCTGCATACACTATGCTGGGCCTACCTAACCCTCTCATATACCCCTTGAAATCTCGATGGGGAAACAGATAGGCTTGACTCTAGGGGCCACGGTACAGAATATCCTAACTTGTTTGGATTCAACACAGGTGCCCACTCCCTTGGGATGGTTCCATCGGCTTTGTCACATACTTGGTATGGAGAGGATTTTTTCTGAAACTCGCCACCCAAGGTCCTTCCTTTTGGAAACTGTAGCGCCCTTTCCCTGTCTCTCCTCTCACAGGATGTCAGGGAATTGACATGACCCAAGTATTTTCACCTCCTGCGATTATCAGTGACCAACCTTGGTGCCAGACTATTTGCGAATATGGAATGTGTTTAGGGTATCGTCCTGTATTCATTAGCAGATGGGAAATTAGTCTAGGTGGGTGGGGGGAGGAAGCTTGGTTGGGATGTTTCCTTTTTCTTTGTATTGGATAATTAAGGGCCACAAAAGCATGACTGTTCGCTCATGACTTTATAAAGATATGCACATGTCATTGTCTTCCGGGTAAAGAAGTTCCGGGATAGGACAGTGTCCAATTTATGGAAGATCCTACTGACTAACTCGCTCCCTAGGCTATTTATATATAATGAAAATAAAAAGGGGGCGAGTATGCAACCATGTCCCGACTTTACTCTTGGGGGTTAAAAAGTCTTCTAAATCTCTGAAATAAATTTCTTATCTCCTGTGTTTTTTTTTTTTCTTTGGTATAATTGACCATCGTTCAACTTTGTCTGCGTTTAGTAGGCTAGCGCCCTAATCATGGGATGCATGAGCCAGTGCCAGACATTGATGTAGTGAAAGCATTTGTTTCAGTCGGACATAATTCAATTTTAAACTCTCAAAAGCTTTTACAGCCTCTATCAAATAGCACTTCTATATTCTTTCACCACTTTTCATGCCACTCCTCAAATGACCACTATATCCTTTAAGTGTAAACTCAGGATTACCTAATTATGAGTCCTTGGCAAAGGAAATTATTTCAATCCTAACCTCTTTTAGACCCAGGTTGCCAGTTCGGCTCTGGTAACTGGGGAAGTAAGAACCCCAAGACCTTTGCTTCTCCAGCTTCTAGAGGCTCTTCTGGATGTGCCACCCTGAAATCACTTAATCCATGAAGCATCATTGCTTCTCTGAGTTTACCCTCTCCCACTCATAATAAGTTCCGAGGTGCAGCCTGATATTATGTTATTAAATTGAGGAGGTCATGCCCCTCACCCCCCTCAGGTTTCTTCTTCCAGTGCCTGGCAGTTACCATTTTTCCAGCCCAAACAATGTGTGGCATCGTAGCCGGTACCGGTACCGGAAGAGTCTGGGAGAAGAAAAGGATTTTAGGGAGGATTGGCATTTTGACAGCCACAATTTTTCTGCACCTGGATAGACTCCACCCGTAAACCACCCCCGCCCCATCCCCCATGTACCAGGACTGCAGCTCATGTAGGAATGCATGCACTAAAGATTTGTAATTGGTCTCTGGGCAGTTAGAGTTGGGGGCACATGCATACGAAGGTTGGTTATGTAATCTTTCACCCATTAACACAGAAACCTCTGCTTTATTATTAAATAATTAATTTTAAAACACGAAACCAATCCGTAACTTGCCATGTCAATCATTGATGTGTCTGTGGAAGTATCTGGATCAGTCGGTGTGACTAAGATGTCATCTGTGTATGTTGGCGATTTATAGACCTTCCTACCGCTGGGAATGCCATGTGTGTTCTTATTGCTGCATATTTTCTCTGCTAGTGATTTCAGAGTGAGGGCTAATGACAGCTCAGAGAGGGCAGCCTTGCCTAACCACCCTCTCCACAGCACGCATTGCACACACCAATTAATGAGATAGGATTGTGTAATTGCTCAGCACCCAATTTCTAAATCTGAGTACTATCTCCAAGGTGACCAGAGTTTGAGCTGTAGAACGCCAGTGGAAATGTTCAAACACATTCTAAGTATCAAGCAAGACCATTAGTGCCAACCTATTTGTCATGTGTACCCTGACCACTAAATGCAGCATCTTTTTGGAACTATTTCTGCAGCTTCTGCCGGTCATTAATCCCGGCTGATCTCTGGTTCTGCTAGACCCTGCAGGATTACTTCTAAGAGCCACCCCCTTCAGAAGCAGTGGTCAGGCAGAATGAGTGCTGTACAGATGTATTACCATAAAGCGGGCGGATTCTTAAAAATTACTAAAAAAAGAGAAGGATTAATTAAAAGGGAACCTGTAAAGGGAGGAAATGAAAAAATAAATGACTCTCCAACCACACTGGCCCTGAAGCCCAATTATCAAGTGGAAGCGCACATGTGATTAAGTGAAATGCCATCACTCACAGAGCATTAGACCCAGTGGCTGAATTGAGTTAAGACCTTGCCGCAAGCACAATGCTCTACATCTAGGGTTTGCCAGAGAGGGTAGCCTACACCAAACCCTTTTCTACTATAGGGATCTGTTAACTTCCTTTTAACATAATGATTGTTTACAGGTTTTAACTCTGCATAATAACAATCCACCCTTTAAGGCGTTTTGGCTTTAGCATATGCTTTTCACTGTAAACCGGCCAAGCCATCTGGCTTGTGTCTTAACTTTTCACAAAAACAGATCAGACCTATGGTATCCAAATCAATCGGGAACGAAGCCTTATCACCATAACCAGATTAAGCCTACTTTGTGGAGCATACGTTTTACCACAAGACACCCATCAGGCATACCATCTTACATATCAAAATTGCATTTGGCCAAACAATATGGAATCCATTCCATCAGCCTCGCATGGATCATTATGGTGCAAATCTTTTATTCCCTTGATTTGTCAATGGGTGCAACCATACCAAAACACTTGCCTATTACTTGAGGTAACAAAATACCAGTCTGCAGGCTTTAAAGCCGTGTAATAGTAATCCACACTTAAAACCTGGCTTTAACATGCGCTTGTAACAATAAATGTCTACTGCCTTTGTCGTAATATCACATAATAAACACAATGACATTGACTCATGAATGTGACCAACTCAATTGAATATTTTGAGCCTACTTTTTCCCCACAAGGTAGCCCTCTGACATCTTTCCTAAACATTGTAGATATGCACAACATTACATTTGTCAAAATTATATAAACTCCTCCTAATAGGGTCTCACAAGTTCAATGTAGCACGTTTTGATGTTGCCCCCCCACCCCCAATCTTGACTAACAATACATAAGGGGCAGAAAACTTCCCAGTATGTTGCCCTTGTTAGACCCTTTTAGGAGGGGTTTATTTAGTTTTGACAAATGTTATTTTGTACATATCTGCAATGTTTAGGCAAGATGTCTGAGGGATGCCTTGTGGGAAAACGTCTGCTCAAAATATTCAATTGAGTTGGTTACATTGAAAAGTCAGTGTTGCCCGATGTGTTTATTATGTGACATTACGACAAAGGCAGTTGACATATTTATTTTTACAAGTGCATGTTAATGTCATTAGGCTTGTTTAATTATCACTTTAACCAAAAGCTTTGTATTATAGGGTAATTGCATGTGATGTAGGGGAAGTTAGCCTCTTCTCTTGGGCACCTAGAGCATCTGGAGAAGTGTTAGGGATAGGTGTTATGCAGTTTTATGGGGTCAGTACGTTATATGGACATAATTGTTCTCTATACGCTTAAAGCGGGCCATAGTCGACAGTTAACTCGCAGGTGTATTTTACTCCATTCTTTGCCAGTAAGTGGTTTGCCTATTGCGTCTTCTCATCACACCTATATTTTGAATGGCTCCATTGGTTTATCTGAGCAAAGCACTATATATGAGGGCTATCAGTTTCCTACACCCAGTCAGCACCAACAACACCAACAGGGTCTGAGTGGGGACTGGCGCGTCCAGAAAGGTTGGTCACATTTCCTTTTTATTAAAACAATAACTGTTTTCGCTAAAGGAACATTTTGTTTTGCCACAGAGAGGTTCTGTTACTTAAACCTTCATTTGGTAAATGGAACAGTGATTGAACTGAAGTACGAGGACAACTAGCTGGCTTTTGTAGTTAATTTACTCATTTGACGACTATCATTCTGATTTACAGGAGAGTAAATTTCTTGCATCAACTGTTGATTTTCATACTCCTTTCATCACTTTAGAAATCATGTTTTAGTCATCATGATATTAGCAAAACAAGCTATAAACGTGGATTGATTTTTTTTTCTTTTTCAAAAAAGCAGAACGATTGCCACTTTACTCTGAGTAAATGTTGTAAAGGTTCAGTACTAACTCTGGTAATGAATGGCTTGTGTGCTCAGCATTAACAAATCAGCTCCTGCTTTAATCGTTTTTAATTTCATATTATTGACCTTGGGAGCACTGCAAAGTTAATTATTTACTTGTTGGATTGATGCATTAAAACTGACTTTACCCAAAGACACCAACGTAGCCCCTATTACAAATTCATATCCCCAAAAGTAAATGACTACCTGGAAGCTCACACGCCCACGTAAACACAGATGAAACCTATCCGCAAGTCTATACCAACAGATTTACAACCCTATAAAGAATTTGCAACACAAATCCCCCTGTTTGGTGATTCAGGCATACAGATAGGTTCAAACAGCAACTGAATACCCAACAAGATGTTCACAAACACATCGAAAAATACAACCATTGTGATATCTCCATAAGATCCTTCTCTTTTTTAATTCTGATGGGCCTAGAAGCCCTTACCCGCCAGGGATGGTCTTGGAGAATAAAATTACTTAACGAAGTAGCTCAACACCTTAAACTATACACACATTTTCTGCCTGAAAACCTGTTTGATCAAGCTAAGTTACATTTCCTCTTGGCTGGGATATAGATCTTCTGGAACACCTCAGTTTCCAATTGAATACTCTGGGCATCCTCTTTTAAAATCACAAACTCAGAGTGGTATAGATTTAGTGTGTGGATTCACGTCTCTGCCTCTTTTTAGCTATATGCTATTTTTACTGTACGAGTCAATGTGTTTGTCATCACTTTTCTGTTACTACTCCTCAGTAGTAACTGAAAATGTAAGGTTTTGTTTTTATTGAAGTGTTTCTATTGAACTATTTTGTTTTGTTTCGTAGGGTTTGAAGAACAAACCAAAGAAAACAGGCCACGTAAAACCAGACCTCATAGATGTCGATCTTGTCAGAGGTTTGTTTAAAGATGTCTTTTTTTAATACATTTCTTTATTGGGTTTTTCCTCCATATCAGCTGTCAATGTACATCAACAGTCATGTCATCAATTAGACCCAAGGTCGTGTCTTTGGAGAATTCTCCATTGTTTAAAGATGTTCTAGTAAAAAACATGTTTCTGTACGTTTTGTTTTTTAACGTTTAGATTTTGTATTTTTTAACTCCCATCATTACCATGTGCTGGAAACTTTCACTTATTTGGACATTGCTTTTTCTTGAGATCACTCAAACACTAATCACGGTTCTACACAACTACATTCGATTGTCTTACTTAGTATCGGGTATTGGTTCTCAGTAGTGATTCTAATTCGCCATCAAAATGATGAATGATGTCGTGCGTCTGAACCTCCACTTCTGCCAACATTGATTTTCTAAATTATTTACGGGGGAAGAAGCGACCGCGGTAACTGGTCAGTAAAATGTTGTTTAGTTGTTCCTTGTTGCAGCATTTCCACAACTAGGCGGCACAAAGTAGAGGCAAAGCCCCGGGGCCCATGAGGGGCCACTCAAACTCGAGGGCAGCTGTTCGCAAAGTATTAGTTTCCTTAACAGCAAATTTCCAGAAAAAGATTTTTGCTAACCATTTAAACTGCGAGCTTGACCTGAAGATAACGCTCAGTGCAATATTTTATCCTCATTGACTCTGCCATCTAGCGGTCACTGAGCTAATTGCAGTCTATTAATAGACCCATTTGAAATGAATGAAGCTATTTTTTGTCTAATTTATTAGGTGAAAGATGAATTGGCGTTTTTCTATTGCTGAATACATTTACTACTCTACTCTAAATTAATACCAACATAGTTGCGGCTCAGGCAGTAGTCAGAAAAATGAAATACACCCCACTATGAGCCACCTACCAAATAGCTCTGAGTGAGTAAGTTACTCGAGCGAGTCCAACACTCATTCGATTGCTTCGCGAAGTTCTAAAATCATTATGTCTAACTGTTGCATTCAAGACATCAGTTCTTAAAGAATTTTGCTAGCCTTCCTTTCATCCACCCCGCCAACCTACCGGTCCTTCCTTCTTTCCATCTTTACTTCCTTTCTCCATCCATCCTTTCTTCTCTCAATCGAACTTTCCTTTTGCTATCCATCTGTTTTCCTCTCCTTCCATCCGTCTTTCAATCCATTCTTACTTTTCTATTTTGATCCATTTATTCATTCATTTATCCTCCCACCAACTGTCCTCTCCATTCTTCCTTCTCTCCATTCATCTTTCTCACATCTGTCTCTTCATCTTGCTCTCCATGCATTCATTCTCTCTCTATCCTCCCTTGGCCATTTCTTCATCCATCTTTCACCCACCCATGCCTCCCCTCGTCCTTCCTTCCCCTCGTCCTTCCTTCCTTTCTATCTGTCTTTCGTTTTGTGCTTTTGGTTGCATCTATTTCCCCTACTCCACATCTCCATCATGCTAGTCTTTTGTAGTGCTTTTTTGTGGGTTTTGTTTGGAGACAAGTGTGATCGAAGTCAGAGGAGCAATAAACAACTTTCTGCAGGTTTTATGCTATGCACATACAACAGTGGCGCCCATCGATGCTTAAGCTGCTGTAGTGGACGGGCTCCTGACGCCCCTTGATGCTGCTATATTAGACCGGTGATTAATGATTTCAACCATCTTCGGTACAGATCAGAAGACCACAGTCCATCCAGTGCAGAACCCCCCCGGGTTCCACGTATTGTGCAGCAGTGCTTTAGACACATGGCAACCAAGCAGAGTAGGGCAGCAGGAGGTCCCGCTCACATGCCTTCCTCAGGGGTTGGTTCAGATTACGATAATTGTCAAGCAGCAGGCGTTGTATTAGGTAACTCCAGAAATGTTTACTTAGGGTTACCCACCCACGTTTTCATTCAGTGTAAAAGGGAATATGCCTCACCTTAGGGCCGATGTTGCACCAGCTGCAGAGGGGAAAAGGTTAACCTGACAGTAGAAAAAAACTCAGCACTATGTATAGAAACCATAAAATAACAACAGTACATAGGAAAAGAAAGGTTAGAGCAAGTAAACCATTAATAACTTTGCAAGCAGGCAATGCACATGGGGCTGGTCTGACAGGTCAGTGTGTGGGCTGTTTTTGATTTGGAGTTATGGCGTTGTTTGATGTCTGGTGGGCCTGTTTTTACTGTTGATTTCCCTGATATTGCCACACACATTGCCTGCAGCGAGGTCAAATTCTTCCTTTCTTCCATACATTTCAAAACACTTGTACAGCATGACTTTACAAGCTCAAAAGTGCCCCAGTTTGCAAACATGGTGCACTTTTTAAGCGATCTAATTTGCTAATGGCGAGCCCTTTTATTGTACCCGTGGCTATTTTCTGTCCCTGTCTAACACTGTTTTCAAGGGTCACCTCACAAAGCCCAGTGCGTTCACTTCCACCCTGGGGTGCACTCCAACCTAACAGTCTAGACCTTTTGGGTCCTTAAGGTTGTTGAACTGGATGCCCCAGAGGAAAGGCTGAACTGTCGGATGGTGTTCACATCAGGTTAAGGGGCCCGTGATGGAATGATGGGCAGTGGTGGAAGCTGGGCTGTCTGGAGGGCTGCCGCCTTCATCCTGTGAAGGAGAAGTGACACAATATATATGTTAATTTAAAAACCCTATTGAATTTGTCTTAAAGAAACATTTATTTTCCAGCAAAAGTGTTAAAATTACACTGGAGGGTGGATGTTGGTGTGCTCTGGTTATGAGGACTTTACATTACCAAAAATGGCTGCTTTAAAAAACTTTATAGAACGTATTTTATGCTATTACATCTGAATTTCAAACATTCAAACTATTGTCTTTGTGCATTCTAGGATCAGCCTTCGCGAAAGCAAAACCTGAAAGCCCATGGACATCACTGACCAGAAAGGGAATTGTTCGAGTTGTCCTCTTCCCATTCTTCTTCAGGTGGTGGTTACAAGTAACCTCCAAGCTTATTTTTTCTTGGTTGCTGCTCCTTTACCTCCTTCAAGGTAAATAAACAACTCTCACTAAGTCTGTTCTTGGATTTTTCTAAATGGTTTAACTAAATATATCTTATTTCTTCTGGAGCCTTATGCAGTCAGTCATAAAACTGAAGTGAGTGAAAAGATGAAAACTGTTTGAAGAGCGGTTGCTTTTTTTAATTGATGTCTGAATATTGCCTTCTTTCAGCTAATATACGTTCAGAAGAGTCTTTACTTCATGATTTGTTTCTGTAAAATTGTAATGGGACTGTACACGCAAATTAAATCTGGTTGTTACCTTTGCTTAGTTGTGCATTGAACTAATCAGGTTAGTCATCTGACTAATAAAACCTGCAAAACTCACTTTTTATCCTAACTTCTTTTGTCTGCATATTTCTTTGCTGTATCGCTGCTCACCTGTTAAGTAGTTATGTTGTTCCCCATAATTTATATACATATGTTTGATAATTTCTAATGCACTCCATTATCGTTATTGTTAAGCTAGTGTGTGATATGCAACATTTAAGATTAACATCAGAACATTCTTGAATGTTTTCATAGCAACACTTTTGACATCATTCCTACTAACTTCATAGGTACGCAGAAACATGCCTTTTGATTATATTTCTTCTACAGATTCCAGTCATTAAATTCATCTTTCTAGCGAGATCCCCATAACCATTAAAAAGTTGAAGTTCTGATTGGAAAAACTACCTCCCTGGAGTGGAACTGCAGATACACCACAAACACCATTTATTTATTTTCCCCAGGCCAAGAAAGACCTTCGAAATCATCCCTGTTCACTTTCTTAGCGATTTATTTGTAAGGGTGTAAGAAATTGGGTATTTGTGAAATTTCATGTAAATACCTGCAAACTTACACTTTTATCAGAGAAAATGCTTTGTAGATATGCCACTTTGTTTTTAAGCAGGCACACACCTAGTTTAAAACTTTCTTGGGAGATTCTCCAGAAAGCAGGTTCTATCCGAAAATGACTGTTCGTGAGGAATTTCTAGTCCAAAACACACAAAGTACAGAGGGGCGAGAGGAAAAACCCTCATGACCTCCCGCTCAATAATGAAATATCACAAAAAGAGGGGTAAATCATACAGTGGAGATAAAAAAACGAGTGTGAGAATACACCAATTTTGTAAAACTGACCTCACACACAGCAAGCTGTGTCCTGCTTCATCATAGGGCCTGCTAACACACCTCCGCGCCAGCCCAACGCTGGAGGTGGAGCAATAGGGAGGGGGAAGACAATACAACACAAAATGTGGAAGTGAGATCACAGGTGAGATAACCATGCAGAACAAGTGATAAACAGTGATATAAAACTGGTGCCTGGGGATCCTTATTCCAATTTTAATATTAGGTGCCCGTCCAGAATTTAAAATACGTGGATGGCAGGTTGGAGAGCTTATAATGAGATTCCCACCCCCTCTACTCTTCATAAATGTCAACATGTTTCAACCGGCCCAACGTACTACACCGGCTTTCCTCAGGACTTCTCACCACTACAATCTCTAGGTGCAGGACCTTACTCCTCCGAATTTTGAGGGTAAAAGACATATCACCTTACGTGGTGCCCCTCGCCTTTAGAGAGGAACCTGTAGTAATTAAAAAGAACAAAAAATTATTTAATAACATCCACAAAATAAATAGTGACATGTGCTCCATCCCACTCTGTGAAAGCAAAATGTCACTAGTCTAGTGAATCATACCCAAAATACTCATTTAAAATCTTCACAAGAAACCTACTCAAACCACCCTTCTTAATGAGGTGACAGTGCTTATTTTCAAACTTTGCGCACCACAGCTGTAATAATAACCAGCTATATACTCCATTAAAGAAGTAGAGGTGCGGTTAAATACATTGTCTAATGAACTTTGCTCAGAGCACCACAAAACCTACCCGGCCCGTTTGCTCCGCCACACTTACCGAGTATATCAAATTCGTAAGCTCGAAATGGCGGGGGAGTAAAAACAGCTGCCTGCACACACTCTCTGTAAGATAAAGAAGGCCGTAGTGAAATGAAACTGGCTAAAGTGAAATAAAGTAAATCGCACAATGGTTGGGCGTCTATTATGAAGAGACCAGCCCTACCTTGCTTCTTTGATAATTTTAAGATTTTCGGTTCATATCTTTACATTACACCCTGCCCAAATCCACCTTCTTTCTTACTCAAGGAGAGACTTCTTTCTCACATGTGAATAAATGAGTCACGGGCAATCAATATTCCAAAACACTGACCCGATATTGCCGCCACACTGAGTCGCCACATTCTAGGGTAGAGTGCAACACTATTTCCTCAGTGCTTGAAGATTTCTAAGTGCCAGTGACACTGTAATCGCCGGTCCAAGTACTCAATAATGGACCCATGTCCTGCACCCCCGCCGTCTCAGTGATCAGTAGTATGATAATGCGGACCCTTTGTTGGATTGTTGCCTGATCTTGCCCGGATTCCGGAGGCGGACTGCGGCTTGGTGTGCCTTTACCGAGCGGAGCAGCTTCCCTAACGACTCGCCGGACCCGCTTCGCGGGTCTCTGACTGAGGAGTCAGTCTGCATCTGTTGGGAGGAGCGCGGGAGAGACGTTGGGACCAGCGGGGCTGCGAGCTGTTGGGCAGGGACTCCAGCGTCCAGGAGCCCCTGCGCGCCCAACCTGCTACACCTGGGCTGCTCTCCCCGCTGGCCACGCCCCCCTGCCGACGGAGTGAAAAGCGGCACTCACCCTAAAGTTGCTGGGACCCTTTGTTGGATTGTTGCCTGATCTTGCCCGGATTCCGGAGGCGGACTGCGGCGTGGTGTGCCTTTACCGAGCGGAGCAGCTTCCCTAACGACTCGCCGGACCCGCTTCGCGGGTCCCGCAGCGCGTCTCTGACTGAGGAGGCAGTCTGCATCTGTTGGGAGGAGCGCGGGAGAGGCGTTGGGACCAGCGGGGCTGCGAGCTGTTGGGCAGGGACTCCAGCGTCCAGGAGCCCCTGCGCGCCCAACCTGCTACACCTGGGCTGCTCTCCCCGCTGGCCACGCCCCCCTGCCGACGGAGTGAAAAGCGGCACTCACCCTAAAGTTGCTGGGACCCTTTGTTGGATTGTTGCCTGATCTTGCCCGGATTCCGGAGGCGGACTGCGGCTTGGTGTGCCTTTACCGAGCGGAGCAGCTTCCCTAACGACTCGCCGGACCCGCTTCGCGGGTCCTGCAGCGCGTCTCTGACTGAGGAGGCAGTCTGCATCTGTTGGGAGGAGCGCGGGAGAGGCGTTGGGACCAGCGGGGCTGCGAGCTGTTGGGCAGGGACTCGAGCGTCCAGGAGCCCCTGCGCGCCCAACCTGCTACACCTGGGCTGCTCTCCCCGCTGGCCACGCCCCCATGCCGACGGAGTGAAAAGCGGCACTCACCCTAAAGTTGCTGGGACCCTTTGTTGGATTGTTGCCTGATCTTGCCCGGATTCCGGAGGCGGACTGCGGCTTGGTGTGCCTTTACCGAGCGGAGCAGCTTCCCTAACGACTCGCCGGACCCGCTTCGCGGGTCCCGCAGCGCGTCTCTGACTGAGGAGGCAGTCTGCATCTGTTGGGAGGAGCGCGGGAGAGGCGTTGGGACCAGCGGGGCTGCAAGCTGTTGGGCAGGGACTCCAGCGTCCAGGAGCCCCTGCGCGCCCAACCTGCTACACCTGGGCTGCTCTCCCCGCTGGCCACGCCCCCCTGCCGACGGAGTGAAAAGCGGCACTCACCCTAAAGTTGCTGGGACCCTTTGTTGGATTGTTGCCTGATCTTGCCCGGATTCCGGAGGCGGACTGCGGCTTGGTGTGCCTTTACCGAGCGGAGCAGCTTCCCTAACGACTCGCCGGACCCGCTTCGCGGGTCCCGCAGCGCGTCTCTGACTGAGGAGGCAGTCTGCATCTGTTGGGAAAAGCACGGGAGAGGCGTTGGGACCAGCAGGGCTGCGAGCTGTTGGGCAGGGACTCCAGCGTCCAGGAGCCCCTGCGCGCCCAACCTGCTACACCTGGGCTGCTCTCCCCGCTGGCCACGCCCCCCTGCCGACGGAGTGAAAAGCGGCACTCACCCTAAAGTTGCTGGGACCCTTTGTTGGATTGTTGCCTGATCTTGCCCGGATTCCGGAGGCGGACTGCGGCTTGGTGTGCCTTTACCGAGCGGAGCAGCTTCCCTAACGACTCGCCGGACCCGCTTCGCCGGTCCCGCAGCGCATCTCTGACTGAGGAGGCAGTCTGCATCTGTTGGGAGGAGCGCGGGAGAGGCGTTGGGACCAGCGGGGCTGCGAGCTGTTGGGCAGGGACTCCAGCGTCCAGGAGCCCCTGCGCGCCCAACCTGCTACACCTGGGCTGCTCTCCCCGCTGGCCACGCCCACCTGCCTATTAGCAAACGAACAATTAGTATCAGTGTATTTAGGTCCCCAGTGAATCCGCTACGCGGGAGCGCGCCGGGAGAAGCCCGGGACAAGGGCGGGACCGTCTGTGGCCGTCAGGGGCCAAAGGAGGCCGGGCTGGGCCATATCCCTTACTTTTTTCTTACAACCTCGGTTGAACTGCGATTCCGATTAGGGTGATGCCCTCACCGGCACCCTGTGAAACTCCATCAAGGGAGGGGGGAAGCAATACAGGGACGCTGGACAATTACTTTAAATCCGCCAAAGGAGATGGGGGCAAAGAAAACTCCTTGGAGAGACGTAGGGCGGAGCGTCTGCGCTCCATTGAATCAATGAAGAGTAGACCCCTGACAGAAATTATCCCGTATCCCATTTCTCAAGAGGAGGGTACCCCCCCCCCCAATAGCCTAAATCTACCGACTCTTGAGGATTTTCCCCTCCTACTACGGGAAATCCCAAGCACCCCTGGTATGTCGCCTGAAAAGATCACAGAGACAACTCCATCCCTGCCATCCAATATCCCAGTGAACTTGGTTACCCAAACTCCCCCTCTGAACATAAATAAGAAGAGCAAGCCAAAGCAAAGTGTTGTGGTGGAGTTGCACAGGCCTCCACCTAGCAAACGCAGTAGGAAGTCAAGGGGGGGGCTGGGGAAAACCAAACTATCCCATCTAGATTTTGGTAAAAAATATAAAACCGCATTCCTATCTGGCAAGGATAATGATATTGCGCCTATCGCTGCCCCCTCCAAGGATTTAAGCCCCGACACAGCTGTTACTAACAGCGATCTAGTGGCTAATACATCTAATATAAACCCCTCTCTCACATCTTTAGGGAGTATAGAATTCTTATTTCGTTCCCTTTTGCAGCCCATTAGTGATACCTTGAAAAAAGTTGAGATCAGGCTTACTATTCTAGAGACATCTCTTACTACCTTGAACACCTTAGTTAGTAAGCAATCCAAAAATGCGGGACCTTATCTCCCCGTAGGCAACCCTCTTAAAACAGGAGTCTCACAGGGTGCCAATAAAGTCCCTCCCCAGGGCGCTCCCACTGCCCCCCCCCCTGCAGCCACTAATGGCTATTCCAGTCCAGGCACCGCGCAATAACCCAACCAATAGGCCTTCACAACCAATAGACCCTGCCCCTCACAGTTCACAGACAGGGACCAATGCTGGCCTTCCCCAAACTGTCAGCACTTCCTCTCCCTCTCCGGTCTGGCCAGTCCCAAGACCACGGAGACCAGATTTGCCTCCAGAAGCTAACAGATTAACGGTGGTGTTAGCAGGCGCCCCCCAACTACGAACAGGAGAAAATGAAGACTTCCAATCCCTGAAGAAAAAGGTCATTAAATGGCTAAATTGGAACCCACCCCTACCACCACATTTTAACAATGAGATTATTATGGTTAGAAGGGTCCCCTGGATAGGGAAGACCAGAAAAACAATAATAGGGGACTGTATTTTGGTAACTTTCAAAGATCCGGGCACTGTCTTGCATATTTGTGAAGGAGTGAATCGTTCATTGGATTCCACTATTCAGACCCTGCCAGTATCCTTTTTCTTCCCTCCTATTCGCATGCACTATGACCCATCGCATGATGAATGGACAAGGGTGGAACGTAGACGCAGACACAAGGATTATGCACAACGCCCAAATTTTCAATTGCCTGACACACCCTATTTTCATTTTAACCGTTTTAACTGCTTGAATGGTTTGGATGGGGTTGATTGACTTTCTGCTTACAACCCAGTGACTCTGGATAATGGCTCCTGCAGACTTCCTGAGCCATCCGCCCCCACTGTTGGTAATGCTCCTGAACTACTGAATGATCCAGTGACTCTGGATAATGGCTCCTGCAGACTTCCTGAGCCATCCGCCCCCACTGTTGGTAATGCTCCTGAACTACTGAATGATCCAGTGACTCTGGATAATGGCTCCTGCAGACTTCCTGAGCCATCCGCCCCCACTGTTGGTAATGCTCCTGAACTACTGACTGATCCAGTGTCTGAAACCATCCCCTCCAACCCTCTTGGCACGGCAACTGACACCCCTGAACACTTGAGGTTAATCTGGTGGAATGTTGCTGGACTGGCTAACAAATTGGTTGACCCTGACTGGGCAAATTACATTGAGACTGGAGACGTTTGTATGTTCCAGGAAACCTGGGCTAGAGAAGATTATGGTCACCAAGGCTACCTGTCATTTTTCATTCCAGCAAGGTGGGAGGGCAAAGGCCGTCCGTCAGGGGGGCTCACGACCTGGGTTGCATCTCATCTAGGCTGTGTGGCAACACGGTTATCGGCTACCTCCGATGATATTCTTGTGGTTTCACTATCCTGGCCCAACCAAGCCAAACTTGTGTTAATTAACATCTATTCTAGGCCAGTGGGAATTGCAAAGGAATCACCGACCATAGATGAACTCACGAACTATATATCCGAGCTACCGAGTGATTCATTCTATGTGGTGGGAGGGGACTTTAATTCTCATTTTGAGCCACTCCCTGGTCTTCTGGAGGGGTTCTCATCGGAAGAAGAGGCCAGATGGGCAGTGCCCTCGGTAGAACCTCCCCCTCCGAAGGCATGGACCCCACTTGCACTACAAATCACAGCCCTTACCCTAAAGTTCGGAATCAGAGCCTGTAACGGGCGAATGAAATCTGACATACCCAGCAGAACCACCTATAATAGAGTGGGAAGAGAGTCTCGCTTGGATTATGTCCTGGCCCAAATAGTGAAGTGGCAGACAATCCGGGACTTTAGGGTAACGGAAAGGACCGATAGCGACCATAATGCACTCGAGCTTGACCTTGTCCACCCTGGTCTCCAAACGCCCACAACCACTTTGGAAGGGAACAAACCTGCGCTTCTCCTGGAAAATAGCAGGAGAAGCATCAGGTGGGAGCATTTGGTTACAAGCAAGAACAAACTTCCCATGCTCTACGATGGTATAACTCCCGTCTTGGAAACTGTGGGGAGTTTGGATACCGAGGCAAACAATAAAGATTCCCAGGCTAAATTGTATAAGGCTCATGAGGACCTTATAAAAGCTGCGGCCCCTCATCTCTTTAGTAGCTCACGGAAGCCAAGTAAGGGGCGGCAAGGCAAACCAACATGGTACAATCCAGCATGCAGAAGGGCAAAAGGAGAACTCCTCAGACTTATCAAGGAGGGTCTAGGGGGGGACAGCCTAAGAGAAAGTAGGCGGGCCTACAAGAAACTCGTTGCCCACGCTAAGGCCGAATGGGAGGAAAATCAGTGGGAAGAACTTACCAAGGCCCTAGCGATTAAAAATCACCGTCTGTTTTGGAGGATAGTGAGTGGGGGGTCGGGAAATCTCCAATCGGCAATTGAGCCTAACATTGCTCCAGGGGTGTGGCAGGCACATTTCCAGTCCCTATACAGTTCTGAGCCGGGAGAATTTTTTGCTGTTACCGGGGTTGGTTGGCCAAACTATGAAGGGGATCTAATAACGCTGGGTGAGGTCACTGCTGCCATTGCAGGACTTGCCTCGGGAAAGGCACCGGGACTGGATGGCCTACCTGGGGACCTGTTTAAACAGGAGCCCATTGTCTGGGCCCCCTACCTTACCACTCTTTTCAACGGAGTTCTTAGCGGCATGGAAATCCCCAGTACTTGGCTGGGGGCAGAGGTGGTGCCCATTTTCAAAAAGGGCTCGCCCCTCCTCCCAGCCAACTACAGACCCATCAGTTTAATTGACGTAGCACAGAAACTGTTTGGCAGGGTTTTGCTGAATCGGCTCCAGGATTGGATGGAAGAGGTGGGTGTCCTTAGTCCCTATCAGGCGGGATTTAGGAATGGTGTATCTACAGTGGACCATGTTTTTAGACTGAACATCATTTATTGGAGGGCAGCAATATTCGAGGGCGGTAGTCTCTACACAATCTTTGTGGACTTACGGGCCGCCTTCGACCTGGTGCCCAGGGGGAAACTCTGGAGCGTCCTGGCAGAGATGGGCGTTCCCCCGGACATCCTATCAATCTTACAGAGGCTGCACCATAATAATTATGCCCGAGTGAGGTGTGGGAGGTCTGGGGAACTTACTGATAGATTCCCCGTTGACCGAGGGGTAAGGCAAGGTTGTGTGTTGGCACCGACCCTGTTTTGCCTCTTCGTCAACGGGGTAATCGCCCACCTGAATGCCACTGACTACACCGACGCCCCTAAATTGAATGGCAGCAGGGTGCCCGCAATTATGTTTGCGGATGACACCCTGCTGCTATCCAAAACCCCTATGGGGATACAGAGGATCCTCGATTCATTTGTAGCCTTCTGCACCGACAGGGGGCTAGAAATTGATGCGGCCAAAACCAAATTCATGGTTTTGAATCCGAGCCAAAAATTGCGGCCGAACCCGCAATTGGGAGCAGCACGGCTCGAGAGAGTTGCCACCTTTGAATACCTTGGTGTGACTCTTAACGAAACCATGTCTTGGGGATCCCATCAGAGTAGGGCGAACCTCAAACTGACACAAACTACTGGGGGTATCGCTCGGATGATGACCGGCTCCTCATACCGCCCGCTGGGGGCGCTCATCCAGATATACAAGGCCCAGGCCAGGGGAGCGACCATGTACGGGGCGGAATTGTGGGGACATACACCTTGCCGGAGCCTGTCACTAACGGAAAACAAGTTCATAAGACAGATAGCCGTGCTTCCGCCCAGCACCCCGCTCCTTCCCTTGAGGCTTGATCTGGGTCTACGACCAATAGCTGATGAAATAAGTTTGAGACCCATAGCTTTCTGGCGTAGGCTGTGGAGCAGTAATGATCTTGCAGCATATAGGGCGGAATTGGTGGAACTATTGAACCACCCAAAAGCGCTCCGTATCCCCTGGGTTAAAAACATCCAATCCACTTGTATGGAAATAGGGCTCCCGGATCTATGGATTGACCCTGCCAATGCCGCATTAAACATCTCCAAAAGGTCCCTGGCTAATGTATACCATGAACAAAAATTAGCTAGGGCCCTAGATGGCCAGGCAGAAGGGTCTTTATCCTCTGTGTTTTTGCAAAGTAAGGACCTTTATAGGTTTGAGAGGGTTTTGGATCCTATTTCCCCTGTGCTTGCCAGAAAGCTGTTTCTCCAATGGAGATACGGCACATTGCCCTTTCGGACTTTTACTAGTTCCTGGTCATCGCCTCCCACCACAAAGCAGTGTCCGGCCTGTGATGCCATGGAGGAAACCGACTTACACGTGGCTTTCTTCTGCCCAGCCTACATGGTAGCGAGAAAACATTGGCTCCTCCCATTGATCAGAAACATGGGCTGTAGGGAATATGCCCCAATGTACAGGATTTTAAAATCTGATGTCTCAGGCCCAACTGTCTTTGCATTGACAACATTTCTTACTAATGTCTGGCACACTCGTAACCGTATTTTAAAGGTGTTGGGCAGTGCTTAATTTGTAAAATATGAAGTGCAGGTGCTCATATGTTTGTCGGAGAACACACCTACTTTCCCCAGCTCCACCGCTTCTCCATTGGCTTGTCCACTTCCTCTATTGGCTCTACCCGCATCCTCAACATGCACTGCTGAATGCCAGCTGTAATACCTGATCTGAATTTAAGCAAGGGAGCCTTTCTCAAGTAAGGTTTCGATAGGAGCTTCCCCCGCCCCATGAAAAAAATTGATAAAGATTAAATCATAAGTGCATTTAGAACACAATTTTGGAATAAATTCCCTAAAAGACTAGTGCACTGAAAATGGTCACGTGAAATATTCCAGTACTCTATGTGCAGATTTGGGGAAAGGACAATACTGGGGTGTGTGCAAAGGTGCTTTGTGTTGTTATATACACACCTATCCCTAATGCACCATAGCTGCCTCATAGTTCAATATTACCTCTGGTATGCAAAGACCAGAATTTGACTTGTGTGCCCCTATGCTATGGGTGCCTTCTCCTATGCCAATAATTACTTCGATATGTCAAACCAGCATATTGCCGTGGGTTTCCTCACCTACGAAAAATTATATATCAAATATGCCAGGATACGTATCCATATGCCAATGGTGCGCTTGCCCATTATCCAAGAATTATCTCCAGTATGCCAGGGCCAGGAATACAATCCCAACCATAAAACTCACACCCTGCTATAGTCACATCAACACACACACATTGTGTGCACACATACTCACATATGCTCAAATTCTCATACACTCTCACATGCTCTCTCACACTCAGATTTTCTGAAACTCTGACTCGCACATTTACACTGGCACTTCTCTTTTTTCAATCTGCGTGTGTTTTACTTGCTCTGCTGCTACCCCTGGCATATCAGTTAGTAAAGCTTGGTAAAACTTTCTTCTATACACTAATCAAAACAAATGGCTTTTTTGCTGGTTTTCATGCATGATGAGAGTTGAATATTACACTTCCATCAAATAGGTGAACCAGATTTTTATTTGGTTGTATATGGAGATCGAGAAGTAAGAATGTAAATGGCCTAGAACACTTACTACATTACAAGTACAGCTTTCGAGTAATCGTACATCAAGTGTAAATCCTTCAAACAGTGTTGGATTTTTAGCCAGCAAAATATTTCATTTTGGGATTAGCAGTTGCTTTGTAAAAGGTTTTTTAAAATGTACAACTCCCACTGCGTGTCTCTTAGGTGTCTGAAAAGCCATGACTGGACTGAATGTGTTAGACAAGACAATTAATGTGTCAAACAGTTTAAAAAATCAAGTTTCAGTTTGTGATTTTTTTTAAGCAATCAAAGATTAATCAACCGAGCAGTGAAAGTCAGTACCTGCATTTCATGCGCAGATGTTCGAATTCCAGAGATAATCGGTAGACATTCATAGTTTGCTAAACCAATAGAGCATGTTCAAAACTTTACTACCCATTACAATAAAAACACCCTTGGTGTGTAAACCCTGCGTCATAATACAACTGCAATCTCCACTTTTTCTGTAGTCACATTGTATAGCTGCATCAACTATCTGTTTGAAATTGCTATCAAAGTCTCACTGTCCTCACTTCTATAGCCTTGAAGAACCTGGGGTTTGGTTCACTTTTAAAAGCCCAGTAGATGATATATTGCTGGTGCTCGAGGACTTGTGCCCCACAGAAATTGTTGCCCATGACTAATACAACACTGACTCCAGTCATGAGACAATAACACTACACTAATGCAGTCCAAAACAACTGACTCCTGCGAGGGCCGGTCACGCAACTTAACTCCCATCACCATCATATAGTACTTGACATTGGGTAACGCTAAATTTGTATTTCTTTCTCTTTACTTTTTTTTTGCATCAAAGGAAACTGCTCTGTTTTTAATTATTTGTGTGTAAGGATTTAGCGCTGGTGTCACGCAGAAGCCAAATAAAAGTTAAGCTCCTTTTGGATTTTATGCTCCAAGAGGGCCTCAAGCTGAGTCATAGGAAAGTACCAGCTTTCAGCGACTTGCTCAGCTCTTGTAAATTGTATTCTGATGAAACGGGAACATACGAGATAAAATCCTTGGATCGGCCTCAAACTTATCAACCTGAGAATCACGTACGGTAACGAGATTGGGCTGAAAGTGCTGCTTCTAAGCCTCCCTAACTCAGCCCCAAGTAAAACACCCACCCGCAGTAAAATTCGTCTCTTTGAAATATTATTATACAGGTTTTAATACGCTGTTAGTGGATTTGTCTCATGCTGGATTTAATTCTTACGCCCCGTCCTTAATTTTGGTTATTCAGTGCTGCCTCCAGGCCCGGTTCTAGCGGGTGGGCCGGGTGGGCCAGGCCCACCCAAACATGAGCCTGGCCCACCCAAACTGGAGCCTTGGCCCTCGCACCGAGGGCTTGAAGGCACGCTGCGCGCAAAGCCATTGGGCTCAAAGTGCTTCAACCCTCCCCCATCGTGTGCATCAGCCCAGGCTAGACTGCTTCCCGGGCGCACACACGGAGACAGTTTTTGAGATTATCGCAGCCGCACCCGCGTACTTCACATGTCTTTAAACGACCATTTACATGTTAATGAGGCTTGGTTTTCCATCTAAAGGTGGAACAAAGGTAAACTAGGAGTCTCCAGTGTTGAAGGACACTCCCCGTTTTCACCACCGTTTTTCACCATTTTTTCTCAGTAAATTTCAGTAAATGTATCACGCCATTTTTTTTGAGAAAGTCGACTCAATAGCGAGGGCGGCAAGTTTTCATAAGTTCCTAGGGAGGATTAGGTGGCAGCACTGATCAGAAAGCAGTTTAGTTAAGAGAAAGTTAAATGTCATTACCCGGTGCTTCGTTGTGTGTGCTTTCCGTGGTTATGGGCTGCCAGCTGCAATCTGCGCCCCTCGAACGAAGCACAGGTGTCCTCCTGTTTTGTTGTAGAACGTCCCTGATTTTGATGCTAAAAATCTGGTTACTCCTAGATAAACTGGGAACCAAAGGGCCTATTACAGCACCTTATGCATGCGCTGTGCCTGCACTGAAGCACTTTCAGAATACACTGTACATTACAGTAAAGTGCATCGAACCCAAGTTGTCTTTTGCATGCTAGGATCCCACTCCTCACGTGGTCACATGGGATCACTTAATGCACAGCTTTTTATTTAGAGTATATCAGGGTGGTGATGTGTGTGCTGGAGCAGTGATTGTTATAAACTGACGGGGCGTTCTCAGCTCCCAGAGTGATGTGCAGGTCTCTCGTGCAAGTCAGATGATCGCACGCATAGCTGCGTTTCACTCTTACAAGTGCCCAGGTGCGTATTTGACCCAAGTAGGCGTCAAAGTGAATTTTGGTTATCAGGCGCCCATCACGCCAGTATTTTCATACTGGTGGACGACCCTTTACAGCTCGAGATTGGTTCGAGACCGATGCCTGGCTCTGACTCGGGGTCCTCATAGACCCTTGAGCCTAACACGATCCAAGCCCAGACCCTTCTTGAGGCAAGAAACACCAACACTGATACATTGTCTAGTGCCATCTTTTACCAATAGACTATGCGCCTGTGTTGGTGTATTTTTAAAGTTGAACCAGCTTGCTGGTCTTCACAAGCAATGGAAAAGCTGCATTGTGTTGCAACTCTAAAAACACCGACAGGAACACACTGCCTTTAGCAGCTCTGTCTAAAAGACCCATCTTGGCGTTTAAAAAAAAGTTTTAACCGAATATGGTGGGAGGGTGAGGTATTATGACCAGAAGTGCTGACTTTGGACCTTGGTAACCTGGTTCAAGTCTCGGTGTCGCTTACCGTCCTGTGATTTTGGGCAAATCACCTATTCGCTCTGTGCTTAAAAATGAATGGGGACTTGTGTTAATGTTACGAGTGCTCATGAAAAGAGCTCCAATACCTTCAGGCCCAGTTTGGGCTATATAAAACTGCACAAAAGAAATAGAAGAAAAATGAATGCTGGTTTTCAGAGGAGACGAAAGCAGATTGGCCTAAAACACTTTCACAGGTTCTGATGAGCAGAATTGTGCTACAACGGGAAAAGCACCCAAGAAGGAAGGCACTACCTTTTAGCTCATCATAACGACCCCCCATGCCCACCGCTCAGGTCTGGCTCAGCTTGTCCCATGAGTACTTGGGCTCGCCCATCTGTATTTTTTGTAGCATACTCGTGAATAAGTGGGTGCAGTATATGATAGGGGAACTGGTGGAGGTTGGCAGTGAGTGAGTCTGAGGAGGAGGTCATGAGGGGGAGGGGGAGGGGCTACAGCGAGATGAAGGGCAGTGGTGGAGGGTGGCAGCGAGGGAATCTGAGGAGGAGGTCATAAGGGGAGGGGCTATGGGCAAATGAGGTGCACTTGTGGCATGTGGCAGTGAGGGAATCCGAGAAGGAGCTAAATAGGGGGGGCCGTGGAAGGATGAGGGGCACTCTTGGAAGGTGGTAGTAAAGGTATTTACGGAGAAAGAGGTTATTGGTGCGGCCCCAAAAAAGGACTTTAGCATCAGCACTGAAGCCGGCCCTGTCATGGCCTTTCTGTTTTTGTTTATTTAATTAGCAGTCAGGTCATATGGCTACTGTGGAACATACTTTAAAGTGCGTGCTAATTATATTTAGTGCTATATTCAATGTTTTAAGTTTGAAGGTGATTTTACTAATGTTTTTACCGGTAAAAATGAAAGTGGAGCCCAATGGTGCTTGATATAAGGCTGGGGCCCAAGGTCAGCTGTGAGATAAGGTGCACTGGAGAGGAGTAGTGGGTAATGAAGCCTGTAAGGGAGTGAGTGTGTTGCAGAGTCTGGGGTCAGGTGCATGTAGTAATGAAGAGGGATTCTCCCTGAAGGCTCACACAGAGGGAGCCCGAGAAGTGTCACTTGCCTGATACTCCCACATCAGAAACCTCTTCTTCCCATCAAAGGAACATTACATGGAAAAAACCCTTTTTGAGAGTGATAATATTTAGAAAGAGACTTGGAAAAGAGTGCGTTTTACTGGGCCTTGTAAGACTAAGAAGAGATAAAGGAGGGCCCTGAAGCAGGCCTGCCCAGACATATATGCGACAAATCAACCACCCAGTAGTGGCCCACCCAAATGCACCCTTGGCCCACCCAAAGAAAAATTCCTGGAGCCGGGCCTGGCTGCCTCTATCTTGGCAATAATATTTTCTTTCCCCTTCTGTCCTCCCCATCCCGCCTCCTCCCCTGCTAACCACCCAGAATAATAACTTCACTACAGTATCCGTTGGGATGGGCAAGAGCTCACTCAGCTTGGCGATGTTGCTAAAGTAAAAGCAGGCACAGGCAACTCCGAAGCCCAGCACCAAGGACAAACCCACTGAGCCGAAAAAACATGACCTTCCGATAGAGGGAGAGCTCCCGGCCAGCCACCTGCAGTCGGACTCGGGCCCAGGGAGTTTGTACATTACATTCATTAATTCCAAGTTTTTTACACTGCAACCATCACAGTGACAGAGCGCCAAAAAAAGCAGCATTTGTTACATACTTACTGGGTTACTTTTAAGGTTGCTCCCTTTAGAGGCTTTCTGCTGCACACTGCTCGACACGCTGCTTCAAATAATAGTGGCGTCATGCAGAACGGCGGGTGCATGCGCAGTGACTCGTGAATGAGGCTATGGCGGGCTGAATTGCCAGGCACGGCTGGCGCGTGGAATTAAAAAAAAGTTACGCGCGCTGCCGCAGCGCAGACCCGGTCAGGACAAAATCCAGCCCAATCAGTGGCATGCTCACCGGCAGCACTGACTGAAGGGCAGGCATAGATGTATTATTGGCAAATCACTCATTACAGGGGAGAGTGGAGACAGAATGTACTCGTTGATGTAAGTTGGCACTTAGGTCTAGACCCGGCCCTGTCAAATAAGTGCCGGTGCTAAGCACCGGAAAGCACCGGCACAAATTAAGCACTGGTGTTGGGTCCCTCCTAAATTTTAGATGCATAGTTTTTACAGTATTTTTAGCATATGCATTTCCAATGTTTTACATCTTTTTAATGCATTGATCTATTGTGATTGTATATGTGTATTGTTTATCTTTTATGGCCAATGGCCGAAATAAAGATTGGAAAATGAATGATAATGGTTTTACAGTCTGGCAACTAAAATATATCTCCATTAGTATTGTAATTTAATCATTACATGAATCTTTGTTATGGAGTCCGCCACATAGACTTTATTTTAATTTTAATTTAACAGTGGGGCAGAGCACCTACGCATTCTGTCATATTATCCATTCTAGTTAGTCAAGGAACTAGTAGAATAACTATATAGACAATAGATGTTATTCTTATTATTAAAAGGAATTTCTAGTCTCAATAGGAGACATTTTGTGCTAGAATCCGCATTCTCCCTTTGATATCTTTCAAGATTTTTTTTTAAATTTTTTTTTTTTTTACTCGAGTTAAGTGCTGGATTAAAAAAGAATTACGCACAGAATTTGCGCTGCACGAACATCAGGACGTTTGCATAATTCACCAGCGCAATTACAATTTTGTCCAGGCCTATACCTTTTTCTAGCTCAACAAGACTATTATACTATTGCAGCATTGTACTTTTTTTAAATTACTATTTTCCAAAATCAATATGTCTTTCTATCTCACCTTGATTGTTGCAGGTCCTAATATTCATTCAATGTATAGCAGTCTTGAAAGGGCATAATTCAACTTGAACTCTTTCTCTCACCAGTGAATGTACTGTTTGGAGGCTCTCGAATAGCTACTTAATTCTCAGCTGAGGTCTGTTTCCCCTCTCACCTCTTCAGTCGTTGACACCAGTCAGACCCCGCGCCTCATCTGGTTCTTTTGATGTCATTTGTCACTCCCATACTCCCTTTAGCTCCTGTGTTTCCTGTTCTGAGTCTGAGGAAACCATGTTTACACTGGTCTTTAAGGCCATTTTGGGATGGTTGCCTGTGCAATTTTCCTCCCAGGTTTATATTTTTGGTGGACTTGCCCCTTAATATCCAGCTTTCAGTAGGATGCTTGAGTCTCAACCCCCGATGTGGCACCAGAAAAGGATCATGAGAAGAATATGGGAGAGGGATACTTGCATAAGATAAGGCTCTTTCATTCACTTGAGTATGAATCATCATTCTCCCTTTAAACCAAAACAACAGAACTTTCCTACCTAAAAAGAATCGAAAGAATTCTCTCATTCTGTCTTACAGGGACGATCAAAGGTCCTCTGTTACCCTGTAGGAGTACCATCTCAACATGACTAAGGCGATATGACAATGTGGCAGAAAACACGTTCTGGCTTGGTTGTCGGAAAGAAGCTGGAGAGTAAATATAGAGCCTTTGTGTTCAAAGCTTTTTGTGCCTCTCTTGGTCTCCTCCACCTCCCTCCCCGTGTATTTTGGTTGTAAACTCGTCTGATTTCAGCAGAGCCAAATACAAAGTATGTATGGCCGTTGTGTCCCCAAACAAGGAACTAAGTTCCATTGACTCTCAGGAAGATTCTCTTCCAAAATAGCTTCCTTTGCTTACTTAAAACCTGCATAGGTGCATTCTTGGTGTCTTTTTTTCTGCAAGAATTCGAAGCTTACTGATTTGTGGCTACTTTACTAAATTTTGCTTGTTGACCTTTTCCTATGATTGAAGTGATAACACTGTCCATGGTGAAGCTCTTGGTGAAGGTCTACCTTACTGCACTATTCCTAACGCAAGCCTCAGGCTAAAAAGCTGGATCTCTGTGTTGAAGGAGCTGGACTTTTCGCTCTGTCACAAACGAGGTACTTGACCTCTGCTAGAAGATGGCATTGATGGAAAAATTGCAATTATTGATAGCAATTAAACCTCCACACAGATCATCTCATTACTGGCCTCCTGCGCAAGGGTATTGATCACAAATGTACTAGGCTAATCATGGCTTTTCCAAACAAGTGGATGTCCGTGTGAATTCCTCCAGCAGATCTTGGCGGTCTCACATCTTTTGAAATCGCTCCTTCACCCCTACGCTAACTGATCACTCACAGATGTACTTATTCATTTCCTTGCCAAACAACTAGGTCTGCCTATTTCCTCAACAGATCTCACATCTCCTCAAACACCTGTTAAAAATTCATACCCTGCGCTGAGCAGATGATGAACAATTGACTCCACATCCCAGTTGAACATGATGCTCAGTTAACAGGTACGTGGGCAGTCTATTGCGGCTTTCAAGCCTCTAAAAGCATTTCACAAGACACCTGGGCGTTGTTGATGGTACGGAAACTATTTTGAAGTTTACTTGTTGTCATCCCCCCCCCCCCCCCCCTTATTATCACTGTCTCTCAGCAAATCTCTACTTGAAGGTGTCTTCTGCTTCACATAGCCAGTGACTCTAACACTGGCTGCACATTACCCAGACCTGGATATGTAGTGCCTACATGAAGTTTGGCCCAGCCAAGACAGAATTTCTGTTATTTACCAATAACAAAAAACAGAAACAATACAAACCTGGCTCAATGACCTGAAATTTGACTGCTTCGAACCCAAACGTTTACCTTATACCAAATCACTTGGATTCACCCTGGACACCTTAAGCTCAGGACTATACACTGGGACAAATCACCTCCGTTTGTAACTTTCCTGAGTTGGTTCCTTGTCAGGCCTTGCCAACCCTGTTCACTGGTCTCTACCTGCAGAGCAGCTTTAGCTGGCACAGCCTCAAACTAGTCCTCCATGGTTATGGGGCTATCTTCCTTCTAACGTCTGACCTCCTCTTCCAGAAAGGGCTCCCAGCTGCCACCAGAATCTTGTTGATTTTTACGCAGGTCCTTTAAAAATCTGTTTCCAAAATGTTGGAGTTAGAAGGCATGGTCTCCATACAAGATTCTGAAGCCTTCGGGGTTAGAGCCAAGTTTTTTATTTCATGTTAGGCCCATAGATTACAGCAACAACGGGCAGGTCCTGTCAGGATCCCAAACGTGTTCCAACTGACACTGTCTTTTAGCCTTCACTACATACTGCACACCACCATTCTCCTACATCATCACTCTCCGCTTTCCAGCCACCAGCTCAGATGTGAAGGGATTGGGAGTACAATGGGATGCACCAAATACTATGCACTGCCTGCAAATCATGTCCAGCTCATCCCAACCAAGACGGAGTGCCTATTATCTACCTAGAACATTAAAAAAAAACAATGCAAACCTGGCTCAATGATATGAATCTTGGTAGATTTGAACTTCAATTAATACCAAGTCACTTGGATTCACCCTGGTTACCAGCCTCATCCTCAAGGAGCACATTGCCAAAAAAATAGACGGCCTGAACCAGCTCTCTCTTCTGTAGCAAGTAAAACCGTTTCTTCCAGAAGGCAAATTCAGATCTGCTATTCAATCCTTTGTACTCTTGCACTACTGTACGGAAGTGCTGTGCCAATGAACATGGAGTGATTCGGCTGTACTATCTTTTTCAGAAACATGAGTTTGAACCTTGTAGTAATTTTTTAGGCCTAAGTAGCCAGCTACAGTTTTAAAATATGTCCTAATAATATTATAAAAAGATTGTTACGAGTGCCATTTTGTTTTGGTTAAATTGTATTATGACTTTATTTTGTAAATGTTTCTATAGAAACTGAATATAGTCGCTGCTTCTTAATTTTTGGCCACTTTGTTAAAGTAACATACCTCATTTCTTGGCTTTCTCCACAGTTACCGCAATAGTATTATTTTTCATAGCTCCAGGCCCACATTGTGTGCCTCTGACTGAGGTAGTTGGGCCAATATGGCTTATGTTATTGCTTGGGGCTGTACACTGTCAGATTGTTTCAACACGAACTCCCAAACCGTCTCTGAGCACAGGAGGCAAAAGAAGAAGGTATGGTACTAACTATGTTTATGCAGCCATTTTCACTTGTGTGCATGGAATGCTGTTGGAAAATTGTGGTCCTTGAACCCAATTTTTATGTGCTGTGTAATGTGTGAATTAAGAAACCACATTGTTTGTGGTTAGTTTGAGCATTGCTTTCCTTTTGCAAAGCCTACTCGTGCCAGATTTCACTGATAGAATTTAGATTGTGCTGTCCATTATATGGGTTTAACAATGTAAACTGTGGCAGTTATTTCTATTTTTGCAAATCTCTGAGAAGTTTGATTTTGTATGTTGTGCTTTTGTGGCCCACTATGTACATGTTCAGAAATCGGGTCCGTGTTTTTTCTGTATTGACATTTTTATAACATATGGCAAATTCACACATAATTTCAAATACTCCTTATGAAAAAGAAATGCACTTGAATTGCTCACTTGAAATGGAAAGGTTTTGTAAAATGGAAAGGTTTAAAGAAAGCTGTATCCTGATTTTGAAGAAAGTTCGTTTGTTATAATTTTGAGTATATACTCTCATATTGGTCTAAGAAATATATTACAATTTTCATCCCTAAGAATCCCATTCTTTATCTTTTTTTTCTGGTTCTTTGCTACATATGCTAAATTATTTTTTTTTCTGTAATTCCTACTAGGTATTTCAGCACTGTCAGTCATTGATTCAAAGATTGTATTAAAACAAAAATAATCTGCACTATCATCTTGAAAATACACACACATTTTTTTTTTAAATCCTCAAGAACATTGAGAGCTGTGCACATCATTCATTTGCAGTCCATTCACCTACTTTGGGCTATTTTCTTGCTTTTCAGTGAATTGAAAGCTTTTCAGGCTCTCTGCTCAGAAATGCTGTACATCTTTGCAAAACAATATTACTAATGGAGCCCAAACTACATACACTTTGACACAATGGCCTAGTATGTGCATTATGTTGTACATTTATTTCCATTACATTTTTGTATATTGCACTTTATACTTGCCTTCTTCGAGACTCTTGGTACCAGTCCATCATGAAGCATAAGTCTTAAGCTCTGCTTCAGATGGACACAATAAAGGGTAAAGCTGTCATAGTACACTTTTGGACATTACTCTGACAACAACAGATGCCTCCCATGCATCTAGGGACTGTAATGTGGATGTGGCAATGAATGTGAGTTAACCTGCATAGTAGTTGATAGCACACCCATCAAAGTGAAATAGATTCATAAGATATCCTTGGAAGAAGGGGAGGATGAAATATCAATCAAGGAGATAAAGAGGAGCCTTTGAAGGACCATGTTATCTGTAGGAAGATTTACAACTATTTGACTCCTTCATGAGAAAGTGCCTCATACAAGAGGGTGGCAAGTAGTATGCCATCACTTCTCGCCAAAAGAACATTCCACTAGAAATGTCATTGACAAAGTAGGCCATAAAGGCTCCTGTGTACTGGCAATTACCCAACTACAGACTGGATATAAAGTACAAAATGTCGGAATGTGATTAGGTGGTTTTGACACCTGCTCATGCCAGATGAAGCTGTGAAAAAGTTTTGAGGTGAATTGTTGGGTTTAGTTGACTTCCTTCATGTGGACTGGAACAAGTGAAAGATGAGACTCTCTTTAGCTATTGTAATGCTAGCCTCAAACTATGTATGATGCTCAGTACGGGTTGTAGCAGAAATGGGTTTATATAAAATGAACAAAGTTTTAGTACAAAGACATTTGATCTTGCTTAGGTCACTCAGCTTGAAGTTGAATTTGAATATGCCTTTAGATGGAGAGGACTCCTTCAAACAAGTGAGTGGAAAAGGCTAGGTAATAAAAAAAGGCAGTCTGGGAGACAGCCTGGGGCATTCTCGATCTACCATAATTTTTCAACCTTCAAGACTAAAATAAAATGTACGATCTATACTTTCTTTGACCAACAATACCAGGCTATTTTTATAGCACCACTATACTTTACTGAGTAAACAAATGTAATTCCAGTTTTTTTCCATTTGAAAGTTAAGAAAATCCTGGGTCAAGCGGGATGGGAGGTTGGTCGAGCACCAGATATCCCGGTCTGCTTAAATTGTGGCTAGTCACTGGTTGGTATCCTCAAATCGGAACACACCCTAGAATCTTTACAAAGGCCACACATTATTTTGGTTGTTACAAAATCAGTGTAATTGGGGCACTAAAAGGTACCCAAAGGGGCAAAGGAATGAGGGGTTTTCACAGAAGAAAGTTTATAGGTCCGTCTCACACCCTAAAATACCCAATACATTACTGACAAAATATTGAAGATTGTGGTTGGTTAACATTATTGCCCGGTCACCATGCTGCTGTTTCCTCTCAAGTCTGCTCCCAAGGTTTTTACTAAGTGGTCTAGTTGCTGCCCAACTCTGATGAAAGGACATCTCTTAGTACCTCTATCCAGATGATTGATTGATAAGGACATTTATGGCACAGGCTGCAAAGTAAGTGGCTCTATACACAAGCTTATTATTGTTCTATCTCCTAATCCTATCGATCAACAACGAAAACTCTCTCAAATTGGCTGTTCCATTTAGTGTAGCAGATCTTATCACATTCACTCCTCAAGTTCAAGCCCCTTCTGGGTTTTCTGGGTTCTGTGTGATAATTTTACAATGGGCACTGCATGTGATAACTTTTCCTTGCGTTGTACGGGCGTGTTTAAAAGTGGTGGACCACACCAACTGGGAACGGAAATTACATTTTCCTCATAACAGCACAAAATTCACTTTCAAAGCAATGTGCATTGCCCACCAGGCCTTCTGGGACTCGGGGCCCCAAATCACGCGCAGCCTAGTTAGTCAATATCGTCCAGGCAGAGACTTGCGCTCTAGCCAGGCTTTTATGGCAACAGTCCCCAGAATTAAAAGGACAAGATCAGGCGGAAGGATGTTCACCTTCAACGTCTCTAAGATCTGGAACTCCCTTCCTTTTCATTTGAGATCAAACCCTGACCTCGCTTCCTTCCGCAAACAATTAAAAACACATCTGTTCAAATCCCCTTAAACAATTCAGCCCCACCCCCTCCTCACAGTCTCCTATCCTCATTCATACTTCCATCTGGTTCCTCTAGCGCTTGGACGCCTCAGGGCAGCAATTCGCGCTCAAAAAAATCCATTTTCATTCATTCATTTAGTTGGTGGCTGAGTGAAACCAGCTTGAATGCAAACATTCTTTTTCAACACCATATACCGGATTAAACGCTTCAGACAAATGTTTAGAAATCAGTTTGGACTTTACATATGTGTGATCTGACAGTAAAGGGAATCTTCAGTACTCAAGGCAAAGATCAGAATATTAACATTTTAGAATGCAGTGCATTTTTACTGGCACACAAGTTCTTTTTATATTGAAAATACAAACGTATACCAAGTCTACAATATTCGTCCTAGGCAAGCACGGAACGATGAGATTGCAAAAGCTGTTATTAGCCACTCAGGCAGTTTGTAAATGGTCACTCAGTCATCCAGTTATACTTGTAGGCGAACATGCGCTGGGCATCAAGAATATAAGTGGATGATCCCAACCAAATGTTAAACATGTTTGTTGAAGAAAACAATCGATAAAGGTGAAGACCATCTCATTCTCTTGCTACAGCAGTTAATTAACATTTTTACTTCCAGACAACCTTCTGCTTAGCATGTTTGGTGATGTGATTTTGACTAATTATTATGATCAGTTTGTGTACTTTTTCCTCCTCCATCACTTGTACCACAAGCTGTGGTAACACAGTGCAGGTTAATATGCTTTACACCAACATGTGGAAGATGACCCTAATTAAGAGATCTGTCTCAACTGTAAGAATAGCTCTTATTTCATTGCCAGGGTTTGCAACCCTGGCCATCGAAAAGAACTTGCAAATTTGCTTTCAGAACCCATTGTCTGTGAGCGTGGCAGCATGGCTGCTAAATAACTGATATTTGTGAACTTAAACCCGGGCCAAAATTTGCATGGAGTTCAACATAAAAACAAGTGTTCCATTCATTAGGTGCTGCTACAAAAACTTGGAATACAACCTTAAGGTGTCTAACTACGTCACCCTTATTTACTGCGCCTTACTTTCTTGAATTTGAGGTCCAGCTTCCAGCAGTTCTCAATAAGCGTACATCTTATTTGCGTAACTTAATGCATAAAGCCACCAGGAGAATCCATGTTGTTATTGGCACTGGTAATGCAATGTTGTCTCAGAAGTTGCTTGCACAAGTTCCAACCTATGAGAAAAAACAGCATTGATTTGAGAATTCAAGTGATGCTTTCAAAGTATGTCATTCGTTGATGTTAAGCACTACTGTCCCCTCCGATAACTTTGCTGCTGAAAAATGCCTGCTTCATAATGATTGGATCAGTGAGTGAGGTCCAAACATTCTGTTTTCGAGAGTTCTTCCTCCGGTTTAATAAATATATTATCAAGCTAGGGACATAGTTTTGCTTTACTCCAAATATTGTCCACATTTTCATGTCATTAGGTGTCCGGTGTCCCTTGCACACTGATGTCCCTTTGAGCTAGCAGCAGTACTCAGGAATTCAGGTCCTCTTGGCTTTCAAATTGTATTACATTATGTGACATGAAACAACATACTTCTGCAGACAGTGGTATAATACTTTGATGAATACTGCATTAAAAAACCAATAGCAATTCTTTTTAGCAGGACACTTTTTCAGGAATTCCCATGAGAGCTTTGAAGGAAAGGTGATTTCTTCCAAACTACTCATAACTACAAAGTGATATTGCATACGTCTTGTGCTCTTATGTCTTATTTAATCTTTTCTGTATAGGAGAACTACACTACACATCATTTAACCTTTCGTGCAGGTCCATGCACCCTTACCTCACTCCTGTGTCTATTTTACAGCACAGGCAGGCTTCGGTGCAGCACTAATCAGCAGTGACATAATTGGAACACATCTCTGACACAAAGGCATAACTCCATACTCTCTTCACATAGTAGATCCTCCAAACAAGTATCTCTCCTGTCTATCATATAACAAGATGCACTAAATAGAATATAATTCTCCTTGGCTATCTACGGACTCCTAACTGCAGTTACAAGTCTGCTGAAACCTGATCGGAGCATATATCGAACCCTCATTCACTACATCCAACTCTTCCTACGCAGGCACTCTTCAGTCACCATCTCAAACAGCTCAAACTTGCTGTGGCCTGGAACTGCTCCTACACAAGGCAACAACACTGGATAGATTGGGTCTATGTTTTCCAACCACTAATTGCAGAATATATCAAGAGAAGTAGTCCTGAAAAGATGAACGGGTTCCAAACTGTGTTTAAAGAAAAAGAATCCCTAAAAACTCAGCTTCATGGTGGCAACTATTCAAAATAAGAGTTGTATCTATGAAATAAGCTAATGCTGGAGATCTACCCTTACAAGAACATAACTAATTCTTCCTATCAGATTACTTTACTTTTTTTAGGCGTGTTCAGGAGGGTCTGCTCAATAACAGATTTTGAGGATAGCCAGTGAAGTGCTGTTTACAAATCATTATATGCAAATGTATTTAATGTGGCTATCTAAAAAATCTGATATGTATCCAGCCCTCGTGGCCATGGGGTGAGCACACATACAGGCTTAGCAATGATTTTGCCTATTGATTTTTCATAATTATTTGTCAAAAACGCGTAAATCTTTCAAAATGTCACAATTAACTTGTCATTTTTCACATCAAAATGAATAAAACCTCTCTTTAAGACTGCAATTCTTTATTTGTTTGATCGTGTACGACTGTATAGCATAGACAGTGTTGTTTCATAAGAGACAAAAATTGGTAACCATGTTTAAATCTAGATATGTAGGAAAGCGGGCAATAGTTGAGAATGTTTTAGCCCTCTTTTGAATGATCAGTTGGGTGATCGAACAGTGTCGCTTCAGTGATGGTTAACAATGATAAAGTTGCCTTCCACTTTATTTCTTCTGCTGAAGGAAATTGAGAAAAGCAGCACATTTGGAAGTGCATAGGGAAGGCGACGGCTCTAGCACTACAGATAATACACAAGAGGGGACCATGCAGAGCTATGGTACAAGCACCTGTTACAGTATTGGCTCCGTCTTCAGGGATATCTGGCATGCTGCTTTCTATTTATCCGGGTTTGTATTTTTTTTAAGAGTATGTTTGTCTTTGAGATGCAATATCCCTTTTCTTGAGAAGATCATTGATCAATGGTAGTACATTAAAAATGAAAAAAAGATTCCCAAATGTATATTTGTCTTAAAGGTTTATAAGAGAAATTACACTCTCTAAATGTATTCAACTAACTTGTGGGCAATTGTATTTTCTGCTTTTACTGCAACAGGATAATCTTGCAAAAGCATTAAAAAAAATTTGGTTAAAAAACGTTGACATTTTGCAAGCCTGAGATTTAAACAGTATCACTATTATTAAGTTATTTGCTCTTCCTTTATTTGTTGTCATTTTGCTTTGTCTGCAGCTTTATTTTATAAAGTTGTCATAACAATGATTAAGATAGCACCAGCACAATGGGCCCATGGCACTGAATTGTCTACTAGATTGTTCCTTCTGCACTCTCTCATTTTGTTATTGAACAGTGGAATCTGTTATGCCAATGTTGGCGAGATGTACTGACATAACTGTCATCATTCAAATATCCAATAAAGGCAAATAAATTTTATTGGCTACTATACTGGAAGGACATAATGTGCATGACATTTCAGGGCGAATAAATAGGGAAACATTGGGTTCCTTAAAAGTGGAATGTCTTCAAAAGTGATAACCTGAAGAGAAAAGGTATATTGCATTGTTTCTGTGTTTTGTCTTAAGAGTTTAATATGCTATAACAACATTACTGTTTGGATTGCCTGTAAGTGTCCATCCTCTAACTCTGATGAAGCTACATTTCTAACACAAAAAGGCAAACGTTTTATGAAAGGCCTTACGAGGTTTGAGTTCCTTGTTTTGTAGCCCCTTCGTTGAATTATAGAAATGCATGCATGTTCTAACAGGTTAAATTAGTAAAGCTAGGCATGAAGTACTATGATCTTTGGGCATGTTTGCAGAAGTATTTTCTTGCCACCGCTTTGTCGACAGCGACAAGAAACCGGTCCATATATCTAAACAATTTTCCTGTAGTGAAGAAATCGCAAGCACTCACTCAACAGTACAAATCAGTCTCGTATTTTATTGAAAATGTTAACACCCATGCTTTTCAACTTTTTCCCAGTAGAAACTTATACATTGAATTTTGACTTGTGAAAAACTGTCTATTAATTAATTTGTGCCAGCTGACTGAATGCTTACCATTTTTTGTGCAGGAAACTTTTTTGGACATATAGATATATGTGTATATTAGCTTGACTCACACAGTGTCTTCAATTTTGGATGCAAAACCATATGTTTTTTAGAAGACTAAATTGCAGTCTCTTGTTTTATAGCTGTGCACAGTGTGTTTAAAGAAGATATTTAAAATTACTCCCTTTCTTTTCACCATGACCATTCTCTACTTTGACAACTTTATTTCTGCAGAATTTTCCACAGGCCTACCTTATCAATGAATTTCCTGAGTTTTGCTGGTTTGCTTCATGTTTAAGTGCCTTCAAACTGTCTTGCAATTTAGTCTAAACATGATGGCGGGGAGTTCGCTAATGGGTGTCGCCTCCAGGACTTTATTTGTTTTGCTGTACTTTGCAATGTGGGCCTATAATTTAATGCGTAAATCACTTACTGCCCAAATACCTCTCAAGCACACTCCGCTCTGAAAAAGTATCAGAGATGCAAACATGGAGCAGTATTGGCCCGTTTTCATATTTGTCAGTTATCCAGCAATCACTGAAAAGTCTTGATTATATTTGCGTACCCTAAGATTTGCTTAATTTGCTTAATTTACTGCTAACTTTAGCGCAACACCATTCTTATAAAGTCCACCATGAAAAGCACCATGAAAAGCACACAACTAATTTTTTTTACATACCTTATCTTCACATTTTTCCTGGGCAGCATGCTTCTTAGGTCTCTTAATGTTTGTGCAAATCATTGCATAACTTCTAGAAACAAGAAAGCAAGAAAACGTTCCCCTATGAGCCAGTTAAAGTAGAGTAGCCTGTCCGTAATCCAGGCTTCAAGAGAATCTATAAACATATCAACGGTTAACAGTAATAACTGCCTAATTTGTATTCCATCCGACCCGTGGATGCCTACAACATCTAGAGAGAGTACAGAGGATGTATCTAAAGATTAACACATGGGTATATATCACAATCAATAACCAATATAAAACGCATACTGTCCAGTGGTCATTCTTCTAATTTGGCTAACAGTGCTATCAGTATAGAGTCACAATCTATAATTGCTACGTCTCCAATTCTCTACGCACTCTGTTTCAGTTCCATTAGTTCAGCTCGAACCCATTTCTGAATATCGTGCTACCATATCTTGGTGCACAGTGCCCTACAGCCTTTGCATTGCATCGCTATGTTCCTTAGCAATTACCAATACTAACCCAATGAACCCACATATACATTTAGCATTCTTGGGCCTTGGCATGCATCCTAGTAAACACATGAGAGAGTTAAGTTTTATTTCACTACTGGACACTTCTGTTCAACCAGGACTGCCGGATCATTTGTCAGTCCCACACCATTTGAAAAAATGTGCTTGCGCCACCTGTCCTCTCCATTAGGCTACGGACGTTCATTGGTACATGGAGGCATTTCATTTAGGGTTGGTGTGATAGTTAAATTGGGTACATTTAAATCGAGGGTTTTTATACACCACCAATAGTATTCATCAAAACCCTTTCCATCTCAATATCTGTAAGTGCCCTTCTTAGCCTCTCATCTCAACTGACTCTTAGCTTTGAGATGTCTGCATAGAAGGCGGAGGCCAGTTCGAAGTACAATATGATCACAGCATGTCTGAAATTCCCTTAAGTCAGTGTCACAGTCAGTATTTCAGAGCAAGTGCGTTCAACCATTTCATTTCCCCACTTTAATTTGATACACAATGAAATTTCAATACCCTTGCAACTAGACACAGATATATTAAATACTTTGGGATACATCTCATGGCTTCTCTTTCCAGATTGGTTGTGGCTAACTGATTTCCAATTAAGGCAGATATTCAGACTGACTTAAACAAATTAGAATCATTACCATTGTCCTGACTGGTAGACTGGCACCAGTAAAAATGAACATATTAACTAATAATTATAACTATTCCAGGTTTACCTGTGTTCATCCAAAAATAGATGGGACAAATTCAAAGGAGAATTAAAACCCTTGTGTAGGGGTGAAAGAGGGCAAGGTATCTAGAAAAATTATGTTGCATCCTAGGGCCAGAGTACATCTGACTAGTACAGTTTTGTGGAGATATTAAGCTCCCTACATGCATTCTTACAAGCATGGACAGCCCAAGAAATAGACACAAATGGATGTTCATGGACCAAGCCATAGCATGTAGGTACCTATTGGATTTTGTTGGTAGTTACGCTGAAATACCAGACCCAAAATGTATATCCTAGCAAACTTGTGACTCTCTAGACAGGTCATTGGGCATGACTTCATATCAGTCACCTTTTACACTCACTCATCACAACCCAAACTTCACCCAGGTGCTACAAGCACTAGCCTTCCAGAGTTGGAGGGAGTGGGGGCTGTACTCGAAGAGCCATGTTTATTGGATGAGAAGTTAAATACTTTGTTCAGCGTAAACAGGAGTTCAATATGACAGAGAGAGATATCAAGCAGGGTTGGTCCCAAAAGGGAAAGTTAATCCTGAGGATCCTCAAATCACTTATTGCCTGGCACTCCTCCAGATTGAGATGGCGCGAATTTGCTTCCTTGCCCAATAAATAACATTTCATTAATTTCAATGCACATAACTTAAGCAAGACTGGACCGCTTCTTAGCCCCCTCTTCCCTCCACTTCTTGGCCCCCTCTTCCCTCCAAAGATATATCATAGGGATTTTAACACTTTCAGACCACAACCGAATCTCGATCGATATCCAGACGTTAAGCGAACATCGCTCAGGGGACAATGGGCATTGAAGGAGACCAATCCCTGCAATACAAACCTTACAGAAATTGTAGCAGAGGCAATAAAGTCATATCTTTGGAAAAATTATATTGGTGCAGTACATGTGAGTATGCTCTGAAGGCATGGAAAAGATGGCACAGCTGCCTCCTTAGTTGACAATGGAGGCAGAACAGATGTGCGGGAACACCTGGAATTGCAACTGAAAGTATTAGAAGGGACACATAAGAGGACAGGATCCAACCGCTCTGGATACATGTCACAGCAATAAGCTCACAAATCTTCATCTTAAATAATCTTAGGAATGTATAGGCATTTATATAGCGCACTACTTACCCGTAGGGTCCCAAGGCGCTTCGACCGCTGCGAAACCCTTCCTGGCTTCCCTGAGAGATGGTCCCTTAATGGGTATCTCCAGGGTGAGACCAGGCATCCCCGGCGGTCTGGTGGGGCCGTTAGTGAAGATGAGGCAAGCTAATGCCCAGAGTTGCCGAGTGTGATCGCTGATCAGAGTGGGCACCGAGGCGAGAGAATTATCGAGTCCGCTGACCCTGGTCCAGAAACCTGCCGCGCTGGGAATCGAACCCTGGTCCCGGGCCGTCCTCTGCTCTCGGGTCTGCCGCCTCTAACCAGTGAGTCCATGCTTGCAGAATTGGACAAAATTGCAGTTAGGAAAGGACTGACCTCTTTCCCATCACCCTTCACCCCCTATCCTTGATAATGATATGTTCCCACCAGGCTTTGGCACTCGGGCATTCCAGGCTTAGATGGAAGCGAGATGCTGAAAAAAGATTTTGGGATCCCAAAGGGAGAAAGTTACCTCTGTTGGCAAGTGAGGCATAGGATAATGCAACTCAAGATTAGATTGACTACACGCAGTCTGTGCCTTGCAGCTGAACTACCGAAATTTGAAACACAAATATTTGAAGGCAATAGACGAGAGACTAATCACATCCCTTTTTCAAAATTCTGACAGAAAGCAAGGTACAAATAAGGACTCTCAAGCAACTTAGATGGGGTAAAGAAATAGTGCACAATTTAACCAATAATGAATTGGCACAGATACATATCAGAGCACCCACACAACATATGTAGTACCAGTAAAAGAAACTGATAGTGAAGCAGACAAGCTAGTGGTACCACACCCGATCAAAGAAAATTATAGGGACACAAGTAACTGAAACAAATGTTGAAGAGGATATGGTGTTAAGGGGACTCTGGTGGATTTGCTGTGGACCTTCCTAAAAATCCAAAGCTTTTAGAAAAGGGTAACCAATGCAATAGATGACATTTTCCTTACTGACATCTCTTGCTTTATTGACAGTAAAACTGACTCCTCAATCTTTGGGGGAAATATTGCACCCCTACATTACAGGAGTGGTTACATAGATTAGGGAAAGTACTGGGGATGGAAAAGATTGTGCTGGCAATATTGCTGGATCTGCATGGGGTTGACACAAATGGAGCCTATCTCACAGCCATATTGACGAAATTGCTTCAAGTCCTTGAGAGTGCTGAAAATAATCCTGCTACACATAGTTCTATTAGTTCAGGGCATCGGTTGTTGCCTATTAACAGTTACTCTGCTCTACACCGGCATCAAATTTATAGACTTTGGTGCTAGAACTAAGCTGTAATAAAAAGATGAACTCCCTAAAACAAATTTGACTTTTCTATACACAATTTTATTTGATAGCCCATTCAAACATAAATCATTGCATATACGATAGATGTATTCTCTAAAAATACCACTCTGTTATTGTTTTGTTAGGCTTATGTGTCCAAATGGCATTAATAACAAAGTACATTCCTATTGTTGGTAAAGTCCAACTGTGGTGTCATGATCTGAGGGTCCCCCTCAGAGCAGCAAGGGTCAGATTTCTAACACCCTGATGCAAGGACTAAGGTCAATGCACCAATAGGAATTTAAAATCCAGTTGGACGCTCAATAATGCACAACCCACCAAACAATACAGTGTGGATACTATTTTCTGGTCACAATAAGACCCTCTAGATGAGTTGAGGAACACAGCAGTGCTCCAAACCCTCTTTCATAAATGAAAAGACACTCAAAACTGCACTATGAACAGGGGGCACAATTGTTAAATGCTTATTTAGTTGGTCTCCTGTATGGGCAAGGGTCTAGGAGGTTCTTAGAGATGCTCTTCAGCTTGATTGGTTGTCAGATTCTAACAGAGAATCCTGATCATTCACTTGGTAACTCATCCTGACTCTACCTTGTTAACTTATTTTTTATCCTAACAAATTGGTAAGGAGCGATAACGAGACATCAGAGAAATGAAAAATTACCTTTATGGTGTTTAAAGTACTCTTAGTCAGTGTCCATCCTTCTTCAGAAGTCCCGCCAAGTTATCTCCACTGACGTATGGTGATGAAAAAGGTTAAGTACCAATGTTTAGGTATGGTGTATAAACCTTTGGAAAGCGCTTCTTGGGTGATGAGCTACTAGGGATGGTGGGAAGGAATTGGGGTGCCAGGCATATAGAGGGGTACGTCCAACAAAGGCTTATTCAGCAGTTGAAAGCGGAAGAAGCTTTTTTAAAAATCTGGGCTGCTTGAGAAACAATGTTTCCAACAAGGTTTTACAAAGGGGGGCAATGGATCTAGTGGACTTTAATCACCATTAAGGTAAGTTTTCATATTATTTTTGTTGTTTATAGTTGGGTGATAATGTAAGTTAAAACATAACGTTTAAAAAGAAAAACCTGAAATTAACCATCTATAGTTGACTGAAGTAACTATAACTGGTGCCTCTGCTGTGCAGTGTTATCATCAATGATGTCAGTTCAGTTGTTATCAGTGATATCAAAGAACATAACATGAGTGTTGTAATGTGTAAGGTCATAAACCATGCATAGTGAGGGTGTGAGTTATAGTTACTTCAGTTAAACATAACTGGTGAATTTCAGTGTTTTCGGAGTTGAAAAACGTTAAGTTTTAACTGACATTATCACCTAACTATAGAGGCAATTTAACCTTTGGTTATTTCAGTGAATTTTTGAGGTTTTTATGTAAAGTCATTTATTATTACCAGATCTAATTATAACGTCAAAGTTAACCTTTGTTTTTTTCCAGTGAATTCCTGAGGGTTTTTTAAATGTTAAGTGAAAGTATAAACATATGTCATTTTAAGTAAAACAGACTTACTGGCTTTGTCATAAAGCTAGAACAGCAACATTTAAAAGACTGGTCTGCTGACTTAAACAAGGAGTCAGCACGTCACCCTATATAAAGTAAACCTATTGGCTTTGTCTAATACTCAAAACTATAATTTACCAATAACCATATTCCAAAGTAATCCTTATAAATACACACATGGCAATGCATAATAATTATTCTCACAAAACTCTTTACATTTAAGTATTTTTTTTCAATCAACTCTAAATGTGGGATGAGTCTTACTTTAAAGCTTTGAAGGAACCAACCACAAGAGGTCCCCGCACTCAAGCTGAAGAGCATACAGCTCCAGCTTGGAGTGCTTTGAAAAAAATAACCTCTCTGGGGTCATGCATTCAGTGACCCAGAAGACTTGCCGTTTAAAAAAAAAAAAACTTCCCTAAGAGGCTGCTGTCCTCCCTTGTAGCCCCTCGCCACTTTTGTAAATTGAAGATGGTTCCTCTGCCGCCCTTGGAACAATAACAAAGTGATGGTTGGATTGTTTGAATTGATCCCAGCCACTGGCAATCGCTCAGGCCACATCCCAATCCAATGTTTTAACCCCCTGTGGCACCTCAGTTTGTACCCAGCCATATGCAAATCAGTCTTGTTCCTGCTCCATTGGGAATAGTCCAGCCTGAACTGCCAAGTCAGGTCCTCCTGGACCTGGAATACAAGCAACCTAGAAACAGGATCAAGACAGATTTGCATATGGCCGGGTCCAAACTGAGGTGCCATGGTGTACAAAATAACAATGGAATGGGATACGCCCCAAGTGGTATTAACAGTTGCTGAGATGAATTTAAGCTTCCTATCCATGGAGGGCACTATAGGTCGCTACTAGGAGAGAGCAGTAAACCTTTAATGATCAGACTCATCCACCTAAATAGTGAAGTGGTGAGGCAACTTTATATTTATATATACCCACTCTTGCTCTGCCTGTGTCTTTCTTTAAAAAGTGGTTCCTTTTTTAGTCGATAACCTCGGGCCCATTGGGGCACTCCCTACATACACTGTTGCTGGAAGCCGTGGGGGCAGGTCCATAGCCCCCACAGCCCAGCTTGCTCCCCTGACGGCACCCATCCTAAGTGCAGGCTGTCGGTGGGAGCAGCTTTTGTTTTTTCTCCCGCCGGGTAGGAATAAAAGTATGTTACTGCAGCTTTGACATGGAATTACCTAAATGTCCAGGTGGGCAGGAAAGGCAATGAGTCCCATAACTGATCATTGTATGATTCGGTAAGGTATTCGGACCATGAGGCTCAGATCCTGGATGTTTCTTTTTCCCACATTTAGATACATCCAGATCTGTTACTTACATAGCTGGATGTGCACCTATCATCTCTGCAGTTCTCAGGCTAACACCAAACCCTTTCCATGGAGGGAGATGTAGCAAAGTATTTTTGGCTTAGATGTGCAGTACCAGTTGATAGCCACCAGTTCTTCAATCTGCAGTACACACATCAGGATATGAGATGCGCTGAACAGTTCATCTAATGCACTGTGGCATCATTCATTTGAGGTTTAGAGGTACATTATGGGAGATTTAGCTTAAAGGATGATAATGTCTTCATCATTGTGCTTGAGAGCTATGTGGCTCACCAGATCTGATGAAGCTGTACTTTTTGTCCAGAGATGATGTAGGTTATTGGGTGGTCAGAGAGAAGTTCATAGCATTGGTTAAGAGTACAGCCAAACAGTTGTTGCTGTTGCCGTTTCCAAAGACATACTCTGATGAAAAGAGTGGTGTGTATGATCCCCATTGTTTCTAAGTTTGATTGTTAGAGGAAATGAAGCACAACTACAAAGAGTTGAACTTGATTAGTAAGTATGATTAGTGCCCCGGGGGTCTGGTGTTCCACTTTTTTCCAGTGCCTCTGTTGGTTGCTACTGGAATGGCCACCACTTGCAAAGACAGAAAATCTGCCAGGGCACCGCAATGCGCACAATGACCACGATATGCGAATGAGGGCCACTTTATGCCACGGCCACCATAGTAGTTCAAATGTCCACAATATGCCAAGAAAGAGCAGCACAATCACTGAAATGCTTACAAAATAAATGTAGGCATCTTCTACCACGGCCGCCATAATGCACAAAGTAGGTCAAGGAGGATCGCTTGTTGCGAAGGGAGTTGTATTTGGGAGTGGTGGGCGTTTTGCCAAAGATGTAGGAAGAAGTAAACCTTTGTATCACAGAAGGAGATGAGAACAGCCCACCACTACTGTAGGTGGAAACAAGGTCATATTTTGTGTGTCTGATGAATGTGATCATGTCCCTTTGCTAGCAAGGATGGTGGAGGTAAAGACCAATCACTAATTGAAGGATCATTGGTGGCCCTACAATTGGATGAAGGAGAGAGGCTGCCCTGCAATAATGCAAGCAGGGGATGGAATACCTTGGTGTTAATGTGTGTAGTTCCCCAGTCAATCATAGGGCAAGAAAAGAAAATGGGGTGCATCTGAAGTGTAGGGAATACCACGTAAATGTAAAAATATTTTGGTAAACCTGTATCCATCTCATTTTCGCAGCACCTCACTCCCAAAAAAGTGAATCTATTCCTCAAATGTTCTTTTACGAAGAGAGACATTTTGAGCAGCAATTTATTTTTTCTTTTGCAAAGTTAATTTTCTTCTTTCTTTGCTGTATATTTGTTTAGTTTCAAACTTTCAGTTTGTACAAATGCTTTTTTCAGAACATATTTTTTGTAGTACACTAATGAAAGGTTTTCAAAAAGGTAACTTTGAAGCACATTCATATTTAAGTTGATTTTTAATTATATCTTTATTGACATCTGATAAAAGGATGCAGAATACATGGACCATGATTTGATTTGTGAAGAATTTGTTTTCTGTTTAGTGCAAACAAAGCAAAGAATTCTATTGATAAATCAACGGAGACTGACAACGGCTACGTGTCCCTTGACGGCAAGGTGAGAGGCAAGAGGAGCGAAGATGGTCCTCACGTCCAAGATCATGTATGTGATTCGTTGCGATCTGAAGAGACATGTTGGAATGCAGGAACTGCGAGAAACGCACATGTTCATCAGAATGTAGGTCTTCCGTATACAGTCAAAAATATAATAAATCTTGCATACAAGACGTTAAGAAAACCAAAGTGAAACTTCTTTATCTTTATTGGCATTTATATTGATGGTCAGTTCATGTGTTTCAGCAACTGTATTGTTCCTGCGACTACTTGTTTTATTTTGTTTCTGTAAATGAAAAGGGCCTATTTACTTTTCTTGCTCAAAATCATTTTGACCACTCTCCACATGGGGGGAAAAATATTGCTCAGTATTGCTTTGGTTTAGAAAGCCTTCTAAGTTTCCTGTATTTTTTCTTGCTCATAGAGATTATTTGGTACTCCTATATTACCTGGGGTGCAAGAAGCTTAACTTGGAGTCTTGGTATTTTTCAGTATGTTTTGTGTAAATTGTTGTGAATCCTGTGGCGGTGCTTAACTGAATTAGATAAGCCATGGACTGCTCTTTGACATCTTACACAGTTGCAAGCCTTGCACTTTCTCCCTGTTGCTTTTAATAGTTAATAAATTGATGGAACCACTGAGGGACCTAGTGGACTTGCTAGGTTAGGTCTGCTCCAGTATTTCATTGATGCAGAACAATACCTTTGGATGTGATGAACTAAACAGGTCTGGCACTTAAAACTGTATTATCATGTAGTTCCTACAAATCTATACAGGATCTGCACGAGTTTAGACAACATAAACTAAGGGATTGGTGTCCAGACTGATTCCAGACACCCCCAAAGGATATGTTAGTCTGTAGACAAGCAAGCTCACATTGCCACTATAAGCCCCACAACCTTACCAAGGAGCGAATAGTTCTAGTAACTATCTAACATGACAACCCTGACCTCTCTGGGATCGTGGAAACTGTTTACTACTTTTCACTCTTGCTCAGAGAAATGTACAGAATAAACGGAGGGGATGTTTTCAATTAGCATTTATTGAACCCATGTCATTCTAGTATAAAATACGTGTGCTGCAACAACCATTATACAGAAACAGATATATACGCTTATAAGCACCAACAGAGTGAATAAAAGGTTGAATTCTACCTTGGTGCTAAAACAGTGAATGTATGCAGGCATATAGATACATGACAGTAATCATGAGTACTCTTAAGATGCAAATCCTAACTAAATATACCTAGCATGTATGTATGTAGGTGTATAGCCAAGAATCCCCCTAGGAAAGAGCCAACCCTATTACCTGATGCGAGAGAACAAAGGACCCCTACTTGGTCTCGAGTTGGACACACTGTGAGGGATGTCAGGCTACAGCGTTCTGGAGGGTCTGTGTGCAGGGACTTCAGCATCTCGTGTCAGCATGAAAGCTTCTCTGGTTTGCCCAGCGTAGATGTGGTACTTCTATACCTGAAAGGTACTCCGAGCGCTTCTACATAGATGTCATGGTACTGTGGGCCTGTCGGCCAAGGATGACAATGGTGGTGACTTTTGTACAGAGTTAGTATTGCAGCAGGATTACCATCTTCTGCATAATAAGAATCATCATGCATAATAAATGAGGCTAGTTTTCGAAGAAAACCAAAAGACATTTTATCATCATCCAAAAACTTTATTCAAATCTTTTTTTTTTGATCCCTAAAAGTACATAAGGTTAAAAACTTACCATCAATTAATAGAGTATGATACATGATATAACAGTTAAAACTTCATGTGTACAGATCCCCCAACACAACATTTATTCAGGACCTAACTAGGTAAAAGGTCAGAACCAAAGCTGTTATGTAGAGTAAGGTAGGAGAAATGTAGGTAAAAGGTCGCGCAACTACCTAGGCCTATATTGGGGTACATTGGGACTCATAACAGTATTAAGAACATTTTATCTTTAATGGTTGTCATTTTCTAAAACTGAGATCTTCCCAACTGAGTTCGTTCTATTTCGTTCCAGGAAGTGTCAGCTACTCATTGCAACATGGCTTTAAATACTGCAATAGGTTGAAAAGTTTGTTTAGGGACTACAATCTACCTCAGACTGAGGTGTGACCGCTCGGGCTGTACTGCTCCCACTTGGGATGTCTCAAAATTGATGCGCAAATGGCTGGTCTCTGGTGATGGATCGTCAGTGACTGAGATTAATTCCTTCCACTTGTTTTTGTTGCAGAACCCGTATACCTACATGTAAGCCCCATGCTTTCCGTGCCAGAGGCCTTAAGCTGTATATCACTGACAAGGCTTAATTAAGTAGACCAGTCTGGGGTGGTTCATGTTGCCTCCCGGAGGGGTCCTAGCCTGGCAGTTCAGGCTGGACTGATTTGCTGGAGCATTGTCAAGACTGATTTGCATATGGCTAGTCTCTGCCTAAAGTGATTTACTAGCTGAAATGCAGCGGATTGAGATCTGGCCTGAGCAATTGCCAGTGGCCTTGATTAATTTAAGTACTCCTTTCATCACATTGATTTTGTACCTTCCCTACATTGCATGGCTTAATTCCTGATTGAGTAATTCAAGCCTAATCGTTAGCGTTCTATGAATGCTGAAAACTGCATCTGTGTATCAAAAGCAAGTCTGTACCTAATTCTGCCATTGTTTTCAGTTTTAAAATGATCAACATGCTTATACTAGTGACTGATTAAAGATAATAAGATAGGTCCTGATGAGGTCAGTCAGATAATGTACCTTGTTACTTTCGACGGTTGGCACTCAAAGTTGGTTGCTGTAACTTAGCACTTGGGCTCAAAGTCGTATTCCTTTATGTTAGCTCAATTGGCTAATACCTTTCACCTATTTTCTCCTTGGGCCAGGATGTTTTTCAAGCAGGGCCACTTCTCTTATAGGAATCATGTAAATGTGTGTCTTCATAGTTGCATTTCACTTAGCTACCAAGGGTTGTTCTGCTTGTACCAGCTAGAAATAAATATCTTTGCATGTTAAGGTACTCTCTGCCACCTAGCACCTGTTGTAGCTTTCCGCAAGTGGGTTCGACATTCTCTAAGCCTGATTGAGCCTATCCATCTTATTGTTGGTAGTCACCAAAAGACCCTAGGTTTTGCTGCTCAGAAGCTGTACTCCTTACTCTCCCTCCCCCTCTTCCTGCCAATGTTACTGCCTATTATTTTGTGTGAGTATTTTGAAGCATTTCATTTGTATTACATATGGTTCATATCAAATTGTACTAATATAACTTAGAAATGTCCGTTTATATTGCAGTTAATGTAACGGTTTTATATAATTCTGCTCTGTCCTTAATCAGTGAGTGTTCTTAACTATTCAACAACCATAGAGAACAGGGGTGAGAGGGATAAATAGGAGAGGAAAACAATTAGGAGTCTTCATTTGTTGTAGCAAGCTGGATGTGTATCGTGTAGAAAGGGCGAAGGATTTTCAAAGGGAGTGGGAGAAGGGGAAGAAAACATGGATTAATTAGAGCGATAGCATTAAAAAGGTACATTTTTGTCTTTTTCCTCAATAAAAAAATCATTTAAAACAGTGAGGGTTGATTCAATTGGGTAAAATCTGTGTTTTGGCTAAAATGTATTTTCATATCCTTAATGATTTCTTACTTTGTGCTGGCAGTTGTAGATGGTAGGCCTGACCTCATGTTTGGGGACCAGAACTTATTTTTCCTCACCAGACTTTGACCAAAGTCAGAAGAGAGAAAGTGAGAATAGTGAGAAAGAGGATGAGGTGGAATGAAAGCTAAGCACCTTTGGTATTCAGGAGCCCTTTCATTTGGCATTGTGCTTCAAACAAAACAATTTGGGCTTGTGTACTTTTTTACACATTAATCACTGTTCCTAACCTTAAACATAATCCAATTTTCACCCAATACCTAAGCTTGACACCCCACTCTAAGGTGGCCTCTTCCTCTAATCCCAAACTTTACCATGTTATGTTTACTTTTTTTTTAATCCATTTGCCTCCTGCTATTTTTTCTCACGAATACTTTACTTACTATTTGGTTCTAACTACATGGAACTTAAATGAAATAATTTGAACCGGTCTTCGGTTTCCCCGACCTCGCATACCAGGTTTTGGATAAACTGCACAGTTGATGGCAGATGATTCTAGGTCTGAGAGATTAGAGAGATTTTCTTCTGGAATTCTATAACTTGGGTCTATTTATTATAGAAAATTCACTAAACAAATGAGGCCTGAATCAAATCTGTTAAATATCTACATCAAGAGGCCTTAGGAAATATGTGTAGCTTGTCACACTTTTGATGGTGGTGGTTTGAGATGAGTGACAGGCCACTCAAATGTCTGTGGGGCCTAATCTTTTGTCAGAACGAGCAGGAAAGAGTATTATTCTGTACCTGTTTGTCCCTTTGATGCTGCCTTATAACCATCTGATGTAAGAGTTGTCTGGCTTTACTTTATTTGAATCAAAACATCACTCCAGGTGTCTCCCTCCCCACCAAAATCCGCAAACTGGAGAACTCAAATTATTGAGGACTTCTCCCTTTTCTGCTTGATAATCTGACCAAGTAATGTAGTTGTCCAAAGCCTGTTATAAAAAAAAAGCAAAAACTCTGAGCACCAAAAAAAAGCATTGAAGTTAGTTAATTCAACGCTTAAATCCCACAAAAGTTTCCTGATTCTCCCATAGAAATCAGGATTTGTAATCGGGTACTTTCTCCACTGGTCACAGGAACCGCAGGCCCTGTGACATTCGGTACTCCCACCATGGACACTTGGGAAACAGTGCCTTGTACCCAGTAGCCATATGTACTGTTGCAAGCAGGCACATTTATCATTACAAAAGCCAATCAATTCACTCATTAAATGCATTTTAATTCACAACTTTAAGGCACTCATTTGTTAAGCCTCATAAGGATGCAAGGCTTAGTCAACCTGATAAGATTGTAACCACTTGTCTTTAGGTTTCCCTCCGGTCTCTAGCAGCACAATAAATGCCAAAGTTCTCCTGATGGTTGAAGTCGCAAGTCTAGTCGAACGTCTTTATAGTCATAGAGTTGTGAGGGCTTTTCAGACCACAAAAAGTCGTTTTGTAGGCAATAAAAATACACAAAGGCCGTGCGCTGGCATTCAATTTTATTTATTTTTTATTACATTTTTTAAATATTTGATCGATACGTCCAGTTTGAAACTGTTCATTCAGTCTAAAAACCAAGGCAAGCAGAACAATTCCAGAAAAGCAGAGTTGTTAAGACAAGTATGCAGCACTCATTGTAGAGAAGGAATATTGCAAAGATACTTGACAGTAGTTTTTTGTGTTTTTTAGGATGCCCAAAGAATAGTCACCAATGTCTCCGATGAAGTCTCGAGTGAAGAGGACCCTGAAACTGGTTATACACACCGTCGGAATGTGGATCGTGCTTGTAGCGAAAGTGTGCTTCGGAACAGGAAATTACACCCCTATAAGAAGCATTACACTACTGAAGTGAGCTAATTTCATTTTATATGCATGCATTTACTGTAAAATTATTAAATCTTGATTTATCCTATTTTTTTTGTATCTTTATTTTGAAAAGCTTTTATGGTAATGAACAATTTGGAATCATATGTCTTGGTGTTGAAGGTTCTATATTTATGTGGGCACACTATAATTATATATTGGTTTCTCCTACTTTTATTTTATTTTCGCAAAGTTTTACTGTACAATTTTTGTTATCAAGACATGTTTGTATTAAATTGTTTTGGAAAAAATCTATATTTTCAAAGAGTTGTGAAAAAAACAGTAGTTGAAAATAAATGGTTTATTAAGCAGATACATGCATGGTGCAATTCCCAGCAACACTGAGTGTTAGATGTGTCTTCAAGAGGATCCTCGGCTGTCTAGATAAGTGCTGCAAATTTCAGATACAAATTGTGTTGGGGATGATTTTTGATTGACTGGAACAGGCTGCTGATTTGACTCTGCCTTGATCCAGAAATATACATGGTCCCTAACATAATCTGAGGGTATTCTGGAGCTCTATTTGACACTTTGCTGGAGGAGATAGCTGGAAAGAGGATCTGACAGGCCAAGACCAGTGAACAAACCGACCTGCCAGAGCTGAGGCAAGGGATGAGCTGTGTATTTGTATAAACGGTTAGAGAGCATCTTTGAGACACACCAGTATGTCGTGGGGCTCACCCAACAGGATGTAGTTGGTAGGGTGGGAATCTGCTGGACAACCGAGGCAGTCAGAGCTCCAGTGCAGCAGTGAGATGATCATTCAGACAACAGGCCAAGTGGGGAGGTATGGGTATTGGCTATGTGCTTCCAGCCTGATCTGATGAAGCCATAGCACAGTACCAGAGTGCCTACTACGAAAGCGGAGAAAGCTAAGTTGTGGGCCCCCTGACAGTGGGTAGCATGGACTGGAATAGTTCAAGGGGGCCCAGAAAAGGGGCTCTGGTGAAATCTTATATCAGGAGGAGACCTCGTGAGCCCATCAGGCCATTAGGAAACGCACACCAGCAGACAATGGGCCCAGGTTATCATTTAAAAGTAGAGAAGACTGCTGATGTTCTGAATTGTCAAACAACAGGAGAAAAACTGCCACAGATTCTGTACAGTCGTTGCTGAAATTGAGGACATAGGGACACTGATGGGAATGGGCTGACCATCATATAGGAAAGTACATGGTGGTGAGATGTAAATCATTGGTTTTGGATTCCCATTGAAATAGAAAATGGATACGAGATGTGTGCCCCCGTGTCTCCCATTTCTCATAGATAATCATTGGCATTGGGCTGAATCTGGTACTCCCTTTGAAGGGTTCGGGGCTCCTGCAAGGCTGGGAGTGCCCCTGCATCGCAGAGGCTGCAGGGCCCTGATTTACACTCCTGAAAGCTTCGACCTCCTGGTCAATGATTGAACTTTCTTTGCCAGAGAACAGAAACGGTCTGGGTCTTTTGTTGAAAGCACAATCTGTAGACCTCTATGTGAACATCTGTAACTGTTTGTAGGACCCACTTCTCCCCTGTTAAGAAAGGGGGTCAGTATCCCTCCCACTTGTAGTTGGGGAAAAAGAAGTCCCCTGGATTCTCCTGGGTCATTGGAAGCATCCCGGAATTATCCTCTTCCCCCTCAAACCCGTCTGGCACCTGACATGTGAAGAATCCTCCAAACATTTTCTGGTGCTGCACCTGGATACTATATTTGAGCTCTTGGCCTCTTTGATAGGCTGGGAAGAAAAACCAAACAGTTGAGTGCCCCATGCCTCTACCCCCTCACCAACAACCTTTTGTCCAAACCCTTTTCTTATTGATTGCTGGACCTTGTCCAGTGACGAAAGGGTAATTAAAAATATCCCTAATTATTCTATGAAGGAGTCTCCAAAGAGACCTCTTTAAGCCACTGCACCTACTGCAGACTTATAACAAGTGAGCTTTGATGTTCGGTAAAAAGGATGCAGTTTGCATTTCCTAAAAAAATGTTGCTCTTTGCACAAGCAAGATAATTACAGTCATAGAATTCAATGGTGTATAAAAAGTTACATTAAAACAAGCATTGGCAGAGCCAGTAGGTCTCCTCTGTATCCTCCACCTCCACTTTCTTACTCATCCCAAACCTCATTCTACTACTATGATCTCCATAATAACCCTTTCTAGACTATTCCCCTCTATCCCTCCTTAGATCACCTCAAAGCTCATTTTAATACTATGATCTCCCAAACAACTCATCTAAATTCATCCATCCCCTATCCCTCCTTTGACTCATCCCAAAACTCCTTTCACTACTATATCCCTAATCCATCGCTAGAGATTCTTTTCTCCTCCATCTCTCCTTATACTCATCCCAAACCTCATCCTACTACTATGATCTCCCAATAAACACTGTATAGACTGTTCCCTCTTCTATCCCCCAAAATCCTTTTCAATACAACTAACAGACTGGCATGTCGACCACTAATCCTTTTTAGGTTTCAGAGTAGCGTGCTACTAGCCAAAAAACACTTTGACGCCTTGTCAGGGGTAGTAAGCGCTATATAAATGCAATTGCAATACAATACAATAATTTCCCTGGGGAAATCCGATTACCAGTTTCTTTGGCCTTTTCAGTCACGTCAGGAGTCTGTTAGTCGACCAGAAATGTGGGGCAGCTTGTCCTGACAAACTCTCCAGGGTCCATTAATCCCTTTTTGGGGATCCTTCATGAACTTGGTCTTTACCATCTATCAAGGGAGTAAGTGTGACTTTGCTGTCAAGGGACACTCTGCCCATAGCCGGCCCCTCTCCTCCTTGTCCAGGAGTTTCTTCAGTCTATTGGTGACACGTTTTGCCAGCCTTTTCTGGTGGCAGTCACTGTGAGGATCACGGGTGACATGACCCCGATCTCCCAAGGTCTCTGACCCCTTTTGCCAGATGAAACCTCTGGGGTCTTTTCCTGTCTGGGCCTTCATCTGGGTACCAGGATCGACTCAGGCCAGCTACCTTTCGCCAAGTCATCTCCTTGATCATCTGAGCCATCTCCTTTTTCAGGATCCCCTACTGGAAGGGGGTTTTCTCTGCATTTGGGGTAATCCCAGGCTCATCTTCCCTGGAGATTATGCTCCTAGGTGTGCTTCTGCAAAAATGCATCTCTAAGACCTTGAAAAACGTCTGTGGTACCTATTTTGTCGCTTTTCCTTTTTTTCTTCCGGGAAAGAATTTGAGCTCCTTTGTGTTCTGTGGGTCTGATGGGTCTTAAATTGTTCCTTCGCGAGGGTTAAAGCAGCATTTCTCTTCTCAGGAGCTCAAAGACTGAGGAGAGTTCGCTTTGTAGGTGCGAACATAAACCGCTAGTAGACTTTCCCAGATGAGAAGAAAATATTGTAACTCCCTTGTCTCCTGAGGAGATCATGTTGTCTATACCTAGCATAGAGATCGGGGCTGTATTCCCAGGATTAGTATTTGTATTATGACTTAGGCCCACTGAATCCGGTATGAAATTTCCCACTGGACCTAGGCACCCATGCCCTAGTTTTTCTAGGGGTCTGCAATACCCACGTGATGTCAGATAGAGGTTTACTCCCTATCAAAAATATATTCGGGCGTCTGTGGTATTTCAAGTTGAATCAAAGACTCTCCATGGACTCTGGGGTGTACTGCAGGGAACCATTTTTTTAGCATAATTATTTTCAAAATCTTTTATAGTAATTACCATTTTAGAATCAGATGTCTTTGTATTGAAGAATTTATATTAGTGTGCACTGTATAATTATTATACATTGGTGTCTCCTATGTTTCATCTTTATTTTCAAAAAGTTTTATGTTAGAACTTTTGGAATCAAAACATCTTTGTTTAAAAAATAGATCAAATGCATTTAGCAATATTTTCGAAGCTGCACTCTTCCCCCATTAATGGGTCCACTGTGGCCCTAGAACAAAAGCGGAAAGAACTGCATTTTACACCACCTACAGAACCCCCTGGTGGGCTGGAGAGCTATTGCACTCCTTCATTTGCTGCAGCCCTGTTATTTCAGGTTAGTTAAGGCCCCACCTAAGCATATTGTCAGTGCACCTCATGTAGGCAGGCCGGTCTCCTGCTTCAAAGAACCACAAAACATACTCCACATTGCTCACAAGTGCGGTTGAGCAGTCGAGCTGTCCATGAGCAGGACCCACCTTCAGAGATAAGGGGAATAATTAAAACAGCTGAATAAACAAAGTTATCAGGAATAATATGGCAATTCTCACAAAAAAGTATCAAAGTAAATACTGTTACAAGCCATATCGCAATCAAATGTCCTCACTGAACACAAAATCATTAACCTGCTGCTGAGCAGCGAAGAAGCTGGTGCTGTTCTCTTGAGGATTGTAGTCTTGGAGGGTCTCATCTCTGATTGGATGTTTACTAGATGTTTTTCTGATGGACTCATGGGTTATGTGGTCCATTGAGTTATTGTGTTGTAGATTTATGTAGCACCAGATAATAAAATGAAGAAAGTTAGATGAACAATCCTTGCCTCTGGTCCTAACCTAGAATCTCTATGTAAATCACAACAAAAGATATTCACCACATACATATGTGGCCTATTCTATTGCTTATGGCTGTGCCTGATTGGATGCATATTGATGCCATATCATTTTTAATGTTTACTAGTTAGGTAGAATTTTTGGAATGCATGAATGAATACTGTCATTATTTTCAACCTACATCTTACTGTCTTTTGGAGAGGTTAGTAGGGTTTTGTATTAAAAGTACCAAATATTTTATCATACCTACCTGTGTCGATTTCAGGATGTACCAAAATCTGGGACCAGTTGCAGTTCTCGCTGTTCAAGTTCAAGACTGGATTCGGAGAGTACAAGGCCAGAATCAGAAACTGAGGATGTCTTATGGGAAGATCTCCTGCACTGTGCAGAGTGCCGCTCCTCCTGCACCAGTGAGACGGATGTAGAAACCACCCATATCAATCCGTGTGTAAAAAAGGAATACCGAGATGACCCCTTCCATCAGGTTAGCCTTGCTTTCTGTGGCCGAAATCAATAATTTGCAGTAGCATGTTATTTACACCCTCCTGTCTAATTGTAACTTTTACGTCTCAATCAACCAAGGCTGTGACCCAATTAACAGTCGCCAGTGTAGCCTCTTTAACCCCATTTCTGTCTACTGTTCATATTTCCATCTTCACACTCTTACCCCAATACCCCTTACTCCCTCCGATGTTTCTTTAACATGTATCTAGCCTTTTCCCCAACCAGATTGATGCATATTTAGGCAGATCATCATTGGACACATTGGCAGGATGATGGTAAATTAATATGGGAAGGCAACTGTTAAGCACGCTCTGTCTTTCCTCAGTATGGTAATATTGATGCACATAGGTTGCCAAATTTCCCATATATATTGGCAGCAGTTTTCTCCATTTCGTATTGGTAGTAGATTCAATGAAGTTACTCATCCACCATAGTGCCTTTTCTATACCTATTCTAAGTGTCTTAGGAAGCTCTACTTAGTTTTCTAAGACACTGTGCTTATTGTTTTGGTGGATGATGGGTTTTGTTGCAGTCAGCCTAAAACAACAACCCTTAGGATGTACGGAAATATGATCATTGTCACTCTCTAGTTCTCATAACACTTTGGCCCAAAAATTTTGCAGGTGTTGGCAAAGCCAAATAAAATATCTTGCTTTTGGATCCACACCCTCCAGCAGTGGCCTGATCTATTGTGAGCCACAGGGTGTAATTTGTCAGAAGTGAGATGCCATCTTTTCGGTTTATCTGTGCACCCTCTTTCAGATAAGCCTGAAATTCCTATTAATTTACATTGTCTACATCCTTGAGCAACTTATAGATCAACACCACTGACTCCACATTCTCCAGCAAAAAGACGCCGAGTCGAACTTGCACGAATCAGAATCTTTTTCTCTTCGGTTACTCCAGATAACCTCTTTATTTACTCAAAGGTTTTAATCTTACCCTTGTCAAAGTAGTTGTTAACCTCTATGTATTCCCAGTTCTCCAGTATTACATCTTTCATAGATTCACATGCTTGTATCTTCCCCGTCGTCATGGTGGGAGTCTAACGGTAACAGAATGACCAAGCAGTATCATAGAGAAGAAAAACTGCATAGAAAATCCCCATAGGGGCTGTATTATTTGGTAACCAGACCATTTCTTTGTTTGGTCCAAAAGCCAGCCAATCAGCATTGCTGCCCTGCCCTCACACTCCCCAGCAGCAGCTTCCTGCCTCAGACTTCCAACCGCCTTCGTGTGAGAAAGGAGTCTCCCTGAGCTCTGCTCAGTTCTCTGTTCCTGAGTGAACTTTTGACCCTTTGGAATCTTGTTTCTTGTCTACTGGATTAAGGTATTGTGTGTACCTATTTTTCTTATTATGGCTGAAAGCTCTAAAAAGAGGCTGTTCAGGCCTTGCAGATCCTGTGGGGAGGCCAGGCTCTACTCTGAGGACCCACATAAGGACTGCCTTTACTGTCTTCATCCCAAGCATGTGGCGAAAGACTGTAAACACTGTAGATCCTTTTCTGTCAAAACTAAAAGAGACAGAGAGGCTAGATTGCTGTTATGGCTTCAGAAGAAGAAGGCCACATCAGGCTCAGATTCTGAGGAGGATTCCTCTCCTTTGACACCCAAGAAAAGGAAAGCCTCTGTTTCTGTGGAGAAAGTAGAGGCTAAAAGGAGTAAATTTAAGGAGAAATCAGCATCATCTCTTCCTATGACTCCTCTGGAAAAGCAGTCAAGTCTTAAAGGGCCTGGGTCTGCTCCTTCGACCAGTTCCCTAGCTTCTGCTCCAAGACCTGTGGTGAAAACTTCAGCTCCGTCGACGACTTCACCGTCGACGACGACGGCTTCGTCGACGATAGGATCTAAAGCTACGACGTCGACGATATCAACATCGACGAGTAAAATTTCACTGTCGACGAGAAGACCGACGACTCCGTCGACGACAGGTTCGACGTCGAGGATGTCGACGGGGGCCACGTCGACGATGGTCTCGTCGACGAAGGCTCCGTCGACGAAGGTCCCGTCGACGATGGTTCCGTAGACGATGGTTCCGTCGACGGTACCGTCGACGACACCGTCGACGAAAATAGTGCTAACGACTGCAAAAGCATTCAAATCACCGCAGTCGAAGACCATGATCTCGATCCGGTCTTTTCAGTCGACCAGGGGTTCGGCTACTATCAGCAAATCTGCGGAGTTCACCTCATGGACACAGATTTCACCTTTGCCACCATCCTCGTTGTTAGAGCACGACTCAGATGGAGACGAGTCCTCAGGTGCCGCATACAGTCCTTCTCAGCTTCAGATAAAGAGCCAAGACACGGACGAGGAGGAAGTCTATTCCTTCAAGGACAGACCACAGTCTTCCAGATATGAATCTTTTCAGGAATCTGGTGATTACGATGAGGAGGAAGAACAACATGAGGACTCACGTGAGGAGGAACGCCAAGAGACGGTTTCCATACCTATCACTCTTGTGTCTGTCCTTAGATTGATGTTAAACGACTACTACCGTCGTTTCCCAGAGGCGAATACCTCGCAACCAGCTACGCAGATGCCTTCTTCTCAGACACCTAAAGCAACTGCCCCACAGGAACAAGGGGTGAGATCACCGCAAGTTGTTACTATAAGGGATGACTTAACGGAATCCGACGAAGAGGAACAGCCTGAAGAAGGAGAGCTTGTCCATGATGCTTCAGGGCAGGAATGGAATGAATACATTTTACCATCGGCTCCGTCAACTGTCCCTCTACCGTCTACCTCTCCTCCTCAAGACATCGGAAGCTTCCATGATATCATGGAAAAAGCGGCTAAGAGATTCGAGCTGGATGTGGAAGTGCAAGAGACGGATTGTTTCTTGTACGATTTCAAGGACGATAACAAGAGATCGCTTCGCTCAATTCCGATTATCCCTCATATCTGGGATGAGGGCCTAAAGATTTTGAAAACACCGGCGTCTATAGCGGTTTCAGTCCCTCGAATTGAAAAAAAGTACAGAGCGCCAGAGTCCGCAGCAGCCTGTCTCATAGGACACCCCAGACCGGAATCAGTCGTGACGCAGGCGGCGCAGAGAAATTAAAAAAACCCAGTGGCTACTTCCCTAGTGCCACCGGACAAGGAAGGAAGGAGAATGGATGGTGCAGGTAAGAGGTTTGCGGTCATGGCAGCCTCTACCATTAAAGCGGCAAATGCAATGGCCCTGATTAGCCGTTACAACAGGCAAACGTGGTCCGATCTTGCACCCATACTTTCCGCGCTACCGGAAGACAGAAAGGAGGAGGCGGCAGCCATCCTTAAAGATGGTGCTAAATCTGCTGCCGAATCTATCGACATCGCCATGGATGTCTCGTCTATGGCCTTCAGACAGATGGCTGGGGCGGTTTCGCTTCGCAGGCAAGGCTGGCTCAAAGCGACTTCGTTTCGACCAGAAGTGCAGGCGAAGATTGTCGATATGCCTTTTGATGGTGAAAATTTATTTGGCAAACATATCGACGAGGCGTTGCAAGGCATAAAGTCGGACACGGATACAGCTAGAGCGCTGGGATCCCTCCAACAGGGAAGGTTTCAGTCCTTTCGAAAGAGGGGAGCGAGAGGTCAATTTAATCAAAGACCCTCTTTTCAGTCCAATCGATATCAGCCGTATAATCAACAGGGGTATCGACAGTATAATACCAACAACCAGTTCAGGTCCTCCAACTCCTCTTACCAGCAACAGTCCAGAGGTAAATCAAACACCAGGGGAAAAAATCAACAGTCTAACAGACGTCAATGATTTCAGGCCGGCGCTCCCCACACAACAGATCCCGGAAAACGACCACTATCTGTCTCAATACTTCACCAACTGGATGTCCATTAAGACTGCAAGGGCATTACATTTACCCATATCTGGACGACTGGTTGGTGACAGGTCCATCTTTCAAGGGCGCAGCAAGATCTCTTCAGAGCTGCATCCGGCTGTTTCAGCGCTTGGGCCTGAGGACCAACTTAGAGAAATCCTCGCTGACTCCGGCCCAAGGCATCCAGTTCCTGGGGGCATGGATATGCACCAGAGCAGGGAAAGCCTATCCTTCCGAAGACCGAATGAGAAAGATCATGGGGCTAACGGCATCACTTCAAGCAAAAAGGTCCACTTCCGTGAGGATATACAAGTCTATGTTGGGGATGATGTCATCCTGCATCCCATTGGTACCAAACTGTCGGCTTCGAATGAGGCCTTTGCAGGAACAACTGGACGAGCAGTGGGTCCAGGCCAGAGGAACCTTCGAGGATCGCATTACCATCACGAACCATATGAAGGTGGCCATGTCATGGTGGAAGATTCAAAAGAACTTGGACCAAGGCTTGAGCTTTATTCCTCGAGATCACGACTTCGTGATGACAATGGACGCTTCGCTGAAAGGATGGGGTGCGCATCTTCAGGAGCTGGAAATTCAGGGCCTTTGGTCAGATTGGGAAGCTCAGCTTCACATAAACATGTTGGAGCTCAAAGCGGTGTTCCTAGGGCTTCAAACATTCCTTCCCAGAATACGCCAATCGTCAGTACTTATCCAAACGGACAGCACCACAACCATGTTTTACCTGCTAAAACAGGGTGGAACGAGATCCAAACAGCTGTCGACATTGGCGCAAAGAATCTGGAAATGGCTCATAACCAACGGCATTTCAATTCAGGTTCAGCATATACAGGGAGTCCTCAACACACGGGCGGACGCCCTGAGCCGCACTCCCAATGCGACGCACGAGTGGGAACTACACGACACTCAGATTCGCAACTTGTTTCAAAGGTGGTGCACTCCCACATTAGACTTGTTCGCAACAAAAAACAACTCAAAGTGCGTTCAATTTGCGTCCAGGTACCATCAACAAGGCTCCAAGGGAAATGCATTCCTCATGGACTGGACAGGAAGGTTTGCCTACGCGTTCCCTCCGTTCCCGTTGATACCGCGAATCCTGCGCAAGATGAGATTGGAACCGTGCCGGGTCATATTGATAGCACCAGCCTGGCCGAGACAGGCGTGGTTTTCAGACCTACTTCAATTGTCAAGGGGCGACAAAATCCAGCTCCCGACATTTCAGGACCTCATCTCCATGAAAGAAGGGCAGATTCTACATCCGGATCTTCAATCACTAAAATTGTCAGCATGGAACCTCATGAGCGGGAATTTCAAAATCTAGCTATTTCGCAAGAATGCAGGCATATTCTTTCACAAGCCAGAGCTATATCAACAACAAAACATATGCAGCGAAATGGACCCGTTTCTGCCACTGGTGCAACAGACAAAACTTGCATCCGTTTGAGGTACAACCTTAAGGTATCCTACCTTACCTGCTATCACTATCTAAGGCAGGTCTGTCGCATGCCTCGGTCAAAGTACACTTGGCAGCAATATCACGCTTCCGGCGGAAGCCAAATGAACCATCTCTCTGATCCTCCAGAATAATACAGGAATTTATCAAAGGACTTTTTAGAGTTTTCCCACCCATCCGACGCCCACCTGTGCCGTGGCACCTCAATACAGTCCTATCGCAGCTTATGAGGCCACCTTTCGAGCCTATACACAAAACAGACTTACAGTTCCTGTCATGGAAAACAGCCCTCCTGCTCGCCTTAACATCAGCAAGGAGGGTTAGCGAAATCCAGGCCTTTTCAGTGGAGGAACCCTTCTTACAATTTCGTCAGGACAGGGTTATATTAAGAACAAATCCTACCTTTATTCCCAAGGTGGCAACGTCTTTTCACCTCAATGAACCCATTATTTTGCCTACTTTTTTCAGCAATCCTTCATCGGAAGCAGAAAGAGCCTTACACTCTCTAGACATTTCTAGATGCCTAAAGTTCTACATTGAACGGACAAAAACGTTCCGCAAGTCCAAGCAATTATTCATTGCATTCGAAGGACAAAGGAAAGGTCTTCCTTTGTCAAGACTGAGTATCGCCAGATGGATCTCCTCAGCTATCCTCAAATGTCATGAAAAAGCGGGAAAGCCGCTATGTTCTAAGGTGCATGCACATTCCACGAGGAAGATGGCAACTTCAATGGCCCTGTTCGCAGGAGTGGCGCTGCCAGACATCTGCAGAGCAGCAACGTGGAAGAGCGTGCATTCATTTACAAGACACTACTGTCTAGACACTGCGTGGAAGGAGGACACGGCAGTGGGACAAGCTGTTCTGAAACGTCTATTTCAGTAAGGTATGATCTAATGGCATGATGTATTTTCTGTACAGTGCTTTGATTTATATTTAAACATGCATTTATCGTATTACTTATATATTGATATGTACTGTTATATCATTGCTTTGCGGCAGAGCTTCCTTATGAGTTCTGTCCTGGAAACGCTACAAATGTTGTGAGCACTGCTTACTACTCTGATACAAGCATGTGAATCTATGAAAGATGTAATACTGGAGAAGGAATTAGTTACTTACCTGTACACTATAGTTCTCCAGTATTATCTTTCATAGATTCACATGCGCCCGCCCGCCTCCCCGTTTCTCAGGCAGAACCTGTTTCTCTGTATTTATCCATGTCTCTCACTCGGGGACGGAAATCTGAGGCAGGAAGCTGCTGCTGGGGAGTGTGAGGGCAGGGCAGCAATGCTGATTGGCTGGCTTTTGGACCAAACAAAGAAATGGTCTGGTTACCAAATAATACAGCCCCTATGGGGATTTTCTATGCAGTTTTTCTTCTCTATGATACTGCTTGGTCATTCTGTTACCGTTAGACTCCCACCATGACGACGGGGAAGATACAAGCATGTGAATCTATGAAAGATAATACTGGAGAACTATAGTGTACAGGTAAGTAACTAATTCCTTTTCTTAACGCCTTTGTATGAGCAAGTTGCAGTCAGGAAACAACCAAACTGAGTTCTAAAGGCTGTTTATTTTTTTTAAAAAATGGTCAGTAGAAGGTTGAATATTTAACTGTTATCAGTTTTCCTAGAAATCCTCCACCATCAGGCAGTTCAAATTGTAATTCCCGCTGTGCTTTCTTTCTCTTCTTGTGGTTATCTCATTCGGTTTCTCCCCTTCAGGTTCTAGCGTCGCTCAGGAGTTTCCCACTATTCAACAGTTAGATTTTCCTTAAGAAATCAGAACACAGGCTGGTATCAGTTCTCACGGATTACCCTTATTCAGGCACCAGTCCCACCACCTTTTATGCAAGTTTCTCACTTCAATGCTACTGTTTCCATTGAAATTAAAGAGTGACCTCTTCCCATGCCACTTCCCCACTCCTTTGGTAGTGCACCTAATAGTGCAGAGTCATGCAACAGGTCTGTGTCAACAATTGAACAACTTCGTGATAACTTTCTGTAGTACTTGAATGCGACTATGGCCGACCCCCTTGGACCTTGACGTAAGGGAATGCAGCACATCTCTCTTTGGGTGAACTGTGTTCCACTTGTACTTCCCTCTCCTAGTCTTCTGTTTCAAAACACTTCTTTGCCTGGTACGTCTCTCTCTCTTCTGAAGGATTCTTCTAACCACATATTCCTCACCTTGTGAGTATTTTCTAAGCATCAATCTGGATCTGAACACTTTTGGAACAGTATTCCAGTCTGATCAGCACCTACAGAACCTCTTAGCATTTCTTGTGGACTGCACTGATAATCTCATGGGCAAAACTATGTTCAGGACCACTAGTTAATAGGAACGTAGCTCGGTGCCATCATTCAGCGCCAGGTGACCCTGACTGTCTTACTCAACGCACCATTTCCAGAGGTCTTGGTGGTGCAGGTGCCCACCAGTGAGGCAAATCCAACGCCCTCCCCACCATCACGCCTGATTAGAGTGTAAGAGATTAGGGACATTTAGCAAGCACATCTTTTCTTCCACAAGCCTTGCTCTGTGATCAGTAAATTCTAGCTGACGTCTAGGCCGCTACGCCAGTGCCCTATAGGACATGGTGGACCATGTTTTACTAGCAGTCCTAGGCGACCTCAGGGCGACTCTAACCCAAGCTATCCAGGATGGCCGTGGTGCCGCTAAATTTGCTATTACTCTGGCTTGGTCAAGATCGACAGCTTAGATTGGGCAGTAGGTACGAGTGTGGCATTTTAGCGCTATATGTGGATGTGCTCTACAAGCTTCTCTTGGGATGTCCAAGCATCCCTATTGGACAGCCGTTTGATGGTCTGTGCTCCTGCCTCTTTTAGATTCCTCCATCTGAAAGTGATGTTCCACGACTGGTTGCCTCATTTTACCTACAAACACTCAAACTATAACGAGGTTTCTATCTTCTCTTGGCATTGGCCATCTTCCTGTGTCCATGTAGTGTGACTTCCATGTCATTTCTGTATCACAGACATACTATATGTCTCTGATTAGAAGTGACTGCTGCCAAAAAATCCCCTGCCTCTCCACCCACTGGAATAGACCAAACTAAGAATATCATTTTGATAAACGCTATCCTGAAAATCCATGCATTGGTTAAGTTGTGCCACATCGTAGCTCTTGCTCCATCTATCCTAGCAGTTTTGCGTAATCAGCCTGTTATATGCCCTGAATGTTCGGAGTTAAAAAGATCACAAACTATTCTAACAATTTGGTGCACTATTGAAAATAATTCATTTTATCAGACATTATTTCTTCATCATGCTGCAGTATTTATACCTTGAATTTCTGGCTCCAGGTAAGACATCATTATCTCAGAGTAATAGGGGGAAATTTCAAAGTTTGTGAGTGAAACCAACAAATGTTGTTAGCTTGAAGGAATTTGTTCCCCACTGATTCCTGCAATATCTTTGTTTACCCAACTGCTCTGCGCTAGCAGTCCATAGAAATTGCTAACAGAAAAGGGGTTTGGTTTATCTTTTCAAAGGCACGTTCTGTTTCTTGTGAGAGGAGAACCACATCCCTTCTGAGGGGTTTTGTTGGCATTAGCCTTTTTTAGTGTTGTCACCCAAGTTGATAGCTTGTTTAGAAGGAATACGGGCCTGTTTATACCAATGGTCCCGAGTATGCTTCCCTGATTTAAATATCATGAACACTGATGCTTCCATGATAAGAGGGTATGATTAGCAGAAACTTAAAGAAGTTCTTTTAGAATGCAGGAGTCAAGCCATATGGGCCTGTGGTCTCTGGTTAGGTTAAACTTTTTCACATTCCTCTTTGTGATGGGCTCCTGAAAATTGAGGATCGTTCTGGAGAGATTCTGTTAAGGAAAGCATATCATTTGTAGAGGTCTTGATAGTACTGACTTAGTTTTCCTTCATTAGTCTTTTGTAGGGCTTATGTTTTATGCCCCACCCCTACTACACATGGGGTTGACTGTTGAGAGAAGTTTTACAAAGATGTTTGCTGAGTTTTGGTTAGTCTTCTGAAGGTTAGTAGGTCTTGGGTCTGCTGTAGGTGGATGGGGAGGGTGTTTTGTATCTTGGCGGCGAGGTGGGAGAATGATCTTCCGCCGCCGGTCACTCTTTGGATATGGGGGACAGTGGCGAGGGTGTGGTCCTTTGTGGAGGTTGGTTTTGGCGGAGAGGGGGTCTTTGGTGAGGGAGAGGATCATCTGGGTGTCATCAACATAGGAGATGCTGTTGGGGTCGTGCAGTCGGGCGACATGGGCAGGAAGTGACATGTAGCTGGTTTCCTTCCCAGTGAAAGAATTGGCTTGGTAGTTTGGTTTGCCCTGTTCCCATGATACACTGGGCCAGGGACAGACTAATTTGCAAATAGCCAGGTTCTGAGCTGGGATGGTGCAGTGAGCTAAAAAACGGTGTTGGATTAAGCCCTAAAATCTCTTGACTGGGTGAGAGTATTCTGCTTAATTCAGAAACTCTGTCCATCACCATCCCCTGTTGTGTAATTATGTAGATGTTGAACAGCGTTAGGCTGAGGGATGAGCCCTAGGGTACGCTGCAGATGATCTCGGTGGCTTTGGAGCGGAAGGGGTGGGGGGACGCTCTGTGTTCTGCCGGAGAGGAAGGAGGAGGTCCAGTCCAGGGCTTTCTCTTGGATCCCGGCGTCGCCGAGGCGTGTTCGTAGCGTGCGGTGGCAGACCGCGTCGAAGGCGGCTGACCGGTCCAGGAGGATGGGGGCCGCGGTTTCTCGGTTGTCTAGCAGGGTCCTGATGTCGTCGGTGGCGGTGATGAGGGCAGTTTCGGTGCTGTGGTTGCTGCGGAACCTGGACTGGGATGGGTCCAGGATGCTGTTCTCCTCGAGGAATCTGGTCAGTGGTTTGTTGACAGCCTTCTCGATGACCTTCGCTGGGAACGGGAGCAGGGAGATGGGTCGGAAGTTGTTGAGGTCCTTGGGGTCCGCCTTGGGTTTCTTGAGTAAGGCGTTGATCTCGGCGTGCTTCCAGCTCTCCGGGAAGGTTGCTGCCTCGAAGGAGATGTGGATGGCTTTCCATAGATGGGGTGCGATGGTGGTGCTGGCTTTGTTGGGTCTGACGGGGATCCGGAGTGGACGGAGTTCATGATCTTGATGGTGGTTATGTTGTTGATGTTGGTCCAGGAGAGCAGGCGGTTGGTGCAGGTGGTGGTAGTGGGGACGGGGGTCTTGGTGGTTGCTGGGGCGGTCACAGCGCTGAAGCTGTCGTGGATGTCTGCGATCTTGAGGTGGAAGAAGGTGGCCAGCGAGTCGCACAGGTCTTGCGGAGGTGGGATGTTGTTGGTGTTGGAGCTGGGGTTGGAGAGTTCCTTCACTATGTTTAAGAGCTCTTTGCTGTTGTGTGCGTTGTTGTCTAGGTGGTCTTTGAAGGAGGCCCACTTGGCGGATCCGATGAGGTGGTTGTGTCTGTGGGTGGCGTTCTTGTGGGCTGTGTAGCTTTCAGGTGTTCGTTCACGGATACAGTTCTACTCTAGCTTTCGGCAGGTTTGCTTGAAGGTCTGGAGATCTTCAAAGGACCAGCTTGCTTTCTTTCTGGTGTGGCTGTTTCTTGGGCGGGGCAAGGGCGTTGGCGCAGTTGTTGATCTACAGTCTGAGGTTGCGGGCGGCGGTGGCGGGGTTGGTCGGGTATGCGGGTGGGCTCCGGGCGAGGGTGGTAGTTAGCTGGTCTTTGCTGACTTTGCTCCAGCAGCGGCAGGGGATCTGTTGAGTGCGGTGGTGCATGGTGGGTTTCCAGAAGGTGAAGTGGATGCAGCGGTGGTCGGTCCAGTGGAGTTAGATGGTGTGGTTGAAGACGACGTGGGGACTGCATGATATCACCTGGTGTGGTGAGCAAAAGAACGATGGATTTGTAACCTTTAGGGGTCACAAGGAGGGAAGGAGCCAACACTGAAGTGCAGTATCTAAGGTTTATTGAAGGTTTCCAGAAGGTTCAAGGAAAGAACAGTTTTTAAAGTCTTTGCAGGAAATATAATCCTTGTGGGAGGTGATATCAGCTTCCTGTCTCGGGCTGGGGTAGTCCTCTCTTCGACCCGTCTCGCCCCGAACCACAAAGAAAAGAAAAGAAAACGTGGCCGTTAGTTAACAGCATGGTGTCTGTTTAAGGCTTGGGAAAAGGGGGTGAGGGTAATACTCGTGAGGAAGGCAGGCGATTGACCACCACCAAAGGCTGGTTGAGCTAAACCGGAATGTGCGGGGTGCTGTGCTCAAAAGATTGCAGTGCCCCAACCAAGTCCCTCCCTCCTCCCTCGATTACTCATCCCCTGCTACTTTGAAACTAAGCAATTTGCGCAATCGATCCCGTACCTGCGGTAGCCACGCGTCGTCCTGCGCGTGGCAGGGCGATGTGTGGGGACGTTGGTCTCCTGACTTCTCCTGGGACAGCACCTCCGGAATGTTTACTCTGTCCTGAGTTCGAATACTGGCTCCCACTTCTTCAGGGGTCGTCACTCCACGGACCGCTCTCCCTTCTCCGGCGTCTTTAGGTCTCCAGCTGGCTCTCACTCCTCCGTCATCCTCTGAGTCAGCTTCTTCAAGGTGGATGGCTTCCCATCGGCTTAGGCTGCTCTCCCTCAACTCGCGCCGCGCCGTCCACATCACCGCGTCTTCCGTGTCCGCCTTTCTTCCCCCTGAGCCAGATTCGGATAGGCTCCCGGACTCCGTCGTCATAGGGGCGGAGTTCCATTGGGAAAGTCATGGCAATCCTTAAAGGGCCCGGACCAGTCCTGCAATCGAGACGGAGAGTCCGTTACGGGGCAGGTCGTGACTCCGTGACACATCCTCCCCCCTGACTTTTCCCGTTCGGGGGAAAGAGGATAACGAGAGAAAAAGTCCGCATTAGTCTGGTTGGAACCCTTTCTATGACGTACTTCGAAGTCCTAGGGCTGTAGTGAAAGGAACCAACGCAAAATGTGATCGTTCCGGCCTTTGTTTTGTTGTAGCCAAGTCAAGGGGGCATGGTCTGTAAACAGCGTGAAATGGCGGCCTTCTAGGTAATACCGGAGTTTTTCAATACTCCATTTCACTGCAAGGCATTCTTTTTCGATTGTTGGGTAGGCCGCTTCTCAAGGGAACTGTTTCCTACTCAGGCATAGGATGGGTCTCTCCCTGCCCTCTGTGTCTAGTTGGGATAATGTAGCCTCTAGCCCAAAACCTGAAGCATCGGTTTGTAAATAGAAGGGTTTTTCGAAATCAGGGGTTACCAAGACTGGGGCTGAGGAACGGACATCCTTGAGAGATTGAAAAGCTGCATGCGCCTGAGAAGGTGGTTTTCTAAAATGTGAGGACGTAGCAGTTTTCTTCAGTAAGTCAGTTAATGGGGCAGAGACTGATGCAAAGTGTGGAATGAATCGGCGGTAGTAGCCGACAAGGCAGAGAAAAGCGCGAAGATCTCTTCTAGTGGTTGGGAAAGTTTGTGACTGAATGGCTTTTACTTTTTCTTGTTGAGGGTATAGTTGACCGTTACCCAGGACGTACCCTAAATACTTAACCCTTGTAAAAGCTATTCGGGACTTCTTGGCGTTGATGTGTAACACCCCCTTTTCCAGGGCCGTTAATATTTGGTTGAGGTGCTGAAGGTGTGTCTCCCAGTGAGGGCTGTGAACAACAATGTCTTCCAAATAAGCGGCTGCGAACTGGGTGTATGGGGCAAGGAGGGTGTCCATAAGACGCTGAAAGGTTACCGGAGCACCATGTAAGCCAAACGGCAGTACAGTAAAGTGAAACAGACCTTCGTGTGTTATGAAGGCCGTTTTTTCCTAATTGTGGGGAGAGAGAAGTACCTGCCAGTAGCCCTTGGTAAGATCAATAGTTGTTATGTATTGAGCCTCACCAAGGCGCTCAATCCACTCATCTACCCTCGGTAAGGGGTACCCATCTTGTTTGGACACCTTGTTGACTGCCCTAATGTTAATACAGAACCTAGTGCTCCATCGGGTTTTGGTACCAGAACGACTGGGGATGACCAGTTACTTTTAGAGGATACTATAATACCTGCGTCCAACATTTTGTTTACCTGTTTTTAGTAACACTCTCCGGGCTTATGGAACCCTGTAGGGTTTCCGTTTTACCGTGACTCCTTCTGGTGTGGGGATGCTATGACTGGCTAATGTCGTTTTGCCTGGTTGATCAGAGAATATAGTCCGATGTCTTAAAAGCAGGTCTAACGGTTCCTTCCTCCTTGGTTCAGGAAGATCAGGATTCAATACTGTTTGGTCTATGGTATGCGGTGGTGTGGTGGCTAGGGACACTGACACAGGTGTTCGAGGAGGGGAACCCAGCCACTTCTTCAAGATGTTGATGTGGTATATCTGGGTTTTAGAAGGAGACAGTTTCAGGGCATAGATGGTTCTTCCAATTTTCCGGGTCACTTGGAAGGGACCCTGCCACTCTTTGCGGAGTTTGTGGGTAGAGGTGGGAAGGAGTATAAGAGCCCAATCACCTACAGAGAGTTCTCTCCATATTTTCCTTCATCGTAGAAGGTTTTCTGTTTTACTTGGGCCTTCTCAAGGGTTTCATATGACAGAGTTCTGAGTTTATGCAACCGGCTCTTCAGCTGTTGAGAGTAATCCAGGAGTTCTTGTGCATCTTGGGCCCTTCCTTTTCCCAACTGTCTCTAGTGATCTCTAATAGCGTACGGGGCTTCCTTCCAAAAAGGAGCTCAAAGAGTGATGCTCCCAGGCTACTCTGATATTGGCTTCTTAGGATGAACAGTGCTAAGGGAAGTAATTGGTCCCATTGTTTCCCGTCTCCTGTTAGCAACGTTTTTAAAGTGTTTTTTAGTAGACCGTTATAGCGTTCGACTAACCCATCGGTTTGTGGGTGGTAGACCGAGGTACGTAGGTGTTTGAGGTTCAAGAGGGCACAGACCTGTTTCATGAGACGAGAAACAAACGGGGTTCCCTGGTCTGATATTTGTTCTTTGGGGAACCCCATTCTAGCGAACAGCTCGATTAACCTTTGGGAAATGGCGTTGGTCGTGGATGCTCTAAGAGGATAACGAGTAGCATAGTCCACGACATCCATTACGTACTGGTATCCCCGATGGGACTTGGGGAGAGGACCTATTATGTCTACGTCAATTCTTTCGAAAGGTTTTCCTATGATAGGAAGCGGGACAAGAGGAACTTTTGGTGGGATGTAGGGATTGCGTTTTTGACAGATTTGGCACTCCTGGCAATATTTCTTTACTTGAGCGTACACTCCAGGCCAATAAAAATGTTGGATGATTGAATGAGTGGTTTTTTCAGCCCCAGAGTGACCTGCCCGTAAGTGTGCATGTGCCTAGAACATGACCTGGTCACGAAAGGTAGTGGGTACAATCAACTGGGGAGTAGCGTTCACATCGCCTAACCTATACAGAAGCCCTTTTTTTTACCACAAAACAAGGGTATTGTAGGTGATTTTGGTCTTTGTTTTCCTTGGCGTTTTGCAAAGCTGGTGTCATAGAGGCATCATTTAACAGGGCAGCACGAAAATTTGTGTTGGTGGCCCAAGGTTCTTCAACCAGGAGGCCATGGTTACTGGCTGCTGGTATACCATACTTTTGCAGGGCTTCTGACATAAGAGTGGGGAAACACTTATTATCGGTCCCAAGGATAAGGGGTTCAGGAAGCTTCGGGAGTACTCCTACCTCACACTGTACCTGTGTACCCACTTCCGTTGTTATATTCACTCTAGCTAGAGGATAGGTGCGTATGTCCCCATGCACACATTTTATTCTAACAGTGCGGTTAAGCAAAACCGAAGAGTCAGACAGGGAATCTTCCCTAACCACTGAATGTCGACACCCTGAATCTAACAGAGCTCGGGTTTTCCTACTGTCTAGTAAAACACTTACGTAAAAGGCTGGGCCTGTTTCTTGAGCGTACAGGATTGCGCGGGGCATATATCCTACTTCCATAAGTTCTTCATCCTTCTCTTTCTTTTTCTGACAGTACCTTGCAATATGCCCCCACTCGCCACACTCGTAACATTGTGGACCGGTTAGAACTGGAGGTTCAGGTTTTATCTGCCGGGGTTTAAAGAGGGGTTCCGTCGGGCTTTTACAAGGTTTCTTGTCGTTTTTTCCTAGTATCTTGCTGTTGTTGGGTTTTTCGTTTTCACAGAAGGTAGGACGGCTTTGAGCACGGGCATATGAATTGGCCATTTCTATGGCATGTTCCAGAGTTAGCCCTGCATGCTGTCTAAGCCACCTTTGAGTACCATAGGGTAGGGCTTCAAGGAATTGTTCAAGATAAATTTTGTTCATTACTTCTTCTATGTTACCATCTTGGGGTTTCAGCCAGCGGTCAGCTGCGTCTTTTAACTTGTAGAATAGTGTTTTAGGGGCATCATTTGGTAGTCCTCTTTCCTGCCGGAATCTTATCCTAAGGCTTTCGTCATCGACTCTGAGTCTGTCCAGGACTATCTGTTTGACATGCCCATATGCTGCTGTCCCATCTTTATTAGCCAATTTGTAAGCTGCCTGCGCTTCCCCCGTTAAAAGGGGAGCTAAATAAAAAGGCCACCTCTCACCTGGACAAGCACTGGCTCTAGCAGCCCTCTCGAAATTCAGAAAGAAGGAAATGGGATCGTCTCCAGCCACATACTTTTGTAAGGGAACCATGGCTCCAGGGGGAGCTGCAGTACGATGTTGACCTAAGGTGGCTAGTAGTTGGGTTTGTCCCTCACCTAGTTTGGTCAGATGGTCAGCCTGTTGTTGTATGGCCGCTGTGGATGCGGCTCTATCATTATCTGCCTGCTCCGTAGACCGTCCAATAGCCCACTCCAGTTTGGACTGTCCTTCACTCATCTGGTTTAATAAGGCCTCCATCTTGTCAGACGGATACTCCTGGCTGGCTCGCCACTCGTAGCCTTTAGGGGTCACAAGGAGGGAAGGAGCCAACACTGAAGTGCAGTATCTAAGGTTTATTGAAGGTTTCCAGAAGGTTCAAGAAAAGAACAGTTTTTAAAGTATTTGCAGGAAATATAATCCTTGTGGGAGGTGATATCCGCTTCCTGTCTCGGGCTGGGGTAGTCCTCTCTTCGGCCCGTCTCGGCCCGAACCACAAACAAAAGAAAAGAAAGCGTGGCCGTTAGTTAACAGCATGGTGTCTGTTTAAGGGTTGGGAAAAGGGGGTGAGGGTAACACTTGTGAGGAAGGCAGGCGATTGACCACCACCAAAGGCTGGTTGAGCTAAATGGAATGTGCGGGGTGCTGTGCTCAAAAGATTGCAGTGCCCCAACCAAGTCCCTCCCTCCTCCCTCGGTTACCCATCCCCTGCTCCTTTAAAAGTAAGCAATTTGCGCAATCGTTTCCGTACCTGCGGTAGCCACACGTCTTCTTGCTCGTGGCTGGGAGATGCGTGGGGACGTTTACCTCCTAGCTTCTCCTGGGACAGCACCTCCGGAGTGTTCACTCTGTCCCGAGTTCGAATACCGGCTCCCACTTCTTCAGGGGACGTCACTCCACGGACCGCTCTCCCTTCACCGGCGTCTTCAGGTCTCCAGCTGGCTCTCACTCCTCCGTCGTCCTCCGAGTCAGCTTCTTCAGGGTGGATGGCTTCCCGTCGGCTTAGGCTGCTCTCCCTCAACTCGCGCTGCGCCGTCCACATCACTGCGTCTTCCGTGTCCGCCTTTCTTCCCCCTGAGCCCGATTCGGATAGGCTCCAGGACTCCGTCGTCATAGGGGCGGAGTTCCATTCGGGAAAGTCATGGCAATCCTTAAAGGGCCCGGACCACTCCTGCAATCGAGACTGAGAGTCCGTTACGGGGCAGGTCGTGACCCCGTGACAGGATTAAACCCAGATCCTATGACTAGGGGTGAATGTTTACATTCTTAAACATTCTGGCCATTATTTCTTATTTTTGCATTTGTTGCGCTAAGTGAGAAGTGTATGCGAAGGCGTGGGCCCCTTGCTCACTGCGCCACTGGATTCAAGGTAGCCTGGCTGATTGGGGGTGATATCCCGAAACTAGTCCCAATATTCTTGTTTCCGGTCCAGGGAGAACCTGGCTTGGCAGTTTGGGCTGGACTGTTCCCATGTGGGACAGGGTCAAGACTGTTTTGCATATGGCTGGGTCCAAACTGGGGTGGTGGTGTGGTGAGCAAAAGAACAATGGATTAACCCCAGCTCCTTATGACTGGCGGTGAATGTTTTCATTGTTCAACATTCCGTCCTTCATTTGGTTGTTTTGCATTTATCACCTGGGGTTTAAACAAGTGTCATGACGTTCTTACTCCTAAGCCTATATTTGCCATGCTCCTATCCCTATCTCTGTTGGACGCTTGTTCTGGGCAGAACACTCCTCTTGCCTAGAGTGTGAAAAGGGCACCCAGCAGAGAACTTTAATATATGGATATAGTTCAGGCAATACAGCTCCACTCTGGAATTTCGTGTCCCCATCTCTCACAGTGGATATTGGTCTTCAGGAATAAAAAATAGAACTTCATCTGAACATAAAACACATAGTCCAGTACACATAATTAGTTATTACATTTATTGACATTCAAGGGTATGTACCTTTTAGTTATTTTGATTATCAGGATCTGGTATAACTAATTTTAAGTTAGAGACTTAGAAAGTCTGTGGCTAGTTCATTCAGCATGCTTTGGTATGTAGAACACTCAGTTTTTCCCATGTCCAGTGTAACTTGGTCAGTCAGTCATGCTTTTCTCTTTGCAGTCTGGTAATTCTAGCCCTACGTTTGTAAATTGAAGGTGAGCGTGGAGTCTTGTTTAAGCTATAGGATGCTAAACACAACAAGACTGAATGGACTAGCCATAATAGAGAATCGGGGCTCTGCTGGTTGCACTACTGCACACAAGACCAATTCGAAATCCCTATAAATTGTAAGCAATAGACATTTTATTAATGTAGTTGCTTTTGGTCCTAGAATGTTACATGGGAGAACTCTTTAAGAGAGTTCACTGCTACATGATGGCTACTGCCCAGCAGGCACCCTACCAAGAGCCTGACATTTAGCTCACAGTTTCATAATAAAACATAACATCAGTCAATGTCCATTTGGCTGCTGGTGTGGCAAAGCTTTCCAAATACCTATTTGAAAAGGGTAGTAAGTTACTATGATTTTAGGATGTTTCTGATTTGTAGTGCCTTAGTCTGTGGAAAATTACTATTCTCTGTAATTAGCAACAGTACAGTGACATGCGTGCTAGCATAGCTTGTCACAGTGTTACACAGAAGATATAGGTTAAATATAAGCTCACTGCAAACATGAACTGCCACAAACAAGCAGGCTGAAAATTTAGCAGCTGTGGAAAAAAATCCTTGTTCCAGGAATTATACGGCTACATGGCTTCAAGATGCCTGCTGACTCACAAAAATTGCACCTCAGAGCAACATGAAATAGAAGACTCCCTGGCCACCAGAAATTAGTGCCCAGCAAATGACAAGCTTTGGAGTGATAAAGTGAAATCCGTTTCAAATTGTTAAATGCACATGTTCAAGAGTTGAAGCGCATTGGGCTTGATATTGGGAATCACACCTGAGAGGCACACTTCCACTAACATTTATCCTTCTTTCAGCCAATTTGTTTACAGGCTGTAAAAATGTATGATATATACTTTTAAATAAAAAATGATGCATTCTGATATCAATATGTATCAGTCAGTGAATCTACCATAAGGCAGTATCTGGATACACGAGTTTACTGTGTTGTTCACAGAGCATTGGTAATATCAGAGGAATTCAAAAGTCCGGATTAGTGAGTGCAGTGATTACAAAGAAAAGGCAGTCACACAGATGAATAAGGGATAGCTGGGATGGCCATTAGATGCTCTTGAAGGGCTTAGTGCACATTACGTAATACACAAGATTCTTACTGCATATAGCACGTTATCTAGGTGAGGCAGTTCAGGCAGTGGTTGGAATCCTCATCCAATGAGTGCAGTGCGGGTGCAGTCTTTTCAGTAAGGTTTTGTGGTGTGTCATGTAAAATACAAATGGTTCATTCATATAAGTATGCCAGACCTTTAGCAGTCCACTAAACTACATTAGTTCTCTGGATACTTATTTCATTTTATGACGGGTGGGAAAAATAATGACTCGAAGTTAAAGATGTTCTGTTCATCTAAGAATGTTTGGAGTTGTTTTTTTACTACTGTTGAGACTGAGAAAGATCCCCTGCTTGGCACAAGGGAGAGTGTGCCGAAATCACGAAATCATAATAGCAAGCTGCAGCTTTTGACCCCTGCCGCAGCACACACAACCATCATGTTGTACTTTTGTGAAACGGATTGAGACCTCGAACAGAGCTCTTTCATCTATAGGTCGCACTTTGTGTGCCCTTTTTACTGAGCACAACTACCATCAGCTTACTGGGTTGAGGTGGGTTTATAGTGGCAAGGCAGGTCTCTTTTTTTCACCTGCCCATGCCATAGAAAGTCACTTACTGGCATCTCCCACAATTTCTTTTTAAAGTGGTCTGTCAGTACCCTGTAACCATTTCCTTTGCCCATCCATATAGTACATGCATGTTGCATGTATGTGTACTGGCTAGCGAGTCTAGAGAGTCCTTCTTTGACATAGGTGGCTACATTCAGATGGTGCATAAGATGGCGGCTTGGAGAAGCACACCCGACAGCAGATGCAAATTGCAGGGCTCGCCCCAGTACATTTTAGAGATCCTTTGTAGTGGTTCAGACTGAGACGTGTTAAGGAGAGGAGAGAGAGAGGGCCCCCTTTGAAGCTAGAGAGTTTCCTACTGCCCATATCATAGCTCGTTCTCAGGACGGGCTACTCCTGCAGCTTAACCATTCTTCAGTAGTGATGCTTCCCTTGCTTTTATGCTGCTGTGTTGGGTTTCTTCTGTGTACAGACTCCCGCCTCCATCCCACCTTCCTCCTCACACCTAGAGACAAAGACTGTGGTTGAACCAGTGTGAGAGGAATAAGCAGAAGGGCAGAACTGCTCAGAACTGGTTTCAGACTTTAGTTACTGATCTACACAACTCTTGTCTGCCACTTTAGTATAAACTTGGGGAGAGTCTTCCAGCCAGTGTGCCTAAAGTTGTCTACAGGATTCTAGTGCCTCTACATAGGTGGCAGAAGAACTATTTGGTTGGGGTCTAAACCTCCAAGTCCCCTTGCTGCCAAATTCCCTTGTCAGGCTCAGTACCCGAATTCTGGGATCTTTGCTTTATACTACTGGAAAATACTTTCTAAACTCTGCTTTGAGGAACCAAGCTGACTAGTTGCTCAGGAGGGACATTGGATGTGCCCTTGCATGAGGAAACTATTTCTCAGAAGTGGAGATGGGGACAAGCTGAAGACATCTGCTACGCACCAGGAAGGCATATGCACTGCTCTGCAAATGTGAAGCCTGGAAGTTGCTGAGAAGCTACTGCAGGGTGACCACAAGATGTACCCCCACATTAACGAAGGGTACCTGAGAACTCCAGCCCAAGTTCACCCTACAAGATCTGAGCCTTGCAAATCCATGAGACATTTGTAAAAATCAGACTGCATTCCACAGTCTTTAGTAAGAACCAAGTCAAAGTGCTAAAGGAGATCCACATTAACAGAGAGGCTAGCGCCAGGAGCCAAGTACTTCAAAGGTGTGGGCACCTACTTGATTGGATGGCACATTGTGTGTTGGACTGGAGAAAGATTCATAAGCTGCAAGATTCACTGAAGATCAAGCACTGCAACCCCACAGCCAGTCACCTCTTCTACTGGTTCTGCCTTCACTCATCTGCAGCTGCGCCATAAACACCTAAAGAACATCAGCTAGTCTGGCCATTATGTGGTCCCTGCCTTCTATATGCCTGGGGCCTGACCGATGACAACCCAAATGGAGTGTGGTCTCCCTGAGGCGTTCTACCTACGCAGGCACACTCTGCACCACAAACATTACATCACCGAAAAGGTACTGTACACTACAAGGGAGGTCCTGTGGCATGTCAAGGGTTACTGGACTAAGATTGTCTCAATCGGTGTCGTTTATCACTGAGGTCTTGGGACTGAACCATAGTTTTCAACCTAAAACTGAGCACCAAGTACAAACACTGAGGAGTGCATAGATCTTTTAAGTGGCCTGTGAATAAGGAAGGAAGGAGTTTGGAGGAAATGCAATAGTGATCCTGGACACAAATAATACTGGATGCCGCCCTTAGGGCACAGTCTGTGTGTAGCATCCTCCCTCCTCTTTCCCAATACGAGCCTTTACTCCTTGGCTAGGCTCAAGGAACTAATGGTAGTTTGGAAACCACTTATGGTCAAGGGGATTGATGCATCTGAGAGACACCCGGTCTCACTGAGAGTAGACTGTGAGGACAGGAAACATGTCTTCTTACTATGTGATGCTGCCTGCTCAATTCTGCATAATCTCTTGGGGGTGGGGGAGGGGCAAATGCTTTAGGAGGGAAAATCACCCTGCCTGATGACTCTGACCTCAATGTTTGGAGTGCCATCCCATGGAAGTTGTGTTGATTGTCTCTTTTGGGCGAGGGTCTCCTGATTGTTAGCGGTTTACATTGCCCTTATTCGTCCATGCTGTGTGTCACTGTTAATCTCTCCCTTTCCCCACTAGGCTTCTTTAAGCTCTTGAGTGTGAAGTCTGAGGTACTGCTTTTGAATTTTCACTGTGCTGATTATTTTTGTGATTACTATACTTGTGGAAAGGAGATGCACTCTGTGGCATTTACATGTTTTCTGCTTTTTATACTGATAAAGTAGAATTATAATAAATACAAATGAGTTTAAGTGTAAGTGGATGAAGACACTGTGACCAAAATGCTAATTTGACCAGAGATGTACAGTATGTGAAAGCATAGAGCCTGTTTGCAGGTTCTGCAATGTGTAGCCTGGTGTCTATCGTACAGTCCACGTTGTGCTAGGAAGGGAAGAGATCAGCAAAGCACAGTTTAAAGTCTGCACAGCACAGTATGCTGTACCTGTGAATATTACGTGGGTTTTGGGGGGGCGGGGGGGGGGGGGGGGGGGCGAGATGAAGTGCTTCGGCTATGCATTGAGCAATTATAAAGGTGCAGTACGTGATAGAGGGTATGAACATGGATGAGAGTTTTCAGAGCATTGTCCATTATTCAAGGTGTGTAGGGCATGTCTAAGGATGTGCAGTATTGTTGAGGGGATGCAGAGTTGGTTGATGAAGTGGTCATTGTATCAGATGGTATTGAGAGTGTGAGTGAGGATAGGTTATAGTGGTTCAGATTGTGCAAATGTAACATGTACTGCAGGAAACATGATTGCAGTCTTACTTGAGAATAAATTACTTCGTAGCAATTTCCATTTGAAACCAGTGTACAATTGTTCAGCATTATAAGACTTTTGACTACAAAATGAATTGAAAGTATTTCTCTGTTTTAATTTAGCTAATTAAGCTGTCAAAATCAGTGGTTTGCCCTTATTGAGAATTGTCTAGAGTTCTGTTCACTGTCATTAGAGACCCCTGTTTGAACCGGTCTTTTTTCAATTCTTTTTCCAGAGCCATTCCCCTTGGCTTCATAGTTCCAAACCAGGGTTGGAAAAAGTGAGTGCAATTGTATGGGAAGGCAATGACTGTAAGAAAGCGGATATGTCAGTCCTTGAAATCAGTGGAATGATAATGAACAGAGTAAGTTGGCCTGTGCCAGGAGCTTCTCCATTTGCATTTAATCTCTTGAATCAAAATGTGTTTTATAAATGAGCATTCGTCCTTTTTTAATTTACAGACTAATTTATGATGCTGAATGTCTTTTTGTAGACCTAAAGAAACTGTTTTGCTTTTTGTGCTATATGAAAACTTACCCATCATGTTTTTTTTTGCATCATTAGTAGAGATTCATAGAGAGGATACACATTGCTACTTCTTTTCCTAACATGGCCTGCATCGTATTTCACTTCCTGAAATTCTCTGCTTCGAATTTGAATATTACATGGTTGTCTAACATTATTTAGTGTCTTAAAATTACTCACACTTTCCCACAGTGAGACGTAGACGTATTCATTCTGCGTCAGTAGAATAAATGAAACATGTAGTAGATTATTAGTTGTGATCTGCAAAGCAGTTCCATCTCAAACATAGTTTTACAGACAATTTACAAATAATATAATAACCTCAAGGGACACACGCCTGAATAGAAAGTCATTACGTGTCATTGATACATAACAGATAGACTGCTTTGCCCTCACCAAACCACTATGGACATAATAATTTAAATATTATTTTTATGAAGTGGAGCGCCTATTTTAAACCACCCCCCTCGATAGACCTGATAGACTTTTAGCTATACAACTGATTTATTTCTTGAAGTATTGGTCTTTTACCAATGAAGCGAACTGTTAGGCACAGGGCTTGCCTGCAAGGGCCTCCCCTGCGCCACGATCCATTAACAAAAAATACAACTTTCAGTAGTGAAATGACTCTGGTGAAAAAGTTTAAATAAAACCTATTAAAGAAAATTACAAATTTAAAAGGGAATAGATTTTTTTACTGTTGTCTTCATAACTCAAAGTATATTAACATTTGTTGAATTTCATGTTTTATTTCATGTATTACTTTTCTTTCCCCTTCTAGGTGAACAGCTATACACCCGGAATCGGATATCAGATTTTTGGAAACGTGATCACCTGTATTTTAGGTTTAACTCCATTTGTCTTCAGGTTATCTGAATCTAAAGACTTTGAACAACTAAGTACACTCCCTGCTACAGAAATCTACTTTATTGCACTGGGTTCAAGCTCTGACAATCTGGTCATTTCCATGGTTCTGATTAGTTTTGTGGTCCGTATATCCCTTGTATGGGTTTTCTTTTTTCTGCTTTGTGTCGCAGAACGAACGTACAAACAGGTCAGTGGCATTGCCGGCTATACAATACTTCTAATTATACGATATTTATCCTATGCATTTTTGATAACATATACTTTATGTGAATTTTTATATTTTTGGACTGGAAGTATTCTAGTAGTTACAAACATCCCCAGTGTTGTATAGATAATCACCCTCCATCTACTCATGCACATAGCCTCCTTTCTTTAGCTTGAGTGTGATGTAATTACTTTGTAGTTGTATTAAAGAGATATTGAATCTCTTTCCCACAATCTCAAAACACTTACATTTGGAGCTCCAGTTGCCTTCATTGTATTGCTCCATATTTGCAAAGACCACAGTCAGAGTCCCAACAAAATAGCAGTTAAAGCATTTTGAAAACTTAGTTATATTATGGGCAGTTTATTTTACTCAAGGAAATAGTAATTATCTTGATACTCCAAGAGAAAGTATTTCATGACACTGTTTCTAATTCAGATCGTTTTGCCTGTGTCATTAATTTTCTATGGTATTACTCCTCATTTTGTGCTCTGAACCATTGAGGTGATAGTGGAAGCAGGCCTTCTTCCTCCTATTCACACGTCTTCTAGTTCTAAAGCTTGACAATATATTGATTAGATAGCACATTTGTGTATGTTATGACCTAGACCCACTAACGCTTCCAACCAGTTGGTCAGATTTACATTCTCTGCTTATTCTTTTGTAGAGATTACTTTTTGCCAAACTGTTTGGTCACCTGACATCAGCTCGACGAGCCAGAAAATCCGAGGTTCCTCATTTCCGTCTGAAGAAAGTACAAAATATCAAAATGTGGCTTTCTCTACGGTCGTATCTCAAGGTAAAGTGTTTTACACTACTGTGTTGAATAATAGAAGAAAAACTTTTGCTATGAATTTACCACATTCAAAATCAGGTAGACGCCTCATACTTAAAATGAGCTAACATCTGAACCTATTACACCCTGGTTTTCTGTCCTATGTGTTGGTCACCAGCTGCAGTTGTGCATGCAAAATGCAGAATAACTGTCTTTTGTGCTCCTGAGAAATTCCCTCAGCCCAAACATAACTAACTGTTCTTTAATGGTGTTCTTTTCAGTTCAATTAGGTTTTATAAACCTTTTCATAAAAATGTCACATTATTACTCTCGCACTGGCTAGTTCATGCTAGCCCCACCAGCTAATATGCAACTTCTGATGGTTCCTCATAAATGTAAATGTAAATGTAAATGTATGAAGCTTATATAGCGCATGACTTACCCTGGGGCATCTCCGCGCTTGCTTAGGGAACCCGTCCTGGTATTCCCCTGTGAGATAACCCTGGCAGGGTATCCACAAGGTGAAAGCCAGGCATCCCACCACGAGGGGCCGATGTGGAGATTAAGCAAGCTATTGCCCAGAGTCGCAGAGTGTGAACCCGTGAGTCGAGAAGGCACCGGAGCGAGAATTATCGAGTCTGTGGAATTATTGAGCCCAAGACCCGCCGAGGTGGGGAATTGAACCCTGGTCCAGGGCCGAACTCAAGCTCCAGGTCTGCCGCCTCTAACCCCTGAGCCACACTTCTCCACCGCTCCAGTTCCTATGAAACAGTAATTTGGTTTCATTTCTGCCCAATCATGTCTGGATTGGAAATGGTGTTAGTGTTTGGAGTGGACTGAAAACTGGAAAGTAAAAGGAAGGGAAAAAAATTAAGCAGTCATTTCGATGGGGCAGAAGTTCTGGTGTGGCCCAGATTTCGTCTCCAGAAAATTAATGGACGAAGTTCAATCTTCTCTGTAGTTGACCTAAGACCCAAATCGAGCCTCAGCGGTATTAAGGGAGTGCTGACTGGTACGCACAGCGTTTGCCTGATAAATCTATTCTCAACCATTTGCAGGTGTTTCATGTTTTTATGGCCTCATAGCTCTACGCCATAAAGTGCAACTGCTAATGCCTGGTACGCAGACCCCACTTTGCTCTTCTAATCCTAATCTTTTTTTAGCAGCATGTTATGTCCAGTCTAGCTTCTCATCAAGTGTAATCCCTAGATAATCAAAGTGACGCCCCTGTTCTTTAAGGACACCATCTAAAGTAAGTTTTGAGCGTGTTGAAGGATAAAGAGTAAAAACCATACATTTCGTTTTCCTAATGTTAGTTTCCAACACCCTCGAATTACAGAATTTGTTGAAACCATAGGGTATTTTCGACAACCCCATGGAAGTCTTTGACAACAAAAGAGTGTTGTTAGCGAACATGAGGACCGGGACCCTCATGCCTTCTAAACGACGGGCATCATTTTCACAGCTATTTAAACAAGCATTGGCATAGCCAATAGGTTCTGCCTTTGGGGCCTTGTAAGTGTTTAGCCAGAGCTATTGGCTTTGCTAAAGTGTCTAAGCTATGTTTTAGAGTAGCGTAGGCATTTTTTGTTACCTTATCTATAATTAAGATGATATTATGTGTTCGAGGCATCTGGGCTGCTGAATTCATATCTGTGCACAGATCGCCGCCTAGTGTTGGGTCCGGATGATTGCACATTGTTGTCCTGGAAGAGTCTTCGAAGTATCTCGAGATAGGTGGCTCCTCCCTCGGACTACAGTGCGCATGGGCATCCTCTTTATCCTTAGATTGTTTTTTTCCGCCATTGGGTTCGGATGCATTTTCCTGTACTCCAAGTTTGGAATCGAAATAAACTTCTCTAAAAGGCCAAAAAGACTTTGGATTTGTCTGTATTGTTTTCGATCGGTACCGAAAAGCTTTCTTCACAATCTACTTGCACTCCGGTCGTCGAATCGGGCCCTTGGGCCTTCTCGACGCCACGCGGACCGATGGTCGATGGAACGAAGTCCATTCAAATATTGCCCAAAGTGCAACTCAAAGTTCCCGCATACAGATAAACATCCTGTATGCAACAAATGTCTATCACCAGATCATAATGAAGACGATTGCCTAGCTTGTGCCCAGTTCCGGTCCAAAAAGACGATCCGGAATCGGCGGGCGGCGAGGCAAGAGATGCAGAGGTCGGCACTGGAGCCCGAGAATATCTTCGATGACGAAGAAGAACTAGTAGACGTCGAAGACTCTGATCAAGAAGAGGATCAAAACTCCGAGCACGACTCTAAATACTATATCGACGAGGAAGAACAAATCGTCAAGGCCGAGGAATATGACCAAGACATCGTAGCTGTCGAAGACGACTCCGATGACAACGGGGGGCCAACCGTGAGTACAACGCCCCACACAGACACTACACCAATATTAGAGACTCAGGTCGAGGCATCGCCAACAGGCCTTAGCCAAGATCAAAACAATGATTCTATAGTCCCGCAATACAACCCGGCTAAGAATATACAAAAAGAGCCTTCTGAAACATGTAATCTAAGACCGGTTCAACCGAAAGTCATCGACACGACAGTCTTCGGTCCGAACGTCGTCAAACCGAAGGTGATAAACACAAAGGGCGCAGAGCCGAAGGCCAGCGTTCCATATAAACCTTCGAAACCAAGGGCCGTCGACTCGAACAAATCCAGTTCGACAGCCGAAAAGGGGCAAAAATGTGTCTACGAAAGCAAAGGGGCTACGCCCAAGGCGGTCGTCGAGCCGAAAACGAAACCGAAAGTAGACCAACCAAGAACGCCCCTGCTGAAGACTTTTCTACTATTCCACTCAAAAAGAAAAGACTGTGCAACCTCTCCTATTTTTTTTTTCGAGCCTATCTCTCCAGCTATGCCTACTACTCCACATGCACCATACTCACCTACACCTTCTGACTACGAGCCAGATGTAGATCAGGACACAGATGCTAATTTTGGATTTCCACAAAACCCAGATGTAGACCCCAACTCACAACCATGGGGGGATGACCCAGACCCTGATGAGGCTCAACCCATTATAGACACACCTGCATACCCAGCTAAGCCATCACCTACAGAAGACACGGTGGCATTCAACTCATTAATAGATAGAGCAGCGCTCTACCATAATGTAGAAATGCAGGCAGATCCTATAGAGGAAGATTTTCTGTTTGATACTCTTGCAACATCAGAAAAGAGTGTTAAAACACTTCCCATTGTAAATGGGGTCCTAAAGCACGCAAATGACATATTCAAAGACACTGCTAGGGCACGTGTCATCAACTCTAGAATTGAGAAAGTATAGGGCTGCACCATTAGACCCCACTTACATCAGGGGACAACTGCCTCTAGACTCACTGTTGGTCTCCAAAGCACGAAAGCGTGCAAATTCCCAAACTACAGGAGAGGCTCCTCCTCCAGATAAGGAGTCAAAGATTTTCGAAGCATCAGGCAAGAGAGTAGCTGCTCAAGCAGCAAACTCATGGAGAATTGCCAATACTCAAGCCTTGTTGGCTAGATATGAGAGGGCGTACTATGACAGTTTAGAACCACTTCTCCAACACTTACCTGAGCCTTTTAAACAGCAGGCCGATGAACTTGTACAGGAGGGAAAGTTCATTACCAATGCCTCTATTAAGTGTGCTCTAGACGCGGCAGACACAGCTGCCAGATCTATCAACACAAGCGTACTGCTTAGGAGACGCGCATGGCTACGCATATTTGGATTTAAGACTGAGGTCCAGAACGCAATTCTTAACCAGCCAATCAATCCAGATTTTTTGTTTGGTCCAGCAGTTGACTCAATTCTGGGCAAAATGAAAAAGGACACTGAGACTGCAAAGTCAATGGGGGCTTTCAGTCCCAACAACACAGAGGCTCCTTTCGTCGCTCCAACTACAGAGGAGGTGCGCGAGGTAACACATCGCAGCAATCCTCCACATACAAAAGTAATACACAATCCACATACAATAAAAAACAAATCGTGGTGGATACTGAGGAAATAATAACAAGGCCAGAGGTCGTGGAGGCAATACCAATAGATCCTCCACTAATACCAAACGGTGCCTTCTTGGCACTACCCCCAGACCATACAACACCGGTTGGGGGAAGGCTACAACAGTTCCTACCAGTCTGGCTAAACATCACTACAGACAAGTGGGTCAGGCAAATTATCCAACATGGCTATTGCCTAGAACTTACATCCATACCACCCGTACACCGTCCAGTGTCAAAGGAACATATAACATTATTGCAGCAAGAGGTCATCAATATGCTGCAAAAGGGGGCCATAGAACCAGTCCCATTAAAACATAAAGGAACAGGAGTATACTCACTATACTTCCTCATTCCCAAAAAGGACGGGTCTCTCTGACCAATATTGGACCTCAGGCCCCTCAACCAGTACATTTTATCAGAACATTTTCACATGCTCACTCTTCAACAAGTCTTACCACTGCTGCGGCAGGGAGACTTCCTAGCAACTCTAGACCTCAAAGACGCATACTTTCATATACCAATACACCCTGCTCACAGAAAGTATCTCAGGTTTACAATTCAAGGACAACACTACCAGTTCAAAGTCCTACCATTCGGTGTAACAACAGCTCCACAGGTGTTCACAAGATGCCTAGCAACAGTGGCGGCGCATCTCAAGAGACAATACATTCATGTGTACCCATATTTGGACGATTGGCTAATACAAGCGCCATCGGCCCAACAATGTGCCAGCCACATGTCAAAGACCATTCATCTCCTGCACAGTCTAGGTTTCTCGCTGAACTGCCCAAAGTCACACCTACAACCCTCCCAACGTACAACAGTACCTGGGAGCTACAGTAGATACACTAGCAGCAAAGGCATATCCAAACACAGCACGGATCAACGGAATGCAGACGTTAATCCAAAGGTTCAAACCACAACACATTACCAGCTCGAGTGTTTATGCAACTAATAGGCATGATGGCCTCGTGCATATTTATAGTCCCTCATGCCAGACTACACATGCGTCCGCTACAATAGTGCCTAGCAAGGCAGTGGAACCAGGCTCAGGGACAATTAAAAGACCTAGTGTTGGTGACCAGTCAGGCATAAAACTCTCTGCATTGGTGGAATCCACAAAACCTTTGCAAAGGACGACTGTTCCAGGAGCCTGTCCCACAAATAGTGTTGACGGCGGACGCATCCCTGCTAGGCTGGGGAGCCCATGTCCTGCATTACACAGTCCAGGGTCTATGGACTATACAAAAGAAAAAGATGCACATCAACCCACTAGAGTTGACGGCGGTCTTTCTAGCACTAAAGGCGTTCAAGAAACACTTACGCAACAAGACTGTGTTGATCTGGACGGACATGACAGCTATGCATTATATTCAGAAACAGGGAGGAACACATTCCCCACAACTATCGCACCTAGCTCAAAGTGTGTGGAAATGGGCCATTCAAAGGAACATGTTTCTCATGGCAGAACACCTCCCAGGCAAGGACAATCAAATAGCCGACCTGCTCCGCAGGCACAGTCAACAGATGCACGAATGGGAGATTCATCCCAATGTGCTCCAACCATTCTTCCGGCAGTGGGGACAACCGGAGATAGATCTGTTCGCCACAAGCGAAAGCGCAAAATGCCAGTACTTTGCCGCCAGGTTCCCACATCCGCAGTCGCAGGGCAATGCGATATGGATGAACTGGTCAGGCAAATTTGCGTACGCTTTTCCCCCAGCTCCATTAATACCGCTAGTGGCACGCAAAATGCGCCAACATTCACTGAGGCTAATCCTAGTTGCTCCCACATGGGCGAGGCAACAGTGGTGCCTCATCAAAGACTGCTTTATAGGAAAGACAGGAGGGAACCCATAGACCACGTTGGGATGGGTGTATCATGTAAACAAAAAAACAATTCCCAACAGGTATTATTTAAAAGACGGTTTCAATGGAGTATGCCACAGGCATTACTGAGAACAGAAAACAAGGAGTCAAAAAGGTTTTGAAAGAGGGGTGGTATTATTCACCAAGGACAAAGGGGCATTCAATATGCATTTACAGTTAAGACAGCACTGTAAAGATTAGATCTTGTGACAACCCAGTGGCACTTGGTGCAAGGTGCTATATACAGTTTTAAGTGAAGTAAAAAGTGCAAGTGCTTTTTAAAAACAGCATAAGTGGCGCATAGATGAAAGTATATACATCAATTAAAGCTTCAATTACAAAACAAGTTACAATCACTTGGAAAAACAATTATTTTCTGGTAAGAGCTTTAAATGCGATATGCGTCATATGATTCAGGCTGTGTGGTCGACGGTGTTTCGATCCCCTTGGGTCGGGATCGTCATCAGGACGGGGTTGTCGATGAGTACAGTGAAGAAGCCAAGCAAGGATGCGTGGCTGGCGGCACACGGCGGTTATTAAGGCCAGTTGCTGGTAGTGGTTCGTCCTAGGACTGCTCACGTAGTTGGGCAGCGTCTGAAGGAAGGAAGGGCACAGAAGGCAGGAGCTCATCTGGCGTGGCTGTTCGGCAATGATTGCCGCCAGCCACGCATCCTTGCTTGGCTTCTTCACTGTACTCATCGACAACCCCGTCCTGATGACGATCCCGACCCAAGGGGATCGAAACGCCGTCGACCACACAGCCTGAATCATATGACGCATATCGCATTTAAAGCTCTTACCAGAAAATAATTGTTTTTCCAAGTGATTGTAACTTGTTTTGTAATTGAAGCTTTAATTGATGTATATACTTTCATCTATGCGCCACTTATGCTGTTTTTAAAAAGCACTTGCACTTTTTACTTCACTTAAAACTGTATATAGCACCTTGCACCAAGTGCCACTGGGTTGTCACAAGATCTAATCTTTACAGTGCTGTCTTAACTGTAAATGCATATTGAATGCCCCTTTGTCCTTGGTGAATAATACCACCCCTCTTTCAAAACCTTTTTGACTCCTTGTTTTCTGTTCTCAGTAATGCCTGTGGCATACTCAATTGAAACCGTCTTTTAAATAATACCTGTTGGGAATTGTTTTTTTGTTTTCATCAAAGACTGCGACTCACACCCACTCTTCTAACTCAGAGCCATGGAGAAATCCAACACCAGATCCACAACAGCTGAACCTAATGATCTGGCTCCTGAAATCCTAGAATTGGATACCTGAACCTGCCTCCAGACTGTGTGAATGTTATCAAAGAGGCAAAAGACCCACTACCAGGGCATGTTATGCAGCAAAGTGGAATCGTTTCGTCATTTACTGCAGTAACAACAATATAAACCCATTAGATGCTTCTACACAGAACATCATTTGCTATTTCTTGCACCTACAACGTTGCAATTTAGCCTATTCATCCATCAGGATACATTTAGCTGCGTTAGCAGCATATCTCCAAAACAGGCAACACCTTTCACTGTTTAGAGTGCCAGCAATTAACCCCTTCGCTGCTCATGACGAGCTCAGCTTGTCATGCAGTACACTGGTCGTGTGCTCATGACGAGCTGAGCTCGTCATGAACAATGGGAATGCTGGAGTAACAGCACTGCAGGGGAATTCCCTTAGCACTGATGTGGTTAAAGCATTTATGGAGGGATTTAAATGAGTAATTCCCCCAAGACACCCACCTTCACCAGTCTGGATTCTAAACATCGTTTTAACCAGACTTATTGTACCACCTTTTGAACCACTACACTCATGCGAACTTCAATTTCTTACTTGGAAGGTGGCTTTCCTTATTGCCCTTACTTCACTTAGAAGAGTTAGTGAGCTGCAAGCCCCAACTATTCAAGAGCCATTCATTCAAGTACATGCAAATAGAGTAGTTCTCAGAACAAACCCTAAATTCATGCCAAAAGTGGTACCACATTTTCATATAAATCAAACAATAGACCTGCCAGTGTTTTTTCAAAATCCACAGACAGTTGCCGAAAGGGCCTTGCATACTCTAGATGTCAAAAGAGCTATGCTATACTATATAGATAGAACTAAGGCATTTCGAAAGACAAAACAGTTGTTGCTTTCTCACCACAACACAAAGGCAACCCTATTTCTAAATCAGATGGGTCGTTAAGTGCATTCAGATATATTACTTAAAGGCAAAACGCACCTTAACAGTTCCCCCTAGGGCGCATTCTACACGCAAACTAGGGGCATCCATGGCTTTCCTAGGAAATATTCCTTTACACAAAATTTGCAGAGCAGCCACATGGTCAACCATACATACATTTACCAAACACTATTGTGTAGATGTACATTCGAAACAGCAAGCAGCTGTAGGACAGGCTGTTCTCAAAACTCTTTTTCAGACTGCTGCAGCTGGCACGGGCAACCACCGCTAAGGGAGATACTGCTATACATTCTATGCACAGATATGAATTCAGCAGCCCACATGCCTCGAACGGAATTTGCTACTTACCAGTATGCATCTGTTCTTGGCATGTAGGGCTGCTGACATTCATATCGCCCACCCGCCTCCCCGGTGCCTGTCGCAGCTGTAGCATTCACTCTTTACATGGACAGCTCTTACTATACTATACTCCATCTCTGCCACAATGGTGAAAAACAATCTGAGGATGCCCATGCGCACTGTAGTCCGAGGGAGGAGCCACCTATCTCGTGATACTTCGAAGACTCTTCCAGGACAACAATGTGCAATCATCCGGACCCAACACTAGGCGGCGATCTATGCACAGATATGAATGTCAGCAGCCCTACATGCCAAGAACAGATGCATACTGGTAAGTAGCATATTCCATAACTGAACGACTTTTTCCTGTAATCTGTTTCAGAATGCTTGTTTCTAGTCCAGGAAGGACCTTGCCTGGCAGTTCGGGCTGGACTGTTCCCCTTTAGGAGCAGGGTCAAGACTGATTTGCATATGGCTGGGTCCAAACTAGGGTGCAGAGATGCGGAGACATCTGAGAATGTTAAATAATAACAATGTAGGTGGTAAAGGGTGGCCAAAGCTTCCCGATATGTGTGCACTTGGGTTCTCCTATCCCCCACTTCGAAGGTCACCCAGAGGTGAAAGAGCCTGTTATAAGTGACCACCAGGCATCACAATCCTTCAGTCTGAAATTAACGTGCCCTGCAGCATGTGCTGTAAAACATGTGCGGGACAAGAAGCATCTGAATACAGTGCTTGCTACAGTGATAAACAAGAAATGCTTTATATGTATTTACAAAAAAGGGAAAATAGCTTGTGCATGATGTCTGCAGTGCCCTACTGCTGTGTTGGCCGCGGAGATGGGCAGCGAGGGGTCCTACATGATTGGGAAAAAACTAAATTAATTGTATTACATGTCCCCACCCCCCACACAGCCCGTGGTTACGTTTTCATATAAGGCAATCAGGGCTCCTCTACTCGCCCCAACAACGTCAAACTGCTGCCTAGGTTGGCGATTCACCATGCACCGGTCTCGCCTGCATTTATTTGAGCGGGGACTGGAGTTCCTGCTTCTGAGCTGCTGCAGTTACTTCGTTTTGGTGTCTGTGCTGGATGAAGGGCTCCTTCGCTGGTGGCTAAATGCCTCACTCACCAATAGAGACACAATCTCTGACACAGGATTTTTATCAGCAGAGTTAACTCTGTCTGGACACCTGGCCAGACAAGACTCTGTGAGACCTCAGTGCCCTGCTGACTGGATAGAAAGAATAACTTTAATCTGCTTATATGCAGTTCCCAAGAGCCCATACTGGCAACCCAGAAGTGTCCCCATGGGTCAGTTCTGGCATTGAGCCATCAGCGCTCCTCTGTATCCCGGATGTTTGGGGCCATACAGTGTAAAATTCGAAACAAGTCCCAAAATGCAATGTGTTCATCGCTAAAAAGGCAGAACTGGCTGAATGTGGGAAACAACATAAATGTTGTGATACAGTAGTGATTTAAGGTGGCAAGGTAACTATGCTAGGACACAAATTGTGATACAAAAAAGTAGAGCATAGAATACATTTTTTGGGACAATACAGGAACGTGTAAACTATACTCCACAAAAAAATAAGTCACAAAGGCCTGAGAAAAACCCAGGGTAGACAAGCGATTGTATATGTACTCGGCTATGGAACTTCGCTATGAAAGGTGCTATGGTGCGGGAAGGAAGAGCGCATGCACGTGCCGCACTAACCTTGCACCCGAAGACCTGGACGGACTGCAGTGGTCCTTTGTCCGGCATGGTTCCTGAAGAAAAGGCACAAACAGGGTCAGGAAAAGCTGCCACGGGTACTTGGCTATGGAATTTTGCTACGAAAGGTGTCATGGTGCGGGAAGGAAGAGCGTGCGCACATGCCACACTAACCTTGCACCCGAAGACCTGGACTGTCTGCAGTAGTCCTTTGGCCGGCATGTTTCCTGAAGAACAGGCAGAAATAACACGGTCAGGAAAAGCTGCCATGGGTTACGGCTAAAAGGCTTTAACAATTGCACTGAAGGAGCCCAAAAATATTCTAACCTCTCTGTGATCGGCTAGAGCAGAAAAATAGAGAACGGGGTTTCCGAGGTCGCTCACCAGCAGCAGCTTGCACTAAGACGTGCACCGGAAGCCCACAAGTGTGTGAACGTATTAAACGGACCAGAAAAAAAGTGCTGGAAGGCAAGCTCGGCCCCGCGGCCGTTACAGTAAATCTACAGTGTTTACCTTACACGAGAGAGCAGCAGCGGTTACAATAATTGCAAACAGATGGCGACGCTGCCCGCTCCCGCATGGTAAACACCGTACATGCACGAGGGCTCATTGCACTAAAGCCCAGAGTGATTCCAAGAGGTCACTCCAAAGCAGCGAGACCTAAAAATGGGTTTTGCAAGGCAATTCCACAACTTGCCTTTTGGAACAAGGTTGAATGCAGCTCTTAGATCAACAAATACTGCATACAACCTTCCCTTCTCGAGGTTAACGGTTTTCCAATATATCCTCTGTAGTCTAAAAACCTGATCCACAGTGGTAGTGTTGGATCGAAATTCGCCTTGAAGAGGGCAAAATATATCATTCTGTTCAAGGCAGTGTTGGAGCCTTCTCAGTATGACCCTGCTAAAAAATAATTGTACCATATTAATTAACCTGATTGGTCTGTAATTGGCAGGGTCCAAGGGACAATCCTTCTTATAGATGGGGAGAATCTCGGCCCAGTCCATGATTTGTGTATACTTGCACCCTTTAAAAATGGCATTAAAATCCACTGTGAAGAATGGTGACCACACCTCCAGTTCTGATAGAAAGAGATCTCCTGGGATCTTATCGATGCCAGGTGCTTTCCACAGGGCTATCTTTCTAATGGCATCTTCCAGGTCCTTACACATTTTATGGGGAAAACCTGTGTTCCAGCACACAGGGAGATGACTGGAGATTCAGGGAGTATGTTCACCTCAGTGTTTTGTTGGTATAAATTTGTGAAGTGGGCTATCCATGCCTCTACTGCTAAATTGTTAAATAATTAATTTTCTATTCTCTATTCCCAGTGGCAATTAGATTGAAGAACAGGGTTTGAATATTTTCCCTAGAAGCAGCTAAAAGAAGGTCCCAATTCTGGCAGTCCCATTCCCTTTTTGCCACTGATAAAGTTAATATGTATTCAGCTCTTTTTTCCTGAATCTGGTCCCTTTTGCAGCTTTCGATTTCAATAATCAGAGCTCTTTTAGCCAGGCTACACTTTTTATTGAACCAGGATGGTACACTACTAGAGACTTAAGCTTCAGTAGCAGCGTTACCGTAGGCTGCGCTCCGCTCTGTCATCAGGACTTTTAAAACATTTATGTACATTTTGGCAACTTGTTTTTATAATACCTTGACTCGCTGTTGTTCTCATCGCGCCGCACGCCTCCTGCTCCGACCCCGATCCACCGCAGCTGAATACTGTTTGAGTGGAGGGCGGACCGGGTAGAGCGAGACACACCCCTCTGGATCTCAGTGCACTTAAGGGAGGCAGCCTCTGCAGCACGAGACCTACGCTTCACTAGCAGCGTAACCATAGGCTGCGCCATGCGCTGTGCTCTGTCATCAGAACTTTTAAAACATTTGTTAATTTTGGCAACTTGTTTGTTTTTATAATACCTTGACTCGCTGTTGTTCTAATCGCGCTGCACGCCTCCTGCTCCGACCCCGGTCCACCGCAGCTGATAGCTATTTGAGTGGAGGGCGGATCAGTTAGAGCGAGACACGCCCCCTTCCTTCCTGTCAGATATAATCAGGCCATGGTGGGAACGCGCAGCGGACACGCGCAGCGTGCGAGCCAAGGGCAAGCCCGTCTGCGCCCGACAGGGCCCAGGGGCCAGGGACCCTGGTCAAATCAGATGTGCCCCTGAAGAGCTACGGGCACTAAGATCTTCGGTGAGTGCGTGTCCCCCCTGGACTCCATCATTTGCAGCCGCATCTTCGCTAACGGTATCCCTCTATCTCAGCTAGAGAAAGCTCCTCCCCCCACATCCTCGTGCCGCTAGTAAGATCATTGCAAAAACAACAGTTTTGCATTTGTCACCCGGAGTGGGATGTGTATGCTCAGACGTGAGTCCCATGCTCTCCACACCACTGGAGTCAAGCTATCCTGGCTGAAGACGGCTGATAGCCAGAAACCGGTCCTAGGATGCTTGATTCCAGTCCAGGAAAGACATGGCTTGGCTGTTCGGGCTGGACTGTTCCCATGAGGCCCAGGGTCAAGGCTGATTTGCATATGGCCATGTCTGAACTGGGGTGGTGTGGAGTGCAAAAGAACGATGGATTTAGGCCCAGATATCTGTACTGGGGTGAATGTATGACATTGTTTGCATTCTGTCCATCAACTGTTGTTTTGCGCTAGTAAGATCATGGTAACCAAGCAGACCACCTTGCGCTTCCTCTACCTTTAATATGCGCTCTTTACCCAAACACCAGCTTGACATTTTTCTACTGCTTATCTCTGAGAAACCAGATGTTCTCCTTATCACTGAAACCTGGCTCACCCAAGACTCCCTGCCTGACATTTTAGCTGCCCTTCCCTCCGACTATTACATCTTGTCGGAAAATAAGGCTCCTGGAAAGGTGGGAGGAGGGGTTGCAGCTATAATTAATAAAAAAATAAAAAAAATCCTCTATGACCTCTCTCAACCTCCCCGAGGCAGCGAATTTGGTCATAAAACTCGACATGGACTCAGGCTCCTTGGTACTGGTTCTCATTTACCGCCCCCGCAGGCAATGCCCTCTTTCCCTGCGTCTCTTCGTGAAACAATGGCCACTCTAGTGGTAAACCATGCTAAGGTACTCCTGATTGCGGACTTGAACTACTGGTTCGATGAGGCCTTGTGGGGACCTCATGCCACCGAACTTGCTGAATTATTATCCAATCTTAACCTAGTCCAACATGTACATTCCCCCACCCATGAAAAAGGACACATCTTGGACCACATCTGGTCCCACAATATTTAGCTCTCCACTCCTTTAATTTCCCCATGCATTTGGTCAGACCATCATTTAATACAATTTACCGTCACCTCCAATGGTGTCAAAAGACCTACCCCCTTGGCGGGGGAGCTACCAGGAAATGGAATTCACTAAACAAAGTGGACTTCATTAACACCCTGGAGAACTCCGTACCCACTTGTAGCCAGGATGTTAACTCCATGAAGGGAAAGGTCAACGAGTGGCTACTATCAGCCAGCAATATTCACGCCCCTAAGGTTAAATTCTCTTTTGCGCGCCACTCTGCTGCTCATAAATGGTTCACGAAGGACCTTAAAAAATAAAAACTTGAGTTGCATCAAATTGAGAGAAAATGGAGATCGAAATACTCTCCTTCAGATAGGGAACAATTCTCGACGGCTCGTCGCGAATACAAGAAAACCATCTTGACCACCAAAACGGCCTATTTCTCCGAAAAATTACTTAATGCCCATAACAAATCTAAAGAAATCTTCCAAATTGTTAATGATCTATGCAACCATACCAGATCCTTGCCTGCCCAGACCCCTACACAGGTTCTCTGCAACACCTTGAATGACTACTTTTTAAACAAGGTCTGTTTTATCAGACCAGTCTCCCGTGCACCACCAATTGGGAACCTCTAGACGACCTCTTCGGCAATCAACGCCTGCTACATATGTTCCCACCCATAGGTCTCAACACTCTATCAGAACTCACGACCCGTGTCAAAACCGGTTCCCCACAGGATTGCTGCCCTCCGCATGTCCTGAAAGATATCCTTACCTCTTTGCCTCATAGTGTGCTGCCACTGCTCAAGGAATCGCTCGCCCAGGGCAAAGTCCCCAGCGCCTTCAAGCATGCTACGGTTGTCCTCCTCATAAAAAAACCTGGGACTGACTCTAGCAATCCAGCTAACTATCGCCCCATATCCCTCTTCCCTTTCTTGTCAAAACTATTAATAACTCACGTAGCCGGGTGTGTGTCCAGCTTCATTGAACGCTTGAACTACTTAGAGCCTAAGCAGGCTGGCTTCCGCCTTTCACACTCTACGGAAGCTGTGATCCTTGCAATCCTGGATAAGCTCAGAGCAACGGCAGATAGGGGTGAGCATCAAGCACTTGTGCTTTTGGATATGTCTGCCGCGTTCGACACCGTTGACCATACCATCCTGTTGAACCGCGTCAAGCAAGCGGGCCTAGGGGGCTCGGCACTTGGTTGGATCAAATCCTTCCTTGCCGATCGCACCCAAGCAGTAAGGTTGGGGAGCTTTCCCGCCCCAAAACTCGCCACTGCCTGTGGGGTACCACAGGGTTTGTCCCTGTCCCCACTGCTGTTTAACCTATACCTAAGACCACTGATCCACTCATTAAAAAACAGAAACGTCACCCTCTTCAATTATGCTGATGACATCCAACTTATTTTCCCACTCTGCTCCCCTAACACCGTAGCGGAGTTCCAGTCCACTATGCTCCATATCCAGCGCTGGATGGACATGAACCATCTCAAGCTCAACCCGGGGAAAACAGCTGATTTTGCCAGGGAAGAGTGAGAACAGTTGGAGCTCTAACTTTTGGCCGGCGGAATTGGGGTCTCCCCCTATCCCCACCACATTGGTGAAAGCTTGGGGGTCATTATTAATGCTGACCTCTCTCTCCGCGGACAGGTGGGAGCCGTAATCTCCTCACGTGTCCACCAACTCCGGAAACTCAGGAAAATTGCTCACCTGTTGACCCACTCTGCTCTAATACAGGTGGTGCTAGCCCTCATCCTTTCACGACTTGACTTCTCCAACTCCATCTATCTGGGATTGCCAATCCGCCTACAAAAAAGACTTAAAATGGTACAAAACCAGGCAGCAAGGCTGATTGGAAAACAACTTAAATGGACGTCCCCCAGACCAGTTCTGAGGAAACTACACTGGCTTCCGATAGCCCAGCGTGTAGCCTTTAAGACTGGATGCCTGGGCTTCTAGGCTCTGCAGGGCAATAACCCTAAATTCATCAGCAGTATGATCATCAAGCATACCCCCACGCGCAACCTCCGCTCTGCACATCTCAGCCTGCTTACCATTCTGACTTTTAAACTGAAGCGTCTGGGAGGTTGCCGCTTCTCTTGCCTGGCCCCTAGGCTTTAGAACTCCTTCCCTCTGACACTCAAACTGTGACAACCTCCTAAGCTTCAGGAAGGCTTTAAAGACATGGTTGTTTGGGCAAGCCTAAGTCTAGTAACCTCTCAATTGTAGCACTTGGTCTTCAGTGCCATTAAGCTCAAGGGTGTACGTGCGCTATAAAGCATCTATTAACACAACATAACTACTCCTTGACTAGTTAATTCTCTGAAAAAATCCTCCTTTAAGCTGCGAAAGAGTGAGTTAGGCACTATTTTTACCATTTGTACTACTAGTTCATCATTGGGTCTTGACTCAAGAGTGCTAAATACCTCTAAAGCTTTGCCCACCTTATTGTATACGGTTCTCAAGACTCTCTCAGACCTGACCACTGCCTGCCAATGTATTCTGCGTTTGTTTATTAGGAAGCCTACCCCTCTTATCAAATAGCAAATTTGAAATCAATCTCAAGCGCATTATAACCACTATCATGCCTGATGACCACAACCATGTCTACAGGGAATGGCCACATTTTAACATCTAAAAATAGATAGTCAATAAGACTAGTGCTTCCTATTCTTTTAAAAGTATGGTTTCGTATTCTGTTAGATTTAGTTTGACCGCTACAGGCAAGGATCATACTATTCAGAGATTAAGCGTTTAATTGTAATGCCATGGCGGACCATCTTCTGAAGGGGAAAATAATGAGAACAGGGATTGACCATAAGTTATGTTATATTTATTTGTAGCGTGCTCGGCTTCTCACCAGAGTGTCCCGGCGCGTGCAGTGGAAAAGGAAGCTAAAGCTTAGCAGTAACTCAAAGGGTTTTTAGTTTTTTCTTGAAGATTGTAGGATCCTGGATGCCCCACAATGTCAGTGGCAGTGTGTTCCAGGCGAAGCCAGCTATCCGGGCAAAAGAGCTCCCGCCAAGCCTTTGGCGGTTGAACCTAGAGGTCTGCATCAGTAGCTGAGAGGGGAAACGCAGCAGTCTCCCTGGGTTATGATAAGCAAATCTCTTCTGTAGGTAAATGAGGCCAAGACCATGGAGGGCCCTATGAGCAATGGTCAGCATTTAAATGTTATCCGAGACTCCACTAGGAGCCAGTGCAGGGTGTGCAGATCAGCGCGCACACTACACCTATTTGACAGACCCAGTACGAGTCTAGCTGCCGAGTTTTGGACTACTTGCAATTTCTTTAGGAGGTAGCTAGGGATACCCACAAAGAGTGCGGTCGCATAGTCCAGACTGGACAGGATCAACACACGGATCACCATTTCTTTGGCAGGTCTAGGGAGAAGAGGGAGAATTTTTCTCAGTGCCTTCAATGTGCCAAAACAGGTCCCAGCCAGCTTCTTGACCTGTGTTGAAAAGTTCCGATTTTTTGCGGCATTTCTCTCAGCACTTGGCAGGGGGAAGCCAGGGGGCTGCAGCCTCTCTCTGAGGTTGGCAGGAAACGAACCGTATAAGAGCACCTCAGACTACTCATTGCACTTAAGCTGAGCCTGAGCGAGCCAGTGAAACACAGAGGATAGACAGTGTTGCGCAGCAAGGACTGAGTTATCGTCCGTACCCCAAGAGACCAGAAGCTCAGTGTCATCAGCTTAGGTCATCACCTTAGCCCCTAATGATTCCGCTAGATAAACCAGGGGAGTGACATAGATGTTAAAAAGAAGGGGGGACTAAGGAATGATCCCTGCGGGTCACCAGTGGCCCCCTGCTGAAGAACAGAGGCAAACGAAGGAAGCCAGATCTGTTGTGACCGGCCCTCCAGGAAGGACTTGATCCAGCGCAGCACAGACCTGGAAACACCTATCTCAGAGAGGCGATCAAGGAGTAAGGAGTGGGGCACCGTGTCGAACGCGGCCTAGAGGTCTAGCATGACTAGAGCTGCTCTCCCGCCAGCGTCCACACACTCCCGGATCGCCTCGGACACCTCCAGCAACGCCTACTCTGTGCTGTGCAAAGGCTGCAAACCAGATTGTGCCAGGTGCAGCAGGCCCGATACCTCCACATGATTAGTGAGTTGATTTGTAACCACCTTTTCACAGACCTTAGGCAAACTTGACAGAAGCGAAATAGGACGATAGTTATCGGGTAGCAACGGGTCAAGAGATGGCTTCTTAAGGAGAGGAAGAATTAGTGCCTGTTTCCAGGACAAGGTGACCTTGGCCTTCCTAAGAAACGTTAACCATTAGGTTGACTTCGGGATTAATGACGTCCACAGCCGCAGCCAAGAGTCTAACAGCTTAAGGGTCGTTTGGAGAGCCTGACTACAAACCCTTAGGAATTTTAAGGGAGCAAGACGGATCGATTGGCAAAAAAGTGGAGAGTAACTTAACAGGGCCGGCCGCCGTGGGGCAGCTGCGGGAACCCTGGTAGGGGCCGCAAGAGTATCTTGAATTCTGCATATTTTATCCAGGAAAAACTTAGAAAGAGTGTTGCACCAGGACTCCGAAGCTGGCGTGGCAGGAGCCTGAGCAGTGGGGCACATAAAGCTTTGCACGATCACAAAGATTGCTTTTGTATTATTGTTAGCCAGGCCGATGCGTGAAGTGTAGTATCTACCTTTAGCGACCACAATGGCAGCATTATAGCTTGTTCGAGGCATATGAGCTGCAGATACTACACTTGGCATTAGATCGCCACCTGGCTTTTGTAGTCATGAGATAGGTGACGCCTCCCTTGGACGATAGTGCGCATGGGCATCGGCTCCATCCTTAGATTGTTTTTTCCGCCACTGGGTTCGGATGAACTTTTTCCGCTCCGGCTAGAAAAAGACTTTTCAAGCACTTTGAAGCACAAAAAACGTATTAAAACTTTACCGAACTACCTTCGATATCGACTAACATAGTTTTAGACTCCATCAGCCCGATTCCGGTCGTCGACGCGGGCCGTTGGGCCTATCCACGCCGTGAGGCCTACACCTCATGGAACGGACGCCATTCAAGAGATGCACCGGGTGTGGAGAAAAGTTTCCACACACTGACCACCACAAGGTCTGCAACCTGTGCTTATCGCCAGTTTCGCCTGCTGTATGTTGGCTGTCATGCAGTAGATGAACTCCAACTTTTTGAAACTGAATACAGAGAAGACAGAAGTCTTAGAATTTGGACAGAAAGCATCCATCTGGAACCACAACTGGTGGCCTACGACGGCGGGAGCATGTCTGGTGCCAGTGGTGAAAGCAAGGAACCTTGGGTTCATCTTTGACAAAGATCTGGCTTGGAAGTCACAGGTGAACCAGGTAGTGTCTGCATGTTTCACTGTGCTTAAAGGGCTGAGAAAGATCTTGCCGTTTATCCCTTACCATCCCAGGAAAACGGTGATAATCACCACTATCTTTTCAAGAATAGACTATGGCAATGCCCTCTATTTGGGAGCAGGGTGTGCACAACTGGCCAAATTGCAGTCTATTCAGAATGCCTCTGCCAGACTGCTACTCAGTCTGCCCAAATATCATTCCACCTCATAGGCCATTAGGCAGCTACACTGGCTCCCAGTCCAGAGTAGGATTGACTTCAAAGCGCTGTGCTTAGTGCACAAAGCATTGGCAGGAGTGGGGACCTCTGATCTCCAACATCTATTTTCAAGGTACATTCCAACCCGCCCGCTGAGGTCTGCCTCCCGCGGTCTGGCTTTGGTGTCTAAGATTAATAGACAACGTTGGGGAGGGTAGAGCTTCTCCCATCTGGCCTCGAAGCTTTGGAATGCATTACCTCAACAGCTAAGGCAAATTTCCAATCATCTGCGGTTCAGGAAGGAAATTAAAACATGGCTTTTTACTAGATAGCATGGCGGCAAGCACTTCAGTATGTTACCCTGCACAGCGCCAAGACGCCTCGGCATTAGTGCCCTTTACAAATACCAGCACTCACTCACTCACTCACTCAGAACACGACGAATCCAGCTGTACAGCCTGCGCGTCCTTTCGAGCCAAGAAAACCATCCGAGATCGGAGGGCCCGTCAACAATACATGCAGAGATCAGGTCCGGAACCGGTGGATATCTTTGACGAGTAGGTTCCGCTCGTTCCCGAAGAAGATTCCGTGATCTCCAAATAGTATCAGAGGCAGACGACTCAGATGACTCCATACCATCGGGTTAGCGCGTGAGTACTACTGCCCTTGCACCACACACAGCACCCAGATCGAAGGCAAAGGTCAACACTCTGCCTCCGGGGCCCAGTCACGACTGAAAAACCACTTTGAAAGCCCCACCATCGAACCCCGCTCCGAAGAAAGTAATTAAGCCTTCCGGTAGCTTGGTACCACGCAAGCTGCACGTGCCAATCCCACAAGCTCCCTCGGCATTGAAACCAAAATAAGTCTCGGCTCCGAAACCGTCGACTTCTAAAGACAAAGGTATGAAGCCAGCGTCCGACGCCCTCGAAGCCGACGAGACCAGCTTCCACTCTGAAGCCATTGTCTTCGGTACCAAAACCGACAAGGCCTGATTCCGATGCGCCCAAGCCCTCGAAAAAGCCTACGACACCGAAAACAACACCTTCGGTGCCGAAAACTACACCAAAGGACATTGTAACTCCTCCTAAGGCTAAAGACAGACAACAACCTCGTCCGGAACTGAAAAAATCGGCGCAGACAAGGTTCCACAAGGGGAAGACCTTTTCCAACCAGATCCTCTGCAAAAGAAGATCTACATTGACCCAAAGACAGGTCATGTATCTACTACACCACATAAGAGGAAGGCAGATAAAACACCCACACCTGTAGTACCTGCCAAAGAGAAGGACTCTGCCACATCTCCTATGCACCCTTCTTCTCCTATACTTCCTTCTCCTTCATCCCCTGTTCCTCTTAAGAATTCACCACAGATTTCTCATCCACATTCTCCTCTTCTGTCTTCACACTCACCTCAAACTGATGATGAGTATAGTTTAGGGAGAGGGATGGACCCAGATGAGCCTTTCCCATACCCTGTAGATGATACAGACTGGGAGTACCCAAATCCACAGGATGTGCCAGATATCCCTGGCCCACAGTCGTATCCATCAAAACCTTCTCCCCCCGAAGATAACATTGGTTTTGGTCATCTGCTGAACAGAACTGCCATTTACTATGTAGTCACTATGCATTCTGATGAGGCAGAGGAAGATATTCTGTTAGACACATTTGAACAATCGCAAAGGTCTGTTCTAATTCTTCCCATGATTAAAAGCGTCATATACATGCTCCAGAAATATTTAAAGACCCTGTACGTACTAGGATCCTGAACCCTAGAATTGAGAAAAAATATAGGCCTGCACCTGCAGATCCAGCCTACATTAAATGACAACAACCATTAGATTCACTAGTTGTGTCAAATGCAAGAAAAGGGCAAACTCACAAACGTCAGGTGAGGCACCCCCACCTGACAAAGAATCCAAAGTAATAGATGCTTCAGGGAAAAGAATAGCTGCGCAAGCTACCAACATATGGCGTATAGCTAACACACAAGCCCTCCTTTCAAGATATGATAGGGCTCATTACGATCAGTTAGAGAAACTACTAAAACATCTACCTGACCAATATAAGGAGCAGGCAAACGACCTTATACAAAAAGGCAAGCTAATTTCTAATGCCTCGATCAAGTGTGCACTAGATGTGGCAGACACTGCATCTAGCGCTGTAAACACTAGTGTCCTACTTAGAAGACATGCGTGGCTACGCATTTCGGGATTTAAACAGGAAGTACAAACTACCATTTTAAATCAACCATTTGATCAAAATCAACTGTTTGGACCAGAGGTAGACACAGCACTTGAGGAGATGAAGAAGGATACAGATACTGCCAAATCTATGGGAGCTTTACAGTCCACACAAGCTAAAAGTACCTTTCGGCGCTCCTTCTACAGAGGAGGCTCCAAACAGACTGGGCAGACAAAACAACATCCTTGAAATCTAACACACAAACATCCTCTAACAAGGGATATTTTAGAGGAGGATATAGAGGAAACAACAACAAAGGAAGAGGTCGGGGTAACAACAATAATCGAACCTCTTCCACTACAAAACAGTGACTTCCCTCTGCTTGCCCGACAGCATTCCACTCCTGTGGGGGGGCAGATTAACACAATTCCTACCTGTCTGGAATTCCATCACAACAGACAAGTGGGTAAGAGAAATTATCCAGTATGGCTACTGCCTCAAACTTATAGCAGCCCCTCCACACATACCACCCAGGCAGCGTCCAATGTCTGCAGAACACCTTACTCTGCTCGAACAAGAAGTTCTGTCGCTTCTTCAAAAGGACACAATAGAAATAGTTCCTTTACAACAGCAAAGAACAGGGGTTTACTCGCTATATTTTCTAATACCCAAGAAGGACGGGACACTAAAACCAATTCTCGACCTCAGGCCCCTCAATCATTACATACAATCAGATCATTTTCATATGATCACTTTACAAGTGCTCCCACTGCTGCAACAAGGCGATTTCCTTACAACACTAGATCTAAAGGACGCCTACTTTCACATTCCTATACATCCTGCTCACAGGAAGTATCTAAGGTTTGTACTGGAAGGACAACATTATCAGTTTAAAGTCCGTCCATTAGGAGTGACAATGGCACCAAGAGTATTCACAAAGTGCCTAGCAGTAGTAGCAGCACATCTCAGGAGACAACAAATACATGTCTTCCCTTATCTAGACGATTGGCACATAAAATCCAAGTCATTCAATCAGTGTGTCCAGCACACACATCAGACAATTCAAACATTGCACGACTTAGGGTTCACAATCAACTACACCAAGTCGCACCTGCAACCCTTTCCTATACATCAATATCTAGGGGCCACAATAAACACGTCTACAGCTCTAGCGTATCCCAGTCCAGCAAGGATACAGACCATTCAAACCTTAGTCACAGTCTTCCAACATCAACGCTCTCTCCAAGCCAGAGTGTTCATGAGACTAATAGGCATGATGGCATCTTGCATTTTTATTGTGCCATATGCAAGACTGCAGATGCGTCCGTTACAGGAATGTCTAGCACGACAGTGGAACCAGGCTCAAGGGCAACTAACAGATCTGGTGTTGGTAGACAGCCCCATACATCGCTCTCTGCAGTGGTGGAACACCAAAAACTTGACAAAGGGGCGGCCGTTCCTCGAACCTGTTCCACAAATAGAACTCACAGCAGACGCATCTTTCACAGGATAGGGAGCCCATCTCCTACATCATACGACACAAAGACAATGGACCATTCAACAAAGATTGTTACATATAAACTATCTAGAGCTACTAGCAATATTTTTAGCACTCAAAATATTTCAAGTACAAAACAAAGCTGTCTTAATACGGACGGACAACATGACAGCTATGTATTATATACAAAAGCAGGGGGGGCACACTCTCTACAACTGTCCCAGCTTGCACAGAACATTTGGAGATGGGCCATTCCACAACATATATATCTGCTAGCACAACACCTTCCAGGAGTTCACAATGAGATAGCAGATCTGTTGAGTTGTCAGACACAACAAATTCACGAATGGGAACTACATCCGCAAGTTCTTCAACCATTTTTCCACAAGTGGGGTCATCCAGACATAGATCTGTTCGCCACACAAGGAAACGCAAAATGCCCAACCTTCGTTGCCAGGTTTCCACACCCGCTGCCCAAGGGCAATGCGATATGGATGAACTGGTCAGGCAGATTTCCGTACTCTTTTCCGCCACAACCACTAATACCATTAGTAGTACGCAAGCTCAGACAACAGTTTCTCAAATTAATCCTGGTAGCTCCTACATGGGCACGCCAACCGTGGTTCACCACACTGCTAGAGCTCTTTCTAGTTCCACACCAAAAGTTACGCCTCACACCATCCCTGCTAACGCAGAACCATGAAGACATCAGACATCCAGACCCAAATCAACTGAATTTAGCGATCTGGCTCCTGAAATCTTAGAGTTTGGTTATCTTAATCTACCACCAGACTGTATGAACATCATTAAAGAGGCCAGGAGACCTACTACCAGAGCTTGTTATGCTGCTAAATGGAAGATATTTGCCATTTATTGCACCAATAACCAAATTGATCCCATGGACACGTCTATCCACAATATAATTTGCTACCTTTTACATTACAAAGATGTAACTTAGCATATTCATCAATACGCCTGCACCTTGCATTAATTGCTGCGTATTTCGAAAACAGACAACATCTGTCTCTTTTTAGAGTGCCTGCTATTGGAAGGATTAAAAAGAATCATTCCCCCCAGTTTACCACCTTCTCCAGTGTGGAGCCTAAACGTTGTTCTTACAAGACTCAAGGGACCTCCTTTTGAGCCTTTACACAAATGTGAATTGCAATTCCTCACCTGGAACATAGCTTCCTTATTGCTATTACCTCTCTTAGAAGAGTAAGTGAGATAAAAGCTTTCACAATACAAGAACCATTTTTACAACACACACCTTGACTAAACACTACTGTGTTGATGTGCAAGCCAAGCAGCAAGCTGCAATAGGCCAAAATGTGCCTAAAACTCTCTTTCAAACTACTGCAACAGATACAGGTGACCACCGCTAGGGGAGACACTGCTGCACAATCGATGCTAAGTGTAGTATCTGCAGCTCATATGACTCGAACGGAAAATGCTACTTACCAGTCTGCATCTGTTCTTGGCATGTAGAGCTGCAGATTACTACACGCCCTCTGCCTCCCCGGGACCTGTATCTGTTCCAGTTTTATCTTACTTAGATGCACACGCATGGGCATCCTTTTCTTTACTTCTACTAACTCCATAATTTCCCATCATGGCGAAAAACATTCTAAGGATGGAGCCGATGCCCATGCGCACTATCGTCCAAGGGAGGAGTCACCTATCTCGTGACTACAAAAGACTTCTTCCAAGAAGACAACATGCAGCGCCAGGTGGCAATCTAATGCTAAGTGTAGAAATCTGCAGCTCTATATGCCAAGAACAGATGCATACTAGTAAGTAGCATTTTCCTTTTTTTTGGCCCCAAGTGCGAGTTTAGCTTTAGAACAGTCTCCACTGGAGCGCCACACCCTCTCTAATACTTTGCAGTCATGTTTCAAAGCTTTTAGCTTGGGAGAAAACCAGGGTTTGGAGGGGGAATCTCTTGTCAGCCTAGGCAGACTCAAAGCAGATGGGGCAGAAACCGAATCAGCAATCCAGTCCGAGAACCTGGACACATTACCCTCGAGGTCCTCCTCTTTAGTGACACTGGTTAATTAAGGGGAGGGGGTTTTAAATGAGTTCTTAAGTTCATTAACAATGTACTTTACTTGAAAACTGATGTCACTAAGGACAAAAAGAAGGAACAGACCAAAATGAATAGAAACTGTAGAAATTAGTCTCGTCTCATGTACCAGTAGGTCCATGTTGTGATACAATGTATAACTGCTGTAACATGGATACTGCTTGTTATAATGGACAATAAAGAAATGTTAAAAATCCGTTCCTCCTCTGCCAGAGAATAAACACAAATCATAAACAACTGCATGGTCTCTCAAGTTGTTGACCACACAATCTCTGGGTCGACGTTACCCATTTTGCTTTGATCACAGGTTGGGGTGCTTCCTGTTGGGAGTTCCTTTGTGTTAATTCAGTAACAGTTTGGGGCTAATTGGTATGGGCAATTGTTTGTTGCCAGGTTTGGAGTCTCTATCAGGGTCAGTAGTGGCTACAATATTTGTATGGGACTTCAACTGGGTAGAAATAGGAGAAACTAGGATAGCTGTTCTTTTGGGGGCTTCTCCATCACCCCCAAGTGAAAGCCTCCTCTCCGTGAATTCTATTTCATTCGCAATCACACCGATGAAGAGAATCAGATTTGTGGCTTTGGACATCACATTTACCAGTGAACCAATCAGACCTGTACTATTTTTCATTGGTGTGTCTCTATCACCACTTAAGCCTACTGCATTGAGTGTATGCCTTTAAACAGAGGCAGCTCCTCCTTTGAAGGCAGAGAAGCATCGCCCCACTGCTTTTTAGCAGTGTAATTAAAGTAAACATCACAAGTCTATAACTAGTTGTTGTTATTATTTTATGTTTTCCTGCTGCTGCAGCTCTCCGTGCAGGTGGGGCTGCTCTGCTCTTAGAGCAGGGCAGGGGAGGACTGGTTTGCCCACTCAAAGTGCTCATGAGCGCTGGGCCAGTCGTCTCGGGCCGGCCAAACAGTCATGCACTCTTTCTTTGCATGTTCTCCACCCAGGCTGCATTACAGCCTGGGTGGAGAACATGCCCAGGCCCCCAGTCCCTGGCTGAGCGCCGAACCACAGACACAGACAACCTCAGACCTATCACAAGATTGCATTGCAGCGTTGTGATTTACTATGGGGAGCTGGTGGCTTCCTGCTTCCCTGTTCCAGCCTGAAGAGAACGACAGAGGGGAGACAAGGAGGGATGCAGCAATCTGTTGTATTTTATTTTTTGTAAACTCCCTCCCCACCCCCTACTCCCGATCCGTCCCAGCCGATCCGGTCTTTAACCCCTTGGGTGCGGCCGCGATTCTGCGCCTGTGCGGCGTTTTCCGTAGTGGGCGGGTTCATGACGGCCCCCAGCCATCATCAGCACTCGCCCACCGTAATGCTTGTCGGCTGGGGACCGTCATCAGCATCGAAGGGGTTAAACAACCCAGGCTTCAAGCTTAGTCACAAAGATAGAAATGCAAACAACATTACCGTTAGCAAAGCAAAATACTATGTCTCCTAAGAAGGCCTAACACAAATTATCACAGTACAAATCTCTTATCCCCACAGTTTGGGGATAATCACCACTAAAACCCTTGCCTAATAATTGGTTTTATATAGCGCTTACTACCCCTGAAGAGACCTTGAAGCACTTTACGGAGATTAGCATGCTAATCTGATAGAGACTTCTAGCTGCAGGTTCCTTACCTTTGAATTTCCTAAGCGTCAGGCTGGATCCGGAAATGTTTGCTCGAGCAATACCCCTTGCGCGTGCCGTGGGTGTCTCCATTTAGCTCAATGTGACTTCGCCGATGTAGTTAGCGTCTGTTATGATGTTGCGGCCACCTATGTAGGCGCCACCCAGGCGCATGGACGTTAGTTCTTTTCTTTCTGCGCCAGTTAAGCGCCGATCCGGGAAGGGCTACCCCTCTGTCGCTTTTTGACAGGCCTTTTTTGACTTTGTGTACTTCGGAATTTTGTGAAACATCGTGTGGGAGGATGTCTTTAAGAAGACAGGATTTAAATCGTTTGATGTCGGTCACCGATCCTCACCTCGTCTGGTCCTGGTATCTCGAGCGCGACCCAAATAGAAGTTGTGCTCAGACTGACGGGCTATGGTTCTGAAGGCCTTGCGGGAGCGGGCTATGAAGCTCCTGGCAGCCCGGCAGTCGACACCAACCAGTGAGACTCCCGAGGTCCCGATCGAAGAAGAGGAGGTCGAGGGACTGCCCCAGAGCCTATCGTCCTCTTCGTCCCAGTCGAGATCATCGGGACACTCCGGGGAAGAGCCACAAGAAGAAGTAATCCAAGCTGAATTCATCTTCCCCTAAACTGTCGTCCGTCGACAAACGAGGTAAGTAGCACTGACGCCCTAGGCACGGTTCTGCAGAGCTGGAGCCAGGGTCGACTTCGCGCCTCCCTCCTTTCCTGGGAGCCGGAGCGACCCCTGCTCAAATGAAAGGTTTTTACGAGGCCATGCGCCGCGTATTTGAGCGTGTCAGAACCAAAGACGGTGGCAGGCCCATCCTTATCCCCGACTACACAGAGTCAGAACGCTCTATGCCGATTCAGACATCGACCGAACCCAGGGGTTCTATGTCATCTCCTGAACATTTTGAGGATATTTTAGGCTCTAGAAAGCAATGGGAGGGTCTATAGACCCTTTAGAACACCAGGATGTTTCTGCAGAGCAGGCGGACTGGTATGTGGAACTTGGGCCAGTGGACTGGACTCTTCCCCCAGATACTGGCATGCTGTCTCCGCCAACTGGGGCTACGGACTAGGGGGGTATCTTATGGCATGGTGGTTAAGAGGGCAGCCAAGGTCCTCACACTAGAGTTGCCCTTTGTGCTTCAGCCTGGGGCTTCCACCTCTAAACCCCTCTTTCCCTTCATTGGGGCACTTACTGATGTCCTTCTAGGCGCGTGGTCCAAGCCTAACTCAGGGACTCCTGTGAATAGGACAATTGCACGCCACCATCGCCCAGCTCCGGGCAACCCAAAGATCCTCAGCCAACACCCCAACCCTGAAAGCTTGGTGGTGCAGGCTTCTACATGCCAAGGCACGTTCCCTTCCAGCCCTCCGGATAGGGAAATCAAGACGCTGGGTTCACTTGGAACGAAAATGTTTTCTTCCTCTAGCCTGGCATTGCGGTTGGTGAATACTGTATGCTTATTGGGCCTTTTCTCCTACTCCATTTGGGAGACAGTTGGGGAAGTGCTGCGGCCCGGGCTGTGCTCTTGCAGGTGGTTAAGGACGGGAGAGATGCAGCAAAATTCACCATAAGGTATGGCCTTAACACGACTGATTCGCTGGGCAGAGCGATTTCTTCGTAGTTATTTCTTAATTGTCTGAGAAGCCAGTGGTCCTAAGCCAGGCGCCACGCCTGGCTTAGGACAACTGGCTTCTCAAGCGATGTCCAGGCAAATTTGATAGGCATGCCATTTGATGGATCCCGTCTTTTTGGGGAAAAGACAGACTTGTCCCTCGTGAGGTTCAGGGGCTCTCGAGCTACGGCCAGGTCCTTAGGCCTGTCTTCTACACCTTGTGGCTAGTCTAGCTTTCACCCCTTTCGTGGCAACAGAAGGGGTTTCCAGCCACGTGAGCCCTATCCCAGCCACCGTCCTGCGCAGGCTTCCCAAGTTGTGCGGGAAAGTGGACGCGGTTCATTCTGACCAAGGAATGGAAGCCAAAAGTAGTCTGCCACCCTCCCCTTGGCAGCTTCAGCCACCAAGCACTCCTATTCTGACTCTGCAAGACCAGCCCACTCCCGTTAGTGGGAGAATCCAGCCCCATCATCTCTCCTACTGGAGGTCCATAACATTGGACAAGTGGGTCTTGCAGATCATTCAGAAGGGCTATTCTTTTCCTTTCCTTTCTTTTTCTCCTCCTATTCTGCCAAATCAAGAACGGCTGGCGGAGGATCCTTTAAAATTGCTCCAAGAGGAATTTACAGCTCTCTTGACCAAAGGAGCCATAGAGAGGGTCCCGGATTCAGAAGGAGGCAGTGGTTTGTTATTCCTGCTACTTTCTGATTCCAATGAAGAAGATAGGGGTGTGACCCATTTTAGATCTTCGCCCGTCAATCTCTCCTCAAGTAGGAGTAGTTCTAAATGCTCACTTTAGCTCTGGTCTTGTCTGTTCTAGACCAAGAAGAATGGATGGTAGCGTTTGACTTGCAGAATGCGTATTTTCACATCCCCATCCTGCCGGACCACAGTTTACTGTGCTTCCCTTCGTCCTTACCACTGTCCCTCGGATGTTCCCCAAGGTGATGGCAATGGTCGTAGGTCATCTGCGCAGGTTCGGGGGTGTCAGTCTTCCCACACCTCGACCACTGGCTGTTGAAGGCGTCCTCGAGCCAGGCTGTCATCTCCCACCTTCAGACTACGGCGGATCTCCTGCATTCACTGGGGTTCTCTATAAACATGCCGAAGTCACACCTGACTCCTTTTCAGATGCTCCCTTTCATCTGGGCTGTTCTGTGCACAGTGCAGTTTCTGGCCTATTATTACGAGCAGCGGATCCAGGATATTAAGGTTATGATTCGGATGTTTCAGCATCTATTCTTGATTTTGGTGAGACTGACTCTGAGACTGTTGGGCCTCGTGGCCTCCTGCATCCTGTTAGTAAAGCATGGCAGGTGGCATATGTGGGCTCTGTCGTGGGACCTGAAGTTCCAGTGGGCACAGCATCAGTGAATTCTCACAGATGTGATCCAGATCTCAGAAGGAACTGCGAGAGATCTGCTGTGGTGGTTGACAAACCACGATTGGGTCAACGGCAGACCCCTCTCCCTTCCCCAACCAGATCTCAGTTGTGAGATAAGCGTCACTTCTGAGATGGGACGGTCAACTGGGAGAGGTGGAGATCAGGGGACCAATGGTCTCCGGCGGAGTCGGGCTCCACATCAATTTGTTGGAGCTTTGAGCGATTTGATTGATATTGAAGGTATTGCCTCCCTCTGTCAAGAGGAAGCTATTACAGGTGTTCACGGACAACACCACCGCCATGTGGTACTTCAACAAGCAGAACAGGTTGGGGTCGTGGACCCTTTGTCGAGAGACCCTGCGTCTCTGGACATGGTTGGAACAGCAGGGCCTACCCTTGTTGGTTCAACACCTGGCAGGTTCTCTGAATGAAACGGCTGACAAACTCAGCCGTCTATGCCTGGCGGATCACTAAGTGTGTCACCAGTTGGAGATATGGCGCAAGGTCTCTTTCAGCCCTGTGAAGATCCTTCATTAGATCTGTTTGCCTCTGAAGAAAAAGCTCAGTGTCAGCAATACTGCGATTGAGCTGCGGCAGTTGATGGCTTTTGATGGCTTTTGACCTTCCTCCTGAAATATGCAACATTATTTTGTCAGAAGTTTGTATTATACTGTGCAGAAAGGTCTATTGACCCTCTTTCTGCTTCTCTTTCCACTTCTGTTCATTCTAACCCTTGCTCAGCTTTTAAGCTTCTGCTCTATCCACTTTTTTGTAGCTGCCAGACCAACATTCTTTTTTCAGGTCTCAAATTGTTAATTTTTGAGGTGTCTGGTTCACTTGTTTCCGCCCTCGCCCTGTGTTATGCCCTGGTAAGACCTTAATTTGGTCCTCGCTTTTCTTTGTGTGCTCCCTTTAAGCCTCTACAACTGTCCCCTACGGCTGCTCATCATCGTGACAGCCTTTTTTAGTGGCGATTTACATCTGTCCGGAGGGTGAGTGAGTTGCAGGCGCTATCTTGTACACCTCCCTACATTGTATGCCTTTTCCAGACAAAGTGATGCTTTGCACCAGTGCTTCATTCTTGCTGAAGGTGGTGACTACATTCCAACTGGGTCAGTCCATCGTACTGCCCACCTTCGTTGCTCCCTCACGTCCCTCTAAGGAAGAGCAGCTTCTCCACCTCCAGGACCCAAAAAGCACCTTGTTCTACCTTGACTGAACAAGAGTTCCAGGTGGACGACCAGCTCTTTGTGAGGTACGTGGGAGCTAAGAAGAAGGCAGTGCAGAAAAGGACCATCACTCACTGGGTCGTTCTCTGCATTAAGATCTGCTATGGCATGGCAAAAAAGCAGCCCCCTGAGGGATGAAGGGCCCATTCCACTAGGGGAAAGGCTGCGACTACTACCTTGACTCGGGGTGTCCCAGTCCTGGACATCTGCCAGGCAGCAATGTGGGCATCTTTGCACTTGTTTGCCAAGCACTACTGTCTGGACAGTCAGTTCGGCTGGGACAGGCATTTTGCTCGTTCAGTCCTGCAGGACTTCCTAGTGTAAGGTATTGGTCCGCAACCCACTGCCTGAATGGTATTGCTTGGGTATCTAATTCAAAGGTAAGAAATCTGCCGCTAGAAGTCTCTATCAGATAACTCATTATCTGGTAGAGACTCTTTGTAGTTGCAGATTCCTTACAGGCCCACCCATGTTTCCCCGCTTTGCCTACTGATTTTGTTAAGGCTAGTGTTACTCCCCTTTTCAGGGCCCTAGTTTTTCACACGTTTGCATCAGTTACTTCGTGGCTCTGCGCTTCTGGCGTGGAAAAACAAAAAGTACTGATGTCTGAGCGCCTGGGTGGTGCCTATATATGTGACCGCGACGTCATTAACGACGACGTCACTCAGAGTTTCACGGAGCCACCCGAAGGGGTATTGCTCGAGCAAATGTTTCTGGATCCTGTCTGACACCTGGGAAATTCAAAGGTAAGGAATCTGCAGCTAGATATTCTCTACCAGATAATGCGTTAGCAAAAGTAAGTAACTGGTTCCTCCGAAACCCAAAGTTAGTGGTTTACATAGTGGTTATTGTTGGTCATTGCGATTAGTCATGTGCTCTCAAGAAAAAATTGCATACATTTACTTGTTGTGGTTTCAAATGAATAGTTGGTTATTAGTTAGGCTGGGGAGATTAGGTGATGTTAGATTACAGGGATGCGGTTTCAAAGAGGAGAGGCTATGAGTTGTGAAATGAATTATCAGCCAATTATTGGATTACAATAAGAAGGATTGAGGAAGGCAGACCTGAGATTTAGAGGAGGCCATACTCCGAAATAAAAGGTATGCAGAGGATGGAAGACGTTCACTGAAGAAAGTTTGTACGTCAAGGTAAATTTTTTATTCAGGGTTTTAGAAGTATGACAATGTTAACAATTCATCCAAAACAAGTGTAAACATGGCATACATTGCATACAAAGAGATTGTAAATGGTGATGCTTAGCTCCTCAAAAGTGGAATGAATGGCTATCCGCTCTGCTTGACTGATCAGGGTTCCACGTGTGATGGAAGATGACAGTCCCTTTAAAACCACATTCGTGTTAGGGAACACAGTTTTGGAATTTGGAAAAATTCTAAAAATACCACAAATAAAGTGTCAGAAGAAAACATTTGTGTCTGTACAAAACATTCACTTTTTTCACAGAAACCTTGAACATCCTTCCTCTGTATTGCTGAAACTGTGAGACTCCTGTAGCAAAATAAATCTCTGCAGATTTTCATAGAGCAACAACACTCCACCCTTAAATGCTCATTCACATTAACATATGCTATTCACAAAAAAGAAATGCAGCTCATTAACTTTATCTTAACTTTTCATAATAAACAGATCTAGCTTATAGGCTTGGCTTGCCTTGCCTTCATAACCAGTAAGACCCTGCTGTTTTGATCAAAAGCTTTCACAGGGCAACCAGGTAAGAACACACACCATGATTATCAAATTATCTAGGGCAAGCTGTTAGTAAGCATCACAATGGCATGGGCAAGCTCCATCCATCACAGTGGCATGTTTGATCCAAATGACAAACATAATAGCTTCAGTCGATAGAGCCTGTCTCAAGCAGCTTGATAATAAAATGATCATAGATGGATCAATAATTAGCCCTTTTTGCTGTTGTGAAAAGCCACCAGAAATCAAAAGCTGAGCCAGCATCTGGGCAGAGCCCCAGTCTCTTCTGTAGTAGTCCTTAAAGCTCCTTTTTGGATCACATAGGTTCTGGCGACAGCTGTTCGGTCAAGTCAGACCTAAAAGTGTAACCATTTAGTTGAGAAAATGGTGCCTTTAGAAGATAATGAAGTGTTATTTCTAACCTATATTTTCACATAAACATTATGAATTTCCATGTAAATTTTTGGGCAAAAAATGTTATCTTCCCTTTCCTCCTTTCATAATGGATCTTCTATTTAAACCTTACCCTAGTGGGGCGATTAGATAAGAAAGTCGGATGAGCATTCTGAATGCCTCCTCTGTTCTACTCACTGCAGCATTGGTGTTTGGCCAGGTACCTCATTGGTTCCCACTAAGATGGCATTATTTCTCATATACCAGCACAATGTATGGATATCAATTGTGTACGATTGCACTTTGGGGCTGGGGTGATTCTTGAGGGGTAATGTAATGTAATGTAATATGTTTCTTATATAGCGCGGGCTACACTCCAGGAGCATCTTTGCGCTTTTAGAAAAAGAACCTGAAGCCTAAAACCGGTGGTCTGGTGGATCGGTACAGTTTAGATTAGGTATATACTTTGTATTTCGGATAGAGTATAGATCCAAGTTTTGAGGGTCTTTCTAAAGATGGATTCAGTGGAGATTAAGCGGAGGTGTGGTGGGAGCGTGTTCCAAGCTTTGGAGCCTAGAACTGCCAGGGCTTTCCCTCCTCTCGTTTTGAGTCTAAACTTGGGAATGGTGGGAGGTTGGCAGTTTGGGATCCAAGACATCGTGAGGGGGTGTAGTTATGTTATGTTATGTTATGTTATTGGATCATTTTTATAGCGCACGGCTACTCAGAAAGAGTGTCCCGGCGCTTTTATTGGAAAAGACAAGAAAACTGCAGCATAATAACATAACACCAAATAAAAGACTAAAAGAGTAGTGAGCCAGAGATACCAAAAAGGACGGCTACTGAGTGAAAAGCCACGTCTTAAGGCCTTTCCTAAAAGCCAATAAGCTAGTGGCACCCCGCAGGGCCAGCGGCAGAGAGTTCCATAGCTGAGATGCCAGCACTCCAAAAGAGCGCCCACCAAGGCGCGCTTTCTTTACCCGAGGGACGACAGCAAGGTGCAGGGATTCCGACCTCAGAGACCTGGTCGGATGATAAAAGACCATTCTCTTTTGGAGGTACTTAGCTCCCCCCTTGTGAAGAGCTTTATAGACCAAGGTCAAAGCCTTAAAGGCGATCCTCTTACGAATGGGCAACCAATGTAACGTTACCAGCAAGCCCGAGGCACTGGAGCGCCTACTAAGGCCGAAGATAGCCCTGGCCGCGGCGTTCTGCACCACTTGAAGGCGCTGCAGCAGGTACTCGGGAAGGCCCAGGTAGAGAATGTTGGAATAATCCAACCTGGACCCAATCAGAGCCTGAACTGTCAGCGTCCTATGTTCCACGGATAACAAAGGAAGAAACCTCCGCAGCATCCTAAGGATGCCAAAGCACATGCCAGACACCCCCAGGATCTGCGATTTCAAGGTTAACCTGTTATCCAGCTTCACCCCCAGATTCTTTACAACCTGAGAGGAGCAGGATGGAGGGAACATATCCTGTGGCCACCAAGTCTGCCAGTCAGGCTCGGTGTCGCACCCAAAGAAAAGTACTTCGGACTTGTCGGAATTGCACTTGAGGCTGTTAAGATGGAACCAATGAAAAACAGCCCCAAGGCAATCCCGAATACTCTCCCCATCAAAGTCGCCTCCTCTCGAACAAGAGAAGAGGAGCTGGGTGTCATCCGCATAGGATACGATCTGGGCACCATGTGACTCCACCAGTGCCGCCAACGGGGTCATGATGATGTTAAAGAGGGTCGGGCTCAAAATAGAGCCCTGAGGGACCCCGACTCCCAGAGGCGGCATCACGGCGGAATCAGGCGGGGCCCAGATCGTTTGCCGGCGGCCGGCAAGAAAGGAAGAAAACCAGTCGAACACCGTCCCCCGTATGCCTATCTCGCGAAGTCTTGCGAGGAGACCATCATGGGGAACGGTGTCGAAAGCCGCCGACAAGTCTAGCATCACCAGCATGACTTTGCCCCCAGAGTCCAGAACCCCTTTGATGGAGTGTTTGAACATACTCTGTATGTAGCTGTATGTAGCATACTCTGTATGTAGCTAGGTCCTTTCCCATTAAAGGCTCTGTAGGTGATCAGGAGAATTTTAAAGACCAACCGTTTGTGAATAGGCAGCCAGTGCAGGATATTCAGTGCTGCTGTGGCTGATGTTCTCCTTTTCCATCCTAACACCAGTCTGGCTGCGGCGTGCTGCACCATTTGTAGTTTGTGGCAAATTTCTCTGTTGGTACCTGCGTAAAGGCTGTTGCAGTAGTCGATGCGGGAGGTTATAAGGGCTACTGCAACCATTTTCCTTGCTGAGAGGGGAATCAGATCGAAGAATTTTCTAAGCCCTTTTATAATGCCAAAGCAGGTCCCAGCTACGGCCACTGCTTGCTGTTTGAAACGAAGGGTGAGGTCGAATTTGATCCCTAGGTTTTGGACTGAGAGGGCGGTATGGGGGGTGGGGGGGGCAATGGCATCCTCTGGCCACCAGGATTCAGGATTGAATTGGTTTCCTTTACCAAAAGGTAAAATCTCAGTTTTACCGGAGTTACACTTAAGGTGGTTCATGTCCATCCATTTTTAATCCTTTAAGGCAGTTCTTGAGTTTCATTTCAGCTTCACCGGTATTGGTAGGGACTTAGCATTGTGATGAACTAGTATTTACATTTGCCACAATATTCCTAAGATCTTTTTTTGAATTGTGAGTCCTGGGAGTGATTTGAAAAGGTGTTTGGAATGCATCAGTTTGTATACTTTACTTTTTATTTAGATTTGTATGACATTTGTAAGTCTGAATTTGGATAGTCCATTAATTTTGGGGCCTTTGCTTTGTTGTTTGCTTTATTTGATAACTTTTTCCTTTTAAGAGGACTCTTGCCATATAGTCTCATAAAATAAAACTGAGCTACCACCAATGAGATAATGGCAGAGATAACAAAAGAAGCTTTTCTGTTAAAAAAAATAAAATGACCGCAGAAACATTACAACAGATCCACCACCTTCCAAGCTCCTATCAGTAGCAGAATGGTTCTTTTATATTGGCAATAATTTTTCTTCTAAAAATTAAGGACCATCCAGCTGTATCTGAGTACTGGTCTGTCCATGCACAGCATTCCCATGACCACAAGCAAGGTGGGTCTACACCCCATCTAGGGGAAGCAAATCATGTACATATAGTGGCTGAATTGAATGGCACAATGCTTCTAGATGCATTGGCGTAATCTGATTTACTAAGGTCAAACATTTCTGCATGTTAATGAAATACACTTAGAATTTTGCAATACTTTAATCATATTTTTACACATGCTCTGCAAGATGTCTTTAAAAATGAAGGTTTTTCTAAAGTTCAGCGGTGCAGGACACCCTAGTTACTTCCTTTCGTTAACTGCAATTAACCTTTAAATAAATGCTTTCCTGTTTATTTAACATCTATTATTTAACATCTTATTAATGAGAGTACTGAGTTGAATTAACCGCATCCCAGTGCTGTCCGGTGACTGCATGTATAGGTCAGGACAGCGGCCTCCGGGCTGTACATTCAATCAATCAATCAATCACTTGTAAAGCGCACTACTTACCCGTGAGGTTCTCAAGGCGCTGAGGGGAGGGGGGGTGCTGCTACTGCTCGAAGAGCCAGGTCTTGAGGAGTTTTCTGAAGGTGAGTAGGTCTTGGGTCTGTGGCAGGTGGGTAGGGAGGGTGTTCCAGGTCTTGGCGGCGAGGAAGGAGAAGGATCTGCCGCCGGAGGTTGTTCATTGGATGCGGTGGCGGTTGCGAGGGCGAAGCCTGGCGGGTTGGAATGTAGAAGCTGAGTCTGCTGTTCAGGTAGGCTGGTCCGGTGTTGTGGAGTGCTTTGTGTACGTGGGTGAGGAGCTTGAAGGCGATCCTCTTGTTGACGGGGAGCCAGTGCAGGTGGGGGGGTTGAAGTGGCTTCGGCGAGGGATGTTGAGGATCAGTCGGGCGGAGGCGTTTTGGAAGCGTTGTAGTTACCATAGGTGTTTGGCAGGGATTCCTACGTAGAGTGCGTTGCTGTAGTCCTGTCTGCTGCTGACGAGGGCTTGGGTCACCGTTCTTCTTGTTTCAGTCGGGATCCATTTGTAGATCATGCGGAGGGTGTTGTAGCAGGCAGAGGAGATGGCGTTGACCTGCTTCGACATGGAGAGGGAGGAGTTGAGGATGAATCCTAGGTTGCGTGCGTGGTCCGTGGGTGTCGGTGCTGTTCCCAGTGTGGTCGGCCACCAGGAGTCGTCCCAGGCAGAGTGGGTGGGACCGATGATGAGGATCTCTGTCTTGTCCGAGTTAAGTTTCAGACGGCTGCTCCTCATCCACTCGGCGACAGTCTTCATTCCCTCGTGGAGGTTGGTTTTGGCAGTGTGTGGGTTCTTGGTGAGGGAGAAGATGAGCCGAGTGTCGTCGGCGTAGGAGATGATGTTGAGGTTGTGCTGGCGGGCCACTTGTGTGAGGGGGGCCATGTATTTATTTATTTATAAAGTTTTATATAGCGCGAACAAGATCCCGAAGGATATCAGAGCGCTTTACAATAAGTTGGTGGAGAGGACAAAATGAAATATACACAGCAATTGTGGAAAGAAAGAAGAAAAAAAAAGATAAACAGTAAGCAATGGTACACATAAAAGGTGCAATATTAGGCAGACGATGTGGTCTGTGACTGTTAGTTGTGCTATGGAACTAGGAACCAAGAGATATGGCTGGGTTCAAACTGGAATGGCATGGTGAGCAAAAAAACGAGGTATTTAGGCCCAGACCTCTGTACTGGGATGAATGTATGACATTGTTCTGCATTCTGTCCATCAACTGTTGTTTGTTGCAGAAAGGTGACAACTCCTTTCCTAATCATCTTTCTTGCCTCGGTCTTTCATGAACTGTTAATCCTTATCTTGCTCCTTCTCTCTGGGGTCATTTTGGGAGGGTCTTTAAAAAGTGATTGTTTTGTACACTTGATAGTCTGAACTCTCCTATTTGAAAGGGCTTTCATGCACGATAATAAGGAAAAATGTTTTAGTGTAATAAAATATTTGCCTAAGATCACACAATTTGAACGAGGAAGCCACCATTTATCCAGGTTTTCTGGTTTTGCTTTGTTGAAATCAGCCAGCAAATGGGTATCTGTCTTTTCACATGTTAAGGCTTTGTAGACGTTGAACAAGGTCGGGCTGAGGGATGAACCCTGGGGTACGCGCAAGATGATGTTGGTGGCTTCAGATCGGAAGGGTGGGAGGCGGACTCTCTTGGTTCTGCCGGAGAGGAAGGACGTGATCCAGTCCAGGGCTTTTTCTCGCATTCCGGCTTCTTGGAGGCGTGTTTTTAGTGTGTGGTGGCAGACCGTTTCGAAGGCGGCCGACCGGTCCAGGAGGATGAGGGCTGATGTCTCGCTGTTGTCGAGTTGGCGCCTGATGTAGTCCGTGGCGGCGATGAGGGCTGTCTCGGTGCTGTGGTTTTGTCTGAAACCGGACTGGGACTGGTCTAGGATGTTCTCCTCGAGGTGGCGGGTCAGTTGCATGTTGCCGATTTTCTCGATGACCTTCGCCGGGAAGGGGAGCAGGGAGATGGGCCGGAAGTTCTTGAGGTCCTTGGGTCCACCTTGGGTTTCTTGAGGAGGTTGTTGATTTCGGCGTGCTTCCATCTTTCCGGGAATGTCGCTGTTTCGAAGGAGATGTCGATGACCTTCCGTAGTTGGGGTGTGATGGTTGTGTCAGCTTTGTTGAATATGTGGTGTGGGCAGGGGTCCGATGGTGATCCTGAGTGGATGGACTTCATGGCCTTGCGCGTCTCATTGACGTTGGACCAGAAGGTCAGGTGGATGGTGCTGGTGGTGTTCGAGGGGGTGTTAGAGTCTGGCGCTGTCGGGGTGGTCGAGGTGTTCAAGCTGTCGCGGATGTCGGCTATCTTGTGGTGGAAGAAGGTGGCCAGTGAGTCGCACAGATCTTGTGAAGGCGGGATGTTGTTGGTGTTGGTGCTGGGGTTGGAGAGTTCATTCACTATGTTGAATAGATCTTTGCTGTCATGTGCGTTGTTGTACAGTCGCGCGTTGAAGAAGGATCTCTTGGCTGTTCTTATGAGGTGGTGATATCTGTGGATACATTGAGCATCATTGAGTACCACTGGCTAGAAACTAGAGAGTAAAACGTTGTTTCTGGTATTGTGAAGAAGAGAATGCAGGCAATCAAAACCTTACAAATCCTAGCATTATGTCTATGCCCATATTTCACAGTAGTCCAGAGAGACCTTATTAAGATGAGAGAAGAGACATTCTAAGCTCAGAGGAAGACAGAACCTTTAAACAGGCATTTGCATAAGAGTAGCATTGTCAGTCGCAGATAGCACCAAAGCCACTAACCCATTCAAGGGACAATGAAGGTAACTAGGTGGAGCTAGAAACAAAAATCCCTTTACCAGTATATTTTCCTAATTTGTTAACGTGTTCTTCTCTACAGCTATCCTAATGCTAGGATCATTTATGTTTCTGGCGATACTTCAAAACATTAAAAAAGATGACAGACACTCATTAAAGAGAGAGGAAATAGCCTCACCAACCCAATGAGGGAACAGTTAATCCAATCAGTCACCCGCCCTAAAACATTCACCTATGTACCAGAAACTAATTTCAGTGAGCAAGGTAATAAAACTTTGACACCTTCCAGTGGTGACAGTTAATGGACTTAGAAGCTCCGGTATACCCAAATACCACAAGAAAACCCCTGTGACATAGAGGGAGGGAATTCATACAGCTGGATTTAAATAGTAACCATGATTATGTTTAAACTGCCTTCCACTACCGTCCGAGGAGCCCTCCAAGGAGTCGAATTTTCAAATATCTTTTGTGATGAGGCTGTTATAAACACCTCAGCATGTTTATCTCCAAGCTCCAGAGTCCTAGACAACAAAGTAAGAGAGAGACTAATCTTAATTGCTGAACAATTCGTTTGTTGGGAAATATCGTGCAGCGCCAGGACGCCGGAGGAGCCAAGCGGACCCTTGTGTAGCTGACCCCCTGTGGAATCTGCGCCAAATCCCACGACTCGCCGGACCCGCTTCGCGGGTCCCGCAGCGCGTCTTCGTCATCTGCCAGGAGGCAGCAACTGACTGTTGAGGAGGAGCGCGGGGCAGGTGAGCAACCAGCGGGGCTGCGAGCATTGGCAGGGGACTCCAGTGTCCAGGAGCCCCTGCGCGCCCAATTACTATCACCTGGGCTGCTCTCCCCGCTGGCCACGCCCCCCCGCCAACGGAGGTAAAACCAAGCCTCACCTTCCTGCCTGTGGGACTCGTTTGTTGGGAAATATCGTGCAGCGCCAGGACGCCGGAGGAGCCAAGCGGACCCTTGTGTAGCTGACCCCCTGTGGAATCTGCGCCAAATCCCACGACTCGCCGGACCCGCTTCGCGGGTCCCGCAGCGCGTCTTCGTCATCTGCCAGGAGGCAGCAACTGACTGTTGAGGAGGAGCGCGGGGCAGGTGAGCAACCAGCGGGGCTGCGAGCATTGGCAGGGGACTCCAGTGTCCAGGAGCCCCTGCGCGCCCAATTACTATCACCTGGGCTGCTCTCCCCGCTGGCCACGCCCCCCCGCCAACGGAGGTAAAACCAAGCCTCACCTTCCTGCCTGTGGGACTCGTTTGTTGGGAAATATCGTGCAGCGCCAGGACGCCGGAGGAGCCAAGCGGACCCTTGTGTAGCTGACCCCCTGTGGAATCTGCGCCAAATCCCACGACTCGCCGGACCCGCTTCGCGGGTCCCGCAGCGCGTCTTCGTCATCTGCCAGGAGGCAGCAACTGACTGTTGAGGAGGAGCGCGGGGCAGGTGAGCAACCAGCGGGGCTGCGAGCATTGGCAGGGGACTCCAGTGTCCAGGAGCCCCTGCGCGCCCAATTACTATCACCTGGGCTGCTCTCCCCGCTGGCCACGCCCCCCCGCCTATCACGTGGACTGTAGGGTATTAAGGAACCCAGCGTTCCCCGCTTCGCGGGAGCGAGCGGGAGCGACCGGGACAAGGGCGGGACCGTCCAAGGCCGTCACAGGCCGGAGCAGGCTGGGCTGGGCCCACTCTCTTGGCTTTCCATATCGTGCAGGTACTTACAGACTTGATAATTGTGTTACACTCGTTTTGGGTGGTATAATCTGTCTGACCCCCCTGGAGTATAACTATGCCTTCATCAACAAAGGAGAGTACCCCTCAGAAGCCGGGTGGTGTGAAAAATGGGACTCTTGAAAATTATTTTGCACGGGCTGTGGGGGAGGCGGATAAAGAGGGAAATTTGTCTAGGCTAAGGGCGGATCGGAGACGATCAGTGGACAATCTGAAAAACACCCCCTTGGGAGAGTTATCTATCACTTTAAGGGAGGAGTCAACTCGTATTGAGGATGTTCCAGTTTTGTTAAGGGAAGGGATGAACACCTCTCAAATTGATATCACGAGTACTGCTCCACCTAGTAGTATTAGAACTAGCCCTGCTAGGGGGGCTACAGTCCTAACGCCACAACCACCCATAACCCGTAAAGACAAGCACCCCAAATCGAAAGTAGTCACCACACAAGCAATCCCAGGACCCCCTCCAAAAAAACGTAGGAGAAGGGCAAAGGGAGCACATGGTGGCAGTAAACCCAAGTCTCTACACCTAGAATTTGGGAAAGCCCCGCAACCCCAGGTTCCCACAGCAATACCGCCGGTAGAGTCACACTCTAAATCTAACGTGCAGGAAGTTTTAGCTCCCGCCCTGAGCACAGATGTAGGAACCAGCAGTGAGAATGTCACCCTTTCTGTTGTGCCACTGGGAAACCTGGAATTCCTCTTAAGGTCTCTGTTACTCCCGATCAGTGAAAGCGTAAAAAAGATCGAGATCAGATTAACCATACTGGAGGCCACATTGGGAAGCCTCAAAAATCGCAGTGTTCGACAGGAAAGTGATCTTACAGCCATCCCTAGCGCCGCAGTTGCGCAAGGGTTAAAACCCAGGGTAGTTAACCCAACGCCAATCCCACCTCAGGCCACAAATGGGGCAGTCCCACAAAAACCACCAAACCCAAAGCCTGTAGTCACCAATCCTCCCCAGGCTACCACTCCCAACCTACCCCTAGCATTAGTACCTCAGGCACATAGGACAGATAACATCATCCCGGATAATCAAAAAATGCCCCCTGCAAGACCCCGTCGTCCTAACCTACCACCCGAGACTAACGATCTCACAGTAGTTATGGCAGGGGTCCCCCAACTAGATGAAGGTGAAATAGAGGATTTTTGTACACTAAAAACTAGGGTCATTAAATGGCTAAACATAAACAGACCTCTCCCGATACATCTTAATAATGAGATTATAATGGTAAGAAGGGTCCCGTGGGTGGGGAGAAGTCGGAAATCCATTACCGGGGACTGTATATTAGTGAGTTTCAGGGACAAGGGCACGGTGGCTCACATTTGCCAAGGGGAAAACATATCAAGGGAATCTACCATCCATACCCTTCGCGTGTCTTTCTTTTTCCCAAATACCCCAGGCCCACAATATCCACCCCAACGACATGATAGATGGGAGAGAGTTGGCAGAAGAGGGCGCCATCAGGCTCCTCATCCCTGGCCACTCTTCGGTAGAACGGCACCATTACTCCCAACCTATAATCGGTTTAACTGTTTAAATGATCTAGAGGGGGTGGATTGACAAATAGATAGGGCCTGTAAGGAAACCGTAGAAGAGGGTGCCCAAGCAGAAACATCAGTGGTGCAAAGAAACCCGGCCCCGCAAACCCATTTACGTAGGGCGGAGGACTCTATGCCTGTAATTAGTGAACAACTAACACACACTCAGACAACGCCCGTAGCTCCAGTGGGTGGGGTGGAACTGACTCCATGTCGGTTTCTTAGCTGGAATGTGGCAGGGACTAGAGCCAAAAGATTGGATCCCACATGGATAGATTTCATAACCAGCAACCATGTAATTGCCCTACAAGAAACATGGGACACCGCACCATCTTTCTGTCTGGACGGGTTTATAAGTTTTATTATTCCAGCAACTCCTAGCAGTGCAGGAAGAGCTAAGGGTGGTCTAGTTCTCCTCTTCTCGTTAAAATTGGCAGGGACGTTTAAACAACTAGAGTCAGGCTCCCCAAATATTTTAATGGTAGAATGGACTATCTCACCAGGGCGGGTCTTAGTGGTCTTAAATTTTTATAATTCGTGGGCTAGACAAACAGACACAGCCCATGTGGATCAACTAGAAAAAGTTCTTTTTGATTATAGTCACAAATCTTGCACTAATTTCGATTTCCTAATTTTAGGTGATTTTAACATTCAAAAATGTGTTTTAAAATGTAATCTAGGCAACCTGGATGGTCAAACAGAAAATGGCAATCTGCACTTTGCTCACACCAAAGCGGGGGAGGCGTTGGAATTTCTCCTTGCCAGCCTTAACATGTCTGAACCCCTTAGTACTGGTAGTGACGAATCCTTGCCAACCTACAAAGGGTCTGAAAGTGGGTCTGTGATAGATTTCATTTTCGTTTCTCAGGGCTTAACCTCTAGGATGGGGATTTACGAGGTAATCGCCTCCCCACATAGTGATCACAACCCGGTCTCAGCACAGGTTCACTGGAGTGACTTATGGAGCAAGCACCTGGGCCTTCCCAGGGCTTGCACATCGACGGTGCCCAGTGACCAGGGCAGACGGCTCAAGTGGGGTAAGGTGGTCCAGGAAACCTTTATGGCTTCCCTGCGCCCAAAGATAGAGGAACCTATGCGAATCTGTTTAGACCAAAATGCCTCCAATGATGAGATTGTCTCAGCTTTTAATCTAATTTGCTCACATACGGCTGAAGAACTTACTGTCCCCAACTCTAATTTGCCACCCAAGCCATTTAAATGGTTTGATAGGAATTGCTCTAAAGCCCATAAGGAACTGAAAAATGCCCTTAAAATAAAGCCTAGGGATAAAACTTTAATCTCTAAATTAAGGCGAGAGTATAAACTGGTTGTTAAAAATAGAAAAAATGCAATTAAAAAGAATGCTTGGAATGATTTGCTTGACGTGGACATACTACGGAATAGTAAAAGATTCTGGGACATCATAAACAACCAATTCTTCTCTGGGGAGATCAACACAATCTCCGACTGCATCATCAGTGACGAGAAATGGGTTGATCATTTTAAAAATATATATGGCGGCAATGACCCTGTAAATGATAATGAGACAGGACCGACCAGGGGCCTAGTGGCAGTAGAATTTAATGAGGAGGAGGTATATAAGGCCATAATGGACTCCACGAAAAATAAGGCTCCGGGCCCGGACGGTGTCCCGGTAGACTTTTTTATATATGCCCCAACTACCTGGTCTAAAGTCCTTACAAATGTCTTCAGGGCAACAAATGGTGGATGTTTTCCAGTAACATGGAACACATCTGTCATAGTACCAATTTTTAAAAAGGGAGACAGGGAGAATCCAGGATGTTACCGCCCAATCTCCTTGATAGACTCTGCCTTTAAGATTCTGGGCAGAGTCTTATTGACAAAGTTGAGAACAAGCCTGGAGACCTGTGGGGATCTCGCAGAGATTCAATATGGCTTTAGGGAAAAACGGGGAACCTTAGAGCAATGCTCAAATTTACACCTCCTAATATCGAAGTACACGGTGGCCGGGGAAGGTTCACTATATTTGGCTTTTATGGACCTCTCCTCGGCCTTCGACTTGGTTAATAGGGCCAAGCTTTGGGCTATATTGCGCGAGCTTGGTATTGAGGAACCCTTGGTAGCCCTTATAGCAAGCTTGCACCAAAGCCTTACTGCGAAGGTCCGGGTGACCAGGGATGGGCGATGCTCTGATAGTTTTAGGTCAAATAAAGGTGTCCGCCAAGGCTGTATCTTGGCCCCACTTTTATTCACCATTTACATTAATGATCTAGGGAAGTCTTTGTTAGCGGGCAATGCTGATGTCCCGCGGGTAGATGGGAAGCAGATACCGGCTCTTTTATACGCAGACGATGCTGTTCTCATCGCCCGCACGGGCATTGGGTTACAGACCCTTTTGGAACTCTTTGGCTCTTTTATGGCCAGATTGGATCTAAAAATCAATGTAACTAAATCGCACACAATGATTGTGGGTCCACAAAAAAATAAGTTACATACAAAAACCTTTTTTTGTAATAGCGAGGCTCTCTCCAGGGTCCCGGTTTTTCCTTATCTAGGGGTCTTGTTCGACGAGAAGGGCTCCTGGGTCCCGCAAATCAAGGCCAAATGTATTTCTTTAGCCAGGTCTACAGCTGCCCTGTTGGATTTTACTAAAAGACTAGGGGCTAAACCAATGGAAGCCGTGTTAAAAGTTTACAAAAGTAAATGCATTTCAATAGCCTCATATGGTGCAGCACTGTGGGGTTATACTAATCTGGACAGTATGCAGATAGTAGAGAACAAACTTATTAGACGAATTCTGTCGGTCCCAAACTCCGCACCTACCTACTCCATACATGAGGAAGTTGGCCTACCTTATATCATAGATGGATTGAAAATGGCCCCTTTACTTTTTTGGGCCAATATCTGGTTAAATACTGAGTTGTCTTTAAATCACACAATCCTTAAAGACGTGACTGCAAGGGAGGGGGCAATGAAAATAGCTTGGCTGAGATATATAAAGACATCATTCACTGCCCTCGGAAGACCTGAGTTATATACAACACCATCCATAATCAGGAAAGCGGACATTGCGTGGATTAAGAAGGAATTCCAGGGGAGGACACGCTTAGAGAGAGAGGAATATGAGGTTAATAAACCGTTAGTAAGAGCACATCTGGTTTTGTCCTCTTCCCCCTCGATGGAACCCTACCTGCAATATGTCTCTAAACCCTTGCATAGATTTTTGTTAACCAGATTCAGATTGAATTTAATCCACTATTCATTAGGTTCCTTCCCTACGTGGGGTAAACCAGAACATGCACCACCCTGTGAGTGCGATCAGTTCTCTAATCAGGATACTCTTCATTTCCTGTTTTTTTGTGCATTTTACGATTCTGAGAGGAGAAAATATTTAATTCCCCTCCTGAAAACACTGGGCTTTATACAAGTGAGACCTGCCTTGCTTTACCTCCAAAGGTTACCGGACGCACATGTCACTTTTTGTGTAGCGAGTTTTTTAACAGCCGCGTACAGAGGTAGAAATAAAAGAATCCCTAGAACTGTTCTGTTTTAAATTAAAAATGAATACATTAACTGTTACTTTTTGTATGTATAATGGTGACTAATTCAGTGACTTTTTTATGGACACTATGTATAAACAAAATGAACTGTGGGTATTTTTAAAATGTCTTTTTAAATATATGTATGTTTTGCCTTTTATGATTTTAACAAAAATCGAATAAAGTGTATTTTGACTGACTGACTGACTGGCTATGATGGTGATATTTCAAAATGGTTGAAATGTATGTAGAAATGGGCAACACCAGGCATTGTAAAAGGCTGACAAGCTCAAAAGCAACCCAAAAAGAAAGAACAAAATGTTTTATGTTGTCAAGTCATACTCACCTTGCAGCAGAAAGTCGGGGAGTTGTAAACTATTGAGACTTCACTGAACATGTATTCTTCCAAACTCTATAAATGATGAAAATGTCATGGAACTTCAGGACAGAAGAAGCTTCATTGTCACACATATGGGCAGGATTGACTTGGGGAGTCCAGTGAACCTCTGTGAAGCCAGGTTCTGTCCTGCTTCAGCAACTAGTTTAGGCCCACTGTGTTAATTAAGGGGAATTAGGAGAAAGGCGCCTACAGTGGATTGCGTCATTGGGGGCTATGACAATGTGGCCTCTTACGAACATTGGTGATCAACAGTGAACTAAACGAGCAGCCTCAACGTTTAACATAATCGTGCAACTGCCATAGGTTCAAGTGAGCCTTGTGGTATAGGTCACCTAGTTAAGTGGCCCATTGGTTAGAATAACTTGTCAAACCTCTCTTCCGTAACTTTAGCCCTTCAGGTTCATTCACTTCTTTTTCCATGTGTGCTGTTCTCTCAATGCATGTTATATTATGCAGTTTACAAATGTTACTGTTTCAATTCCTCTTGTTAATTTCCAGTTCATCATTGGTGATTTGTCTTTTCTATAACCTGTTTAAAGTACCCTCGTTGACAAGCTCGTTAACACGCCAGACTTAGTAAACTTTGGAGGTGGCGCAAGTTTAATAAGACTGACATATCCCAAGATAAATAAAGTAATCCGTAAGGTTTAAGCCAGCACACCCTTAGGAAGGAAATGCGCAACACTGTGCTTTCTTTGGTCTTTGTTTTAGAAATCCTAATCTCCTTATGGTTACCGCCTTTCCATCTTTTACTATATATATATATATATATATATATATATATATCTGTGCCACGACTGTAGAAGACAGATGTTGGTCACTGATCTGCCCAAGGTGTCCCTTTGGTGTCTGGACTTAGGATATGGCTCGACATTGTGTGATAAGTGCACCCTCAGGTAACCAAAGGTGATTTAAAGTTGCATGTCACTTAAAAAAAGTTGTTGCCTTTGCATAGATCCCGCTACAAGTTGCAGACCTCGTCACCGTCACACAACCGATACTGCAACTGTTTCACTTCTCACTCCAAGTCCTCTGGTTAGTCCAACTCTAAATGCAAACATAAAAAAGAGAAACAGGACATGACCCTTACTGCTACTGACTCCAAAGAGAAGGATAGCCATTTCATTCCATTGAGATTACTGTAGAAAGCCTTCATTTTATCCTGACGTGCCCTGATTTTTCCGGTCCATTGTGGACCCTGCAGCAGATCAAGTGCTTCAAAAAAGCCATGCTGCAAATTTACAGTGCACATTAGTCTTCCTCTAATGCATCTTGCGGCCCCATAGAACCAGAGGGGCCTCCAGCTGGGTTACCGCTGGCAGGGTCACTTCCCTGCGGTGTTTGTCTCCTTTGGACCTGTTACTGGAATTGTACAGGCTTGGAGCCCAGCCTCGAGATCCACTCCTGTGGCGGTGAATGATCAAGTGCTGACATTTGATATTTTGGGTCAGTCATTTAGTTAATGAATTAGGTATAGAGGATGTATTGCATAGTCAAATCTTTATTATATATATTTTTTATATAAAGTATACATAGTGACTAACATTTTTTGCCATGGATCATATTTTTGTGAGCTGTAGCAGTATTGATGGGCCTGTTATCAAGGCTTATTATTTTGCTTTGAGAGCTCGGGCTGGCAGAATGTAGTATGTGATATTCCCCTTGGGGAAAGGTTCTGAAAAAAGAGAGGATCCAGGTAATGTTATCTTTCCTGCATCTCATAATAATGGATTGAGTGAAGGATTGAATGATTTAACGGTTTACTTATGTACAGACGTGTTTCAGTTCACGCCCTTCCAGCTGTTCAAAACTTATATTGCCCTGTCTTTTACCCCATTAAATCAAGGTCTTGTTCTCCTATCTCTCTTCAGTCCCCTTTCTATTGTCTCTCTATCAGCCTCTATAATAATAGCCTCATTCTCCCTCTCCCCTTTCCACCCTCCATCTTCCCTTACACACACACCTAAACACTCCCACACCCACACAAACATGTCCTTATTTCCTCTTCTGCCCTATTTTTCTTTTCAGTCTGGTTGTCCAATCCTCATGCATCCTCACAGCTTGTGTCCATTTGGTTTAATTGGTCATGAACCCCTGTTATCCCTACAGACCTGGATGTCGTTATTTCGAGCCTTTTTTGACCTTACCATATGCACACTCAAGGTTGTGCATCTTTGTAGATTACCTTTTTCTGTTTGCTAATAATGGTTAGACTGCAACATTTGTGGAGAAGGTTGCCTAACAAATGTATTGATTACTATCTTCTTTACTTTTAGCGGAGGGGCCCACAGCGGTCTGTTGATGTGATAGTCTCATCAGCCTTCCTACTGACTATCTCAGTTGTATTCATCTGCTGCGCCCAGGTAAGTGTTCTAAGTGAATTAAACATAGTAACAAACATGTGTATTACATTTTGAACATGATCTTGGTTCAACTAAACTACAATAGTTACTACTTGTCTTTATAACCTTCAGCTCTGAACTGCAGATAATATTTAGTGGTTCTCCTATTAACTAGTATTATTAGTTTTTTAATTGAAGTCCCCCTCAACCATGTTGGTTCATGTATCACTGACAGTTAAGAATATTTTTATGATTATGCAAGGATCTCGTATGGGCTGCGAAGCTCTAATCTGCGCACACTTCATATATGCAATTACAGGCTGTGCACATTCACAAATTTCCCATACTTGGGGGTTGTCTTCATCTTCTCTATCTTGGGCTCTTAACATTCCTGCAAGATGTTTGTCTAAATGGACATGCTTTTTTTTCAATCTGACTTCAACTCTAGGAGGAAAGCCTGTTATCCTGTTTTTGGACATCTATAAACTTCAGTGTATTCCCATAGTTACATATAGAGCCATGGTTTGGAGACACTCCAATATTATGCCTTTACGCAGGGCCGGACTGGGAAGGCAAACTGTCCTTGGCAATTGAGTTGTCCTGGCTTTTGAGGGGCAGGGGTTGCACGTGTAAAACACTACAGCTTTTGTTACAGGGGGCCTATATTGCAGCTATGCTGCAAAACCGTACCCCGGTAACAAAAATGGCCCCCGGGGTTCAAAACCGCCCTCCCATCCTGGCGGCCCACCGGGGAAACGCCCAGTGCCCACTACGACCAGTCCGGCCCTGCTTTACAGGTGGAAGAAAATCGTTTTCTAAGGAGCCCTTTCTCACTGTCTCAATGTACCTATAGTTATCTCTGCCACAAGTAAATAATCATTTCCTGTATTGAGGACTTAATAAAAACTGCTCCCCTAAAATTATGAGTCTATATATCCAATGCCCAAGGGTCATTAAATACATTATTAATGGCTGCTTATTTTCTGAAAGAGGCGTTGCAATTCCCTGGGTTGCATTTGTTAAAAAATATTTTAGAGGGGGTTGGAGGGGCCATGGTCTGCAGTTTGATGAATATAATGTCAGACCATTTGTAGTGTAGTTCCTATATTCCCAATAGGCTCTGGGCATTGGAATAACCTATACTATAGTTTAGACGTAGGACTGAGGTCGACTAGGTCTCTATTGAATATATTAGACTTAATTGTGAGTGCCAGCTAGCTCAGAGGTCACTAGAAACTTTCTTGAATTCACAAGAAGGGATTAGTTTCTGACAACCGCATAAGTATGACAACTTTGTTTCCCAAGAATAAGAAATCAATCTCTAGAGTCGCGGAAACAATAGATAGTTATTTTACTCAGTCAATCGCGCATGCTTCCTTTCACCAGAGTTGCTGAGAAATGGAGAGATGGGCGTTTTTCTATAAAAGGTATTTATTGAACAGTCTTCTTTCTCATACAAAAGAAATTAACTGCTACAATCGCAATACTTAGCATGAAGTAAAGTGCGACAGTTAAAAGAGTATTACAAAATAATATTGTAATAGCATGGTATGGTTTCTAAGCCATAGATAAATACATAAAATATATACATTAATAAATAATGACTAAAAGTACTCAACTGGTGCTTCTAAAATATGCCTACCCCGGTGTACCTAACCGAAGTCTAGTACGAGGGAAGAAGTAAGTGAGGTGTAGCTTAGTTTTAATATTCTTTGCCAAGAATCTATTCCAATAATTCTCTAAGGGTCTAATCAGCTCCGTACCTTGGTTTAGAATGAAGGAGGTCTTGTATCTCTCTCTCAGAACTTGATTTCCCAGCAACCCGCACGGGTAGCCTGAAAACACTGGAGCTGGATTTCTCGGCAGGAAAAAAGACAGCGTCTTTCACAGTGCGTCAGCTGGAGGGTCGGCTTTCTGTAGCAGGGCGTCGGGCAAGTAGATAGTCGAACTGCTCCAAATCACCATGTGTTTGCCTGGGCAAATGTGGGCATATTTATACCTTGAAGGTGCTGAGTTTGACGTAAGGTTGGACATAATAACGTCATCAAAGACTCAGTTCTTTGAAAACTCCATGAGTTCTTGGATAAATCAATATTCAAGCAAGGGGAAGTCCCTGACTGCTGAAGGTGGGTTTTTCCAAGAAATCGTTGTGGATTCTTGGAACTAGTGGAAGTAGCCATGCCGTATTTGGACTGCATAGACTAAGTCTAAATATGGTTATGATTTCTATGCCTATATAATGATAGGGTGATTTATACCTATATATGGGCATGAATCGGGAAAATTACACTAGGGTCCTAAATTCATATACAACACATTAAACTCCGATCCCAAGCCTTCTGGGACATCTCCATTAACTTGGCTCTTAGGGAGTATTTGATGGCTGCTGACATCGGGCCCATGACGGGCTGGGCCGTCTGCTCCTGGATAATCGGCGGAGCAGTTTGGGCTGGTGATGTCCCCCGAAGCAGAGCACGTTTAGGTACTGCCACCTTGGGACTACAGCTGGTCTGTACACATGAGATAGAAGCTGGCTCAAGGAGCCTGGTTGAGGACCATACCATCTTTCTAGCTGGGTGCTCCTAGAGGTGGGACGGGGTGTAGCTTGATGGAATATCATGTGGTGCCTTGACTTTCAGCTTTGGAGCTCACACAGGTCACCCATCCTAAGCAAGCCTGAACTTTTAGCTCTGAGCACTCCTTGCATGACCTTTAAAGCCTCACAGGCTTATTCCAGCTCTGGGCCCCTGCAAGTTCACATACCTTTAATGTTTGTATATTTGGTGCCCACTACCAGACAGAAAGCATCATGGTCTCCCGATAAGCTCCTCCTACTTCTCTGTACGATCTAGGGTTGGCACGGCCAAAGTAGGCGCTTCTTCGCTCTCTTCATTAATAAGACCCTGCAGAAGTTAGGGGAACTGTTGGAGTCTCACATATTCAGGCATGTCGTTGCTGGCAAAGCACTCGCCATCATCAGACCTTCGTTTAAAAATGGTCTCCAAAAATGGGCACTCCATTACAAAAGATGATCTTCAGAATTACCTGGGAGACCTCTATGACAAAATATCAAACTTGGTGAATACTCAAATGCAAGGTTTGAAAGGTGATTTAGCCTCCGGCTTGTTAAATGTCACCAAGGAATTCTAAACTCTGTGGCCACCAATGAGAATGACATTATAGCCATTAAATAAGAACTCAAAAATCTTCAGGATTCTGGCATCAAAATCGCAAAATGAAGTTCAACTGCTGTTGAAGAAATGTTCTGATTAAGAAGATGGGTCTAGGTAAGGTAACATTTGCATTGAAAATATTCAAGAGGAGGAAGGGGATGAAGTGGTTCAGTTTTGCACATCTTTGTTTCGCTTAGTTCTCAGAGAAAGCCAAACATATGAGATTTCCATCATAAGAGTGCACGGAGTCAGGACACCTAGGCCTTCTCCAGCATCTAGACCGAGAGACATTATAGCTAGACTTGGCTTGCCCCTATTGAAAGACTGCATAATGAGGGAAACTACAAAAAGCGAACAGCTAACCTATTTAGACCAACACGTCAATCTATTTAAAGAGCTACTCTAAATAGGATACATACACTGGCCCAAGTAACTGCGCAGATGACAATTGTGTTATAGGTGGGCATTTCCCTTTGCTTTGTGGTTGCATATCAACTCCAAATCATACACAATACACAGCCCGGAGTAAACCCAGAAAATCCCTGGATCAACACCAGAAGTGAGCTAAAGAACGATGATGGATTCAACCCAGATCTGGGACTGGGGGTGAGTGTCTGAAAAGTTTCAGTGCTCCGTCCATCATCTACTTATGTTTGCTTTGTTCACCCTAAGTTGGCAGGGTATGCCCTGACGTGGGTCCCTTGCTCACCTTGCCAATGGATTCAAGCTAGCCTGGCTGATAAGGGCTGTTAGCCCGAAACCAGTCCCAAGATGCTCGTTTCCGGACCAGGGAAGACATAGCTTTGCAGTTCGGTCTGGACTGTTCCCATGAGGCACATGGTCAAGACTGATCTGGGGTGGCGAAGTAAGCTAAAGAACAATGGTGGAATCAGCCCAGAACTGTGACAGGGGTGAGTGTCTGAAAAGTTTCAGCCCTCCGTCCAGCACCTCCTTGTGTTTGCTTTATCAGCTCCAGATTGCCTACACTCACCGATGAGAAAAGAATAGCCAGTAATTGAAGGACAAAGAAAAATTAGAGGGATCCAAACACAGAACGACACACAAATGAATTGGATTTTCTGAACTATTATGCTTTGAATACTGGAACCAGTGCTTGTCAAGATGTAAGCTTACATCTACAGCTGATGTCACTAAACTCCTCCAGATTTGGACAGAATAAGAAAAGTTTTTGGACCAAATGTTACATTGATATGGTGACTGACCATTATGGATACGGACCACAGTGAGATCCGAGCTAGATTAATCACACTGGGCTTCAGTAAATGTCCTAGTGCTTTCACCATAAGACCAGTTTGCGTCCTAAAAGAAGATATGGGTTCATTTCTGAACGCCCTGAGGGTCCTGGTTCAAAAAAGTGGACCATGATGCGACTCATTCTCATGTTAGGGTTGTATCTAATCACTTCTCCATGAGGGCTAATAGTTGGAACAGTTCTTTTGGGAGTGGGTACAGGAGGGTGGGATGGGACTTGTTAAGAGTTGTCATAACAGGTTACCGAGGAAATAGATAAGTACACCAACCTTGCTTTGACTTGCTGACCGAGACAATGGTGTGAAGAGTCCAACCACTCCCCTTAGGGTTAGGACGGAGAACAAGGAATTTAAGCTCTCCATGACGTGCACCCAAAGGGAAACTGGGAGTGGATAAAAAAATAAACAACAACTGGATCCCTCTACGCCTGGCTGGCATCGCACTTGCTGGTCCATCAGGGATATGAATGAGGGATGTATCTGCAAGAAGCCCAACTGGTACAAGCAAACCCTGCATTGATAGATAGTAGAATACATGAACTAAGTGTTCGCCTGGCCACTCACAGAGTAAACATATAAGCATTCAAAGTGAAAGTCCCTCACATGCACAGAGAAGGCAGACACAATGAGGAGTAAATCCATGACACTCTTTAATGTAATGTAAATCAAAGTGTGAAATGATCCTTCTCATTATTTCTATGCAAGAACTATAAGGAGTTAATCAATGGCACTTCCATATCATAGTACGAAATCACAGTGATCCTTCTCATTTTGAATATGCAAGAACAATAAGGAGTTAATCTTTGACACTCTTGTAACCCTGAAGCGCAGCCCAAAACAATACGAAATGTCAATCCGCCTCTTGAATACTCTCAGATAAACAAAGACCAAGGATATCTGAAATGCGTTCAGCTAAAAGCACAGTCACAGACAGGTACACAGGATGTTGCAGCACACTGCCAGTTCTCTTAGCTGCTTGTTGGGTGTTAAACGCAGCCCTTCCGGTTTGTTCCTTGCCTTCGAAGTCTGCAGCATCAGAAAGTGGCACAGTGGTCTAATAAATGGGCAGGGCACAGGCCAGGGGCTTCTGCCAAGAACTAAGCCACAAAGATGCCGCCTCAGACTGCATGCAAAGGCTAACTCCTTCCCTCTCCTCGCATGCTGTGTACTCCTTCCGTGTCAGTGGCTGAATTGAAAGCACGCTCCCTCTAAGGAACGTAGATTTGAACTCTGCAATGAAATCAAAATAGCAAGTGCTGATGCTTGCGGTGTAAGGATTTAAATAGCCTATCACTCAAGATGTCTGCCATGACAAGGATGTTAGGGCTAAATCCTCCTGCCACCATGACTCCTGCTAACTATAGTCACTACAGCCTTCGGCAGAGGTAAGTGTCCTCTTACTCATACAGGGAATTGGGGTAGTGTCTGTACCCAATGTGCATTGCCTACAGGTTTCGTGCCTGGCGGTATAGAGCTGTGTGTACAGGGTCAAGACCAGACTCATACAGCGAAGGAGGGTGTGAAATCTAGCTCCAATTATTTATTCATTTGTTGCATTGGTTACTGTCCAAAATGCCCTTACTAACCTCTTACATATAAAGTGTGCGGCCAGGGGAAAACATATGTAATATTTATAGCTTCCATACTAATCTTGTGCAGCACAAACGATGGTGAGAGTTAAAACATGGAATGTTAAGGGATAAAACTCTCCCGTTAAGTAACGCGCATCTTAAGCGAGTGTACATTTATTTAATGAAACATAGAATGTACCTAACCCAATTTTTTACAGCCACCGGCACCAAGGAAGGGGTAGTTATGATTGGCATCCACAACGATTTTCTTTTCAAGGTTATAAAAGATGTTACTGACCAAATTAAGGGGTGCTTGATTAACCTGGAGGGGCACTATTAGAGACGTCCCTAGAATATACTTATTGTATTTGTGCCCAATCATGTCAAGGACCAGTCCCTTACTCACCTCATGTTGAAGATCAGGGAATCAAATCCTGACTTTGCTACAGGGCGTGAGATATCTAGACCTGACAGACTTGCGGGACACAAAAACCCAGATGGGCAAGATGTAACTTTTTTCTCACATGTCCATTGATCTTACTCACATGTTGGTTTACTTCTGGGAACCCTAGATATGGAGGCCACAGTTTTGGTCTCCCACAGCCCCATAGTAGTTTTAAATCATGCCATGGTCATTTGGAAGGGTGAGCAGTACTTGACCCTGAATAGAAAGCCACCTGGAGATCTGATACGCTGCATCCACCGCATGGGTAATGCCCGGTGACCGGGGGCAAACCCCATGTGGTGAGGACATTGTTGTCCTGGGTGGTGTCTACAAACTTTGGTCGAGTATGGACCAATGCATCCTTTAAGCTCTTCTCTCACTTATAGGAGAACATAGGTTTTTTCCAGTTTTGGTCTGGTCAGGATTCGCCAATGTTTGCCCACACTTCGACTCACTGCATTCGAAATGTTGCTATAGGTTGTAACGAATGTTAAAGGGGTCTCAGCTTCACTAGTCTTGTCGTAATCCTCTAGAAGAGCTTCTCGATTTTGATTCTTAGCCCTCTTATGGCTCTTTCTCAAAATACCTTTGGGGTAACCTCTTGTTAGCAATTTATTCGTCAGATCTTCCACCTGCACATTAAAATGACTCCAGTTACTACAATACCTACGAATCCGAAGGTATTGTCCAAAAGGTAAATTCTCACGCAAATGGCGTGGATGAAAGCTCGAAAAATGTAGTATGTTGTTCTTACTTGTGGGCTTGTAGTAGGTCTTTGTGGCTAGGCGGTCCCCTTCCCTAGTTATTGTCACGTCAAAAAGACAATGATGCTGGGGTGGTACTGGTAGGTGAATTTTAAATGCGGGTCACAGGTATTGACCCAATCGAAAAATGCCAAAAGGCTATCCTCAGAACCCTGCCAGATTAAAAGCGCATCATCAATGTAACTCTGCCACAGGATAACATTGAGAGTGTAAGGGTTGGTATCCCTCAGAATGTGTGTCTTTTCAAAATTATGCACGTACAACCCCGCAATGCTTGGGGCAAAAGTGCTGCCCATTGAAGTGCCAGTCTTTTGTAAGTAAATGGTGTCTTCATATTGAAAAAAATTGTGCTTAAGGGCAAGGGTGGCACAATCAATAACAAAAGACCTGGAAGTTGTATAGTCCCATGGTGTATTATCTAGGACATCCGCCAGAACTTTCAGGGTGGCATCCTGCGGGATGCAGGTGTATAAACTTTCGATGTCTAAGGAGACCAGGAAAGAAGGTTCGTCAGGCATTTGGACATCACGAAGTAAGGACAACAAACTTTTTGTATCCTTAACATAGGTACTAGTCGACTGGACAATGGGCTTGAAGAAAAAATCACAATACTTCGAGAGTGGCTCTAAAAGCGAGCCAATTCCCGACACAATCGGTCTTCCTGGTGGAGGAAGCCGATTTTTGTGAGTTTTCGGTAAAGTATAGAAATAAGGGATTTTACCTTCTGACTTAGTAAGAAAATCCGCTTCATGCCCACTGATATAGCCGTCTCGATCAGCTGTCATGACCAATACACTTATTTCATCTCTCAAAAAAGGTGAAGGATCTTGTTGGAGAACCATGTAGTTTCTTGTATCCATCAAGAGGCGTCTACATTCTAAATCATAGGCGGTAGCATCTTGGATGACAATGCCACCCCCCTTGTCCGCACTCTTGATGACTATTTCCCTATTCTTTTTTAGTTTGTTGACGGCCTGATATTCATTAGCCGTCATGTTCTTAAAGGGTAAAGGTTCAGTCAATGATTCCACTTCCTGAAACACTGCCTGCTCAAAAGCAATAATATCTGCAGGCACCAAATGTGTCGGGGGGAGTGAAAGTAGATTTAATCCTAAAATCTGTATCACTTTGTGCAGTCTGACTTCCAATTGGATTCTGGTGCTCAAAAAAGGATTTTAGCCTCAATTTTCTGAAAAAGTCGCTAAGTTCGCATTGTAATTTAAAGCGATCAAACCGTGGCGAGGGTATAAAGCCAAGACCCTCCTCCAGAACGGAGGTCTCATCTGAACTCAAAACGTAACTAGATAGATTGGTAATCAGGGTTTTGCACTGCTGGGACCCGCTCTTTGCTCCTGGGTCTTGCTCCGCGTGTTCTCCCCTACGGAGTCCATCGGTCCCCAATGTACTTTGTTCCCTCCTCTCATTCTGCCCCTGCCTCTACGACCAAATTCTAAAAAAGGCTGCGGGTACATATTCTGTTGAAAATGTTGAGGGGGTGGAGTAAAATGTGGATTCCAGCCAATATTAGGTGGGTAAGGTGGGTAAGGTGGGTAATTGTATGGATCAAAAGGAAAAGGCCTGGTTTCTTGTTGTTGATACGGAAACCATTGTGGGGTATTGTTGAAGCCTCCCCTACCTCGTCCCCTCCCACGTTTTTTATTTCCTCGATTGCCTGTGCTGGAACCACTTGAATTAGAGTCGTCAGACCCATCAGAATTGTAATTGGTCTGATCTGGTGAGGTATATTCTGCACAGGCATAGGGTAAGTTCTGTCATATGACCATTTTTTAAGGTCCTTCTGGAATTTAACAACCTTTGTTTGGGCAAGGTTGTCCTTATATTCATTTAACTCCTTGTTAAATTCCTCTCGTTTTTTCTTGAAACCAGTTATCGTGGTCTTAATATGGGTTTCAGTGGCCTGTATTTCCACTAGAAGGGCTTCTGACAGACGCATTGCCGTTTTTATGATCAGAATAGCCCAATCATGTGTACAATGCCAGGCTATCTGAGCCCATTCCTTCCTGAACACACTGTCATCCAAAAATATTCTTCGGGCGTTAGTCACTAATAGGCCTTTTGGCGCAATTTTGTTTACAAGGTACTCTTTCATCATAGTGCCGTGTAAAATGGCTCTAATACGGCTTCTTTTTTGTTCGCCTAACTTATCCCAGTCGGACGTCTGAGGTATTGCTTGTGCGACTAGGGGGTCGGCGAACAGAGTAGGATCATTAAGTATTGCATCTGCTTCCTCTCTGGAAAAAGATAAACCTGAATCTTCCATGATAAAAGGTGTAATGTGGACACTTGGTAACAACTATAAAAAAGAAATTACTCTCGCAGCTGCACGCTGCCAAATATGTATATAAACTGAGGAGAAATGGCTCAAAGGCCACTCTTGTACCCCTTAAGGAACTTTACGTATAAATCAACAGAAGAGTGACTAGAAGAAGGAGAGAGTTAGTCAGTTACTTTCATTACAGGTAAAAAAATGTTTACAGACTAGAACCATTCATACCAAATTAAGTTGCATGCACAAAGTAAAGAAAAAAGAGCCCTCAGGCACCAACAAGACAGTTGGTTGCCATTTGTCTTCATTGGGTTCTTTTCCTTAAGAAAAAGTGAATCAGTGAATTAATCAATGTACCTCTGCCACAGGATAACATTGTGAGTGTAAGGGTTGGTATCCCTCAGAATGTGTGTCTTTTCAAAATTATGCATGTACAACCCCGCAATGCTTGGGGCAAAAGTGCTGCCCATTGAAGGGCCAGTCTTTTGTAAGTAAATGGGGTCTTCATATTGAAAAAAATTGCGCTGAACGGCAAGGGTGGCACAATCAATAACAAAAGACCTGGACGTTTTATGGTCCCATGGTGTATTATTTAGGACATCCGCCAAAACTTTCAGGGTGGCTGGGTGGTTCAAACTAACATAATCACCAAATTGTCCAACTTTTCACCTAGATTTTAATGAAGTTAGAGCTACCCCCTCAATAAAGTAATTTGTCTGGGGAGTTGCCCATACTTCTTTTAATTCACTGATTCACTTTTTCCTAAAGAAAAGAACCCAATGAAGACAAATGGCAACCAACTGTCTTGTTGGTGCCTGAGGGCTCTTTTTTCTTTACTTTCTGCATGCAACTTAATTTGGTATGAATGGTTATAGTCAGTAAAATATCTTTTACCTGTAATGAAAGTAACTGACTAACTCTCTCCTTCTTCTAGTCACTCTTCTGTTGATTTATACGTAAAGTTCCTTAAGGGGTACAAGAGTGGCCTTTGAGCCCTTTCTCTCCTGTTGCTTATATATATAATGTAGGAAGTAATCACTGAGCAGAAAGCATCTAAAGCAATTCTTGATTTTCACACCGACAAATCCCCAGTCTGGATGGACTAACCAAACAATGTTATAAGCATTTTAAATCCACACTGTGAGAAGTTGGCCTGATATATGATGCTCACTAGTTCTAGTGATCACCTAATATCAGTCCAAAGAACCCTTATGGTGATTGGTTGTAAGTCAACCTGATAGACCAGCTATCCTAGTAGCGTGGACAAAAGCAGTCTTTAGGCTAAACTCTGAATGGCATGTGAAGCCAGCTGTTTTACCACATATAACCCCTTGAATACCAAGTGAAAGGACACCACACAGGTTGTTATGAAAATGAACAGATATTTATTAACTAACATACACCTCTGAACTCTTTATGAGGTCAGAGGGCTAAGCACATGACAATACTTGAAAGGAAATACGTTTAAGTTGCACGATTTACAATGGTGCCCTAGGGGCACGACAAACCATATACTAAGTAAGTGGAATGTGAAAATCAATCAAAGGAATGGAGCTGTCCAGAGGCTGTAGGATCGTTGGTACCACACTATACTAACTGGAGGTAAGTAATAGGAGGCCCACGGAGCGCGTGTGCAGAGTGTGAACTCACACGCGAGATGCGTACAATCGTCTATGGACAGTGCAGTTTAAAGAAAAGGTGAGTACGGACGTCCCTGACTAGATAGGACTAAAACGACTGTGGAACTGGACACTAGGAGAGTCAAGCTACCCCTGAGCACCGAAATGCTAGTGTTACCTCACCCACAGGCTGCGGGTGCATAGGTGCCAAGTCATGTCGGGTTCCGGCGTTGAAGTCTATGGAGCCTGGAGGAAAAGATGCTGCAGGCGGTCAGGAGGAAGATGTCCGATGTGATCCAAGGGTGGATCAGTGAAGAGAAGAACCTGAAAGCAGAGGGGACAATGTTCAAAGTCACTAGCCAGTGACTGGAGTGGAACCAGGAGTGGAACCAGATATCGTCGTCGCGATCAGGTGAAGGTGGATGCTTTTCTCTGCAGCCACGTGGACCAGGTGGTGTCTTCGACGACCAGGATGGAGGCACGAGCTGTCCCAAGCAGGCTCTCGCTGTCGGCGGTGTCGACTCCGGATTCGGGTTCAGCAGGCCTTGGCAAAGGCAACCCACTCGGTGAGTGGAAACGGCGTCTGGAGTGGACCAGGAGGGTCCGGGGTGCTCCTCTTTTGAAAGGGAGCAAGGGCCAGTCTGGAGCAACCAGACCAGCAGCAAAGTTGTCTGAGTTCGTCGTCTAGGAGGTCACAAGCCAGCCGGCAAGTGACCAGACAACGCGTCGAGCAGCAAACAGGAAGAAGGGCCCCACGCAGATCTCGTGGATGCTGGAGGGCTGATCTTCGATGCAGGAGCTGCTCGGGGCTTCTCAGTCCCCAATGCACTTGGACGAGGATGCCTCTGAAGTCGTGCTGGAGCCAAGTGCTGCTTCTTCCAAGATGGCCGGTCCCACGTGTCTCGTCGCACCCACGGGTCTCAGCTGTGCTGCAGATGTTGGTAGAGGTCGGAGAGGTCTGGGAATCCGGGTCTCATTGGGCTCTGAAGTCTGGATCCTTGCAGGAAGACGACAAAGGGAAGCCGCTGTACGCTGATGGTGCCTGCTGGTGCAGGGTGGTCACTCCTTGCCCACAAGGGAGATATCTTCAGTAATCTGTGGAGCAGAACGTCGAAGTCCAGAGTTTCTTCTTGGGAAGTTGTTCAGGATAATCGGATTTGGAATGGGACCAGCTCCTACCTTTATTCGGCTAAAGGGGGCTGCACTACGACTAGGTCCCTCCTCTGGGTGGGACCAGGAAGGGGGGTGGTTACACCCCCTTTCCTTTGTCCGGTCTTGCACCAGCTCTGGGGCTGGAGTGCCCCAGGAACTGGTTCTGACCGGTGTATGCACAGGGCACCTTGTGTGCCCCAGGCATGTCTCATTCCTTTGAGCCCTGTCCTACCTAATACACAAAATCCTGTCTGGGGTGGTGCTAGCACCTCCCAAGGCAGGAAACCCTTTGTCTAAGCCTCCCTCGCTGGAAGGACTCCCAGCAGCAGGAGGTCAGACTTGTGTCTGTGGTGGCAGCATCCATTTTGTGATGCTGAGGCTCGAGTTAACTTTAACCGGGGTTCACAGTTACATACATGTCGTGTCCCTCTAGAAGGGTGGAATGCTAACCCCGTCGCCAGAATTGGCGAGGGGTTAGTATTCCAATTCGTATGACACCTTACTCGACATGTTTTGATAATGCTATGCCAAAGTTAGCATTTGACAGCGAGGTACATAATGCACCTAAGAGTATATGGTATAGCGTTATCATGGAACAGCTATTAGGACTTGGTTCCGCAAGCTGCAAACGAGCTCAGCTCATGCCAGAGCACCATCTCACATAATTCCAAGCACTCTGCCTTCAGGATTGATAAGGCCTGCCATAGGAGTGACTGATAGGAATATATGTGTCCATTTTAGGGTTAGATATAGGAATACTATATCTAAAGCAAAGGGTGATTACACCACCTTGCCCCAGCTGTCGTGCAGCTAGTTGTGTCAGATTTGGATGGCCAGCCAGGGGTGGCATCATACATGCTGCAGCCCCTGGTAGGCCCTGGGTACACCTAAGCCCTGGATACTTAAGGTATGCTGTACAGGGACTGATAAGGTGTCCCAGTACCAATTGGTAAATGCACCTAAGGTACATGCTTGTCAGTTTAGAGAGAGAACAGCTAGGCTGTGGGTCTGATTAGCAGGCCCACAGCCAGGGAAAGTCGTGAAGCAAAAAGCAAAAAATCGGGGGTGACCATAGGATTGCAGACCCTACTCTCCTACACACACTAGTACCCCATGTGGTCTCACTGTTTAATTCTGTCTTGTCCTCACATACTGTATCTCCCTCAATGTATTCAGCCAGCATCACCTTAATACACATACTGAGTAAACCCGATATTCAGTGTGGTGCCTACCAACTATTGCATTTCTGAACTCGAATGCAGAAATTTTCAATAAAGTCTTGGCAAGCAGACTCATGCCACACTTGCCATACCTTATAGACTCAGATCAGTTCGGTTTCGTTCCACATAGATAGGCCGCGGACAACATTAGTCGAGTCGTGTATCTAATAGAACGAGCAGTTGCAATGCAATAGGTCTCGCGTTCGTTAAAATTGTAGGTATTGGGTTTGCAAATGATCATGTTTTTTAGATTTTTTTTGGGGGGTCAAAAAATATAATATCCCAGCCGTAACATAAGAAATAAAGGAAAATCCACAAAGCAAGGAAAGGGTGCAGTACCAAATGCTGGTCCTAGGTGTCCCTGTGGAATTGTAAAGGGACTGATATTCGCCATAGAAGGTACTGCACCCTTAATACAATTATAAAGTGAAGAATTGCAACTGAGGATATGTTTCCATTTTTTTTTCTCAAAAATTCGAAAGTGAGATTTTGGTTAGCTTTCGTGTTAAAAATGCACCATTGTTGTTTAATGTGCATTTCACTTCCAATAAAAACAAATGGACACGTATGTTAAGCTTCAATATTTTTTTATAAATATGTTAAAGGTGCAGTACCTTATGTGGTTAATTGAGGTCCCTTTATGCAGCTACAGCACTGCCTAGAAGACTAGGAATAAGGAATTACCACTGGGACCAGAGGAGCAGCTAGCACCTTTACAATGCTAAACAGTGATTCAGTTACATTGAAAGTGGAATGCCGCCATTTCACAGGCGTTTCAAAAACAGTAGAATGTTTCCTACGGGTACCTCTTGCATCGTGGCTGCTGAAACACAACATTTCTTTCAAAATAACTGCTCAAAACACAGTTTCACATCAGTGGTGCTTTGCAAGAGCCGCCTTCCAGCTGCATGACTGCTCTGCCTTCTGAAGTAGCTACAGGCAGACCCCACCAGTGCCTTGTTCAGAGCCATTGGAAAGCGCGCGATTTGAATCTACCATTGATTCATCAACCCTGCAGAAAGGCACAAGCATGCGCTTTGTAGCTAAAGTTAAGGGACTGTGGGGTTGGTGAGGATGACACCTGTAAACACTTTACCTCAGAGGTTTTTTGACTGCAGCTTGCAGGATATTTTGAAATGATTTACTTGTACAGGTCATTGAAATGCAGAATGTCGGTCACGTTTCGCGTGTATGTTTGTGGTATGGTGAAATGTTCTCATGTTATTGCGTTCTTGTGGATGGAATGAAGGACATCTCTCCACACTGTCTACCACTGTGTGGCCTGCATAGAGCTGTATGTTTACCACCCGAGATGTGCCGTTGTGCACACAGCCCAAAAGGGGAGCTGTGAATCTGTCACACCTTATACATGGCCAGTTACATGTGCATCAAACTGGTCCAAAGCCCCAAACTCTAGTAGTGTGTCGTGTAGTTAGCTAGTTTTCAGTATTGGGTTCTTGATCCGATCCAACTGATTGTCCTACAGCCAAGATACTTACCTAATGAAGGGTGATTTTCAAACATTCATGCATTCAGAGTCGATCTGGGAGATGGCACTTTTCGCACCATATGTTCACCAATTGGAGCAGTCCTTATTAAAAAAAAAAAAAAGTGGTGGACGCATGGTACCACTCCTGCAGAAGCAGGCGGATGGCTACTGATTGGGAGTCTATCGGCTGGTACCTTCTGGGTGGAAATGGTGCACATTTTCAGAAACTCAACCAGGAACTGGTCACAACACTTACTTTTTACTTCTCCTTGTCAAGACATGGATCACCTCCATCTCATCAAGCCCGCATAGGCACTTATTTCTGCAGGCGATCTGTACAACCCACCCGCCAGACAATATCCAGTCATCTCCTTATCCAAGGTGTACAGCACCTTCAACACAAATGTCGTTGCTATCTACCAATATCATCCAAATGAGATGTGTGGCTCATGGGAGAGCAGATTAAGAGGGACAGCGTCTGGGTGTGTGCCTTGTTTGCTTCAAAGTGCATTTAGAGACAGAGAATGGTACACCTTCTGCTCATGCAGGAAAGGAGATCAACACAGGCATCCAAACACAAGCAGATGTTTGGAGACCGTGCCAAAGCTACTCACTCTCCTACCTAAAGAAAAGTGTGGACAGGGTAGAAACTCAATGGTAGAAACGCCTTTGTCTTGTTGAACAAAGGTGCAGTTTAATGTTAATTTGAATAATTTCATGTATCAAATGGTTATAGTTTCACACACCAAGGGAAAAAGCTTCTTGGTTTGTCTTATTAGAACTTCATTTATTATAAATGGCAACTTTGTGTTGGTTTTTTGAGGAAACTTCATTGCTTATATGTGAGCTAATTAATGTGCATAAGGATATGTGTAGATTCCATGGTACAGTTTCACGTTAATCTGAGACTTTCAAAGGATCATGTTAAAACCGTTTCACAAGCCGTGGGAGAACATTGCATGCATGAATAAGGACAACATGATGCTACTCTATCACATTTCATGCAGATATTGGCACACCAACAGTGATATAAGGGCAAGGGGTCATGGCTGAAGTGTTGAGGGGTGGGCATTTCAGCAATTATTCATTTGTTCTGTAAAGTATTTGCTAAACTTTTCCACTCAATCCTGCTGTGAGCATGCACCAAGTTCCCTATTTTGTGGAACTACTGTGTAGTATGTTCTCTTTCTATTTTTGCTTTAATCACATCTTTACACAAGGATGGGACAGGAAGTGTTTAAAAACTGCACTTTGAGGATTTCCCAAGCACACCTTTAAAAAAAATGTTTCCATTTGATGAAGCCAGTTGGGCTGGACGTTATGTGAAATGTGAGTTTGTTGCTTTGTGCAAGCCGCAAAAACAAAACATTCCCCAAACCTTTCTCTCTCACTGCCATCACCTACTTTTTGGGGTGCAATACCTTGAAAAAGAGGCACAAAGAGTTTGCGATGGTCACAAAAAGATTCCTTTCTACTGCATTCTTAATCAACTATTGAATCTCTTTTTGTACATGTGTAACCAGGGGTGTAACTTCCATTGGTGCAGCGGTTCTGAGGCTTAGAGGCCTACAGGGCTACTGAACCCGGATTACTTGCTGTTTTCACATTTCAGACAGCAGTCTGGGTCCGATTTCCTTTCTTGCACCAGGGTCCATAACACACTTGGTACGCTACTGCATGTGACACGGAGTTGAGGAGATTCATAAAGACTCTTTCAAAGGGAATGCACTCTAAAACAGTTGACGCTGAAAAATACTTCTTTTTGGGTCCAATTTATGTATTATACAATGGAAAACAACTGTAATTAGTTATCAACGCCCACAATCGTGTTTCTTTTTCTTGTTGTCATGACTCGGGCTCCCTTAAACAAATGAGGTAATTCTATCTGTATGTACATAGTGTTTCCACCACTAAAACGCTGCCACAGTCCACCCACTGTCAACCCACTAAATCTTTGGACTCTGTGATATATTGTTAGAGACTCCAGAGAGTCTCAGTAAAAGGGAAAGCTAACATGCTGACTAAAACCTTTCACCCCGACTACAAGACCTCAGAGAGTAAGGGACCCTCTGCACTGTTCTGAGATTGAGATGACCAACTCAAGACTAACCATGCTGGGGCAAAATAAAACAAGCGGGACATGTGGGGGAAGTGCACGGAATGGAAGAGGTACCTTTGGAATGCCTCTGACTATAACTAAGCTTCAACGAAAATACTTTGAAATAAACTATTTTTAATCTAAACTAAATTGGCGGAACAGGTATATGAACTCAAAAGCGGGATTCAATTTGCTGATCTTATATGTTGTGCAACGCGAGGCAAACCATGCAGGATTGAAGGGGAGGGGGAAGTGAACAGAACAGGCGCCCTCAGAATGCTTCTGACAACAACTGACCAATGGAAGGCGTGGCGGCCATTAATCGAGCTCAGGCGTGCCGCGCTGGTTAAATAAAAAAACAAAAAAGCTTTGCAGGAGAGCGAGTCCTGCCTGCAACAGAAGGCAGGAGCAAGCCATTTAACACAATAGTGCTCAGAGGCTGTAATTAAAACATACAGCATAACAAAACATGTAACGGCGGTGTCCTCAATGGAGGTTACAAGAAGAGAAATAGTGGTACTAAGGAGTGACTTCTAAGCCTATTTATGAAGGACAGTGACAGGAGTCTTGTAGAGACAGCGCAAGCGCTGTCTAAGTGAGACCTAAAAAGCCAATCCAAGGAACATTCCAATGACAATCCTGTTGTTAGATGCCAAATAAGGCGTTCAACGGGGTCAACTGGACATTCCTCGTCTGAGTCCTAGAAGTGATAAGTCTTGGGCCCAGAATGATGACTTGAGTGATAGCCAGCTGCAAACTCCCAACAGAGCAGGTTTTGGTTAATGGGGAACACAGGGAAGAGAACCATTTGTCTAGGGGACGCGACAAAGCTGCTGGCTCTCTCCACTTTTATTTGTGCTGGCTTGTGAACCCTTCGCTGCAGTAATTAGGAAACATATAGACATAAAAAGGCATGTCCTTAAACTGTAATCTGCACGCAGCCGATCTGAACGCTGTCGCGCACTTAATTCACCTTCAGACGCCGCCATCAGCACAGGCGTGCGAGATAAACCACGCCCACCTGACAGGCCACGCCCACTTGCCCGCCTATTTAAACGCGCTGAATACCAGCGTCCAGCATTGATTCCTGACCCAGACCTGAGGCGGAAGCCGGGTGCTGGAGGTACTACTTATTCGTATACTTGCCCAATTTTAAACGCATTTGTGTGGTGTCACTGATCTATATTGTTGCTTTTAAAACCTTAAACTGTAATCTGCACGCAGCCGATCTGAACGCTGTCGCGCACTTAATTCACCTTCAGACGCCGCCATCAGCACAGGCGTGTGAGATAAACCACGCCCACCTGACAGGCCACGCCCTCTCCTTCCCCTCTATATAATGTGTATGTTTAGGAAGCGCAGCGGACGAGCGCAGCGGGAGCGCCGTTTGCGCGCCGAAGGCGCGCCTAAGGCAAGCCCGTCTGCGCCCGTCCGCGCCAAGACCGCGACAGGCGCAGGAAACTCTGTCCGCTCCTCCTCCCACATTCGTTACCAGCCCAGTGACCTCAAACATCTACAGGGCTCTAAGCACTGCCCCTGCATACTAGACCCAGCCACTCTAACCGGCTCAGTTAGCTGCAAGCTCTGCCGTTGGACCTCTACCAACTTAGGCCCCACTCCAGCCGCTCCATCACCCCCCAACGCTTCCAAGCCTTTACTCAAAGGAGGACTAATCAACGCACGATCCATGTGCAAGCATAATCAAGACATACACGATCTCATAATTGACTCGGATCTTGATTGCTTAATGGTCACCGAAACATGGTAAACGGAAGAGAGCAACCCCGATATTGCTATCGCCCTACCCCAAGGCTACTCGTTTTTCAGACAAGACAGGGCTAAGGGGAGAGGTGGTGGGGTCGCCATTATACTCAGAAACAACTTTCCCTGTCATACTTTCAGTCTAGATCCACTGAAAAAAACAGAAGGTTTAGGTTTTTCAATTAAATTAAATGAACACACCTCCTTCTCAGGCGGCCTCATTTATCGCCCACCCGGAAACGCTACTGAATTCCTTGACTCGTTATGTGACGCCTAGGGACATTTCTCCCTAAGATACTCACATTTTACCTTACTCGGCGACTTCAATTTACATCTTGAATCTATAACCGACGCCCATTCCGTCAACTTTTCCCAAACTCTGGATATGTTTAAAATCCAGCAACTTGTCACTCTCCCTACGCACTCCCTTGGTCATACCCTTGATGGTGTGTGCACCAATCTTTCTTCTTTAACCACCCTTTCCCCCCTGCCACAGATCTGGTCTGATCACTCTTTGATTCCATTTCACATTAAGACTGCGAATCCGCCCTCCTGCAATAAAGCCAACCCCCTCCTTACTAACTCCATCAACTGGAAAAAGGTCCAAGAAAACATTAGCCTCAAACCCCTAATGCCTTCTCAATCCCCCACTCTATCAGGGAACGTCGAAATCGACGCCGACCTTTTTCACAACTGGATCTCTCGGGAAATTAAGTCCAGACTCCCCCCCCCCCCCCCCCCCCCCCCCCCCATTGCGTCCTGGCCCCTCCCATCAAAAAACCAAAACCAAGGCCCCCTGGTTCACACCTGACCTAGCTAACGCTCATTTGCAATGCAGGAAAGCTGAACGTAAATGGCGCAAGACATACGATGAGGTCAACCGTCTTGCATATACCCTAATAAGGAAAACTTATCTCTCAAAAATTAAATCAGCTAAAAAAAACTTTTACGTTAACGCCATTATAGATGCCAGCCAAAAACAAAAGACGCTGTTTAAAATAGTAAAATCATTCACTCAGCCCAAAGCTCTCCTACCGGAAATTCCCCCATCCCAAGATCTCTGTGATCAAATCTCTGACTATTTTGAAGATAAAATTGCCTCCATTCAAAACAACTTTCCCACCCCTGATACCCCTCCTGTTCCCCTCCCACCGGACTCTAGCATCGGCATTCTCAGCAGCTTCTCACCGGCCACGCTAGCGCAAACCAGAGAAATCATCCTGGCCTGCAAATCTGGATCGCCTTCTGATGCCTGTCCCCCAAAAATTCTGCACCAACTAATTGAGGTGCTGAATCCTACGATCAACAAAATAGTTAATTCCTCACTCCTCACAGGGTCTGTCCCCAGCCGATGGAAAAAGGGAATTGTCAAGCCCCTTATGAAAAAGGCCAATAAATTCCCGACAGATCTGACAAACCTCCGCCCGATTTCACTACTCCCTGCCTTGGGAAAAATAACGGAGCAACTAGTCTACAGACAGTTAAAAAGCCACCTGGAAGAAAACAACATTCTCCACCCCAAACAATCAGGCTTCCGTCCAAAACATTCGACGGAAACCGCACTGATAGAACTATCAGATACCATCAAATTGTTACAAGACCAGAGGAAAAATTCTATTCTCATCCTCCTTGACTTAACGGCGGCGTTTGACACCATCTCCCACTCCATCCTCATCAGTAGATTGATGGATATTGGCGTCTCCGGCACTGTTTTAGCTTGGATTAAGTCTTTCCTCACCGATCGCTCACAAACTGTCGCCCTAGGTCCCTTCCACTCGAAAGAGAAGTTGGTCTCGTCTGGTGTACCACAGGGGTCCATTCTGAGCCCCCTCCTTTTCAATATTTATCTTATCCCACTCCTATCCCTGATCGATTCCTTTGGTATACCAGTCACCTCGTACGCCGATGACACACAACTCATCGTGCCTCTAGAAGACAACTCCACTGATGCCGAACTCAACCTTAAACTCTGTTTAACGGAAGTCTTCCGCTGGATGGACCGCAACCATTTAAAATGCAATTCCAGCAAAACTGAGATCCTTCCTATTGGAAAAAATGCGTCCTTCTGCCCAACCCTCTGGTGGCCAGATGATTCAGCCGCTCCCCCCCAGACTGTTACATCCGCCAGAAATCTGGGTCTCATCTTTGACTCCGACCTCTCCTTCGACATACACGCTAGAACGGTAGCTGGCAAATGCTTTGGAATAATCAAATCACTCAGAAAATTCTTCAACCTCCTCCCTACCGATGCCAGAAAAACTGTGATAGTAGCGCTCATCATATCCCGCCTAGATTATTGCAACGGCCTTCTCGCAGGGGCAAAAAAGAACACGCTATCTAAACTTCAAAGTGTGCTTCACTCCGCTGCTCGATTGGTACTCAGGCTACCCCGCAGAACCTCTATTTCTGCTGCCCTCCGTTCACTACACTGGCTGCCTCTCCATAAGAGAATTCTCTTCAAAATTCTTATCACCTTCCGTGCCTTCAACAAAACCGGCCCTAAATACCTCTCCAGACGATTTCCCCACTATACCCCCAGCCGTTCTCTCCGCTCGTCCCTTGATAATCTCATCCTCCCTACCAAATATAACTTAAAGACCAAGGGAGGCAAAACCCTTAGCTCGCTGGCTACTAAAGCATGGAACAACTTGCCCAAAACTCTCCGGCAACAGACGCTTGAAAAATCCTTCAGAAAGCTCTTAAAGACCTGGATTTTTAACCTCCCCGATGACTACGCCAAAGCGGCCATCTAATCCCCCCTTAAACCTCAGGATTGACTAGTCAGGATCTGCAGCGCCAAGATGCTCCCTCCGGAGCGAACGTCGCGCTCTACAAATAAACCCTAAAAATATCAAATATCAAATGTCCTTTGGGGGCGATCATAATACAATACACCTGTTTGCAGGCCATATCCTCTTTACACCAATAGATCTGATATGTTAAAATCCCAAAATAATGCAGATGCTGGAAACCTATGAAAGGGTGTCAGGTTTCAAGGTGAACTTTGACAATATGGAGGTTCTTAGTGTTGGTCCCCTCCATCCCAAGATACTAAAAGCAAGTTCTCTACCATGATCCCATTCCGCTTTGCCTCCAACAATAAACTAAAATATCTGAGTATATATTATGCCACACCATCACCTGCTTTATGCTGCAAACTATCTTCGATTCCAAAACACCATCAAAATGACCTCCACAAATGGAGAACTGAGTTGGGCAGAGCGTTGGTAATGAAGCAGAACATCCTGCCTAGGCTATTATGTTTTCCAAGTGCTCCTATTCAAATTGCCTAAATGCAAAATGTAAATCACTAAAACACAATATAGACTCTTATCTGCGAAGAGAAGAGAGCATTTGTGGCAAGGAAAATATTGCTGGCTTGTAGGAAAGTGGGTTTATGTTGCAGTAACCCCCCCCCCCTTTTTTTGCCAGTCTACTGATGCACTTTTCCCTGGTGTTCCCTGGGTCCCTGCCAATAAGGTTCCCAGGGTCTGTGTTATTCCCCAAAAAACGAACCCAATTGGCATCTCTGGCCTCAGGTCAGCCCCTGGTAAATAGTAACACAGGTACCAAGGGCACTGTGACCAAAGAAGACCTCTAAGGGCTGCAGCACATATTGTGCCACCCTTAGAGGCCCTGTACCTTGACGTACCCTGACACTCAATCACTGCCTTGGCAGGCTGCGTGTCATGGTGCAGAACAAAGTGAAGAGTCGACATGGAACACATCCCTGTGTCGCAACTCTGGGACACTGAATAGTGCCCCAAACCATGGCACAGTAGCTGCTGCTTGTGCAGTTAGTATCATTCATAGTTCGACATTTTTTAACCTTTTCACTCCATATTTTCACGTTTTCATCCCTTTTCTTGATAAACCATTTTTAGTCCACATGCAAGGAAATGCCATTTTCCTATGTTTCTCATATTCCTGATGGGCCATCCGAACCGCTTCTGTCAAAAATACGTGCTGAAGCAGATTTCATCAAAAAGCAGTTTATTGACAACCTAATGCATTTCGGGCCTCCATGGGCCCTTCGTCAGGGGTAACTGGAAAATCAATTAAACAGGTATTGAAATACACTGCACCACTGTACATATCGATTTTACATGTTCATCAGTTGTTTACTCATTAAATACAATAATCAAGCAATTCAATTACGCGCAGTACTGAAACTAGACATATGAACTGTTCCTATCGTGATTAGCTTGCATTAATAAATTTGATTCTGGTCGGGTCTTATCAATTTGCATATGTGTTCACCGAATCACCTCTTAACCCATGACTATATGAGTCCTATATTCTCACCCCGCTTTTCAAATTTTGGGCCCATGTGCTGAATTTCCGTGCAACCCTCCTTGTAAGACACTTATCCCTAAGCCTTCGGTATATCTAAATAATTCGAAACAGGCTACCCACCCTACATCCTTACTTATTATGTTGTGCGCTTAACGTTATTTAAATGCTATGCAGTGTTTCCTTAGCTTCACATCCACCTGCTAAAAGCATTACACATCGCTGTGATACAGGATTATAACAAAATTAAAACCAAATTAGACCGCACATGTACTCTCAACCAATCTTTCTAAATGTCGTCCCGATTCCTCCTCACGTACCTGCTGATAAATATACGAACGTCTCTCTCGGTCTCCAAGGAAAAGTGTCCCTCGGTAATCCTCCCACACCTGTGTTTAAACCCAACAGCCGCCCCTCCTCCCAAATTAGCCCTTCCATTCACGCAACGTGATCCCCATCGGTAGTGCTTTAATTGCTCCAGGTTCACTGTCGCACTACGATTCCCAGAATGCATGCTAATAATAAAAAGACATCACCACAGTTAAAATCTCGGTTTGCGTGTTGTTTTAAAAAAACAACCAAGTTTCAGTTCACCAACGTGTAATTCACAATTTAAAACATTGTACCATGTTGAACGATAAGATTCCAAATTACTTTTGGCTCTCCTTAAAAATAAACTTGCTGCATGAAATCAATGTTCCACCTTGCATGTGGTGCATAGCGTCCTCTGTGTTAATCCCTTATATTCCATTCTATGTGGGTGCTAACCCAGTAGGGCCAGTAACTTGTGAGCATCATTTATGGATGGGTTGCACACCTTATCTGTTTCCTATAATTTATTTTCATCGTCAAATATCACAAAGCGTGCTCAATGGTGACGTGCCCAGCCCCAATGGCACGTGATACAATAAATCGCAACTCTGGGACACTGAATAGTGCCCCAAACCATGGCACAATAGCTGCTGCTTGTGCAGTTAGTATCATTCATAGTTCGACATTTTTGAACCTTTTCACTCCATATTTTCACGTTTTCATCCCTTTTCTTGATAAACTATTTTTAGTCCACATGCAAGGAAATTGCATTTTCCTATGTTTCTCATATTCCTGATGGGCTATCCGAACCTCTTCTGTCAAAAATACGTGCTGAAGCATATTTCATCAACAAGCATTGGAAATGCAATAGGTCTCGCAGCATTAGAGTTAGTGCTTTTAGAATTGTTTATGGGTTTTTTGTTGTAAATCTTTAGCATTTTTGTTTCCTGTAGCCAATGCTAAAGAATTACAAATAAAAAAAGCCATAAACAATTGTAGAAGCTCTAACTAAAAATCCTCCGAGACCTATTGCACTGTGTGAGGGTGAGGGGTTGAGGGTGAGTGAGGGTGAGTGAGGAGTTGAGGGTGAATGAGGGGTTGAGGGTGAGTGAGGTGTTGAGGGTGAGTGAGGGGTTGAGGGTGAGTGAGAGTGAGAGTGAGTATAGTGTGCACTAAGTGCCTTAGTTGACCACTATGACCTTCCTTTAATATGCAACCTATGTAACTTGCAAAGCCTTTTAGGGGGCACTCCAGCTGTTTATTTTATACTTGCCATTTTGTACATGTGTTACTGTGTGTGTATTATGCATTGGTTCTTTGACTTATTGTGTTTCTGAGCTTCTATCCCACAGCATTTTCCCAAATCACAATTTAACTTCTGTCTAGCTAGCACGAGAATCATGCATGTGGTAAAAGAGGTCCTGTCAGGTTCCACCATACAGGGAACCCAGGATGCCAGAAGTGAAAGACCACATTCAACACAATTGTTGCCTGGTAATATCTGACTGCCATGGGACATTCCCGCCCAGATTTCTCACAAAGTAGAAACGTAATAGGCTTGTTGTCACTAACTTTATCGTCATGCACTTGCTCGTGTGTTCTTTTGGAAATGATTTATATTTATTTATTCCGTGCATCCACGAAAGAAATGAGACCAGCGTGCTAATGTTTTTCTCCAGTTCCACAATGGAAAGTCAAGTTGAACATCAAGGGGGAATTTGCTACCTTGAACTAGCTTCTGAAAAAAACGACGGAAGTATATTCCGATTTGTTGGTTTGCTTTTACTGTGTTAACATAACTTCGGCACAGAGGGGTGGGGGGGGGGGGGGGCAAGAGTGAGGCCAGAGGGTGGGGCAAGAGTGAGGCCAGAGGGGTGGGGGGTGGGGCAAGAGTGAGGCCAGAGGGGTGGGGGAAGAGTGAGGCCAGAAGAGTGGCGAGGGGGGCCGAGAGTGAGCCCTATTTGAGCACGTGGTACACACCCGTGCTCTGTAATATAAAAATACTTTGTGTCGAATGTTTTCCCCCCACACTTTTACGGCATAATTTACTCGTCCTACTATATTATTTGGCCCTCCCCTGCCGCACGATTCCTGTGACCATTAAATAATAGTAAATATTTCCTAAACATCCATCGTGAGGGGGGGGGGGGGGGGGGGGGGGGGGGATTTGAAACTAGCATGCCCTGATTAGATGCAAAAGTACTGCTAAACTTCTATCTGAAAAATAAATACGTTAAGTAAAAGAACAACCGACTGCTCTGCTCAGGTCTACACAAATGCCACGCAGTAAGCGTGCTAGCGTTCTGGGCGTGGTCACCAAAAATACGATGTACGCCCACAACGTAGCCTGACTCTAGCATGGTGGCTACGTAAAAAAAAAGTCTAAATTTGCAGGGGGCGTGATACAGAACGTGGGGATGCTTTTCGCGCGCTGCTTGATCACGTGGTAATGCGCGCCCTTTAAACCCAGCGCGGGAAACTACAGCGCTTTACAGATTCAGATCTGAGCCGTACGTGCATTGGCATATAGTACAGGGGTTGCTTTTACAGCTGCGGGACGCCAAGCGAGAACACCGGTTCTGCTACTCCATATTACACAAGCCCCCCCCCCCCAAATAAAAAGCGCAAACTTGAGTTGACCCCTCCATAACCAAAGATCGACATGGGATAAAGGAAAAGTAAAATAACTAGGAAGGGATAATACGGCAATTGCTCCTCGGCGTTCAGAATTAGGCAGACATCTCTAGTTTCAAGTTCGAACTGTGTTAAACTTAATTTCTGCGTACAAAATGTACGGCAGAGATGGGACTTGTGCAGTAACTACAGTGGAACACCAGTGTTTAGGGCATTATAACTACACATCGCCACTTGATTCATGCTGTGTTAATACGGAGCGCAGTGCATTGAAGTAATTTGTTACCGGGGATATTAAAGCGAGTGTTACAAACGAGAATCGACCCATAAACTACGGAACTGAGTGTGCTGGCTCGTTTTTGGCGGGCTGCAGAGTGCCAGGATCGTACACACAACAAAAACATACAACAAGACGGAGGGAAGAGAGGGGAGGGGGGAGGAGAAATGCGACACGGCGGGAAGGGGAGGGGGCGGAGCGGGCGGAGGGAAGAGAGGGGAGAGGGGAGGAGAAATGCGACACGGCGGGAAGGGGAGGGGGCGGAGCGGGTAAACAAGGACGGACGTGAACGCGCTTTTAAGCTCAATGCGCATGCGCATTGAGCTTAAAAGTCACGGGCACTGCAAGGAATCGCCACGATTCCTTGCAGTGTGGATAAAGAGTAGATAAGTCCCAATACTCTCGCCTTGCTCGATGCGCATGCGCATCGACAGGCGAGACCTAAAAAGCAGTTTGACAACCCAATGCATTTCGGGCCTCCATGGGCCCTTCGTCAGGGGTAACTGGAAAAGGGATGAAAACGTGAAAATATGGAGTGAAAAGGTTAAAAAATGTCGAACTACGAAATGTCCCAGAGTTGCGATTTATTGTATCACTAGCCACTGGGGCTGGGCACGTCACCATTGAGCACGCTTTGTGATATTTGACGATGAAAATGAATTATAGGAAACAGATAAGGTGTGTAACTCATCCACAAATGATGCACACATCCCTGTGTGCCATGCTCACAACACACTGCCCTGGCATACATCAGTCACCTCGCTAGCTGGGTGCCCTATGCCAGTGGTGAGGGTACAGGTGCATGAGCCCTGTACCCCCACATCACCCAGGTCCATTCCTGGGCACTGTAAGTGCAGTGCTGCCATTAAGAGTATATGGTGCTGGGAGTTTGTCATTACGAACTCCACAGCACCATAATGGCTGCTCTGAAGACTGGGAAGTTTGATATCAAACTTCTCAGCACATTAAATCCACACTGATGCCAGTGTGGGATGTAATGTAAGATGCACGACAGGAGGCATCTTAGAGATGTCTCCTGAAACTCGACCTACTCCTAGTGACCTGACTGAGTGGCTGCCTAGGCTGCCTCCACCAGACATGTTTCTGGACCCCTGGGTGGAGAGCTTGCTGCTCTCCGGGGCCTGAAACAATGCTCATTCTGGTACGAGGTGCCAAGCCTCCTCCCCCAGGATGGGCAGGCTTCTCAAAAGAGATGCTTCAAAGGCATACTGCCTTTGTGAGCCTCTCCAGACCTCTTGCTGTACTCAGCCACTGGTTCTACCCCCCACTTTGGGTGGGAGACCCGGCGGGAAAAACAAAGTGAGGAAGAGAGGTGTGCCCACCTCTGCCAACTCCGCCCTTAAAGTGGGGGAGGCGAGGTGAAGCACAACCTAGAGTCCCCGCCATCTTGAGGAGGGGGCAGCCAACCAGGGACAGGCTCCTTCCCCCTCCCACTGGAAAGTGGCAGAATAGGGGGTGTACCCACCCCAGGGAAGGGACCCATTGGTCCCTGCCCTTTTACCTACCTGTAACTCCTAATTTAGGGGCACCCTGAACCTTCCTTCCTCAGATCCAGCAATCACAAGAAAAGAAGAAGGCTGAGAAGCTGTACAGAGCTAATAAGAGGATGACGCCCACTGACTTGGCCCCAGCCCTACGGGCCTGTTTCCCCTCGAACCAGCTCCTGCGAACCCCCGGCGTGTCCAGCGGCCAGCAACCTCAGCCTACCCCCAGACTATTACACAGTTAATGTCCATGGGCATCCGTGAAATTTGCATACACATACCTCTTGTGCTCTGGGCCATTAAAATGGCAGCGCAACCAATCGCAAATGGTCGAACTAAAACCCCCGGAAGCCCCCCACCCCCCTCCAACACCTATGTACTATCCCAACTATAGTCTCTCCCCGCCTTCCCCCCCTCCCCCCTCCCCAACCCTCTCCACCCCCCTAGGCGTGTCGTGGTGCAGCCCCCATTGGGCTAGAAAGGGGTTGACCTCTTTACTCCTATCTCGCTACTGGATCCGTGGATATTATGTGGTATGAGGCGTCTCACTGCCCAGCGTGGGGCATCGGTGTGCAATCAATTAGTGCTAGGGAACTTACTTTCATCTTGACCTTCTTTGGCGGGTGTGTCCCAGGGCTATGTGCAAGGGACCCTCCATCCTCATCTGCGGGGAGTGTGAATTCCATGACCAATCTCTCCCAGGCTCTTGCCCTCTCTATTGCCTGTTCATTTCCTTTTCTATGCGCCTTTTGTAGTCTGACCTCCCCTCACATCGGGCCCACTTACTAAATTCCTGCTTCCATTTATCAACATTGGAGCCTTTGTTCGCCTTCCACTGAGAGGTTATGGTTCTTTTAGCTAAGAGGAATCCCAGATCAATAAATTTACTAGTGATTTTGTTTTTTGAGGTGTGGGGAAACCAATGGAGGATGCAGTGCGCCATAGTGGGTTGTATGTCCCTCTCAGTAACATCCCTCAAAAATGCCGACACCCCTTGCCAAAAGGAATCGAGCGCCGGGCACGTCCACACCATATGTTTAAAATCGACGTCCCCCTGTGCACATCTAAAATATTTATGTAAACGGGCTGGTGTTAGATATGCCCTATGCAGGATGTGAAAATGCACCAGCTGGAACCGCGCATTACGCGTACTCTTCCAGGCTCTCTCCACTATCCCATCCCGGATCTGGTATATCCATTCCTATGTACACTTCCCATTTCGCCTTCAATGTTACCATTGGTGTTAGAGCTTCGTGGGTCATGCGCCTATACAAACATGAGACCGCCTTGATTGTGCCTGCAGCAACCACGACGTATTGGCAACCCATAGAGGTAGGCGGTTCTGTCAAGCCAGATTTCCATTGTTTACGAATCGTTGTCGTGAGCGCAGCATGAACCAGGAAGTCCCCCCCGGGCAGTTCAAAACGGTCCCTGAGGACATCAAATGGTAGCAGATTGCCGTCCTCGTATAGATCTCCTATGGTCGCTAAGCCCTGTTGCTCCCAGTCCTCCAGTCTCCGCCAGTTTCCTCAGTGCGGCAGTGCCCTGCACAGTTTTAATGGGATATCGGGCGCATAAGGGATCGCTATACCCCCTCGTTGTAGATATCTGTGCCAACATTTACGCGCTGTGGCAAACTCCTGAGTGAGCTGCATATCTCCGAGCGGGAGGCGCAGCACTATACGAGACAGCACCAGCAAGGGGCCCGTCGGTTCTCTCGCCTCTCCCTCTTCCCTAGTGGCCCTCGCCACCCATTGTGTAAGCGATTGAAGTTGGGCAGCTAGGTAGTACGTATCATAGTCTGGGACCGCTAGTCCTCCCTTTGCTCTGAGTCTCATGAGCCTCCCGAGCGCCACCCTGCGCCTGCCGGAACCCCACAGAAAGGAACTGGTCAACCCCCGAAGCCTCCGAAAGTAGCTCGCCGGAATCCAGATTGGGAGAGTCCCAAAAAAGTAGAGCAAGCCCGGCAGGGTCACCATTTTGAGTAGTGCCACACCTCCCGCTACAGATAAAGGGAGGGTGCTCCAGAATTCAAAGTTAGCTTTGGCAACTCTAACCACCTTCCCCACATTTCCGTCCAGGATATCTCCCTATTCGTGGTAATTCACCGTACCCTAGTAGGGAAGACGTCTTCCCAGGACACCCCTTGTACCGACCGCAGACAGTCTCTACCTCCGCGTGTCGGAAATAGGCATGACTTTGTCCAGTTGACTTTCAACCCTGCTACCACACTTAGGGCTTTCAGCAGAGATTTCGCTCCTCGCAGGGCTTCCCCCATATCTGCCAAAAACATTAATAGGTCGTCTGCATAAAGTGCGATATGGTTGACCTGCCCATATACGTCCAATCCATGATATGCTTGTCCCAAGCGAGCGTGCTCCCAAGAGGTTCCTCTGCCATAGCGAATAACAACGGGTAAAGGGGACAACCCTGTCGTGTGCCCCTTCCCACTTTACATGCCTCGGAGATCACCCCTCCCGTTCGCACCCTGGTCGTGGCATCTTTGTACAATAAAGCCGTCCAGCTCACACAATCCGGCCCCAACCCCATCCGACTCATGACATGGAAGAGGTAATCCCATTCGAAACTATCGAAAGCTTTTTCCATGTCTACAGCAAACACTGCTGCGGTATCCACCTCATAAGTATCAGCCTCCAGAACATGTATGAGTCGTCGTATATTAAGCGCTCTGTTGCGGGCGGGGATGAACACAGACTGATCGGCATGGATCAGCGTGGACATGTGGGGCAGCAGCTGAGTCGCTAAGATTTTTCTCAGAATTTTGTAATCCAGGTTTAGCATGGATAGAGGGCGATACACCGTTCTATCCCAGGGTTGTTTGCCCGGTTTCAATAACTGGATAATGATCGCCTCTCTGGTGGATTCCGGCAACCCACCCAACCGTTTGGCCTCATTATAGGCCGAGGCGCAATGAGATAGATATAAGTGAGATAGAATTCCACCGGAAAACCGTCGGATCCCGGCGTTTTTTTCTGTGCCATACTTTTAATTGCTACTCGCACTTCCCTCACCTCGATGTTTCGTCCCAGCTGCTTCGCATCCTCATCCCCCAATTCCGGAAAATCCGGAAAATCCAGACCCTCGTAAGTTCTGTAATTCTTCCTCTGATGGAAGCACCCTACGAAGGTAAAGCTCCATATAGTAATCGAAAAACAGCTCATTTATCCCTTGTTGGTCAAAGCCGGCCGCACCTGCCTGGTCCCTTAATTGAAGTATAACAGAGCTGCGCCGAGCTGGATTAGCCAACCAGGCCAAAACGGCTCCCGATTTATCCCGTTCTGAGTGCGCCCGAGTGAGATAGGCTTTGTAGTCAAAGCACCGTAGGCGCTCTACAGTTGCTGCAACTGCTTCCCTAGCTGCCAATAACTCATCTTGCTTATCTGGTCGTTCGAGGCTCTCTATTTCCAGGGCACGCAATCGCTCATCATCCCGTTTGATGTCTTGCAGTAATGTCTTCTGGGTCCCGGCCGCCGCCGAAATACAGCTCCTTCGCACCACTGTTTTATAGGTGTCCCATTCAGTGAGCACTGATCCCGTAGTCCCTGCATTAAGCTGAAAATAGTCTTCAATGGCCGTGGCTATATTGGTTCGGAATACTTGGTCCTCAAGTGGTTCCCGGCGCAGTCTCCAGGTATGGATTCTGGGGCGCGGCCTCGACCACTGCAACTGGGCCATCAGTGGGTTATGGTCAGAAATAGTGCGAGTGAGATATTCGCTATTGATAATTTCCCCATGTACCTCAGGGGAGCATAGAAATGCATCCAGGCGAACATGTAGTTCGTGGACGGCGGAGAAAAAGGAGTAATCCCTATACAATGGGTGCTGAACCCTCCAAGTGTCAATCAGCCCCAAGTCTGCTGCCAGGTAGAGTGCGCCACTGCCAGTTTACCCGCTGGTGCATTCGGTAAGGGTGGGTGTGAGCGGTCTAAATCAATGTCTGTGACGCAATTAAAATCGCCCCCAAATAGTAGAGGCCCCACGAAGACTGATGCTAATTTGTGGGACAGTAATGAGAAGAAGGCTGGTTGGTCCACATTAGGCGCATATAAACATCCCAGAGTTAAATCTCGACCATCCAGCTTACCCTGGAGCACCACGTATCTGCCCTCTGGGTCAATCAATTGTGAGGGGTACTGAAAGGGAACCCCAGCTCTTACCCAAATTAAGTCCCCCCTCGCATATGCAGAGTATGTAGTGTAGTAGACTTGTCCCCTCCAGCGGCGTTGGAGCGCCTTCCCTTCCTTTGCAGTGAGGTGGGTCTCCTGGAGAAAGGGAATTTGTATCCCTCTACATGTCAAGAAGGAGTGTATCTTGTGTTGCCTATGTATAGTATGCATCCCCCTTACATTCCATGTGAGACATGTGTAACCTAATGCGGGTCCCATTGCTGACGTTGTTCTAGATCATATTCCATCCCAGTAACCCCACTGACACGCCCGGGTCTCCTGAACCCAACCCCACAAATAGAACCATTCAAACATCCCCAACTCCCCCTCCCCAGGACAGGCATCCAACGCGGCACCCCCATCCAAACAAAGAAAAGACACATAAAGTTCAATCAGTTGAACTCCGATTCAAGAATCCCAGTCCCCTCCCCACTCCTGTGTGAACATTTCCCTGCCCCGGTCCCCCCATCCATTCCACTGCGCTCTCCGTCAGCCCAGCTCCCACCAGGCACCAAATCTCAAGGCCCAGCAGTCCACCCCAATACTTTACAAAGTCAGGCTGATCATGCAACTGTTCAGTCAGCCAAACACCCCATCCGCTGTTTGTGGAGTGACGCCTGGTAATTCCGTCTCCGAGAGCCCGTGGACGCTGCTGGAACTGGGGCTCTGTTCTCCACTCCCTGTATACTCCGACGTGTTGCTGGTTGGGCTGAGAGCTACCTGGCTGATGGCCGCCACTGCTAATACCGCCTTGTCACGTTCTTGTCACCAATCAGCGGGGGAACTTGGGCGTTGCTTTGGCATTGTGGTAGGGGAATGGTGTTGTGGCAAGGTCGCAGCTGGTGAACGCTCACCCGTCTCACCCCGGGCTTCCAGCCAATCCCAGGTGGTTTGAGGCGTAAAGAAAAAGTGCGTATTCCGCAACCGAGCCGGGAATAGCATTGCGTAAGGAAGGTGCAAAGCCCTCAATTTTCGCTTCACTGCCAAAAAGGAAGCTCTTTGTCGCTGCACGTCCATGGTGTAATCCGGGAAAATCATTATTTTACTGTTGCCAATTCTCAGATTCTGCAACTCCCTGGCTTTCTGGAGGATGTAGTCGCGGTCTCGGTAGTGTAAGAGTCTCACCACCATCTGGCGCGGCTGGGCCCCTGGTTTTGGAGGTCGTGTCGGAACCCTATGCTCTCGCTCTAGCGCGTAGACGGGAGAGAGACTCTCAGGCGCCTCCTCTGCTTTCAACCATGTCTCCAGGAACTCCACGGCGTCGGATCCTTCCTCCTGCTCCAGAACTCCCACTATGCAGAGATTATTACGCATGTAGCGCCCTTCGCTGTCCTCTGCTCGCACTTGCAGCACGCGGACCCTCTGCACCACCTCATTAAGCTGCGTTCGCAAGTTATCAACCGTGTCCGGAATGTCTTTCATGGTCAGCTCATGAGACGCCACTCGTTCCCTGAGTTTCTGGTGGTCATCTTTCAGGAGGGAGAGGTCAGAGCCGATGGAGTCCATCCGTTTCTCCAAGGCCTCCCTCGAGGCCATGATGGCCTGCATGATGTCGCCCAAGGAAGGGTCCTGCGGCCGCGTGGAAGCTCAATTCCCCGGCGCCAATTCCTCATCCTCCATGAAGTCATGGCTTCAAAACCTTTCTTCTTGGACACCCTGCCCATCGTGGGTGGCTCAGGGAATGTCCAGCCTTTCACCTCCCCCCCTCGCTGCGTTACTAGGCCTCTGTGTCAATGGTCAATGTAATAGAATCACCCTTTCAGAGGCTCTCGTGTAGTAGCCAGCCCATGCAGCATCGTAGCCCCCTTCCGACAATAAGTCTCCTATGCCTGGTGACCCGTGGGATCGGTGTTCCGCGCCTCCTTGCCGCGCACTTGAGCCCAACCACTGTCCCTCAGGGAGCCCCGACGGGGGGCCCGCGCTGACCGGTAGGCTCAGCTGCTCGGGAACCCAGCTCTCACCAGCAAGGCAGGTAGCCTCCTTCACTCAGCACCTTTAATCGCCTCTCTCTTCCTCAGCTTCAGGGTGGTCTTTGTGGGCCCTCAATGGACCAGCGCCCGTGTTCCCCTCACTCCGGATCGCTTTTACGTGCTCAATCAGGGCCCCTTGGCAAGCTTGCAGTCAGTAGTGATCCGCCAGCGTCAGTGGCCGTCTTCCTCTCTCCTTAGAAGGCCATGTACCCCTGTCGTCGTAGAACCGCAGAGCTATCACCCCTTCAGGCAATCACGCTGTCCCCTAAGCACTGAAGCAATGTGCCTCGAGGTACAGCACGGGCGCCGCCATCTTAAGGTCAGGCACTCCTCTGCCTGTTCGCTCGTGGGGGCTCGCCTGCCAATACTGTCAGCCCCATCACTCTGCTGATTTGTGTGGGCAAGTGTCCTGTGCCTACCGCTCGTGGCACCGGTCCATGGAAGGCGGTCCTGCATCCAGGGGGAACCTCGGTCAGGCGCTCCTCTCTCGCGCCCCGGCCCCCATTTTGTGCAGGAGAGGTTCAGGCTGCACCGTGCTCGGCGAGAAGTGTCCTCATGCCGCGAGGGGGTCCCGAAACCGTGCTTCTCCTCTGCCAGGTAGAACACAATGCTTTTAGGAACCCGTTCTGAGGTCGGGGAAGTAATTTACTACTGAAAAGTATTTTTAATGCTTACCTGTACCAGGCTTGCTTGGTTCTAGAAATAAAACAGTATACATTTTTATACAAAACAATTGGCCTAGTGTTCAGTTCTTGTGTGTGGATTTATTTGCTGACTGAGTGGGTACATCAAATGCTTTACACTGTCCTCTGATACTGCCTTACTGCTCAACCAAGCTACCACTTTAGAGAGTAAGGTTCTATCTAATGTTGGCCTCTGCCAAACCTCTGGATACCCTTGGACTCTATACACACTGTACCTCACTTTGGTGCAGTATATATAAAGCACGTTTCTTACATGGCCTCAAAGGCGGCCTGGGGGCTGAGTCTCCCTAATATCAAAAAGTACAACCAGGGGGACCAATTTCGAACCCTTTTCAGTAGTCCATATACAAAACTGATGGGGTTTATATTGCTGTGGCGGGGATGGGATGTGGCTCCTTGGCTTTCCAGATATCCTAGTCTCCAAGGCTGATCATTTTCTGCTATTCTTAGGCCACCTCTGGACATTTGGAACTCACTGATGAGAGGTCCTAAATTGCCCACGTTCCCCTGTCCCTTTACCTCATTTCAGGGCAATGTGGATTTCATGCCAGTGACTGTAAAAGGAGACTTCACACTTTGGGATGATGTTGGCTGTAGAATGATGTGTGATTTGTAACCAATATAAACAACCATATAATAAACAGGAATCTGAACTTGTGATACTTCCTTCTACATCTTTAGGCCCTGTTCCCCATAAGCAACGTAGCAGTGACTAGAACTCTAACAGGATGGGAAAAGCTGTTCATGAAATGTGCAGGGCTCCAATATCTATGCGATCCTACTGACGTGGGTCCAGACATGAAATGGACATACAAGAAAAGGTGGTCCTAAATTCTGGGGAAACCTATTCCCACAACACAGTGGCAAAAACCTTCAATCAATATTCCTTCCCTTTGTAACAGTATCCGAAATGGGAAATGAGTGTGACCTGGATGAGCAACAGCTGCCTGAAGCTCAACTCGACAAAAAACAGAAGTCCTCATCCTTTGCTCCACCCCCTCCACATGGGGCAACACATTGTGGCCCCCGCCCTCGGAAACGCACCTACTCCAACGGATCACGCATGCAACTTCAGCATCATACTCAACTTCTCACTCACCATGAAATCTCCAGATCAAGGCTGTATCCTCTGCATGCTTCAACATCCCCCGACTCTAGGAAAACTGCACGCTCTACTCACCAGCAGACTGAACTATGGCAACTCCCGCTATGCCGGAATCAGCAAAAAACTCCTCCATGAAATCCAGAACACCTCAGCCAGACTTAACCTCGATATCCCATGACTCGACCACATCACCCACAACCTCCACTGGCTCCCCGTCGAAAGAAGGATTTATTTTTTTATTTTACAGAGTTTTATATAGGGCAAACTTGACCCGAAGGTATTGGGTATCCAAGCGCTTTACATGGCACCAGTTGTGTTACATGAGGACATTCATTTTTGTTACGCACGGGGAGATTGTCATTTTCCCAGAATCACAGGTTGTTCAGCATCATTGCCAAGGCTCGAACCCGGTTCCGCAGATTCGAGGTCGACGGCCCTAGCCGTTAGGCCAGCTCAAGCTGCTCCCACACGACTACAATGCCCTCCATAACACTGGACCCCAATACCTCAACAACTGAATCTCCTCCCATGGCCCCAAGAGAAACCTCCGCTCAGCCGACCTCTCCAAATCCAACGTCCTGCGCTTTCACAGGACCAGAACAGGTGTAAGATCCTTCTCCTTCTCCTACCTCTAAGATCTGGCTCTTAGAATGACCCCAACGGAGCTGCTCACTCCCTCCCCCAGCATCATGAGACCCTCACAGATGAATAGTGTGTTTCACAAAACCCTAATTGATTGCATATGTACGAGACAGCAGATGGCCTATGTTGGAGGGTATGAGCCAGGAAGGATATGTAATACAAGAGTGGTGGTCTTGCTCCAGACTGTCAGTTTTTTGGAAAGAGATTGTTAGCCATATTCGGGGGTGGAGGGGGGTACCCATTAAAGCCTGGCCACTCTACTATCGTTCTTAGTCTAAGGCCTGTTGAAATTGCTGACATGCCAAATGTTGATTGGAGACTGATCACGAAAATGCTCCTGGCTGCAAAGCAACTCCTAGTGCTGAAGTGGAAACCTCTGATGGTACCAATGATGCAAAAGTGGGCGGGAAAGTTGTGGGTGTTATTGGTCATGTAGAAGCTGTCCTGGCAACTTTTTAGATTGAGTCAGAAGCTTAATAAAATGGCAAGCACAGGTAGAATATCTTGAGGCAATAGTTGGTGTAAAGTTTGTTAGAAGAAAATATTTTACTAAATTAGGCTGCCTGTCCCTATTTTTTAATCCATCTGTTATTGTTAAAAGGGACAACCTTGGCCTAAAGAAGGATTTCTTTAATTATATGTACAATCTAAGGGAAGAGACAGAATTAATTAAACACAACATGCCATATTAAAGACCTATGAAGGTGTAGAACCTTATTTAAAGTGGCTACCATGTACTTGGGAAAGATCGTTACTCTTCAGATTGCGATCAGGTATGATTCAAGTTTTCAAGTTTATTTTATTATGATAAAGGAACTCTTTATGAGATCCACATAAAAACAAGGATATACATACAAAACAAGAAGCACATAGGATATCATTTAACAACAATGAAAGAGAACATCTTAATACAGGTCCAAGAAACATTTAAAAAAATTGTACAGTTTAAAACAAAACATTTCATTAGGTGGGTTAATCATGGCCGCCTTAAATGAAGAAGCTGATAAAATGTTGAGTTGTAGGCAAATTGGTCTTAACCATCTACGCCTGAAAGGCATCAGGGCAGGGCAAACAAAAATAACATGATCTAAGTCCTGGTCGTACAATTGACAAAGATCACAGAGTGCCGAATGGCCATACCATCTGGCACAAAGAACTTTCAACGGAAGCAAATTTTGTCTTATTAAGTACACTAAGCGTCTAACGCCATGAGAGATGTTCCAGTACATATAAGGCTGAGCTTTCCGCAAAATACAAGACTCAATAACTGGAGTACAACCTTTTTTCAACATTCGGGAATCTCTATCCTGACTAAACCCCAGTTCCCATGTGGCAGACTTCAAGATGGTTTTTAATTGATAAGAGGATAAAGAAAATAATATTTCTTCATCCAATTTCAATTGTGCCACGGCAAATCTAAAATTTTTTACAATCAAGGAAAAGTCATTAAAGGTTCCCAGTAATTCATTTTTTTTAAGATGTCTTAAGGTATTAGACTCACTTTTAGATAAACCTACTACCCAACGTATAATACTGGCCAAACCTTGAACCCAGCTACTGCGTATACCAAGTTCCTGTCTCAGGGAAGCAGTCGAATTTGCTGTACCAACCGACATTAAACTACGCAAAATTTTCCCTTCCGCTGAGTTTAAAAAACTCCACTTTTTTAGATCAATTAACTCTATTCCGTATAACAGGGAGGCAGGAACTTTCGCTCTAAAAACATCTAAAAGAATAGAAAAATGCCTTCTACCTGTGGCTTTATACAAGGAAACTAGGCTCTTTCCCTGTGAAATAGCCTTTCGAGAGTTATTGTCTATATGTGCTTTGTCACTTAGGTTATTTGTGACAATTTTACCAAGGAAGGTGTAGGATTTCACAATTTCCAATTTTTGACCCCCCACAACCCAAGGATAATTAGGAAATTTGGGTTTCTTTCTACCAGAGAAGCACATCACTTTACTTTTTGCCGTGTTTATCAATAGGAAATGGTCTTCAGCGTATTCAGAAAGCGCTTGCAACCGATTGTTCAAGCCCTTCGGGGTGAGATCCCAAATCAAGATGTCATCTGCATACATAAGGCATGCAATTGGAACTCCACCCAAAGACGGGGCAATACCGGAGCAGGCTGAGAGGGCAACGGGTAAATCAACTGTATACAGGGAAAATAGCAAGGGAGCCAAAAGGCAACCCTGCTTCAACCCATTAGAAGTAGAAATTATTTTAGATAAACCACGTTCACCTCCCAGTAGAACTCTACACCAGGTATCTGAGTATAGGGCGCGGATTAACTTAATAAGAAAGGGGGGCATACCTAAATCAAATAACTTTCTCCACAGCAATATTCTATCCACTTTGTCAAATGCGGTGGAGAAGTCAATAAAAGCGCCATATACCTGCCCACCACGGACTTGCACATATTTTTCCGTGATAACTTGCAGTGCCGTCAAGTTATCAAGGGTTCCGTGATTTTGTCTGAAACCTGTTTGTTCAATGGGGAGGATTTTAGATTCTGTTACCCATTGATTCATTAAAATAAGAATACATTTTGCGAAGACCTTACCTATGGCATCAAGTAAAGCGATTTGGCGATAATTTTGTGGAAGATCTCTTGCCCCTTTTTTATATAAAGGAACAATGATACTTCCTTTCCAGGAGGGGGGGACTGTTCCACTGGAAAAGCAAAATTTAAACACTGGAAAGAGAATTTTGATCCAGAGTTCACTCTGTTGTTTTAATACCGAAATTGGGACTTTATCTGGACCCATCGCACCAGAGGAACGCATATTCTTAATAGCAAATTCAATTTCCTTTTCCGTTGGACAATCAAATACACAAGAGACGTTATTAAATTCCACTTTGTATGCTTGTGACTTATTGTTACTGTACAAATTTTCAATGTATTGAACCCATACCTGTTCCTCAATGGCAATAGGAGTGGGACTGGCTCTGGTACCACAACCCTTGCCGATTAAAGACCAGAAAGTCTTGGCTTGGTCGTTGTAAGAAGCTTCCCTCAGTTGTACCCAAAGAACATCTTCCTTGGTGCGTTTTAAACGGGCCTTAAGCCTAACTCTCCTTCTTTTTAAAATTGACAGCCTATGTTTGGCTTCTTGGGTAAAACATAAAAATTGCCCCCTTATAACTTTATTTATTTCTATATTTATAGCCCGAAGGGGATGAGGGACTGCAAAAGATTGTTTCACACATGATTTCTTTTTCGCTATGGAAGTTACAGATTCTAAGAAATTAGCAAATCCCAACAGCTCTCTCCCTACCCAGAGTGGTAAATTCTCAACAGTTAGATACAAAAGGGGCACCAAACTTTCGAAGGAACGAGAATTCCAAAAACATTTCCCTGAGTTGAAATCAAAATTCACCAAATCAGTATCCAAACTCCAGGAATCCACTTTCGGGAGACTGATGGAAACTGACAGCATCAACGCATTATGGTCACTAAGGTTAGACTCAATGACTTTCATATCTTTCAATTGAGAAAAAAAAGCATAATCTACCATAACAAAGTCAATAATAGATTTTCCCTTATTTGAATTATGCGTAAAGGCTGCCGGGGTGTCAGATGGAAGCCTCCCATTTACTATTAAACAGTCAATTTTATGTAGACCTTCTGGAACAAGTTTGCCTCTTTTGTTAGTTTTAATTTTGGCAGGTAACTGGGTCGATGGTATATTCAAGGACTCTTCCCTTTGAATATTTCTGAACAAATCCAACCCACAATTGGATAGATTACAATTCAAATCCCCAAACATTAGTACATGAGGAGACGGGGAAGTGTCCAACGTTTTAGTTAAAAAAGTGAACAAAGTTTTTAGACCATCATTAAAGCAACAATTTGGGGGAATGTAGATATTTATCACAATCAGCGATCTATCAGGGCAATCCTCAAATACATCTTTTAAGGTTATTGCTTGGAACAGTTTCCCTGGATCGAGGTAATGTGAATAATTCCATTGTAATCTATTTGATAACAAGCATGCTATTCCTCCCTTTGCATGGCCTCTTCTGGAGGGAATTGCGCTGTTTTCCAAAACAAAGTAATCTTTTTCTAAAGCTAATCTGCCTTCCACCCATGTTTCTTGTAAACAGATTATATCTGCCTTTTGGGAAAGCAAGAAGCATAATTTCTCCTTATAATCTTTAAAACCTGCAGTGTTCCATGAGATGAACTTCAGCTCTCTGTTAAAAATTTGAATGCGGTTTGGGGCAGAGAGCAGATTTACTCGCTAGAACTCCAGGTAACCAACTCCATTTAGACTGATCATCCTTCACCGTTTGTTTAAGAGGAGGATTTTTATATGAGACTTGCCTTTCATTCCTAGACACACATATTTTTAAGTCCTCCGATCTAAAACTAGACCCAACCGACAACAACACACCCGTATTGGAGGGAGATGATAAATTGGAAAGAATACTTTGAGATCGTTTTTCCCCAAAATATGGCAAAACATCTATCCCTCTGACTTGTAATTCCTCAGCCCACTGTAGAATAAGGTTTGACACAACTTTAGATTGGAATTTCACCCTTGTGGATCTTGTAGATCTCCCTACCAAGGAGTTAAGAAGGAATACTACGTCCAAATCAGACGTTTGAATTAATTTTAAACTTTCAATCTCTTTGAAACAGATAAGTAGGGCAGATCTATTTAGAATTAAATCGGGTTCAAATAAGGGAGAAAAATCAAGAAACAAAGTATCTACATTTATTTTTTCTTTAGGGGGAATGACTACGATTGAGGAAGGATCCTGGAAGGGTCTTGCTGCAGGATTGAGAGAGGAGAGGGAAGGATTAACAGAAGGAGAAGTAACCTTGGGAACAACTTGGAAATACCCTGCTGTAGGATTGCAATATGAAAGGAAAGGGTTGACGGAGGGTAAGGTGACCTTGGGGAGGAAAGGGTTAGGGAAGCTTATGGGACCTAAACCTATAGACGGGAGTTCCCCTTTGGGGGAAACAATCATATCTTCCTCTTGAGGGGTAGAAGACTGCTCAGCCTGAGGGAGATCTTCTAGTATTGGTTCGGCACTCTTATCAAATAGAAGTTTTCTCTGACTTTTTTTTAGAGAATCTTCGAATGGGTTTTCTCTTCTTTATTCTGATCTTTTTATGTTTGGGGGGAATCGATTTTTCAATCATTCCAGGATTTGCTTTAGGGATCTCATCCTCTTTATTTGACGGCAAGGAAAATATAGGGAAGAGAGAGGGAGTTTCAATTTTATGGATGAGTGGGGACGTTGATGCTACCTCTATCTTCTCACTAATGGAGGCTATGCAATTAGCACCAGCCGAAACCGCTTTGGAAAGCTTAGGGTCAGCTGGGAGCGCTACTGGGTCCGTTGCTTTTTGGCCTTCCAACAAAAGAGGAGATTGAGCTGAATCCAACACTGCTTGAGCAGTAGGAGAACTCATTTTTGGAGGCACCAACAGAGTAGCCGATGTTAGAGGGCGATCTAACACTAGATCATTCTTACTTAGCAAGAGAACTTGTAAAATTTGAGTTACCGTATCAAAAATACACTCAGAACCTCCAACAAATTTTTCAAGTAAACTCAGAATCGAAGATAATATAGATTCCAAAGAGGACAGTGAATTGGATATTAACCTCCCATTAATATTTGGAGAACCCTCAGCTAAATTGTTCAAAATGGGGCCATAGCAAGAGGTAAAATTTAATTGAGCGAAGAAAAATCTAATTTATTAGAGGGTGTACTACTTAGAGGGCCGGTACTTGAAATGGTTATTACTTCATCTGAATTAGGCATACCCCTAGAATTCCCCTGGAGGGATCTCACCCGATCCCTATGAGCCGTTAAATCAATGTCAGGTAATGTAAAATCACTTCCTAGTACAGGCGATTTAACTGACAAAACTGACAAAGGGTTAGTGTTTACTATAACTTTAGGAACTTCCATAAGAGATGCTTGGGGGGGGCCAAGACTGTTGGATTTTGAAACCTTCTGTTTCAATTGCGATTTGTTTGAAGACAAAGGCGAACCCCTTACTACTTCGGGGCTAGCCGGAATAGGCAAGGATTGACTAGGAACCAAACTCAGGCTAGAGGAAACATTGATAACCATATTAGCAGGCTCCGAACTATTCGAATCTGGAATTTCGCTCGGGGACTGCAGATCAGTTGGCTTATCTTTCCCTTTGTCCCATAAATTGAAAAGCTGACATTGGCCTTTCAATTGCATGGAGGAAGAAATTTTATTATGTAAAGGGTTAGATTTCGTTTTAGACCCAGATCTCCCTACTAGAACGCGTCCAGAACGCAGTTTTTTAGCCGTCATGAGACTGGATTACGGATAAAAGAAATGGATAAAACAAATATAATATAAAAATCAGAACCCTAAAATACAATACAAGCCTGAAATGGCGATGTCCAACTAGTTAATACCGGAGATCAAAGGGAGGGGGACCCAGCCCAGCCTCCTTCGGCCTCTGACGGCCTCAGACGGTCCCGCCCTTGTCCCGGGCTTCTCCCGGCGCGCTCCCGCGTTGCGGTGCCTAGAGGGAGGTTTATAGCTGCGCTGAAGCGGGGGAGAGGCCAGCAGGGAGAGCGGGTCAGCTGAAGATAATGCCAAGGGTCAGGCGCTCCTGGGACTTGAAGTCCTGCGCCTGCCCTCGCTCGCAGCCCTGCACTCACCGCCGCCCCAGAAGCTGAACCTCTGCAGTTACAATCAGTCTTTCCTCAATTAAACACAGCGCACTTCAACACCGCAGTCCAGTAGATCCGGAGGCGATGCGGGACCCGCGAAGCGGGTTCCGTGAGGAGTGAAGTTCAGAAGGCGAAAGGAAGAGGAAGAGCTACTCCGCCAAGCTCGCAGTCCAGCAATCCTTCAGCTTCAATGAAAACGAAACACAGGTGAGCAATCCAGCGAGGGTAACTGACTTGCCGGTTTTAGCTGCGCTGAGGCGGGGGAGGAGCCAGCAGGGAGAGCGGGTCAGCTGAAGATAATGCCGAGGGTCAGGCGCTCCTGGGACTTGAAGTCCTGCGCCTGCCCTCGCTCGCAGCCCTGCACTCACCGCCGCCCCAGAAGCTGAACCTCTGCAGTTACAATCAGTCTTTCCTCAATTAAACACAGCGCACTTCAACACCGCAGTCCAGTAGATCCGGAGGCGATGCGGGACCCGCGAAGCGGGTTCCGCGAGGAGTGAAGTTCAGAAGGCGAAAGGAAGAGGAAGAGCTACTCCGCCAAGCTCGCAGTCCAGCAATCCTTCAGCTTCAATGAAAACGAAACACAGGTGAGCAATCCCTGTATCATCCAGGTATGATTCAATGTTTGCTGTGCATCCCACTCAAACATTACAGTAACACAATATTCTTATATGCTCTTGTGTTGGAATCTCCAGTCAATCATTGCTATGGTTTATTTTTTTTGTGAATACTATGACATTTTTACTAGGAGTTTTTAATTAGCAATTTTTAAATGTATGAAGTGTGTAGTGATGAGGCTACTCATTTTTATGTTGGTGCTTTCCTGAATTCTTCTGCCTGTTATAAATCATAAAAAAAACATTTTCCATTACCATCCACAATTCTTAATTTTTTCTTGTGTGTCGTTTTCAGCTGTTCATAATGAAAAATATATATATTGTACTTGTGAGAAATGTATCCTTTTTGCCCTGATCACCCCCATTTGTTGACTGATACTGGTGGTAACTGAGTCTGACTGCGTCCCGGGCTCTGCTAACTAGGCCAAACGTCAGTGCTGGGATTAAAAAGGTATATGATACTTAGGTGTAATTCAATTGGCTCTGACAACCTATCTGTATGTACCTAGTATATGGTAGGGAATGTAGGTTTAGAAGCCCTTCAGTATGAACTGCTGTGTTGCCAGCTCTCATTTTCAAAGTCAGCCCTGCATTTCAAGCTGCTTATAAACTGAAATTATATGCAAATTTGACTTTGGATTTAAAGGTACTTACAAAGTATGTAACTACCTTATCTTTACATACAGGTCACCCCTAAAGTCCACCCTAGGTGCCCCCGGGACATTGTAAAAGATGTTTTATATGCCCTGGTGAGCGAAAAACTACCAATTTCGTTTTTCCCCATTGAAGCATTTTAGCTCTGTAGGCTAACATGGGAATACCATAGTATGGTGTAACTATTGACTGGAGTGAGCTAAAATATTTCAGGGACTCGAAAGAATAGTTATGATAAATCCAACAGCTTGCCACTGTTGAATTTATCATAACTAATACAGAAAATAAGGTATAGAACTTTATTTTCTGTGAGCCAAACTCCAGTCTTCTAGCAGCCTCTCCTGGTTGGTCAGCCCTTAACAGCCTTACCCAAACTGCTATGATGAGATGATAAGTTGCATGCATAGAGACAGAGGTTACCTGGTGGGTGGGGGGGGATGCGGGGGCTCTGCAGCTGCAAAGAACAAGTCATGAAGGGGGCTGGGTAAACAAACGGGGCTTCAAAGAGAGCAGGCTAGTAAAAAATGACCGTCCGCAGCCAGATGGGAACCCCAGGAATGGAATTTGTAGGAAGTCACGACAGGGAGTGTTAAGGAAATCAAGCCACACCAGTGTGTTGGCTTAGCCAGAGCTTACCTCCAAGGAGAGAAATTCTCCATCCTTAATTTTAAAGTGCAATGCTTTGTGGGACAAGACCACACTTTGGAGAAAGCTAATCTGCTTTTGGGTGGTACCCTGTCCCCAATTGGCCAGGGGTGCCCACCTACTTATCGCCACAGACCAATATAGAAATCTCGGTCTTTCGCATTGATTTCCATTCACAACTCAGCTGGAAAGGTGCCTTAGTATACCAGCCTCCCGGCCCACTGGCAGACTTTTCACTCCAGCTCATGGAAATATTGCTCCCCATGTATTCTTGACTAATAAATTCCTACTGCTGGTCACACAATGGATGTCATTTTTTCCAACTCCCCTTGTGTCATGTGTGAACCTCCACAACCTCTGACTTGGTCAGACCATGCATCTATTGAATTTACTATTCTGGGGCCCAGCGTGACTGTTCCCCCTGCTGCTGCCCTCAGCATCCGCAGACAATGGTATAAGATCTGATAGCTTCCAGGCAGCCTTCTCGCCACCCTGGGAAGTTGAAGTTTAACCTTCCCACACTGAGGAGGGCCTAGCCAGGTACAATTCGGCGGTTACAAGTGTCATTGACCTGCTTACGCCTTTCAAATCATTCCCGAATACAGCTAGGCGGCCTCAATCAGTTTGGTACTCCCCCGAGCTTCATGCAGAAAAACGGCAGTGCAAAAATCTGGAGAGGCGATGAAGCAGGTCCTAGGTTGCGAGGGACAAAGACAACTTCAAGAATGCCCTCTCCTCCTACCCCAAAAATGTAAAAGGAGCGCGCAAAACATTTATCACCCAACAGTTAGTTAAGGCAGAGAATGCTCCAAAAACTCTACTTCAGATACTGAAATCTTTCACCAGCCCCAAGACCTGGAATAATTGAGAGAGCCCCTCTCAAGCTCTCTGTGATGACATTGGCCAGTATTTCTCACTGAAAATGTAACTTATCTATGATAAGATCTCTCACCCTGGGAGCTAACACTGCTTGACAACGGAGAAACTGGGCCATCATCCTCTTGGACCACCGCACACTACGAACACGCCTCTGACGCTGGAATCCAAGAGAAGGACCTGGACTGGACCACCTCCTTCCTCTCCGGCAGAACACAGAGCATCCGCTCCCCTCCCCCCCAACCCCCCCCCCCTTCCGCTCCGAAGCCACCTAGATCATCTGCGACGTCTACATGGCACCACTCGCCCACGTCGCACGACCTCCACATCATCTCCTACGCCGACGACACCCAGCTAATCCTCTCCCTCACCAAGGACCCCCACACCGCCAAAACCAACCTCCACAAAGGAATAAAGGCTGTTGTGGACTGGATGAGGTACAGCCGACTGAAGCTGAACCTGGACAAGATAGAGGTCCTCATCCTCTGATCCACCCCCTCGGCCTGGGACGACTCCTGGTGGCCGACTGCACTAGGAACACCCACCGACCACGCATGCAACCTAGTAGTCATCCTCAACTCTACCCTCTCCATGAAGAAGCAGGTAAACGCCATCTCTTCCTCCTGCTTCAACACCCTCCGCATGCTTCGCAGGATCTTCCAGTTGCTCCCACCAAAACTAGGACGGTCACCCAGGCCCTTGTCAGCAGCAGACTGGACTACGGAAACACTCTACGCAGAAGCCCCGGCCAAACTCCTGAAACGGCTTCAACACATCCAGAACTCCTCCGCACGCCTGTTTCTCGACATCCTCGACACTCCTCGCCGCAGCCACATCACACCCCATCTGAGAGACCTACACTGCCTCCCTATCAACAAGAGGATAACCATCAAACTCCTCACCCACGCACACAAGGCTCTCAACACCGAACCAATGTACCTCAACAGCCAACTCAGCCTCTACAGTTCCACCCGCCAGCCCCGTTCCACAGACCGCACCCTCGCCACCGGCCCCCCGCATCAGAAGAGTGACCGCCGGCGGCAGATCATTCTCCCACCTTGCCGCCAAGACATGGAACACCCTCCCCATCTGCCTGCGGCAGACCGAAGACCTTTTGACCTTTAGAAGACTTCTAAAGACATGACTCTTCATACAGTAGCAGCTTTCCCCACCCCCAGAGCCTTGAGACCCTTGCGGGTATGTAATGCGCTTGACAAATGTCTTAATTGATTGATTGAACAACTGATTGCATTGTCCCCCAACCCATCAGTATCTGCAACCACACAACTGCTGGAGAGCTTCCCCCCTAAGTCAACTGAGGTGGTGGCAGCCTTACTTCATTCCGTAAAACCAGGCACTCCCCTGGATGTTATCCCAGCAAAAGTAGCCTCCTCCTTTTCCAACCAACTCTCTTCACCCATAGGCACAATCCTCAACCTCTCTATGAAAGAGGTTCATCTCCCACGGGAATGGAAGGCAGCACAGGGCATCTCGATCAGTAAAAATCCCAAGGTCCCGATGGAAGAGCTCTCCAACCTCCTCCCTATTTCCCAACTACCTCTCCTGATCACAGGTCTGGAAAAATAGATTAATCAACATCTATCTGTCTATGTCGAAAATAATGGCAGCCTGGACCCTTCTCAATCCGGTTTCAGACCCAAATACAGTACGGAGTCGGCCCTGTTGGAGGTCACGGACAACATCAGGATGACCTTAGACAGTGGCCACTTTACAATTCTCGTGCTGTTGGACCTTTCTGCCGCATTCAACACGGTCTCACACCTGATCTTGCTCCGGAGATTGGACTTAGAGGACCTGCCCTATAGCGGATGACGAGCTTCCTGTCCTCCCGTACCCAGACTGTCAATCTAGGTTCTTTTCGGTCAAAGACGATGGAACTAACCAAGGGCGTTCCTCATGGCTCATGTTTGAGCCCCACATTGTTTAACATCTACATTGCCCCCTTAGCCAACCTCCTCAGGTCCAGCGGCTTCCTGCCCATTTCTTATGCTGATGACACTCAACTTCTCTTCTCCTTTAACAAATCCTCCACGTTGGCTTTGCCCACTTTTTCGGAGGGAATGACAGCCATTGTTCTTTGGATAAAAAGCAATTTTCTCCAACTTATTGCAGGGAAGACAGAGATTATGCCGGAAATGCCCCTCTTCTGTAGACCCCAGACTGGTGGCCGGCTGTCCTTGGTGCCCCTCCTGGCCCTAAAGCCCTAGTTAAAAACGTGGGTATTCGTCTAGATTGTGCCTTAACATTAAAGGAGCATGCTGCTCACACGGCCGGCACCTACTTTTATGTGTTGGGCTTGCCGCGTCGAGTCTTTCCTTTTCTTCCAGAATACACCCGTAAAACCCTCATTCAGACTATGGTTATGAGCCGCCTCGCCTACTGTAATACTCTCCTGGTCTCTTCAAATGAGGCTTCACTCGGCAGGTTGCAGGTGGTCCAGAACACCGCTGCGCGCCTCGTCACGAATGCTCTGTTCAAAACTCTGTCCCTTCCCCTTCTCCAACAGCTCCACTGGCTCCCAATCTGCAAGCGTGTCAAATTCAAAGTCTGCTGTATTGTCCATAAAACCCTGCATAACAAAGGCCCTCTTTACTCTCTAGGAAACTTGAGCCTTACGCTCCTGCTTGGACCCTTAGGTCAGGAAGCAAATCACTGCTTTTAGAGACTAGGTGGGAAATTATTTTCCTAACTCGTTTTCCTTTACAGGAACCAGCTTCCCATGCACCTGAGACAATGTCCCGACTATTTGTGCTTCAGGAAACTTCTGAAGACCACCCTATTTTAACATTGCTTGTCAGCCCATTAAGCAGCAGCATCCGAAGCGCAGAGATAGCCCTCAGCGGGTGATTCAGGCTCTATACAAAACCCGTAAATAAATTTAAAAAAATGGATAAATATGTGAGAGCTGCATAGCAACTCAGATCTGCTGCCTGAAACTACAAGGGGAAGGACTGCACTCCTGGAACCCTGATCTGCACCTCAAAGGATTGCACTCTGAAGGTCTGCTGCGGCTGCACACTTGGAACTACAGCCCTGGGGACTTTGCCTTGTTTAAAAAAGGATTAAGGAGTAGACTCCCTGAAAGCCACAGATTAACAAAGCTCACCTGCACCATCTTCTCCAAGAAATCACCAGCATTGTGGGAATTGTAGTTCCAACTTCCCTGTCGGAGCTGCTAGACCCTTGAATCTGAGTGTACAACACTTTGAATCCTCAAGAGAGTCTTTAGGAATAAGTTCCAGAAGTTTGGAGCAACTTTTGGAAAAAATCTCCATGAGGTGACCAACCTGTCACAGAGAGACAAGCGCCTATGTCTAACGGCGACCCTATCTGGATTTCAGGTTTGTCCCGCTGAAAGCTCCGGAGCTCAAAACTTCCACGATTTCACCAAGGCCTTATGCTGAGTGAGCTAAGCCACCTTTGTCGACTTGAATCCTGGCCTAAAGAGCAAGCCCTCACGACGAGAGAATAACCTCCAGAAAAGTTTCTAAATGTGAAGGGACAATTTTGTCCAGGGCCTCCCGCTTAGTGTATCCAACCAGGGCTCCATCGCGGTCGGCCTCAAACTTTTACTTTGTCCTGATCAAACAAGTGACCAGATGACCAAGTTGATGCTATGTTTTTAAGCACTAAAAAGTGTTTATTCTTCAAAAATTCATATCTCCAGTTCCTACATTGGATTTGTCATTTTGGTGTTAGTTTAATCAAAATAATGTTTCCTATTTTTATAAATAGGTTATGAAATGTTATTGTGTGTTGTGGCTTATTTAATGTAGTGGTGTTTTTAAATGCTTCACACATCTGTCTCCTAAGTTAAGCCTGCCTTCTCGCAGCCAGCTACCAAGAGTTGAGCCAGGGGCATATGTATTGAGACCTTGACTGGGCCGTATATTGCGTTTGTGGTCTTATTAGTGGTTGGTGCATACTTGCCCCCACCAATAATCCACTTTTCAACAGTACTTACTTTCTGTGACGATGAATTCAGATTCTTCTGTGTTTGCCTTTGGAAGCTTTTGCTCGTAAATTTGCATTGCTTACACATTTTTAAGTACTCTCGTCGGCTACATTTCTGCACAATGCTCTGTTTTCCAGCTACTTATTGTTCCTTCCTGTAGAACTTGCACCTTTGCTCCTCCTTTTTTAACTACTGCCACAACATGTCATCAGCATCATCAAGAAAAGTACTAGTGTACAGTTATATCAGTTCTATAGTAGGTTGGAACTGTATTAACTTTAGTTTGTTTTCCCATTCCATCTCAAGAACTGTTGGCCTCTACCCTTTTCCAGAGAAACATTTTCAGTTTATGTATTTGTAGTCTCTTACAATTGTTAGAACCACTGGAGATAAATGGACCAATACCTAATGCGTTGAGAAACACTGAATAACCGAGAGAGACAAAGACATACTATAAACTATCAGTATACTGTTTTCAAACTTAAAATCCTGCCGCATTAAGTTATAGACAACAGTAATATAACGAGATAGGAAAATAGATGAGAGGGTCAAAGTTTCTAAATGGTGAGTCAAGCACAAATTTCCTTCTGAGTTTAGGTAAGGAGAGATTGACTTTTCACTGTAATCATGAACTGTGACTACCTCTGTTTTTAAATGAAGAGTTGTGACAGATTAAAAATTAGACATGAGGAAATATTTACTATAAAATCATGAGTCTTCTTGTTTATTCAGCTGAGCAAAATTTTTTATTGAAGTGCATGTGTGACTGTACGCAAATAAACGTTGGAAATGGCACTATTTGTCAGTAGGGCTAGCTGATCAAAGCTGACCATTCTGAAACACGTGCTTTGGTGTGGTGTACAGGTACTCTGCATTAACCAAACAGATAACAAATATAAATAACCAGTAACATGATTTTGCTTAAACCACCTTAAAATGTAAAAATGGTGTCAAAATACATAACAAGATAGTAGGTAATATTGTAGTTAAATGGGAAGATTGTTAGGTGTCTACTGGGAGTTGATGACTTCTGCATCTCGACCCCGGAACATATGGGAGTCTTTTCTGCAGTGGGCACGGGCCAGAGCAGACTCTTCTGCATCCGGAAGTACTATGGATGGTAATTGAAGTCCAGGGATGTTACCTAGTTGAAGCATAGGTCTGCATATGTGCCCAAGCGCCCATTCCCTATTGTTTGATTAATTTTCTACCGCTTTTAAAAGTAGACCTGATTCATATTTGAATGTCTCCTGATTTGCAAAACTCGAACATGCTATCTTTCTCCCATGAGCTCACCCTACGTGTAGTTGTTCCATGATTTATTGATGATTTGGAAAATTTGAAATGATTTGTTTTTATCCTTTTGTCTTATTTCCTGAAAATTCCAATAAACAAATTTATAACAAAAAAAGGGAAGATTGTTCAAAATTAGGCTTCAGCAAATTATAGTAGTTAATGCATCAAGTTTCTATTTTTTTAAAGCTATTATGAAACAGTGTTTGATGTAAAATGATCAGTTCCCATAGTGACCATTTAAATAGTTTGTGTTATTTTTTCTTTCCAGCTTCTTCATGTTCACAAGGTTTTCCTTGAATGCCACTACAATTGGGAGCTGGTAATATGGTGTATTTCGCTTACACTCTTTCTGCTAAGATTTGTTACTCTTGGATCAGAAACTAATAAGAAGTATAGCAATACCTCAATATTGTTGACCGAACAGGTGGGTATTCTTTTTAGTCTTGAAAACTTTGGCTTGACCCCAATAATGTAACTGTAACCAAATCAATTTCTTAATTAGCAAAGTCTGTTTGTTATTGCTGTTGTGCTTTTTTTTGTCATTACATGCCTGTGTTCAGAACATTTAAAATCCATATCAAACATTTCTCCTGCCTTTCATCAAAGTGTGTTTTTAAACCAACTTCCATTATTTATGTATACATTTTTTTTATTATTTGAGTTCTCTCATGGTTACTCAAAGCACATGCATGTGTTTATTCCTCACGGAATACAAAGAAACATCATAAATGTACATCTCTGATCCAGAATCTTAAATATAGTCTGCCTCTCGTATTTTCATGTATATAAATATATATTTAACTCTTATAACTCTGTTTACCCTACTTTTAAAGCAGTTGCTGAAATTGTTAATTTCCAGGACTCATTTCCAGAAGGTAGCATGCACCCTGACTGAATCACTTGTGTGGGGTGTTCATATGTTTCTGTACCATAGCCATCTATTTTTGGCCTTAAACAGGTTTCTAGTTTTATAGTTGTCATGTGTTTGGCTGATTCAGCATCCTTTACTGCCAGATTTATTGCTGCTGTGCATGGCACAAGTAAAACTTTCATATTCCACTGGCAGGACACCTTGACATCACAACATCACATTGTATTTTTATTGCTGTATTGGAAATATCAAATCATTAGCTTTCCTGAGTTTCTGAGAAGTAACAACATCTATACAGAGTTTTGAAAATATACTTCTGATGTAAACTTTACATTTATTTGAAGAGTAAAATGCCAAAATACATTCTGAATGAAAGGGATATGTAAACAAAAAATACTAATCTCATGTTTAAGCTATTGGGATAGGTCAGTGGGTTAAATATTCACTACTGAGATTCATGTACAACCTGGTGTTTACAGGTTGGAATTCCTCAAAAGGGCTAACTCTGCTTTTTTTGCTTTTGAAGTTACTAAATTATCGGTGAAATGGGTAATACGACATTTGTTGTATAAAGAGCTACTGAACAACATGTAGATTTGTAAGGCACACTAAGAAACAATTTGTGATTTTCATCAGCTGGATTGTATATAATCTTCAGGACCAACCCTTGTACTTCCTCTCAGTCCCACAAAGCAGTAGAGCATATACTTCAAACACAGAGTAACTGGGTTGTACAAAGGTTGTTCGTTATTCCTTGTCCTTGACTTCAGCATAATATGATCTTAGATCCGGTCTTTTTGTCTTTGAGCCTCACAAACAAATGTTTAGGGCCAGTCATGTGTATTCCATAAATTTCAGTCCTTCTTTTGTGGCTGAACACCTGCCAAATACATGAGGGGATTAACATCAGTTGCTGTTTGTTAATGGAGTTCGGAGGGGAAACCTAGCTTTCCCGTAGCCTGTGTAATTTAGGCAATAATCCGAATTAAATTCAAATTTGTTCGTAAAGTGCCACATCTTTTTGTCTACAAGTGTTGGTGGAGCCTAACCCTTGTTGATCCTCCATGATACAAAACAGGTTTGAGATATTATGAATTGATGTCTGACTACCACAGCGCAGAACCTCATACCTGACTTCACTCACTGTGATGACACTGATAAATCTGAGATTGGCATCTTGTCATCACTCCGTATTTGAGATGATGATTAACCTCTGTGTCTAAAACCTACTATAGATTTTATGGTGCTGTATTTTGAGGGCCACTGAGGAATGTGTTCTAAAGGTTAACTAACTGTGCAGGCATTGTTGAAATAAAAATATTGCATTTTGCAGCACTAACACTTAAATAATCTAGCCAATTGTATGTCATACATATAAACAGGTCACCTCTGTTAGCATCAATGCAGTCATTGGGCCATCCCTATTTCAAGTTACATATCATCTCTAGAATCCATGTAACAATGTAAAGTTTGTTTCAAGATCACTCTCTCTAATATTTATTCTTACTCTACTAATCTTATTTGCTGTTTTGTTGGATAGACTCTGATCTGAAGGTAAAATGAGGGTTAGGGGAACAACAGCGTTTTCATTAAATGATGCCATGGACCTCGACAAGCTTACTAAATGTCTTATCCTTTTTAAATATGATGCATTTTTCTTGATTTCAACTGTTGAATGTGCTTCATCTTTAATAGATAAACCTATACTTGAAAATGGAGAAGAAGCCTAACAAGAAAGAAGAACTGACACTTGTGAACAATGTTTTAAAACTGGCTACCAAGTTATTAAAAGTAAGTGATAAAGTACAGTTGATTATTTCACAATACCATTTTGTTAGAGCACAAGTTTCTAAATGTTTTCTTAAGTGACTTTGCATTGTATCCTGATATTTTGAAAATAGAAAATATATTTATATTTATATTCCACCGCCAACAACCTTACAAAAAGCCCAAAACGACGATGGTACAAAGCCCCTCTTTATTAACTGTGGGGGAAGGACCGGCATTTCAGGAAATTTGGGCGCAACAACGTGAGAGTTTAGACACAAATTTGGGTGTTGATAGCAATGCAACGTGTGGTACCGGGATCAGCACTACACCATTCAAACCCAAGTCCACCTTCTTGCCGGTATCAACCCATGACAATTTAGATATTTATCATGAACTCATCATAGAGGACTTGAAAAAATTATACACTGCTTCCAACAAAAAGCAACTGGCCATCAACAGGCAAAATCAAAGTTATAATAACTTGGTCAGAAAACTCAAAGCCGATAACAAAATAATAGTAAAACCAGCCGACAAAGGGGGAAATATCGTCCTTTGGAAACGGGAAGAATACATAAAAGAGGCTGAGCGGCAATTGGGAGATACGGAATGTTACAGAAAGAGCAATCTTTCCATAATCAAGTCGACATGGAATGACCAAAATTCAAAGTTGATGGCATGGCGGAGCAGTGGTTTGATTTCCTTTGATGAATTTAAATATCTGAAAAAGATCACCCGGTCATCCCCACCTTCTACCTTCTGCTCAAGGTGCATAAGGATGCCACCAGGGAGGCCAATCATTTCGGCTATAGACAGTTCCACTTAAAATATCTCTCGTTTTATTGACTATTTTTTACAGGAGTGGGTGAAAAAACTGGATTCCTATGTGAAGGACACTACTGACTTTATTTGTAAATTGGCCTCAGTAGACTGGAATGATGATTTTATCCTAATGACTTTGGATGTGACCTCACTTTATACGTCGATTAAACACTGTGATGGTGTTAAGGCAGTGGTGCATTACCTTGATAAACGCCCCATAGAATGTGTACAACATAATAAAATGATTGTTGGTATGTTAAGGCTATGCCTAGAACAGAACTTTTTTACATTCAACAATCAGATATATCAGCAAATGAGAGGGGTAGCTATGGGGGCCTGCTTCTCCCCCAGCTTCGCATGTTTGCACATGGGGCTGTGGGAGGAGCGGGTCCTCATGGGCCAACATAGAGATACCATGATTAACAAGGTGATGGTATACCTCAGATATATAGATGATCTGTTTATGATTTGCAGGGGGTCATCTGAGGAAGCCACTGAATTTGTAAGAGAACTAAATGTCAACAATCTGAACTTACAATTCACCTCACAGATTCACAAACAAACTGTACATTTTTTAGGCGTGGAGGTCTACATCAAAGATAACACATTACAAACAAAACTACATAGAAAATCAACCGCAGGGAATACGTTGCTTCATACAACAAGCCAGCATCCACAACATCTCATCCGTAGTATCCCCTACGGGGAGATGATTAGGCTGCGGAGAATATGTAGTTCGGACACTGAATGTGATTTAGCCCAGCAAGCAAGCAAAATAAGGTTCCTCAACAGGGGGTACAGCAATGGAATATTAGATGGGGCTATTAAACGCACTAAGCAAATCTCAAGAGAACAAGCCCTAGTACCCAGAATAAGACCTGACACAATGAGGAGTGACAATGAGCAAATACAAGCTAGAGCCATTGTCACCTACAGTAACCAACATTCAGCAATTAGGAAAATCTTCAACAAAAACTGGAACCTGGTCAAGGGGGACCCAGTTATAGGGGGTCTGGTATCCATCAAGCCGAACCTCACGTTTCGTAGATCCCCCACCATGGCCAATGTTTTGGTAAGCAGTAGTTTGGATACCTCCAAATCTTGGATGGATCACATCACAGGTTTCAAGAAGTGCCAAACTTGTAAGGCTTGTCGCCATGGGATAAATAAGACGCACATTTCTAGTCCTTTCCTGGAGAAGCCAATTGCCATCAACAAGAGACTCACATGTAAGACCAAATATGTGGTCTATGTTTTGCAATGTCCTTGTGGGCTCCAATATGTGGGCAGTACACGTTTGCCCGCCCACAAGCGCATATTGCAACACCTTAGGGCAATATCAGGAAAGGATCAGACTTACCCAGTGGCCAGGCACTTCGAATCTGTGCACAATAGTGGCCCCAGCAGTCTTCAATACTTTCTCGTCGATTCCGTTCTACCTCTTAAGAGAGGTGGTAACAGGGACGCTAAGTTGCGCCTGTTAGAGACAAGATATATTTTAGAACTTAACAGTAAAAATCCTGGAGGTTTAAACGCCAGTGAGGATATGTACACCTGCCTCTAATTCTCTTTAGCTCACTCCTGTAGTTTACATAGTCATAAGATGAATATGGAAAAATGAGATCCTCCGAAGGGAGTTATTCTTGATCAGATTCGGTAACCTGCTAAATACTGTAGAATGATTTTTATGTAGCACTTGCACTTTTACTTAATACTCTTTAAATATCTGCAGTACCCCAAGGAGGGCATTATAGGGGGAGTTAATGAAATGGGATTTCAGTCTCGGTCTGATATGATTTTTTCTTCACCCACTTGGGTTGAATGTTCATAACAGTGATGATTATGATTGGATTTTAAAACGACTATAAATGTTACTATAAGGTTCCGTTATCTGTTATGTTGTTGTAATTGCCTTGTACATAGTGTAATTAGTCTGCATATAAATGAAATGTACATATATGAAATTTTTTGATTGTTTTGGGGTTTTTAACTAAAGTGTAAATATATGAAATTACTCATATGTATAATAAATGTAATTAGGATTAACCCAGAAATCCACTAATGATTATGTATCAGTTGAACCTTATGAGCACTATGCCCTTTACTGTCATTTTGAAACACTAAGTATTTTGTCACTGTCTATGTTTGAAACTACACCAACTGAACCCATTTGAATATTTGCACTATAAATGCCTTTGTTTGTGTCTATGATACGTCATGTGATCAAGCCTCGTTGGTGGAGGCGAAACTCGTCATGGTGGATTGCAGGCTGATAATTTGGCACAAATACATCACTGAAAACGGCACGTACTTGGTGGTTCTGCTCTTTCGTTATTCGGGGCGAAGCGGCTGTGACTGGCGACTTCCTGAAGATAGATAGATAGATATATATATATATATATGTGTGTGTGTGTATATATACATATATATATCCTTTTCACCTCGCTTTCACTCCAAATCCTCTCATGTACAAACGAGTGTGGAACCGATATATTTCGTGCATTTCTTTATTTAGCCTGCGCCGCCATAACGCGTTTCGGGAGATCCCTCCCTTGATCACATATATATATATATCACACTCTACGATCTCGAAAAGAATATCCATGACACCCAGAGCTGCTTTCATCGATTTATTAGGCAAGATCGCAGCTCACCAACGTGTTTCGCCTTGCGGCTTTCTCACGGTATGGTTTGACCCTTCATACTGCCAAATTTACATGCATTGTCAATGACAGTGAGGAAGGACAGTAATACATGCATACTCTTTTTCACCTTCTTTCATGAGCGCCATCTTTAGACATCGCATGTTTAGCCAATTCATGACTCACTTTAGTTTAAGCACATATTAATTCATATAGTCTTTCAATTCCTATATGAATTATAAATTACTTCAATTAATATTACTTTACATATCAATCATGATAATTTCCCTTATGTCCACGAGTTCCAAAAATCAGTAAAAAGCTATTTTCTAATTTCATTTATGGATATGCATTCAATTTAGCATCGCTATACAATACATATTGTTTATAAACAAAATCCCATAAGTATTGACAGCCAGCGTGTTAAACTTCAATAGCAGTTTGTCATGTGTAGAGAATCCTGCCCTTGTGTGCAACAACCAAATTATTCACATTCTGTTAGATCAATACACCACCAATAAAGTCAAGCCCCAGTGGGCAATTCCGAATATTGGGACATTTTGGTTACCCATCCAGCCCAAGTGGGCATAATCAAATTAGTTTCATAGACCATTTCTCCTCCAACAAGAGACTGCCATCACGCTGTTATATTGATTATCCTATTAGTGATGCATCGTTGCATCATATTCCTATGTATGTAATAAAAAAGAGAGAAAGAAAAAGTAACATTACTAATAAATCTTTTCATCTAAAACCACTCCAGCAATAACTGTAGTGTTAAAAACCCATTTAAGTTCTGTTCCATACATTTAAAACAAACAGACTATACTCTGAAAGTCAGTTTTCAAATTCAGGCTGTTTACAAATGTACCACCATCTCTTCACTAGAATTCAAACCTGAGGGGGTTAATGTGTCAAAATCTATGATAAATCTGGATTCCATTCTTCTTAACTGGCGCTCTCTGTCGCCCCCTCTCTCTTGTAATGCAATCTCATTTAACACTACATATGATAACAATTTCTTATTCTGATTGTGCATTATGTAGAAATGTCGTGCAACTGGATATTGCACATCATTACTATTGATTGCTCTTAGGTGTTCTAGTATTCTTTTTTTTTTTTTCTTTTTTTTTTTTTTGCCCGATGGACAGTGCTGGCTATGTGGAATTTGCTACAAAGGTGTGCCCTTGATGTGTCAAGCAATAGACACAATAGTCAGTTTCACATGTGAAATTCCCCTTCATTAGAAATTCTCTCTCAGTATTAGGGATTTTCAAGTTAGCTCAATCTGTACTCTTGGCACACACTTTGTAGCGCTTGCAGCATTTGAACCCACTGCCACCACTCCTATGTCCCCTGAAATCTGTGGTAGATACTGCATTATAACTTAGTTCATCCTTCAGCGATCTACTTCTTCTAAATAATCTGCGGTGTTTCATGGACATTTTTTTTCAGAATGGGATCTGTTCTAAGAATGTGCCAATTGCGATTGAACATTTTTCTGATCTTGTATGCATTATTAGAAAAATGTGTTACAAATCTGACCTGATCCAGACTTTCCACTGCTGCAGGTTTAGGCTGCAATAGATCAGGCCTCTGCAGTGCATCTGCCTTTTCTATAGCCTGTCCGATTGTTTTTTTGCTATAGCCACGTTTCTCAAATCCCCTGCCCATCACTACTTTTTCATCATTATATTCCTGCTGTGTGCTGCAATTTCGCTTCGCCCTAATCAACTCCCCATAGGGAATACTCTGAATTAGGCTAGAAGGGTGTGTACTGTTAGCATTCAATAAGCTATTCCCTGCAGTCTTCTTTCTGTGTAATTTAGTAACCTGTATATTTCCCTGTGCCTTGATCTCTACATCTAAAAACACACTTTTCTCCTTACTAATATTTGCAGTGAACTGCAAAATTAGTTCATTCTTTTTAGGAGAAGCCACAAATTGATTAGTAGACCACTCATCCCCTTTCCACTACCTTTCCAGGTAAAAAAAATATTATCTATGAACCTTGTCCACCTGACGATATTGTCACCATGGATCTCTCAGCTTTCGGGCACCTGCTCCTCCGGCCTAAATTCATAGGCTGGTGGGAGGAGCAGGTCTAGTAAAATCAGCTCTTAGTCGGCTTCTCAGGTGCCAAGAAGGGCATGGTGATGCAAAAGAGAACCCTGTCAAGTTGGATAGTGATCTGAATTAAAATCTGCTATGCACTGGTCAAGAAAGAGCCCCTTAGGGCCCAAGAGCTCATTTCACCAGGTCCAAAACCCCCTACTACGACAATAAGATGGGGCGGAGAGCCTGTTCTTGAAACTTACCAAGCTTCGACATGTGCATTGTTATATGCTTTTATGAAGCACTACTGCCTTGACAGTGAATCTGGCGAGAAAGTGTCTTTGCTCACTCTGCACTACAAGACTTTTTGGTCCTCTCCAGGGTCGGACTGGCCTATAGGGCAGTTAGGCAGTGCCCAGTGGGTTGGTCTGAAAGGTCCATGTGTAGACCGTGTTTTTTTGGCTGTTTGTAGGCCCGTTTTATGGTCTGGTTGGCCGGTTTTAACTCTAGATTTCCCGGATATGAAAATAAGTGTTGCCCCACAGCAAGCAGTTATCCACGCATGCATACTTTGCACAACACATACAGCTTGTCTTTACAAGGTCAAAACTGCTCTAATTTGTAAATGGGTCACTTTTTTCCACTTGTCTGATTTGCTTAATTGGGGTCCTCTTTCATTTTAGTACCCAGGCCTTTTTTCTGTCCCAATCCGACCTTGGTCCACTTCCCAGATTCTGCACCTTAGGAGGTAGGTACTGCTTTGCTATATATTCTAAAAATGAGAAATCCGGTTAGAAGTATCTAACAGAAGAACAAGTTATGCATTTTCAGTAGTGCTCTTTCTGGTGGAAGCTCTATCTAACTGCAGATTCCTCAGTGCTCTGCCATCTCACCCTTCTGTGGAGTGGCCTCTATAACATCTGAAAAGGTTAGAGCTCGACACAAAGTCACCAACAGATGTGAAGGTCCTGGTCTGAGTGCATGGAGAGAGACAAGAAACAGATGTCGACACGCAGGAGTGGTGCTTATAGGCAGCTTCATTCCGTCATTCCTGTAGTGGTACAAAGCTAACGAAGAGCTGCCGGTGCACAGAATCACTGCTATTGAAATTTCCCAGATCCAGTCTGTTCCTAGGAATATTTTAAAGATAATGAATCTGTGGTTAGCTAGAGTATCCACTAGAAAGAGCATTACTGAAGTGTAACGCATTAGTAAATTGGGAACCTAGTTTTGTATAAATGAATAAGGCTGAAATACACTTAAATAGTAAAAATGTATATTTTGTCTTCCATAATACACATTGTGCATTCACCTGGAGCCTTTCACCTTTAGCACTGGTTGAAGAAGGCTTCAGAAGGGATGTAAAATTGGAGATCCTACATTTCTTTTTATCGAGTGAGCCTTCTGTCCAATCTCTGGGACACATTTATGGCATACATACTGGGTATCTGTAGCACCTTTAGGGACAAATTGGAGCGAGACCTCCAGTTGTTAAAGCAACAATACATGGCCTCCCCCACCACTTATACCCTGGTGGCAATTACGGTCAAAATGTCAGATTAGGAGGAGCCAGAATTAGAGGTTGGGCACCTACATAAGCAGCCATAACCAGATCTTATGGTCAGCGGATAGACCATGAAGACCCTGGTACTGTTGACATGCCAGTTAACCTCAGCTACTTTTATAACACAAATAGGAGTCGTAGGAGACACGTTATGAAATTCGGACACAATACTGACCAAGTTCGTAAACCCCTACTCCAGATTGTATACAGCTCACGTGTCCAAATCACAAGGCGAGTATGTAGTATATCTAGACCAAGTGGCTTTAACGTGGGCCAGGGACCTTTGGAGCCTAACCTATCACACTAGACAAGACTACTCCAGTGATCTTGAGCCTCCCCACTTGTAGAACCCCGTAAAAAGACAGGTTTCCATCCAAGATTTATAAAGCTTATGTTCCATAGCTGCATTCCCGACTCCAGCAGGAATTTGAGGAAGCTTTTACAGCGGGGCACCCTCCCTCATTTAAGAAGGCTTTCCTAATCAACATTTTACAACTTGGGATGTCACCCATGCACACAGACTCCTATAGACCGCTTTCATTTCTAAACACTGACTCAAAGATTTTTGCCAAGATCCTGGCAAACCAATTGCTACTACTCCTCTCTGACCTGGTCTTTCCTGACCAGGCAGAATTTATTCCTGACATCTACAGTACATAATCTAAAAACACTATGTGCTCTCATTCACAATGTGAAGCCAGACCATGAGGCAGTGGTAGTCTTCCTTGACACCACCAAAGCATTTGAGTCCCTTGATTAGCAATATTTGTTCACTGTGTTAGCCCATATGGGATTTCTCCCCAGGTTCATTAAACATATACACTACTGTACACTGGCCCCACTGCCACAGTGTGCCTAAATGGATTGCTATCTGACTCATTTGCCATTGAGCGAGGTACCTGCTGTCTCCTATACTGTATGCTTTGGTCTCCGAGCCATTGGCATGGGCCATAAGGTAATTACATTGCCATATTTATGTAATCCATTCCGCACCTTACCCTTGAAATTCAAGAATTCACGCTGTTCAAGGCACTTTCAAGTATATCGATAAATTGGAATAAATCTACCATTTTCCCACTGACACCAGCAACGCAAATGTAACAGTTGGAATTCCCTCACAACTGATTTTTGACGTCAGTTAAATATCTGGGTCAATCAAGACAGGGCCAACATTATTACCGAAAACTATGGTACCATCATGACGAACATTGTAGAAGAGGTACATAAATGGACCCAACTTTGTTCATGATTACATGGCAAAAAAAGCTCTGAAGAAAATTATTATATCACCCACGTTATTGTACTTTTACTACACCATTTCCATACCCCTAACCCAGCACTTTTTCAAAACACTTAAATCCCTTACGATCACCTTAGCTTGGGCGAGCAAACAGTCAAAAAAAAAATTAGAAACGCTAACACTGTCATATGACCAAGGTGGGATGATGGTGCTAGATTTCTAGTTATATTATTACTGTGCCCAAGTGTACTTTAAGCATCAATGGCAACATCCTCGCAGCCCCACATGAGCCATTTTGCTACTGAACATATCATCTACCCCACCTGCCTGGGAGATTTGACAGGGCGAACCCCAACAACTGTACAAAGATCAACACAGTGACGAGTATATAGGTAGTCTAAGACGTCCCTCTGAGGTGTCGCAGTAGTCCCATACTATCAGGCGCGGTGGTCCATTGGGGCGTGGGGGCGTAGCCCCCCCCCCGCCCGTATCTCCTTCGGCTCTTTGAACTTAAGTAAACTGACTCAGTTTACTTAAGTTCAAAGAGCAGAGGGAGAACTGACAATTATGTCATTCAGCATGACGTCGGACCGCCCACCCCCTTCAGAGTCTGAAGGGGGTGGGCGGTCTGGCGTCATGTTGACTGACATGACTGTCAGACCAGTGGGGGGCAACAGGCAGAAGCACAACACGGGCAAAAAATTTGCCCTCCGTCCCCACTCGTGCGCACTTGTGTTTTAACTGGCTTGCGCATGCCCATTAGGAGCCCCTCGGTCTCCTAATGGGCCTGCAGTGGGCGAAAAGTAACCGTGCCCTGCAGCGCCTGGATTGGCTGAGGGATTGCCACTGCAGTGCTGTTCCTGTTGGAAGAAGAGGCGCCAACGCGGACCAGGAGCAGAGGCGGTCAGGTAAGTGTTTAAAATGTTATTCTCCCTCCGCAGGCCAAGGCTCAAACCCCGACCCCCAGTGTGACCCAACCCCCCGCAAGTACTACGAACCGCGACTGAATTGTTTTTTTAAATGGTGCCCTTTTGCCGTTCTAGGTGTTGCTATAGTGCCTATAGCTATTTTATGCTAGTCATAGGGACTGTTGCAGTTCACTGGGTCTCATTTCACTTAGAGCAGTGCACAGCTGAGTTCCGAGTTCCAGAGTTTATGCCCAAATTAAATGGATTGTTTGATCAAAAGTCAGCTACTGTTCTCACTGCAGGACGTGTTTTTTTTACCTGCTTTACTCTCTCTCTCGTGTGAGGCCCCCTTACCAAGTGGCCTCACGGTTGTATGGTACTGGTTCGTGCTTTTCAGTGGCATCTTTGCAGCAGTTTCACAGTGCATTAGTACAAATGTGAGAAATCTAGCGCGGCGTAAGTCTCTCAGTAATTGTGAATTATTTTGAAGCAAACCTCGTAAAGAAGGTATTTTGAAAGAATTACGGGTTCAGTTTTAAAGGAACTCCTAGTAAAGCAGTGAGGCAGTAATTTCTGGGTGCGGTATTATTGCAGTAATATGAACTGTCACCCGTAATGGAAAATTGCCACTGAGTTTTATTCCTACATTCTTGCCTAATTTCTAGGGCCATATTCCAGCAGGTTTATCTGACAACACCTCTGGTCAGTACCTTCAAACGAACATCCCGCTGTTAATATCGTTTGCACCAATATCTGATCGGCGTCAAATTTGGGGTCTTTGCACAAGCACTTTGTAATGACTAAATGTTAGCTGAGCACAGCGTTTAGCAAACTTTCTATCTGCGAGTGTATCCCCGTCCGACTTGAGATTTTATATATTGTGATGTTTTTGAATTTTCATGTGCTTCTTAATATGTGACAGTAACTTGAGTGATGTGTTAGGCAATACAGAAGGACGGTTCTTGCAGCTATGATATATTGCACTAGCACTTTACCACTCACAATTTGGGTTCTTGCACTGTTATTTTATTGGGATGTACTTACCCTTGAGTGTGTTCGAATTGACTTGAGATTTCAACATTTCCAAACCCTTGAAACCAGGTGTGAATTTTAATGCGTGACTGTGACTTCAGTGTTACGCAATATTGTTGGGCGGAAGTTTTAAATGTACATGACAACTATGTCCACGGAGAACCACACTGGTGCGGTACTGTCACATGCAAAAGCCCAAGATTCCTTCTGCATACGCTGCACCAGTTTCAAATTCCACCAGCCGCCCCTGCATACTATACTCACCGGAGCAACCTCTTACACATTTCCAACTATTACTGTGTACTAGGGAAACAAATATTCTTTCAGAGACTGGCTAAATGGGAGATCAAGTCTGCGGGTGACCGGGGGCGTGGCTAGCCGGCCACGATGGCAGTCGGGTACTGCTAGTGCTCCGGGACCAATGGGGGCATTATCCTGACGCCAGCACCTTGGAGCCCCCCGGGAACGGGGTGACGAAAGGGGGAACACCAGAGAAACCCGGCTGGGTCTTTGTGGTCTGTTGCCGCACGGAGGAGGCGTATGGCGGCCCGACGCTGTTCGGGCAGACCTGCTGTGGAGGAGGATGGCCAAAGCCGGGAGCCACTGTAGCGGACGTGGCCGGGACATCCGACCTGAGCAACACCAGAAGTGCTAGATCTGGAGACCCTGTGGCGCCGCGGGGCGCTTTCGTGTTGGTCCGGATGCCCACCTGGGACGGGCATGCTGATATTCAGCGGGGACGGGTGGACGAATTGCCCGTGTTTGCGGTGGCGTAGGAGAAGAATACGCTGGTGCGCCACGCCGCTGCCGGTTGCGGCAGGACTGGAGTCGCGGGTCGCTGCCGGTGAGCGGTGGGGGACAGCGCAGAGCTGTTGGGCGGTGCCCCCCCTGATTTGAGGCACTATCGTTCTTGCTGGAGCAGCGGGAGATCCCGGCTGGGTACGGAGCACTGCGGGGGAGGCTTCCACTCCCTCCCCTCCTTTTTTCTTCTTCACTGCGGCTACGGCCAGGGACTGCCCCAGAGGGATAAGGAGACATCGCTGGCCCCCACGATACACAGGGGGGAACGAGAAACACATAGTGCCAGCGCGGATGACCGCAGGGCCTTGCAATGGGCGGCACTTTGAGGTGTGTGGGCGACGGAGCTGTGGAGGGGTGCCGAGTCCTGGGATCTTGATTGTGGGGGACCACGGGCGAGGCCCCCCCTTTCCAGACCGGAGTGTGGGACGCTAAGGAGAGGCTGCCTACACCCTGGACGGAGGCGCATGGTGGTTGAGGAAAATCTGTGCAGGTGCGCCCCCGATTACCCCGCATTGAAAAGGAACGGAGTACCCTGCCTGGATCCATTGCCCTGAAAGGCCGGAAGATCACAGTGGAGTGCTTCTAGGACGGGCCCCCCATGCAAGGTCGATTTCCCACAGGCCGACTACCAGAGGAACGCGAGTGCAGGTCATCATGGTCCGCAAGGGGGAGAAAGCGGCAGAAAGCTTGGATGGCTCCGCGACGTTATGTGCGGTGCAGTCTGCTGGGGGTGGGGGGGGGCCTCCTCGCAACACCATGGCAGAGAACACAAAGTTGACAAACTGGATATAATCCTGAAAGAAATAAGAGACTCTAGGGCGGCGCTAGAACAGCAGATGGGCACCCTGACCACAAACTTATCCCTGTTGGAAGTGGACCACAGCAAACTGACGGATAAAGTAAAGGATCAGGGCCTAGCTATAGCGGACCTTACGCCGACGGTGGCAGGCCACACTGCCTCTATTCAGCAACTTCAACAACAGGTGACTTCCCTCATGGATCGGATGGAGAACGCGGAAGGACGTAATCGCAGCAATAATGTCTGCATCATAGGCCTTCCGGAAAGGTGTGAGGGGGCCCACGCTGCAGACTTTATGGAACAGTGGTTCCGGGATCATATCACATCAGAGGACCTCCCGCCACATTTCTGCGTAGAAAGAGCACACAGGATCCCAACTGGCCGACCTCGACCGGGCCGCCCCTCACGCCTTCTCCTTGTACGGATACTCAATTATCGGGACAGTGATCTACTGTTGCGGAAGGCTTGGGAGAAGTCCCTCATCCAGTACGACAACCACAGGATCCGTACTATTCCAACTTAGTCCAGAAGCAACGCTCCTTGTACACGGATGTGAAGAGGAAGTTACAAAAGGCTAAGCTTCAGTACGCTCTCCTCTTCCCTGCCCGCCTGAAGATCATCCATGGCAGGAAGACGCACTTTTTTGAGAGCCCAACGGATGTCGAGGAGTGGTTGGAGGTGATGGGCATTGATGGGAGCCAGGCGGTTACTCAGGGTTCTGCCACCAGCGAATTGAGAGACGGCCAGGAGCGTGAGGAAGCGGGGTCCCCGGAGTCGGGACGGGAGGCGAGACGACACAGCCCTTCACGGGAACAACAGAAAGAAGATCAGCTGGACGCTTTGGCGATGGTGGGCACGTTCCGGGAAGACACAGGAAGAACTGTGACTGATTCGGAGGGCAGTACTGTTCACTCGGACTCGGACCATAGTGTGATCCTGTTCCCTACCGTCACGCCTCGAGCGGCAGATGACCTGCTGGACAATGGAGAGTGAGGATGGTTCCGATTGGAGTGGACTACTTGTATGACAAATGTATCGTATCCTTTACACTCTGCTCTTTCGCTATTGCTCAATGTTTTGGCGCAATGTAAGGGGTATCTGTAATGTGTTGCCTGAGCTAGGTATTAATTACTGTTTGATGGCTGGTAACTTGTGGATCTTTACCTGGTTCGAGCAACATACCATCCTATTTGGGTGGCCTCGCCCCCTCCTCGGGAGGGCACAACGTCACCGAGATGGTGGATGGGTCCTATTGTGATGTCTATAAATGCAGAATATGAGTTTCAATTTTATTGTATTTTTGCCCCCAGAGACGGTATACCGTTGAGCCAGCAGTACCCAATAGGAATAACAGGATGTCTAAATTGGTGCTAGGCCACCCCCCCCCCCCAAAGGCGAAAGCACTGGTATTAGTCATTTTGTTTCTTGTTCTAATGTTGGGCCCAGCGTTGTTGTCCTGCCGCGCCGTATTTGTTCAGTTCTTATCATGGGAATTAGGGTGGGAAGTCTCCTGGTGGTTAGTATGTAGGGATCATGTTGAGAGCCTCTGGCCACTCCTGAGTTTACCTACGACTGAGTATGGCTGACACTGTGGGTTCTTATAGGTTTACTACCTGGAATGTACGTGGACTTGGGGCGATACAGAAGCAACATCGGATACATTCCTTCCTGCTTCGACACCACATGCAGATTGCTTTCCTCCAGGAATCCCACCTCACTTAGTCCGAAGCTCTAAAGCTGAGGAAAAAAGGGAGGGGCACTATTTACTCTACGACATACTCTGCCTTTTCCAGAGGGGCGACTATCTGGGTCAGGCATGGTACACCATTTGAAGAGCTAGAGCGAAGGGTGGATGAGCAGGGACGATACATATTGGTGAAGGGCACCCTGGATGGAGCATTGATAGTGATTGGGTGTATCTATGTTCCGAATTTTGATCAAGATAAATTCTTAACTTCGGTGGGACTGGCACTTGCAGATTGGGCAGGAATCCCCTGGGTCTTAGGTGGTGACTAGAAAATGGTTCTGGACTTGGCCCGTGACAGACCCCCCCTCCCTTCCTCCCAACCCCCCTCCCTCCCCCCCCCGGCCCCCCACCCTCCCCCTCACCCCCTCACCCCCCTCCCCCCCTACAAATGGCCGGAGTCTCCCGACTGACTGAGGTGTTCCTGACATGAGCAGAAGGTTGGGGCCTGATAGATATATGGAGAGCCTTATACCCGGAGCTAAAGGAATACTCTTATTATTCACACATACACTCGTTACACACTAGAATTGAAAGATTCATGTGTTCTGGGTCACTGGTCTCGAAGGTAGGGAACCCAGAATACTTGGCCAAAACCTTCTCAGATCACAGACCTCTGTCGTTCAGTCTCCTCTGGGGCCGAGTCCCGACCCCGGTTCCTACCTGGCGGCTAAACCTGCTTCTGCTGTAGGACGGCCCCTTCCGGGCGACGTTGTCCGATACTCTAAGTAAATACTTTACAGAGAATTGGGACTCCGCCACCTCCAATCTGGTGGTATGGGACGCCATGAAAGTGGTGGTGAGGGGGGTGGTCATAGGTCAGCTAGTGGGAGCCAGACAGGAAATTCACCGAAAACGCTGCGAAATAGAGGATCAGCTAAAGATACTTGGAGAGATGCGAGTGTGGACCCCGGGAAGAGGGGGGAGTTGCAAAAAGGGAATATAGATCATGCTGATACATTGGAAACATTGAGGGTCATAGACTACAAAGAATACCTACACCGACAACATACGGAGGCGGACCGATCTGGGGCCTTACTGGCCCGTCTAGTGCGAGACCGACCCGACCCTCCGGTGATCACCCAAATACGTACCCTGTCGGGTGTCCTGGTTCGTTCACAATCTGAGATCAATAGAGCATTTCACGACCATCTGAAAGGGCTGTACGCCCCTCCTGCTCAAGAGTATCCGGACCGAGTGTCCGAGTTCCTCTGCGTCCTCCCATTCCCAGCCTTGACGGCTGATGTCAGGCGGGAATTGGAAGGGCCCATCACGCAGAGTGAAATACAGACCGCCATCAAATCCCTTAATCATAATAAAACACCAGGTATAGACTAGCTCCCCGTGGAGTTTTACACGGCCTACTCTGACACCCTGGTGCCTGTTCTGGAAAAAGTGTATCGGACGACGCTTGAGGAAGGACACTTACCTGCTTCGACGATGCAGGCACTGGTTATCTCTATACCTAAACCTGACAGAGATACCCTGGACATGGCAAATTATAGGCCCCTGTTGATGCTCTCCACGGAGTATAAAATACTTAGTAAGGCAATAGCCTTGAGATTTCAACCCTATCTTCCTACCCTGGTCCATCGAGACCAGTGTGGGGTTCTTCCTGGAAGGAGCACCTCCTTGAACACACAGAGGTTACACGCACTCCTGACGTCCACGACGCGTTAATACCCCAGAGCTGGATGTGTAGCTCTGGATCTTAGACAGGCATTTGACTCTTTATCTTGGTCATTTATGTTTGCAACCCTGAGGAGATTCGGGATTCCGGATCTCATCTTAGCATGGATCAGACTACTTTATACAGATCCGTCGGCTAGGGCGCGCACGGGACGGCACGTCTCTGACGGCTAATCAGTACACAGAGGCACCCGACAGGGCTGCCCCCTGTCCCCACTCTTATTCGTCCTGGCCCTTGAGCCCCTGGCTATAGCCTTACGGGCCCGTGGAGAGCAGATGGGCATCCCGATTCGGGGGAACACATCACTTGATATCGATCTACGCAGATGATATCCTGCTGTATTTCAATGACCTAGAGGCGGATCACACTGCTCTATACGATATCTTTAGCCACTTTGAAGAGATCTCGGGTCTGGCTATCATCCCAGGAAAGTCGCAAAGCTTTTATTTCAGAGAAACACCAGGTCCTGTTTCCATTCCTTTTGGAGCTTACTTAATCCCGGTGGCCCAGACCACATTTAAGTACCTGGGGATCCAAGTGTACAGGTCGTCAGCAGACCAAATTGACGGGACTATTACACGCGCGATCACGCGTCTTCGTAACACTGTGGGCTTCTGGACTTCTTTGCCCCTGTACGTCATGGGCAGAGTTACAGTATCTAAGATGACAATGCTACCTCGCATGCTGTATTTTTTCGTCAATCTCCCTGTAATTCTACCTCAACAAGTGTTTGATACACTCAATGGTCTCTTAATTAGCCTCATTTGGGGTGTCGGTAGGAGACGGATTAGCCTGAGTAAGTTTCAGCTAGGGACTAGCTCGGGAGGCCTAGGTGCCCTAGACTTTTTGGGCTACTATTATGCTAGCCAACTCCAATGGCTATCCTACTGGACGACAGGTAGGAATCTCCACGAAATTGACTATACATCGGAGAGAATTGGACGGGGAGAGTTACACGTCCTGCTGCTCCCGAAGAGTCGAATTCCCATAGATTGTCACCCGCTTCTGAGCACGGCTCTGGTGTGCTGGAAGAAAGCCCTGGCATACACTTCACCGGCTGTACCATATGCAGCAAACATCCCTCTATTGGGAATCCCAACACCACAGGGTAGGATTACAGAAAGGGTACTACGTCCCTGGATGTCGGCCGGGATAACAGGGGTGGGTGCCTTTTTCGGGGACGGTAACCTATTGGATCATGACACCTTCTTGCAGGCCACGGGCGCCCCCCACCCCCCCAGACTCTTATCTGTTACACGCCACAGTCGCACATTATATTAGAACCACGTGGGCGCCGCAACGGCTCCAACCTGCACAGAATGAACTGGTTCATTTATTACACTATATGGGGACAGAGGGGGTCACTTAGTCCGGTGGCTGTACACAGGGGTCAGAACACATGCATCAAAATCGATCATGACACTTAGGGACAGCTGGGTTCAAGACACGGGCACAATGATCACTGATAAGGAGTGGCAGATGATCCTGGAACACCCTAGGTGGGTTTCACGAAAAGTTAAGTTCAGATTCGTACAGGTAATGGTCTTACACAGAACCTATTTGACCCCTAAAAGAGTACACATAATGTTTCCAAACTCACCTCACGGTTACCCACGTTGTGGAGAGGACGAGGCTGGGTTCCTCCATATGGTCTGGTCCTGTGCAGGCATACGGAGGTATTGGTCAGAGGAATGCCTCGGACTATGGACGGTCACTCATTTACCAGTACCAGCAGAGGCACTGTCCTGTCTAATAGGGTATCATAGGCGACCTAAGACACTGAAGGCCCAGCTGAAATTCCTTGATTTGGCACTCCTACTGGCAGTCCAAGCACTAACGATGAGGTGGAAGTCTCCCAGACCACCGGGGACACCACTGTGGCAGATAGAAGTAGTGAAGTGGGGGCGAGCAGAAGGGACGGCTCTCCGAAGGGAAGCGGCGCGAGGGCAGAGGAAACATCCCATATCACAAGAATGGGAGCATATGCTAATGGCGCTGGAGGAACTGGACCTAGTCCCGACACATGGGAATGGAGCGTAGGGACAGTCCACATTATAGAGACCATTCTGGTGAGATCTGTGAGTGCCCGAGAAAGCGTACGATTTATCTGGACTCATTGTTTGACAGCATATATACTGGATATAGTTGACTGGAGTTAGCTCAGGAGGGATTCCATCACCACCAGGAGGAGGGAGGGTTAGTGTACGGGAGGGATGTTAAGGGAGGGGGAGGAAGTTGGGGGTTTCATCTTGTTTTCTTCCTAGTATGCTATAGGATAATGTAGCAGAAAACCTGCTGACCCGCACTGGGAACGGACCTTTGTAATATGTTAGAGACATTCAAAGACATTGTATTGCTTGCCCCATTGTGCGTGTCTCGAAATGTTACCCTGACATCTAGGGAAGAACTGGTTGGGGCGAAAGTGGAAAAAGTGGTTGTTGCATACATATATAAGAACTGTGATTTTTCTCCTGTCTTGCACAACTGTGAATAAAGTGTGTAAAAAAAAAAAAAGTCTGCGGGTGACCATTTTTTGAACGCCTGCTTCCTCGAGGTAACAGTGGCTATTGGCAAAGTAGACTTCTCAATCCTTGACACATTTCTAATTCTTCACCTTAGGGCATTTTGTAAAGCTCGATACCAGTATTCCCCCCGGAGCTGACTCTATCTAGATCTCTTTCCTTGTTTCTTACAGTCCTGTCCAACAAGTGGTTGGTGAACAGGCTGTACTCTGAAATGCAGTCAGAGACCGCCTTAGCAATGCCTAATGTCAAACCACTATTGCAGTGACTGTGTCTCATGTAGAGTGGACATACGGCTTTGGCCAGATCAGGGCTCTCTCTCTCTCCCCAAATGGCTACTTCCAATTCATTGATTTCTGCACTGTATTTACCACCATCCCCTCAAACTCTATAAACGGAAATTACTTGCCCATTCTCAATGTGCTTGTTGTGAAACCTCAGATTTGGACTTTATACATGCAGCATGGCTTTTCCCCAAGATTGCTAATTACTGGTGCAGGGTGTTTCAACTCCTATAGGACAAGATTGGCACAGTCATAAAACTGAACCTTAAAGTGGCTCTGTTGGGATGTTCTAATCATTTTCCCTGTGACATGCTTAAATCCACTTCCCTGCCGATGCGCATGGCAAAATGTGGTCTGTGAAGTGTGCAATCAGTGCAGTATAGGGCTAAATTTCCTTTTTGTTTGCTCTTCCTCCTGAGTTGCAGATGTCCTTCTTTACGACACATTATGTATAATAGACACACTATTGTTTGGGTATTGTAGTTTGTTATGCAATTAATAAACAATAATTAAACATAAAAACATCTCTTGATCACCCATTTCGGAGCCACCCAGACCCACCAACATTGACCTATCCCAAGGTGCCCTTGTGGTCTTTCAGAAACGACTGGAGTTCTACTCCAATCGCTCTTCCAGTAAACTTCTAAGCAATCAAGTTACTACTCTATAAATGCCCTACTCTTAAGATATTTCTTTCACACACAGAAATTAGTGACAATTGAGAATATATATATATATATATATATATATATATATATATATATATATATATATATATATTTCATTCAATTGTTGTGTTTTAATCCTTTTGGTGGCTTTAATTAGGTCTATTCTGGGGTTGCTAGTTTAAAACACAATCGTCGGGATAACCAGGAACTTATAATGATCCTGGTCAGTCTTCCCATCCCTTCAAACTAGATGCATTTTTGTTTTGTTAATTTCAGACAACCTCCTTTAGCCATGACAAACCTCAAGTGCATCAGTGACACATAAAATATACCCGGTGGAGATACTTGAGCTGATTGGTGTGGAACTGGTGTGGAATAGTCACAACCCTATGTCCTTCCTTGTGGTTTGCCACCTTTGTCTGTTAGGGTTCCCGCATTATCCTTCCAGCACATCTTAGAGTATCAAAAGTATCTGAGGTGTGTATAACCAGAGTGCTGAATGCAGTAGATATCATCTTGTAGTTTATATTCACACCTGCAATTTTTATTCTTGGTGATTGAAGTTAGTGAGTGCTGTGAGATCTGATATGAGGGTGAGGTATGTTGCAAGTAAGCATTTGAAAAATAGATATTTATACTCATCATAGGTGACCTGCAGGTCTGTGAATTAACACGTGGCTGTGCCAGACATCACACCTTCTACTTTTGAGCTCTGTATATTATCCAAATTGCGGAAGCCCTATATGACTGCAACTTGTCCAAGTCACAGACACAATGGGGTTTCAGTAGTGTGTGTCTTAGGCCAGCCGATACCCTTAAGGGTCTGCTGCCATATTTTTATTACAGTTTTTATTGCCAGTGGGTCAAGGGTATCCTGCCCCCATACAGCAGGTGCAGTGGGTGTTTGTTTACCATTGCACCCTTCTCAGTTGCAAATGCATGGTCTGCTTTGGAGCCATGGAGCCATTAATTTACAATAATTAGAAGAGCAGTTAATGATATGCAGCTATATCAGCCAACCCTGGTGCCGCTGTTGTACTGGGATTTATAACACTGAGTCATGAATGTCCGTGATGCATCTCCATTTCACAAGCCATTACAAAATATTTCCATAAAGCGAGTGATGATACTGTGTGGAATGTCATGTGTTTGTACTTGGTACAACAGGCGCAGAAGGGATACCATCTTAGCAATGGCTGCTCGCCCCATCAGTGACTGTCAGAGGGGTGACCACAAATTCAAGTTGCTTTAAAGTCTGCTTAGTTAAGGCATAAGCTTATGCTTCTATGTATGCTTCTTATTGTAGGCAACATACATCGCAAGGTATTGATACCCTTCTGTGGCCTTGGTGGCCCAGTGGAGGATTGTATGAATCTGGTATTCCTCTGAGTTAGAGAGGTTCACTTTCAAGCTGCAAACTTTTCTGAATATCTGAAGCATCTGCATAACCATGTCACCTTCCTCTTAAACAGCATAAATTAAAATTACAAAAACAAATACATGTAACAATTAAATTAGAATCATTGTTTGTAAAATTAAAATTAACCTAAAATACTTCCTACATATTGCAGTTTCAAACTTTAAGAATGCTACTCATTTAAATGACACCACAATTTCTGTGGGAATATGTTGAGAACATACAGTGGCTGAATTCATATGAACCCTACGGAGTACACCTACTTCAGACTGAATATAACCTGATTGTGAACAAACTCTCAATGCCATATTTTTTTTCTGGGTGAAATGTGTTTCAGTAAATTAAAAGGGCGTTCTAGCAGCACCATTCACTTTGTGCCTTTCAACTAAATGTTGAAGTCTTTACCATTTTGCGAGTGCCTTCCCTACTACTTAGCAGCCCGATTCTGCACAGTGGAGTGAGAGGTGTTTCTCTACAAGCCAGAATTACTTTGCCTTTCCACCATGGAAGTGTTTTAGTGGGCTCTGGGCCTAATGTTGTCCCATGAACAGGTAATCTCTTTTTTCCTCTCCAGAAGAAGACTTTTCAGGTTATCCATTTCAGTTCTGAAATTGAGGGACTGACCCACAAACTTTGCAGGTCATAATCTCCCAGAATTCTGTTCTGTTCCCCCCTCCTTTGAAGTTTGCAGAATCAGGGACTTCTCTAACTTAGGTATGTCTCCTGGAAGTACCCAGTGTGCACAGTCTTTGGTCTCACTGGACAAGAACCACAGTATCTGTGCTAGACCTGAAAGCAGTGTTCTGACATGCAAGATATTTTTTACTTCAGTTTAAAACATAAGAATTCTAATTTACACCAATAATATCAAACCAAATTGCAAGTAAACTTCAACTGCTATACCCTCTGACGGACACCATATGAAGAATGACCCTGTTATCTTTACATATGTTGTTGCTCACATTCACCTCTTATTTCCTATCCCTCATCTTGGACAGGACTCTTATTTTACAGCTAGATTTGCTCTTTATAAGTACATAAGACATACATGATATGAAAATCTTTCGATCCCTTGAGAGATGTTTTCAATTGTGTGCCAACCCTTTTCTTGGCAACTTCTTGTACAACATGTGTTGTCTCTTGTATCATTTAGTGCTACAAGGAAGGAGAATTGTTCCCCCAAGGACCTAAGCGCTCATGAAATAATTGCCAAGGCATTGTCAATGTCGTTTTTAGCATCTTGCACTGATTGCATTTATGAACAGGGCAGCAATTTGGGTTCCCCTTCACGATTATCTGAAGCACAGTGTATCGGATGTCAGCTCTAACTCTGAAGCCCAGTTTGGACAAAGTCAGGCTGAAAAAATACTTAGTTTAAGTTATACGTTCTTTTAAAAAAAATTATAAAACCACAATACCACCAGGCATACTAGGTTTATGATCTTCCTACCAGTTTGAAGGACCAGGGTCGTTCTAGATGTAGGAATACATACAGGTGAATTATCAACTGACTAGAACTCTTTCATTATCCTTTTTTTAATTTATTTTTTTAAGACGTTTTACCTTCTTATCCCAAAAGAAATAGTAATCTAGAATTACTACATTGAATATGTTTTCTTACTGGTTGTGGTTCGTTGAATCGTTATTTTGGATACAATTATAATTCCATGCTTTAAGTCTATTTACATGTGATTTGAAGTTTCGTACTCTGTAGCCTGCCTACTCACTAGCTATCACTTCAGCTAGCAGTCTTTGAAATCCAGACCTTTCTCACTTTGGCACAATACACTGTTTTCAGTGGGCAGTACATGAACCCCAAGGGGATAAGAGCCCTTCATTTTTGCTTATAGTTTTTCTCACTGCTGCTGTTACCTACATAGTAAATGATGTGGGCAATCAAACTGCATTGTTAAACTTTCTAAATTGATTCCCTTATATTCCCATAGTGTTAGAGCTGACATTTACTCCCTGTTGCTTTTATGTTATGCTTGTTCAATTCAACTTAATGTAGCCCTCGAGGTTTGGATGTTTTCAGCAACATCTCCTGATGGATTTCCCCACATTATGCTGGCATTCCAGTGTGGATTAGAATTCCAGAGCCTTTGATCAGTCTGATCCTGCTCTTAGTTACAATCCGCTTATAAAGGAAAGGCCTCTCCTTATAAAGGAAAAAAGCAACTATTTCACACAGAAATTAGAATCCGCTCAAGACTCCATCAAACAATTGTTTCAGGTGGTGTCCAAACTTGCGGTTCCACCAGAAAATCACTCCAACATTGCAACTCAAGCTTTCCGTTACTCTCTAGCCCAGAGCTTTCAGGCAAAAGTACATAACATTTACTCCAAGTTCAAGGCTTCCCCTTCCAATGAGATTCTGCTTGACGTAGATAAAGAACGGTCCGAGTCTTTGGCTTTTACGGAATTTTCTCTGGTCACCTCGTAATATATAGCTGCTATGGTGAGCAATGCTAAATCAGGCTCACTGTTGGATCCCTGTCCACTGTCTGTCCTGAAACTTATCCTGACCTAATTGGTGCTAACCTCACATACATTTTTAACACCATGTTCATCACAGGCTTTTTCCCCACTCAATGGGAGAATGCTTCTTTATCCAGAATTAGGGGTATCTTTCATAGATTCACATGCCTGAATCATTCCCCGTCGTCGGGGTGGGAGTCCCCGGTACATAACAATAGTAATGTCATATAGACATATACACACTAATAGGCCAGAGGCCTCACATTAGTAACCTATCTGAGTCCTTTTGTAAAAAAGGACCAAACTTTGGCCAGGAGCCAATCAGCTACTACCACCCTCTAGAACCTTCCTGGAAGGAGCCCTAGTCCCTCAGATTTTCTACCGCACGTCGTGCTAAGGGAGTCTCCACTGAGCTCTGCTCAGCTTTCTGGTATTTCTGGATTTATTCCATATTTTTCACACAGAACTTATTCTTGTGGAGGAGTACTTCAGTCCACCAGGTCTGACACTCCTAAAAAAGGGCTCTTTAGACCCTGTGCTTCATGCAGCAAGTTGAGACTACATGTGGATGACAGGCATGAAGACTGCCTCTACTGTCTCTATCCTGACCACTCTGCGAAGGATTGCAAAGTCTGCCGCACTTTCTCTGCCAAGACTCTGAAGGACAGAGAGGGGCGCCTGCTTTTATGGCTCAAGAGACTTAAGGAGAAGGATCAGACCGTCTATTCAGATGAGAGCGGAGGAGCTCATACTCCTCCAAAAGGCCCAGACCATCATCTCCAGACCGGTCTGTACAGCCTTCTCAAGAGAAGACACCCAAGTCTTCAGAGGTCCGTCCACAGGCCATGGCAGGAAAGAGTTCTCTTCCGGATGCCACTTTCAAGAAGCCTTTGCTGGTAACTTCGGCCATGTCTGTGACAACGTCGACAGCAACTATATCCACGTCGACGGCATCGTCCTTCTCCGCCATGATGACTACCACGACATCGTCGTCGACGGGTAGGTCTATTATATCCGTCATTGCTATTAAAAAATCGTCGACTACGCCGGCGTCGACGACTTCTACTACGTCGACAAAAGTAAAGTCGTTGTTGACGAGAGTCACATCCGCGTTGACGGCTCCATCGTCAACGAAGCCATCGACGAAGCCAGCGTCGACGAAGCCAGCGTCGACTAAGCCATCGACGTCACCAGCGTCGACGAAGCCATCGACGTCGACAAGGCCATTGACGACAGGTCCAGCGTTGACTCTGCCGTCGGCGAAGAAACAACCGTCGACGATGAAGACGACAGAGACATCTGCTATGGCCGTAGACGCTCCACCGTCGACGACCCCCCCCCGTTCACGGACTCGTCGACGACAGAGTCTCCTAAGCTGATGTACTCTTACACACATTACAGAATGACAACGAGTACTTTAATGCCAGAGTTGACGTCACCTAGCAGAGTCCAGCCACTGCCACCGGCCCATCTGCTGGACACGGAGGATTCTGATGATGGTTCCATGTTCCAAGCTGCGACAAGTCCATCAGATCTCCATGTTAAGGTCCATGAAAGCTCAGACTGTGAAGATCTGGGTCAGGATGAAGGAAGATATCAGGAGGGACGTCCTATTACTCCGCCTCCTTCTTCACAACCTATGGTGTGCCTCCCAGCATCAATAGTGACGGACCTGCAATTTCTTATAGCGGACTACAAGCAACCTTTTCCGACCACTCCGCCTCGTACAGTAAAGCAACCTACTCCTGTGATACCTCACCAACTTCCTCGCCCTAGACCACCTCCACTGGTCATTCGTCAAGATCTAGTCACTTTACCACCTATACCTTCTTCTGATGAAGAAGAGGAAGTGGTAGAAGAAGAGGAGGTACAGCAAGAGGAAGGAGAAATACAGGACGATGAATGGAATAAATATGTCATTAAGGATCCGGCATCCCCTGACCAAGCTCAGGCGGATTCACCCCCGGAAGATATCGGAGGGTTTCATAACATTGTGGAAAGGGCGGCGGCAAGATTTAAGATCCAAATGACCACTCACACCCAGGATTGCTTCCTGTATGACTTTAAAGAGCCATTCAAGAAGACTGTGCGATCCATCCCTATTATCGATTACATCTGGAATCAGGGGTAAAGATAATGAATAACCCCTCATCTCTACTTCCAGTTCCGCCCATGCTCGACAAAAAATTTAAGGCCCCAGACACGGCTCCGGCATGCCTTATAGGCCAAACGAAACCGGACTCTGTTATTACGCAGGCTGCACAGCGTAAATCTAATAACCCGTCGGCCGCGCTGACCAGATAAGGAAGGCGCAAACTTGATAATATTGGTAAGAAGTTTTCGTCTATGTCGGCCCTTTCCATCCGGGCGGCAAACTCACTGGCCCTCTTGGGAGGATACAATCGCAAGATGTGGGCGGATATTGCCCCATATTTAGGAGCAATACCAGAAGATCAAAAAGACGAGGCAAAGAAGATACTCCTTGAGGGCGAGTGGTCCGCCTCGGAAATGATAGATGTGGCGATGGATATCGCCTCTACAGGAATTAGGCAGATGGCAGGCGCAGCAGTCCTCAGGCGCCAGGGATGGCTTAAAGCCACATCATTCCGCCCGAGGTACAAACCAAGGTACTGGACATGCCGTTTGATGGAGTTCTGCTCTTTGGAGAGCATATAGATGAGATGCTGCAGGGTATCAAAAAAGATACAGAGGCCGCAAAAGCCCGAGGTACCCTCCAGTATAAAAATACTTCCTTTCGGGCTCCAGAGGAAGAGGACAGCAGACAAGAGGTAGCTATCAGGGATACAAAACCTCCTATGGCTCATCACAGCAATACAAGCCACAATACCAGCAGAGACCGCAACAAGGCTACTCATCGTACAACATGTCTTCCTTTCGAGGACGAGGAGGAAAAAAGGACACAGCAAGAAGGGAATGACCTCTTTCTCCCACAGCCCTCCATTTTTTCTCTGCATTACGCAGTTGGAGGGAAAATATCGAACTTCCTCCACAATTGGAAGAAAATTACAACGGATCGTTGGGTTCTCCAGCTGGTCCGGTTCGGACATACTTTGGAGTTCGTAGAGACTCCTCCTCCGAACCCCCCACGTCCTATGCAGCACAAGAATCTGCATCTCCTTCAAAAAGAACTCTCACTAATGCTCCAGAAAAGAGCCGTAGAAAGAGTTCCCCGAGGTCATACTCCCGATTCTTCCTAATACGAAAAAGGAGAAAAATTGGAGGCCTATATTGGACCTAAGAAACCTCAACAGATACCTCAAGAAACAATCGTTCCATATGGTATCCATTCAAGAGGTATTACAGCTACTCCATTCCAAAGATTTCATGGTGTCCCTAGACCTCCAGGACGCCTATTTTCATATACTGATCCACAAGAGTCACCGACAATTCCTAAGATTTGTAGTGGCGGGAGGCACTACCAATTCAGAGTGTTGCCATTTAGCCTGAAGTCGGCGCCACACATTTTTACAAAATGCCTGTCTCCTGTGGCAGCGTACCTTCGCCAACTCCATTACCAGGTTTTCCCCTACTTGGACGACTGGTTCGTCAAGGCTCCTACTCTGGTAGGCGTAACCAAATCTTCCAACGCCTGTCTTCAACTCTTCGAGAGCCTAGGACTTACACTCAACCAGGAAAAGTCTATCCTTCAACCATCGCAACGTCTCACTTTCCCGGGAGCAACTCTGGACACACGCCAGGGAAAGGCCTTCCCTTCACAGGAGCGTCAAATCAAACTAAGATCTCTGGCAAGCCGAGTTCGGACCAAAAAGACCATCAAGTGCAGCTCTTCAAATCACTGTTGGGGATGATGTCCTCCAATATCCTACTGATTCCACACTGCCGCCTCCGTATGCGCCCATTACAGGAAGCGTTGTCATCTCAGTGGATCCAGTGCTCGGGGGTCCTTGGACGATCTGATCAAGATCACGCCAGTCATGACGCAGGCCCTGCTCTGGTGGCTTCAAACAAAAAATCTGAACCAGGGCCTTCCATTCCTACTTCCAATTTCACCTCACATAATAACAGATGCCTCGTTGGAAGGATGGGCTGCGTTCCTGCAGGAGCTCCGGATCAACGGCCAATGGTCACTGGCAGAAAAACAGCTGCACATCAACCTGCTCGAGTTGAGGGCAGTATACCTGGCTCTTTGAGCATTCCTGCCAAGGATCAGGAACTCCCCAGTTCTTGTGAGAACGGACAACACCACCACAATGCACTACTTGAACAAACAAGGGGGTACTCGATCGATAACGTTGTCTCAAGAATCTCAACGAATTGTGAAATGGCTACTCCAACACAACATTTCTCTTCGAGCCGAGTACGTCCCAGGGGCAGACAATACCATGGCGGACTCTCTAAGCAGACAACGCTCCGTTTGCCACGAGTGGGAGCTCGACCATCATGCTCTCCTCGCGGTGTTCTCCCGCTGGGGCACTCCTCACCTGGACCTGGTTGCAACATTATGCAAGCTGGCTTCCCCAGACAGGATCTCTCGGGGATGCATTTTCAATCGCATGGTGCAACGTCTTTGCTTACGCACTTCCTCCATTTCCCCTGATTCCCAGGGTTCTCCGGAAACTGAAAACAGAGCATTGCACCCTGATCCTGGTAGCCTCAGCGTGGCCACGCCAACACTTGTTTACGGAACTCCACCTTCTATCGCTGGAGCCACCGATTCCATTCAGGCCATACCCGAATCTCCTCACTATGAACCAGGGGCAAGTCCAGCATCCAGATCCGGCATCTCTCATATTGTCGGCTTGGCTCCTGAGTTCAGAGAGTTCCAGGACTTAGATAGTCCTCAAGAGTGCAGAGCAGTCTTGGCCCCGGCCCGGGCTGACAGTACCAACAAGACGTATTCCCTTAAGTGGAAGACGTTCTGTATGTGGTGTAAACTGCATCCATTTTCGTCATCTTCGGCGCAATTGCTGCATTACTGACTTCACCTGGCTAACTCTGGATTGGCCCACGCCTCAATAAAGGTCTACCTGGCGGCCATCTCTCGATTTAGGCGCTCTTAGTCTGGAAGGTCATTATGGTCCAATAGATTGGTCAAGCAATTTCTGAAGGGGTTATTCAGAACATTCCCTCCAGTGAGACTGTTACCACCTACATGGCAACTCAACATTGTCTTGGCTCAGTTGATGAAGCACCCCTTTGAGCTGATTCATAAAGGAGATATCAAATACTTGTCATGGAAGACAGCTCTCTTATTGGCTCTCACGTCGGCGAGGAGAGTAGGTGAGCTTCAGGCATTATCTATTCAGGACCCTTTCCTTCAGTTCAAACAGGATAGAGTCATCTTAAGGACCAATCCTAAGTTCATACCAAAGGTTCCGTCTACTTTTCACCTCAATGAACCTATTGTTCTAAAATCTTTCTTTCCGAATCCATCCACGGCAGCGGAGAGATCTCTCCACTCCTTAGACCTCAAGAGATGTCTGAGGTTCTACATCCATAGGACGTAACAGTTTCGAAAATCCAGCCAATTATTCATTGCCTTTAGCAGGCCTAGGAAAGGTCATCTTTTGACAAAGCAGAGTATTTCACGATGGATCTCTGCGGCCATCGCCTTCTGCCACCAACAAGCAGGACATCCTCTGCCTTCCAAAGCTCGGGCTCATTCCACAAGAGCAGTCTCCACTTCTATGGCGCTCTTTGCTGGGGTGCCCATTGTCGACATTTGTAGAACGACGACATGGAAGACACCACATCCGTTCACCAGGCGCTACTGCTTGGATTCAGAACTTATGAAGGATGCAGCAGTGGGACAAGCGGTGCTCCGTCATCTATTTCATTAGAGGTGAGCCTTCTTCCTTTCATCCCACCTTCCTTTTGCCTTCTTGCATATTTCTTCCTCATGATAATGTTTCCAGTTTTATGGTATTGCACTAATGATAAGGTATTGTTTAGTGTCAAACATGGTGTATTATACGAAATGTGCTGACTATTGCTTGCTACTCTGATTCAGGCATGTGAATCTATGAAAGATACCCATAATACTGGATAAGAAATGCGTTACTTACCTGTAACTGCAGTTATCCAGTATTGGTATCTTTCATAGATTCACATGCAACCCACCCGCCTCCCTGGAAGGGCTCACCTTGGTTCTCTCAGTAGGTACTAATTAGCACTGTGCTTACGAAAATCTGAGGGACTAGGGCTCCCTCCAGGAAGGTTCTAGAGGGTGGTAGTAGCTGATTGGCTCCTGGCTAAAGTTTGGTCCTTTTTTAAAAAAGGACTCAGATAGATTACTAATGTGAGGCCTCTGGCCTATTAGTGTGTATATGTCTATGACATTACTTTTGTTATGTGCCGGGGACTCCCACCCCGACGACGGGGAATGATTCAGGCATGTGAATCTATGAAAGATACCAATACTGGATAACTGCAGTTACAGGTAAGTAACGCATTTCATTCTTCTGTTAAAGAAACCCAATCGGGATGTATCGGATCCCAACCACTATCGGCCCATCGCTCGTCTTGCTCTGCCTACGAAACTGGTTGAAAAAGTAATGAATAGCCAACTCTCACAATGCATCCAAGGCAACCAGTTGCTGGATGAAGCTCAATTCGGTTTCAGAACCGGCCATAGCATTGAGACAGCACTGATTAAAACCACTGAAGAGATAAGTCGCCCTAGGAGGAGGAGGGGCAGCAGCTTTTATTATTAGATTTAGCAGTAGCCTTTTATACGGTTGATCACATGCTGTTGATCAACCGTATCACTACTTCTCTCTGGGACTCCCAAATACAATTCTTTAACTAAGGTCACAAGACAATTTGATTGGCTGCCAATTAGAAGCCAAATAAAATGTAAGGCACTGTGCATTGCCTATAAGGCAATACACAATACGGGCCCTGGGTTTCTCAAGCACGCCTTGCGGATCTACATACCTGGTAGATAGTTGCGATCCTCAGGGGCAAACCTGCTAACAATTCCCAGAACTTACAGAACCAACTGGGGAGACATAAGCTTTGTGGTTGGAACCCCCAAGTTGTGGAACAACCTCCCTCCTCAGATCAGAGCCCTTCCTACTCTTATTGCTTTGAGAAAACAGCTTCTAACCTGGCTTTTTTGAGCAATTAGACCTCTCCGTCTCAGGAGCAGAGAGTGCCAAGACACGTCTCAGTATACGCGCACTCCACAAGTCGCATTAACATAAAATTTTCTTTCACCTTTCTATCTTTTGCTTGACAAATTAGTTTTCACAGGTTGAGAATTGGAGAGAGCCAGAGGAAATTGAGATTCGGTACTTACCTAATACCTTCTACACTCCTTGTTTGTCAACATTTTTCCTTTATGAACACTAAACCCATGTCACTGGCTCTATTTTAAGTCTAAAAGTGGACTTAAAAAATATAACCTGAATTGGATGGGATAGAGATTAGGAATGCTTTGGAAAGGTAGCACCCATTGAAATGGCGATTGCTTTTGCAAGTTCATAGCAGTAAAAGGAAGCGTGTTGACGAAGAATACTGAAGTTACCCATGGTCAGAACATGACATTAAGCAGCTTTCCTTGAAGGTGCTTTAACACTATGTGGACATTCCTAATGTGCCTACCTTTTCCCAGGTATTTCTATTTCCTCAAGTTAATGTTCCTTGTCAGTTGGTTTACTTGGACATTCTAGGAACATGAGTGAATGGTTCCCTGGCGATAACAGGTATAATTACTGCTTTTGCTTTATCACTTTGATTAGACAGCCAATGAAGGTTTCTAAGCTTTTGAATTGTCACCCAGTGCTTGACGGGAAATCTTAAACATTTTAAAACCAATACCCTCATATGTTGCAATAATGAACCAGTCCACCCGGTTCTCCCTTAGATTCACTCTGATTAATTACATTCTTCTATCTAATGTCTTGCATGAGCTAATATCTAAGTTAATAATTGTTTGTTATTGTGCTTTCACTCTTAAGACTTCAAAACTGTTTTTCTTGACACTAGGAATTGGACACTCCTTTCCGGTTATATGGGCTTACAATGAATCCGCTGCTCTATAATATTACCCAAGTGGTTATCTTGTCTGCTGTTTCTGGTGTTATCAGTGACTTACTTGGATTTAATTTAAAGGTAAGCGATTGCAGGATGTTATATTTCTAATTTTTTTAATTCTGTTTTATACTGTTATCATAAATACACAATTGTATTGTAGTAGCCTATCATAATTATTACATTGTTGGCATGGCAGTATATGCCTTCTATTGTTTCAGTGACTTTGCCTCCAACAGTGCTCATATACATTACTATACATTTCTAAAGTGCTATTATTCAGCAACAGAAGACCAGTACAAAACCAGTGACTTTTGTTTGAGTTTGGTGTCTCTGCTTTTGTTTAATGCTCTGGGATGTCTATGGTATTCTGGATAATCAATTGTTTTTGGATCCTGTCATTTTGCATAGAGGGAGTGGTCTTGGAGGTATAGGGAAGGGTGGCATTTCTTATATTGGCATGCAGGGCTTCTGACTGTAGGAATTATTGACTGAATCCATGCTTGTTTCCTCATTCCCGTCTATACAATGGTTTCTAGGTGTAAATGTAAATGTATTGCGACTTATATAGCGCACGTATCACCCGAAGGCATCAAGGCGCTTGCCTTGGGAACCCGTCCTGACTTCCCTGTGAGATAACCCCTACTGGGCATCCCCAAGGTGAAAGCCAGGCATCCCGCAGCGGGTGGGCCGCCGTAGTGGAGATTAAGCAAGCTATTGCCCAGAGTTGCAGCGTGGGACCCCATGATTAGAATAGGCACCGAGGCGAGAATTATCGAGTCTGTCAACATTTTTGGCTCAGGACCCTGCTGCGTCGGGAATTGAACCCTGGTCCCGGGCCAGACCTCTGCATCAGGGTCTGCCGCTCTAATCAGTGACCCACACTCCTCCACGCAGGTGTTGAAGGTCTGTTTACTTTCTAGTCTTTGTAGACATACTTGGTTACATTGCGTGCATTGAGGTTACTCATCTGGTGGATCCTGTCTTGTCTTGAAACCCTCAAGCACTTAATCCCATATTGAAGCTATCAAGTGACTGCATTTGACTCACATCTCTTCCCTGTGTAGTGCAATACTTCCCCCCACACCATGTACAGACTGTATATCTAAAAGAGACCATTAGTTATAGATGCCTTTCCTTAGAATAACCCACAGGCGTCGGACAGCATCTGGAAGAATGTCTTCCTTAGCCGTATCCCTGCGCATCAGTAGGTGGCGTCGGTCGACTCCGCGTTCGTCGTCCGGGATGACGTTGCGGTGTCTACTTAGACGCCGCCCCTGCATGCGGACGTCAGTTTTTTCTTTTTCCGTGCCAGCCAGCATAGATCTGGAGAGAGCTTGCCCCTCACTCCCTTTTCGACTAAAACTTTTTAAACTTTTGTACTCCTCTTTTTCGACTCCTGGTGCACGTAGGGATGTCCCATAGTCGGACCCGTTAAGCCTTGTGACTCCTGCCACAAGCTGATGTCTGTCACGGATCCGCACCTTGTGTGTCTCTGGTGCCTGGAGCGTGACCACGTTCCAAAGTCGTGCTCCGACTATCTGGCCATGAACCCGAAGTCTTTGTGGGAGCGGTCCTGACAGCTTCTGCAGGACAGGCTGCTCGAGGTCTTGGTCGAGAGGAAGGTCTCTGAATCGCACTGCCATCATCATTCGTCATCGAAGTCTTGCTACTCCTCGGGCAGGTCGAAGCACAAGAAGAAGGCAAAGAAGCATCATCGCTCTTCGCCTTCTCGGGGCGTGGCCATGAGGTGGATTAGAGCGGACGCGTGAGCACAGAGCTCCGCGCCGACCCAGTCTTTTATCATGTATAGGGACACTGCTAGGAACCCCTGGGGCGAAGGCTGAGAGAGCCTAGAGGCACCAGCTGTCAAGAAGGCGAGTCCTGGAGCGACGCAGTCGGGGGAACTGCCGACTGGAAGTGGAGCTGAGTCGCAGACCCAAGAAGGCGGTGTGCGGACTTTGCGATCCTGCTAGCTGCGGGGGCGGCTTGACCCGATGGGATTAGCAAGGACCACCAGCGGAAGAGGACTCCACCCATGAGGACACAGGATAGGCATTACAGAGAGAGACCAGTGACCTCAGCCCATTAAACGTCTGGCGCACCAAAGACTCCGGCAGCCGAGGGGAAGCAAAATGGTGGCGTGGGCGTCCCGACAAGAACCCACGGCAGCGGAGAGCTGAAGCTGCGAGCCGGCCCCGGGGTCTGTGCTGCTGCCGAGAGACCGGAACTCCTAAAAGGGGGCCGCGGAGGAGGATCGGGCAGCGGCACAGAGCGGTTTACACATAGCGTGGAGAAGTGTGGCTCAGGGGTTAGAGGCGGCAGACCCGGAAGCTGAGATCGGCCCTGGACCAGGGTTCAATTCCCCGCCTCGGCGGGTCTTGGGCTCAAATAATTCCACGGACTCGATAATTCTCGCTCCGGTGCCTTCTCAACTCATGGGTTCACACTCTGCGACTCTGGGCAATAGCTTGCTTAATCTCCACAACGGCCCCTCGCGGCGGGATGCCTGGCTTTCACCTTGTGGATACCCTGCCGGGGTTATCTCACCGGGGAATACCAGGACGGGTTCCCTAAGCAAGCGCCGGGAAACCCTTTGTGGGTAGCTGTGCGCTATATAAGCTCAAATACATTTACATTTACAGCGTGTGCCCCCTCCACAGGGGGCGGACTTGGCAGTTTCACTGGGGTTTAACGGTACGCAGTGGTGCTGTAAAGGGCAGACCGTTCCTGTCTGCAGTCAGGTTTGCAGCACCGGAGCTGTTGAGGTTTCCCGACCGCCTGGCTGAACTGTGACGGCCCCTGGGGGGAGGGGTGGGGGGCAAGAACGCGGGCATTGGTGTGACCGACTGGAGCCACAAGTCGGAGCTTGCGGCGGAGCGGACAGTCGGACCGCCTGCGGGAGAGGCCTGCTTTGTCATGTAACAGAGCAGCCTAGATATTGCCAGGTGATACGGAGTAGTGGGTCTGAGGCCGACCGATGTTGTTGGCGTGGATGGTGGTGTTAAGCAGCGCTGGACGTGGTTTGGAGCCCTGGAGCCGCCAGCAATCAACGAGGCGGCTGGTGATAGGTGCTGAGGAGGGCTGGCTGGGACAGTGAGACAGTCCTGGTGGGGAGCTTCCTTTGTGGCACCAGCTTCGCAGCAGGGATCGTGAGTTAGGCAGACTGCCTGCTTCCGGAGACTGACTGTGGAGTGGAGGATCTCCTGAGGAAGGTACGATCATAGCGGGGGGTGCCCACGCAGCTGGAAGGGACAGGTGGCCGAGTGGGGCCGGACGTGCAGATCAGAGACATGTAACTCCCCCCCCCCCCCCCCCCCCCCCCCCCCCTGCCCGCGACCCAGAACGAAGCAACAAAGAAGGCGGACACCTAGGTTTGGCAGAAGCAGGCTCTAAAGTGGAAATGCGGCCTGATGTTTTCAACCCTTAAGGTGGTGGGACCATAGGAATGGACAACGAGAAAGGCAATGCAGCTGGCGACCACTGACCTGGAGTGGGTCCAGCGTAGTGATGGTGCCGGGCCGGGCTTGGAGGACGACCCTGACGAGGTGTGTGCTTCTGAGAAGAGGGTGAGGAGCGGCGCGGTGGGGACGGCTCGACTGCCTGAGGAGTGGAAGTGCAGCTGGAGGCCGCTGAGAGGAGGAAATTTATAGGGGAGAACCCGACGGTTTAAGGGATCTCGCGACCCGAAGGAAAATGGGGAAGCCACGAGGGAAGCAAGCGAGAGCACCTACAGGGCAGGAAGAAGACATGGCTGTCACAGAGGCGCAAGAGGGATCACAACAACACTTGGAGGGAATGCTCCAGCAACAGGTCGATCAAATATTAAAAGCCATAACAGACACCAGGGAGGCCTTGCAACTGGACATCGCGCACGTGTCCAAGGTCTAGGATTGCTCCGAGCGTACCACACCAAACTGGCCGACAGGGTGAAACAAACGGAGGTAGCCATAGAAGTTCTGGAACCATCTCAAAAGTCGATGGGGGCACAGATGACCGATTTTCAAAACAGGCTGCAGACCCTGGAGCAGAGAACAGAAGAAGTGGTGGGGCTACCTGAAAATGGTTGAAGGACCCAACATGGTGGACTATTTAGAGGAGTGGCCGAAGGGGACCGTCGCACCGGAGGGATTGTCGTCCTTCTTCACTCTGGAGAGAGCCCACAGAGTGCCAACCAGGCCATCGGCCCCCGGAAGACCACCACGGCCCCCGGGAGACCACCACGGCCAGTGGTGGCTAGGTTGATTCATTATAATGACAGAGATCTCCTGCTGAACAAGGCCCGGACGGCGGGCTCATACACAGTGGGCAACAGTAAGGTGGCATTGTTCCCAGATTATACATTTGAGGTCCAGCGCCCCAGGGTATCGTTTGTGGCTGTCAAGATGGCACTTCGGGACGAGGGCATTCAATACTCCCTGATGTTTCCGGCGCGCCTGAAGAGAACTGTGGATGACAAGATGTCTTTTCATGCAAAAACCACAATTGATGGATGGAATGTTGCACAATGGCAAAATATTCACCCCCAGCCACAGATCTGGGTTTAATCCATCGTTCTTTTGCTCACCACACCACTCCAGTTCAGACATGGCCAAATGCAAATTAGTCTTGACCCTGTGCCTCATGGGAACAGTCCAGCCAGAACTGCCAAGCCTGGACCGTGATGTCTTTTCATGACAGCCCTGAGGAGGCCTGGGACTGGCTAGATATGTATAAAGCGGGTATCGGAGACGCAGGGTGTGGCGTGAATGCAGGTACAGAGGGACCTCGACCGCGCAGACTGAGGCGCAACCGGCGACGTCAGCCAGCGGCCCAGAAGCCAACAGTCACTTTGCAGGCCATCACGGCTATCTCTATCTAAGATTACTGTTGATCCATTGCTATAGCATTGCACAGTATAGCCCTGTTTACTTTTTTCCACCTTGCGATCAACTAAGCACTATTCTGAAGCAGCAAATAAAATAATTTCTGAAAGTCTACCAATGGTTCTCCTGTTTTTTTATCTCTATAATTACTGAATTGAATTGAATACTTCTGAGTAGCTGTACATTTATGCATTTGTAATTAATTGCTCCACACGGAACCTTCGTTCTTTATGTATTTGTATTCCCCTGGTTCCAGATGCTTTTGGGCTGCCCTTTTTATGAAATGATTGAATGCAGCGGGCCATTGTACTATGATTTTCTATGCAGTACTGATTCTAGTTGCCATGATTGATAATATTAGATTGGTGACATCAATTTAGATTACGCCATTTATTAGTATAGAACTGGCAAGAATAATATATATGCCAGAAAATATCGCACACCTGTATTTGCGCATAAACAGTGTAATATATAGAATTTCGGTATTTCAGTTCCTTTTAATGCAGTCTGGTTCAAGTAGATAAAATCTGTCTACAACGCTATGCATGCTGATATTGTTTTTTCTTTTTTAGTTATGGAAAATAAAGTCTTGACACCGAAGATATTGTAGAACAATCCTCTGGAATCAGAGTTCGGACTAAATAAGCTGCCTCAAAGGAGTTACTGACGCCGTACTTCAAATGCTATGGCCTAAAAGAGGGGCATAGTTTGAGAAATTTAAGTGTTTACATCTGACTGACTTGTGCAATTCATGTATTTATTTTACCTTTTCAGTGTTTTTCATTTATTTTCATTAACATTGTTTATTATTTTAGATTTCACATGCCTAGCTATTGAACGGGTGGCAAACCGTATATATCAATATAGGATCCTGGCAAATTATTTCTGTATCATTTTAAACCGCCTTCAAACCGGATGGTGGATTTTGGGGGGCTCTGTCCCTCCTATCTTTTCTATGAGCCAGTTTATGGACTATATCCTAGCTCTTCATAAATTGATTTAAATATTGCAGTATTTAGTCAGGTTAATGATGTACGTATTGACGTGCAAACGACCACCTTGGCAGCCTGCGAACATTTCTTCAAACTCTATATCAAGGTACCAAGGAAAATTCAGAAGAGTAGCGGGTATTATGTAAGCCTTGGTTGTGATCCTAAAACTTTTATTTTATACTTTGGGTTAAACCATGGATCCGTTTGATTAAGCTACGCTTTTTATCACCCGTCAGTATCGATAAGGTATTACTGAAAAAGGTCAGTAAGTGCTCTTTTCATGTTAAAATGTTTTGGAGCAATAAGTGTAAATTGTTACAAGACTATGATATTTTGATAAAACTAACAAGTACTATCTGTATTTATTGAAAGACTGGGAATGCTCAAAGTGCACTTTTTTATGTTATTTTTATCATGTAGCTTTTTATACAGTAAATGGTATATATCATGGTGAACTATGGTGCAATATGTTCCCTTTGAGTGTTATATGATAGTTTTCTAAATTAATGTAAGGGACTCAAAGTTATGACGAACACACTTGAGGTTAATATGTTATTCCTTGGTCCCCTATGGTATATGTCATTGTACCACACATTTGAAACCAGAACAAAAAAATGAGGCATTAAACTAATAGGTCAAACCTCAATTGTTCAGAAATATAATACTGTTTTTGCGAGTTCATAATGTGGTTGAAGACTAACTTTGAATGAAAAAGCATTTTTGAAAGTGCTGTTTTAGGAAGGTAAATACTCTAGAGGGTGAAATGAACTCACTGACAAGTTGGTACAGAAACATTTTAGAATCTCGTCCTGGCAATAAGCAGCTGATAGACGGTTATGTGTGTGAACTGAGGTGGAGCTGTACTAGTGCTTTTATAGGTACATCATAAGAACTGACCAATTTTCAAGCACACAGTGTGACATTTGTGAAGTACAATTATTTTCATTAGGTAGATGCCAATATTCTACTTGGGCGGCTATAGTTTCAGGGTGAAATATATGCTAAGCGAGTTTAACCAACCACAACAGAGGGACAGTTATCCCGTTAATGTTTGGGAGAAAGGAGGTTGATAAAATCTACAGCAAAGCCATAGCACGTTGAGAAACTGATCTGACAAAATATGGTCTGTTACCTTATATTCCGGCCACAGAGTGTTTCATTGTGGCACAATGGAATTGAAACAGTAAGTAATGCATCTGCCATATTAGAATGTTGAAACCTTAGTTAGTTGGGTTTTAAAAGCTAATGATGTTATCATTTTAGAAGTGACCATATTGTGTGCAGTGTGCTTCTAAAACTGTTTATTGTAAGTGTCAGCAGAGATTAAAAGCTAACAATTTGCTTTCGAAGAGTGCATCTGTTCATGTGGTGTTTTGTAGAATTCAGCACCATATTGGTACAGGAGAAATGGTCATATTTGCTTTACAAATGAGCCGATATCATTGGTTGATTTTCAGTGCACGATTTATGTGGCCTCATGAGCGTGTTATTGACCTTTTTTTCTTTTCTTATTAAACCCATTATGGGCTAACCAGGCTATAAATGTTGGTAAAAAAACACAAACATATTTTCTTCACTTGGGCATTTGAAAGAGGAATGACTGCAGTTGTTAACACCATTATTTACAATATATTTCATGAAAATAAATGTTGCAATGTTTGGAATCGAATTACAGAAAAAGAATTGCCTTGTTACGACTGCTTTACTTATCCCAACATACTTGTGATTAAGGACAATTTAACTCCTCACACAAGCCTACAACAATTCTGGTTGGCCTGCAGAGTACTTTTTCCAGCACTCTTGTGGATTCTTCAGAAGATAAAGATAAAAGCAGGAGAGGATTATGTAAAATCATTTAAAGGTTCAAATGTATTCAGAAACTTAACAAGTATTTTAACAAAAGCAATATTTAATTGGGAGAATGAGAATCAGATGTTCAATTCGACAAAACACACAATTAAAGTAATATTCCTCTATAAGGTATCTCATCCATATGTGGCCATCTTGTTCAAATATCACAGTTCACTCTACTTGGCATATATCCCTTGACCTTCATGAGCTATTCCTGTTCGTATAATGGTCCTTATTCAAAACAAATACAGGTTATAAACTTTATATGGTTTGCATGTAATCTCTTACCACAATTCTGTGAACCCTTTTGCAGGATAAATCGGACCACGCTCATATTCAAATTAACACATTTATATCATCCAGCAAATTTAGCAGGGTAGTACTGACAAAATGACACGTTGCTGTATCATTCATATATCCATGCAGCAGTTCATGTTAAATATTACATCTACCAATGTCAAATAGAAAGGCCCTTGCAACCTATTACATCTTATAGAAGGTATCAATGTACGTATAGCATTGAAGGGCTCCAGGTAAATCCGGAATTCACTGCAGTTTTCTGGAAGGCCAGACCAAATCTCACTGTTGTATGTTGTAATAACTAGCACAATAATGGAACTAGGGATTCTAATACTTGCATTCAAAACCCGAAAAATCAACATCCATGCAGCTATTTACCGGTCAGCATCCTTCCATGGCTAAGAAACTGCTGTTGCTTTTCTAAAGATGAAAGGCAATTTAATGGTCTCTACTGGGCTAAATTCATGAAGATTGAATCATTAATAAAGAGCTTACTCTTGCTCACACGCTTATCTTTTTAAAATTTGGCAGCCATTTCATTTATCCATGCGTGTACATGCACAATGTATTTGTTCCATTTGTCTAAATACTTGGCAGACAACTGAGATAACTGGTACCGATCTCTTAAAAAGGACTATTGGTTTAATTCTCAGAGTGTCACCTCTTAGAATAAAACCTGCACAATTTGTGATACACAGTCTCCTTCTGCAGTCGGCAATCTATATGTACTACCAAAATATATTCACAGATATAATGTTGTCAGGCTGCTGTGTCACTTCTTGGAGACAACAACCAAAACATATAAAGTTATACTTTTCTTTGACCCTCCACCTTTCCTAAAGATGATATTTGGCATAAACAGTTGGGCTTTACACCGGCATTGTTGGGAATGGGCTATTTTACTGTTGTTTGAAATGTTTTTGTGCATACTACAAGGTTCTCCTGTTTTCAGGGATGCACTTAGTTATTCTGGGTGCCGCGTGTTGTTTCATATAAACATCATCAAACTGGAGAGACATTGTCTCATGATCAATTTAACATTTCACATTTACTTCGAGTCCAAAATTAAAGCTTCCAATGTTTTAAGGTTTTATTAAAATTAATTTCTCTATTGTTCCTCAGATTTTCATCATAAAATGCAGCCAAGCAGATGTATGAATCAATTGTGAGATTTTGTGTCTCCAATCTTATTGATAATTTAAGAATTTGGGTGTTGGACAGCTGACCCAGGGAGCTTGGCAACCTGCTTTATGAAGATATTAAGGGAATTAAGTGGCAGTGCCGTGGAATAGTCCTCGGCTACCCAATTGGTGTTTGTTTAATACAATGACTTAACCACAAAGACATCCCTGAGAAATAATGATCTCAAATGGCTGCACCCAGCGAAGCTCCATTTGCATGTCTTAGTTCTGCAGAGGTCCAATTCAATATGTTATAATTATTTTAAATCGTTAAAAAGATGACACTTCGCTCCAAAGCCTACTTTTCTCATAGCAGGTCACCAGGGTAGGAAGCAGCATTCCAACCAGGAGAGACAAATGTTCTTAAACTTTTTTTTTTTTTAATCTTTTTATTTGCAAAGGTAAAAACAAACCTAGGTTGTCACTTCGAGGCTTACAGACAGAACATCAGTACATATTAGAATCACAGGGATCACACAGCCACCAAATAATAATCAAGTACAGGATGAGTGCTGATTCTCCATAGTCATATTGTGGTCAGCTCTTCGTCACGGGCAGTACATGGAGGTTCACAAATATTTCCCCTATATTCATTCCAGTTAGACCATATCGCCACCCACATCCGCGGGCATCTCCGAGCCACATACACTGTCTTCTCCTGAACCATGCTCCAGTCCATGTCCTGTTTCCAGGAGCTAAGAGAACCATGCTCCAGTCCATGTCCTGTTTCCAGGAGCTAAGAGTAGGTGGCGCAGCCACCCCCCACAGTCTCGCAATATTCCTCTTCGTAATCACTAGACCTAGCGTGACCCACAATTTACCCCTAGATGAAAGGTCAGAGGGCTCCCATACATTAAGGAGGCACCTCTTTGCCTCAAGTCGCAACTCCACTCCCCACGCCTCGTACATGCAGTGTAGCACCTGTGACCAGTAGGCCTGTATCTCTCGGAACTCCCATAAGATGTGCAAGAAGGTACCCACCTCCTCACACCCCCTACGGCAGAGTCCATTCTCACTGCGACCCCTAAGAACCATCCTAGTGCCAGACAGATAGACTTGGTGCAGGATTTTCAGTTGGATGAGGCCCAATTTTGCAGAGATTGCTACCTCCTTAGGGGATGCTAGCGCCTCTCGCCATTCCTCATCCTCTAGTTCGAGTCCATCTGCTTCCCATTTCCCCCTAAGGGCCGTCAGCGGGTCTGGGGTGTGATGTATGTGTTTCTTGTATATTAGTGAGATGGCCCTCTCCGGTAGGTGGGCATCCAACAGCCTATCCTCCAGTGGTGAGGACTCTGGGAGTTGTGTACCTGGGGGGATGTTAGTCTGGGGTGCATGCCGGACCTGCATGTAGCAGAAGTGTTCCGTCTGGGCCAAGTCATATGTCTGTTGTAGTGTGTCAAATTGTTCCAGCCCATTTGGGCCCCATAGGTCTTTGACTTGCGATATTCCGATCAGGCCCCAGTTTCTAAACCCTTTGGTTCGTCTGAGAGAGCCGAGCCGTTCCGAAGCCCAGGACGGGGTTGCTAGGGTAAGTTTTTCCGCCCATCCCAATTTCTTCTGTACGATGTGCCATAGCTGGAGCGAGTGTTTGGTAGGTCCCGTTAGGCGGTATCTACCTGGGCGCGTGTAAAGGGCCACCTCATAATTTCCCCCCGGAAGGAGCCACTTATCCATTTCGTACCCAGGGTCATTCCCCGTACAGTATGTGCCCTGGTTGATGGCCGAGAGGTGCCCCGCCCAATAGTATTTCCGGATGTCAGGGAGCGCTATTCCCCCGTCAAACCAACCCAGCGTCAGTTTTTGCAGGAAGATGCGGGGCAGGCCAGTCCAGAGCAGATCCCTCTGGGTTGTCTCGATTGTGGCGAAGTACTTCTGAGGCACCAGGTCCGGGTAGTTTTGGAGAGTGTGCAGGATCCTTGGCAGCGCCATCACTTTAAACAGCGCAGCCCGTCCCAGAAGGGACAGAGGGAGGGTTTTCCATGTGGCCGTGTCTCTTTGAAGCTGGTGCAAGGGCGGCAAAAGGTTCCTCTCAACACAGACAGTCAGGTCCTTGGTGATAAAAACCCCCAGATATGTGAAAACCCTAATCAGCTATTTTGATCGGGCATTCGCTCGGAATTAGAGTGGGTTCACCATGCAGGACGTAAAGGAGGGATTTGCCCCAGTTAATACTATAACCGGAGTATTCGCTGAACTTAGTGAAAATGTCCAGCACCCTTACAATGGATTTACCCGGCTTTGTAAGATAGAGGAGAATGTCGTCCGCGTATAGCAAAATCCTGTCCTCCCAACCCTCCGCCCATCGTATCCCCGTCAGGGACGAAGCCTGACTAATCCAAGCCGCAAGCAGCTTCTGGGAGAGAGCGTAAAGTAGAGGTGAGAGGAGGCACCCCTGTTGTGTCCTTCTCTCACGCACGAAGACTTCCGAAACCTTATTATTGACTACCATCTGCGCTAGCGGTTCCGCATATAGAAGACGCACCCAGCTCACAAATTCCGGGCCAAATCCCAGCGTCCGTAGAACGGCCAACATGTACGGCCATTCCAGGGTATCAAACGCCATTGCCGCGTCCAACGACACCAATACCGCGTCTTCGTGGAGCAGATGACTTCTACCCAACACTCCGTGAAGCCAGCGCAAGTTACGCGCCGTATTGCGGTGGGCATGAAGCCCGACAAATCGGGGTGTGCCAGTGTCTGGAGGACGGGTTTAAGCCTGTTGGCCAGCAGTTTGGCTAGGATTTTCGGCTCCGCATTGAGCAATGAGATCAGCCTATAAGAGGCACACAACTCTTTAGGTTTCCCCTCCTTGGGGGTACTCACAATCGTTGCTACGCGCTGGTCTTTTGGTAGTGCCCCCTGCCCCCTACTATCATTAAACATCCGCAGGAGGGTTGCTCCGATATTTTCTGGTTTAAGCTTGTAAAGCTCCACCGGTATGCCATTTGGTCCGAGGGCTTTCCCAGAACGGAGATCATGAATGGCCTTAATTAATTCGTCCACCCTTATAGGTGCCTCAAGCGTCTCCCGCTGTTAGGCAGTTAAAGTGGGGAGTGTGATGTCATCAGGATGGCTCAGTAAAGTCATCGACTCCTCTTCCGATCGTTCGGACTTCCTCATGTAGACCCGTCGGTAATGAGCCGCAAATCCCTTAAAAATTTTGCGCGGTTCCGTAATAAAGGCCGCTAAGTCTGTCTTGAGTTCCGCTACCACTCTCTGTGCTTGTTGTTTCTTGTCTGCTACAGAAAACAAGGGATTGCACTAGGGGCCTTGGGTAATACTCTATTTTAAGGGACAGTGGTCCCTAGCTTAATCTAAATCGTATAACGATAGACAAACACGAAATACCATGAATGTCCTTTGTCCCGGCTGGGCAGGATTTTTTATTATTTTCAAAATCTTTAAAAAATTTCTCAGCATGAATTCAACATACAATGACAAGTGAGCACAAGACAAAACAAGAAGAAAAGTTAAATACAAAAGGACGTGCAAGGTGGTCTGTATTAATATTCAATTACACAGACTTAATTCTATTTCAAACACACCATTGTAGAAACATTTTTTTGTACATATGGTGCTCATTGGTCGACGGCGTTTCAATGCCACACTTTAAATACAGGGCATCATCATCAGGACAGAAATATGAAACATGTTTGTCTTATCATTTTTTCAAAACATTTGCATAAATTGTCATTTTCTGGTGTACAGATAGTACAACCCTAATGGGATTAAAATCCAGGGGCCGCTATAGGGTCGCTGAAGTGCTTTATGCCGTTTAACGTAGTAATCGGCTTTTCGCGTATGTTCCATGCGTGGCAAGGGAAGGATGCAGTGTTGTTCAGTAATATTACCACATATAGGTGGACAAAGCAGAACCCTAGTAAATACAGACCTCCACTTGAATTTTAACGTGCTAATTTGTTTAGCCCATTTGCAAAATACGTGCTTAAATAGTTGCGGGGATATCGAGCAATATGTCCCAGGCGGGGGTCTTGCCAGCCATCTAGCTGTTGTTCTTTGAATCCCTGAATTTTGTCATCGTCCTGCCGCGTTTATTTCTACTCTTTGTAGAGGGGGACTTTAACGCTGTGGTGTCAGGGAAATGGACAGGCACCCGGCCAGAGATATTGGTACAGGACAACAAAGGCTCCCCAATCTTATGGAGGCATTTGGTCTAGTGGACCTCTGGCGTCTCAAAGACCCTACTCAAGAGCAATACACCATTTTCTCAGGCCCACATCACACGTTCTCACAAATTAACTACTTACTAGCACCAATGTACCAGGATGTCACAATCCGGGAGGTCGCCTATCTGGCACGCGGAATATCGGATCACTCCCCATTATGGGCACAAGTAACCATAGGTAGTCATAGGGTGGGATGTGTGGCACCGATAAATGCCTGGTATATCAAGGGCGAAGAAACGAAAAAGAGACTGTCACAAGTTATCGATAATTAATTCGGGAAAAACGAGAGCTCGGTTGACTCGCCGTTGGTATTGTGGGAGGCCTTCAAAACGGTGCTGAAGGGTGAGGCCCTGTCTGTTATCATGGGTTACCGTAAGGAGCGGGAAGTCCAGATTGCAGCAGTAGAAACAGATCTGCTGGCGCTTGATGGCGCCGCGCAGGAGGGTGAGGACCAAGAGGCGATTCACCAACTTCAACTTAAAACGGCGGAGTATAAGGCCCTGGCCACGGACGCGGCCAAGACACTGGCACGACCAGGGGACAAAGCGGGCAAGCTCATAGCCTGGCTAGACAAGAAACAACATATTTTAAGGAACAGTGGTCCCTAGCTTAATCTAAATCGTATAACGATAGACAAACACGAAATAGCATGAATGAAAGCTGCAATCTCCCCAGATCAAGGTAGGACTGTGTTTGGAGTCCTGGTGGAATGTAGACCGTCACCAGATTGAGCCGGCGACCCTCCCGTTTCTCTGAGATAGCCACAAAGCGCCCCAGGGGATCCACCTTCGTGTGGTCAATTGTGATTGGAAAGTTGCGTCGTAGAAGGATACCCACTCCTCTGGACCCAGATGTAAAGCCTGCATGTGCGGTCAGGGTGTATCCCCATCTATTAAGAGCATAACAGGTGTTACCCATCAGGTGGGTCTCCTGCAAGAGAACAACGTCGGGGAGGTGCCATTTTATAAACTGTAACACTATACTCCTTTTAAGTTTGTCCCCCAGCCCGTTGACATTCCAGCTGACCATCTTCAAGTTTTTATCCCATTTCATTGTCCGTCATATGTGTGCGTACCATGCCGTCCCTGTGATCCCCGAACCCATGTCTCAGCCCCACTAGCATACCACGGTGTGACCTCCCCAAACTGCCACCCCCATCCCACAACTGCTTCCCCAACTCCCCATCCCCAAAAATAGTTTTTCCCCCCAGCCTCCACAACCCCCTCCCTGCTTCCCTGCTCTGTAGGATTTGAACTACCACATCCCCAATTATCAGAGCGCCTTTCGCCCAATCCCAACCTGGGAGTGAGGAAGCCTCCCCCTCCTGAAAAACTAAAGGGGAAGAGTGCACCGGCCCCAGCTCCAGCCGCCGCCCATGCCTGCCCCCAATGCACAACATTCCTTCACCCAAGTATACACTCCTAAAAAGTTTGATCGCAGTCACATCAGTTTGTGTGCTGCCACTGGCACTTCGATGTAGCAAACCCCCGGAGTTCCGTACCAGCCCTCAGGTTGGTGGGGCTCACTCTCCCACCTGATACGAGAGTCATCGTTCCCCCCTCCCCCCCCCCTGGTTTCCCATCCGCCAATTGGGAGAGGCCCATAGTTCTGACTTTCAATACTTTATACATTACAGTTCGTCGAGGTCCATATCTCGTGCCTGCATCCACTAGCGGCCATCCGTGTCCCGGAGAGACCCCCACTTGGGGCTGGCCGACCTTGACCGCCAGGAGCGCTGACTCTGGACGTCCGCTTCAGATCTCCCGGCTGTAGATCCTGGCGAGGCGTCCTGATTGTCTCGCTAACCTTCAACCTCTGTCCGGTCCCGTGCTCGCGATGACTCCCTCTCACGCTAGTCCTGCACTTCTGATGGCGCGGTGCAGAACAGGGATTTTCCCCCTGCGATGACCTTCAGTTTGGCAGGAAATAATATCATGTATTTGAGTCCCCTTTCTCGGAGTGCTGCCTTCACGCCCGCAAAGGAGCGCCTTTCCTGTTGGAATTGAAGCATGAAATCCGGGAAGAATCAGATTGTAGCGTTCTCATACTGCAAGTCACCCATCTGCCTAGCCGCCTGGAGGATAGCGTCCCTATCCCTGTAGTTCAGGATTTTCGCAATGATTGTCCTGGGCGGCGCACCCAGCTTGGGTTATGGCACGGTGGGCGCGTTCTATAGCGAAGATATTGGACAGGCGTTTAGGCTTGAGGTGGGCGAGGATAAGGTCTTACAGAAAAAGTTCCACGCTGAGCCCCTCCATTCCTTCTGGCACTCCCACCACGCGTATGTTATTTCTGCGGGCTCTCCCTTCCTGATCCTCCAGCTTGAGGGCTATTTGCCGGTGCTGGTGTACCGGTTCACTCACGCATTTTTCCAGCGTCTTCGGGGAGGTCTGGAGCTCCCGTATATCGGACTAATTTGCTTTGGCCTTTTCCGTGGTCTTGCCGAGGTCCGCTGGGAGAAGGTTGACCTAAATTGAGATTTTATCCATTTTCGTCTCCAAGTTAGTACCCAGTGTTTGTATCGCCGTCAAAATGGAGGCCAGAGATGGCTCTTTCTGGCCTGCTTGGTCTTCGGATAAACTCCCTGCCTGGGCCTGCCCCACAGGGACTGCGTATTTGTCCAGCTTGTTTGTCTGGGCGGCCACATTGTTTTTCGGCTTCATGATGCCGACCCGTACGCACAGAGATTTGAGTTGTGGGCCTCACCCCTCCCCGTTTCAGTCATGATTTAGCAAGGCGGCTGGACCCCACTTCCAGGTCGGTGACCCCCTCTGGCTAACAGGGATATGCCTCGTGGATCCTTGTCCTGTCTCTCTCGTGCCGGGTTCGGGAGGCGGTGCGCTGTCTCCGCTGTGTCTGGGGTCTCCCCCGCTGCCTCCTTTAGGCTTTCCCTGTGTCCGGTGCAGCCCCGGTCAGCCCTTACGGAACTCGGGCGCCTTCCACCCCCTTCGCTGCCTTCTGGTGTCTCCTTGGCTCCACTCTCGGGTCACCTTCCCAACGGTCGGTCTCACCTTGTGTTACCCTCCTGTTGGGCAGCGTAGCAGCGCTCCAAGGTCAAGTCACAGAATGGCCCATGGAGCCTTGCGGGCCCAGGCGCACAGTGCCACCGGGCCTATGTCGCAGTCTGACGCCTGCGCTCACGCCTCCATCTCCGGGGGGCCATTCTCGGTTATGACCGTTTACGCCCCAGCCTTCGAGGGTCGCCTCCTCGGTGGTGGCTGTTCACCTTGTTGCGCCTGGCCCCACAGACTTCAGGGTCTTTCCCTTTCTCCCATCCACTCGAGTCCCCAGTCTATATTTTCGGGTTTACTGCAGCACAGGCCGCGCCTCCTACCCAAGCGGCGCTGTGTCCACTGGGGTTGGGATCAGACCCCCGCGGAGGTCCAGGATGTCCCAGGGAGTCCACACTCCTCCGTGCACCCCTCTGCTGTTGTTGGCCCTGAGGCGCCGCTTCAAATCAGGCCTCGGCGCGCACCTCCTCTCCGGCTTGAGGCCTCAAGCCGGAGTCTTGCGTAGTCACTTTACCCGGCCGTGAGGCTCCAACACCTCCGCCGTCTGCCCGGGCCCTGTGACTCGGGAACTCTTCTCCGCGCCAAAGGCGTGTCTCAACCCCCGGAAACGTTTCCGCCGTCAGCGATCCGCAGCGGCAGTTTAAGGATCGCGCTGGAGTGTGTCTCAGGGCGGATTTGGACCGGATATTGAAGGGGACAGACTTATCTCTGGCAGAGCTCCCCTCTCAAGCGGCCATCTTCGCTCGTTCTTAAACTTTTTCAATACTTAGACTTCACACCACAGTGACTGCTTTTTTAATTCTTATATAAATAAACGATTTCTCATTCTTTGGGGTGTGAAAACTTCCAGAACAAATTTGATAAGTATTAGATTATGAAATTTTAAATTGAAATTTGCTTTCTAAGGTCACTGAAACCAACACAGCCTCAGATCTTTTTAGACTGTGTTTGAGTGCTGGCGCAGCATTTTGTTTTTGAAATAGCCAGACAGAATACTCGTCACAAAGTCTGCTGTAATCACTGCCAAGGAGCATGTTGTGATAGTACCATAGGTTACTATGCACTGCTATTTATTCTTGCTAGACGTGGGCCCTACATACCCTTAAATGTACCTGTAGCATGACCAAAATTTGGGAAAGAAGGGGATGCCTTCACTACTAGTAGGGAATAAATTGTAGCATGACCATACAGATGTCCAGTACACTTGCAAATGCACACTTTGTCAAACTGTTCAGATGATGTCAGCTGTAAAACGCACACATTGCATTTGATCTTATTGTTTGAATTTCTAACTATTTTTTTTATTGTATTTTAAGACTAGGCCTAAATCATACATTTGTTTCCCAGAAGTCTCCCATGTACCAGAGGAAATGGGCAACATCACATGTTTGCCAGGAAAACCCTGGTGATAGGAGGCAGTGAAAACTTCTTAATACTCCCTTGGACTCCCGTAGTGAGGGGAGCATTTTTTTTTCTCAAAAAGAATATCCTGTTTCAGGGTTTTCTTTTTGAAAATAAAAAAAGTAAACTTTTTGGAAATGCATTGACAGGAACCACCATGACTGCTGTTCCTGCCATTGCTTTATAAATGACCACCAGCTTGGCAGTCATTTGCAAATTTGGCAGGTGGAGTAGTCTCTCCCTGTCGAACATAAAGTCCTCGGCCATGCCACTGGAGATTACTCCGTTCGCCAACATCAAAATCGGTACATTCATTTTATAGACTGAACCCATTTTATTCAAGTACTTTTCCTAACTGAATCAAAACAAAATAGACTTCATTTCAGATATGATTTTGTTCTGACCCGTAGGAACCTCTATATTGTGGCCAAAAGATTTAGTCTGCAATTTTAAACTTGTTAAATAAAATGTACTCATAGCCTCTTTTTGAGGAAGGGTTTTCTGTATTACAGTTGAAAACTGATTTGAGAAACATAGTAAATTTTAATCCCCTACTATAACCCCCTCACTCACAGTTAATGAGTCTACAAAGAAAATGCAGCCAAATCTGCCGTCCTACTTGAAAAAACGAATTCCAACCTTATATCATCAAGACTGGAGAACCCTGGGAGACCACAGGCTTTCATTAGACTATGACCTTCCAGCTTCTTGAAAAAGTGTTTGACTAAAAGTTATGGCTATGATCAAGAGTTAATTTCCATAGGTGGCAACAAATGTTACCGTTATTAATGGTTCTTTAATCAGTAAAGATGATTACATTTCCTAACGTCATTAATAATTTCAGTCAGTCGATTTTAGATGCAGCACACCAGTATAATTAGGAACTATCGTTATTCAAAAGATACATCCAGGATATTTATATTACTTAAGCACATCCAACTTACAAGAGCCCAAATAACTATGAGATGATAACCCTTATCTCCACTGCTAAATCTCCTCACAGGAAGCCAATGGCTCCCTAAGTTGCTTTTGCATCTAAATAGGTGTTTAAGCATAAATCACAAAATCATCACCCTAAGACCATTGATTGAAACCCCTTAGCACCTTTCAAAGTACAAGGCAAATAAGACAAAAATAGAGCAGTTTTGTGGAAAGAGGATGAGAGATGGGGAAATGCCGCCCTTTATTACTCCATTACTGACTTTAATTTCCTTTATCTTTCTTTACTTGCTGTCCTTGTCAAATTATTATTGTTCATTGTTTAACCAGCTGCACTTCCTCAAAAGGGGTTCTCAAAGTCTGCAGTTTAGCCCATAAGCAGCTTTTATTCATCTCCATTGAATGTGACACAGAAGTCTGTGAAGCAGGCATGCAAATTTCCCGCAGTTGGGTCTCCTTAGAATTGCACTACACAAGTGAAAACCTTGTACTTTACTGTGCATTATACTTGCAGCTTGCATCAGTGGGTGCTAAGATGCATCTAATACACTGTCTCATGAGGTTTTGATAGCTGACTGAACAAGTTCTGATACCTGCAGAAGACTTCTTAGATGGTGATTCAGTTTTGGGAAGCTTTGTGGTAGTTGCTTGGTCCTTGCTGTATGTCTGTGCAAAGCATTACTGCTTCAACTCAGTGGCATGGCCTGATGTTCAACGTGGACACCTGACGGTTTACCACATTTCTTGGTAGAGCCATTTTTGTCTTGTTGATTTTTCTGGAGTTTTCCAAGTGGCCTCACCTCCAAATAATTCAATTTGTAAAATAGAATTTGCTGAAACAACCCATTAAGGAAGTTAGGAATTTAACTTTTGTTAATTGTGCTTGTTGTGATAAAAACTACATTCTTTTCCAGATTTGTCATAACTATCTAACCCCTGCTAAAAGGTCACGAATATTCCTTGTAATGGCACCTAAAGTATCTACGGTTGTACGACGGAACAACACAGGGAAATACACTGCATGCCTCACCACCAAAGTTACCTTAAATGCTTGATAAATGCGTGCGTTGTACAAACATACATGTGGTAAAAGAAAACATGCGTGCTAAAAATGTGTGGTAAAGGCACAACGAGGTAAAAACCTCTTTGTAAAGGTTGTTTTCCGTGTCTACAGGCAGGGTATTGAGGGAGCTAAGAAATTGGGTGTCTGGGGCGAGGGGAGCTTACCTGCTTTTTTGGTAATGTTTATGAAAACAATACAATCTTTCATGAGAAATACTGAAAGTCAAGTCACTTTTAAACTGAAACTTCAATTTGTCTTCCAGACTTTATCACTTTTTTTGTGTTGTTGTCTCCAAGCTACCGCACCAATAAGACTTAACATGCTACAAAAATGGGAAGAATTTCCCATTGCTGATTGTAGTCAAATTGTGCCAAAAGATAAGAGCATGCTGCTCTTATTTGCATTACAGGGGCCGCTTGGTCTCATCCCAACAGAATACTCCGCTCCAATTCAATCTTTAAAGAAGCTGTGAACCAGCTCACTGTCGCAAGGTGAAACCTATTTTTCACTATAAAGTTTGAAAACTTGTGTAGCCGTAGTATTTCTCGAGCGTTAATAAATCCACTAATCTGGGTCCACTTTTTTAAGAGATACAACTGCAATATTATAGTAATCAACTTTCTTAGACCAAGGGTGCCCAAAGGAAGTCCAAGAGCGCTGGGCCCATGACAGATTTTCCAGGAAGCCACTGACTGCATCACTGAGTTTCATTTAGATTGAGCATATGTACATTTATATTTGTGAACATCCTGAAATCCCTTCATGAAATTAGCCTTCCTGATTCCACATTGGCGGCACATTGGCTACCCCTTCCTTAGATGTGTTCCTTTTATATCCCAAAGTGGTTACATGAAACCCAGTTTTTTGTTTTAATAGAAATTGCTAAACTGTCATATTTGTAAATTGATTACAATACAAATTTGACATTCTGATGTAATTACATTAAAAATATATTCTTGCTCACAACACGATCATGACCCTACTCCTTGGACTGTGAATGCATATCACTGCCTATGAAAGAACTAACTGTATGAGGCCTCAGGCCAGAATCCGCTGCCTGCATCCACCACCAACTAACATTTAATATTGCATCTCTCAAAAGATCATCCTTCGCGGGATGGTCTTATTAAGAGCCTGCATACTTGATTTTTTCAACTAAGTAACAGAATTAAAATACACTTCCGCAGAAATTGTTTCTGCTTTTAAAAGTAAACATTAGAATGTTGTACGCTGAAATTGTGTGGTATAACCTGTAAATAAAAAGCAACACATTCATTTCATATGTTTTTCTTTTTATTAATATGTTTAATAATGACCAAAGTGCATTCTAATGTCGAATGAATGTATCCATGGAGCTTTAAAGAACATATTTAGTCTTTCATGTTAAAAATGTGGCAGCATCTGTTTTGTTTCTTCTGCCGCTGTGTTGTCTCGTGTTGCAATTGTTTTTAGGAATTAGATATATTTTGTACAGAATTTTTCCAAAATGAGGTACAAACCTGAACAGAATTTACATTTTGCACAGAATATATTTTGGGAAAAAAACAGCAAGGGTTCTGTGGAACTAAAAAAGATTTTGGCTTGTGTATCTCACAGCTTGTCATTAATAGTCATTCATTTCAGAATGGACATATTTTTGAGAAATTGAATACTAAATTTATTAGGTTCAGAATAAATGTTTAAAGTGAGGGATCTGTTACTGTATACTGTGGCTCGTCCATTTAGCAGAAAAGCTGTTTTTTCTCTAGCAGTCATAGCAAGGATCAGTAGTTTGATTATCATAACGTCTGATCAATTATGTTTAATGAAAAAATAAAGATGATGACTGTCAGAAAAAAATTGGTTATTTCCGGGGCTGCCTGCTGTAGGTATGGGACAAGTGTAAGGTAAATAGAAGGACCCGATAGGGGGCAGACATGCAAGACCTGATGTAGCAAAATACGGTAAATCTTGTATGTTAACTGTTCTTATTTGCTGCGTTATGTGACTGAGAGTGTAATCAGCTGAAATGGAATAAAGCATTCTTTGGCTGATGCAATAAGTGTTTTTTCTTCTTTCTTCGCATACATTTGTGTTTTTGTCAATGTAATATGATTCAAAAAATATTTTAGTAAACAACAAGGAGGGGGACAGTGAGGGGACAATATTTATAGGGGTCCAATGTGCATGTCTCAATGAACCGTATCCCAACAGATTGCACAAAGTTCCCCTGGGGGTGGTATCTATGTCATAAAGAGTGGACTATCTTCCTATCTCAGAAAGGGAGGTTGTATCTAGAAGTCAGGGGCAGTTGTCCCTTTTCGGAATTTAGGGAAACCTCACACAACAGGTTGGTTCTATGGCTGCTGTCACATTCCCAACCGATAGCTTCGTGTCATCATCGGCTTCCTGCTCCTGCGTCAAGCCGGCGCTGCAATGCCTGACGGGTAGCACTTAGTGCTACACTTTGATGGAGATCTTTTATTCTAAGGCCGATGTTTGAGTGGGTGTGAGGGGCCCTAATAGTGAAGTAGTGAGCGTGACGTGTGGTGATTCTAAAAAAAAGTTAGTGTAGTCTACTCTGGGTATTTTATTCCTGTAGCTACCTACTTTATTAAAACTAAGAGGGGTATGGGATTTCAACCACCCTATGTGTGGGAAACCCGTTCAACCCTCAAAAGTGATCTGGTCGACATGTTTCATGCCATCACGGCAATTCATCAGGACCAAAAAGGTTGCTCATAAACTTGAAAAGGAGCCCATGTTGGGCTGCAGGGTTAAGTAGATACAACCTGTGGGGTCAGGATCTGGAACAGGAGGAGTTCCTGTATTGTCGTCCGCCCCACAGTCGCTGTAGATAATTTTCCCCAGGCTGCTTTAGTGGGACCTGCGTAATCAATGAGTGACCTCGATCACGCATAGACGGAGCCTCAACACCTACGTCCGTATGGCCGGCGCAGCTCGGTCATAAAGCAGCTGGTAAGGTAACTGGGTATCCAACCGTCCTTAAATCTCGCGTTTTGGCGAGCCACATAACACAGACCGACTATGCAGTTTCATTAATGTTCTGTTTTGCATACCTACCGTGGTTTTGGGCTGATATAAGAAAAGTGGTTTTGTTCTTTCTTTGTGTAAATTTGTGTTTTTATCAGTGTATCGTGAAAAGGAAAATCATTATAACAAGCCACACAACAGAGACTGGCTATTCAGTTTCATTACTGTTCTGTTTAGCACTCCAACCAAAAGGTTTAATAGAGTTATAGAACAGTGGTTAGTAAATCAGCCTAATTGCAGCATGTCTCAACGAGGGGGCACCCATGTCTTTACTTGCTTTTTGATTTGAACTGATTTACACCACTCCTCAGCATGAAACTTTACACATTCTGCTGGGCTTTGGCCTGCTTAGAGGCCTGTAGGTGATTGAGCGCGCTACAAATCAAAAATAACAATAACAATAACAACAATTTTTTTAAGTTCCTCCGCCAGTGTTCATCAATTCGAAACGTTCAACTCCGGGGCATTGAATTTTTTGTAGAGTAGCCAATCACAACATACTTCCTTGTTTTTAGTGATAAATCTTGGCAGTTAAAGATATAGTGTCTAGATAAGAATGTTTTAGGGACCAAGCACACAAATCTTGTATTTTTAACCAGTGAAACCAGCTCATATCTACACATTTCAAACAAAAGGCAAAGTGTAGCGTTCTACCAACTAAAATTGAAAAACACTCCTGGGTATCCACCCTATCCTGGTTACCAAACATATTGATATGGGCGATGTAGCATCCTCCCCAGCCCGGGTACTCGCCAATGACTTCGCCACACACGGAGATTAGAATAACACGTCTTTATTCTTCTGCGTATAACTGAGAACTTAACATTCTAAACCTGCATTCAATTCTCAACACTAATGCTTATTTACAGTTCTGCGAAGTCCATCAGGAGCATTAAATGTCTTGTCATTACAAACTCACCCAACACTACATCTTCCCTCGCTGTTAAAAAAACTACAATTATTTGCAAATATATACAATTAAGAGTTCTTCAATGAGTCTTCATGGCGCTTGGATCGCATGTCCTGACCGTGTCTTTGGAAACTGGGGACAGGCAGTAGAAATGTCCATAACTGGCGTTGGTGATGGAGAAACGACAGCAGTCAGGGGTTCTTCACTTGTCTAATCAGATCCAGTCTCTACAGCGACAGTGCTTGACGAGCGATGAGCCACATGTTGGAAACGCAAGGAGTTTTGCGTAATGGTCTTCCCAGGAAGCTGGGCAGTCACCTAGGGACCTTTGCTGGTCAAAACATCAAAAGGAGCATCAGACTTTTGCTTTCTGTGTTGATAAACAAGCACACTATCTCCTCCTGTGAACATGACATCTTTTGCATGTTGACCCTTGTCTGCATTAACCTTCATTTTCCTCTTACAATCCAAGTCTTTCATGTGTGTTTCTTCCTCACTATTTGCTTGTCTGTTGGTTCATTGAGGTACATTGGTCGTCATGGCTCTCCAGAACATCAAGGTTGGAGGGCTATCACCGGTGGTTGAGTGAGGGATCGAGCAAAAAGCTTGAAGAGTTGAATTTAAGACCGCTTTAAGGTTGCACTTTTCTGATATAGCACGCTTGACAGCTTTCTTAAGAGTACTCAAGAAACGTTTGACAAGACTAGTGGCCTTAGGCCAAAGAGGGGTGCTCTTCAGTTGCGTCAAATTGAGATGACTGAAAAAGTCTCTGAATTCTCAACTGTTGAAAGGTGGACCATTGTCAAACTTTAAGATCGAAGGAACACCCCTGGTCACAAAAAGGTGTCTAAACTTGCAAGGACACTTTTTGAGTAATAGATGAGAGATCTTCAATCAATGGATAATGGGAATATTCATCAATGATCACCATCCGGTGATGTCCGTTGTCAAAAGGACCAAAGACGTCCACTGCAATTATTTCCAATACGTGCATTGGCAACTCCAACTGTTTAACAGGTGTTGAGTGGTTGTCGATGACAGGCAGTTGCATAGATGGCGCAGACACTTCTCGAACCTCTTAGAAGGATACCTTCCTCCGTAATGGACAGTTCATCTTTCACATTCTTTAACTTTTGATAGTCACTGTCACTGGTAATAGGTCGAGGGTGCTGGTACCAAGATTGATGTATAATGTCTTTCAGTATGTCACTATCTTGACTTGTGCCAGAGACAATTTGTTCCAATGAAATACCAGCTGTGGTGCTTGATTTCAATATGAAGTTTATGTAAGCTTCACCTATCTTAGAATGAGTGCCAGGGCATTGGAGATGCACTCATGCAAAGTAGTCGTCAAGGTTCTGTCCTTTCCCTGGATGATGCCCGATGGTGTAGTTGTACTTATGCAATCAGAGACCCCAATGTTCAATGCGAAAAGGCATTTTTGCTGTTGGATTGCCAAAGATAGATCACATAGTACCACAAATACAAGCCGAGTTAGTCTCGCTGGTAAAACTAAAAGTGAACACTAATGGGAAGTTGACTAATTTTCAGCGAAGTTCGTAGGGCCAATCTTTTAAGGCGCCATGATGTCGAAGTAACAGTATCGATTGCTAGTTCTCGGCACACAGGATACTGTGACAATTTAGATGAGAGCAGAAAATTAATTAACTTGCTAATTTAATTAAAACTTAGTATAGATAAATAATTTGACATTTATTAACTTACCGGTATATAAGCCCCTTGCAAGGCTGGCACTTTATGGCTAGTCCTCTGTGTAATGCGTTAAGAATATCCGCTATGTAACTTATGATCATAATAATAAAGGATGAGGACAGAGAATATGAGATTGCTCTCATTTTTTACCATATAGGTGATCGCAATTGCGGCACTTACCTTGAATACATCCATATTTCTCCGCCGGCTGGTGGAGAAATCAAGAACGGTTACCTATAATGGTATGTATGAATAAGAGTATACGTAGTTGTAGTTAACCTTGCCTATTCAATGGTACAAGTGTAGTGATATCACCACTTCACTTTTAGATATCAGGATTGGTTCCTCGGTGTCAGATAGTGTCGGCTGACACATCGTTTCTGCCCTGCCTTTAATGAGATATACGCAGGAAATCTTCAAAAGCAACAGGTGAGCGGTCCAGTTTGGCAGTGTCCAATGTCCTTTTGCCCTAAAACTTCCACACACACACAAGCTAAAAGCTATTCCCGTTTTCTTATAGGTTGTCCAACTGCACTATAGTCCTGATGAAGACCCGCCCCGGTTGCAATAGAAACAGCACCATTGTTTAGGGTCGAAACGTCGATGTTATAATACGAATCAGTCCTTATCTAAGTTTCAATACAAAGAAGAGACAAATGTATCTGTTGAAACTATTGTTTTGAGTTTGGGACTATCACATTGTTACCTTTTTGTATATATTTATCAATTCACAAACTAGAGATCTTGTCACTTTTCACTTGAACACAAATCTGTCATGGATATATTTTTATGTCATTTATGTTTAGGACAGCCATTTTAAATGTGTATTTATGATATATTGATAAAATTCCAAAAATAAGATAAAATTGGATATAATCCTAAAAGAGGTGTGTGTGGTCCCTTCTTACAGGGGTTTCTCCTGTTCCAACGTGTTGTTATTATTAGATGAAATAACTTGTCTTATATTATAGAATAAATTAAGAGACTCACCTACATATGAGGTTTATGAAAGTGATTGTTTTCCCACCAGAACCATTGTCTTTATATAAACTTGGAACCCAGGTTCTGAGGGTCACTGGGCCACCCCATTATATTTAAAGATAGATCACAAGCGTGAATAACTGCTAATATACGAATACATGGAAATATTTGCAAGCCTAAGCTTTCTTTCTCACATTGTGAATAAGCACGTTCAGTTTAGGAAAAACTTTAGCTTTCATATGTCACACTACGCCTTTGTGCATTTGGATGTCTTCTGTGCAGTGCAAGGAGGGCACCCAACCCAACAGAGCTAGTGTCAACAACAACCGCACTATGAAGCTTTTGATAAAAATATGCCATTTCAGTAGCATTTTCAACAGCTTCTTTGATTGTCTGGAAGCTCTGCTCGCATTCATTTGACCAAAGAGAAGAAACCTTATTTTTTATCAAGACTGTTAATGGCGCATAGACAGTGGCAAAGTCTTGTATGTATCTTGAGCAATAGCTAGCCATGCCAAGGAATGAACGTAACGTGGAAACATCTTGTGGGAGCCTGGCAGTTGATAGCTCGTGCACTTTAGCTGGATCGGATGTCCTGCCCCATCAGAAAAGATATGGCCAAAGAATTTAAAATTTGTCTTATGAAACTCACATTTTTTGGCATTCAAAGTTGAACTGACATTAGCGAGCAGCAACCACACTGGCGTGAGAGCTTTGGCATGGCTCTTCTGGTAGCTCTGAAAACCAATATGTCATCACTGTTATTGAAAGCATTCATGACATGCTGTATGGTCCATCAAATGACACCTTGGAATTGCTGTGCGGCTGATGACATACCAAGACTTAGTCTCTTGTTATGGAAAAGACCAACATGTGTAGAAAATGTTCTAATTTACCTGCAATCCTCCTCAAGTTCCAACTGATACCTTCACACCATTCAATTGTGTTATCATATAGGCAGTGTGTGGACCTGGATGTCGTTCTCTTTCAATTGCCTTGTTCGCATATCCACCCATATGCATACAGCTCCTTCACCGTGCTTTTTGGGTGCTACCAATATGGGGGAAACCCATGAAGTTGGACCAGTGGAATGCTCAATGATACGGTGTTTGAGTAAAGATTCAAGTTCTTTTTCAACAGCTTCCCGTAAGTGAAAGGCAATTCATCTGTGTCTTTGAGCAATAGAATGGACGTCCTAATTAATGTGTAATTGGACTTTCATAGTCATGAGTTTTCCCAACCCATGAAACAACTAAGGAAATGTACTTATTATTTTGTGATGAGCATTAATGTTATAGTTCACGGATATCGGTCCCATATCAGCAGCAGTGCTGAAGCTGAGTAATTAGGTGCTTGATGCCGTATCTTGAAGTGCATTTACATTTGGTTTTGAATGCTTCGCTATTGCTACAAATAAACCTTTGCTTTTTAGTGCCGTGGAGGCAGCCCACATTTACACTTTATTTTTCGAAGGTGTAAGTCAGGGCAATGGAGACAGTTCATGATATTTCTCCCCAGGCATAATTATTTACTTATCAAAATCAATAAGGAAAGGTATTAAACAACCAATTAATGTTAGCTTGATCTTCGGACAATGTTTGAATGACTTTGTTGCTTTGTCATGTTGATTTCTCTTGGACCAGTGTTTTTCCTCACAGCCAGCCAGTCCAACATGCACATACTTCTCTAAGTTGAACATCGACATGGCACAACCATCTTCACTTTTGCTAGATATTGATATGGAAGAACTGTTTGAGGAAGATTTTAATGTCGATCAACTTTGTTTGGTGTTTATTTGCCTCAGCTGATGTGGTTGATTGTCTTATGGGTGTACGTCGAATGTCGGTTCTAGAACGATTGGGTGGCCAGATTGTTTTCGTGCAATGATGCACTTCCTTTTTCCCTTGCCTTGCACACCATCACAAAATGGTTCTCCTTTCCGCAGCCTTTGCAGATCTGCCTAGTGGGAGGATATTTACATTTGGGTGGAAACTAAAATCCACACCTGAAGCACAACTACTTTTTCTGTGGAGAATTCACTCGGTGTCCCTCTGCTTTGTGCTTTGGCTTACTTTTCACACTCATGATTGACTCACTCTGGGTACCTCTGCCCTTCATGTCAGCAGTTTGTCGAACAGTATGCTCTTTAGCTCTGGCAACTATGAGAACTCTTTCCAGAGTAAGAGTTTCTCTCAGCATTCGTTGTCTGAATGAATTTGACAAGCATCTGTCAATCTCTCTGAGGCGTGTAGCTTGCTCATTTTTAATTTAATTGAACTTGCAGTGTTTGATGAACGGATCCAGTCTCTCAACAAATTAGTTGAAGGTTTTACCTGCATTATGTTGTTCTCGACTGAAGGTATACCTTTCGTAATCTCCATTTGGCAATGGATTGAACTTAAGATACTAGGCTGCTTTGATTTGACTGGATGTAACTTCATCAGCTCCAGAGATTTTCTATATGACTTCTTTTACACCTTCACCGGCAGGATTCTTATGATAATTGATAATCTTTTTCTTATCTGCTTCAATTACATCAATGAAATCATCAAAGATGTGTCTATCCAGGCATTCCATCTGTCGCCAATATTTAACATTTTGGTAGTATCAAATGGCAGTGGTGGTTTCAAGAAGGCGATTGCATTGTAACCATTTACACGATTGGTTCCCACTGAGGGTGGAGGACCTGCTTCATTCATACCATCTCTAAGGCCATGTACTTTGCTGGCCTCTGGGTCATCTTGGACAGCTCATGAGACCTTGATCTCCCTCTTGAAATCTATGGGAGCCCTTTGGTTTTAGGAGACCTGGGGAGTTGTTCCGAGCCACCACCCAGCAGCTTTGGTGGGGTCGCTGTTTCAAGTATGGAGAGCTCCTCAAACAACCCGGGTCCTTCTCTGTGGTTACTTATCCTATGGCATTGGCACAATGTCTCTTCACTCAGTACTGGTAACCAAATGACTGTTTTTTAATCACTTTGTCTTTATTCGTCTCTTTGTGCTGACTGAAACCGGATTGATCTCTGCCTCACAGCGCTTCTGCTCACAGTGTTATCTTGCTCTTTACTGCTTTTTCAAAACCTGGTTATGTCCGCCTATAGGGTTGTTATTCCGTATGAATGAATGGCTTTGAGCTGCATAGTAGCAAAGTGCCTCTTTGGCGGTCTTCCCAGCAGGTTCTCGGCCACCGATGTGTAGACTTCTCAGCGAAGCTTCCATTTACTTCAAATACTTTACATGGAACTGGGGCTGGTCTTTGACTCCACATATTCCAGGTGTCGATTCCACCCTTCGACGAGCGCACTCGAGGCATGCACAAGCAGTTTGCTGGACCATGGCAAACTCTCTGAGAGAGCACTGTCGATCTCGGGTTACTTATCCCCTATCTTGTTGCCAGTTGTAGCATCCTACCCAGCCTGGGTATTTGGTAATGACTAAGCCACACATGGAGTTTAGTATAACGCGTCTTTATTCTCATGCATGTAACAGCGAACTCAACATTCTAAACCTGCATTCAATTCACTACGCTCTCATATTTATCTCAGTTGTATGTAGTCCATCAGGAGCTTTAAAGGTCCTGTTATTACAAACTTACACAACACTGCAGACGGTTTATATGTTGCTGTAGAAAGGCAACTAGATGGAGAGCGGTTGATGCTAATTTGCATGTAGATGCCCAACATTGTCCAGAATTACTTTCTGGTACAGTAGTTAACTCATTTGATCCACCTTCATATACTACGGAGTAATCGGTAGGGAACACCACAACAGGTGTGTATTGTGCATGGATGGCCAGTACTGATGCCCAAACAGACTTATGGGAACATAATGCACAGACTACCACATACAGAGTAACCGATGATGGATAGCCTTGTTATTGGGATACAAACGTTTCTACATACCTGCACATTAAGATCGTGGTGAAGGAGTGTTCTGCGATGCTTTGAACTGCGGACTCTGGTAGAATGTCCGTCTCCTTATCCTTAAACTGTACATCAGATGTGTTAACTGCCTGCGATGCTGTCAGTGTTGATAATAGGGAGGTAGGCGGTGTTGCAAACATATAAAAACGCCCACATTTAGTCACTAGTCCTTCATTATTACTGTTAAGAGGAAGTAAGATAGACACCTACAGTGAAGATACTGGAAACCAGCAGAGAACTGGCTCTTGTAGTGAATGACTGTGTAGCGGAGCTGTTCCTTAGTCACCTTTGGAGTGTGTGGATTTCCTCTGTGAGGGCTCATTTTATGAAGTGAATTGAAGCTCTACTCTGGTTAAGACATTGACCATTATGCTCCTGGCCTATTGTAATAGTCCTCGTCCTACTTGGAGTGCTGCCATAGCATTGATAGAACAACATTCTTCGGTCTCATTTATGCAGGGTCTGTTCCCTATATCTAGCTATGGGAAAGGCTGAATAATGGCACCCCAAACTCATGTAGAAAATAAAAAGCAACATATGGAGATTGACTTTGCCCTAGAGGTATTTACAAAGGAAGGGGGTACAGTGGGGAACCTACTGATCGTTATTGATTGGCATGAAGAACAGTCTTCACAATGTAACGTCCTTCTCAGTCCAGGAGCATTGAAACAAAATGACCACATGGAGCTCTGGATTGTATTTCTTTATTCCTCAGGATACAATCTCACTCTGCTCTCTAATTACATCATAACCATTAATAACTACACCTTAACACCTCCCAATCATTTACATACTTCCTCTACTGAGTCCACCCAGAACCACAAGGGTCCGAGCACACACAGTCTCATAACACTACATCTACCCGTTTGGTAAATAAAAACTACAAACAGCAGCGATAGTCTAATTCTTCAATGAGTTGTCGAGGCGCTCACACTAGTCAACCAGAACGATTGACACAGAGTGGTTGAGATGCACTCTGTTCAGGCACTGATGGTTCAGGTTCTGATGCTTGATCTCGACTGTCAGATAGGATGGCTTCATCAGTAGGTCTAGGACCTGACAATCGCAGGGGCAGGTGTTTGAAATTTGATGAGTCCTGTATGATGGACTGTATGGAACAATGTGCAGTCACCATGTGTGCTTTGCACATCTGAAAGAGACACGTTAGTGATAGATTCCTTACCTTAGACTATCCCCAGGCGTCAGACAGGATCCAGAATTTTTTTTGCGTAGCAATACCCCTGTGCGTCGGTAGGCGTCTTCTGCGGCTCCGCATTCGTCGTCGGCTCCGCATCCTCTGTCGGCGTCGTGAGCGCCGGAATGACATCGTCGGAGTACTTCCACGCTGCCCATGTGCGCTGACGTCAGTTCTTCTTTTTTCCACGCCAGCTAGCGCAGATCCTTAAGAAGCTCTACCCCCAGTCAATTTTTGACTGAACTTTTTGGTCTTTTTGATCTCTCTTTTTTGTCGAGTCTTCGACTCTATCGGTGCCAGGGATGCCCAGGTTCAAGCCTTGTTCGAAGTGCGACCGACTCATGTCGGTCACGGACCCCCATCGCCGGTGCCTGAAGTACTTAGGCCTCGACCATGATGATCGAACCTGCTCTGACTGCCGGGCCCTGACGTCGAAGGCTAGGCGGGAGCGGTCCCGCAAGCGACTCGAGCTGAGGCAGTCGGCCCCGCGCCGCTCCAGGTCCCGGTCCCACGGGAGGTCGAGGGACAGGTCGCGAGGTCGGAGTCATCGAAGCTCCGGAAGTGGACACCGATCGTCTGGTTCCAAGTCCTCAGGTAAGAGGCATGAGAGGTCGGAGCGACGTCATAGATCCTACGACCCACCCGACGCTCGCACGATGCGGCCGGGGGCTCGGGCGACACCGCCCACGCGTCTCCGCGGGAGTCGTTAGCGTCGCTGCCTGCCCCACACCTTCGGGTCCCTGGGCACGGCGCGACGCTGGAGGAGGTCGAGAGGTACCTCATGGCCATGAGGGCCCTCCCTCCTCAGTCGGTTCCCGTGGCGGCTTCGGGCCCAACGGTTCCGTCTGGAGGTTCTAACGGGTCGGGCGCTTCGGCCCCGGCGCTGATGGCAACTTCGGTCTCGGCGCCCCAGGACCTCGCTGGATCCGGATCCGGGACGTCGCCGGTCGAGCTTACGACCTCACCGGCGCCGTCCCCACGGGTGTCGCCCCCGGCGCCCACTGTGGTTGCCGCCCCCAATGTTTCCTGCGGTCCGACTCAGGCGCCGGAAGGGCGCCGATTCCGTCAGCCTTTGGGGATTTTTATCTCCACGAGGAGGCCCTGTCTGCTAATCCTGGTTTACAGGACACAGGTGACGAGGAAGATTGGGAGGGGTCCGAGGACCCTCTGGCAGGACCCTCTGGCACTAGATTGCCAGTCTCAACAGGACTGGACATATGAGCTTGGGGAGGCCAGTGGTCTTGACACTTCGCCAGACACTGGATTTAGCTCACCTCCGACTGTGGCTTCGGAGGCGGGCTCTACATATAGTGTAGTGTTGACGAAGGCAGCTAAGGCCTTAAACCTTAAGCTCCCCGTCTCGGCCGTGAGGACTAACCTCCTCACAGAGGTCCTCAAAGCGCAGTCAAGCTTCAGTGAGCCCCTGCTGCCGTTCAATGAGGCCTTGTGTGACGTTCTTGTGGGCACTTGGTCCAAGCCCGCCACAGGTCCGCCTGTGGATAGGAACGTGCCAGACGCTACCGCCCGGCCCTGGGCGACCCATGCTTTTTGTCCACCCACCCCACCCCCGAGAGTCTGGTCATCCAGGCCTCAAACTCCCAGACCGCATTCCCGTCGGCCACGCCCGACAGGGAATCCATGAGATACGAACAGTTCGGGAAGAAGGTTTTCTCGTCTGTTAGCTTAGGGCTGCGGCCTGTGAATACCGCCTGTCTCTTGGGCCGCTACACCCACACTCTGTGGGACACGGTTGCGGAGGTGCTGCCACAATGCCCGGAGAAGGTCCAGGCTAAACTCGGCCAAGTCCTTGCGGAAGGCCGAGATGCAGCACGCTTTTCTATCCGGTGTGGGCTGGATACCACGGACTCACTGGGCAGGGCGATGGCAACGACAGTGGCGGTTCGACGCCACGCCTGGTTGAGGTCCGCCAACTTCTCGGCCGATGTCCAGGCCACACTCCTGGACCTGCCGTTTGATGGCCGTCGCCTCTTCTGCGACAAGGCAGACCATGCGCTGGAACGTTTCAAGAACTCCAGGGCTACGGCCAAGTCCTTGGGCCTCACGGCCCTACGCCAGCAATCGGGTGCCTTTCGCTCCTTTCGTGGCTACGGAAGGGGCGCCCCCACACGTACTGCCAGCCACGCACTGCAGAATGTCCAACAGCGCGGTGGCGGACGTGGAAACCGCCGTGGCGGCGGTCAGGGACCACGGCGAGGCCAGTCCACACCTCCCACAGCAGCACCTGCCTCCAAACCTTCCTAGTCCGAGTTTTCAGGCCCATGTGACGCATGTGGGAGGCAGGGTTCGCCATCACCTCTCCCACTGGCGCACAGTCACTTCGGACAGGTGGGTGCTGCAGATTGTCCGAAGGGGATACTCCCTCCCCTTCGAGGCATCCCCTCCATCCATGCCATCGCGTGTCGGGGGCTCACTTGCAACTTCTGCAAGAGGAAGTCACGGCCCTCTTGGCCAAGATGGCCATCGAGCGCGTTCCTGGGCCAGAAGTAGGGTGTGGATGTTACTCCCACTACTTTCTGGTGCCCAAGAAGGGCAAAGGGGGCCTACGTCCGATCTTGGACCTGCGGAACGTCAACTGCTTCCTCCGGAAGGAGAAGTTCAAGATGCTGACACTGGCTCAGGTCTTAGCTGCCCTGGACCCAGGAGACTGGATGGTAGCGTTGGACTTGCAGGACGCTTATTTCCACATTCCCGTCCTGTCGGCCCACCGGCGTTACCTGAGGTTCACGGTAGGCCAAGAGCACTTTCAGTTTACCATGCTCCCCTTCGGCCTTACCAGCGCCCCAGGGGTGTTCACGAAGGTGATGACGGTGGTCGCAGCTCATCTGCGCAGGCAGGGGGTGTCAGTCTTCCCCTACCTCGACGACTAGTTGTTGAAGGCGGGCTCGCCCCAGGTAGTCGTCACCCACCTCCAGACTACGGCCGACCTCCTGCACTTGCTGGGTTTCTCCATCAATGTGCCGAAGTCACACCTGTGCCCCTCTCAGAAGCTCCTCTTCATCGGAGCGGTTCTCGACTCGGCGCAGTTTCGGGTTTACCCACCCGAACAGCGGGTTCGGGATATTCAGGCTCTGATTCCCATCTTCCAGCCGTTATCCCGAGTCTCGGTCAGGTTGACGCTGCGGCTTCTGGGGCTGATGGCCTCCTGCATCCTTCTGGTGCATCACGCCAGGTGGCGGATGCGGGCTCTGCAGTGGGACCTGAAGTTTCAGTGGGCCCAGCATCAGGGCAACCTGTCTGATCATGTCTTGATCTCGGAGGGCACTGCGAAACAACTGCAGTGGTGGCTCACGGACCGCGACTGGGTCAGTGGCAGATCCCTCTCCCTACCCCACCCGGAGCACGTAGTTGTGACGGACGCGTCCCACCAGGGCTGGGGGGGGGGGGCCATATGGGAGAGGCGGAGATCAGAGGCCTCTGGTCTCCGGCGGAGTCCCGGCTCCATATCAACATGTTGGAGCTGCGGGCGATTCGTCTAGCACTGAAGGCATTCCTCCCCTCTGTTCGGGGGAGTGTAGTGCAAGTGTTCACCGACAACACCACCACCATGTGGTACTGCAACAAACAAGGCGGAGTGGGGTCGTGGACCCTATGCCAGGAGGCGCTGCGCCTATGGCAATGGCTGGAACGTCAGGGCGTGACCCTGGTGGTTCAACACCTGGCAGGCTCTCTGAATGCCAGGGCAGACGAACTCAGCCGTCGGTGCATGATGGATCACGAATGGCGTCTGAACTCGGACGTGGCGCAAGGTCTCTTTCAGCAATGGGGAGAGCCTTGGTTCGATCTATTCGCCACAGAAGACAACGCGCAATGTCATCAGTTCTGCGCGTTGGAATTTCCAAGGCGGCACTCGCTCGGAGACGCTTTTCGTCGCGAGTGGAGTTGCGGTCTGTTGTACGCCTTTCCGCCTATACCACTTCTGCCCAGAGTGCTGAAGAAGATCAGGCGCGACCGGGCCCAAGTTATCCTTGTGGCTCCGGACTGGGCACGAAGATACTGGTATCCCGAGCTACTCAGCATGTCAGTTGATCCCCCGATTCATCTGCGTCTTCGGGAGGACCTTCTGTCGCAGCAGCAGGGGACGGTGCTGCACCCGAACCTATCCAGTCTCCACTTACAAGCTTGGAGATTGAGCGGCGACAGTTGAGGCCATTTGACTTGCCTCCTGGTGAATGGTCCCACCCACCGAGCGGGACATACGCTCGACGGAATCTTTTCGAATGATCAAAGGCTGACAGTCACCAACCCTTTCCATCTCTCCTGGTCGGACCATCTGGCCGTTCCCTTTAATATGACTAATCTGACCCAGGACTCTGTCAGAAGGGTCCCGAGTACTAGGGAAGTGCGAAGGAACCTCAAAAACATCAGGGAAGATTCTTTCCATCCGTGGACATCTAGTTTGTCCACTACCCAGGAGACGGACGTTTCCTCAGCGGTCCTTAAGTATGAAAATACCATCTCGGAGGCCCTGGACGAGCTGGCTCCAGCTAGGTCTTGCTATTCAGCCAGGAAAAGACCCTCAGCTCCCTGGTTCTCAGAACAACTCAGGCTTCGTAGACCGGAAGTAAGGAGACAGGAACGCCTATGGCACTCTAGCTGGGCCCCTAAGGACAGAGAAGCTCATAAGGTCTTGCTTAAAAACTATAAATTGGAAGTGATTAAGACCAAGCAAGAATACTTCTCGGCCCTCACTTCCTCACTTTGGTCTCCTAGAGAGCTTTTCAGGATCGTTGACTCCCTTACCTCACTTCAGATCCCTGACCCTGTGGTTGCCTCTCAGGAACTGTGCAACAACATAGCTTCCTTCTTTCAGTCCAAAATTGCGGACATTTACACTGCCCTGGAAGCTCAAAGATCCTCTACCGCTGTGCCTTCGGTGCCCGCTCCTTTGGAGCCTGATGATGCTGATTCATCCCGACCTCAGGATCTGGAATCCTTTCCTCCTGTCTCTTGTCAGGATCTGGAGATCCTGCTCAACAAAACTAAATCTGGCTCTCCGGTAGATGTCTGTCCGCTAAAGATCCTTAAGCAGTGCAGAGAATCCCTCCTTCCCCCACTGGTTGACATCATGAACAGGGCGATGAAGGAGGGCATTTTTCCCCAGCAGTGGAAAAACGCTGTGGTAAAACCTCTGCTCAAGAAGCCCTCTCTTGACACTGGGGTATTAAAAAACTTTCGCCCCATCTCACTGCTCCCGGCTCCCGCGAAGATGTTAGCCCATCTTAATAAACATCTGGCTGCATTCGTGGAGAGCTCGGGCTGTTTGGATCTTTCCCAGCATGGATTCAGGAGGGAACATAGCACCGAGTCTGCCCTCACCATAGTGCTCGACAACATCCGCACTAGGGTCGATGGGGGACAGACCTCCCTCCTGATCCTTTTAGATCTCACAGCTGCCTTCGATACCCTATCCCCCTCGGTGTTAACATCTCGACTGAGGGAGATTGGGGTTAGGGGGTCGGCCCTGGGACTCCTTTCCTCTTTTCTCGATCACAGAGAGCAAAGGGTAATGCTGGGCCCGTTTCTATCTCCATCCCTGTCTGTGCAATGTGGGGTCCCTCAAGGGTCAGCGCTTAGCCCTACCCTTTTTAACATTTATGTGACCCCCCTTGCCAGACTTATTAGATCTTTCGGGATGGAGGTAGTTTCCTATGCGAATGACACCCAGATCCTCGTCTCTCTCTCCCAGTCAGTTACGTCGACTGCCGCCAATTTTAGATCTTGCATGGAGGCAGTCGGCCAATGGATGATTCACAATTCATTGAAACTGAATGGGGAGAAGACGGAGGTGATGGTATTTGAAGATAAGGAAGAGATCTGGTCTGCTGAGTGGTGGCCGAACTCACTTGGTGCCTGCCCCGATCCTACCTCCTCTGCAAAAAATCTGGGGGTTATGATCGATCCCATCCTTAGTATGTGCCAACAGGTCAACAGGACTGTATCGACCTGTTGGGGGATCATCCATATACTAAGAAAAATCAGGCACTATCTGTCCCTCCAGGCAAGAAAGCAACTAGCAGTCGCACTTCTGGGCTCCCGACTGGACTACTGCAATGCGCTGTATGCTGGACTGAATAAGAGTCAGCTGCAGCGCTTGCAGGTGGTCCAGAACGCGGCAGCGAGATTTGTTCTCGACTTGCCCAAACGTGCCTCTGCCACCGATGCCCGGAAGCAGCTCCACTGGCTCCCCGTCGGGGATCGCATCCTTTTTAAATCCATGTGTATGGTGTACAAAGCCCTAGCTAAAACTAACCCTACGGGCATTGGATCTATCCTGTCTCAGTACAACCCCGGCAGGAATCTTCGTTCCTCACATAAACTTCTGCTTTCTGTGCCTCGTGTCAGGAAGATAAGATGGGGAGGCAAGGCCTTTTCCAATCTGGCCCCCAAATGGTGGAATGCTCTCCCTCTGGAAGTAAGGTCCCGCCCCACTCTACAAGCCTTTAGATCTGCTTTAAAGACCCATCTCTTCACACGCGCATACCTGTAGTGGTGCTCTGCAAACTTTTCGATCTGTTTTTGATAGGCGCCTTGACACCTTCGGGTTTAGTTTGCGCGATACAAATTGCATAATAAATAAATAAATAAGTCTGTGATATCATTCTAGCAGCCAGGCGTCCCTCCACAAAGTCGGTATACGCCTGCAGGTGGAACAGATTTGTGGCATGGTGCACAGCAAAGGCTGTGGATCCTCTCTCTGCACCCCTTTCGGAAGTGCTGCTCTTTCTTCTTTCCCTTGCCCAGCAGGGCTCTGCTCTGGGCACTCTTAAAGGGTACCTTTCTGCTCTTTCCGCCTTCTTAAGGCTCCCTGATCAGCCTTCTTTTTTCAAGTCCCCCATTGTAAATAGATTTCTGAAGGGCATCACACACATGTTCCCTCCTGTTCCCTTTGTGATGCCCCAGTGGGACTTGAATCTTGTTCTCACTTATCTGATGTGTGCTCCCTTTGAGCCGCTCCATAACTGTCCTCTCCGTCTTCTCACTTTGAAGACTGCTTTTCTGGTCGCCATCACCTCTGCCAGGAGGGTGAGTGAGCTCCAGGCTCTTTCTTCTACTCCAAAAAAAAAAAAAATGACAGTTCCCTTTTCCTAAATTTGAAGTAAAAGAGGCACAGGAAAAGGGAACTGTCACTTTTTTTAGAGTACCTAAAACCCCATCCCTTTTTCTAACAAAGGGTTTCTCCTTTAAATTTTCTTTACTTTCTTTCTTCTACTCCACCTTTCCTATCTGTTCATCCTGACAAGGTGGTGTTGCTCACACGACCTTCCTTTCTGCCCAAGGTTGTCACGGCCTTCCACATCGGGCAGTCCATTACTTTGCCCACCTTCTTTCCGCCTCCGCATCCCTCGAAAGAGGAAGAGAGGCTCCACCGTCTGGATCCAAAACGTGCTCTCTCCTATTACCTAGATCGCACACGCCAATTCCGGGTGGATGACCAACTCTTTGTTGGTTACGTGGGCGCGAGGAAGGGAAAGGCGGTACACACGCGGTGGATCATCTTGTGTATTCAGGCATGTTACTCCATGGCGAAAGGAGCCCCCTGCTGGATTGCGGGCTCATTCCACTCGTGCCACGGCAACAACAACTGCCCTTGGCCGAGGAGTCCCCTTACAGGACATTTGCCAGGCAGCGACGTGGGCCTCGCTGCACACGTTCGCAAGACACTACTGCCTGGACAGTCAAGTCCGGTGGGATGGCTTCTTTGGCCGTTCGTCCTCCAGGACTTTCTGGTGTGATATTGGTTCGCAGACCCACCACCAGGGTTGGTATTGCTGGGGTATCTATTCTAAGGTAAGGAATCTATCACTAACGTGTCTCTTTCAGATGCACAAGTTACTACTTGTGTAACAATATATCTGTAAGAGACATTAGTTAGTGATAGATTCCTTACCGACCCACCCATCCTCCCCGTTCTGCGAACCGATATCTAGGGTTAAGGTCATCCCCTTTCAGGGCCCTAATTTCATGGCACCAGTGTTGGTTCTCTCATGGCTCTGCGTATCTGGCGCGGAAAAGCTGTGTATCAGAACTGACGTCGGCGCGCATGGGCGGCGTCTAAGTACTCCGACGGCATCATTCCGGTGCTCACGACGCCGAGGACGGACGTGGAGCCGCAAACGAATCCTACCGACGCGCAGGGGTATTGCTACGCAAAAAATTTCCGGATCCAGTCTGACGCCTGGGGATATTCTAAGGTAAGGAATCTATCACTAACTAATGTCTCTTACAGATATATCGTTACACAAGTAGTAACTTGTGCATCACAACCCTAAGAGGGTCGACAGCAAATGGCATGTCTGTTTTCCACTTTTGTTTTTGCCTAACCAAGTTACCTTGATTAAAGACTGTCTCTTGGGCTCTACAACACAGCTCAGCATTTCTTCATCTTGCACTTTCGAGAAGTGTTGGTGACATGAACATTGTCAATACTCAAGGATTGCTCTGCTGTCCATTGTGACAGTTTGGTTCTGATGGCTCTCCCAAACAGCAAGGTGGTGTGGCTTTCACCTGTTGTGGAGTGAGGAGTTGAACGATAAGCACAGAGGGTTGACACAGGGCGTTCTTCACTCCCCCAATGGATGCTTGCTGAATACCCTTTGTGACGGTACTCATAAAACATTCTACAACACAATTTGCTTGGGGCCACAGAGGTGAACTCGTTTGATGCTTGACATTCATTCTGACTAAGAACTCTATAAACTCTTTGCTATTGAACAGCAGACCGTTGTCAGATTTGAGGATGGCGGGGAAACTCCATGCTGCCAAGATGTTGTCCAGCATCTCAATGAACTTGTCATGGGCTGTTGGTGACAAACCCTCTACCAAAGGAAAACATGAATATTCATTAATGTTAATGTTAAGGGAAATTTATTGAGCGCACTGTCACCATGAGTTTCCTGGCGCTGATAGGACACTGAGGTTGAGCAAGAGGAGTTTAGTGGGGATGTGAAAAGAGCAGTGTTTTTAAAGATTTCCTAAAAGATAGGAGGGAGCAAGAGGTCTTGAGTGACAGTGGAAGAGAATTCCATAGCTTGGGAGCCAGGTGAGAGAAGCTGCGGCCGCCAGATTTAGTGAGTTTAAACCGGGGGATAACTAGAAGCTGAAGGTGGGTGGACCTCAAGGTGCGGGGAGGACGGTAAGGGGTGATCAGGGACTTCAGGAAAGCAGGGAAGGGACCAGTTAAGGCTTTGAAGACCAGGCAACAGACCTTGAAGGCTATTCTTTCACTGACTGGTAGCCAGTGTAGTTGATGTAACAGAGGTTTGGCCGACTGCCATCTAGGGATTTTAAATGCCAGTCTGGCAGCCTGGTTCTGGATGATCTGTAGCCTAGCCAGCTGGGATTTGGGGAGGCCATGGTATAGGGCGTTAGAGAAGTCCAAACGGGACAGCACCAAAGCTATTAAGACTTGTAGCAGGGCTTCGGAAGTCAGAAGATGGGCAACTTTCCGTATCCTGTATAGCTGGAACATACAGGAGGATGTTACAGCACTCACCTGGGCCTTGAGAGTGAGCTCAGAGTCAATAATGACCCCGAGACTCTTTACGCAGCAAGCGGGAGAGGGAGGTGACCCAAGCTCAGTTGGCCAGTACTGAGGGCCCCAATGGGGGGCACTTCTCCCAGGGAGGAGAAGCTCAGTTTTGCCAGGATTGAGCTTTAATTGATTTTGGTTCATCCAGTGTTGGATGTGTGTCATGACCGCCTGGAAGTTGGTGACAGCGTCAGGGGAGGTGAGGGGGAAAATAATTTGTAAATCGTCCGCGTAATTGAACACTGTGACGTCCCACCTACCTAGGGAGTGAAGGAGAGGTTGAAGGTATAAATTAAAAAGGAGGGGGGACAGAGAAGATCCCTGGGGAACCCCGCAGGATGAAGGAACACTGGTGGCGCTAAAGGGACCCAAGCTCACTGCTTGAGATCTACCCTCTAGGAAAGATTTGACCCAGGACAAGGCAGGCCCACAGACTCCGGCGGCCTCGACACGGTGGAGTAAGATGTTATGATCCACCGTGTCGAATGCCGCCGATAAGTCTAGTAGGACTACCATGAGATGTCAGTACCCCAGGGTCCCAAAGAAATCAACTGAAGTCCTTTCCGAAGGCTTCGTAATAAGGTCAGACATGGTCAATGGATGTTGAGTAGCTTTGGGGGAAAGGCAGTTGCAAAGAGGATACCCTTTAATTTCCCTCTCAACTTGCTCGTCTAAGCTCAGGAACCACACTCAGTCTCTTAGGGCTTTTATGGTAGCTACAATACCACATGGGCTAGTTCAGTGACCTGCTGTCCCAGGTATAACAAATATTGAGCCTCTCAACAATACCTTCTTTGGTCACTGGCAATTCATCCTTATTTTTTTTTTATTTGACATCAATAAGAGGTCGAACACTCCTTTTCCAGGACCGAGCCAGAATGATGCCTTTGAGAATATGCTTGTTCTTGTTAGCATTTGTAGCCTCAATAATCTGCAGGGGCAGCTCCTCCACAATTTTGGAGGAGGGTTATCCCACTGACTCAGAACCAGCAAGTCAAAAATAAAACAATAAACCATAATTGCTTTATTTTTCTTTTACTGACTCTTAGCCATCGTGTGCAGAGAGGGATGGGGATGGGACATGGGAGGGGGGAGGAGGAGTGCTATGTGCACTCTAAGTGCGCATGTGTGTTTGGCCGGCCGTCTCAGGCCAGCCATGCGCACTTAGGTTTCTCTAACCCGGGTGCATTGAAAAACCGGGCTGGCGATACAGCATAGACCCCTGTCCTGAGCGGAGCATCTTTTCAAACTGCTCAGGCCAATCCCTGAGCTGCTCTCATAGTATGAGGCAAACACAAGGAGATGATGGATGGAGCGCTGAAACTTTCCAGACACTCACCCCCAGTCACAGATCTGGGTGGAATCCATCCTCGTTCTTTAGCTCACTTCACCACCCCAGTTCAGACACAGCTATATGCAAATCAGTCTTGACCCTGTGCCTAATGGAACAGTCCAGCCCAAACTTCCAAGCCATGTCTTCCCTGCACTGTAAACAAGCATCCAGGGACCTGTTTCGGACTAACAGACCTCATCTGCAAGGCTAGCTTGAATCCAGGGGCAAAGTGAGCAAAGGACCCACGTCTGGGCATACTCTGCCAACTTGGGGCGAACAAAGCAAACACAAGGAGAGGATGGACGGAGCGCTGAAACTTTCCAGACACTCACCCCCAGTCACAGATCTGGGTTGAATCCATCATCGTTCTTTAGCTCACTTCGCCATCCCAGTTCAGACACAGCTTGACCCAGTGCCTCATGGAACAGTCCAGCCCAAACTTCCAATCAATGTCTTCCCTGGACCGTGAACAAGCATCCAGGGACCTGTTTCGGACTAACAGACCTCATCAGCCAGGCTAGCTTGAATCCAGTGGCAAAGTGAGCAAGGGACCCACGTCTGGGCATACCCTGCCAACTTAGGGCGAACAAAGCTAACACAAGGGGATGATGGACGAAACTCTGAAACTTTTCAGACACTCACCTCCAGTCACAGATCTGGGTTAAATCCATCATCATTCTTTAGCTCACTTCTCCAGCCCATTTCAGACAGTTATATGCAAATCAGTCTTGACCCTGTGCCTCATGGGAACACTCCAGCCCGAACTGCCAAACCATGTCCTCCCTGGACCGGAAACAAGCATCCTCAGACTGGTTTCGGGCTAACAGCCCTCATCAGCCAGGCTAGCTTGAATCCAGTGGCAAAGAGAGCAAGAGACCGACATCTGGGCATACCCTGCCAACTTAGGGCGAACAAAGCAAACACAGGGAGATGATGGGGGGATCGCTGAAACTTTTCAGACACTCACCCCCAGTCACAGATCTGAGTTGAATCCATCATCGTTCTTTAGCTCACTTTGCCACCCCAGTTCAGATACAGCTATATGCAAATCAAGCTTGACCCTGTGCCTCATGGGAACAGTCCATTCCAAACTGCCAAGCCATGTTTTCCCTGGACCGGAAACAAGCATCCTAGGACCAGTTTCGGGCTAACAGCCCTCATCAGCCAAGCTAGCTTGAATCCAGTGGCAAAGTAAGAAAGGGACCCACGTCTGGGCATACACTGCCAACTTAAGGCCCAGACGTGAGTCCCGTACACTCCATGCCACCGGAGTCATGCTGATCGTGGTTGATGAGGGGTGAAACCCCGAAATCGGTCCTAGGATGCTTGTTTCCAGTCCACGGAGGACCTGGCCAGGCAGTTCGGGCTGGGGTGAATGTAAGACATTGTTCTGCATTCTGTCCATCCATTGTTCTTTTTGCACTCATAGTATTAGAGCAGCACGGAGATTGCACAGGGAGTCTGATGCAGCCCCAGTGTTTGCTAGGACCAGGAAGCCGCACAGCAGAACACTGAGGAGCAATGTATCCGGCAGCTTCAGGTAAGTGTTTAAAAAAAAGATGATTATCCCCCCGCTCCCTCCGCTCCCCCTTCACCCCCCCCTACCACTTCTTCATTGTGTCAGCCACCACTGATAACTGTTCAGTTGCGAAGGTCCGCTATCATACTAGGCTTCACAATGAAGTTGATGTACTCCTCAGCTGTCATGGATGTTGAACTGTGAAAATGTAACCGTGCTTGTGAAAAATAGACAGCCGAGTTCTGGTCTTAACGTGTTTTGTGTACAATTGTATAATCGTACTCTTGCAGTCTCAAACCCCACCTTTCAATGCTAGCGGGCATCTTACCTTTCGGATTTCTGAAGATGGTGACTAGTGCTTGGTATTCTGTGATGATAATGAAATATTTTTCAGACAGAAACATGAAAATGTTTGCAGCCCCACATTACAGCCACACTCCTTCTATGGCTGAGAATAGGCACGTTTGGTGCCAGTCAGGCTCTGACTGGCATAGGCCACAATGTGTCTCTGAGCATTCAGATGGCCATTATGTTGAGCAAGGATTTACCCCCAGCACCAGTGGGTTTGCAAACACTGTGATCTTAGTGTGTAGTTTGGGGTCAAAGTAGGCCATCTTGTTTGCATTCTCAATTGCATATTTGATTCCGCTGAAACTTTGATCACTTTCAGCAGACTATTTGAACAGGACATTTCTTCTTGTCAACTCTCTTAATGGAACACTAACAGTAGGCATGGGTACAGAAAGTGGGGAAAGGCACCAAACAATTTGAAGCACAATAGTGACTCAGGGGGCCTAGTTTCCATGAGACCGATCTCAATAGATCTTACTGCACCAGGACCTGGGAATTGCATCCATAGGGCCAAAAGTGTTTTTTGGGACAGAGTACCATGCATGCCCCCTAAACCTATTATGTAAAAAAAAAGAGGTTGTGCCAAACTCCAGGCCCTGGCCAACCCCAAGAGTATGTTTTCAAACTGCGATGGTGTGCTATGCAATAATTTCCTTACCAGTCCCCCTAGTGAACCAGGCTTCTCAAGCTCATTGTGCCTGCTTTGTAGGTCAGAGTTTCCTGGTTTTGGTGGAGCAATTTCTTCAGACCTCTAGATTTGCTTCTGTTGCTTATTTTGAGTTCCAGCTGCTGGGCCTGTCCTTTGCCTGAGCTTCTGCTTGGGTGGGATCTTCCACAGCTCCTCCAAATCCAACCAGCTGGGGTAGTCATCCATCCAGCTGGGTGTTATTCTGCCATTGCAGGCCTATGTCCAGTGTCTTCTCAAGTATCTCTCGCTTCTGCAGTGATTTTTTAAGTAGGAGTGGAAAGTTCTGGGAGGTGGGCACCTCTGCCTAGTCCGAAGGTGCTGCATCATGAATTCGCCCCCACCCTATTGCATAGCATTCTGATGACTTCAAGTGGTATATAAAAAGACCTTCCCTGGTAGGCTCAGCGAGGCCGAATTGACACTGCTTTCTGATCCCTTCTTACCAAAACTCCAAAGAGGAGTCCCTCCTATTTTTGGTTCTAAAGGCCTGGTCTTCCTCCTTTGGTTCTGTGGCTTTGGTTTGCCTAGACCATGTGGAGCGCGAAGAGTAAATTAACACAAAGATTTTCTCCCCAATCCACCCATTCCCACAAACCGGACCAAGAACTGTTATTGGTCCATTGTGTAGGAGACATCTGAAAGTAACACGTTAGTGATAGATTCCTTACCTTAGAATATCCCCAGGCGTCACACTGGATCCGGAAATTTTTGCGTAGCAGTACCCTTGCGCGTCGGAAGGTGTCGTCTGCGGCTCCGCGTCCGTTGTCGGCGCCGTGATGACGTTGTCGTAGTACTTAGACGCCGCCTCCGCGTGCTGACTTCAGTTCTTCTTTTTTCCGCGACAGCAAGCGCAGATCTGAAAAAAGCAGTAGTTCTATTCACTTTTTGACTAACTTTTTGGATCATTTTGATTATCTTTTCGAAGTCGTACGACTCCGATCGGTGCCATAGGGATGCCTGGATTCAAGCACTGCGAGGATTGCGAGCGCACGATGTCGGTCACCGATCCTCACCACCTGTGCCTACTCTGTCTAGGCGTCTACCACGACGACAAGGCCTGCTCCGACTGCCGGGCCCTCTCTTTGAAAGCCAGGCGGGAGCGGTCCCGGAGGCAACTCGAACTCCGGCAGTCGGTCCCGTGCCGCGAGAGGTCCCGGTCCCACGGGAGGTCGAGGGACAGGTCACGGGGTCGGAGCCACCACAGCTCCGAGAGTCAGCACCACTCCTCCGGGTCGAAGTCGTCGTCAGGTAACAAACACGAGAAGTCGAAGAGGCGTCATCGCTCTTCTGACTCCCCCCCCCCCCCCCCCCGACGCTCGCGCGATGCGGGAGGGGGTTTGGGTGACACCGCCCACGCGGCTCCGTCGGAGTCGCAGGCGCCGCGTACAGCGCCGCACCCTCCGGTCCCTGGGTGAGACACGATGCCGGAGGAGATCGAGCGCTTCCTCATGGCCATGAGGTCCCTCTCTCCTCCGACGGGCTCCGCGGTGCCTCCGGGCCCAGCGGACCCGTCTGGGGCCCCTAGCGGGTTGGGGGCTTCGACCCCGATGCCGTAGAGTGCTTCGGCCCAACGCCGCCGGCGCATTTGGGCCCGGCGCCGCAGGGTCCAACGGTCCCGACGCCGCTGGCGCCTTCGGGCCCGGTGCCGCGGGACCCCACTGGACCCGCTTCAGGATCTGGGTCATCGCCGGTGGACCTTATGACTCCCCTGGCATCGGTCTGTCGGGTGTCACCTCCAGAGCGAGGGAGGCATCGGGGACGGCGCCGTCCCCGATGCCTCCCTCGCTCCGGTTCCGGCGTCGGTACGGCGCCGCTGGGCGCCGCTCTCGACGGCGCTTGGCGACTTTTACTTCAATGAACCGGCACCATTAATTGACAACCCTGATTATCAGGAGATGGGTGATGAGGAGGATTGGGAGGGGTCTGAGGACCCTCTGACATGAGAGTGTCAGTCTCAAGAGGACTGGACAGGTGAACTTGGGGATGTCAGTGGTCTGGACACCTCTCCAGACACTGGTTTTGTCTCGCCTCCTACCGTGACTTCGAAGGAGGGGGCAACCTACAGTGTGGTGTTGATGAGGGCTGCCAAGGCCTTGGGCCTTGAGGTCCCCATCGCGGCCGTGAGGACTAACCTTCTCACTGAGGTCCTTAAACCGCAGTCATGCACAACAGAGCCTCTGCTGCCGTTTAATGAGGCCTTGACCGATGTTCTTTTGGGCACTTGGTCCAGGACCGCTACTGGTTCGCCCGTAGATAGGAACGTGGCCAGACGCCACTGCCCGGCCTCGGGCAACCCAGTTTTCCTGTCCACCCACCCCACCCCGAGAACCTGGTCATCCAGGCATCCACTTCCCAGACCGCATTCCCGTCGGCTCCGCTGGACAGGGAATCCAAGAGGTATGAGATGTACGGTAAAAAGGTCTTCTCCTCCCTTAGTCTGGGACTGCGGTCTTCCAACACCGCATGCCTTTTGGGCCGCTACACCCACTCTCTGTGGGATACGGTTGCGGAAGTGCTGCCAGAGTGTCCTTTGGAGGTACGGGCCATTCTGTAGTAGGGGATCTCTGTGTATAGTCATAATCTAGTGAATAGTCCCGCCCATGTGCGTGGACCCCGGAGCAATCAAAAATAATCTCTAAAGTGTCGAAAAAATGCAGAACTGCACAGACACTTAAGAGAGAATTTAAAGACATATAATGCAGCCTATAAAAGGCTACACTGTCCAGTACTTAATCTAGAAATTCCACCAAAAATCCACAAAAACAGCAAAGCCTGTCCAGATTTTCTTTGTCTTCAGTACAAACCCCTCTGGGAGATAGAGAGGAAGACATGGACAGACAAGCCCCATAGGCTGCCATTATGTGGCTCAGAATAGGATACTGTGCCTTTAAGAGAACTTTCTAGAACTTCACAGTATCCCAGAATGCCTTGCAGGTCTCTCTTACTTTCAGTTCTTTTTTCCGGCTCCTGCAAGCAGGACCATGGAGCATTGAGCTCTCCCTTTTCAAGGGTTTTGTTGGTGTTTTTTCACTAAATTCGATTTTGTGTACTTTTAAAGTACTTTGGTGACTTTCTTCTTGGTTTTTTGCACCCTTTTGTTGTCCATAATGCCTGCATTATTTGACAAATGCCCGGGGTGCTCCAGGAAGAAGGCCAAGACAGACCCCCATGAGGTCTGTATCCTCTGCCTTCCCTCTTCCCACATCCCTGAGGAGTGTGAGATCTGCCAAGGTTTCACTGGCAGGACCCTGAAGGACAGACTGAAGATCAGGCTTCAGGGACTAGAAGAAAGAAGACAGAAGACGCAAGGTGGGTCTGGAGAGGCTTCATCTGCCCATGCTGAGACCCCTGGGGGGCTCCCCGGGGGCAGGAAGCCCAGCACACGTCCCCATTCTCCGTCTGGGTCGGTGGCACCCACCAAGACGTCGAGGGTGAAGTCCAAGGCCGGCTCCCCATCTCCCCAGGGCTCTGGGTCGAGAAAACGTCGCCCGTCGACGTCGAGGGACCTGCATAGGCCGCCGTCGAACACAGAGACATTGTCATCGTCGCTGTCTTCGGCGTTGACGTCGAGCTCTCGGCGTCGACAGGATCGGCGTCGACTCTCGCCGCCGAGGCGATACCGTCGATAACCGTCAAGACACAAGGCTTCATCGTCGTCGAGGGGATCCTCGTCGTCGAGCCCGCCGTCGACGCAAAAGCACTCGCTGGCGAGACGGAGGCGTTCGCCTTCAAGGCGTAGAAGGTCGAGGTCGACGTCGAGACGCTCCAAGGCGACGTCGAGGCGGTCGCCGTCGAGGTGCAAGAGATCGCCGTCGAGGCACAGAGGGTCGTCGTCAAGATGGTCCGGGTCGACGTCGAGACACGGCAGCCGCTCGACACCGAAGAGGAGGAGACGGTCGACGCCGAAGGGTCGCTCGACGTCGAGGGGCCGACGGTCGACGCCTGAACACCGGTCGGCGGCGTCGAAGGATCGTACTACGCGGCCTAGGGCTGTGGGGGGCTCCCCTCAGCCCGGGAAGGATGGTTAGTCACCGGGATCGGTGTACTCGGAGGTGTATACTCCAAAGAAGTCTGTTCCACCTCCTCCGCCGTTACCTAGAGGCCCGCGTCCGAGGACTCCTACCCCTCCTCCTTTGCCTCCTCTGCCTGAAAAGCCTCCACCGGTTCCTCCGAGGTCGGTCTCGTTGCCCGATCTCCCGACCCCTCCTAAGAAGACTCCTAAATCTAAGGAACCACGTAAGCCCAAGTCGGCCACCCCGGAGAAGCCGGTGGACCGGCCGAGGCCCAGGAGATCGAAGTCTCGCTCCAGACGGAGGGAACGATCGAGGAGCAGGCACAGGTCCTCCACCCGTTCCAGACGGCACCGTAGGAGACATAGATCCAGGACCGATACGTCTTCTAGGACCCGCTCCTATTCCCCTACTTTGTCCGATTCCCCAGAGACTAGGGTGTCTCCTATCGATGACATCGGTACATTCCAGGAGGTTCTCCTGAGGGGCGCCGCCATGCATGGCTCAGGCTTACGTCTCTCAAACCTGAGGCGCAACAGCGAGTGGCCAACCTGCCGTTTTCCGGGGACACGCTCTTCGGTAAACACGCAGATGACGAGATGGCCCGGATGAAGGCCGAGGCAGAAACCCTACCGCCAGTTCCAACGGCGGTTCGGCTCGCAAGGGAAAGGAAGAGGACAGTCTTCGGGACAACAGCAGCAGCAACAACAGCAGCAGTTCCGAAGACCTTTCCAAAAACGTCAGAGAGGTAGAGGTGGACAGCAGCCCTCTACCGCGAACAAGGGCCCGGCCGGGTCTCGACCCTGAGCGGTTACTTTCCCATCATCCGTTACCCACTCCGGTGGGGGGAAGCGTTCAATCTTTTCTGGCAGAGTGGAGAAAAATTACTCTGGACAAGTGGGTGCTGAATATTGTTTGCAATGGATACAGTCTTCGGTTCATCAGCCCTCCTCCAGCGATCCCTCCGGTCAGCTCACAGTGTCAACTACGCGAGCTCCAGGCGGAGGCCGATATTCTGTTAAGGAAAAGGGCGATAGAAGACGTACCTCTGTCTCAAAGAGGAAGAGGTCTGTACTCCCAGTTCTTTCTGGTTCGCAAAAAGGACAAGAACGAGTTCAGGCCCATTCTGGACTTGCGGCAGGCAAACAAGTGGATTCGCAGAGAAAAGTTTTGCATGCTGTCGTTGCATCAGATTTATCCTCAGTTGCAACAGACCTACAAGATGCGTACTTCCACGTGCCCATCGCGCACAAGCACAGGAAGTTTCTGCGGTTTCAAGTCGGCACCAATCATTACCAATACACGGTGCTGCCTTTCGGACTGAAATCTGCACCCAGGACATTCTTGAAGTGCATGGCAGTGGTAGCGGCACACCTAAGGAAAGGCAAGGTGTTTGTCTACCCGTACCTGGACGATTGGTTGATCAAGGCCTCCTCCTTCTCAGAAGCCCAAGCGGACTTCCGGAAGACGTGCGTTCTCTTGAACAAGTTGGGGTTGCACATCAACATGTCCAAGTCTGTCCCGATCCCGGTCCAATGTATTCAATACTTGGGGGCCACCATCAATACGCTGTCAGCAAGCGTGTCTCCTTCGGAGGAGCGACGGAGATCGATCCTTCGGAAGGCTCAGGCTCTTATGACCGCTCCATCTACAACAGTGAGGACAGTGTCTTCTCTACTGGGGTCGATGGACTCTTATATCTTCCTCACTCCTCATGCACGACTACACATGAGACCTCTGCAGGAGTGCTTGGAGGACCAATGAGACCAGAGGAGAGGATCTTGGGACGACAAGATACGACTGTCTCTGCATGCTCTTCAGTCTCTGACGTGGTGGTGTTCAGCGGAGAATCTCCTCAGAGGGGTTCCCTTCCACAAGGACATTCCCACGCAGACTGGCGTGACGGATGCTTCTCTCCTGGGATGGGGAGCGCACTCCGGGACTCTACAGATCCAGGGCACGTGGTCTCAGACGGAGTCCACGTATCACATCAATTTCCTGGAACTCAGAGCTGTTCACTTGGCGCTGAAGGCCTTTTATCCATCCTTCCGGACCAACTCTCTGCTTGTACAGACGGACAATACGACCACGATGTATTACCTCAACAAGCAGGGGGGGTCGAGATTGCGCACCCTGTCTCGGGAGGCGCAGACGATCTGGCACTGGCTTCTGGCAAGAGGATTGACGATAACGGCGACACATCTGCCGGGTGTGCAGAATGTTCAGGCAGACGCACTGAGCAGACTGATTCTGGAAAACCACGAGTGGGTCATAAACGACGACGTACTAGGAGAAGTCTTCGCAAGGTGGGGGACTCCAGACATAGATCTGTTCGCCACTGCCGAAAACAGCAAATGCCGAGACTTCGCCTCCAGGTACTACCAGCAAGGGACACTGGGGAATGCACTCTGGATCAACTGGTCGAACAGCTTTGTTTACGCTTTTCCGCCCATCCCTCTGATTCCGGCGGTGCTCATCAAGCTGTCCCGGTCCAGGGCACGAATGATCCTGATTGCCCCGGAATGGCCCAGACAGTGGTGGTTCACGGACCTTCTACACCGGTCCCTCCTTCCACACATACGGTTGCCGTGCAGGCCGAACCTTCTCACGAAGTTCGGGGGCAGATGGTGCACCCCAACCTCTCATCCTTGAGTTTGGCGGCATGGCTCCTGAGGTAGTGCAATATGGCCATTTGAATCTACCAGAAGATTGCATGGACATACTGAAGGAGTCTAAGAGGCCCTCCACTCGGACGTCCTACGCTTACAAGTGGAAGAGGTTTTGTATCTGGTGTGTGTCCAGGAACCTTGATCCTACGACGTGCAAGGAAGATGTCATCCTTCCCTACCAGCTACATTTGGCGCGATCTGGCCTTAATGTTCACTCTATTAGGGTTCATCTCGCTGCATTGACTGCCTACAGGAAGAGCCCTTCACAGGCTTCCTTCTGTCAGATCCCTGTGATCAAAGACTTTTTGGAAGGCTTGAAGAAAGTGTTCCCTCCTGTCAGGCTTCCTTCGCCTTCATGGGAATTGAATGTGGTGCTGTCCAGTCTGATGAAGGAGCCTTTTGAACCCATTCATAAGGCTTCGTTGCAGCACCTGTCCTGGAAGGCGGCGTTCCTCGTGGCCATTACATCGGCCCGCAGGGTGAGTGAAATTCAGGCGTTGTGTTGTAATGAACCTTATACTGTATTTCATGCTGCTAAGGTTGTTATGCGTACTCACCCTAAATTTCTTCCCAAGGTTATTTCTGACTCATGTCAACCAAACTATAACTTTGCCTACGTTTTTTCAGAATCCTTCAACTCCAGCGGAAAGGTCCTTACATTCCCTGGATGTTCGGAGGGTGTTGAAATTTTATCTGGATAAGACTAAAGATATTCGTAGGTCAGACCAATTGTTTATCAATTACGGATCAGTCAGGACGGGTCTTGCGACCTCTAAGCAGTCCATTTCTAGGTGGATTGTGTCCTGCATACAACTATGTTACCAGAAAGCTAATAAGACCTTAGGGGGTAAGCCTAAGGCTCATTCCACCAGGGGCAAAGCTGCCACGACAGCCTTGCTCCGTAATGTGCTGATTGCAGAGATTTGCAAGGCCGCCACTTGGAAGTCGGTTCATACCTTTGCTAAGCATTACTGTCTGGACGCTGATGCCAGAGCAGATGCTCAGTTTGGACAGGCTTCGCTGCGGAATTTGTTCGCACGATAGTGGTGTTGGTTTCTTTTTCTCCACCGCAGTTTTGGTGTGGGGATGGGCTTGCCATTCTATTCACTAGATTATGACTATACACAGAGATCCCCTACTACAGAAGGAGTAGTTTCTTTTCTGTAACTCCAGTTCTGTAGTAGGGGTATCTCTGTTATAGTCATAAGCGCCCGCCCTCCTCCCTGGTGGAGAGATGTTCATGTAAAGAATGCTACAGGTCGGGCGTGTTACGCCTTCAAAAAGAACTGAAAGTAAGAGAGACCTGCAAGGCATTCTGGGATACTGTGAAGTTCTGGAAAGTTCTCTTAAAGGCACAGTATCCTATTCTGAGCCACATAATGGCAGCCTATGGGGCTTGTCTTTCCATGTCTTCCTCTCTATCTCCCAGAGGGGTTTGTACTGAAGACAAAGAAAATCTGGACAGGCTTTGCTGTTTTTGTGGATTTTTGGTGGAATTTCTAGATTAAGTACTGGACAGTGTAGCCTTTTATAGGCTGCATTATATGTCTTTAAATTCTCTCTTAAGTGTCTGTGCAGTTCTGCACGCACATGGGCGGGACTATTCACTAGAATATGACTATAACAGAGATACCCCTACTACAGAACTGGAGTTACAGAAAAGAAACTACTCCAACTCGGCCAAGCCCTTGTGGAGGGCCGGGATGCAGTCAGATATTCTATCCGGTGTGGGCTGGATACCACCGACTCACTAGATAGAGCGATGGCAACGACTGTGGCGATTAGATGCCACGCCTGGTTGAGATCCGCCAACTTTTCGGCCGATGTCCAAAACACATTGATGGACATGCCGTTTGATGGCCGTCGCCTTTTTGGCGACAAGGCAGACCATGCGCTTGAGCGCTTTAAGGACTCCAGGGCTACGGCCAAGTCCTTGGGCCTCTCGGCCCACGCCAGCAAACGGGTGCCTTTCGCTCCTTTCGTGGCCAAGGAAGGGGCGCCCCCACATGTGCTGCCAGCCACACGCCGCAGGCTAACAGCCAGCACGGTGGGGGCCATGGAAATCGCCGTGGAGGCGGTCGGGGACAACGACAAGGCCAGTCCACACCCTCCCCCGCAGCATCCGCCTCTAAACCCTCCTAGTCCGTGCTTTTCGGCCCATGTGACGACAGTGGGGGGCAGGGTTCGCCATCATCACTCTCACTGGTGCACTGTCACTTCGGACAGGTGGGTGCTGCAGATGGTCCGAAGGGGCTACTCCCTCCCCTTTGAGACGACCCCTCAAGCCATGCCACCACGTATCGGGGGATCATTTGCAGCATCTGCAGGAGGAAGTTTCGGCCCTCTTGGCCAAGGGGGCCATCGAGCGCGTTCCTGGGCCAGAAGTAGGGTGTGGTTGTTACTCCCACTACTTTCTGGTACCCAAGAAGGGCAAAGGGGGCCTATGCCCTCTTGGACCTACGGATCGTCAACGGCTTCCTGCGGAAGGAGAAGTTCAAAATGCTGACTCTGGCTCAGGTCCTAGCTGCCCTGGACCCAGGAGACTGGATGGTAGTGTTGGACTTGCAGGACGCTTATTTCCACATCCCCGTCCTGCCGGCCCACCGGCGCTACCTGCGGTTCACGGTAGGCCACGAGCACTTTCAGTTTACCGTGCTCCCCTTCGGCCTTACCAGCGCCCCACGGATGGTCACGAAGGTGATGGCGGTGGTCGCAGCTCATCTGCCCAGGATAGGGGTTTCAGTCTTCCCCTACCTCGACGACTGGTTGTTGAAGGCGGGCTCGCCCCAGACAGTCGTCAGCCACCTCCAGACCACGGCAGACCTCTTGCACCAGCTGGGGTTCTCCATCAATGTGCCGAAGTCACACCTGTGTCCCTCTCAGAAGCTCCTTTTCATTAGAGCGGTTCTCGACTTGGAGCAGTTTCGGGTTTACCCACCTGAACAGCGGGTTCGGTATATACAGGCTCTGATTCCAATCTTGCAGCCTTTATCCCGAGTTTCGGTCAGGTTGACGATGTGGCTTCTGGGGCTGATGGCTTCCTGCATCCTTCTGGTGCATCACGCCCGTTGGCGGATGCGGGCTCTGCAGTGGGACCTGACGTTTCAGTGGGCCCAGCATCAGGGCAACCTGTCCGACCATGTCCTGATCTCGGAGGGCACTGCAAGATAGCTGCAGTGGTGGCTCACGGACCGCCATTGGGTCAGCGGCAGATCCCTCTCCTTTCCCCAACCGGAGCACGTAGTTGTGACGGACGTGTCCCTCCAGGGCTGGGGAGGCCACATGGGAGAGGCGGAGATCAGAGGCCTCTGGTCTCCGGCGGAGTCCCGGCTCCATATCAACCTTTTGGAGCTGCGGGCGATTCGTCTAGCACTGAAGGCATTCCTCCCCTCTGTCCGAGGGAGTGTTCACGGACAACACCACCGCCATGTGGTACTGCAACAAACAGGGCGGGTGGGGTCGTGGACCCTCTGCCAAGAGGGTCAGCGCCTCTGGCAATGGCTGGAACATCAGGGCGTGACCCTGGTAGTTCAACACCTGCAGGTTCTCCGTACGCCAGGGCGGACGAACTCAACCGCCGGTGCATGATGGATCACGAATGGTGTCTGAACTCGGACGTGGCGCAAGGTCTCTTTCTGCAGTGGGGAGAGGCTTGGTTAGATCTATTTGCCACCGAAGAGAACGCACAATGTCATCAGTTCTGCGCGTTGGAATTTCCAAGGCGGCACTCGCTCGGAGAGGCTTTTTGTCGCAAGTGGAGTTGCGGTCTGTTGTACGCCTTTCCGCCTATACCACTTCTGCCCAGAGTGCTGAAGATCAGGCGCGACCGGGCACAAGTCATCCTTGTGGCTCCGGACTGGGCACGAAGGTACCGGTTCGTCTGCCTCTTCAGGAGGACCTTCTGTCGCAGCAGCAGGGGACGGTCCTCCACCCGAACCTGTCCAGTCTCCACTTCCATGCTTGGAGATTGAGTGGCGACAGTTGAGGCCATTTGACTTGCCTCCTGAAGTCGGTAACATCATTCTGGCAGCCAGGCGTCCCTCCACAAAGTCGGTATACACCTGCAGGTGGAACAGATTTGTGGCATGGTGCACAGCAAAGGCTGTGGATCCTCTCTCTGCCCCTCTTTCTGAGGTTCTTCTCTTTCTCCTTTCTCTTGCCCAGCAGGGCTCTGCTCTGGGGACTATCAAGGGCTACCTTTCTGCTCTTTCAGCCTTTCTGAGGCTGCCTGATCAACCTTCTTTGTTCAAGTCCCCTATTGTTAATCGATTCTTGAAAGGCATCACGCATACGTTTCCTCCTGTGCCCTTTGTGATGCCTCAGTGGGACTTGAACTTGGTTCTTACCTTTCTGATGTGCGCTCACTTCGAGCCACTTCACAACTGTCCTCTCTGCCTTCTTACTTTGAAGACTGCCTTCCTGGTAGCCATCACCTCTGCCAGGAGAGTGAGTGAGCTCCAGGCTCTATCCTGTAAACCTCCTTTCCTTTCAGTCCATCCGGACAAGGTTGTGTTGCGGACAAGGCCCTCTTTCCGGCCCAAGGTAGTCACAGCCTTCCACATGGGGCAATCATCACCTTGCCCACCTTCTTTCCGCCTCTGCATCCCTCAAGAGAGGAAGAGAGGCTCCACCGTCTGGACCCAAAACGTGCGCTCTCGTTCTATTTGGACCGCACACGCCAGTTCCGGGAGGATGACCAACTCTTTGTTGGTTAAGTGAGCGCTAAGAAAGGTAAAGCGGTGCACAAACGGACCATCTCGCGGTGGATCATCTTGTGTATCCAGGCGTGTTACTCCTTGGCTAAGAAGGAAACCCCTGCTGGGCTGAGGGCTCATTCCACTCGGGCCACAGCGACTACAACTGCCTTGGGCCGAGGAGTGCCCTTGCAGGACATTTGCCAGGCTGCTACGTGAGCCTCGCTGCACACGTTTGCAAGACACTATTGCCTGGACAGCCAAGTCCGGAGGGATGGCTTCTTTGGCCGTTCCGTCCTCCAGGACTTTCTGGTGAGATTATTGGTTCGCAGACCCACCACCGGGGTTGGTATTGCTGGGGTATCTATTCTAAGGTAAGTAATCTATCACTAACGTGTCTCTTTCAGATGCACAAGTTACTACTTGTGCAACGATATATCTGTAAGAGACATTAGTTAGTGATGGATTCCTTACCGACCCACCCAACCTCCCAGTTCTGCGAACCGATATCTAGGGTTAAGGTCATCCCCTTTCAGGGCCCTAGTTTCAAGGCACCAGTGTTGGTTTTTAGGATAGCTCTGCGTTTCTTGCGCAGAAAAGTTGTCTAAGAACTGACGTCAGCACGCGGAGGCGGCGTTTAAGTACTCCGACGTCATCACGGCGCCCACAACGGACGCGGAGCCGCAGACGACGTCTACCGACGCGCAAGGGTACTGCTACGCAAAAATTTCCAGATCCAGTCTGACGCCTGGGGATATTCTAAGGCAAGGAATCTATCACAAACTAATGTCTCTTACAGATATATCGTTACACAAGTAGTAACTTGTGCGTTTGAGCTTTCTGCTGGCCAGCATAATGATTGACTTGGCCCAGTTGAAGGGACAAAGGGCTTGAATCTGATTATGTCCGATGCAGGGAATTATGATCATTCAAAAGAATGCCACAAGAAGTACTGTTATCACACAAGTGACAATGGAGCTACACTCAGTGTACAGGTTTATGCTAAAATTGATCCCTGACCAGTATCTCTAGGCATAAGTATAGCAAAACTGTGAGGTGGTACAGATTTCACCCATAAGGTATAATGTGGTGGGTGCAATTAGAAGTGGCGGCATATGGCTGAGCCCCCCCTCTCTTTTTGATTACAGCCTAGTCGTGTGGGATGGGGGCCAGAATCGGGCCGGGAGCAGGGCTGCTTGCCCCCCTTCCATTTGTTTTTTAAAAGGCCAGGCACTGGGCGATGCGGTCCTGGGAGCAGGGCCACGCGGCTCCCCCTTTTTACAACCGTTCAGGCCCCAAAGCCAACATCATCCTGGGGAGGAAGTAAACTTGCCCTTTTATGGGTTTTTTTTCTTGGGACTCTGACTCGGATCCACTGTGGTGAATCTTAACCTGTAGATAGATATAAATCTTTTTTCTTTAACTCTAACACTACTGAACAGATTTCCACTAAATTACAAAAAACACTTTCTGGACCAAGATCTAACTTTCTGCCAAATTTGGTGTAGTTCCATTCAGCGGTTGGAGCTGTAGTAGTGTCTAAAAACCCTATGAGAAATTGCATAGGGAAAACCTGTTTTGGGACTGCCGCTCCTATTCTCCCGTTTGCCAAATCAAAAGCTGAAGTGACTGGCACACAGGTTTTGAAAAGTTTATGTATTGTAGATTCATCAAATGGCACCAAAGTTATTAGCAAAACAAAAAATGCTATTCCTATGATTTGATTTAGTTAAAAAATGTATAGAGCGCACGAATGCCCTGAGGCGTCTTGGCGCTGGGTCAGATGCATAGAGTCCAGGACTGCCCAAGTTGGAAATCGGACTAAGCTGAGAAGAGCCAGGTTTTTACAGCTTTCCGGAATACTAAAAGGTATGGGCTATTTTATATTGATAGTGGAAGCTGGTTCCAGGTCTTGGCTGTGTGCAACAGAAAACTTCTCCCCCACCCTCTTAATTGTTTAAATCTGGGGGTCTTGATCAGCTTTGCGTTGCTAGATCTGAGATTCCTTGTTAGTTCATATTGTTTTAGGTTGGATTTTAAGATTTGGGATAGCATGGAGAGCCTTGTATGCCATGCAAGGTGACTTGAATCGTACTCTTTTCTCCATTGTAAGCCAATGCAGGCTCCTAAGTCTGAAGGCTACTAGTTCGGACTTATAGATGTCCAGCACTAGCCTAGCAGCAGCGTTTTGCAGTCGTTGGAGTTTTAGCATCAGTTGGTTTTGAAGCCCTGCAAACAAAGCATTCCCATAATCCAACCTCGAAAGAGCTAGCATGGTTACCAGGGTTTTGCGGGTTTCTACAGGGATTAAAGGCAGTAGCTTTTTTATCAGCTTCAAGATGTACCACACCGAGGAGGAAAGTTTGTTTGTCTGGACTAGAAATGTTAATTTATCGTCAAATACGAAGCCCAGATTCTCAACTTTATCCACTGGTAATGGGTAGTCGCCCAGGCTCTCAGGCCACCACTTCTGTGACCAGATATTGGGCTTTATCCCTAATAACATGACCTCGAATTTTATCACCGTTTAATTTTAGACATTTTAGTTGCATCCAGTGATTGACTTGTTCCATGCATTTCCTAAACCTTTCCGCTGTTTCGTCTACGTTGTTGGAAATGGACACCACTATTTGGGTGTTGTCAGCGTAAGAAACTGGAAGAAACCCACAGTTTCTTATGCTAGCTGCTAGCGGGGCTACATATATATTGAAAAGGGCGGGGCTTAAGGAGAAGCCCTGTGGCACCCCACGGGGACTTAAAAGATTTGGATGTGCAATCCCCTATTTTGATGGTGAAGGTTCTATCTTTCAGGAATGATGCAAACAGTGCGAGGGTTACATCATGGACTCCCTGATCTGCGAGACGGGTCAGGAGTACATCATAGTTAACGGTATTGAAGGCTGCCGATAGGTCTAAAAGAATCAAGGCAGCCTTCCCGCCCGCATCCAGTACACTCCTGAGCTCTTCCGCTGCCATGATCAGTGCCTTTTCGGTCCCCTGTTCTTCCCTGAACCCATACTGCCATTGATCTAAGGCATGGGCTGATCTGAGGAACTCTGCCAGCTGTGTGTTCAGAATCTTTTCCTGCACTTTTGCCGGAAAAGGTATACTTGAAATCGGCCTGTAATGTGCTGGGACTAATGGATCCAAATTAAGCTTTTTCAGCAACGGAATGACAGATGCAGTTTTCCAAGCATCCGGGAAGCTGTTTGCCTGTATTATTTTATCAAAAAGTAGCTGGAGTTGTTTACAGAGTAACTCTGGGAACAGATGGAGGACCTTAGGTGGACAAGGGTCCGTAAGACCTCCTGACTTGGTTTTCAATATTATTTGATGTATCTGTTCTACTGACGGGGTCACAAACCGGAACCCTGATTCCTCAGCTTCTCTATGCCTGCAGAGGTTGGGATGTGCCTCTATTTGTGACGATTTGGAGTGATTGGTGGTGGTAACAGATTCGTATACTGCTTTCACTTTGTTAACAAAGAATTATCCCAGCGTGTTGCAGAATACCGTGCTCCCTTCTGTTTGCCTGTTTGCATCAGGATTAGTCAGTTTCTTGACTGTGGAGAACAGTTCTTTACAGGAGTTTTTGGCCTCATTTATTTTCCTTACAAAATATGCAAATTTTTCTTCCAGAATTAATTTTTTATAGGTTGCCAATGTCCTACAGTAGGTTTCTTTAGCCCCTCCTTCATAGTTGGCCCTCCATTTTCTTTCGGCCCTCCTACATATCTGCTTTTGTAGCCTTAATTTCTCAGAGAACCAAGGTTCTGAAACGTTTTTCCTTCTTGAGCTTGTCTTTTTTATGGGGGCAGCTATTAAGACCGCGGATTTGATCCAGTTGTTTATTTGCTCTGTGGCTATATTATAGTCAGGGTTTAGTTCAGGGGTGGTCCGACCAAGTTGTTCCTGTAGGTTGGGTGTATTTATTTTAGCCCAGTCCTGGTGTATATAGTGTCTTACTTGCGTAGGCCTTGTCATTAATGATTGCTTTATCGTCAGGGAGAATTTGATGACTTTGTGGTCTGACCAGGGGACCGGGATAATTTCCTCAATCGTAATGTTAGAGTTGGAAGAGAATATTCCATCCAGTGTGCGCCCGGCGGTATGGGTACCCTGTTGGACTATTTGTGTCAATGAGCAACTGGCCATAGTCTCCGAGATCAGCAGTGTATTTTTATTAGGGGTGGGCGGAATTTGCGAAATTCACTTTTGCAAACTATCGCAAAAATGTTAAAAATCTCTGCGAAGACGCAGAAGTTTTTTCCCACCCGTTCGCTGTATTTTCTGCGTGATCACGTTGAAAATGTCTCGCCAACTTACCCATGCGGTAGCTCATGGGCGCGGCCATCTTGTTTTCACCTGTCCCACCCGCTTGCGATGCTTACTTCCTGTTCCGGGTCACGCAATGCATGCTCGCGCCCGTTCGCAGTACGCATTTCCTGTTCGGGAACGCTTTTACGTGTTCGCGGCGCTTTTTGCGTGCTCTAGGAGAAAATATTGCGCGAACTTGCGCACGTGGTCGCAATGGGCACAGCCATCTTGTTTTTCACTCTATTCATATGGTTTTGGGGCCTGCTTTTCAATCCTCCCTCTATCTTTCCAATCCTTTGTTTCAAGACACTTTTTAAAAATCTTTTTCATTTATTATCTCTCTGACTATTTTCCTGCTTCTATATTTTTGGTTTTTGTCTACTTTTTGTGTGTGTTTTTAGCTACTTTTTCACTCTTTTTCTGTTGCCTGCTCTTTTCATTTCTTTTACTTACTTTTTAAATTTTATTACCTTTTCTTTCCCGCACCGTCTCACTCTCTTCTACCCCAGAACCATGTCCAAGGGTAGGGCTCGCCACAGGAGCCAGAGCCGCAACCGCCTTCCTTGCGGAAGGCGGCGTCCACAAGGGGTGCAGGCACGGGCCTTATTTGGAGAGGTGGAGTTGGCTGCACAAATTTTCTTCGTGCAGCGCCACCTCCCCTTAACCCTGGCAGCAGGTGGCAGGCCTGGGTCTGGGTACGGGCTCCGGGAGCGTCAGCAGCGGTGGAGGAAGGTGCGCCGGGCAGTGTTTCGCTGCTCTGGGGTCTGGCGCAACCAGAACTAGTTGACGCACCGGTGGTCCGATATCTTGGACTGGGAGCAGGACCTGCTGGACCTGCTAGGAGTGGAGGTCCCGGGTCTTGGTGAGTAACTATTTAATTATTACTACTTTGTGTCTGTTCTGCTCTGTGTTATATATTGCGAATATCTTTTTTTTCCAACCAGCTGGAATGCTGCTGCTTACATTATAGGTAAATTACGTTTAAAAGTCTTCTGTGATTGTTATGACACAGGTGCTCTTCTGCTCTACTAATCTTACATGTTTGCAACTTTGCGTTTGCGCTCGCTTAGCGTGATTATGTAAGAGTTTATTTTAGAGAAATTAAGTAACGTAATGCTATAGTGACTCTAGTCCTTACTTTGTCCTGTCACTAAGAGATAGGGGCGGATTGATACTTGGGTTTAGTTACTTTGTATGAGTTTGTCATTTTCTAGTGGTATGAGTGATGCCCCCTCTGTTACGTCATGTGCTGCTAGTACCCCAGTCTTTATTAGAACCTTTTCTAGTTTGTTCAATGAGTGGTAATGGGCTTAGCACTAGCTGAACATCAGCATCAATCAACCAAAAATTTGGTGTATACAAAAATTTTGCCATGTGTTCTCCATTTGACCATATACATTGTTGAGGACTAAAAGAAGTGGAAATGCATACTTAATGTACAATTGGCACGCCTGGAATAGGTGGGATAGGTCAGGTGGTACGTCGTACTTAGGCTTAGTTAGTATTCTGGAATCAGAATGGAAGACTGAATTAGTGCTGCTAAATAGTAAGTAGTCGATCCGCCAATCTCTCGATACTACTTGTTGACAAGATGAGATCGGTCAATTTAGTTATTGCAATTGTTGTTTACATAGGTGTTTTTTGACCGTTCTTTAAAAATATTTTATTTGTTTGACACCATTCATCAATGTTTGTCTCTTTCTTATATCTTTCCTGTTCAGCACCCAGGGGCAGGCAGACAGGGGCGCAGTCAGCGGGAGAACACCATCAGGAGGACACCAACGAGGGCTCTTCTGCTGGCCCTAGTAAGTCTTCTTGTTTTTTTATTAATAATTCTTATTCCATAACTTTTACTGCAACATATTTTTCCTGAACTATTGGTTCCGTTTCCTAATGCTATTTTTTACCAACAGTTATCCTTCGATCTGTACTGTTTCGAAAATCTTGTTATCCCTGCCTCTGCTATGATGACTCTTATGTACTACTACTTTTAGTCTGTCTGTACTGTAGTAGCTAAGCTTGCCCAGTTGGCTACTCTTTACTCAAAAGGTTCTAAATAAAACTCAGATTCACCTGTAGCTCTAGCCATTGATGCCAGTCCTTTGGGCCGTCCTCTTGTACTTCTTCTAGTCTTATTGATCTTGAGTCTTTGTTAATCTTGAGGCTTTTCAACAATTCCCACCAACAAATGCCCAACCAGATTTATTACTATTTTGATAGCATAGGACATACTACTACTGTTGTAGGGAGTTTAAACATACAGAACTTTGCACAAGAAAATAGGATGTTGGTGATGGGAAGTTGAACCTTCCTCACACACCTCAATCAGAAGTTCAGAACCCACCACAATTCCCTGCCCGACTAGTTATAGTAGTGTCTTGTCATAACTATTAGCTTTCCCAACCCTCCCCCCCGAGATACCCAACAAGTAGACAACCCAGAACATAACACACCCAACCTCTCAGTCGTGAAAGCAATGCACATGCACACCCTTCCTTTCGATCGCTCACTCGTGTAAGTCCACACCAAATACCACCAAGTCTATTTAAGTTCAACATTTTTATTTTGAATTGACAAGCTCTGTACTTTGTTCTATAATGCAGCACCAACAGGAAAATCAATAACATTAAAACAATAAACATTGCTACACTTACTTACAGTTGGGAAATAAATCATGATAACTAAACAGTGGTGGAAGCCCCACCATCCCCTAGGTAGGAATATAGTTTATATAAATTTATAAATGAAGATCTCTGAGTGAATTCTGGGGACCCCTCGCCTTAGAAGAACCTAGTACTGGTAGTTGTTGCATCATAAGCTCTGCAAAGCTCTGGTTCGTAGAAGGGAATCTTCTATCTGTAATGACAAATGCGGAGTATGCTTATGGGAGCCAGTTGTGGGCCCCATGGAGGGTACCTATGGTACCCCCTGCCTTTCAAAGCACAACGTGGCAGGCACCGCGCAGTGCCTGTCACGTTGTGCTTGGAAAAGCACAACATGTATTTTTAGCACAATGTTAAAAATACGGGATGCGCCAGCCACATTGGCGGGCGCATCCTATTTGTCCCCACGGGACCCCTGCCCTTATGGCGGGCGGTCCCTTTTAGGTTGAAGATTGTCCGCCCGCCATCCTAATAATGCCCAAACCGTAAGTAAGAGTTGTTTATGACTGACAGAGAGAAGGATACGTGTGATGAAAGCATGCAAATTGCAAAGGTGGCTGATAGTAAAGAATCTGATGCATGGTTGGTGGAATAACTGAAAAAATCCTGCAAATGTTAAAGCCCAAGCAAGTGGGAGGATAGATACATACCACAAATGTTATGTACTGTGCTTTATAGTGCTACCATGCCACTATGTGTATAATTAACTTGTCTTACTGTTTTTCTAAGAGTATGTTTTACAATTGTCTTGTTTTTTCTTTTTGATATACAGCTACTCCTTCCAAACCAGATCGGAAGGAGTTGGCTGCCAAGGCATGGCGCCACAAGCTTGAGGCAATCCGACTAGAATATCGGCGGCTGGTGGTCTTGGAAGATGAGGAGGACGAGGCTGCAGCAGCTGAAGCCTTCTCCAGTGCCCCGGGCCCAAGCCACCGCCCTCCAGCGGTACGGCGCCACCATCTGGCGGCCGCCCGCCGCCGTATTTCCATCTTTGGTGCCCCACCCCCCACTGTGGCTGCAACTACCGCGCTCTAAAGCGCCGCGTCGCCCTACTAGAGGAGGCAGTGCGTTTCTCCAAAGACAATCCTGCCGAACATAGGAGACCCTGTCTATTGCCCCTTTTTTAATTCTTGTTTTGGGGGGTGGGAATTGGGTTAGGGTTTTTTTTACATTTGGACTTTCTCGTTACGGACATTGGTTGGGGTTAGGGAGTGGGGTGGGTCAGGTTTTTTGGGTTTCGGGATAGTTTATTTTTGTTAGGGTTCTATTAAACCTATATTTCTACTTTACATACAATGTTGTTAATGTTTTGTAGTTGGGGTTACTGTTTTACATCACACTGTTTCCTTGCTGGTGCAGGTCCGCCCATAGCCAGTGTTTGATTTAAATAATTGGCTGACTGTGTAAGACTGTGTAAGACACAAACAGATAGATGCGACACCCATCACTGATTGAGTTGTCCTACTAGTACTGGCACTGGCAGGACAGCAGCATTTGCCGAAAAAGAAAATGAGACAGTCAGTCGCCTTTGAGAGACTGTTCGAGGAGTAGTAGAATGAAGTACAGTACAGAACTTACCGAGCAACAATAATATGCAAAAATGTTTTACAACAAAACATAATGGTGGTGGGGACAGCCTACCAGACAGAGTTACAAGCTATAGTTGTGCTGAGTCACTTGACTAGGCCTACAGCGTAACAGTTAGTGCTGTGTATGACGATGACAACAAATCCAATCAATGCCCGCAATTAATAAATAAATAAAAACCACCTCTAAAATATACTGCTCATGGGAGGGCAAGCAGAAGATAGCTCTGCCTTGAAATTGAAGTACTGTTGCTTTTGCCACATCCGCCCCAGCAAGCTTGTGATTAATTATTGGTGTACATTTAATTTAGTCACATCTCAATAAGTCACACGGCCGAGGGGAAGAGGGTTAGGGTTTGGTAAATGGATGGGGAGGGGGGGGTTGGGAAAAGGTTTGAAAATGAAACAGACAGTACGCATGGACAAACACCAAACAACAAACTCTGTAGACTACCATATCCATATCAATATGTTAAAGGAGAAAAAGGAAATGCATGCATGATGATGATTGATAAGGAGACCCGGATTACATAAACTTCTCGTTCAGTTGTTCCGGGCTTAATACTTTTACAGATAGCAAATACAAATTTTGAATATTGGTAGGGATGAATCATAAACAGAGAGCAAACCTAATGATAATAATAACAACAACAACAAGAACACACTGTTGTAAAGATTGTAGACAAAAAAATTAATCAAATTATTTAAAAGATGATGAAAGTTGATACTGTTACTGTGTTATCCTGGTTAAAAATATGGACTGGATTTGCATCTCGGCATTATTTATTTATTTATTTTATTTTATATTCTTGTAAAGCGCCAGACTAGACCCCCGGAGGGGTATCTCCGCGCTATTGCTGCAACAGGGAGAGTTCTGAATAAATTGTGTGTCCAACCTAAAAGGAAACTACAGGGCATTATTTGTAGGGTACAGGTAGGTTTTTACAGTTTTCCGGAAGGTCAGGTGGCTGGAGAGAGATCTTAATTCCGGGGGCAGAGAGTTCCAGAGTATTGGTCCGGCATAAGCTAATGCACGGCCACCTTGTCTGGTCTTTTTTACTCTGGGTACTTGCAGTAGCTGCTGATGACTGGAGCGCAGAAGGCGCCCAGGAACGTAGGGCTGAAAAATCGTGGTCATGTATTTTGGACCCTCCCCTGTCATACTCTTATGGATAGTACACAGTGTTTTAAACTGGACTCGTTTCCTCACTGGAAGCCAGTGGAGTCTCATCAGCAGGGGGTGTGAGGGTGTCCTGGGGGGGCGTTCAGGATAATCCTTGCAGCTGTATTTTGGATTACCTGCAGTTTACTGAGTTGTTCTTCGTTTGCTCCGAGGAGCAAACCATTGCAGTAATCAACCCTGCTGATGACAAGAGCCTGTACAAGCGTCTTTCTATGATGGTCCGGTATGTAGGGGAAGACACGTCTTAACATACCAATAGCCCGGAAGCAGTTTCCAGCAACTTGGTTAACGTGGCCCTTGAAAGTGAGCTGCTGATCGAAAAGTACTCCCAGGTTCCTGACTGTACTCTTGGGAGTAGGGACAGGGCCCAGCTCTAATGGCCACCAATCGGATGCCCAGTGTGTCGCCGCTTGTCCAAAACACATGACCTCCGTCTTCCCTACATTACACTGCAGGCAGTTAGATGACATCCACTCTGCAATGGCTCTCATGCCATCTGCAAAAGATCTTTTTATTGCAGGTGTAAGATTTTTAAAGGGAAAAAGGAGTTTGGTGTCGTCGGCATACGACACAGGGGTGAAGCCGAAAGATCTTGCTAAGTTGGCTAGGGGGGCCACATACACATTGAAGAGTGTAGGACTCAAGCACGAGCCTTGCGGCACTCCCTTGTTGAGCTCCCTAAGGGTGGATTTGTGGGAGCCCAGCCTAACTTCTTGATAACGGTCAGTCAAAAAGCTCTTCATCCATGCCAGAGCCACTCCTTCTACTCCCACCTCGCCTAGGCGGTTGAGGAGCACCGTGTGAGACACCGTATCAAAAGCGGCGGAGAGGTCCAACAGCACCAGAATCATTGAGCTGCCATCATCCAGTGCCATTTTGATGTTGTTGGTCACTGTCTGAAGAGCTGATTCTGTGCTGTGGTTTGGCCTGAACCCTGATTGAGAATGGTCCAGGCCGTCCGTCGCCTCAAGATGTTGAGAGAGATAGGTGTTCACGTGCCTCTCCGTAACCTTGCCCAGGTAAGGTAGGAAGGAGATGGGTCGTAAATTGGAGAGGTCTGTCCATGGGGAAGATGCCTTTTTTCTAATCGGGTTCACCACCGCCTTTTTCCAGTCTGCTGGAACCTGACCTTTTGTTAGTGAAATATTCACCAATTCTAATATGGAGGGACCCAGGAGAGAGATCATGGGGCCAATCATCTTGGCGGGAATAAGATCATTTGGGGACCCTGATTTAATTTGGCCGCAAAGGGAGAGAAGCTCTGTATTAGTGATTGAGGGAAAGGCTGTTAGAAGTGTTTTATTGTTGTTTGTTGTCGGAGTCAGAGGATTACTATTGATAGTTTTATTTATAGCGCTGTTAGCTGCCACTATTTTTTCATAGATGTTATTTATTTTATCCTCAAAAAAAGTCGATACTTCATCACATAGATCTTGTGAGAAGTCCTCTGAGCTCTCACATGCGGTCGGTTTAATGAAATTCTGAAGAATATTAAAAAGCTCCTTAGAACAATTGCCTGCTTGTGATATCTGTTGCGTGATATGCTGTTTTCTGGCAAGTTTAATGTTTTTGTAGTACTTTGATTGAGCGTCTAAGAAAGCTGTTCTGTTACTCTCGGTTTTCCTTTTTCTCCAAGCTTTCTCAGCTCGCCTACAGTTTTGTTTTTCTGCTCTCAGTTCGGAGGTATACCAGCTATCTTGTTTGGACATAGGATACTGCTTATGCTTTTTCAAGGGGGCTACAATGTCAAGGGCTAGCTTTATAGAGGTGTTAAGTTTGGCTAGAGCCGCATCAGCGGTGTCTGTTATCATAATTTCCGGATCTTTCCAAAGTTCCTGGATTTTGTTGACAGTGACTTTGTGCCATTTTCGCCGCCAGATGGGGGGAAGAGAAACGCTCTTTGCAGTACTTGGAGGCATTACTAGTAGAAATTCTAACATTGAGTGGTCTGTCCATGTCATTTCTTTTGCTGGAGAGCAGATAACTTTGGCACAATTAGTAAAGAGTAAATCCAGCATATGTCCTCCTCTATGAGTGGGACCTTGGTTTTGTAATTCTAGACCTAAATTAGAAAGGTCAGTAATCAGGTCAGAGGATTCGGAGAGCATAGGCAGGTCTACATGTACATTAAAATCACCCAAAAGGGCCAACGGAGGAGGAGCCAAGATGGCGATGTGCACGGACGTGTAGTCTCTCGGCTCCCCGATCCTTTGTCCTTCTCGACGGAATCCTGTCCTATCTCCTGTCATGCAACGCTAGCGAGAGGACGGGAAAAGTGAGCTGTGCTGGATGGTGCTCTCCCGAGGCCCCTGCCTGCCTGAAAATCCGTCGGATTGCCGAGTAATCTGCGGCGTCCGTCTTTACCCCCGTGACTGTGACCCGAGTCGGGAGGCGGACATGGCGGCTGCCGGAACAACGAGGAGCTGTGACTGCGGACTGACCCTGGCGCCCTGACGGGCGCTACCAGCTGCTGATGCCCGCGCCTGCCTTTTACTTGCTCACTGAGAGCCTGCCGACCGGGAGCTCTTCACGGGTACCTCCGCACCGGGACGCTCAAGTAAGGCAAGCTGCGCCACCTCCATGATGGCGGACACCTGAATACTGCGAGTCCCCCACGAGCCTGCTCCCGTTCCGCTATTATCATCGCGGGGCTTTTGTTGCGCGCTGTCCACTGCTTGCAAGTCCGCCCTGGCATAGCGACCTGTGTCCTCGCTGTTTTGGTGATACCTGTGCCTCTGCGCCCCTGTGTCTCCCCTGGTGGAGCCGATGCAATGGTGGATCTGACCGCGCATCATGCCAATCCTGCCTCGGAATATCACTGGACTCTGCTGCAGCGCCCCGGGTGCTATCCTGCCATGAGTGCCGCGTTTGTGACCGGGGCGAAGATGGAACCCCCGGCCACTCTTACCTATGGCTCTATTCTTGACGCGATTTGTGACCTGCGAGCAGAAGCGCGTGTGGGCTTTCTTTTGCTGTGTGATAAACTTGAGGCTGCTACACCCGGGGCGGATTACACACCACCGGTCTGTCTCCCTCGTTGTGATGCTATATCTATCCTGCCTCCAGACCGGGCTACAATGTTGCCGCAAGCGCCCATTAACTTCGCCAGCGCCACACTGTTACCGCCTTCACCAGAGCCCATGGTCTTTGCCGAGACTTTGCTGCCTTTGGGACTGACGCCACGCACCCCTCAACCGCCTAATCTCCCTGCCCATGTTTTATTGACTCAGCTTGTGACTTTCCTTCTTTTCTCACGTTGGGAGAACCTGCTGGCGCTACTTCGTGGGGTCAATGGAACTGATCGAGGACGGACCCGTCCATCATGTATTGAGGCACCATCTCTCTGCCGGGAGCGGCTATCTTGTCCCTTTGTTCGGCCAGTGGGGATCGCCCTGCGTGGACTTCGGCCGAAGGGTCGAGTGCGGACTGGCCAGGGTTAGCTGATTTCTCCTCAAGGACTGCGCATTCCTGGCTGGCGTGGGTTCGATTTGGCGCTCCTTCATTGTGTTCTAGTGTGACTCTCCTTGTTTTATATGATGTTCGCAATACATTGTTTTTTCGCTGGCACGCATGAAGGGCTGTGACGAATGGGCTTGAATGGCGGGTGGGGTCTCGGGGGGGGCCACCCTTCACTGAGGGCTGTTATGGAACTTGAGGTCTCTCCCTATTCCTGTTTAGTATTACATATTCTATACTTGCTTTGAGATATAGAGGGAGGGACTTCCTGTATGGTTGGGGTGTCCGGAAGACTTAGGAATCGTTTGGCTCCTCTCCCCATTTTTTCTTCATTGGGAGGTATAGATTAGATTTCTCTATTCTTCCTCCCTATATCACAGGAGTTATACTTCATTTTTCCTTTTTCTTTATCAGGGACTATTCCCTCTTTTTCTTTTTTCTTTGTCTATATTTCGGGTTCTTTAGCGGGCGACAGACACTTTGCTGGGGGGGGGGTAGGCCGTAGCCTCCGCAATGGTGTAGGGTGGGGGGAGACTTTTAGTTTTATACATTGGTTTCTATGGGCCTTATTTTTTCATCTCTCTGCGCTTTCTCATCTAATTTCTGTTCTGGGTCTGATATAGGGATTAGGAGGGAATGGGCTGAGCTGTAAATGGCGTAAAATCACTGCATGATGATCTTGTTGTTTTCTTCTGACCGCCATACTGCCTGGGTAGTAACTTTCACGGATGGTTTCATGTTATGCTCCTGCCTGATCATGCTGTGAGATAATCGTACGGACTCAGTTCTCCTTGGTTTCTATTCTTTATTGCATTATATTTACGTCCAAAAAAATTTTAAACTAACCTTCATTACTACTGTTTCTCGGCGACACTAATTTACTCAGTGTACGGTTAATTGATTGTTGCTTACCAACCCCGCTGCCGCTGAGAAATTATATTGCTTGCTTCTGTGCTCAAAAGTCTTGTGGCCGGCCTGATGGTTGAAGGCCCGTATTTGTTATCCTTACATGCACAATAAAGGTTTACAAAAATTACAAAAAACAAAAAAAAAATCACCCAAAAGAAGAAAGTCTTGTTTGGATTTAATATGAGGGGCTAAAATTTCCTGCAGAGTAAGTGCAAATTTAGGGTTCGGTCCTGGAGGTCGATAGACCAGAGCACCTTTCCAGGTGATGTGGTTAGTAAGTGTGAGTTTAAAAATCATTGTTTCTAGCTGTGGGTGCATGTGTTACTCACTAATAATCACTTTTATACAATCTTTATATATAATAGCCAGACCCCCTCCAGTTTTGATGTCTCTGTCTACATGTTTGATTTTATACCCAGAGGGAATCCCCATAGCGATAGCCGTGACAGTGTGGGGTTTTAGCCATGTTTCAACAAGGAAACAAATATCTGGCTGCATAGTGTGAATCAGATCCCAAACCTCGTGCTGATGCTTGGGTAGAGATCGCACATTAAGTAAAAAGCTCTTAAGGCCCGGTAAGGGGGATTTAGAGTCTGAGGGAAGAGTGCCCTTTTTAGAAAGATGCCGACATTGTAAACATGAAAAGGATCCCTCGACACGATGCCATGGTATTTTGGTGCTACATGGCACCTGTGGTCTGAGGCTTAGTAGCACTTGGCGGGAGTACATAATTCGCCGCAAGTCCTTACCGGTGGAAGCATGTAGCAAAGTATCATGGTCCATCGCCCCTCGCCCCGTCCTGTCGCGGACGGGCGCAGACGGGCTTTTCTTCGGCGCTTCTTAGGCGCGCTCGAAGGCGCCCCCTGCGGGCAACCGCTGCGCGCTTCCTGGAAGGGCGTGGCTAAATAGCCCGGAGTGAGGTAGCCACTAGAGCGCTTACCTCTACTCCGGGACTACCGGAAGTGCTGCTGCCTGGCTCTGCCTGTCCGCCCTCCGCTCAACGGCACTGGTTGCCGAGTCGGACCGAGGCGGGCAGGCGATGGTATCGAGCCCAGGTGAAGCGGGGGAGAGAAAGCGGGTATTGGGACAAGTGAGTCTGTCCTGCCTAAAGTTAAAATTGATTTTAAAAAATATGCGCAAAAAGTTTTAGTCCGCTGAAAATAATGGTCCTCGCAGCCCTCGCTAGCACAGCAATTCAGTCAAAGCACCCACAGGCACAGCAGCGGGTCTGGGAGACACTGCCACCGTCTCCCTACCGCGCAGGACCGAGGGTCAGGTCGGCCTAAATAGCCCGGAGTGAGGTAGCCACTAGAGCGCTAACCTCTACTGGAAGTGCTGCTGCCTGGCTCTGCCTGTCATTCCTCTTGGTCCTCTCGTCCATCAATCTTGGGTCCTGCCATTCGCCACTGCCCGCCTGGAAAACATAGATTTATTGGTAAGGTAAGTGTGCATTGTAATGTTTTCCCAAGTATAGGGCAAGGCCCGGCCTGTAATTGTAGATGGAAAAACAAAAGGGATATTGAGAAACAAAGTTGAAAGAAATGCACAAGTTATCGTGTACTGCAACAAGAACACTTTCTGAGGCGGCATGTATGCATCATCTCTACTCTAGTCTGTTTCCAGCATTGACCTTCAACAACAACAGGACAAACCATGCCCACAGTGATGGCACGTCGCTTAGCACATCCTCCGTTTAGAGTACTTTTTTTTAAAGAGTTGGGCATATGTTATTTGTCTGTCCTCATCCACATATAGTTGCAGCATGGTCTACATTTCTTGAACCTATATACACCAAATGTAGAATTGTAAAAGTAAAAAATCTGCTACTTGTATGTAAACATCCACCCAATGAATGGGTATGTTACAACTTTTTTAAATTTCTAAAGTCATTTTTAATACTATATTAATAATTGTGATTTCATTTTTGTAATTGTGTTATATTTGTGGTCCTCAGTTGAGTACCAAAACAAATAAAAACGTATTTGATTTGATTTGATTTGATTTGAGTACTTTTTTTTAAAGAGTTGGGCAAAGCACATATCCAAACATAGCATTTTACAATTTAAGTTAGTAAATCAATGCACCGCAGTCATCCCACCGCTACACTCAACTCCACTTCTACACAGACATTTGGGACTGCTGTCGTTGTTGTTGACATGTTTACCTTTTATGCCACTCATGAAACGTCCTCCTGACTTGTTATTATTCCATCAATCATCTTCGATACTTGTACTGACTGACTGTGAAGATCGGCCTGCAGTAGAAGTAAAATTTTGTTATTGCACAAGAGTAGAAATATTATTGACTTGAGTCACTATTTAGTGTGTACAGTAAGACTACTAGTACACTTTGACTTCACTTCATGCACAACAAACAAAGAACAAAAACACCAATCTCTCAGTGTCAGGTGTCCAATGCATGACATTCATTTTCATTACCTGTTCCTTCTCATCTTAAGTTAACAGGCCGTCTTTTGCGCCATCATCATCATGGACGGTGCTGTTGTCATACTCAGTGTGCATATTGACTCCGCTTCCTGTATTCAATCAAAAGCAATGTATCAAGCTGCAGTAGAAGTAAAAATGTCTTATTTAAAATATTTGCAAGAAGGGGAAATTTGCCTTGAGTTACGTTTAGTGTGTACTGTAGAAAGATGATTAGTGCACAATGACATAACTTCATGCACAACAAACAACAACAGAATCGCGGAGTCTGCGACTCTGCATCCAATGCTTGGCATCAATCATTATCTGTTCCATTTCATTTTCAGTTAATGCTGGGCAGTCTCTCTCGGCTCTGAAAGGAGGATAGCTATAGTAGTCAAAATGTTCCACTTCTTTTGGCGGGACAAGGAATGTTTTTATTTTTTCTTCTATTTTCCATCATCCAATCATCATGAGAGCAATGCATTTAGGAAGATTCAGTATGATGGGGTGGAGGAACTGGATTCGGAGGACTGTACTTGAAAAGCAGACACCTGAAACTTGTATATTGAAATAAGAAGAGTAGAAGACGGTGGTAATGGATTTGTTGTGATTCAAAGTTTGTAACCGGAACGACAGACACACAAATAAAGGAAAATAAGGGAGGAAGACAGTAAGTGCAAGCTTAATTGTCAGGGAAGAATAGCTCGTCCTCCACCTCTGGGGGTTCAGCCAGTAGTAGGTAATCATGTGACACACTACTTCCGTCACCTGAGCCGCTGTCCTCATCTTCCTCCCTTGCTTCATGTATTGTGTAATTCAGTGGCATGAAGCGCTGATTCATTTTGATCATTTTTAACCTCTCCACGTTTTTGGGCGAGAGACTGGTCCTTCTCACTGTTACAATGGAACCAGCAGCACTGAAAACCCGTTTGGAAGAGACACTTGCGACAGCGGAAGCCAGATAGCTTATCGCCAGCCTGCTGAGCAGTGGCCATTCAGCCCTTTTCCTATACCAATACTGCAATGGGTTTTGTTCAATGTACACCTCTGTTGGTTCGTCCAGATAGGCCTGGACCATCTGCTCAATGTTTAGGGGTGCTCCTGCTAACCTTTCGGGCTCTTTTCTCTGTGCATCAGCACTGTGCTTATTAATGCCTAACTGTAAATACCAATCGTGTAACGATTCTACTGGGCCTAATGATCCAGTTATTGTTGCTGTTGTCGATAGTGATGGTGAGTGTTGTGAGCCAAACGCACTGCCCTCAGCCTCCGAAGTTGCACTTGATGCCGCATGCCCTGCTGCAGTACTTCTTGTGGGTTGATCTAGCGGGCTTTTAATTAGCAGCCGTTCATTTTCCAACTTACTCGCTTCCTCAGCTATCCAGCGGGCAACATCCATCTCTGAAAAAGAAATGAATGTCTTCAGTCCCAATTTTGCCCGTGGATCCAGAATTGTGGCAGAAATGTAATGTTCTTGTGACAAAATCTTATTGTGCACCCTTGTATTTTCAGCTAAACGACGGGCTAAGCTTTCCACCAAGTAAAAGCCTTTTTTTTCCCTCTACACCTTTGTATGATTCAGACACCTTCTTCAGCGTATGCTCTAGCATTTGCAATAATGGGATAGCTTGGCCCATTGTACAGTCCTTGCTGACTTCACGTGTGAAGACCTCAAAATGAGGAAGCAGCTCAGTCAGGCGTTTAACTAGGCACCATTGGTCCATCTGAAGGGCCATGCCTTTCACAGTAGCATCCAGTCTTTGCATGACATATTCATGGTAATGAACGTTTTCTCCGCATCTTTTTTTCCGCTGACTTTCAGCCTGCATACCATTACTCCATGAGGTCATTGACCCCGCAAACCAACACTCTGCATTTTTTCACAACGCGTGTACATTTACCACGCATGCTTTTACAACGAATTACGTTGTATAGGCATGTATAGTAAATGCACAAGCGTTGTGAAAAAAAACAGACTTCATGAAGATAAAACCAGGAGGAGTGTGGAACCACGACAAGAGAGAGGTAAGGGGTTGTGGGTTCTTTTTTTTAGGGGTGGGGGGGGGGTCATGCTAGGGTAGTGATTGTGTAGTGTAGTGTTTGTGTAGTGTAGTGTAGTGTTGTGGTTGTGTAGTGTAGGGTCGTGCTGGGGGTAGTGTTATAGGGTTTAGGATAGTGTTGTAGTGTTTGTGTAGTGTAGGGTCATGCAGGGGTAGTGTTTTAGGGTAGTTTTGTAGTGTTTGTGTAGTGTAGGGTCATGCAGGGGTAGGGTTTAGGGTAGTGTTGTAGTGTTTGTGTAGTGTAGGGTCAAGCAGGGGTAGTGTTTTAGGGTTTAGGGTAGTGTTGTAGTGTTTGTGTAGTGTAGGGTCAAGCAGGGGTAGTGTTTTAGGGTTTAGGGTAGTGTTGTAGTGCTTGTGTAGTGTAGGATCATGCTGGGGTAGTGTTTTAGGGTTTAGGGTATTGTTGGAGTGTTTGTGTAGTGTAGGGTCATGCAGGGGGTAGTGTTTTAGGGTTTAGGGTAATGTTGTAGTGTGTGTGTAGTGTAGGGTCATGCAGGGGGTAGTGTTTTAGGGTTTAGGGTAGTGTTTGTGTAGTGTAGGGTCATGCTTGGGTTAGTGTTTTAGGGTTTAGGGTAGTGTTGTAGTGTTTGTGTAGTGTAGGGTCATGCTGAGGGTAGTGTTTTATGGTTTAGGGTAGTGTTGTAGTGTTTGTGTAGTGTAGGGTCATGCAGGGGTAGTGTTTTAGGGTTTAGGGTAGTGGTGTAGTGTTTGTGTAGTGTAGGGTCATGCAGGGGTAGTGTTTTAGGGTAGTGGTGTAGTGTTTGTGTAGTGTAGGGTCATGCAGGGGGTAGTGTTTTAGGGTAGTGTTGTAGTGTTTGTTTAGTGTAGGGTCATGCTGGGGGTAGTGTTTTAGGGTTTAGGGTAGTGTTGTAGTGTTTGTGTAGTGAAGGGTCATACTGGGGGTAGTGTTTTAGGGTTCAGGATAGTGTTGTAGTGTTTGTGTAGTGTAAGTCGTGTAGGGGTAGTGTATTAAGGTAGTGTTGTAGTGTTTGTGTAGGGTACTCACACTTACCTTTAAAACTTTTACAATGAGTATACCTTTAACATGCATGCCTTTGCGTTGTAATGGCATGCGTGGTAAAGGCATAGTCGTTGTAAAAGTTTTCGTTGTGATAATTTGCGGGGTGTTTGTCTTTGCGGAATGATAATTGTGGAGTGATGGTATGCGGGGTATTTGTTTGCGGAAATATGTCACATATTCCATATTCATTGAGTGGCCTGTACTGCTCAAACAGACGATCAAGCATGTAATACGGTGAGTTCCAAAGTGTTGCCACCTCCTGGATGAGTGCTTTGACTGGCATGTTATATTAACATTGAATGATCCTCAGCTTCTTCCTGTCAGGGTTGCGGCGTTTTGGGCGCTCTGCGTAACCTCTTTGCACATACGGAGGACCGCTATCTTCACTTCCGGGTGGAAGTCGAGTTGCGGTCTAGTCCCACAAGGTACTGCCTGCCCTGCATCAGCGCTTCTGGGGGAATCCGCTTAAACACTGCCGTTCCCACCGGCTCCGTGCTTCAAACTCCTCGTTGGAGTCCTGGCTGAAGCTGCCTACCACAGATAGTCATTCTAAGCAGGTACACTGAGGTCGCGTTGCTGCCTGTTGCGGCCTCGTATTTTGACTTGGCTCTGCTTCGTGGGGTGCCTGCTAACGTCGCGCTGGAGCGCTTGCCTTGCCATTTTGCACGCATCGCGCTGGAACGCTTGCCTTGCCTTTCTGCACACATTGCGCTGAAGCGATTTTCCTTTGCCATCCACGATGCCCTGGAGCGCATACTTTTGGGGGGTTGATTTTTATCTCGCAGGAGCGCTTTTCTTTAGTTTGTCACATTGCGCAGGAGCGCTTTCCTTCATTTTTTGCCACATTGCGCAGGAGCACTTTACATTGTTTGTTTCTACCGCGCAGGAGCGCTTACAGTTGTGTTTGTGACAACGCTGGTGCACCATTACCTTTCTCCTTGCTAAAGATGATTTCCTGAGACTTGGTGTTTCTACTGCCAGGTAGCTATTCATCTGTATGTGTGTAGAGGTGTACGTAGGATTGGGTGGGGTAGGTCTCATCCTAACTGGGTCTTCTTTTTTCTCCCTGCCAGTTGGAGTCCACGGTCCTACCTTAGTCAAGAGACATTCCTTCCTGATAACAAGGTCTCCTTCCCATCATCTTTGGCTTCCTTACCTGGTCCCCTCTCATCCCAGCTGGGTACATCTGATCTCCACGGGGTAAAGTGGGTACAGGGACGATAGCTCTTGTCGTCTCTGCGAGATTACTCCGCAAGCAAAGGTAAGCTTTGTGGGGTACCTGACACTTCCGAGCTTTAAAAGAATGGCTGAAATGAGTGCATATTCTTCGGCAGATGGTCAGTAAGTTGCTGACTATGGGTTCTTTTTTCAGAAAGTTTTGAACTATAATGTTTATGCAGTGTGCCAAACACGGAACCCTGAAATAGGAACCAAGGTCCATGGCCTTAAGTACATTACTGCCATCTGTGGCAACAAAACCAATACTAAGCCCTCTTGGGTGCAGCCATTCAAACACCTTGCTGCAAAACTCTTCCAAAATGTTTACAGCAGTATGAGATTTCTCTATGACGAACATGGCTACAGTTGCATGTTTCCGAGTAGCTTTAAAAATCTCAGCTGTGTCAACAGCACCTCGTTCAGATAGCTTATCTCTAACCCCCACAAATGCGACCCAGTGTGCAGTGATGCACATGTAATCTGTGGCTTGGCAACTGGACCACATGTCTGTTGTCAGGTGGACATTGTGAACAGCACTCTGCTGCAAAGCTTGTCCAACCAATTCCAGCACATCATGATGTAGTGACGGAACAGCAATTCTTGAAAAATAGGACCGTCTGGGAACCTTCCATTTACGGCAGATGGCTGACACAAATTCAAGAAAAACCCACCCCTTTCCCAAATGAAAAAGGGAGAAGGTCCAGTGCTAACATTTTAGCCAGCTTCGCATTGTACAACCGTGCTGTTGGGTGGTTGCGTTGGAACTGCCCCTCCAAACTAAGCATGCTCTCAATGGTAGGCTGGATTACTTTCCTTTGTGGTGCTGTTGTTTTCATTAACCCATTTAGGCTCAATGACGCAGTTGGTCTCATTGCAGTACTTGGTGTCTCAGGCTGACTCAGAGTATGGCTCTTACTGTGGTGTCACTCAGATGTTACTGAGGAGGATGTGGGTGGTACCACTACACTACTGGGGACAGGGCTAGAAATGCCTCCCTCTTCTTCACCTTCTACCACAATAATATCGTCACCTGATTCTTCATGCCCAACTTCAATGAGTTGAGTTTTTTTACTTTGTTTTAAGTGAAGTAGGTGATTCTCTCACACGATAGTGTGGTGTATTCTGAGATGACTTACTTAGCCTCTGGTACCATAGTTTGTACCAAGCTTACCGCGCCGAACACCTGTGCGACAAATTGAGCATAGAGCAACGTTCTCCTCCTTGGTGCTAACAGAAAAGAAGTCCCAAACTAAGGAGGAGAACTTTCTGGCACTGCTGGATGTGCCACTTTCAATACCAGATGAACTGGAGGGTGTGCTTGGAATGTGCCTCTGTGCAGCTATGCTGTGACTTTTACTACCACTACCTACTGAGATGGTTAAGCTGGATGTAGTAAGTCCCTGCCGGGCCTTTGAAAATATGGCAGCTAGAGGTCATGGTGGTGGAACCTGTGTTGGTGGTATCCGTGCTACATCCCGCTCAGTAGCAGCCTTTCTGGATAGGATGAGAATGTTGGTCTCCATCCCCTTTGGGGCGGGAGTGATGTGCGTGATGACTGGCTCGTCTTCATCAACATCATCCCCCTCTTCTACATCTACCTCCATAACTCTAAGTTTTTCTGGAACCTTCCTTTTCAGAAGCATTGTCTTGTGGCGTGCATCACTCTCAGACTGAGCTGGTGGCTGCCAAGTGGCATCACGATCATCAGAAGCGGGGCTTGAAGAAGAAGATGATGGACTAAGCCTCCTTTTCCTTGCTGGTGGTCTGGAGGACAATAGATCTTCTTAAACAGTGGTTTGCTCCACTTTGTCTGCAGGAAGCTCGATTTCCTGAAATGCCCCTACTTCAGGAGCAACAACTACTATTGTGGACTGTTGTTGCGGCTGCTGCTGTTGTTGTAGCTGCTGCTGCTGCTGTTGTGGCTGCTGCTGCTGCTGTTGTGGCTGCTGCTGTTGTGGCTGCTGCTGCTGCTGTTGTGGCTGCTGCTGCTGCTGTTGTGGCTGCTGCTGCTGTTGTTGTTGCGGCTGCACACTTATCTGCTGAGTTTCCACCTGCGTTGATTGTGTACTACTTTGCGATAATGACATTTCAACATCGCTGCTCGTTAGTAGGCTGGCTACCTCTGCGACACTCAAGGGCTTGGGCCTAGGTTGGTGGGGTTGGACCACTGGTGCGGAGGTGCTGCTCCCAGCTTGGTTCCCGGACAACGCTGCTGCAGGCATAACTTTTTTGGTCCCAAAAAAAACATTGACCAGCACACCAGTCGTGGTTAATGACTTCCTTTTTCTGTTCCTTCTTCTCACCGGCAACTTTCATGGTACTGGACCTGGTACCTTTCTTTGGGGCCATCTTCTTCAGATGTCAGGCAGGACACAGATGCACAACAAGTTGTGGTCACATGTGGACGTGATGCGCAGCAGGACTTCTGGCTGGCTGGCAGTACAACAGGTAATGATGATGACACCTCCTCCTCTGGCTTTTTGTGCACCTAAAAGCAAATAAGCCAGGAGAAGAACATCAGTGAAATGTTACATTTGTTGTTGTGGTTCAGATACTACTGTACTAGTGCAAGCAAAAGATAAAGTCTAGCCATTTTTTAGACTTTGTCAACAAGGGCTATGTTATACTACTGTGTACACACACACTACTCTCTCAGGAAGGATAGAAAGAGAATAAGAACCACCAAAATAAAAATGTAATGGAAGTGGGGTGGACCCTATTTGCCATTAAATGATTTGAGCATCACATCATTCATGGAGCTGCTGCTGGCAAAGGGAGTGGATGGATGGAAGCAGTAAGCCAATAGGAAAACCATGCTTGCCTATATGGCAAAAGCAGGACACTAATAACTCCCACGACAAAAAAAGGCCACCAGCCACATGGACACTCACAAATCACAAGCAACAAGCAGGGGGCCTGGGAAAGACCAGGACCTGACAAAAGGCCTATAAAAACCAGGCAAAGGATGCATGCTAAAGCACACTGCTCTGCCTTTTTAATGCAACAAAATGCAAATACGAAAATTCACAGGCCCCAAAAAGGTCTGCAGGGTGCATGCATTGCACACCAACACACACCAGACACACACAACAAAGGCATGTCTTTAAGACGCCCAACATCAGAAAGCCCACCCCAAAAAAACACACTTCCCAACTCAATCCAATGCAATCCATGCCCTAAACGATGTCTAAATTCAACAGACCACACAAACACTTGATTATTCAAGCTGTGGCTACCTGCTCTGAGCCTACTGGATGAAAGCAGGCCTGTTGGCAGGCAAGGCCAGACAAGCTTGCAGCCCTAGGCTTCAAAATGGCCACCAGCCACATGGCCAGGCCCAACATCAGAAAGCTGGACCCCAAAAAAAACACACTTCTCAACTCAATCCAATGCCATCCATGCCCTAAATGATGTCTAAATTCAACAGACCACACAGAAACACTTGTTTAATGCAGCTGTGGCTACCTGCTCTAAGCCTACCGGATGAAAGCAGGCCTGTTGGCAGACAAGGTCAGACAAGCTTCCAGGCCTAGGCTTCTAAATGGCCACCAGCCACATGGCTAGGCCCAACAACAGAAAGCCCACCCCAAGAAACACATTTCCCAACTCAATCTAATGCCATCCATGCCCTAAATGATGCTTGAAAATGAAATACATTAAAAAAAACACCAAAGGAACAGTTGCTTCATCATGCGTCCACCCATGAGGCCATGACTAGCTCTGGGCCTACTGACTACTACTACCCACAACATTTTTTAAACAAGCATTAGGAATGCATTAGGGCTCGGGTTTGTTTTAAGTTAGAGATAATGGCATTGTAAATGGCAATGTGTTTTAGGTACTCTGCACTAGCAATCTGCACTCTGCACTAGCAATCTGCACTCTGCACTCTCAATCTGCACTCTGCACTCTCAATCTGCACTCTGCACTACCACTCTTCACTCTGCACTACCACTCTGCACTCTCAATCTGCACTACCAGTCTGCACTACCACTCTGCACTACCACTCTGCACTCTCAATCTGCACTACCACTCTGCACTCTCAATCTGCACTACCACTCTGCACTACCACTCTGCACTCTGCACCACCACTCTGCACTACCACTCTGCACTCTGCACTACCACTCTGCACTCTGCATTACCACTCGGCACTCTGCACTACCACTCTGCACTCTGCACTACCACTCTGCACTCTGCACTACCACTCTGCACTACCACTCTGCACTACCACTCTGCACTCTGCACTCTGCACTACCACTCTGCACTCTGCACTACCACTCTGCACTCTGCACTACCACTCTGCACTACCACTCTGCACTACCACTCCGCACTCTGCACTAGCACTCTGCACTACCACTCTGCACTCTGCACTACCACTCTGCACTCTGCACTACCACTCTGCACTACCACTCTGCACTCCCACTCTGCACTCTCAATCACCACTCTGCACAACCACTCTGCACTACCACTCTGCACTACCACTCTGCACTACCACTCTGCACTACCACTCTGCACTACCACTCTCCACTACGCACTACCACTCTGCACTACCACTCTGCACTACCACTCTGCACTACCACTCTGCACTACCACTCTGCACTCTGCACTACCACTCTGCACTACCACTCTGCACTTGCACTCTGCACTACCACTCTGCACTACCACTCTGCACTTGCACTCTACACTCTCAATCACCACTCTGCACTCCCACTCTGCACTCCCACTCTGCACTCCCACTCTGCACTCCCACTCTGCACTACCACTCTGCACTACCACTCTGCACTACCACTCTGCACTCTGCACTCTGCACTCTGCACTCTGCACTCTGCACTACCACTCTGCACTACCACTCTGCACTCTGCACTACCACTCTGCACTACCACTCTGCACTACCACTCTGCACTACCACTCTGCACTACCACTCTGCACTACCACTCGGCACTCTGCACTACCACTCGGCACTCTGCACTACCACTCGGCACTCTGCACTACCACTCTGCACTACCACTCTGCACTCTCAATCTGCACTACCACTCTGCACTCCCACTCTGCACTCCCACTCTGCACTACCACTCTGCAAGAAACACAGACGCACGGAGGGAAATTAAGCCACGCCTACGCTTTAACTCAAAAATACGCATGCATGCATGTAGCAGGTATCTCACACGTACACATGAAAACGTTGTACGTGCATTCCTGGTAACATATGCGTGCGTGTGCAAACATACTTGAAAACGCACAGATAGTGCCCCAGACGTTGGTATTTGCAGATAGATTTATCTCTAATCCTCTGCAGGGACATTTGGTATATGTGTTTATTTGAATCTAATGTACGTTAAAAACTAGGAAAGACGCCCGGAATAATCCTTATAAATAAACAGGATTAGGTACCCGAATAATATTTATCAGCAAGAAACGCATGCCGAGAGAACAGCGCCCAGACAGGGACGGACAGCGAGGGCAAGCGACAGGCACAACAATCGGCGGCTGTTTTGGTGAAAAATCGTCTGGCACACAGGTTTTATTTTTGGCTACAAAGTTTAGTACATGTTCTGTTCTCTGCTCCTCTCCCCTTCATCTTCATCTCATGGTGAAAGCCTTGTCCCGCATTACCCCTCGGTTTCGGTTACCAACCCCCCCACCCCCCCTATGCCCAATAATCCTGATCTTCATTTGAGGGAAGAGGGAGTAATACTCTTCGCGTGCCAGCGCAGTCCTTACACTGCCAGTGAAGTCCTAACGTTGCGAGGCCCCGGCACTCCTTCTGAAGCTCTTTATCACACTTCACCTCGGACTAGCTCCTCTTCTGCTCCCTTTGCTCGAGATCACAGCCTATTGAAGGTCATTTTGGTGCTGTTGGATTTGAAGTACAACACATTTGGTGCAGAGGATCACACCGCTCGTCACATGCAAACACATCTCTATGGAACATTTAGCACTACAGGAGTAAGGAAGTCGGCGGGTCATAGGTTTTGCATTTTTAGCTCTCTGAAGTAACCAAAAATAGGACAAAGAGCTCTTTAAAAACGTCCAAATAAATATACAAATGCATAAACAGTTTGAGCGGAAGGGATGAACAAGTCATATTCACATAACATTGGCACTTTCTAGGTAGTCCTTGTGGTAATCCGAATGAAATGAGAGTGGAACTTCGTTATAATGAACATTATTGTTGCAAAAATACACAAACGGTTGTTTGTTTTGGAATCTTTGCCCATAACCTCCTTCGCCGTACTTTCTCATCCACACTCTGCTTGCAAAACCATATAACAAACAACCCGTGTTTGTGAGGGGCGTCTAAAATGGGCCTTTGCCCTTTCAATTGACTTTTTCCAAATTAAAGCGTTTTATTTCAACGAGGCGACATGTCTACATAATCATAATAAATACCCGTTTTATGAAGAGTGTGCTACTGCGCGCTTCTGCCGTTTCGAAGCGCTATGAATAACCGTTCATCCGTCTGTGGTCTGAATCACAAGCTGTTCATGCGCGCACACAGAGCTGAAGAGGAAAAAAAACACAGCAGTGCACACGCTCTGCACAATGGTGAACGCGCCCACAGCATCTGGAATACATTCAAGCACCTCCCTGACGGCGCCTAATTAAGATTAATGGACGGCCGTGTGCGAAACCGCTGAGAAAATGCCAAAAATGCCCGACGGAAATTACAGATAGCCTATCGCGTCAAGGCTACTACAAACACAGCACAGCAAAGACGAATCACTATGCAGATGGCATAAAAACTAAGGAATGGTTCTGGCCCGAGCCCTAAAGACACTTTTTTTTTTCTTTTTTTTCTTTAACAATAGGCCCTCGGAGCTCCGCCCGAGCCCTAAAAAGGAATGATCATTACCAAAATTAAATTGTAGTTGCAACAACTGCAATGCCCCTAATCAAACAGACGCAACAACCACTTACTTGAAAAATATCCAATTAAAAAATCCTCAAATCCAATGGCAATGATGCAGCAGACAAAAAGAGTGATCTTTCCAGCTCAAAATCCAAAGGCAGAATGAGCAAGAGATGGACAAAGCACTGGGAGGAGCCTGCTGGACAGGAACAGGAAGTTGGAGATTCTGTGGCACTTCCTCCCTCTCCCCCATTTTAAAAAAGGACTCCTTGCACAAAAAAGGACAGCCAAATGTCAATCTGAGGAGTTTTTTTCATCCAAATCATCATTTGCAGAAGGTTTTATGATGCTAGAGATGATATTCTTCTCCAAATTGAAAATTTTACATGTTCGAGTTCTCGAGCTTCACATTACTTCCGCCGGATGTCGATGGCATGTCCAAAATGACGTGTTTGCGTTCTCTCGCTCCCTGTCGAGTTTGATATGACGTGTTCGCGTCCTCACGCTCTCGCTCGCGGTGGAGAATGACGTGTTCAGGTTCTCTCGCTCCTTGTCGAGTTCAATATGACGTGTTCGCGTCCTCACGCTCTGGCTCGTGGTGGAGAATGACGTGTTCGAGATCTCATACTCTAGCAGTGCGACTAATGTGTGGATATTGCTTTGTGGAAGCTCCACTCCGTGTGTAATTAAAAGGGAGTAAACAGCTTGGGCAATTTTTAGTTTCAGTCCTCAGGTTTAAAATAGGGCAGTGTGTAGTGGGTCGGAATTTCAGTAGCTTGTTCCTATTGTAGCTTAGTCTGGCTACAAATTCCCTGTTTTGGGCAGTGGTTCAGGCCCTAGGCCCGGGTGCGCCTTCGGTGCGCCAGCGTCGCATCAGCTGCGCATCCACCCTGTCATGGATTTAAGTAGGGCATTGTAAGGGCGGCCTGAGCGACTAGGCCGCTCAAGGCCGGAAATGCCCCTGCTCCGGAAGTGTGCTAAGTGTCAATCCCCTCCGCACCCTCCGTACAACCTGCACTTGCTGTGACGGACCGGGGTGACTGGGGACGTGCTGACTGTGATGTTTGAAGTGCAGCTTGAGTTAGTGCAAAGTGAGCAGCAGGTAATTACCAACAGTTTAAAATGCTTTCCCTTTTTTAGGTCTCGCTATTCGATGCGCACGCATCGAGCTTGCGAGGATATAGGGCTTTAACCAAAGTTTAACCAAAAAGCCGATTTGATACAGTGCACGTGGCTTTCAGGCGTGGCCTAAAGCGCGTGCACAGCATCAAATCGGCTTTTTGTGTAAACATCTGTTACTTAGCTCCACCAGCAGCTCTTCCCGCTCCGCCCCTTGCTCTCCGCCCCCTGCCTCCCCAGCCGCCAGCACCTCCCCTCATCAGTTCCCCAGCAGCATCTGTTCCCCAGCCTGCCGAGAGCAGCTCTTCCTGCTCCGCCCTCTCCCCACTCTCTCTCCCCTCACGACGCTCCTCCCGCTCCACCCCCTCCCCACTCTCTCTCCCAGCACTCTAGCATACAGCACGGAATTCAGGCATCTGCTGGACATGTGGAAAATTTCCCAGATTCTGATAGCGCAATTTGTACAGATTGCATAAACTGCTCGACACTATTTTGCTCTGTGATGTTGAGATCACTCACACTGACACATAGACCTTGGTCTACTCTTACTCGAACAGCCTATAATCCACTTTACAGCAACACATCGCCCATAACAAGGATGCTCCGCCAGCAGCTCTTCCCCTCCCCACTCTCTCTCCCAGCACACCTCCCCCTCGCTCCGCCCCTTGCCTCCCCAGCCGCCAGCATTCCACACTGACACAGCCTGCCGAGAGCAGCTCTTCACGCTCCACCCTCTCCCTACTCTCTCTCCCCTCACGACGCTCCTCCCGCTCCGCCCCCTCCCCACTCTCTCTCCCAGCACTCTAGCATACAGCACGGAATTCAGGCATCAGCTGGACATGCGGAAAATTTCCCAGATTCTTATAGTGCAACTTGTAGATTGCATAAACTGCTCGGTAAAGAAAGAAAGTTACACATTATTTTGTTCTGCAGCTCTTCCCGCTCCGCCCCTTGCTCTCCGCCACCTGCCTCCCCAGCCGCCAGCACCTCCCCATATCCGTTCCCCAGCAGCATCTGTTCCCCAGCCTGCCGACTCTTAGTCGATCAGCCTATAATCCACTTTACAGCAACACATCGCCCATAACAAGGATGCTCCGCCAGCAGCTCTTCCCCTCCCCACTCTCTCTCCCAGCACACATCCCCCTCGCTCCGCCCCTTGCTCTCCGCCCCCTGCCTCCCCAGCCGCCAGCATTCCACACTGACACAGCCTGCCGAGAGCAGCTCTTCACGTCCGTGACCCCAGCACAGGCCCTTAAGTGTTGCTCAGTGACACCAAACTATGACACAGTACGCACTCTACGGGGATACTGCCTTTCCTACCCTTTGACCTACAGTCTGTCCCTACTCGAAGGAGATCTACTCTAGAGTCTTAAGATAACGAGTTTATGTTAACACAAGGCCTTCACACTGCCACCCCCACATACCCGTTCAATCAGTAACCACGCTCACCAGGTCGCCGGCCACCTCTCCGCCCGCACTCGGCCTCCCGCAACAACACGATCGCCCGAGCAGTAGGACAGAGCAAGGGTCTTGAAACAAGCACTCTGATTGGCGCGCTGCAGTCGCCTCGCGAGTCGCCCACTGCCATTGGCTGTTGCCGTTAGCGAGCTGCGTAGCTGAACGTGCCAACTTCTGCTGTGCTTAACTAAATCATGTGGTTTGTATATCAGCCTTAATTATCTTCATGTGAAATGGCTAGAATGAAACTGGAGTTTTTACTTCTGCTTGTCACACCACTTAATGTAGTAGTACTCTGTGCTGCAGGTAAACCGCAGATGTGGCCTAACGACCAGAGCTGCCATCTAAGTCATGTAAATACAAAACATGTTGCATTACAAATGCTACAGGTGTCACATTCGCAAAAGTTATAACTATTGGCATTGTAAATGACAAAGCTATCAATTTAGCTATTTTAAAAACCAACACATAAATAAAATATTTTTCATTTACAAGACCAATAGCTACAACTTTTCTAATGCGAGACCTATTGCATTTCCAATGCTTGTTTTTTAAATTACTGTTTTCTCAGCATTCAGTAGCGTTTTAGTTTTCAGCAGAGCTGCGGTAGTCATTCATCATCAGACTCCTTGTCCGCTCTGCCTTTGCTTTAAGCAGGGCTTTGTAAGTGCGACCTGCGCGACTAGACCACTCAAGGCCAGAAATGCCCCTGCTCCGGAAGTGTGCTACGTGTCAATCCCCTCCGTACAACAGGCACTTGCCGAGACGGACCGGGGTGACTGGGGACGTGCTGCCTGTGATGTTTGAAGTGCAGCGTGAGTTAGTGCAACGTGGGCAGCAGGTAATTACCAAAAGTTTAACAGTTTAAAAAGCTTTCCCTTTTTTAAAAAAAAAATCACCGTTTTCTCAGCATCCAATAGCGTTTTAGTTTTCAGCAGAGCTGCGGCAGTCATTCATCATCAGACCCTAGGAAACTAGGTCCTAACTATAACTACCTCCTGTAAACCACCACAAGGTAATTTAAATATTATATATATATTTAAATAGGGCAGTTTCTAACATAGTGCTCATTCACGAGTGGCACAGCTGAGTTGGGAATGTGAGACTATGGAACTACCAAAGCATGCAAGCATGACGCTGGGATGTGGGAAGAAATAGGGGAATCCATTATACCGAGCAATACAAGAGATGTCCAAACCCAACCAAGAAGATGTTAAAGTTCAATGGACAACCAATGTAGGCAGGGAGCCAGCAGATGTGGAGTGGACAAATATATTGAGTTGCACCATCAGTGTCTAACAATGCCAGTGTCAAGCTACTATTGTTTAAGTATCTACTTCAAAGTGCTTAGGTATGCTATACCACTATAAAAGACAGATATTATATATATGAGACAAACTGCAACTTCTTTCGCATTGTATGAGACTAATTAACATGTGGGGAATACTGAGAGGTGGTGACTTAAATTATATCAAAACTTAGGGGTAAGGCAATCATTCACATGTCTGAGACATATTAAATAACCCTAATGCCCAAACTTAAAAATAAAATCGTTCTGCAAATCTGCAGGTGTAGCCTGCATGGTTGCAAAAAGACAAATAGCCATATCATGGACCCCTCCCCCCCCCCCCCCCCCCAGCTCTTTGGTGGTGGAGAGCAGAGGAAGGGAAGCTCCTAGGGGCCAGAATCTCTGCTTGTCTAATCAAGGTGCAGAAGTGAGCCGATCGCTATTACTCATTAAATGCAATCCGACATGGTATGGGACTCTATTTTAGCAGAATTAGCTAGGAAACCCAGCATCAGGTCACCACAGAGGTGATTAACAAAATGGATTCTGAAGAGTTTACCCCAATGAAACTTGGTGGCACAATACCTGTGGGTGAAGACCTGAGCAGTAGTTTGTAACTGGTAATTAGTGTGACTGGTTGGTACAGGACGTGAGGGCACACTAGTCCCCCAACCCAGAGATCAGTAGTATACCCAGACAATAACGTGACTAGTATTAGATAGTGTGAAAACTGTATCTAATGATCTCCAACCAAATGGACCTTTTATTCTAAAATGTAAGACCCATGCAGACATCAATAAGGCCACTGTAAGTCACTGATGGTTTCAATCACCGAAGGCCAAGTTCCCTGATAAAATGTCATGGAACTACAAGGTAATTTGCAATGTCCGTATACAATACGGCAGGGGATACATTCTTTCTTATAATAAAGGTGACAACATCACCCTTTCCACAAACCCCTTATGTCCTTCGTCTCTTGATCTTTCTTATGAAAGTGACTATGTTTTCAGACACGGAGAATAAAAATAGAAACTGAAGTGCAAAATGTTAACGCACCAACATCAGTTAGTATTTTGTTACAAAAAGCTGTTTGGATCCGACTAATATAAGTCGAATTAAACAAAAAGTGGGTCAGAATGTGCGGAAACATGCAGTGAGATTCTATGTTTCTGTAATGACCTACAGTGCGCACAAAATAAACATGTTGACATTAATATCTCCTTTCAGTTATCACTGTTCATTTAGAAAAACAGAGAGGAAGAAGGCAGTTCACCTTACACCTTGGGTGCTGGCAGCAGGCATTATGTCACAACTCAACGGTAATAACTTATTACAGTTGAGCATCTGCATAATTTTGTTATTAGAGTGACGAGACGTCACAACTCGACTGTAATAAAGAAATTAGAGACCAGTGTTTGCATAGCGGCTCCAGGTTTCAATGTACTACAATGATATTTGATACTGCACTCTGTAATGTTTAGACTCCCCCCCCCCTTCCTGATTAGCAACACAGAAGATGCACTTAAAAAACGACCAAGATTGATTTAGGTAAAAAGAAAATACCCTATTATCTTCTGTTGTTCCATCTCCAATAGAGAGATATATTTTTGGTGTTAGGACATACATGAATTTGTTATAGCTTAGTCTGTATGGATAAATATTGATTAGAGGAATGATTTTGGAAAAGGATTGACATGGAAAGTTTTTACATAACATTATTTATAAGGCCACACAGGGAGATATGTTTAAGGAATAAATGAAGGCCTATTTTTTTTCTCACAACAAAATGTTATTGGCAACAGCCGTACCAAGCCTGGCCAGGCCAGGTTAGCAAGTAGCCCAATGTACAAAGTAGCGATAATGATGTCGACTTTTTGATTGCAATATAACAGTTGAAAATTGAATGCAATCAAACACATTTCTCCAACAGTAAGCAAGAGTGTCATATATCTAAGATATAATACAATGCATGTCTTTTCCCGCTACCCCAGTCGCATAACTATATATTGACAGCTTTGTTTTCCCACCCACAGCATCACCCTTTTCACCCATCGCTAATCTAATGATACAGTTGAGATACCTGGCTATGTCCCGTTTTGCCAGCATGAGGCCCAGGAACAATAGGTAGCCTTTATATATGTTGCCTCCGATACTTTCAGTAATGCGAGCAAGGCTATCCAAGGCGAGTAGGGGATATCCCAGCCCAAGACTTCTGACAAACATGTGATTACCCTCCGCTAGAACCTGGAAATTGTACTAAACTGCCATATGGTGTGCATGAGGGTGCCGTCCATAGCTTGGCAAGCAGAGAGGGGACTCAATTAGCCCAGCGCACCAGAGCCTATACCTAGTATAATAAATTTGGTGTAGGTATTTAATTTGTATGAATCTTAACCGTGCCCATTAGCAGCGCCATGTGGTGACACCAATGCCTCCGCCCAATCGTCTTCATCCGGGGAGCCCAGATCATCCTGCCAAGCCTTGCGTGTTTTACTAAGTGAAGTGGGGCTACTTGTCACTAATATACGATAGATCTATTTTTTTTTTAAACCTTTATTATATCGTTCACAAAAATTACAGAAGTAGACCTACAACCACAGGGGCTGGACACTGCATTTAGGAGATACGTATCAGAAGTTCAATAACACAGCTCTTCAGCCGGCAACCCTGAGGTCCGACAGCGGTACAGGATATACAGTGCATTGAACACAGTGCAGATCGCATGTTATTCATAAGGTTTTGTTTTACATTTAACCCCCCCCCCCAGAGACAAGATAAAGAAGAAGATACAGGATATCCGGAGCCACACATTCGAAGGTATAATAAAGGCGGGTAGGTGTAAGAAGGTAGTCGCGGACCAACTTGAAAGGAACAGAAAAGACGCAAGCGCTAGCAAGCTCAAGGAGGGTAAAGAACCGAACAACCGATCTCTCAGCGTAGCAGCCCACCCTCAGACCCCGCCCACTCGTATACTTTAGGATGAAACAGAAAGTACTGCTACCGGACACTGCAAGAAGAAGAAAGGGGCCATAGAATAAAACAAAAGCTAAATAACAAACCCCCCCACAACCTCCACCCTGCACCCCTGCAATGGCTACGGCCTACCCCACTAGCAGCGTGCCTGTCGCCCAGAAGAATACCCTAAAAAGAGAGAGAAAGAAAGAAAAAGGGGCCATAGAACAAAACAAAAGCAAAATAACAACCCCCCCCCACCCTGCACCCCTGCAATGGCTACGGCCTAACCCACTAGCAGCGTGCCTGTCGCCCAGAAACATCCCTAAAAGAGAAGAGAAGCGGAGGAGGAGAGATAAAAACACACTCCCGGACTTCTTTACTCCCCACCAGATGCGACCACCCTGAAACACGGTCAAAATGGAATGCAGCAAAATATAAAATCAATCCGGGGAAGTATGATACACACCACCCGACTCCCGTACATTACAGGTCACAATCCCAGCAGCGAATTAAAATATTATGCCAAACCCAAAAAAAAACACAAGTTAACCCTAGCCGGTACGATTCTTCAGTAGAGCACTTATAATCCAGACCACAACAACAGTGAAAGATGCAGAGCGTTCACAAAAGTTCAAGTCAGTACGAGCGAGTCGAAGAAAGGATAAAAGTTCACGGTATCCACAGAGCAAGTGAAGAAAAGCGTGGAAGGATAATGAAACTCTCCGATAACCACTGGTGATCTTGTTGATGTTTAGCGGGATATGGCACAAGCAGGGGAAGCTAACAGTGTGCACGGGCGCGCAAACTATCCTGTAGGGATCAACAGCGCACACGGAATCCGGCTTCCGCACAGAGTCCTCGAAGTTGAGCATACAATGTTCCATGGGTATTACAGCTGGCTGATATAATGCCAAAAAGTCACAGTCCGGTCTCCGGCAGATATTGTCCACTGTTGCAGACAGCGCCTGGTATTTGACGATGATCTGCGAGTGGAGTGCCCCAATGGCCACCATTACGGCATGCAGCGATGGTGTGCCTTCTGTCCCATCCATCTCCTCTCGCGAAGCGACAGAGCAGGATATGAACCCCAGAGGTCGACTACTCCAGGGTAGCAGGCACAACCGGAGCAGACAACAACAATGGGCGCCCTCACCTCACCATTTCTACACCTTCGCCACTAGTCAGGGCTCCGGTCCGTCACCCCCGGGAGGCTTATGGTGTCTCCGGGCGTCGGATACAGGACCGCAGCAACCGAAGAGTCACGCTGCAGCGTCTGCGGTGTAGACAGGATACGAAATCGCCGTTGGAAACGAGTAAAGTGTGTCTCCGTTCGGGAGACCGGACGAAGCCCAAAGTCCACAGCCGATGTTGTTCAACTCCATCCCGGGTGGGTTGGAAATCGAGGCCCCGGCTTCCACGCTGAGTTAGGCCGAGAATGAAACACGGCGTATCTTCGTCACCCGATGAGTTAAAAAGTTCGGGATTGCACCTTCAGAGTCAGTCACTCCTCGTGTACACGGGAGTCAGGTGTAAAAGCAGGATAAATTGCAGGATATACGAGCTGCTGGCGGAGATCGGCGGAGCCGGGAGCTTATGCGGCCATCTTGCTTTCCAGCGTAGCTCCTCCCACTGATATATACGATAGATCTTGGTGATCTAGTGCTCACCAATTTCCCCCATGAACACTTTAGCCTCTATGGGATTAAAATCAGGCAGAGCTTCCTGGTGTGCGGGATATGGGGTGAAGGCACGAAGAAATTGGAGGTATTTATAGAATTGTGTCTGGGGAATTTCATATTGTTGCTGCAGTTCCTGGAAGGACTTTAAGGTCCGACAGTGAAGAACATCTCTTATTGTAGATATACATATAGTCTCCCAGCCAGAAAAACCATATAGTCCCATCAGCTGAGGCAGAAGACCATTATGATTATGCAAGAGGGGTTTTCCTTCCTTAGCCTATCCCACCCCCCCATGTGGTGTAGTGACCTTCTCCAGATCTTGAAGACAAAGGTAGTCGCCGGCTGCAGCACTTTCAAAGTCGAGTGTGTATAAAGGATTGTGTGTAGTGACATATTTCCCATCGGCCAGCGTCCAACTGCATTTTTTTTTTTGTAAACAATTTTTATTGCAGAACCAATCACAGAATATGTCAGTCACATAAGTATCATCAGTGTGAAATCCCCCCTCTCGTTTTTAAGTCCCCATCAGATATACACAGCCGTTCAGCCCACACCCCGGAGGTCGGGCGGCAAAATCTCAAATCGGTGCAATCCTCACTATCGGAGGTCACTGTACGGCGCATGTGGGGGGTTCCACTGTCTGCTTTTAAGTTTTTCCCTACCCCCCCCCCTCCCTGTAGTGCCTATAACTAAAATCCCAACTACACTACCTGTAAGGGATTACCCCCCCTCCCCTTAGGACTCACCCTCCCCCCCAAGTGTCACCAATCGTTCACGGTCAGGAATTGAGTCTGTATAACTGCAATCAAAGGGCTTTAGTTATCGAACGTGTGTGTGTGTGACTGGTGTTGGTGCTGACATCCCTTGGCCGTCAGTGGTATTAGTCATCTCTTCTCGTTCATCCTCCTCCTCATCTAGTGTGCTATCCTGCAGTGCCTGCACCAAGAGTTCCCATTCCATAGCCGCCTCCAGGGCTCGCTCGTCTGCCCTTCTGCGCGCCAATTGATACCTAAGCGTGCTCTCGCTCGTCGCCCATTTCAAAAATTCAGCAAGCCATCTCCGATGTGTCGGGCTCGTTTTCGCCTTCCATCCCCTCCTTAATTCCCGCTTGGCTAAAAGGAGGCCCATATCTATGAACCTGCTCGACATCTTATTTTTGGGTGTGTCTGGAAACCAGTGTAGAATGCTAACTGCCGTAGTGTATTGGAGGTCCCTGTCCGCGGTCTCGTTCAAGGTGTCGCCAACGTCTCTCCAGTAGTCTTGTAGGTGGGGGCACTCTCTGAGCATGTGAGTTAGACCCGCCCCTAGCGTATTGCAGCGAGGGCAAGCGGCCTCCTCCGCCCCAAAATATTTCTGTATGTTGCCCGGGGTAAGGTAAGCTCTGTGAAATATATAAAAATGGATAAGCTGGAATTGTGCATTCCTCGTGCTCTTCCTAGCCCGTCCTACCAGTTGCATCCATGTGGTGTCCGGGATCTCCACCTGCAGATCTAATTCCCACTTGGCCTTCAGAGTAGTCAGCGGTTGCAGTGTTTCTCTCAGCATTCTCGAATACAAGCACGTAACCGCCTTATAGGTGCCTGCCGACATCATGGTGTACTGGCAGGCCTGTGCTGTCTGCGGCTCCGCGAGCCCCATTCCCCAGTGGCCCTGTATGGCTCGCACTACTGCCGCATGCAACAAGTAGTCGCCTCGTGGGAGGTCGAAGCGTTCTTGCAGCGTCTGATATGGGACCAATGCTCCATCCTCGTACAAGTCTCCCACCACCTGTAGCCCTGCCTCTTCCCAGTCCTGCAGGTGTGACCATTCGCCCCCATGCGGAAGCCCCGTCACCATGCCGAGGGGGATCTCGGGTGCATATGGGCATTTAATCCTCGGGCGCCTCGCTGAGCGGTTCCAGCAGAGGCGGAGAGTTCTCTCCTCCAAGGACAGGTCTCTCAGTGGCAATCGATATCGCAGGGCAATAAAGGCAAGCACATGCCGGGGGATGCCGTGGTCTCGGTCTTGTTCCAGCCCGCGGTAGACTCTCGCAATTTCTTGCGTCAGGGTCTGGAGCTGAGCTGCCAAGTAGTAGAGCTCAAAATCCGGGACAGCTAGGCCTCCCTCGTCCTTCGGGCGGATTAGGGTGGACAGTGCCACTCTTCGCCTGCCCGCGCCCCATAAAAAGGAGATAATCATTGATCACAGCTGTCGGAAAATCGTGGCCGGGACCCAGACAGGTAAGGTCCGGAAGTAATACAGCAAGCGGGGTAATGCTATCCTCTTCAGCAGTGATATGCGGCCCGTTACTGATAACGGGAGAGTGGCCCAGAAGGACATATTGCCTTTTAAGGCTCGGATACGGCGTCCAACATTCCCTTCCAGCATGTCTGCCTCTTCATGATAAACATGTACCCCTAGGTATTCCAAGCAACTGGGCTCCCATCTGAGTAAAGGTCGGAGAAGGGGCTGGATCTTGTGTTTACGTAGGGGAAACAGGCAGGTCTTTGCCCAGTTAACCCTCAGGCCAGATATCTCACCAAAATGCATCAGGAGTCTTTCCGCTCCCGACAGCACCTCGTCGGCATCTTCCAAGAAGAGAAGGAGGTCATCCGCGTATAGCGAGATAAAATGACGTGTCCTATTGTGAGCCAGACCCTCGTAGTAGGCGCCCCTCCTAGCCATCGCCGCCAGGGGTTCCACCGCCAAGGCAAACCAGTAGCGGAGATAGCGCGCAGCCCTGCCTGGTGCCGCGAAGCACTTCAAATTGGTCCGATACCAGGGTGCCCACCCTCACTCTTGCCTTCGCTTCAGCATATAATACTTTCGTCCATTGTATGTAGCCCTCTCCGAGCCCAAAGCACCGCAGCACTCTATAGAGGTAGTCCCATTCCAGGCTATCAAAAGCCTTCTCTATATCCACCGCCAATACCAGGGGAGCTCTTGCCTCCGGCGGTGGGCTGGTCAATAGGCGGGTCAATCTCCTAATATTGTGGCAGGTGTTTCGCTTGGGAATAAACCCAGATTGGTCTCTATGGACCAGGGTCTGCATATGCTGTAACAACCTATTCGCTAGCACCGTACTCAGGATTTTATAGTCGGTGGTCAGCATTGAGAGCGGCCGGTAGGATGCTGTATCAGTGCTCTCTCTCCGCGGTTTCAGTAGGGGGATCATTAAAGCTTCGCACATCAAGCATGGTAGTCGTCCCCTAAGCTTAGCCTCAGCGTAAATAATTTGTAGTCGCGGGCCTAGTTGATCTAGGTATCGCCCATAAAACTCAATTGGCAATCCGTCTAGGCCTGGGGTCTTATTCCGGGCCATCCGCTTAACCGCTCCTCTGATTTCCGGTAATTCTATCGGGCCGCCCAAGGCTTTCGCCTGGTCCTGGTCCAGTCGCGGCAACTGCAGGTCCTCTAGGAAAGCCGCTATATCCCTCTCTTTATCGCCGAGTTCGCTTCTATATAATTGTTCGTAATAGGTCCTGAAACTACTCAGGATCGCCAATTGCGTGGTACTCATGCTGCCTTCCCCCTCTGATATGGCTAGAATCGGGTGGCTACGTCTGGTGGGGTTGGCAAGCCAAGCCAGTAGGGTCCCCGCCTTGTCCCCTTCAGCGTGCGTTTTCACCAGATACGTCTTGTAATCATAACTGCGGAGGCGTTCTAGTTCTATCGCCACCGCCTCCCTTGTCGCACAGAGATCCCCCTGGAGGTCAGGTCGGTCTGGGCGCGCCCGCTCAATCTCGCACAGATTACGTTCCGCCCTGTCCAAGTCATCCAACAATGTCTTGCGGGCTCCCGCAAATTTTCCGATACAATGCCCGCGGATTACTACCTAAAGGGCGGCCCATTCCGTGGCTCTCGAGTTGGTGGACCCTTCGTTCTCCGCAAAATATTGCTCCATTCTCTCCCCCAACACCTCGCGGAACGGCAGGTCATCTAGAGTGTCCGGACGGAGCTGCCACGTCGGTACCTTGGAGATTTTAGTCATCCAATCAAGCGATAGTAACAGGGGGTTGTGATCCGAAATCGTGCGCGCTAGGTATTCAGTGTGGGCAATCGCAGGGAGCACAAGCGGAGAGCACAAAAAGGCGTCAATACGGACGTGGAGGTCGTGGAGGCTAGAGTGGAATGAGTAATCTCGTTCGAGTGGATGTTGCGTGCGCCAAGCATCTGTTAATCCCCATTGTCCCTGCCAGTCTAACCTGCATTTCGCTAGTCTGCGTACTGGGGATGAGTGTAACGGAGGGTGCGATCTAAGTCAACATCTATCACTGAGTTAAGGTCCCCCCCCCCAGTAGAACAGGGCCTGCATGGTAACTAGCCAGTTCCCCGGAGAGCCGCGCATAGTATGCAGCTTGGTCCACATTAGGTGCATACGCGCTGCAAAGCACTATGTGGCACCCTCTAAGGGTCCCCTCCATCGCCACAAATCTCCCCTCTGGATCCACCACCTGTCGAGTAACCTGGAATGGGGTACCCGCCCTTACCCAAATCAAGGCTCCCCTAGCGAAGGCCGAATATGTGGTGTGAAACAAGTGACCCCTCAATCTACGTTGCAGCGCTATTCCCTCCTGTTTCGTTAAGAGTGTCTCCTGCAGCAGCGCTATGTGAACCCCCCTGCGAACTAGATAGGCGTGTATTTTGTGTCGTCTGGTCATGGTGTGCAGTCCCCTCACATTCCAGGTCACACACTTTATCATTCCTGTACTAGTCATTATCCCATGCAGTGTGGTATTGTTCACAATATCCGTACACCCGATCACTCATGATGACACATTCCCTCCTCCCCGCAACAACAACCACCCTCTCCCCTCCCGCAACTGCGCCCCTGGCTCCCCCAACTGCCTCAGGCTCCCCGCCCTCCCCCAGAACAGGACCCAACTGTGCTAGAGTCGCTCCCATCCAAACCAGCCAGCGTCCAACTGCATACGCGGTATCACATCTGTCTCTGTACCACCAGTCATTAAGGATTAGAAAGGTGCGAGGCTGTGTAGTACACATGGATGTCCTGTGTTGCTATGCCTCCACAATATGTCGACTGGAAACAGGTTGTCAATGCTACCCGAGCTGAGCCCCCACCCTAGAGGAAGTGTCGGAGTTTTGCATTCAATTGCTTGAATCAGGAGTGTGATATTGGGTATGGGTGATTTTGCAGTTGGTATACTAGGCGGGGGATGGAGACCATATTGAAGATGGTGTATCTGCTCAGCAGGGAGAGTGGTAGATGCGAACAAGAGCGGGGTCTGTGTCTTAATTTGAACCCATAACGGGGCCAATTTCTTGTCCCAAGACACCGACAAGGTGTACCCCTTGATATTTAAAGCTGTCGAGGACAACCGTCACCTCATCTGTCCACTTGCCCATGTGACAACCGCCCTGCAAGGACCATAGATATGATTTCCAGGCGTTCAAATAATCCAGATGTCTCGCCAAAAATCTGCATTATCTTAAGCAGTCGCAGCCCTGACTGGTCGGGTTGCATAAGGAAAAACAGGACATCGTCCACGTACAAAGCTATGTGGTCGGAGACCTCCCATGACCATTCACAGCCCCGGACTTGTGCATCTATGTGCACCCAGGCCGCGAGCGGCTCCATGGCCAGAGCAGAGAGCTAGGGATCGAGGGTACAACCCTGGCAAGTGCCCCATCCAATGGGAAAGGCCTGTGACGAAGAATCTGCAATGCAAACCGACGCAGTAATATCGGTTTATGGAAGTTGAATATACTTAAGAAGGCGGGGGCCAAAATGTAACGATTTAGGAGTGTTAAGAGATAGGCCCAACTAAGGGAGTTGAAAGCCCTCTCAATGTCGGCCAATAGAAGCGCAGCCGGCTCATCAAGGCGGTCCAATGTCGCGATTGCATTTTGCGTGCGACCGATATTATGTCGTGTGGTTAGGCCTGTTACAAAAAACAATGGTCCTGGACCAATCTCTTAAGGATAGTAACTTATTTCAACATTAATCACTCAGCTTGGTTAGAGCATCCAATTGTACAGCTCGCTGTAACATGAAACCAAATTCATACAAGGATATAAGACGTGCAACAACCAATGATTTCAAAAAGGCATGTATTTATTCAATTATTACGCAATGAATTGAAAAAGTTTGAAAAGTCAAGAAAAAGATAAAGGGTTGCTCCAAAAGGAACATGCAAGGGGGGGTGCTCAAGTGTGAAGAATTTGAAATGAAATTCAGAGGAGAAAGGAGTTCCCAAAGGAAATCAAGGGGCATTTATTTACAAAACTATACATTGGACTGCAAACCGGTCCGGACTGGCCATAGCGGGCACCGGGCGTTTCCCCAATAGGCTGCTAGGCTGCTAGGGTAGGGGCTGGCTTTGGGCCCCTGGGGGCCCATTTTTGTTACCGGGGGTCAGCGATATCGGCCCCCTGTAACAAAATCGTCCGAAACCGACCGTCGCTAACTTCTCTGCTGCACTCCCCCCTCACCCCAGGGGGGCCAGTCGAGCAGTTTGCCAGAGCCGGTTTCTGTTCCCAGTCTGACCCTGACTGCAAACAATTACACAGTCTTCATAACCAGGCCAAACACATTAATATGTGTATGCTCAGTTCACATAATTCACAAAAGGTAAGGAGATGTATCTCCTGTAATTGGGAAGGGGGCAACAGGATTGAAGGTCCAGGTCTGATGGGGGATAGCGTCAACCTTTCAATCCGACTTGACAGCAAAAGAGGGAAACTTCAACCTCTGCCACGCGGATCTTCCTCAGGACGGGGGGCTGGATGAGGGGCAACTCTGAGGACTTTGGGTATGATTCGAGCCCAGCGAAGCCACCTGCCTTAGTATTCCGGTTTGGCACCCAGAAATTCCTTATTAGTATATGGTGAGAGTTCCCGCATTGATAGCGCATGTGTAATGAAAATGAATTTCAGAGTTCAATAAGGTAGGGACTGAAGAATCAGTTCAATCCACAGCAAAAGTTAATTAGCTGGGAGCTCAGTGACAACTTCTGCTCTCTAACGTGGTGACAGGCCCTTCTGCAGGTACTTTAGCCCTGTTCCGCCACGGCGTATGCCGATTGTCGCGGAGGGCGTAGCATTGTACCACATTTGGCTTCTTCTGGCCATCCACATTTCCGGGGCTGAGTGTGACGCGAGTGGAGAGGTCTAGTGCTCCCGGCGCGTGCACTATTAAAACGCATGCTCAGGCGGGCACGCCTAAGGCAAGCCGGTCTGTGCCTGTCCGTGCCTGGACGGCGCCAGGTGCCAGGACCCCTGCCCCTTCTGCGATGGTCAGGCTAGTATATACCACTGAGGAACTGCTGGGCCTCAGATGCTTGGAGGATACTGTTTGCCTACACTCTCTGCGGGCGTGGTGTGGGCGAAGGGACTGTGAGCATTGTGACTTCTGGCTGACACCTGATGTGGAAGGAAAGGGTAAAAGGGAACTGCCAAGAACAACTAGCACCCCTCTACACTGTCTCTACTTGGACTGTAGATTGCTTAGTAAATATAGGACAGAAATGTGCGATCTTCTTAACGACCAATAACCAGCTTTATTATTCCTAGTAGAAACATGGCTTAATGAGACGTCCACACCCAGGGCCGGACTGTCCATAGCGGGCACCGGGCGTTTCCCCGGTAGGCTGCAGGGTGGGGGCCGGTTTTGGGCCCCTGGGGGGCCGTTTTTGTTACCGGGGGTCGGCAATGTCGGCCCTCGGTAACAAAATCGGCCAAAACCGGCCGTCGCAAACTACTCACCTGCACTCCCCCTGACCCCAGGGGGAGGCAGCTGAGCAGTTTGCCAGGGCCGGTTTCTGTTCTCAGTCCGGCCCTGTCCACACCTGATATCTTGGAAGCTTTACCTGAAGGCTATGCGATTTTGAGGATGGACAGTGTTGGCCAGAAAGGGGGTGTGGGGGGTGGGGGGGGGGGGGATTGCTCTGATTTTCAGGAGAGATCTTCAGCTTAAATTGGAGAAACTCGTGCTTTCTAGCTGTGAATCCGCTTTTTTAGTCTGAATATCACCAGCTCTAGATCCGTCTTTGGGCTCCTCATTTATAAACCTCCTGGTCCGGGAAGAGTCTTTATTGATGAACTCCTGGAAACTCTTCTTCCACATGTCCTCTGCTATTCTTACTTTCTCCGATTGGGGGTTTTTAATTTGCATTTAGAAAATAAAGGCTGTAAAGAATCGGCTGAGTTTCTGGTAGGCCTTCAGGCTTTGGGCCTGGACCAATTGGTCCATATTTCCACACATAACGAAGGGCATACGTTAGATAACATTTTCACTAATTGCGCAGGGTCAGTTTCTGCACTGCCGGTCCCGATAGCCTCGTCAGACCATTATCTACTGTCTTTCATTTTATTGCCACCAGGTCAGGCCCTCCACTCACAGGGTAGTTCCAAACCTACATTGGTCCGGAAGTGGGCTGCATTAACTCAGGATGCCTTTGAAGAAGCATTGGCCGGCAGACTTCTTGAGGTAGGGGATAACATCCAGAGTGCTGATAATTTAATATCTAGTTGGATGTTAGAGGCTGTGGACACCCCAATACCGTTAAAACAGTGTAAAAGTGACCGTACATCTGCCTCTGCGAACTGGTTCTCGGGAGATTTGGCGCAAATGAAATCCAGTTGTAAGTATCTTGAGCGCCAATGAAGGAAGAGCTTTCAGGATGAGAACAGACAGAAATTTTTGGAGGCTTTAAAGCTTTACCACTGCCAGATCAGGAAAGTGCAGAGGGAATATTACACATGGCCAATTTAACTAGCGAAAATCCCAGTAATTGGAAACATGCCTTGGTGGTTCCTCTGTTGAAGAAACTCTCATTGGACCCAGCTCTCCCGGAAAATCTAAGACCCATATCTCTACTTCCCTATGTAGCTACAATTGCAGAGAAACATCTGAATGGCAATCTCTCAAGGTTTCTGGGAGAGAGATAGGTTATTCACGACACCCAGTCCAGCTTTAGGGCTATGCATAGTACGGAGTCCGCTCTCTTACTGGCAACCGATGTGCTGAGGGCTGCGGCTGACAAAGGTCGGACCACGGCCTTGATTCTGCTGGACCTAAGTGCCGCTTTCGACACAGTATCCCACGGTCTCCTACTTGAGAGGCTACGGGAGATCGGGTCGGAGGTGTCACGTGGACCTGATTGAAGTATTTTTGGGAAAATAGTTCCTTCCAGGTGCTGCAGCGTTCTTTCAGCTTCACGGTCTGTCCTTTAAACCAGGGGGTACCGTAGGGTTCGTCTCTCAACGCTACCCTGTTTAACATTTATATGCACCCACTTGCAAATATTGTTTTGAGCCATGGAATTCAGCTGGTGTCATATGCTGATGACACTCAGCTAGTTGTGACCATGGAACAGAGGGAATCTGGAGGGGCTGCCGATTTCAGAACTTGCCTGGGGGAGCTTATGGATTGGATGAGACTTGGCTCTTTCGTCACCCCCCGGGAGGGCTAAAGTAGCAGGGTGCCTTCTTGTTGTTGTTATCCGCGCTCGATGGTGGGCAGCTAGGGAGAGTTGTTGGGGTTAATTATGTCCTAGCGCGGGGACCTTCCGGTTGGTGTTACCATTGCACTCTATAAGCTTCCTAAAAAATAAAAAGACTGTAATTGTTTGCAGTTACCCCTCATCCAGTCCCCCGTCCTGAGGAAGATCCGCATGGCAGAGGTTGAAGTTTCCCTCTTTTGCTGTCAAGTTGGATCAAAATGTTGACGCTGTCCCCCATCAGACCTGGACCTTCAACCCCCTGTTGCCCCCTTCCCAATTACAGGAGATAAATCTCCTTAACTTCTGTGAATTATGTGAACTGAGCATACACATATTACAATGTGTTTGGCCTGGTTATGAATACTGTGTAATTGTTTGCAGTCAGGGTCAGACTGGGAACAGAAACCAGCCCTGGCAAACTGCTCAGCTGGCCCCCCCTGGGGTGAGGGGGAGTGCAGCAGAGAAGTTTGCGATGGCCGGTTTCGGACGATTTTGTTACAGGGGGCCGATATTGCCAACCCCCGGTAACAAAAAGCCAGCCTCCACCCTAGCGGCCTAGCGGGGAATCGCCCAATGCCCGCTATGGCCAGTTCCGCCCGATTTGCAGTCCAATGTACAGTTTTGTAAATATATGCCCCTTGATTTCGTTTGGTAACTACTTTCCCCTGTGAATTTCTTTACACTTGATCACCCCCCTTGCACGTTTCTTTTGGAGCAACCCTTTAACTTTTTCTTGACTTTTCAAACTTTTTCAATTCATTGCTTAATAACTGAATAAATACATGCCTTTTTTAAATCATTTGTTGTTGCACATCTTATATCCTTGTATGAATTTGGTTTCATGTTACCACGAGCTGACCAATTGTATGCTCTAACAAAGCTGAGCGATTAGTGTTGAAATAAGTTACTATCCTTAAGAGATTGGTCCAGGACCATTGTGTTTTTGTACCAATCGACACCCAGGTCCCATGTGAAGGACTGGGTTTTTCTAAGACCCAGCGGTGCCAGGGATAACACCTAAAACCTTTGTGGGTAACCTGTTCCGGCGTACAAATGACAGAGACACGGGACACTTCCTTCGGCGTCTAAGATTCGAGGTTTATTACTGCAGGGAACACAGAAGTCACAAGAAGTACAACACGTGCATGTTCGAGGAGTCTGCTTCAAATTGTATCTGCGGATCGCTCTTTTTATACAGTTTTCAGTCATAGGATAACATGATGAACAAAAGATTACAACCCGGTTCCCACAGTAGATGTCATAGGGGGTCGCTTTCATGTATTCAGGGCCCGGAACATAATTACAGTAGCATTTGGCAATTCCCAACTGTAAAAGTACATCTTCCCACCATTAGTACATTCCGTTCGATTATAAACGAATCAAGGAAGAGACAGAAACAGGTGCAGAGGAAGACGAGGACAGTGAACAGATCGAAGAGGGTGTAAAAGGGGTGGTATCAGGAAACACGAGTTGCAGGCATCAAAGGAGACGTGCCTAATGAATGCATAACTGAGACAATAGACCGGCACGGCAAGATGAGCCTCGAGCGGGGCCATCTGCCTTACAGTGTCATCCCCCTCATCATAAAGACACCTTCAAAGGAACACGTGTCTTCCGCAAGAGTTTGAGAATCCCAGGGTCGCGAAGCGGACAGCGTCCGTTCGCTGGCTACTTGAGGGCAAGAAACAAAATGGATGCCGTATCTAAGATGGAACCCGTGGGTTCAGATGAAGAAACCCACGAAACAAACGAACAGTTTAGGCTAGCACAGCGAAAACGCGTACACCCACTAAACTCGTCATTTGCGGTTCATAGATACCAGACTCGACCATATTCGTGCGAGTCGAAAACACCACTTACAATTGTCACGGAACCTCACATGGACTCTTTTGTTGGGTTACCCCATTGATTATAATGGTGTCGCTAGGCCTGGCATGTAGCCAGCTTGATAAGGATGGACTAAGTCCGTAATGTATGGCACAATGCGATTGGCTATGACTTTAGCAAGGAGTTTGGCTTCCAAATTGAGGAGTGATATCGGGCGATAAGATGCGTGATGTTCAGGAGGACTACCCGGCTTTAGACATCCTACTATTTCTGCATGAAGTCAATCACTTGGAAGGCGATGAGCGTTGAGAGTGGCATTAAGTCCTGCTAGATATATGGTCATCAATCGTAAAATAAATCGTAAATCATACGTTCTTATATAGCGCCTTTCACCGTAAGGTCTCAAGGCGCTTGCTTTGGGAACACGTCCTGGCTTTTCCCTGCGAGATAACCCCTACTGGGCACCCCATCGCGGTGGGGCCGTTGTGGAGATTAGGCAAGCTATTGCCCAGAGTTGCAGAGTGTGAACCCATGATTCGAATAGGCACCGAGGCGAGAATTATCGAGTCTGTGGACATTTTGAGCTTAAGACCCTGCCACGTCATGGATTGAACCCTGGTCCCGGGTCTGACCTCTGCGTCCGGGTCTGCCTACTCTAACCGGTGAGCCACACTTCTCCGATTGGTATTTCACGTGGAATTCGCAGGGGAAGCCATTGGGGTCAGGTGCTTTACAGGGGCACATCTTGGAGACTGCCCTCTGGAGTTCCTCATGCTCAGGATCTGTAAGGGCACGTGGAGGCATGTCATCTATAAATTTATGGATGAGATGAAGTGGAATGGCCTCTCTGGTGCGTATAAATCTTTGTAGTTATCTGCTAAGCTTTCCACAATATGCAGCGGGTCATTGATTATCTCCCCCGTGGGACCACTAACAGCCGGGAGAGTTAGGGGGCAGAGTGCCCGCTGGCAGAGGCGATGGAGCAATGCACTGGACTTGTCTCCCCACTGGTAAATTCTATTACGGGTGGCCAACCAGGTCATTCTCGCCTCGTCTATTAACTAACTAGCATATATCCACTACGCATGAAGCAATTGTCTGCGCGCTGCCCTGCCTTCCCCTTCTCTGCTCTTGAAATCTGATTCTATGAGCTGGGCTTCTATCTGCGCCAACTTCTCACCGCGCCGTCTATGCTGCGCCGAGCAATATGCATTGTCGACCCCCCCGGAGTGTTGGCTTCATGGCCTTGCATAGGGTCTTGGGTGAACCCACTGTTCCTGAGTTGTGAGAGAAATATTCTGTGATCACAGTGTGCATATGTGTTCTGTACTGCTCATCCTGCAGGTGATAATCGCCATCGAAAGGGGGGGCCTGTAGAGCCCAGTAGTAGATCTAGCTGTACAGGGGAATGATCAGAGAGGCCCCTGGGTAAGATCTCTGCTGCCATAGCCTGTGCATGTGTATTTCTGATACGAAGACATAATCAATGCGAGAGAAAGATCTGTGTGTGCTAGAAAAATATGTATAGCCTAGGTCGGTGGGGTGACGCCACTTCCATGTATCAACCCAGCCCATATCTCGCACCACGAGCTGCAACTTCGGCTTGTGCACCTTTATTGGGTGCCCGACGCTGCGCCATCTATCAGTACGGGGGCAAATAGTGTCATTCCAGTCACCACTCACTATTGTCGGACCCGAAGGGACCTCTGCCCACAGCATCAACAAGCACTCTGTTAGATTCCATGCTAGTGGCGGAGGGGCGTATACACTATCCAGGGTAAGCGGTTTGCCGTTTAAAATGCCAGTGACCTTGATATATCTGCCCTGGGGATCAGACCAGAATTTACCGTGTAGGAATGGGACTCTACGATGAATTAGAACAGCTATGCCCCATGAGCCTCTGATGAATCCGGAATGGAAGGTCTGAACATACCCAAATCGCTCCAAGCACTGCGTTTTATTGCCTAAGAGGTGCGTCTCTTGTAGAAGCAAGACATCTGCTTCATAACACCTAGCCTGGCGCAAAACTGCCCCCCCGCTTGACCTTATCCAGCACGCCTCGGACGTTTCAGCTGACAACAAGAACCCGCCTATCAGGTTGCGCAGACATTTCTAGAGATGCATGTGGTGGCGATGTAGGTGAATGGAAAATATTACTAAGGTGGCATACTGAATTAAGACACTGCATATAGATTGCGGAGAAATTATACTTAAAAACATAAACAATAACTTTCCCAAATCTCAATCCCCCCTCCCTCCTACCCCAATACCTCAGAAATATGAAAGTATCTGGCGGCATGATGAGTGTCCGAGCTCCAACGGGGGTCGGGAACTACCGTCCGCCAATGGATTCCACAGAAAACGCCCAAGTACATTCAAATGTCTACAGTATAAATGGAAAACGTTAATAAAAGTAGCCCTCAATGTAGATGCTGTCAGCATTATGGGCAATGTATAGGAAAAAATCCCAAAATTAATATACTGTCCTTCATGTTGTGTCCTCCGCTGCTCAAATGCGGGATTTGCTGCGTGTCTTGGAGCGTCTCTTGGATCACGATGCTGTTTGTCAGTTTCCTGGGAGAGCCTGTGGCCCGGGTTCCCCGAAGACGAATCAGAGTAAAATCTAGGTGAGGTATGCGGCTTAATTCGGACAGTTTCATCCACCCAGGTGAACACCTCTTCTGGTGAGTCAAAGAAGTGTGTCCGCGACTTATAGGTCACCCGCAACCTAGCCGGGAACAGCAACGAGTATTGAATTTTTAGGCTCCGCAGTCTAGCTTTGGCTTCCGTAAAGGATTGTCTGCGTTTCTGGACTAGTCTAGTATAGTCCGGGAATATCATGCTAGGATAGGTGTAGGTGAGGGTACCCTTAAGCCTGGCCTGCTGCAGAATGACATCCCTGTCTTTGTAGTTTAATTATCTGGCAATGATGGGTCTAGGATGGGCACCGGGTGGCGGCTTCTGCAGCAGGGCCTGATGCGCACATTCAACTACTAAGCAGGGGGATAGGAGGCCCGCGGGGCCAGTCAGTCAGCCACTAAACAAGAAAGCCCTCCATGTTGTTGCTCTCACAGCCCTCAGGAAACCCTACGAAGCAGAGATTATTTCTGCGTGCGTGTCCTTCAGCGTCCTCCGCACATGTGGCCAGACCACTCGTGATCACCTCAAATGTAGATACCTTCTTTGAAAGGATAGTCACCACATCCTCAACCGTAGATACTCTAGTTTCCACTGCGATGCGGAGATCTAGCCTGATCAAAATTACATCGGAGCTAACCGCTCCAATCTTGGCCTCAAGCATGTCCCTGGACTGCATTATAGCTGCCTGTATAGCTGCATTGTCAGACATGGGTGACGCCAAATCCCCAGGATTTGGGTTTGGTGCCTGAGCCATGGGGCCAGCAAATGTATCAATAGAGCTTTGTTTTGCCTTTGTGCTGGGGAGTTTGTCCTTAGCCATTGTGAAGATAATAGGGTGAGAACAATTGCAATGAGCACACCAGTGAAAGTGAGCAAAAGAAAAATCTATGTACTGCACACAGGTTATTGATAATTCTAAATCTACCAAAGAACTGTTCCAGCTGGTACAACAGCTTCCATCTTCCCAACCCTTGGCAGAACCGGATACATCACAAATATTTTGTTATCCACTAGCTACCTTTTTTCAAAATAAGATCACAGACATATACACTGGGTTAGAGTTAAACTCGAATAGGCCCATTTCAAATCCCACAGCCCAACCAAAGATGGTCCACTGATGTCCAACAGTGAACACAGAGGCCTCCCAACATTTTACAACCTTATGCCTCCTATTCTTGTACATTATCTTAGGAGACCGCATTCAGGCTCTCCTATGGAGGCATGCCCTCCGGCAATTTTACATATGGTTGCTGATACCATAGCAGAACCCCTCTGTAAATAATTAATATCATTATCCTCATTCATGGAAACAAGCTATCATTAGACCTCTTCTGAAGAAACCAAATCTGGACTCTAGGGGCTGTAAGAATTACCGTCCCGTCTCTCTGCTTCCTGTTTCAGTAAAATTCTGGAGTCACAGCTCAACAAGCAGCTTATGGAAACTGCAGATCGGCAATCCAGGCTCAATGAGTCGCAGTTTGGGTTCAGAAGGCATCACAGTACAGCAAACGGCCTTGGTTTCAGCCTCGGATTATATCAGGCGTACGGTGCTAATTCTCTTGGATCTGTCAGCAGCTTTTAATACCATCTCTCCTACGTTGCTGCTGGACAGACTCTGGAGCCTTGGTATTTCTCATCGAGCACTTGCCCTTCTGTCCTCATTCCTGACAGGGAGATCCCAAAGGGTGAATTTAAAATCTTTTCACTCCGACTCCTACTCACTGCCTTGTGGAGTCCCGCAGGGGTCTTCCTTGAGTCCCACTCTTTTTAATCTGTATGTGGCACCCCTCGCTACAGTAATCCACTTGTTTGGATTAGAGGTGGTGTCATATGCAGATGATACACAAATTATGGCTACCATCCCTAAGGGGCTGGGCTCATGGTCAGAGAATGTCCGTGGATGCATGTCCGGAGTAGCAGACTGGATGTCTGCTAACTTCCTTAAACTTAACGGGGAAAAAATGGAGGTGATGATATTCGGATCAGGGGCAGTCAATTGGAACAGCAACTGCTGGCCTCAATATTTAGGATTCTGTCCCGTCCCAAGTGAAAAGGCTAAGAATCTGGGAGTCCTGATGGACACGGAACTTAGCTTCAAGCCCCAAGTGAACCGAACCATTTCCACCTGCTCCTGGCTCATAAGGATGTTAAAAAAATCTTCCCTTTCATCCAGCGTACAGCTAGTACCCAGGTAGCACTGGCTTTGGTAATGTTCAGACTTGATAATTGCAATGCCCTGTACATGGCCGCTAGTAAGGGTGTACAACATAAACTCCAGGCCCTGCAGAATGCATTGGCAAGACTTATTCTGGACATTTCCCAAGAGATAATCAGCCGAGAAGAGACTAGATCACCTACACTGGCTTCCCACTGAACAATGTATCAGTTTTAAAGCACTGTGCATGGTCCATAAGTCATTGCAAGCCTCCTATCCTCTAAGGCTGAAAACTATGTTCACATGGTATTCCCTAGGCCGATTACTTCGCTCCTCATCTCGAATGCAACTTCTGATACCAAGAACCAAGAAGAGGAAGTGGGGGGATAAGGCTTTTTCAGTGGCAGCGTGTTAGTTCTGGAATTCCCTACCCCTGGCGCTCAGATCTATCCCTCTTCTGCTCCCGTTTAGAAAAGCCCTTAAGACATGGCTGTTCTCAGGCAAACAGTGAGCTGAAGTTCTCTCATTTTGCTTCTGGACTTCATGGTATGTGTGGTCTTTCTCTAGCACCTTGATGCCCTTGGGAGACAGCTGTGCTATATAAATATAAAAAATCAAATCAAATCACCAAACTCGAAGGAGCATGGTCAGGCTAGGATGATGATCGTGTGGAGTATATCGGGGGCACAGCCGTCACTCCCCAGATGACATGGAGGCCACTCAATAACAGGGTTGGGGTTAATATGAATCCGGGGTGCGGGAAGTCCCAATGGCCGCAGCTCGGCCTCACAAGGCACCACTAGGGCAAATGAACATCACACTGTGGCCTCTGCCTTTGATCCCAGTTCATCAGCTACACTCTGGCACTGGACTCGCTGAGAAGGGGGGCCAGACCACGCAGACCCCCACACGAGGACACCGCTGGGATCTGCTGCAGGCCACCCTCACCAGTAAGTGTGACGCCTCGCAGCCAGTACGGGAGCCGATGGAGAGGCGGGGGCAGCCACCCTGGCCACCCAGATCACGAACAGGGCAGCAGGCCACACCCGGCCGCGTCCCCAGGCAGGCCGCACCTCTCACAGCATACTCAACAGCTTGTCACGCCAGAGGCAAGGGCACCGTCTCACACCTACCGGGAAGTGGCAGGCTCCACTCTGCAACAGGGGCGGCTCCGAGCACAAGCTCCCAATCTGGTTGCACCCACCGTCTCACCAGGATGTAGGGGCCTGGTGTCAACACTCCGCGGCCCGATATAACTGCCGATTTTATGGTGCCCGCCACACATAGAAGGGTTGTGATGGCCGTAGCACCCAGGCGGCCTCACCTCCCTCACACTGCGCCAAGTCTCCGGATTGGGCAGACGTCACACACTCTGGCATCACCCCGCAGTCAAAGCTGGGGATCGCCAGGCCCAGCCACGCCTCCTCATCAGACAGCCCGAGGAGCACCACCAAAGCTACCAGAACCGCTCTTCTGGGGCAGCAGGATATACAGGATGCCTACGAATGTCTAAGGTACAGATTTGTAAGCTGAGAAGTCAAGACAAGTGGCAGATTGTATGAGGGCAACTGGAGCTCCTTTAAGGCGCGTCCACCATGTTGGACCACCTGGCCACGCTCAAATAAAGGTCTATTTTATTATGAAAAAAACAAAGGGCATCACACCTTTTAGTTAACAACTTTCATGTAATGCATTTCAAGCTTTTTATAATTTTAGTATCAACTATGCAAAAGAAACTTAGATGGACACGGAGTGTCAAGAAGCCATCCGGCATCAAACCGAGGTTTCTCAATGCTGAGGTTATTTGAAGCTGTAATAATCCCTAGAGTCAGGCCTGATCTGGAATCCACCTCAGGAAGATTGACATAGTGAGCAGAACTTAGATTTTTGGGGGATTTAACTTGCACTCCGCTGATATCCACTACCTGGCAATGGAGAGGCATCAGCTTGAAACTAATACTGACAACTATTAGGATTTATCAAACTGTCAATGCAATACACAGAGCTCTTTAAATATGGATGTGTAAATAAGTCCTGATTGAATTTAACTTTCACAGCACTCCCTGTCTACCATCACTGCCGGCATCACGGCATGGCCAGCAACAGCTCATAGTGCTACTGGAAGGGACGTGCTTACTGCTTTAAAAGGCGCCACTTGTGCTGGTGGTGTCGGATCCCTTTTCTCTGTACCTTTTTAGGACTCTGGAGCGGAAGCAGTTTAATATTTTCAGCAATTTTAGCATTTTTGTCATTGTCATGTCCTCTCTCAAGTTATCAGACTTTTAGTCCTGCAATACTTGTAGGAGGCAGATGACAGTTACTGATCCTCAACCATCATGTCTGTGGAGCTTGGAGAAAGAGCATGAACCTTCCTCTCGTGAGGATTGTTGGAGGATGCTCCCCAAGAGACAGTTAAAACTGATGCAGTCACCTTTAAAGGAGGGGCTCTGTTCTCCGTTACAAGCCAAGATTGAAAGTGACGTCTAAAATAAGGCCCAGATCACAACGTAAGCACAACAAGGAGGACAATAAATCTTCATCATCTTTGTCAGAGATGGTACCTCTCTTGCAGGCACTTCCTTCCTTTTCTAAAGCTGGGGCTTCAACCAAGCAGATTCAAGCCTTCAAAGTGGCAAGGCTCCAAATCTTTATGATTTTTCCCTATGGGGTGCAGGTGTTGGTCCCTAAGGAGATCAGTCTGCTCCTTCCTCCCTTCAAGAGGTTATAGGACTGGCGACTTTCGTCTCTGCTATGCTACTGGTGGGGTAGCAAGTCCTCCACTATATCTGGGCTGAAGACTATTTGGAAGCTGAAATTGGCTCCTTCAAAGTCTGGTTCTTTCGCCTTGCTGAGCTCTGTTACGTCCACCTTGGCGCAGATCAGGATGATTTCTGTTCCTCCATTAGGAAAACGGATTTTGTTTTATGTAACAGAGAAAGCAAAATGCATGTTCAAGGAGACATTACATGGCATCCCTTAGTTCATGTTTCCACAGGATAAAGGAATTTTGGTATTAAATTCGGATGCTATGGCATTCACAGATCAAAATGAATCTGATGGTTCTGAAGGGGGCGTTTTGTGTCCATTGGACACCAATTTGTCTTTATTGGCTGACCTCCACATCACAAGTGTATTCAGAGTTATAGTATAAGCCTCCCTTTACTTTGCCTGTGGCTAAGTCTTTCACTAAGAAGTGCAAATCTGCACCTTCCAATCCATCATATCTTTCCGTGCACCTGACACCAGAATGCTTGGAAGATCGGAAGACTTCTTGTAAGTTGAAGGAATGTCCTACTCCTGCATATTTGTGAGGTAAGTAGTCAAAATATCTTGATTCCCTAACTTAAAAAAATGTTTGTCTCTGGCATCTTAGTTCAATGTTCTTTGAATGAAAGAAGCTTGCTGACTCAGTGCATACAATCATTGTAGGGATTAGCAACTTTGACTGTTCTGTCTCTTCATGACTATTTGAAAAATTCACGTAAAGTTCTTCTCCATCCAGACATCTTGATGGCAACATTGCTGTAGAAGCGCGCCTTAGATGGTATCCTCCTCTTAAAGTTGGAAGGGTCTTTACTCTTATTTTTTTGATTCAGTAAAAGAAAATATGTACTCCCATTCCTGAATTGTGTGTTCTTGGAACACATTCATACACAGAATCCTTTGCCCAGCTCAAAGGAAGCACCTGTTGTTCACGGTGGGAGATGTTAATTTTTAACTCTTTGTTACCTTTCGGCTTTCATTGGATCAGAGTGTTAACCAAAGACACAGCAGTAGTGGTGGCTCATTTGAGAAAAATATCTGTTTCTATCCATCCCTACAAGTATGACTAGCTGATCAAAGTCATTTACAACTATCCTTTTGGAAGAGTTAGGACTGTTAGGGATTTGGAACTTCATTTCTGGTTCTGTCTCAGATAATTTGGTATGTAGAGGCAATCGTGGGTACCTGTTTAATGAAGGTTTATCTGCCTCAAAAAAAAAAAAAAGATTTGGTCTATTTAAGAAATAAATGGTTTTCTTGTTCAAAGCCAATCATGTTCATCCAGCTCTTCGTCTTCTGTGATTAATGGCTTTGTGCTTGTGACTAGAACCGCACAGTCTTTTAAAGGTGGCCCTCCTTCAGTGGGACCTCTGTTTCCAGTGGAATCAATTCTATGGATACTTCAAGGACGAGGTCTATGAAACCATACCGAATCACTGCCAATGTAGGGGATCTTACGAGTCGCCTCCCAGTTCAACTGCTGATCATGGACTATTCATTCTGATCGCGGCAACACAGAAGGCCCAGAGGGAAGGGAGGCCGGTGGCTGAGCAGAACCCAGAGAAGATGAGCAGACGCCTTGAGAGGATTGATGGAGATTAGACAGGAGAACATGGGATCCTGCAGGTGTAGCACCTGCTGCCATAGCTGCTGGAAAAAGAAAGGAGGGACTTCTGTAACAAAAGGGGGGTTCTTACAAAAATTAGGGGAGGAAATAATCATCCCTTAAAATGTTGAATCACCAGTAAGAACCCACATCTTACTCTTAACCTTACTCAGCACATAAGAGAAGTTTGAGACAACTATCAAGGACAAAATGAATACTCAACAGAAATGTTTTTGTATCATCATGTCTCACCCCGCCCACTGCCACGCCTCTAGCTCAATTGATTGAGTACCTGCACTTTTTTTTTTCCCATTTAAAGCACTGAGTACAACGGTGATGCCCTGCATAGACCAGGTGCAACACAAGTTGCCCCAAGAAGGCCATCAACGTCACCATGAATGTTGTGTTTAGTGACGAAGAAAACTGCATGCTTCCAGTAATGGAACATATGTTGCAACACTTCCTACTGTGCTAGTCGCAAATAGTAAGTGGAGCGAGGACCGGTAAAACGCATTGTGACGTTTAAGACGATAGTGTCACGTGGTGTGGAGGCGGCGCTATCTATTCGCCTAATCCTAATTGGATCTAGCTGACCCCTCTCTTACCTCTATGCCCCGCCTACTCAGCACCGAGGCTCCGCCCCAATCCACGGCAGTCCTTGGGCAGGAGGCGGAGCCTCCTCTCGGCAGCCTCTGGCCCTGACTCTGAGCGGAGCCTGGCACAGCCGCTGCCTGAAGATGTCGGCGAAAGCGGGCTTTTACCGGCAGGAGCTGAACAAGACCGTCTGGGAAGTGCCCGAGCGCTACACCAACCTCACCCCGGTGGGCTCCGGCGCCTACGGTTCAGTCTGGTAGGTGACATGGGGAGGCTCTCTGTAGCTTCCGGGTGCTCGGGGGTCTAGCCGTTTTATCTCCGGGGGCTGTCTCTGAAAATGCAACAAAGCCGTCTGCCACAGTCCGCGGCAGACACGAAGCACCGGCTGCTCCTCGGCAGCAGGCTCTCTTCCCCCTGCTCGCCTCGGCGGGCTCCGGGGCTCTGTGCTCCAGCTGAACCCCCACTTCCTGGCCGCAAGTTGATGCAGCTGCGCCGAGGCATCCTCGCGTTAGCCCCAGGACCTCGCCGCCTACCGCCCTGCAGTAGTTGCAAAACTCTGGAACTCCCCGGACTACCATCAAACCAGTGCGTGCAGAGCTGAAGGTTCACGTTCAGGCAACCAGTAGTTACTATTTCCTCTTTGAATCGCCGCCCCATGCGCTGATGGCGTCCCACAAGAGAGTTGTTTGGATAAGTGACTTCTACGTAAACCAACAGCCGCACCTGATATATATATATATTTATAGGTCTATCATGTGATCAAGGCACTTAGGTGCTGAAACGCGCAATGGCCGACAGAGTTCAACCCAAATAAAGGGAAATTCTGTGCACTGAATGGTGGTCCATGCTCCAACTTTGTGTTACTGCAAAAGCTGGCTGGCAGTGGAGTTTCCGATATAAATATATATAATCTTAATGCCGACAGGATAAGTCAATTTGCGCCCACGTTGATGCGTTAATTTGTGCAGCACTAACACTAAATAAACGGTGCAAGGAACATGGATGCATAATCACGGATTACACATGAGGCTAAAACATAGTCTAGTTCACGGAGAGGTATCTGTCCTAGTGAAAATGTAGATTAATTGCAGCACACAAAGAAGTTGAGGTCCTGTAGCCGTAGCCTTCTGCATAGGGAGTCTTTTGGCTGCGGAAGGATGGTGAACGAACCTGTAAAGGAAACCATGATGGGAGTGCAGCATTTCCCGTTGACCAGGGCAAGTATCGAGCAGAAGCTTGATGGCTTGCACAGGGGCGTAGACCTTATGAGAAGATTACTATTGAAATAAAGTGAAGATCACTCTATCTGTGAATTTTTGAAGACACCTCATTGATTGTGTTTTATTAGCTCAGGATATAGTTTAAGTATATATGGTACTGTTTTTCATTGCCATTCTGGTTGTTGGTTGTTGGCCATCACCTTATCCTTGGAGCTATTCAGATTGTGCTTATACAATTTTGTCAGAACTCTGCGCAACCATCACCCAGCCACCCCCTCATCCATTGTTTTGAGATAATTAGCAAGTGAGACTGAGTGTAAGTCAGTGTGATTGGTATCGCATCCCATCACTTTCAACGTCACTTTCCACCACTGGTGGAAGGCATTGCCTTCACTCAAACCCTGCACCCAACCCCATGTCGGTGGTACCCGATGGCTGTGGATTTTGGGTGTGTGCAGAGAGCCCACTGGTAAATATGTTTTATCCATGAATTACAGTGCCACATGCAACCTGATTTTATTCTAAAGTTTGTTTGCTTTGTTTATAGAGGACTGGAATTCTTCTCAGTTGAGGACATTCTTGTTTCTAAGGGAACAAATCCTACACAAGTTTTAAACCCGTGGGTTCTCTGAGGTTTTGATTTGTCGTTTGGAAATGAAAATTACAGTAAATAGCAGTTAGAAGTTATTAATAATGTTAAATGTTTATCTTTGTTGATTGTGTGAACGTTGTCTTTGTTGGCAGGTGTTCAAAAATGCCATCTATCTTTACATGCATTCGTCCCACTGCATACGGAGTATACCCAGTTGTTGTACTGTTCATATTTAGGGTGTACCAGCAACCATTTATGGTAATAGAAGGCGTAATGATAGATGTAGTTTGAAGTACACACCTATCCAAATCAGTCATCACGAGCAATTGCCATCAGCATACACCTGTTTTCCCATAATCACATTGGCTCGTATAATACTAAATAATGCTTAATGTCAGAATATCGTCACACTGTCGTATCCCCCCCTTTTTGTTTGTAATCACCTGATTTGTAATCATCGGATTGCCCAGGCAAACTTTGCCTGATTCCATCCGGTAACTTGGAGCCCCCATTGGAGCAGATAAGCTCTACCCGCCTTTGAAACAAGGTGTCTCTTCCTAACCCTGGTTCTGTTTGGATGGCTTTGGCTGCACAACATGTTGAAGAAGAGCAACAGTTCTCTAGTTGGAAGCTCGGGGAAAGTCCTATAGTGTCCTAGACTCAAAGGTACACCAAGCCCGAGGGAAATTTCCTGCAGTTCTTCCTTGTTCAACTAACGTTTGCTTGTTGTTTTTTTTTTTTTTTTTTTTGGAAGGGCGCTAACTTTACAGCAAGTGTGTAAGTTTTGTAGCAAAAGTTGTTATTTGTAGCGAGATTGCTATATTAATTTCAGTTTGTAAAAGGCAAAAGCGCTGTTTGGCTCTCACAGTGGTGCAACATTTGATGTTTATTGCAACTGAGAAGTTTCAGTAAGTAGGAAGGACCAGATTTAAATTGCAGTAAAAGGGAGAGTGAGTTTTTCTGCTCTCGGTGTTTACTTTGGTTATAAAAAACACTGGGCAAACACATTTGAAGAAGTGTCTGAGCGTATTGGAACACCAGCAGTCCCGGTAAGGTCAGCGGACATTTTCAAATGTATTAATTTATTTGCCCTTACTGATTGTGTTTTTTTCTTTTTACCAATACTCCGTTTAATTATGGAACAGTTTCTAATATTTGGTTATGTTTATATTAAGATGCGTAGGAATGTATCTCCACTGCTATGTAGAATTATTTCAGATATATTTTAAGCCCCAAAGAACATTAGTGACTTATCCTATTTTAATGTGCCCTAACAGCTACATTGCACCCATTACAGTGCTGTTTGTGTCACTGTTAGGCCAGGCTTGACAGCACACTGTCTCCATTCCTATGTGAGCAATACAAAATAGCTTTCCGAAATGGTAACGAGAAAGAGGCTTAGTGTCTACCTACATGTTGTTTTGATTGTGTACAGTTTTAAGCAGAAGTTGTGAAAGAGTGCCGATGTTTCACTTTTTACCTTATGGGGACACTTATGTTTCAAACTGAGATGTTGTTTTTTTTATTGGTGGCAAGGCCTGATCTGTTTCTTAAGAAAAGTTAAGGTAAATGTGTCAAGACTGACCTATCTACTGCAATAAGCGTATGTTAGTCCATATGCATTTAAGGGTGGATTGTTACTACTCTGTATTTATTACATGGTATCTTACGTACAGTTGTAGACTAGGGTTTTGGTGTTGCCCCATCTGACAAATTGAAGCGACAGACATATGCACCATGATAATACTTATTAGGCCCTCCTATAGGGGATGTATTTTGCTTTAGTAACTGTATTTTTTTTTACCTGTGTGCCTGATAATTGCCTTGTGGAAAGGCCTATTTCAAATATAGCAGGCCGTAGTTGGTTATGGTGACAACAGCCAATGATAAAGACTATATTCCTGAGTGTTTTTTGGAAAAGTTACGTACGATGGCATAGGTCTGATTGGTTTACTATAAAAAATTGAGGCAAAGATTTGTGTATAGATTAACAAATTTGACAAACCCCCTGATAGACTATTTGCACTGTAATAATTATTGTGGGAATTTCATTTGGAAGGCTTGTCAGGCTTCGTTGTCTGGTTACATCTCGTAATTAAAAAAATCATTTTAAATGTGTTTGTGTGTCATTTGCTCTCTGAAGGCGGCATTGGGTCAGCCTACTTCGGCCCTTGGGTCTGATCACACCCGCCCAAAATTGAGTTCACTTCAGTGCAGGACTGTGACGCTTAGCGTGGGTCATGCGTAGTGCTTTGTATGCACTATTTAACATGGGCGAGAAATGGCGCGTTTCTTTGCAAATCCGGTTGAGAGATCGTTTTTGTACGCGTCAACACTGACCAGGTGAGGGAGGCTTGTGGTGTGTGTATGCGACATGGATGTCTAATAGGGAAATTGATGTGTATACAATCTGGTGCTTAGGCGGCATGACATTGTGGGACCGGGTGCTGTCTGTAGGTTCCCAGGCTTTAGGCTTGTGGTTTCTTTTTTGTCGCTGGTACTGGACTTGGTTGTTATCTACACCACATGGGTGCCCGGCGGGTCCGTTGGCCAGTATATGAATGTGTAATTACTTAACTGTGTAACAGGCCAAATATGTGCTCTCCCTGGCAAGAGCACTTTGCTGTGATTGCGTCGTGACGTTGAAGTATGGGGACATAGGACATGTGTTTGCCTTATTCATATGTCCTCTTGATATATATTATTAATGAGACTTTATCGTTGGCTGGATCTTGGACACTATATTGGCTTTTGTAATTTGACCTTGATATTTTCTTTTTTGATTATGACGACTACTATCCACGTCGTAAACTCTGAGTATAATATATATATATATATATATATATATATATATATATATATATATATATATTCCTTTCTTGTATTAGGACCATTGGCCGTTATATTGGCATTTGGAATTTGGCAATATTGAAAGTGACTATTCGTTGCAATTTGGCCTTTTATAGTAGATATGGAGGTAATATGACCTACTGTACTTACTATAATAATTTCTGTATTCTGCCCCTCCGTATAACTCCTTGCCCATCGACTTGTATGTGGGTATGGTTTTGTGATATTAAAATATGGTGGTAATTAGTGTGTGCACGATACGAAGAAGCATGCACTGATCGCCTGTATTGTATTCTGTTCCCACCAGATTTTGGGCTAACCTTTGGGCCATTATATCTTGTAAGACTGTAGGACATTGGAATTGAATAGTTAAACAGTCCTTGTAACTTACGGTGAGATGTTTTTGTTTAAGTAATTTAAATTGTGTTTTAGTGGGGTGCCATCTGATTTACGCCTCTGACATTGCTCTGTTTATTGTTTGTTGGCTATGTACATTCCGGAGGAAATAAGTATTCATTTATGTATGCAACTTTTAGTCTTTGACATTGTCTTTATATTTTTTTACTAGAAATTAGTTTTCTAATCATGTTGATTGAACCTTGGAATATATTGGCCCACACATACATACTAATCGAACAGATTTTTGGATATTCGAGGTGAGACTCTCAGTTGGGTTTACGGTCGTTTTCATATTTTTTCACACTTTCACACTTTCTCATCTTTTTCGTCGTTTCATTCTTTCTCCTCCGTTTTCTGCTGTTCCCCTTTCCTTTCTAATATATTTGATATGGTTCTTTTTGTCTAATTTTTCCTGTGCATGGTATACAGTTTGCCGTGAGACGATAAATGCATTGCGCTTTCCTAATGAATTCCTGAGCATGAGGATTCTTTATCAAATGCAAACCATACGAAAAATCAATTTGCACATTATGCATCCATTTTAATGTGATTTCGTTTTATAAATGAAGAGGTACTGTGTGTGATAGTTTAATCGGAGTTGGTATTTGGTAATATCCATGGTATCTATCATGTGCAGATATATATCGTTTTATATGTGTATATAAATGTTGTGCATGGTTTGTCTTATGATTATTTTTGTGTGGATATATATGCATTATTCTGTGTATTTTGGTCTTCTTGTGCCGTTTTATGAAGGTAATGGATTCACGTGTCTAGTGTGTGTGTGTGTATGTGTATGTATGTATGTATATATATATATATATATATATATATATATACCGTATTTTCCGGCGTATAAGACGACTTTTTAACCCCTTAAAATGTTCTGGAAAGTTGGGGGTCGTCTTATACGCCGGGTACCAAATTTTACGGTATGTGTTCATGCGTTTTTACATAGTGCGGACTTCACCCGAAGGTGTCAGACCGCTTCTCAATAGAAAATGGTGCATTACAGGAAGAAAAAGTGACATGTGTGCAAGTAGAGGTACGATATAATATTGAAATAAATGGAGGGCACTCAAACACAAGAACTAATGTTACGTAGGTGATGGTGGCACTGTGGAAGCACTGTGCAAGTATCGATAGCAAATAAAAAGTAATAGGCAAATAGAACAAATGGTGCCGTGAATGACCAAAATCGCTATGCAGGACTGCGTTGGAAGTGGGGGTAGTCTTATACGGCGAGTATAGCATGAAACCTACATTTTATCATGAAAAGTAGGGGGTTGTCTTATACGCCGAGTCGTCTTATACGCCGGAAAATACGGTATATAATGTTGCATGTATCACATGTGATTTGTTTTTATCTGTGTATCTTTTCAGCCCTGACGAAGTTCCATTCGGAACAAAACTCGTTGGTTGATGCCCAATTTTAAAACTACTCCTACAATAAATGGAAGTTCATTGACTACTTTCAGGTGCACCTTCGTACAAATTTACTTATCTGGTTTCCAGCGGAGTGGAAGTGTGGCGAACTCCGGAAGCTGTTGCACGGACTCTCTAATTGTCTTTTCTAAATTTAGGAACTGAGGTGCTGAACCGTGTCAGCCGCATTTGGTTTTTCTATTCAGTCCGTTAGTTTTCCATTTTCTCTTTAAAGGCCGTTTTATTTATTTCTATCCCTCTTTATTTTTGTTTTAAAGCGTTAGATGTCCCCAAGATAATACTACATCCATCAGCAAATTGTGTGGAATTTTATTTTATTACATTTCTTTTATATATTTTTCTTTTAGCACACAAGAAAGGGAACATTTTTGTAATGTCTGTATCCACAAGTACATTATGTAACGCATTTTTAGGTCCCGACTCTAAGTGCGCATGCGCATTGAGCGGAGCAAGACTATAGGGGCTTAAACAGAGGTTTAACTAAACTGGCGATTTGATGCTGTACCCGTGCGCTTTTAGGTCAATGCGCAAGCGCATTGACCTAAAATGCGTGTGCACACCATCAAATAGCCAGCCATCTGTTAACCCAGCTTGGTGCCTCCAGCAGCTCTTGGGATCCGCTCCGCCCCCCTGCTGCATCAAAGGCTTTAATTTCGACAGGCCGTGTCACATTTCTCCCCCCCCCCCCTCCCCACAGCAATGCCAATTCTCTCGTTTTCGGCCTACCCCCCATCCCCCTCCTTCCTCTTCCCTCTTTCTTGTCACCTTTTTTGTTTGCTTCCTGTCACGATACACCCCCTTGCGCTCCCTCCCAGACCTCTTACATGCCTCTCTCCCCTCCTGTGTTGCTCTCTCTCGTCCGTTTTCTTCTCTCCCATCCTTCGCCGCTCTTTCTCCCTCAAGCTTGCACAGAATGGCGGTGGCGGTGGCTCCATTTCTGTCTGGTTTAATTCATGTGGGGCATGTACCTCTTTCCCGTTTTCGCAGCTGAATTATCTTTTCATTTGTCTTTTCACATCTCACTCTGAAGATTTCAGATCCAGTACAATCAAGTCCCTTGCACAAGGAGTGAATAGAAAATACAGATACTTTCCATTGAGGAAAATTAAATATCCATCAGCTGCTTAACCCTTTCGATGCTGATGACGAGCTCAGCTCGTCATGATGCACAGTTGAGCTGTGCTGATGACGAGCTGAGCTCGTCATGAAAAAAGTAAAATAGCAATTTCCAGCACAGGAGGGGAAAACACCTAGCAGCCAAGGTGTTAAAGTATGCCATAGACTGCACAGCTTCAGAATTCTTAGTCTGTGTGGCTCCTACAGTTCAGATTTTTCCTGACCTTTAAATCCTTCCAAAAGAGCATAACCAAAGCACTTGGAACATAAAGTTCAATAGGGGTGTTTGAAACTTTGGGAAAGTTACACTGAATTACATGAAACTTAACTCCGTCATTGAACGCTCTATTTTAGCATGAAGTGCAATTTTTGACACAAGGGCACATTTTCCACTGAAAAAAATAGCGCAAAAACACAAGTGCCACAAGCAACAGCTGCTTGCGTTCTGACCGTTCACATTGGTGCAGGGAGCTCAGTGTCAAAGCTTGCCTCAAACGACGTAGAATTCCGTGACGTACTGATATCATTTTGGGAATCTCCTGTCACAAGCATAATGTGAAAAGCCTGAAACTACAGGAATAACATTGTATTATTTAAATTTCGCTGGAGCATAGTTTTCATTGCAAGAGTGATAAATGTGTATAGAAGCTGCCACTCAGTTGAGGACAAGGTCTGGAAGCTGTGCGGGAGAGTAATACTGTGCAGGCCAGGGCTAAGCTATAGGCCGCCGTCTGTGTAATCTCCAGCCATCGCCATCTGTTCCCCCTCCCCAGCCGCCAGCACCTCCCCTCTCTCTCCCCGCACACAGCCTTACTCTCATTTCTCCTCCCCCTCCGCCACCACCTCCCCTCTCTCTACCTGCACACAGTTATCCCGCATGATGCTTCTACCCACATTGTAGTCGGTTGCTGCACATTTAATTAAACAATCAGGAATACATTTTGCCCACACACACGCAACCCCACACACACACAACCCCCCACACACAACCCCACTCACCCCCCACATACCCACCCCACCCCCACACACACCCACCAACAACATCACTATGCGCTACCACAGCATCACTGAACGCCACAGCATCACTCGCCACCACAACAACTGGCACTTCATGGGTTGCCTTGTCCTACAGCTAAGTTCGAACTGTTCTGAACTAGAGTCTCATAATTTTCCAGTAAAACTATCAAAGGGGTACTAACTTAATTTCGACATCATTATTGAAGTGCAGTTTATCTTGTCTTCCTCAGTACTTCGTACATCTCTCTAGAGAAGTGGCATAACGACCAGAGCTGCCATCTAAGTCACGTAAATACAAAACATGTTGCATCACAAATGCTATAGGTGTCTCATTTGCCTATAACTATTGGCATTGTAAATGACAAAGCTATCAATTTAGCTATTTTTGTAGCTAGGTCTTCTTCCTGGCTGTCTTTTTTTTTTTTTTTTTTTTTTTTTTTTTTTTACTTCTTAATATCCTTCTAAGCAGCCCATATCTAGTCCAATATCCTGCTCTTGATAGTAGTGTAAAGGCAATAACGCAGAGATGGTTTGCTCTGTGAATGAGCAACATCTGACCGATTTATTATGCCAAAAGAGGTCCTTGTCAATCACTCCGAAGTTGATGCCTGATTTGCTTCTGGACCTACATGTTCAAAGCAGAGGTGGAGCTCCTGATTGGAAACATTTTTCAGAGTCTAAATGCCTGAATACCTACACTTGTCATGGAATGCAGTCATGCAGAATTGAACAGGCATACTTGCTTTCAGAATTCAATGCCTGATTGGGCATCACCCATGTGCCTTTCTGAAAGCTTTTTCAAATACTTCATTCGGTTGAGCTGTTCTCTCTTTTTCTCAGAGCAGGAGTCAGTTTCTCAATTAGTACAATAGTATCAAGAAATGGCTACAGCCACTCAAGTGAGCTCTGAATAATTTGTTATGTTCATATGGTCCAGATAATCGTACACCTTCTTTGTCTCTGCTGTCTGACTAGAATAATTCCATATGACTTAAAATGTTTTACCTTTGTCTGACCAACTGAACTGCAGTGAAGTTCTTGTCGCTGTTCAGTGTCCCTTCTAGATTCTCAAGGGAGTCAGGGAGACCTGCTGAGTTCCACCTCAGACTCAACAAACCTAGCATAGGAGTCAAAGTGCTTGCAGTGTTACTGGACAGCAGCAAAACACAAATTGCAGTGGGTACTGCAAGTGTTGGTTGTTATTTGTGGTTTAATTTCATGGGCTTCCGCACGGCGTTGCAGGTAGCTTCGCTCTCTGGTGCCAGCCATGTAGAAAATTTGAGTAGTACAGCAGGAATGATTCAGCTTGACAAAAGGCTTCCAGAATGACTCCCCAACAAGGTTCATGATGTGCGCTAAGCTAGTGATGTGTATTGATATGATATAGTGATACTTCAACACAGTGGTATGTGCCTTGACCATCTGCGCAACATTCTGTGTTAATTGAAATAACATTCTGAACGGCCATATTGTATTCTGTGATGACCCTCCTTATGGCTTGCGCTCTAGTCCCATGGTTGCGCTGTGGAATGAACACAATCTGTGTGGTGGGTTTGGATTTGATAGCCTCCCTATGTTGAGACCACAGCAGATTGAAAATTCAGTACTCTGTGTCCCTTGGCAGTAGGCGTTTCAGCTAATATGACACTGTTCTTTCTAATTTGCAGCTGCCTTTCATTTCATGCTTAGCTATTTATCTTTCTGGGAGATAAAGTTCTCGACACTGATTACTTTCTCGGACTGCTCCACGATTTCATACTCTGTCATTGAGGAATCTGCACAGCACATGGTGGTCACTTTTGCTAAATGGAATGCTAAGCGTGGTACAGACGTTGACCTACTCGCTTATTATTTAAGTTTGATGAGATGGCAGCTATATACTTTGTGAAAAGGTAGTTTGAAGTAGTCTGGTGGGTACGTTTTGGGGAAGAGTGGAGATTTGCAGCACCAGCACACCAATTCATTTGATTTGGGTTCATACATGCATACTTTCAAACATGGTCCACTGTCACATTGCATAAAGAGCATAACATCGCACCTCAATCTGTATACATCACGTCACTGCAATCTCTGGTTTGCTTTTGACTTATTTGGAAAGTGATTGAGTCTTCACAGGGTACATTGCCTTTTCCATTGTGCCTTCAGTATGGTTGCTGGATGCTCCTTAGAGCCCAAAGTATTTTGCAGTCGGGTGACACTTGTCTGATCCCAGTAAGTCAGTTAGAGTCCTCCTTGGGGGTGTGTTACACAATCACTGGGCTGATCTGCAAATATAATGAACCTTGCTTCACTTACTCGAAAGGGGAAACAAATAAATGCAATCGGAGAACAAAGCAAAGACACATGTTTAAGAAAAATATAATTTCATTATTGGGGAGAGGGGTTGGCCTAACGTCTTGGGCAGTCGACCTCGAATCTGGGGAACTGGGTTCGAGTCTCGGCAATGACGCTGACCATCCTGTGATTCTGGGCAAATCACCAATTCTCCCTGTGCCTAACAAAAATTAATGTGTCCTTATGTAATGCAACTTGTGCTATGAAAAGCGCTCTGATACCCGATTCGGGACATGTTCATGCTATATCAAACTCTGTAAAATAAAAAAATAATACACTAAACTATGTCTTAAGCACTTGCAAGTACAGAAACAGGAACTGGCTTGAAACGAAATGTTAGTGGAAAATTGAAATCTTTGCAAATGCTGATGTGCAAATGCAGTTTAAAAACTGAAGTCCATGCCAAACAAAGAAAACTTGAAACCCTTTGTTGCAAAGTTGTGGTGGCAGAGTTTAAATACAGAAAGAAAGCCAGAAGTCCTATGTAGTTATATGGCTCGCATTTCAGATCTATCTATGTAATTTTCTGTCTTCCGTGGGGTTGCAGTGCACTGTAATGGACTAGTCCGCAAATATATTGACTGTTACTTCACATACTCCAAAAAAGGAAAACAATCAGAACAATGTCAGAGGTGTTGGTCTTTCCCAGTATTTACACAAAGCAAATTCGATTTATATAGAGCTTACTACACCTGAGGATGCGTTAAAATAATTTAAGTACCACTATTTTTTTCTTATATAGCCCTACTCATCCCAATGCACGGTGTCGGAGCGCTTCACATCAACACATGCATATTACATGTACAATAAATTATATACGTTTGTAAATGAATGTACAGGATGTGTTACATAAAACTGGGGGGCTGCAAGGTGTAGAAGTCACATATCCTCTTCCATCGCTCACAGTACTATTAGCCTTGCAATGATCTCAAATGTACACATGATAGACCTGCTGAACATATATGCGCGGGCTTTAGATATGCCGTCACTTCTTGTGATGCCACTTCCTGTAAAGTCGTGGCTTGTGATGCCACTTTCTATGATTTCAGTTCCTGTGATGTTGTGTGCCGTGATGTTGCGTGCCATGATGTTGCGCGCCTTGATCTCGCACTTCTTGAGGTCACTTGCAGGGGGCAGGCATGACAATATTTTTTTACCCACCAAGCCACCCCAGGTAGATGCCAGCCATATAAAAGCACAAAGAAACAAGCATTAACAATGCAATGGTCTCGGCATCATTAAAGGTAGAGCTATTGGCATTGCTCATGACATTTCTTTTTTTTATTTTAAATCATCAATGGCATTGTCATTTACAATGCCAATAGCTACACCCTACACAGAGCCACCCTCACAGACACACTCAACAGCACTCTGCACTCTACAGCTCACAGCACGCAGCACTCTACAGCACGCAGCACTCTACAGCATGCAGCACTCTACAGCATGCAGCACTCTACAGCACGCAGCACTCTACAGCACGCAGCACTCTACAGCACGCAGCGCTCTACAGCACGCAGCGCTCTACAGCACGCAGCGCTCTACAGCACGCAGCGCACTACAGCACGCAGCGCTCTACAGCACGCAGCACTCTGCGCTCGACAGCACGCAGCACTCTGCGCTCGACAGCACGCAGCACTCTGCGCTCGACAGCACGCAGCACTCTGCGCTCGACAGCACGCAGCACTCTGCGCTCGACAGCACACAGCACTCTGCGCTCGACAGCACACAGCACTCTGCGCTCGACAGCACACAGCACTCTGCGCTCGACAGCACACAGCACTCTGCGCTCGACAGCACACAGCACTCTGCGCTCGACAGCACACAGCACTCTGCGCTCGACAGCACTCTGTGCTCGACAGCACTCTGCGCTCGACAGCACTCTGCGCTCGACAGCACTCTGCGCTCGACAGCACTCTGCGCTCGACAGCACTCTGCGCTCGACAGCACTCTGCGCTCGACAGCACTCTGCGCTCGACAGCACTCTGCGCTCGACAGCACTCTGCGCTCGACAGCACTCTGCGCTCTGCACTCTACAGCATACAGCACTCTGCACTCTACAGCATACAGCACTCTGCACTCTACAGCATACAGCACTCTACATCACACAACAACACTCTGCACTCTACAGCACACAACAACACTCTGCACTCTACAGCACACAACAACACTCTGCACTCTACAGCACACAACAACACTCTGCACTCTACAGCACACAGCACTCTACAGCACACAACACTCTACAGTGTGTGTGTGGTGTGTGTGGTGTATGTGTGTGTGGTGTGTGTGTGTGTGTGGTCTTGTGTGTGGTGTTTTGTATGTGTGTGGTGGACTTAGTTTGAGTGTTCGTTTCCTGCACACTCACACACTGCCCCTACACATTCACACACTGCTCACCCTGCACACTCACACTGTTCACCCTGCACACTCACACACTGCAGTCACTGTCACTCTGCAGTCACTGTCACTCTGCAGTCACTGTCACTCTGCAGTCACTGTCACTCTGCAGTCACTGTCACTCTGCAGTCACTGTCACTCTGCAGTCACACTCACTCTGCAGTCACACTCACTCTGCAGTCACTGTCACTCTGCAGTCACACTCACTCTGCAGTCACACCCACTCTGCACTCACTGTCACTCTACACTCACTGCACTCTACACTCACTGCACTCTACACTCACTGCACTCTACACTCACTGCACTCTACACTCACTGTCACTCTACACTCACTGTCACTCTACACTCACTGTCACTCTACACTCACTGTCACTCTACACTCACTGTCACTCTACACTCACTGTCACTCTACACTCACTGTCACTCTACACTCACTGTCACTCTACACTCACTGTCACTCTACACTCACTGTCACTCTACACTCACTGTCACTCTACACTCACTGTCACTCTACACTCACTGTCACTCTACACTCACTGTCACTCTACACTCACTGTCACTCTACACTCACTGTCACTCTACACTCACTGTCACTCTACACTCACTGTCACTCTACACTCACTGTCACTCTACACTCACTGTCACTCTACACTCACTGTCACTCTACACTCACTGTCACTCTACACTCACTGTCACTCTACACTCACTGTCACTCTACACTCACTGTCACTCTACACTCACTGTCACTCTACACTCACTGTCACTCTACACTCACTGTCACTCTACACTCACTGTCACTCTACACTCACTGTCACTCTACACTCACTGTCACTCTACACTCACTGTCACTCTACACTCACTGTCACTCTACACTCACTGTCACTCTACACTCACTGTCACTCTACACTCACTGTCACTCTACACTCACTGTCACTCTACACTCACTGTCACTCTACACTCACTGTCACTCTACACTCACTGTCACTCTACACTCACTGTCACTCTACACTCTGTCACTCTACACTCTACTGTCACTCTGCACTCACTGCCGCTCTCGCACTCACTCTGCACTCACTGTCGCTCTTGCACTCACTGCACTCACTGTCACTCTCGCCAAGTGCCAGGAAACAATATGCCAACAGACATGAAGGCCTCAATGCGCCTTTACACGTCACTGAAAGCATGCATTTTGTGGGCTGTTTGTGAGGCTGCCTTTAAACACGTGGCAGGAAAGTCAACAACTGTCCATATGGGGTTAGTGAATAGGGGACTCTCTGCCACAGGTATCACACGAAATCCACGGTATTTCCTCATCTTTTTATTTTATTTTTAATTTATTTTACGCAACCAGTGATGCTTCTCTGTATCCCAAAATGTACGAAACTTCAAATATTCGTTGCAATAAAAATATAGTTTACATATCTTCCCCATAGACAATACATGTGATTTAATTTCACTGTCATTATACGTCAGCACGCTATATCAGCAAAATGATTGTCTATATGTATGTTTCATAATTATTGTGTATGTATTTGTATTTTAATGCCCCTTGTACGCCCAGCGGTATTTCTGCTGCAGGCACGCTCCATTAAGCTAAAACATTTGACCTCTGATCTTTAAGCACACTCCCCGTCACCCACCACACCACTATAATGACTGTTACTATTAACACCACTACCACTGCTAGGAGATAATGCTATTATTTTCATGTTTCCATCACCGCTGTTAGAAAGATCTTTATTATTATTATTGTAATTTTTAATGAAAATAATTCTCATGTTGCTAGTTATTTTTGAAATAATGTAGGCGGTAGTTATTTTTGTAATAATGTAGGCGGTTGTGCAAAGCAGCTTACACCGAATACCACAAACGTGGTCTGCCAGCTCCCGGCAGCGGCTCTCTCCCAGGCGGCGGCTCCAGCGGCGGGGTCCTCTCCTCCTCTTGGGGACTCCTGCTCCCCGCTGGACCACCGGGGCTCCCAGCAGCTCACGGGAGCCCCGGGCAGCATGCGGCCATCTTCTCTGCCGGCTCCTCTCCTCAGGTGGCGCCTCGCAATCTCCTCGGGCCGGCAGCCAATCCCAGCGCGGCCCGGGGAGTGACGTCACTAGGGAATCCCGGGCCGGCAGCCAATGAGAGCGCGGCCCGGGAAATGAGTTCACGGGGTGTCCCGCAGTCCCGCCCCCGGCCTGCCTGACTTCCTGGTCGCGGCCGGGCGGCAGCGGGGACAATTTCGCGCACTTTGCGGGGCAAATGCCGGGTGGGCACCGGCTTCAATTAAACTGTAAAGCGAGGTGGCCACTCGCTCGGGAGCCACAACGACTGTAACAATGCCGCTATCTGCCGCCATTGACCTCGGGGAGGCAGGATGAGACGACCGATGTTGGGAAGCGAGCTGCAAAATGGCGGATAAAAGCTCCACTTTTTTTCGGACTTGGGGGCGTGTTCTTGCTGTTCAAGGAGGCGTGGAAAGAACAGCAAGGAACACACCCCCAAATCCGAAAAAGACAGAGCCTATTCTGAGAGACAGCTCTCTCCTCCAATGGCTGGCCTCCATTTAGGAAGCCAGCCAATGGAGAAAGAGCAAAAAGAGGGAGGGATAAATGCAGCACTCTAAGAATCATTAAATCTCCGACTTCCGGTTTCTGCCTTACAGCAGAACCGATAGTCCTCGACCTAAAAAACGGGGTATGAAACCAGGTCTTCCTCACTCAATCTGTCTTCTTTTTCAAGCTCCATCATTCCTCGACCTCTTGACACGCCTGCCCCCTATCCCAACTTCGATCTTTCGCCCCTTCATTCCATCTACCCTCTCCTTCTCTATTGACGGTTCTCTCACACCACCGTGAAAGTGCCTGAAGATATTAATTTTGCTGATTTACATATGCAGCCTTTTCTGAAATTTCCCGAGCTAAGAGCCTGTACACCAGAAGACATATTTCCAATTTCTGCATGAAATATAAACATGTTGCATTCTGTGGAAATAATTCCTCGTTTCCATATTCTTACTGGAAAACGTGCCTAAAACCTCGACGTTTCCTGTCTTTGTTCAAGGCTGTACATCCAGTTCACAAATAATGAACACACTGTGACGGATTAGATGTGGCTTAATTTGCCTTGGTTTCTACGAGGACTTCTTTGTTCATTAAAACCATTTGTGAATCCTGCTGTTACCCATTGGCGACCTAGATAAATAGTTTAGATGTAAGATAGCAATGCTCCTACTTAAGTGTGTCTTTAGAGCATTCAGCAAAATTGTACGTCACGAAGGCATGTGGGAATATGACGATAAGGTATTAGGCGGTGTTATAAATATTCCTTCCACTTCCGCATACCCCAAAGGTGTTCCCTACTATGTTCTGAACACAGTCAGGGCACACAAGCCGTCAAAGCGTTTAACTGTAAACCAATTGTGTGATCTTGAGCAGATACCATCACCCTCCCCATTCCTCCACTTTGGCTCGGTCTCCATACCTAGCGAATGGGGAATCCTTATGAACAGGATGTGTAGTGTTAATAGCATTCACACACGCTGAGAAGGCATCCGCTTCACAGAGCTGTGCTTAAGGTGCTACCTATGCTCTTAGAATTGAAAGACTGTCGAGGCGCTTGTCGACTAAAGCGTTCTAGCTGCTGACATGCCATTTCTTGTTTGTAAACCGCACCCCCAGCTGCCCCTGTGTGCTACGAAACGCTTGCTGACAAAGTACACTTCCAGGATGTAGGCTGCCTACAAGCTTTGATTCAGTCTCCCCAGCAGGCGTAAGTGCTTTACTACGCATTCCTGCTTTCTTCTCCTCTTCTGACCAGCGCTTAGGGACAGCCTGTGATGTTTCGGAAAGCAGGACATGGTTTCACACGGCGAGGAACTCTTTAGTTCCCTTATCATTTCACGGTTCGCTTGGAGGGGGCGGCGGGGTTGGCTTCTCTTCTTCCCGTATCAGACGTTTAGTTTCAGCTCACTGAAAAACGTGCAAACCCTCTGCTGGGAGCAGAAGGGTTGAGTTATTCCAAAGATAGAGAAAAATACTCGTAAACTTTTCGTCTCTCTCTTCCACCCCCACCACCGGTTCCGGCAAGAGCTAGGGTTGGCAGGGATGGAGGCAGAGAGTCACTCCAGGGTTCATAGGACTAGGTGGACAGGTAGGGGGCGCAGCGTTGTTTTTAGCTGCAAGTGCAGAGAGCTGTTAGTGTGTGAGACATGCATGAGCTGCGGGTCATTCAGTGCACGACCGAAAGCCACGCTGGAGAGAGAGAGAAAGAGAGACCAATGCTGACTCCACAAATGTGCCCTCATATCGATATATCATTTTAAATAAAAGTGCACAAAAGCCCATGCTACAAAACCTGCACTATGATATGCACAATAAACGCGGTCTACATTTGTCTGCTGTCGTGAATGAAATAGGGTTGTGCTTTGTCTACTCTGGAGTAGGTTTACTGTACAGGAGGTCCACGTTGCGTAGGATATGCACAATAAATGTGGTCCATGGTGTGTCTGCTGTCGGGGAAATGAGCATCTGAAAATACTCTGCACGTTAAAGTGACGAGCGTCTGCTTTTTAGCTTGTGTTTGGTAACATGGAAAAAAAATTGTTTTTGTTTTTTTTTTACTTTCCCTAAGAGATCACTTTTCAACCAGCATGAAGTTAAAACCCACTGGAAAAAAAGAAGCGATTTTGAGAAGAAAATGTTGTTTCTTTTTTTATTCGTTCACAGATGAAAGCCCCAAAGGCATGAGAAAAGGCTGCCTATATTTATATACAAGCGCGGTCTCGAAAGTGAAAGAGGACCGGGCTGCAGCCGGAGCATGGGAATCTCTTGTCTTTATGCGGCCATGTGTTTCTAAACACATGGCCCCATAAAGATAAGAAAGTGTTTTGCAACAGCAGCAAAGCAGGGGAGCCAGTCTGGCTCGCAGGTCAAAGGGTGTCTACAGAAAAGTCATTTCCAATGGCAGGCTACTGTTTAGCATAAACGGTGACACTAGCCAATGGAGACGAGGGGCGGGGCTTCAAGCCTTCTTAAAGTCCTCAGTCACAATAAATCTCGCCAAGGCGAGACCTAAAAAGTGACCGTTTAGAACAAAAATCAGTGTTCAATTGAGTCTTTTCAAACGGGGCTATACACGCAGTTTGAAAACAGGAACAGTCAATTACAAACAAAGAAAAGTTTGAAACCAAGCTGCACGAGCAGAGTACAGGAACACATTGGTTGTAGAATAGAAACTTTTTGAAACTCAATTTATAGAAATGCTTTTTTAAACACAAACTTTTTGAAAGGCAACACCAAAAACTGGAGTAGGAAAAGGATGAAACATGAATAAATAGACTCCAAAATTGGGACCAGGTAAAAAAGGCAAGAAAAAAAACACTCGTATTAACCATTTGCACGTAAAATACATTTTAGCAAAGAGTCAAAATATCTTGACAGTTTTAGGATTCAGCAAGCAGCGCTAGATGGTGACGCCTTTTTTTGGAGGTAGAAATAGACAAGGAGCTGCAGCTATTTAATCTGCGTGTTGAAATGCATCCATAAATGAGCATTTTTGGGTAACATAAAAGGAATCGTTTTATAAAGCTTCCCATTTAAAGATCACAAAGTCGGAAATATACAAAAACTAGAATGGTCTGATTTGCGAACGTTCCTGCTCTAATAGCAGATGGAGGTAAACATCTCCGCTTGACATGCACGCATAAATGGCTTGATTTTCTTCCTATAACTAAAAGTAAAACATGTGGACATTGCACAGCCGTGAGGACATGTTATGTGGAGACTTCCACAAAACATGGAATCCTTGTTAGATTTTAAGCTGTGTAACTACTAGTCTGGTTCCATTCTTAACTGAGCATTCTGTATTGATTATATATTTACATAATCACTCAATACGCTGCTTACTATAATGTTTCATGATATACTTACTTGCTTATTCTGCTGTTTTCTTTTTTCTTTTTATTTGGATACAATACTTCCTGTGTATGTACTTTATGAAAACGTGAATATTTTCATAGTCCACTGGGCCAGCACAGTTCTGCTGGAATTTGTCTTTTGAGTGCACTCTTCCGAATTGAACAGTACAGTATGAAAAGTACATGAGCAAAGTGCTTTTGTGAAGAGATAATGATGCCCTGTCACGTATGTGTGTGCTTGATATAATAATTTCTACATATCTAAAACATGCTCGAATTTGGGGCATAGTGAGTAAATGTGACCTGTCCAGGAGTTTATATGTGCAAAATTTAAAGCGTGGATGGAAATAATATATGATCATATGAAGCAGTCTTATTTCCCTCAGTGCTATCAGTTATTTTACCTTCTAAAATGGCTTGCACACACAGTGGACATGTCAAATTGCTCTACACAACGGGATTTTGCCATACCAATTCAACGCCATTTTTTCCCCGTTTTCTATCCATTTTTAGTGGGTTTTATTAAAATTACATTATCATCGGTGGTCATTACCACCCGCTAATAAGAATATTGTTCAGTTTCTACTTGCATACTTCTTTTGGATGAGTTTTGAGACAATCGCCCCAACTCACCATTTTAACTCCCAAGACTGTATTAACACCCAAATTCAAACTTCTCCCACTTAGCTCCTCCAGTAATTACATTCCCGTTCTTCCTTGCCCAACCAAAGCACACACGACTTTCCAGCATGACTTACATAACCTTTGTACACCTCTTCCTTCTTGATTTCCTATTAGACCAGTATCATGAAACTGAGGTTCTGCGTGCTTGTATTCTAGTATGTTAAGTATTCCTTCTTCTAAGACAAGTGGACCCTTGAAAGGTTTATCAAGAAATCGATCTATAGGTTCCAGGCTTCCCTGTAGTAAACTGTGCCATCTTCTCCATCCCAGAAAGTGACAGTCTTTCTAACTAGCTTACTTGGAGTAGTAACTGAGTAATGTACCCAACAATGCTGGTTTGATTGGCCTCGGTTATGATTACACCTAAAATGATCTTCCCCTGTCTGGAATCTGGTGGGTACATCTGTCCTGGTGGGAAATGCCAAAATAATGATTTGAATATTATTACTGCATCTGTTCAAATACAACTGAATTATTCTTGAGGAAAAAAAGCGACTTGGCGATGGCCCATCAAAAGCTTTGCATACGAAAGTACCACTGCTACCTTTCAAGATGGCATCCTAGCCCTGTGGGGATGTACAGGTGGGACTCTTGAAGCTTAGTTTTTTTTACATATGGAAAGTGAAAGTATGGGCACCAGGAATTAAACAGAAGAGCAACACTGTTATCCTAGTTCAAATGCATGTTGTTATAGAATGGCGTTTTGAAGAATTGATTTACCCATCGTGACTTTGTTTTAGTAAGAATTAAAGATGCATTTTAGAAATATCATTTACACAGCGAAAGCCTCTTCTTTAAAGTGATTTATTTTGGTCATGGATTGTGTAACTGCTGTGTCTGAGGGAAGCCTACACTCTCCCTGTTAAGTATGTGTTGGTGCTTGAGAGAACCTTTGACCTGTACAAAGGCCAAAGCCTCTAGCTCAATGCTTCTTTTCGCTTCAGGCCTTGAAACAGAGGTGCAGAGGAGAAAAGAAGGGCGCCTGGAAGGCAGTGAGCCTGGGATGCTCTGCAAGTTGCAATTTGACTCTAGGTATTTCCGGCCCTGGCAATGCTGCTTGTACATGATTGAGCGCCCCTCGCCTGCTTCATTAAGTTCAGGCTTGTTGAGTTTGAGCAGTGGTAGTTAGTGCAGTAGTATTGAGCACCAGTACATGCCAAACTTTGTTTTCAAAAAGATTGTAGTCTGCTGTGAGTGCCCTATTACTGGAAACGGTAGCCTCCAACAGTTGTTTCTTAAGATAAATCTATTAGCATACTACGTTGTAAAGCATGTGAAAAGAAAGCAACGGGCTGCTGGAAAAGATTTTCTTTTATTTGAACATGTTCAGATTTGTGGTTGTGCACAGCTTTTAATTGAACTATTTGTTTTGGCTCAATATCACCAAAACTGAAGTACAAGTGCAATTGTCAGTAATAGTTTGCGCTCCTTGGGCCTTGATAGGGGATACACGTACAAAAATCTGAGGGGATGCTCTTGAATAACAAATTACAACAGATTGTTTGCCACATTTTTGGCTTTTTTAAAAGGCCTATTTCATATAGAACTACATGCGCCTGGAAGTTTCTTGAGGGCAGTGTGAGCAATGGGCAAACATAAGGTGATTACAAAGCATCTTGTCGTGGTTGATATCTGTATCTTGCTCTGAGGATAGGATGGTTAGAGGCTGAACCTAGTATCGGAAGTTCGCCTGAAAAAGTTGATTAGATGCATTAGTTCAGCTCGGGACCGGCCACGTTACTTAAAAAGTTCATCCTACGGTGCATACTAATGAGGGGTTTTAGCACATATGTATACTATATTGCAAGTGGGCATGATTTTTTTTTTTTTTAAATTATATTTTTATTGCAGAGTTATAAACAGCAGGAAAAAAGTAAACAGCCAGTGCACTTGTGGGCCCCACCCGTCCAATAACAGTTCACAGTTGTACACAGCCATTCAGCCCGCATCCCGGATGCCGGGCGGCATATCAGATCGCTCTAGAGGAGCACAACACAGTGTACGTCCCATTGGGACCCTGGCGTAAGGTCGTTTTACGTATCTGCTTTTACCCCCCCACCCGCAACAACATTCCCGTCAGCCATCCCCGTGGTATCAACGTAATTGCCCCCGTCGGGGCCTGCTCTAGGCTATTCGGCCTTCGTGCCAGGCCGTCCCACCCAATCAGTCCGCCCGCTACTCAATACCCCCCGTCCCAGTGGGTCGAGGCCTCCAACAGCAACCCTCCAATGGCTTCCGGCCCCCCCAAGCCCCCCTACAACTAACCCCCCAACGCCCCCCCCCTGGCAACTGCTAAGGTGTGTACTTCGCTCTACCGAACTGGATGGTTCCATTACAGTGCGTAATGACATACTTCTGTGTTCGCCCCGCGGTGTCCAGCAGCTTAGTCCTCGCCGTCCTCATCCTCAACCAAAGCATCACGCAGAGCCTGTACCACTAACTCCCAAGCACGCGCCGCATCCAGAGCCATCTCATTCCCCAACTTCACTGCTTGCTTCATCCGGAGCACGCTCTCGCAGTCAGACCATCGCAACAACTCACTCTTCCATCTACGCAATGAGGGACCCCCCCTGGCCTTCCAGTGCCACGATATTTCCCTTTGAGCCAATATCAGACCCAGATCTATGAATTTACTGGTCACCTTGGTGTGCTTAGTATGCGGGAACCAGAGCAATAGACACGTCGCCATGTCGAATTCTACCTCCCTGTCAGTCACTTCATTCAGGAGTTCCCCTACCTCCGCCCAATAAGTTCCTAGTTGTGGACACCCCCAAAACAAGTGGTCCATGTCCGCCCCTAGGGACGAGCACCGGGGGCAACAGGCATCCGGCACCCGAAAGTGCCGCTGTAGTTTCTCTGGAGTTAGATAGGCCCTATGGAGCACATAAAAATGGACCTGCTGAAAGCGCGCGTTCCTGGTGCCCTTCCACGTGCGTCGCAGGATATGGCCCCATGCCGTGTCCGGTATGGGCCGGCCAACGCTCCCCTCCCATTTAGCTTTGAGCCCATGGAGTGGTTCCAGCCCGTCGTTCAGCATCCTATTATGGAGGCACGTGACAGCTTTGAATGTACCAGCCGCCATCACCACATATTGGCATGCCATAGTCGTCGCAGGTTCCAGGAGCCCCTCTTTCCAGTGCTTTTGCATGGCAGCCACTACAGCCGCATGTAGTAGGAAGCCCCCCTCAGGCAGTCCGAACTGGTCCCGGAGCACGTCGAACGGTGCCAACGCCCCATCAATATAAAAGTCACCCACCACCTGCAGCCCCGCGTCCTCCCAATCCATCAACGGGGACCAATCCCCTCCGTGCGGCAAAGCCGTCAACATCCCGATCGGAATCTCCGGGGCATAAGGCCGCGATGCCCTCGCTCTCCGGAGGCTCCTCTGCCAGCACAGCCGGAGCGTCCGCTCCTCCATGGTGAGGGCCCGTAATTCGAGCCGTTGCTGCATAATGATGTACGACAGCACGTGGCGCTGTATCCCCCGACCCCGGTCTTCCTCCGGCCCCCGGAACACCCTGGCTACGTTCTGCGTAAGGACCTGCAACTGCGCCGCTAAATAATACAGCTCCAGGTCGGGCACGGCCATGCCCCCCTCCAGCTTGGGGCGAAGTAGCGTACTCAAGGCTATCCTGCGACGGCCATGCCCCCACAGAAAGCCAATGATCATTGACCGCAGTTCCCTAAACACCCCCTGGGGAATCCAGACAGGTAGCGTTCGGAAATAATAAAGGAAGCGGGGGAGCGCCACCATTTTCAACAATGCTATCCTGCCCAGAACTGTCAGCGGGAGGGTCGACCAGAAAGACAAGCTACCCCGCAGTGACCGGACACAACGGCCAATGTTACCCTCCAAAAGGTCAGTAGCCGAGTGGTAGATGCGGACACCCAAGTAGGTGATGCAAGAGGGTTCCCACGCCACACCCAGGTCGCTGCTAGGGGCTGGCGATCCCGCTCTCAGCGGAAACACGCAGGTCTTCGCCCAATTGACCTTAAGGCCCGACAGTTGGCCGAACTCGGACAGCAGATCCATCGCTCCAACCAGTGCCCCCGAAGTGTCAGCTAGGTACAGGAGCAGGTCATCCGCATAGAGCGATATATAATGCCATTGCCCATCACTCACCATTCCCGCGTATCGGTCGCCTGACCTCGCATGGACCGCCAAGGGTTCCATCGCCAGGGCAAACAACAGAGGGGAGAGAGAGCATCCCTGTCGTGTTCCCCTGCCCACCGGATACGCGGCAGATACCAAGCCGCCCAACCGAACTCTCGCCGTCGCCGAATTATACAAGACCCTCGTCCACCTCCGAAACCCATCGCCCATGCCAAACCGCTCCAGCACTCCATCCAAGAAAGGCCATTCCAAACTATCGAAGGCCTTCTCGATATCCACGGACAGAACCGCCGGCGATCCCTCTCCATCCAAGATGGCGTCCATTATTCCCACCAGGCGGCGGATATTCATCGCCGTGCTCCTCGTGGGTATAAACCCGGCCTGATCCCTGTGCACCAGGCCCGTCATGTGCGGGGCTAGTCTAGTGGCTAGGATGCGACTCAGGATCTTATAGTCCACCGTTAGCATGGACAGCGGGCGATAAGATCTCACGTCCGCGGCATCCCGGCCGGGCTTGAGGAGTGGCACTATCAAGGCATGGAGGCAGGCAACGCCCCCTTCTCGAAGGCCTCCGTATACACCACCAGCAGCCTGGGCGCCAGAGCGTCTACATAGTGCTGATAAAACTCGATTGGGAGTCCGTCCACCCCGGGCGTCTTATTACGGGCCATATGTTTGATAGCCACTCGAATTTCCGTTAGCGTGATCGGGCTACCCAGGTCCTTCGCGTCGTCCTCGTCCAAGACCGGAAGCGGCCTCTCTCCCAGGTACTCCACGATGTCCTGGACCCCCACTCCCAGCTGACTCCGGTACAATTCCTCATAGTAACCCCTAAAGCGGTCCAATACAGCTGCCTGGGAGTACACCATCTCTCCCCGCGCGTCAATAATGCTGAGGATCGGGCAACCCCTAAGTTCCGGGCTAGCTAATCTGGCTAAGAGGGTACCCACCTTGTCCCTTTCTGCGTGTGCCCTGATAATGTACTGCCTATAATCATAGCATCGCAAACGTTCCGTCTCCGCGGCCACCGCTTCCTTCGCTTCCAATAACTGGGCCTGTAGATCTGGCCTAGTGGGCCTGCGGCACTCCAGGTCCCTCAAAGCTTCCTCCGCTTTCATTAAGTCATTCAGCACAGTCGTTCGAGCATTCGAGAACCTGCCCAAGCACACCCCTCTCACCACCACTTTCATTGCATCCCATTCAACAGACCTGCTCGTCGCCGTTCCTTCGTTCACACCGAAATAACTATCAATGCCCTGCCGGACCGCATCGTCGAATACAGAATCCTCTAGCGTCTCCGGGCGAAGCCGCCATGTTGGTATTGCTGAGCGCTCCCGCTGCCATTGGATATGCACTAACAGGGGGTTATGATCGGATATCGTCCTAGCAAGGTACTCAGCATGGGTAATCAATGGGGCTAGGGAGCTCCCGCAAAGCACCGAATCAATCCTGACATGTAAATCATGTAGAGCGGAATAAAAGGAGTAATCCCTGGTTCCCCTGTGCCTCTCCCTCCAGACATCCAGCAACCCCCACCGTTCTTGCCAGTCCTTCCTGTGCGCGGCCAGCCTGCGCACAGGAGTCTACTAGGGGGGGATGGGACCTATCCAGAGCCACATCCGTAATCGAATTGAAGTCCCCTCCTAGCACTATCGGGCCCGCCAGGAAAGAGGCCAAGGACCCCGAGAGGCTATCAAAGTATCGGCCTTGGTCAGAGTTCGGTGCATAAACACAACATAAAACCACATCCCGTCCATACAGTCTCCCTTCCACCGCTACAAACCTGCCATCCGAATCTATTACCTGATTCAGCACCTGAAAGGGTATCCCCGCCCTCACCCAGATCAAGACCCCCCTGGCATACGCTGAGTAAGTGGTGCCAAAAACCTGGCCCGCCACCTTTTCTGCAAGGCAGCGCACTCTTTTTTGGTGAGGTGAGTCTCCTGGAGCATAGCTATCTGAACCCCCCTGCGTACCAGGTATGCATGTACTTTGTGGCGTTTCACCATAGTCCGCAGCCCCCGGACATTCCACGTCAGGCATTTCAAATTAGGTAATGTCCCCATACCAAGTCCGTACAGTCCGAATTAAACTCCAACGGTCCATGACCCCCCCAATGCAGTTGCCCCCCCCAAACAACCCCAAAACTGAAACATTCCCCAAACCCCACTCCCCAGGACAGAGCACACGAACCCAATGGCCGCCCCCATCCAAACCTTGATCCAACTTCTCGCACACTTACCCTGTGGTCTCCACCACAGTCGACCTTAAGGGCCTAGGGGGGGTGAGTCGCCGCCGACCCCAGCTAGCGGAGCCCGCGTCCCGCCCTTCATCCCCTCTGATACACTCAGCTCCCCCACCCGGCAACCCGCCCTCCAGCAACAGGATATCACCCTACCATGAAGTCCCGGTCTAGGCCAAAGTCTATCTTAGCCGCAGAAAATATTATCCGAGGTCTGTGGGGTCACTGTCGGCCCCTTCTGGCTCTCTGCCTCCGAAAGTTCCTCTACTGTTCTGCTGCCTTCTCCTCCCGAGTCCGTTTCGGCCCGTTCACTGTTCTGTTGCGACCCTGTAATGGCCGCCGTCGCTGCGAGTGCATCCCTCTTCTCCGCCGCCATTTGAGCCTCCCGCTTCTCCCGCTGGCGCCTGTTGCGGGACCTGATGCGTTGTGACTGCCGCACCCGGGGCTGCTTGGGCTGGTCTCGCCTACTTTATTGTGTCCTGTCCGTCCCAGCTCTGTACGATTCAAGCCAGTGCCAAACTTCGTCCGGAGTGAGGAAAAAGTGCGTGGTGCCATCCATGATAATCCGCAGCTTGGCCGGGTAGAGCAAGGAGTACTGAATGCCTTCCTCCCTGAGCTCCTTCTTCACAGCCAGGAACGATGCCCTGTCCTTCTGGACCGCCTGCGTATAGTCCGGAAAGATCGTTACCTTGCTGTTCTCCACCCCATAAGGGCCCGACATCCTGGCCCGCTGGATGAGGAGGTCTCGGTCTTTGTAGTGGAGGAGCCGCACCACCATTGGTCGGGGGGGGCGGCCAAGCCCCGGCGGGCGAGCGGGCACCCGGTGAGCTCGCTCCAGAGTGAAAAAAGGAGTAAGCCCCTCCGGCGCCACCACAGTGCGGAACCAGTTCTCCATGTAGGCCACCGCATCCTCCCCCTCAATCCGTTCCGGCAGGCCTACGACCCGCACGTTGTTCCGCCTATTGCGGCCTTCGGCATCCTCCGCCCTCCGCTCTAGAGTGTCCAGTCGGGCCAAAATGTCTGTAATCCTGTGCTCCGCGGTCACCACCGAGGGCTTCAGGTCCAGCAACAGTTGGTCATGATCCTTGACCCGATCCGCCAGCTTCGCGTGGTCCGCGCGTAGCAGCCCCAGGCCCGTGGCCACTTGGGCAATGTCGTTGTGCAACGCCTCCTTGGTGGAAGTGATCGCCTCAAGGATGGCATCCAAGCGCCGGTTCAACCGCTGTTCCTGGTCAAGCTCCGGGGAGGGACTCTCACTCAGCCGGGTCGATGTCGCCGAGTCCCCCTCGCGGCTCCCGGGCATCGGCCCTCCGATCGCCGCCATGTCAGGGCGCTGCGTCACAAGTCCGGCCACCCGTACTGTGGGTGCTCCCGTGGGTCCGTGCCGATTACCGGGCAATGCAATGCCACCGCCAATGGTCTCAGGAGCAATGATCAGGCGGATGAGCTCCGTTCCGTCACCCCCACTGGACCTGTGGGGGGAGGATGAGCCGTGGGACGGTTGCCGACGAGAACCCCCGATCTCCTGGGTGAATCGGGCAGCGTCCCCCGGTCTCAGGGCTTCGCGCCACCAATCCCAGTGCGTCGGGCAGCCGGGTGCGGGGTCCCTCTCTGCTTGGCGACAGTTGGACTCAGGGCTGAAGTTCGGGACCGTCCGACCTCCACGCCGCCATTTTCTTCACACCCCGGTCTACACCTCGGCCGCCTCTTCCTCGATCTCCTCGGGGCCAGCAGTCCCCCAGCGATTCACCGATTACGTCCAGCTGTCCCCTCACCCTTCAGAGGGCAGGAACGTTGTCTCCGGGTCGCCTAGGGTCCCGAAAAACAGGAGAATTAGCGGGATTCCGCGCGGAGCTGCGAGCTCACGCCGCCAACCCGATCGGCGTCCAAGCCACGCCCTGCAAGTGGGCATGATGATGAGTCTTTTGAAGACTTGATTGGGTGAACATCTAGGTAAGACTGTCTTTTAGGTCTCGCCTAGGCAGCGTGACCTCATGTAGTGTCCTACTGAGTTCTTCTTCCCGGGACTCTGTTAGCTGATGTACGGATGCTAAGGGATTGGAGAACCGGGACCATGGACAGCCAAGTTATGCGGTTGCTGCGACCTCCTTCCATCGTGTGAAGGGTGTGTATGAGTTGATGAATTGAAGGTTCATAATCTTCCATCATTCAGGTGCCTCTAACAGCCTGACCTATTGTGTTATAAGTGAGAATCTGGCCATCTTGGAGGTTGTGCTGCATTTGCAAAGTAAGGAAAGACGGCCGATGCCCATCATGGAACAAGTCCCCAAGCAAGGTGACGCCGTGATTGAATTGAGAGGGTGTAAACGAGTATTTTCTCTGTTTACCACATTGTTTATTGGTTTTAAAATAACAGACAGCAAAACAAAACCGATTTTGACATCATAATGTTGCATAGTTTGGTAAAGAATGACAAAGTAGCACTATAGTTATACATATAGAAAGTACTACCTAGACCCCTGCTGAAGAGTAGTTGTTCAGCCACATTCTCCATATTTTCGTGTGCTTTTGTGGAAACCCTGTGAGTTGTAAACCTATTATTCTGCTTTGGCTCACCAATCTATTCCTTGTTCATTTCTTCAGTGGGGGAGCCCTAGATGAGTGCCAGTGACACACTATGTCACACAGAGTGAGAGAGTCCTAGTGCCACCAGGGCTCTGGTAACCACCGGCAACCCCCGCCCCCACAATTCAGCCATCAGTCCCAAAAGTGCCACTTTATTTATTTGTTTGTTTGTTGGTTTGTATAGCGCTGGAATCAACTCTCAGTGGAGTATCTCTGCTCTTTGCTTTGACACATGTAGAACACCAAGAAATAAATATAGGTGGAAGCTAAATTTCATTTTTAAACAGTATTGTTTTCAATTGTTTCCGAAATTTTAGATGGTCTATGCATTGTTTGAGTGACAGAGGGAGTTTGTTCCAGAGAATAGGTCCTGCTATAGAAAGTGCCTTACTCCCGTGTCTGGCTTTCTTAGCCCGTGGTACCTGCAAAAGAAAATCATTGCTCGACCTCAGATCGAGTGGGGGTGTAAGGGACACATTTATTTTTCAAATAAGCAGGTCCTTGGCCATTTAGGCACTTGTGAATCAGGCAACATGTTTTGAATTTCGTTCTCTGCCGGACAGAAAGCCAGTGTAATTGGTCAAGAAGGGGTTTGGAGGCAGTTCTTGGAGGGGCATTAGGAACCAAGCGGGCCGCAGTATTCTGGATGACTTGCAGTCTATCCAATACCCCTTCATTGGCAGCAAGCAGTAGACCATTACAATAGTCAATCCTGCTTAGAACAAGTGCCTGGATTAAGGTTCTCCTCACCGAATCAGGCAAAAGAGGAAAAACATTGCGCAGTAGGCTGATGGTGTGAAAGCATATACCTGAGATATAATTAACATGTTGCTTGAGTGTCAGATCTTGATCCAGACGGACCCCTAAGTTCTTCTTTGGGTTCAGGTGTAACTGTTCTGCCCACTACATCTTAGAAGCGAAAGTGCAGATCCGATATTGGTTATAGGACATGTCTACACTGTGTGATAAAAGGTACTGAGTTCGGTTCTGCACCTGATGCAGTTAATAAAATGAAGCACCTCCTTTATCTTAAGTCTTGAGGGGCTGTAGTAGACCATGTGCAGGAATTTTACTTGGTTGAGGAGTAGTCTTGTAGAGATCGCCAATATTCTCGCAGCAATTTTTGCCATCGTCCAATCTACATCTATAGGGCCAACCTCCTGTGCCCACCTTTCACGCAGTGTCACCAGAGGATTGGGGTTATTGGTGACTAGCATGCAGTAGATTCTGGACATGCCTTTATTTCCTATGTCTGACTATTTAGCTTGTGCCTCTAATGGGTTATGGGTGGGGAGTTTAACCCCTTCGATGCTGATGACGAGCTCAGCTCGTCATCAGCTACGGCGCTCGTATGCTGATGACGAGCTGTGCTAGTCATTTAACGCGGGTTTTTGAAAAATCCAGCACACAGCGGGAAAACCGCCAGCGCGCAAGGGGTTAAGGAGGGTGACTGAGCTTCCAGCTCATGTCTCGCCTATCTTTAAGATTGTGTGTTGTGCATGTTGTAGGTCTCCACCCAAAACGAGAGAGATGGACTGTGGCTCCTCTCCCAGATATTTTCTAACCTGGAGATGCCAATGAGGTTCCACCTTTGAAATTCAGATAGTTTAACCTTGTGTTGTAACCATTAGCTCTCCAATAGTGGAGTTTCCGTTGTTGGGACTCTGTCCCACTTAATCAATCTGAGAGCTCCATGCCATCATGCCAAGATCTTTGCGGTAGTTGGTGGTAGGTCTATGAATGTATATGTCCCATATAGTAGATGTAAGAGGACATGCTGTTCTGTGCACTCTTGCTCTACTGCCACCGCTGCTATATCCCATACACCCCTCATATGGTGGTAAGACACATTTCCTGTATATTAATCAAGGTTGCTTGCTGGTCCATGGAAACTGTGATGTCACTGTTCGCAGCATTTAGATAAAGGATTGTGGCCATTTACACAGGATGTTCTGCAGGGTTTAGAGCAATTGGGGAAGAAAGATCATTTTGAATAGAGCTCTCACCACCACAACCTTGTTATGTTAATTGGCAGTGAGTTCATGGAGTCCATGTCTCTTTTCATGATGGTAAGCTAAGGTGTGATGTTCGAGTCCAAGGCTCACTGTTTATCAAGGGTAACCTGCATGGCTAAGTACTTGAAGTGGTCTGGGGCCCAACATAGATCTCTGGACCATTGAAGTTCGCTGTGGTCCCCAAACAATAGGAAATCGTGAAGGGTCTCCCATTATTATTCCCATAGCTGACGGTAAGTCATTTTTTATTTGCATAGTTATAAAAACCATTGCAGTACAAACATCAAAATTTAAAACTAGATCTAAATGCATTGGTAAAACCAGTATATCATAAATCACAATTTTTCGTTATTTTTTAAAATCATGAAAATGCATACTTTTTGGACAACCTTAAGTGGAAATAGATAGTTTTGTATTACAATACTATCTAAAAAGCAATTAAGAAACAAGTCTTGGCATTATCCTTTCCACACCCTTCATAAACTTCACAAGACTACAGTTCAGCTGTGCATCCTGGGGTGCAAAGCAGGCGAGAACTGCTCGTCTTCGTGAGCGTATCCATCGCTGATTAAAATGGCATTTCAGAAGATGTTTTTGTTCATCCAACAGTTTGTCACAGGAGCATAACAAATGCGGCATATCCTCTGGCGCTAAACCACATAATCTTACTTAGTACTTACTTACATAGCTGACAGAATTTTAAAAAAAGCAAACCCGAAAGCAACATCATGTAATCTGGCTTTTCTGCAGCATGCCCAATGGACTGGTGCTGGTGCTGCCCAACATTGGTGTACCTTGTGAGGTATCCATTGTCCTCACAGAAGTGCTGTTATCGACCCAAGTGTGCAACTGCTAAATATGGACACCATCTGAAACTGCCCAGCAAGCTGCAATTGCAAAGAGAAACACTTGTCTGAAACGGGCCATTAGGCTGCAGGTGAAGATCGCCCATGTGATCCTGACCCAGGAGCCGCATCTACTGAAGACTGCACCAGCTGAGCAGGCCTGCAGTGCTGCTCAATCTCCAGGGGTCCAAGGCCAGAGCGAGGCCACCACTGCAATGTTAAGTCACAAGAGTCAATGCTGAAAGTGCAGGTCCAATGACTGCCTCCTTCAGTGCCACACAAGCTACATCTCTGTGAGCAGGGAAAATAGAATACAAACCTATAAGACTGAACCGATCACAGAGCGGTAAATCTGTTATGACAACAGTTAACTGTTGCTACTGTATCGCTTTTCGCAAGAACTATCTGATTGTTCTGCAACTAATCCCGGTGGCTTATGCCTAATAGGACTATGCCTGTACCCTTAAATTGCTACTGCATTTTCTGTAGCTGATACCCCATTAAACTCTGTAGTGCTTTGTTGTTCTGCAAAAGTACTTACTGTTTTACCAAGATGGGCACTGAGGTGAGGCCATTATTGTGTCTGATGTTTAACTTTTGAGGTCTGTGCTCTTGGCCCCAACGCTACCTCCCTGATCAGCCTGTGACTGCTTGCCCTCTATACCCGGAGAGTCAAATGCGGAAGGGGTGTAGTTGGCCTAGTAGGCAGAGCTATAATAGGACACATTCCAGAACACCACAGTTGTGGCCCATTATCTCTGGTCTGCCTTTTCAGGTCCGACTGCCACCATACCAGATAGTGTTAGCCCACTTTACAAAGGAAACCGTACAAAGGAAAAAGACGTTTCTAATTACATTGAAATATCGGTAGAACAGAAACAGACTAATAGATAGTTGAGAGGACACCCCAGAAAAGGGGAGATGGGGAGGATTTAGGAGGCGAATGGGGAGAGTGGGTGAGTCTGGAAAAAGGTAGGGCCGAATGACCTTTTTCAGAGTTGCCTGGCGTTAACCGCCTCTATACCCACTCAAGTTACCAAACAAAGAGGCAGGCGCTGGAGACTGGAAGGCAGGAAACAGAAGTTTTATTCCGACGGAGCAGAACACATCAAATCAGACAACAGGGTATCTTCTCGAGGTGCTCTCTGAGGCCTGGCCTGGCCTGGCCTCTTATACACAAGTTTATTGCTTTATTGCATGAAACACATCTTTGTTAACACTTTGATGTACGGAATGACATCCTCGGAATCCCCGCTTCAGGCCCGTTCCCACACACATTTACAGTTGAAGTCCCCACCCTGGTCACAACAGGTGATGATTATCGCGCAGCTGGACATTCCGCCGATTCACGGAATGTATGTGGTTGATCGGATCTCATGGGGTGGGGGCTTTGATCAACTCGTGGATCCTTTGATGGGAGAAGCTTCCTACTGTATAGGGGGCAATAAACAGTATCCGCAGGGCCAGGTGGCGGCCTAGGAACGAGTAAGACAAACGGGCACAGAGGAAAGGGGGTTTTATCAAAGGACCCGGAATCATGAAAGGAATGAAGGGAGGCGCCGCGCTGGGAACAGGATGGGGTTCCGAGGCAGAGTTGTGCTGAAGAGGGGTTTATGGCCCAAGGCATGTGAGAGCGGGGGCTGTCAGCGCGCGGGGGATGCTTGCGAGGTCAGGAGTGAGAGAGAAAGACGCGCTGGCTGTCGGCGATGGGCAGAGAGGCCATGGTATTTAAAATGGCTGCCGCTTACGCGCACAAATGGGCTCGAAAAGGGGGCAAGATGGCGCCGATAATGTTGACACTGCAGTCTAGGTTTTAACAAGTCACCCCACCCTGAATTCCCCTAGGTATCTAGTTTTCAGAAATGTACAGGTTTGCTAGGTTTCCCTAGGTGCCTGCTTAGCTAGGGCTCAGTCCAACTTTACCCACATTTATAAAAAATAAAAAGGATCAGTTGTCAGTGGAAAACCTATGATGTATTAAGAGCCCTTTCCTCTTGCAGGCACTAAGCCTACCCACACAAGTGAGGTACTATTTTTATCAGGAGATATGTGGAAATACAGAACAGTAGAAGATTTATTTTATTAGCAATTGTATTTCTCTGCATTTGTGCTTTCCAAATGTAAGGCAGTGTGTAAGAAAAGGCATTTTGATAAATGACACCTGAATTACATGCTAGTATGGGTACCCACAATTTCAGAGATTTCCAAATAACCACTGCTCGTAGACTTTGTATCAGAAATACATAGGTTTCTTTGATACCCATTTTTCATTCTTTATATTTTGCCACATGAATTGCTCTATACCTCGGTATATAACGAAAAACCAAAACCCTCTTTATCCCTGCAACCAGAAGGGTCAAGTGGATGTAATGGTATATTGCTTTTGTAAATCAGCCGTCGTATTAAGAAGTTATAAATGAAAACTCTGTCACTAACAGCTTTTTTTTTTCCCTGCTCAGTTTCACATTTTTTTGGTTTCAACAGTGGGAAAACCTTGAGTGGTCTACACAAATAACCCCTTGATGAATTTAGATTTTTGTCTACTTTTTAGAAATCTAACTTTCCCAAATCACTGATGGGTTTCACCCTGGTTTCCATCACAAACTGGCAGTAGGTTGATAGCACAAAAATAGGAAACACGTGCTCCCTCTTGGAACAAGCATTTGCAATGCAATAGGTCTCACATTTATAAGAGTTTGAGCTATTGACGATGCCTTTAATTTATGTTTTAAAAACTAATATAAAAGGCATTGTCATTTGCAATGGCAATAGCTCAAACTCTCGTAAATACGAGATCTATTGCATCGCAAATGCTTGTTGCCAGGATGTCTCACCCATTCCAAATTGCGCCCTAGTAGTGCCTTCCTGTGGAATGCAAAGAGGTACGCTGAGACGTGTGATTCTGTTGTTGAATCTTCTTTCTAGCACCAGCCTAGTAACCTAGGCGACAGGCCTGAGAGTGGGATCTGGAGTGGCTGGGAGCATGGCGGGCCATGGGGAGTGGAGCGGAGGCGAAGGCCTGGGGAGGAGATGTGGGGTTTTTATGACGGAATCCTCGGTGTTAGTCATATTACTCACATGAAGACATTGTATGAACCTGGCTGGACCTCGGTTGCCACTTCTGCAGAAGCTGGGACACTAGAAAAACGGCGAAATGCAGAGATTTTAAGTGGGATAAAATAACTGGGGGTCTCTCAAAGGGGTGTGGCCAGTGTGATTAAGGGCGTTGCTTAAAAACTAACGCTGCCGTCCCACTTGTATTTTGCTGCTCCTGTATTTGGTCCAGAATCCAGGGATATAATGTAACAAGAAAGGGAGGGCTTTTGGCTTTGTCAATAGTTGTTAGTTGCATAGGATAAATAAGCAACAACTATGGCTTCGTTGTATATAATACTGAAAATGATTCATTTCTGAAATAATGAGATTGTGAAATAACTATAGTGAGTCTCTTTGACCTCCAATCAAAGGCAGTGAAGGGTGGTACTGCTGTGGTGAAGTGTGGCTCAGGGGTTAGAGGCGGCAGACCCGGAAGCTGAGATCGGTCTGAGGTTCCGTGACGGTTCCGTGACGATTTGAACCCGTGTTTTCAAGTTTGTCGGAAATACATAATATTGGTATCAGCGAACCGCAAATGATCCATTTAGTATATCCTGGTGTTTTCGCTACGCTACGAGCAAGAGCACTCCTTTTATAAACACATTTCTGATCTACCCACGGCATCCATCTTAGATCATGGCCGCCATTTTGTGTTTCTTGCCCTCACATACGCAATAACCTCTGATCACTTCATTACGATTAAGGACACGTAACCTTAGCCGGAGATTCACCTTTTTCATGACACGTGCACCTTAAACCAGATCACGCTGTAGCTGCATGACTCGACAAAGGCTACCTCCTCTGCCCGAGGCCAGTCCTGCCAAACTGGTCTTCGTGTCCATTGTCCTGATCATGATTAGGCGGCCGAAGCTGGTAGCCTTGCCCATTTACAACCCACAAACATCCCTTATCCCACTTTTCTATCTTCCACACCTGGCTCTGTTTCTTTCTTTCTGAATCTTTATTAGGGGGAGGTAACGAACTTTACGATGAGGCGGTCCGGGTCCTGAATGCAATATTGACAGGGAATTGTGACAAACTAGTGGGAACCCCTCTCTTCGCAATGTTTGGCCTCAGATATTATCGACGGTTCCTGTGTAACGCCAAATATTTATTGTTTTAGACACAAAGGTTTTGGGAATGTATTACATGTAAAGAATTTGCCCCCAGCTTAAAATTTAGTATATAAGGAGCAACCCTCTTTGTACAAATCGAACAGGCTCCTGGTTACTGCCCGTGTGTAGTATCTGTGACTTCTGTGTCCCTGCAGTAATAAACCTTTGGTCTTTGACGCCACCATCGAGAAGCCCGTGTTTCTGTTCATTTGTGCACCAAGACAGGTGGAACTCCGGGGTCTTTGGGTGTTGTACCCTGACACCTCTGGACGGAACCAAAAAGTCCAGAACTCCAATTGGCGCCCAATGTGGGGCGACGTCATTCGGTACCGGTCCAAAAGCCTGAAGAGTTCGAGAAGCTTCGTGTGAAGATTCCTGAGGGAGGCGCCCCACTTCATCGATCCCGGCATATCGCAAAAGTGGCCCGAAGTTCTCTTCCACGAGGGTTTCCCGTTCAGGACGGCTGCAGTGGGCCGTTGCCTTGACCGTCGCCCTGTCTTGGACCCGAGGTGCAGTCCTTAGTACAGCGAAACGTGACGGGTTTCTCCTTGGTGACGTCTTCAGTGACTCAGTTAAGTATTTAGTGATAGATAGCTGGTTACTTTGTGAGGATTGTTAAAATCCTTGATCGGTTCTTGGTTTGGTTTGGTTCTGTAAGATTATCACTGGTTGTTCTAGTTACGATAATCTATTTGGTTTAGTTTGGGTATCGATACAACAGTTCGTTTTGGTAGGCCTAAGTTCTTGGTTCGAGTGCACATATTTGTTCCGTGTTTTGTTTGTTTAGTGTTCCGGACTGAAAATGGTAAGTCGGAAAATGTTGTCTTGTTTTGGTTGCAACCGTGACTCACGATTGGAGGACTCATGTCTGGTTCCTCCGATTGGGACTCCCCTATACGATTTATATTGTAAGCATGGCGTGGGTCCTATATCTTATAATGAGGTGTGGGTCCGTTATTGTAAGAAGGATGGTGTCCTTAGTTGGCCACTGCATGGTAGTTTTGAACCAGAGATTCTCGACAACTTAGAAGCGAAAGTGTTTAAGAAGAAAGCCCGGCCGGCAATGTTTGATTCTTTCCGTTACTGGCAAAAAGAATCCAAACAAAGAGAAATGAAAAGGTTGAAGAAAGAACAGAAAGAACAAGAAGAGTTAACTCTAGAGCAAGCGGCTAAACAGTTGCAGGCTAACGAGTGTGAGAAGGCCATAGATGTAGCCATTAGAGAGCATAACCTAGCGATTGACAAGTGCTATCCTGCCTTGCCATCGAAAATGGCTAAGATACTGGAGGATTCCGAAAATGATCCTCTGTTATCTTATCTGTTAAGGTCACCTCCACCGTATGCACAAGGTGCTGCGGTTCCACTTGTCCCGAATGTTCAATTGCCGGTTGCTGGACAACCTGGTGTTCCTGCTCCTGTCCCCCAGAATCAAGTTCCTGTACCTCCTGTAATGAATGTGAATGTTCCCACAGCTCCTCCTCTTCCTACACTGCCAGCCTCTAATCCTACTCCTATACCTACTGTTCCACAAACTATTTTTCTTCGATACTCCTACTGTTCCGTTATCTATTCCTACCTCTACTGCGTTCTCTACGTCTGCGAGTGTGCTAACTCCACTTTCTGTTCGTCGAAGAATCACTGATTCTGTTACTAATCTGCTGTCTCCTTTATATAAAACTTTAATTAAGACTCCTACTCCTGGTTCAGTTCAGAGACGTAGTCAGCTTCCAAGTACTGAGGAACGGGGAATTTTAGATTCCACGGCTCTCAGATGGATTTCGAAGAGTAGAAGATATAGTACGAGAGATGTGCTAGACACATTTATGCAGTGGGGGGAACCAACGCAACGGTACGTCTTTGATGAGATGTACTCGTTGTTACGTGAGGAAATAGAAGAAGATGATGTTGAATCAGATTTGGAAGATTTAATTAAAATTCAAAAAGAGTTCGCTGCTGGAATGATAGTGGGTGATAATATAAAGGAAGCGATGGAACTAATTTTAAGTTTTAGGAATGATCCATCTCTTCGTTCGCCGAGAGATTTAGAAAAAGGTAAAATGAAGCTTAGTCGCCAATATCCTATGAGGGAGGTTCCTCCAATCTGGCGCGAAGCAATACAACGTGATGATAATGCTGGTATTGCAGCTACTCCAGCACAGTTCCAACGAGTGTGGATACACATTCCATGGAAGCGAGCTGAAGTGTTAGCGGTGAAGCAGGCCTTGCCAGATCCACGTAAGAATCCTGCTGGATATTACAAGGAATTAACACAGACAGTTGAGGCTTGTATAATGAACCTAGCGGACATCGATATGTTGTTTGGTAACGTAGTTCCGCAACCAGTGTGGGCTAAAATTCGTAGAGAGGATCATCAAGCTGCTTTAGGTGGTGATTGGGCAGCTATCACTGCAGCAGATGGTCAGCAAATAGGTGGTGCGAAACCCGAACCTTTAATTGCTAATCTTCCAGGTAGAATAATTGATCTAATGAAGACTCTGATGCCAGCATTGCGTGTAAATTGGGACAAACTGTCAGCATGCAGGCAGAAGAAAGACGAAAGTGTCTCCGATTTCTTCACGAGGTTCGAAGAGACTTTTGTAGATCATAGTGGTCAGGACATGAGTACAGAAGGAGGACAAAGACTGTTTGTCGATAAATTTGTGCATAATTTGTTACCTGAATTATGCAATAAATTAAAGGATTCAGAAAGTGCTTGGGCTGTATCCACGACAGCGCAAATACTTGCGACTGCACAGTACTACGAAAATAGGGATAAAGAGGAAAAGGAAAAATCAGAGAAGAAAACGAAAGATTTAAAAACTAAAGTTCTTTTGCAGCAGGCGTATCCGCCTCGCACGAATCAATCTAATACGCAGCAAGGTTCGTACCAAAGGACAGATTATGGTTCATCAAGACCTCAATACCAGTGGAATCAGTGTGCGTACTGTAAGAAAGAGGGTCATTATAAAAATGAATGTCCGATCTTAGCGCAAAATAATGCAGCAGCAGCTCAGAGAGGTCGTGGTGGTTTTGTGCAGAATTCTAGAGGACGAGGACGAGGTGCTATGCCTCCACAAACGAATGATCGTCCCTCCAATCACTTTGATCAACGAAATGGACAATCTGCTCAGCAAAATAGATCTCAACAGTATCTTGTTGAGGACTATAGTGAAGTAGATGAGGGTTTCAGCAAAATGGGTACTAGGACAGCCATGGACAGAGAGAGGGAGTAGTATCAGTTCCAGTGGATCAGAGTGGGCCTTATGTCGCAGTAGCAACATCAGGTGTAGTCGAACCGTTTCTGTTGGATACTGGTGCCGCAAAAAGTTCTATCATTCATGCGAAACTCCCTGGCGCACCTTTGTCCGGCTCAACAAATGTTTCCGTAGGTTTTTCAGGCGCCCCTGTTTACAACCCGATATCTGGTCCTTTGTCTATTTCTGTTGGACCATGTCAATTGAAAGCACCCCTGATTTTGACGACAGGTTGTAATGAAAATCTGCTTGGCTTAGATTTGTTAAAACGACTATATGCGACATTGTACTGTTCTCCGGAAGGGGTACAGCTTACATTGGGTAAAAATATCACCTCTCCGATGTACTTGTCAATGGACGCACTCCCGCCAGAGCTACGCTCACTCCCTGATTCTCTTTGGGCGACTGGTCCTAATGATGTAGGTCTCCTAGAAATTCCACCGTATGTGGTAACTTTGAAAACTAATGTGAAATTTCCAAGAATTCCCCAATACAAAATATCAAGTGAAGGTGAGCGTGCACTTCTATTGATTGTGCAAGATTTGATTAAGAAAGGTGTGGTTGAAGAAACTAGAGGAAATGTCTGTAATAGTCCTGTACTACCGATTCTGAAACGAACTGATCCTACAAAACCTCCAGTTTATAGGTTTGTCATAGACCTTAGAGAAGTTAATAAGATTGTAGTCCCGCAGTTTCCTGTAGTGCCAGACATTACTGCCTTGTTAACATTGATTCCTGCTACAGCTACGTGGTTCTCAGTTATTGACTTAAAGAATGCCTTTTTCAGCATTCCGATAGCCGAAGAAAGTAGAGATATTTTCGGCTTCTGTCTAGGAGGTCGCAGTTTTAGATTTAAACGCGCACCACAAGGCTATTGTGAAAGTCCATCCATTTATAGTCAAGCATTAAAAAGCCAGTTAGATTCTTTTGTCCTTCCTCCAGGTTCTGCCCTAGTACAGTACGTAGACGATCTTCTAGTAGCTGCCGATGACAAGGAAACTTGCAAAGCAGCTACAATTTCCCTATTGCATCATTTGTCTAATTTGAATCACAAGGTGTCTCCTTCCAAAATGCAATACTGCTGCCAAGAAGTGACCTACCTAGGTCATCTCTTGTCAAAGGAGGGAAGGAAGTTGACCCCAGAAAGAATAAAAGCAATTACACAGATGAGTGTTCCACGCACACAGAGAGAAGTACGTGCCTTTCTAGGTATTACCTCTTACTGTAGGCAGTGGATTCCAAATTTTTCTCTTTTAGCAAAACCGTTGGTAGCTTTGACTGGGAAAAATGTTCCGAGTCCGCTGCCATGGTCTGATGAGTGTCAAGAGAGTTTTACTGAATTACGAAAAGCATTGTGTTCAGCTCCTGTATTGGGTACACCTGATTACAGTAAGCCATTCACGCTCTACGTTCACGAAAGAGAAGGTTGCGCGTTGAGTGTTCTGACACAGAAGTTTGGTGATAAACAACGCCCTTGTGCGTATTTTTCATCAACATTAGATCCGGTAGCCAGAGCGTTGCCTAGTTGTTTGAGAGCTACAGCGGCAGCTGCAGCTTCCATCCGACAATCTGCTGGTTTGGTGATGAACAATATGCTAGTGGTCATGGTTCCTCATGCAGTGGATACACTCATGAACCGAACGAAGACACAACACCTTACTAGTGCGAGATTATCTGGTTACGAGCTGACATTACTAGCGAGTCATATTCAGATCAAAAGATGTAATGTATTGAATCCAGCAACATTGTTGCCGACTGATCAAGAGTCGAGTGATTCCGAGCCACATGATTGCTGTTTCAAAACGGAGGAAGAGACAAAAGGGCGTATTGACTTGAAAGATACTCCGCTATCAGATCCGGATGGTACGCTGTATGTGGACGGGTCATGTTTTAAATTAGAGAATGGTGATGTGACTGCTGCTTACGCGGTAACGACTTTGAAGACGATTGTGGAGACTGCAAGAGTGAGTCAGAATTCTGCCCAAGCTGCAGAATTGATAGCTCTAACGAGAGCGTGTGTTTTAGCTGAGGGAAAGAGAGTGAATGTGTTTACAGATAGTCAGTACGCATTTGGCGTGGCCCATAGTTTTGGCCGGTTGTGGAGAGCAAGAGGTTTCATTACGTCCCATGGGACTAAGATCCAACATGGTCAGCTAGTTAATGACTTGTTGGAATCTCTAACCTTGCCGACTGAAGTTGCGATTGTAAAGTGCAGTGCTCATAAAGCAATCACGGATGATGTTGGTCGCGGGAATGCTTTTGCTGACGAAATTGCTAAACAGACAGCTAGAGACACGATGAGCAGAATGTATGTTGCTACGTCTGCAAGATGGATTGCTGAGTCTGGAATGTGTGAGGATACTATGGAAAGTGTGAAAGAGATTCAGAAAGAAGCAACTGAGGAAGAGAAACGTGTATGGAGAGAAAGTACGGGCAAGTTGGACTCGAATGGATGTTGGATTGATTTGACAGAACAGCAGCGTTGGATGTTGCCCGATGCGTATGTGCGTGCAGTAGTGACGATGGCGCATGGAGTAGCGCATATAAGTTCTAAAGGGATCTGTAAGATGTTAGCTCCGGTCTGGAAGAATGAGGGAATCAGTAAATGTGCAGAGAGAGTGGTGAAAAATTGTATGGTGTGCTTGATGCATAATCCTGGCAAGGGAACTCCAACTCCAGCTGGTCATTTCGCTCCTCCTTCCTGCCCCTTTGAAGTGATTCAGTTAGACTTCATTCACATGGAGCGCTGCAATAATTTGAAGTATGTCCTGGTGGTAGTTTGTGCTTTTTCCAGGTGGATAGAAGCATATCCATTAAAGGACAACACTGCCCTATCAACTGCCAAAATTCTTCTCAAGGAATTTTTCCCTAGATATGGAATGCCACGGATTGTATGGTCAGATAACGGAAGTGAGTTTATAGGGAAAGTTATGCAGAGTGTGTGTGTGCCGGCCTAGGATTGAAACAGAAATTTCACAGTGCAAACCATCCCGTCTGCTGGTTTAGTCGAGGGTTACAATGGCACCCTCAAGCTGAAAATAGCTAAAATACAAGCATCCACAGGTTTAGCCTGGCCAGACGCACTTCCTTTGGCCTTGTTATCAACGAGAGCAACGGTACATTCTAGAATAGGGCTTAGCCCTTACGAGATAGTCTTTGGTCGCCCGGCAAATATCTGGGGTGTGCCAAGGCCTAAGGAGTTTTGTTCTCTAGAATACCCTATGTTGATAGACTACCTTTACGACTTGACTGCTAAATTGAGTCTTATTCATCAACAGGTTTTCGATGCTTTGCCAAAACCTCCGGAGAGTCCAGGGCATCAGCTGAAACCAGGAGATCTGGTTGTCATCAAGAACTTCGCGAGGACGAAGAACCTTCAGCCGAGATTTGTGGGGCCCTTTCAGATCCTACTGACAACGAGGACAGCAGTTCGTGTAGCTGGCCGTAAGCACTGGATACACGCATCTCATGTTAAGCGTGTTCCTTTGCCGCTCCCTTACGACGACTGGGTGAAAAAGGGAATTGGTGCCTCCGAATCTGAAAGCACACCGAAGTTCATCTCTTTCAGCGATGCCGAATTGACTACTGACACTCCAAAATCCGACTCTCCTCCTGAAAAGACTCCTTTGAACACTGAACATTTGTCTCCAGCATCAGAAGAAACTTTGCTAACTGCGAACTTAAACTCTGCAACAGCTGCTAGTAATACATTATTTTCCGATCAGACAGTACCAGCGAAGCAGAGATATAACCTAAGAAGCCGTAAAATGGACAAATAAAGCAGGCAACTGCATATTGTGATTTTGATATATTGAACTTTTGCCTTCAGCCAGGAAGTTTGCTATTGTTTATTGTTTTTAAAATTGCCTTGCCGTCTGGGTAGCCGTAGGGTCGTGGCTGTGTGCCTAGTTTGAATTTGCAGGGGTCTGACACAAGGTCGATCTTTCTGTTGGTTCTGGGAACTCCCAGGGCTGATAGAGGCATTTTCATCTACGTACACATCATCAGTGGTCGCGAGCGGATTGTAGAAGATGGAGCTTCCTGCGCTGCAACGAGAAAATGTGATTTATGTTCGCAGAAACAGACTTAATAGAATTCTTCATAGCAAATGCTTTTTGATGCAATGTGCCATTACATTTTTGATTGTTTTAGCAACATTGGTGGGTGGAATCGTCTTTAGTATAAATTTGATTTTTGTGCCAGTTACTACAGTACCTCCCCTTGATCCTGCTATTTCTACTGTTTCTTCTATACACTCTTTTCACTCGTTTCCGGAACATGAGCAAGCCCGACGCTCAGAATTCACCAACAACACATTTGTACAGCTCTTGCACCAACACCAACTGGTAGTTAACACTACAAACTGCTGGGTGTGTGGTTTGATACCCCACACTATGGATAAAGGTATTCCCTATCTGGTTTTGCCTTACAGCTATAATGGATCATTTCAGGCCTTCCAAACCATCTTTGCCTATGCCCTTGAAACCTATCCTCCACGTCCACCGCGTTCCACTAAATATAACTCTGCCAACAAAGCCTTAGTCCAGGGAATTATTGACATGGTCAAGGACGTCAATAATACTCCATCTTACCCTAGAGACGAATTGCGAGTATATTTAAGTTGGAATACTTCAGAGTATCGCCTTAGTTTAGGAGAAAGCAAGCGTAAAAGCTCAACTCCAATCTGGGTCGTACCTCACCGAGGTCAGGTCTGTTTGCAAGGTAATGGGAGAAATCAGAGAGCTCAGCTAGGGAGGAGTGAGTGCGTAGAGACTTACGTGTTTCCGGCTAACTCTTCCCCTGCCTTTCTTACTGCTAGGGGTACCTACTTCATTTGTCGAGACAGAACTTATACATGGTTGCCTGCCGACTTTTCAGGATCATGTTACATTGCTCGATTGTTGCCTCCGACATACACTGCTTCATCTGATTACCACAGAACCAGAGTAGCGAGAGGTGTCTTCAGCAAGGAAGATACCGCTGGTCAGGAAGCTGGAGACTTCTTCAAAGGCTTCCTTCCGTTCTGGGGGCCTATGGCCAATAGTAGAAACATACGTCAGCTAACACGGGTAGTTGAATCTACTATTACCGAAACTGCTGGTGCCCTTAGCAATCTGACAGCTGAGCTTCAGGCGGATAGGCTCATGACGTTACAGAACCGTATGGTTCTAGACGTTATACTTGCAGATCGAGGTGGGGTATGCAGAATGATCCAATCGAGCTGCTGTGTCTTTATTCCTAATAATGCTCCAACAGTCTATGAGGCGATCTCTAAGTTGCACAAGATTTCAGACTCCATACATGTAGACAAGGGAAACTGGTCCTTCATGGAGTGGTTTTGGACTCTGATATCAGCGTGGGGATGGAAGGTTCTGATGGTCATTGGTGTCATCTTAGTATTCCTATTCTCATGTTGTCTGATTATCCAGTGTGGTCCTGCTCTGTGTAGTCTTTGTACTGCAACTTGTCTCAGAAACCCACCTGCGTTTGGAGAAAAGACACGAGAAAGGATGATGATACAACAGCATGTCACTGACCTGATGAGCATAGAACTAGATTCTGACATAGACTGAGTGATTGCCTATGTAAGGGCAAAAGGAGGGTCTGAGGTTCCGTGACGGTTCCGTGACGATTTGAACCCGTGTTTTCAAGTTTGTCGGAAATACATAATATTGGTATCAGCGAACCGCAAATGATCCATTTAGTATATCCTGGTGTTTTCGATACGCTACGAGCAAGAGCACTCCTTTTATAAACACATTTCTGATCTACCCACGGCATCCATCTTAGATCATGGCCGCCATTTTGTGTTTCTTGCCCTCACATACGCAATAACCTCTGATCACTTCATTACGATTAAGGACACGTAACCTTAGCCGGAGATTCACCTTTTTCATGACACGTGCACCTTAAACCAGATCACGCTGTAGCTGCATGACTCGACAAAGGCTACCTCCTCTGCCCGAGGCCAGTCCTGCCAAACTGGTCTTCGTGTCCATTGTCCTGATCATGATTAGGCGGCCGAAGCTGGTAGCCTTGCCCATTTACAACCCACAAACATCCCTTATCCCACTTTTCTATCTTCCACACCTGGCTCTGTTTCTTTCTTTCTGAATCTTTATTAGGGGGAGGTAACGAACTTTACGATGAGGCGGTCCGGGTCCTGAATGCAATATTGACAGGGAATTGTGACAAACTAGTGGGAACCCCTCTCTTCGCAATGTTTGGCCTCAGATATTATCGACGGTTCCTGTGTAACGCCAAATATTTATTGTTTTAGACACAAAGGTTTTGGGAATGTATTACATGTAAAGAATTTGCCCCCAGCTTAAAATTTAGTATATAAGGAGCAACCCTCTTTGTACAAATCGAACAGGCTCCTGGTTACTGCCCGTGTGTAGTATCTGTGACTTCTGTGTCCCTGCAGTAATAAACCTTTGGTCTTTGACGCCACCATCGAGAAGCCCGTGTTTCTGTTCATTTGTGCACCAAGGCAGGTGGAACTCCGGGGTCTTTGGGTGTTGTTCCCTGACACCTCTGGACGGAACCAAAAAGTCCAGAACTCCACCTGGACCAGGGTTCAATTCCCCGCCTCGGCGGGTCTTGGGCTCAAAAATTCCACGGACTCGATAATTCTCGCTCCGGTGCATTCTCGACTCGCGGGTTCACACTCTGCGACTCTGGGCAATAGCTTGCTTAATCTCCACAACGGCCCCTCGCGGCGGGATGCCTGGCTTTCACCTTGTGGATACCCTGCCGGGGTTATCTCACAGGGGAATACCAGGACGGGTTCCCTAAGCAAGCGCCGGGAAACCCTCTGTGGGTAGCTGTGCGCTATATAAGCTCAAATACATTTACATTTACACATTTACTGCTGCAGATCGAAGATATATTGTTTCTACCGGGGGGGGGGGGTGGGGGGCAAAAATGGAGAGCCCGATAGAACCCGTCTGAGCAGCTGCTTTTTATAAGCACCGGCAGGACCCCGGCCACTAAAAGTGCTGGCTAAATGCAAATGCCAAACGACCAATAAATAACTGCACCCAAATAAACTTCTAATTTCTCAAATACCAGGTGAAAAAGGTGCTTGTTGGCAGCTAAACTTTGCTCTTGTGGAATTAGTTGGTGGCCGAAATGACTGCAGGTCAAACATGATGGAATACCTGGTCCATCCCACTGCACTGATGCAGTAGGGTGGCTTGGGGCATTATAAAATACATTCGCAGTGGGGGGAGGGGGTGCGGGTGAGTTGGGATGACATTGTTGCAGCAATGATTATATAATATGAGACTCACAATCAAGTTATTTGTATGGGATACTTTTGAGGTAAACTTCATGAGTCCATTTGTAATGTGCTGCGTCGCAAGGCAACAGCTGGTGGCAAAAAAAGCACAAAATAAAAAAATCTTATTGTACTTATACGGTGCACGTTGAGACTTGCATGTCTACTCTGGACCCAGGAGCCTCGAACAGCATTTTCACTTGGCCACATTTAGTTTTCCTGGGCAAATCTCTTCTTCCATTGTGGTTCACTTCCTTTATCTGCCCACATAGAAAGCGCTCAGAGACCGTATTAAGCGCTTTATTGCACAAAACTGGAGATATTCAAAGTCAGGAGGTATTACTCAATCGCAGTCCCTGGGGGAGGAAGGACCAGCCCTTCCTGGGCAGAGCTTACATTTTGTCATTGCATTCCATGGCTCTCGGCCCACATGTACTTCCCATTAGCCGGAGCTTGGGACAGGAACAAGTTCACGAGGCATGGCAATGAGAACATCAACAATGCCTGTTATTAAACAAGCAAAAATTATTGCCTAGCGTGCGAGTGACACATCTACATGCCTCAGATGGCTTTTTGGATCGCATGCCTGCAGCAGGCGCGAGATTGCCCCAGGCACAACTGACGATGGCCCGGCTTTCTGTTTTAAGAGAAAGCTTGTTGCTATGTTGCCTGCCCAGGAAGTATGCTAAATGACAACTGGGAAAAACCAAAAGACCCTCTGTGGGGGGAGGAGGCCTGGGAGCACTGGGCAGAATTTGAGTTGTTTTTCCCCAATGTTTTCAATTCCAATAAAAACAAGCACTGAATCGAAACCTGTGGTGCACGAGCACCACAGAGGAGCCGATGTGTGAATCTAAACCAGTGGTGTGCGCGCACCACAGAGGAGCGGGGGCGAGGGAGCCTGTCGTCTGTGCCACGCTGATGTGCGTGCTAGACACCGGCGGGAATGGGCGGAGCAAAGGCGGGACATGCGCCCGCCTTTTGCCTAATTACGTGCAGTATTTTTTTTTAAAAGCACGTTACAACGAATTGCGCCCTGCGAAAGCAAAACCACACGCTTGAGCATGTGTTTAGCTTTCAAAACCCCCTTACAAGATGTCTCGTGCTGCGCGCGCTAGGCATGAGACCTAAAAACGCCAAAACTGTGTAAAGAAAAATATGTTTTTTGATTTAGCTCTGCATGTTCCTGAAAGTCAGGAAAATGGTGAATTCAGCACAGCAAACCTTTCGTTCATTTAATTTTTAAGAAGAAAAGCTACTTTTTATGGAGCACTTTTTTCCTATTTTCCCGTAAAGACCCAACATTCTGCTGTATTTTGGCTATTTTCATAGTCCCTTCCAGGGGAATCCACAAACTCTGGGTACCTTTTAGAATCCCCAGGATGTTGGAAATAGAAGCACATTTGGAGTGGATACCTTTATGTGGAATAATATTTATGGAGGCCTAAGCGCGAACTATCTCAAATAGCCAAAAAAAAAAAAGGGCTTCGCATTCTAGGGATAACAGTCCTAGCAGCGACGGGTTACTTTAATCCTATAGGGCTATTAAGATTATCTCACTGTTTTTGCAAAGGCTTCCAACTAAGAGTGTTGGATAAAATGCAGAAGTCAATTTCCTGGATGTGAATATTGTTTCTAGCAGGGGTTACTTCTTCTTTGGTTGCATTGAGCATTTTTTGTTAATTATAAATATACATGAATATTCAGTGAGTGTTATCACTTAGTAATCAACGGAGGCTGGCTTTAGTAGTGGTCAGTTTGTGGATGAAAAGGTAGCGTGTTAATTTGCTACAAGTGTGACATTGGAGTTGTTAGATCAAACCAAGTGTTTTGCTATTATTGGGTGCAAGTATGTACTTTCAGTCAATAAAGATCACTTATTCTCAGAGCAGGTGAACAAGCGTATGTTGACATATCCTGATGTGATTGTGATGAGTCTCAGTGATTCACCACCTCCTCCCTCCTGTGCCTTTCATTCTTCCCTGCAGAATTTAAATTAGCCAGCAAGAATGCTTGTTAACATACTGACATTCTTCGTTCAGTAATTAACACCAGATGTCTCAAGTTGACTTGTTAAAGTATGCCCTACATTGACTGTTTTAAAAGATGTCTGTGGATAATGTACTAGGCAGCATGCTGTGATCACGTTTAACTGGAAAGATTTAAATGATTACGGAGTTCTTTCTGTAGGTATGGTTGTTGGTGAAATTAATACCCAAACCCATATGAGTTAATGGCTCTAATGGTGTAGAATATGGATGTCAACTCATCAACTGATTCTGAATCCCTCCAAAACCGAATTCCTCCTCCTCACTTACTCCTCCCCCAGTTCAATCATGGCTGGGACCAGATGAATCTACTGAACAATAAACCCATCATTGTCTACAGCGCAAAATCCCTTGGTGTCATACTCAACACAAAACTCAATCTACTCTCCCACATTAATTCAATTGCAAAGTCTGCTCGATACCAACTGCACCTTCTTTGGGAGGATTCGCCGCTTCTTCCTAGAGCATGACCTTAAAACCCTGGTCCAATCGCTGGTTCTCTCCAGACTGGACTACTGCAATTCTCTTCTTATTGGCCTCCCCAAATCCCACCTGTTCCCCCCCCTTAAATCTGTTCTCCATTCAGAAGCTTGTTTCATTTATGGGGCCAAAAGAAGCGACCACATCACACCCATGTTATCCACCCCTGGCTGGCTTCCCATCGAGGCAAACTCTATCTACAAGACTGCCTGCATCACCCACAAAGCCTTGCACTCCTCCTCTTGTAACACACTGTTTGCTACCTCATACATTTTGTTTGCTTTACATAGTTGCACAAGTGCCACCATTGCCTATGTAACATTTGTTCTTGTGCTTGAGTGTCTGCCTTTGATTGCAGTACTATACCTCTACTTGTTCTTTGTACGCTTTTGTAATTTGCACACATGTCACTTTTTCCACCTGTAATGTACCTTTGCTACCTCTTGTATTTTGTTTGCTCACAATTGTCACTATTGCCTCATGTAACTTAGTTTGCTTTTGTAATTTGTTCACTTGTAATTTTCTCCTCCTCTATCGATACTCTTCCTATTGTGAAGCGCTCTATAACCTTCGGGTAAAGTCTGCGCTATATAAAAACGCCTAAATAAAATAAATTGCTTCTTCCCTCCTACCCGCCCCAGGGTCTTGCTTCTAACCCGGGTCTTGTCTTTTTCCCTCTCACCCCCGTCTTGCTTCTTCCCAGCCCCCTCACGCCCGGCAGTCTTGCTTCTTCCCTCCCACCTGCCCCCTCCCTCAGTCTAGCTTCTCCCCCCCCCCTGCTCCCCCACAGCCCCCCCCAGGTCTTGCTTCTTACCTCCCACCACACTCTTGTCTGTGTCGCTTCTTCTCTCCCACCCCCCTTGTCCTTGTTGCTCCTTCCTTCCCACCCATTGCTTTTTTTGCTTCCGGAAAGGGTCTGTGATTAGCAGCCGGGCACCCGAGTGCAAGGGGAGAGTTGTACACAAGGGGGATAAGTTAAAAAAGATTTCACTCTAATGGATTACTTCACTGGGGAAATAAAGTAGTGCTTAAAAAATAAGCAATGGAAGCAGCGATGCCAGCCAATGAAAGATTGTAAGGAAGCAGTGCTCCATGGAGTAGCCAAACACAAGATTGACAAGCAGGGACGCTAATTTGAAGCAGGCTAATGAGAGTTGGAAAAACAACCGATGGAATGCAATCATTGGGCTCCAAACCCCCCCCTATAGTCTTCGCTAAGACACAGAGTGCATGCTCTTTCGCGTAGGCTCGGCCTCAAAATAGAAGCCCATAACTGGATGATAAGACTAGTTAAAAGCACCACCAGATAGGTTAAATCCATAAAACAAGCTGCCCCTGGGTGGCCCCCACATCATCTGGTAGGTGCTGAAATGGTTGGTAATTTGCCTGTTAGGAGAGCAGCCAACTATTGACTGCCTTAGTTTGCTAATCATATTAGTTTGGAAGATAACATCAAGTGTAGCCAGATGTGTCCAACAGCGCCAAGACTGAGATGCTACCTCTTTCATTCATAGCGCTTTGGTTGTATGTGCTGAACCTTTTTTGGGGGGGTCTGAGTGGACTTGTTGCATGTATAGTGTTCATTTATTTTCTGGTGGTAGTTTTTGAACAGGTCTGTTGCATTTTAGCTCGTGCCCATTTGTTGGTTTTTCTGCTAAGTTGGGCCTCGGCTTCAACCGCTTAGCAGATATCTGTCCTAAAATCCAATTAACGGTATTTTGCTAAAATGAGAAGTAGAGTGAAATATAAAACTTAGAATGTATCCTCCTTGAAAACTAAACCTTGTGGGATCATTTGAAGCACGTGGACTGTTTTCACATCAGCAGTGTTGATACTCCACACAAAAGGAAAATAGATTGTGTCATTTGTTTTTTCTGATCTAGACCCTTTTATTATATTAAACTGCTTTCTGTGGAATGCAAAGTACTACATATTTATTCTTGCTGTCGGTAATTACGAAAAGAAGGGAAGCATCTGGCCTGAGAAAGGATATGTTTCCGTCAGGATAAATGTACTGCATGCGGATGAGTCTCCTCATTGAGCTCTGGGTACACATGGAGAGCTCTCGCATCATTCCAGCATGGTACTTGTGTTTGAAGAGCGGGTGTTAGCCCCCACGTCACTTTAGTCTTGTGGTTTCTTGCATGTGGTGCATGTCGCAAGACCAGTGTTGCCCAATTCTGTTCTTGAAATAGTCTACATGCGCAGCGTTTATTTTGTGTTTATCGTGATCCGATTTACTTGTAGTTGGAGGTCGTTCTTTTGGTATCTTGGCTGTGTTTCCTCCACATCTGGGTCGAGCCTGGTTTTAGAGGGGGCCTCCCAAGGGATTCCCCTGGCCCACCCATGGGCACATTCACCAGCTAAAGGGTCTCTAATTAGTAGTTTTGGTGCGTCATGTTTTCCTGTGAGCTGCGCTCACTTCTAATGCCTTTGGACAACTAAAAACTGTAAAAGAAAGGGCTGTCACGAGGGTGGTGCAACCAAATCTGTTCCTGTTTCAAGAGGCCTCACCAAAATGAGGTTTTATTCTCGTGAAATCCAGCCTTTTCAATTTGGTGTGGAGGCGGTGAATAGCAGTTGCTGTAATCCCGGGGTCTCCAACCGGTCGATCGCGAGCTACCGGTAGCTCGCCGAGACCCTGTGAGTAGCTCGCCGAGTGCTGCTCAATTTATTAGCCCATTCATTTTATTTTGCGCTGTTCAGGCTTATTTCCGTGTCTGTTGCCCGCCCTCACCCACCGCAACTGCTCCAATTGGCTTGCGCTTAGATGGGGTGGGGCGGGCTAAAGTCTCGCGAGAGGGAGGAACAGTGGAATGGTGACGAGGGCCGAAGCAATGTGCAAGTCGAGGGAAAATGCCCTAAGGGCACGGACTCACCGCCGAAAAATCTACCTCCCAACGCGATGCATCAGAGGCACAGGCGGCCGCTTTGGCACAAACCCGGAGGCCCAGAGACCCTGGGCAGCCCCCAGTGCTCTACTGGCATTGTTCCCCCCCCCCCCCCCCCCCCTATAGGCCGCGGCGCGGGCTTTTGCAAGCTCCCCCCCCCCCCCCACTATAGGCCGCGGCACAGGCTTTTGCAAGCTTTACCCCCTCCCACCCCCCCCAAGTAAAACCCGGCGGCCGCAAAGATATCTCCCGGTCCGTGCGGGGCTGAGCCTCTCAGAAACTGTCTACCCGCAGCGGACTAGAGCCAGCTCTTCTGGCAGTCAAAATATACCGGGAGGTGTGGTGAGGGGGGAGAGGGGCTCATAATTGGAGGCCCCCGCCACGCCAACACAAAGGGGGAGGAGTGAACCTAGAACCCCGATCAGGCTTGGGAGACGAGTGCTATGCGCTACATCGCAACATACTTAAAGGAAACCTTCCCAGTGTCCAACCCTCCGGCTGAGAGGAGGAAGGACCCCTCGTAGTTGGACCCCGCTGGAGAGACACGGTGAGGGGCAGGACAGACAGGGGCAGGAGGAGACAGTGGTGCTTGGGAGAGACTGGGGCGCTGGAATGAGAGAGAGGGAGAGGCGCAGCTGTACTGAAAGAGACCGCGAGGAGCAAGAGAGAGGGGGGCTGGGGAGAGAGAGGGGCTGGGGAGAGACAGTTGGGGCGGAGAGAGACAGTGAGGAGCAGACGAGAGGGGCTCGGGAGAGACAGTGGAGGTGCAGAGATACCATGAGAGGTAGGACGGAGAAGGGACCTGGTGGAGACAGTAGGGGTAGGAGGAGAGAGAGGGGCTGGGGAGAGACAGTGGGGATGGAGAGAGACAGAGGGTTCGACGAGAAGATTGTCGAGATGTCACCGACAGACTTAGGGCGTAGACCGGGAGAGAGGGGGGCAAGAAAGAGTGAGGGAGAGCCAGAGACGGTGAACAGGGCTCAGGACAGGAGCAAGGGCAGGGTAGGGTTAGAGAAGGGGCAGGGATCATAGGCAAGGTGCAGTAACAGGGAGCGTGTCCGGGAGCCATGACAGAGTGCAGGGGTTGGGACAGGGAGCAGAGACAGAAAGGCAGACATGTTGGGCAGAACAAGGGACAGGGGGGAGTGCAGCGATAGAGGACAGTGGTGAGCAGGGCAGGTACAGGTGCAGGGACCTTAGCCATGGATATGCAGTGAGTAGGGAGTGGGACAGAGGCAGGGTCCTGTGGCACAGAACCGGACAGACAAGGGGTACCGGAAGCACGGAGTGAGAGCAGGGGAGGACAGAGAGCAGGGTGCAGGGGGCGATAGCATGGGCATGGGGCAGGAAGAGGGCGCCGGAAGCACCTCTCAAGCTGGTCCATTCTGAGCCTGTGCTGACTGAACCCGAGGTGGGCTGGACCACAATGTGCCTTTTCACTGGCCTCTGTGTGCTCTTCAGGGACACAGGCAGCTCTGGCTTCCCAGCTCTGGCCTCTCCACAGTGAGGCCTTGACTGTTTCATGGTGTCGTGTGGCCACTCAGGATGTTATGTATGGTTGTTTTGTGGTCTGTTTGTGTGACAATTTTTTTGGTTGGTAGTCTGTGCCAATACTTGTCTGTGGGTTTTTGGCTATTTGTGTTCCTATTTTATTGGCTGGTGGGCTGCTTTTTATTGTAAATTTTTCTGATAGTACCAAACATTGCCTGCTGCAAGCACAAATAGCCAAGTAGTCTTCCATACCTTGAAAAACACCGTCATACAACATGTCTAAGTTTTACTTATTTTTCAAATGTGGGACACTTTTTTTTATCTATTTAATTTGCCTGCCCTATATTTAATAACATAACAGGTTTAGTTGCAAAGCACACGATCACCAGAAGTTGTCCTGGGGCTGAATAACAGATGTTTATTGTTACCCAACTCAAGGCTATTCATTATATCGACCTCAAATGGAGGAAAGGATGAGTGGACCTGCTGGGATTTAAACCTGTGACCATGAGGTCAAGCACAGGCCCCTGCAGTGGCTGCTTTAGTGCAGTGAGCCATCAGACACGGATTATGGGGCTGCTTTTAATTTGGTGCCAGAACCTCTTTTCTGTCCCATTCCGACAAGCATCAGCCTCCGCTTGCACGGCTTGTGCTTTTGTTGTCACTGTTGTGGCTTGTGCTTTAGCTTTTTGGCTCACTGTGCTGCAGAAGGCAGTGCACAGGAAAAAAGGGAAAAAAAGTTGTTTCTTTCAGTGTTATTGTGTTGAAGCCACAGTATGGGGCCCATGGGCTCTGAAGAAATAGGCTTAACGTCAATAAAACTGGGCGGGGGAGGTCGCTCGAAAAATGCGCGAGTTGCTTGGAGTTTAGTAGCTCACGATGATTTTCACTGACCAGAAGTAGCTCACACTACACAAAAGGTTGGAGACCCCTGCTGTAATCCTTGCAAGTTACTTACTTTTAGACCTGTCAGCGGCCTTCGCTACAGTCTCCCACCACCCCGATAAGAATACAGTGCAAGAAAGACATCCAAGGACCAACCCTCAACTGGATTGGCTCCTTCCTCATTGGAAGAACCCTTAAATACACTTCGTACTAGGAATCTTATCTGTGGAGCCCCCCAGGGATCGTCTGTCTGCCCACCACTTTTCAAAACTCACATGACACCACTGGCCAACGTCATCCGGTAGCACTACATCCGCATTCTCTCCTAGGTGTATATTTTCCCTCATGGACAAGACACCCGTTACAAAAAACAACTTCGCTACTTGTATGACCACAGTGGCCTCCTGTATGAGATCTTACTGCCTCAACCTCAACATTGACAAGAATGACATGATTTTTGGAAAGACCACGCTTCCGTAGGACCCCATCTGGTAAGCAAAATACCTGTTACCCACTGGCCAGGCCATAAACCTAGGAACCATCTTGGATGACAAATTCTACAGGACAGTCAATATCAACAGACACCTCTACCTGCTTCCACATCCTGAGAACGCTGCGAAAAATCTTCAAGTGGCTATCAGAAAACAAGAGGAAAACTATCACACAGGTATTTCTAACTCACAGACTGGGCTATGGAGCCACTCTACTCTGGAACCACCAAATAACTCCTGAACAGACTCCGTACCATCCAGAATGCGTCAACAAGCCTCGTGCTTAAACTACTATGCTGCTCCCACATCACACCACATCCAAGTAGATGTGAGACTAAACCTTTTGCGGTTTCATATCTGGATCGGATTGCCTCAAAGGCAGCGAGTTGTCGTGTGGCTACCACTTTGTTTTGTCTGCCACTTTGTTACATGAATGGAATAACCAGTGACGCAATTGAACGATTTTGAGTTATTCTTGTTGGGTTACTTTGAAGGTACGCTTAAAGTCTGTAAGGGACGCAATCCTGCCCCTCAAAGAAGTTCTTTAGCATTAGACGTCTGCCAGTCTCCATCACGCAAACATTTTCTATTTCAGGACTGGAAATTTGTGTGCACCCTCTATTACTCCCGATCCCTATCAAGAAGTAGGGGTGGGCTTCTGTAAAGGAGACTTTTTCTCTGTTTATAGTTTAGTTATACAGGTGGATATGAGGAGCAGAGGGCATCGAGGTAGGTGACCATGGACTAAGAACTAGGATGACCTGCATTATGTGATCTAACTTGTATTCACTCAGTTTCTAGTACTCCTTTCTAGAGCATGCAGCTAATCGGACGATTTTGTAGCTCGATAAGTAGAACAGTTTATTGATGCACAATTTTTAGTAAGTGGTTTTACTAGATACTTGGTTATATACCGCATCTGAGCTGCTGCTGTCATTAAAAGTATCTTGTTCATAGAACACGAGGTGTGGCCATTGTGGCTTCTTTACAGCTAATAACGTGAATGAACATGACCCTTGACAGCAACTGAAACTGCCTTGATGTCTTGCCCTTGGGTACCCTCATGAGGAATGACGCCAATGTTTGATTATCAATCCACAGTTTGAATATGTTGTATGTTTCTGGTAATCACGCAGCCTATGATCTGAAGTGGTGAGGTAAAATGAAGGTTAATGTTCATGTTATGTTGGTGGTGTAATTTGCATTAGTGGCATATGAACGCAGAGTTTATCCATTGAACAAAGTAGCTCCTGGATGTTGAGCAGGTACCAGTATTTGGTGATGGGTATGTGTTTGTGTAAGGAGATGGTTTGGTTTAGTGTCATGGCATGCTGCAAGTTATCAAATCAACGTAGGTTTTATTGGACGCTGTTGGTGGTGGCAGCAGAGGATGGGGTAATTTTGTTTTGGTGGTTGAAGATTACCAGGGGCGGGTTATGATTTTCAAGTCCAGCCTACAGACAGGTTTTAGCTGTTTGTCAAAGACCAACTTTCTATAATTTCGATACTTGGAGTAGGCATTAGGTGAGCCCATTGCTTATTTGTTAGCTTTCTTCCTAATCTCATTTGATTGCTGCTAATGTGATGGCTTTCTTTCCTCTTTTGGTTTGTCCCTCACCATAAGCATTAGTGTTTTTAGGGCCACCCTTTTGATTGAATGACTTGTATACTTACTTCCACGGCTGAAATCAAAGAATTGTTTTTTTCATTGGAATACTCCATAGGAATGCATGTTTTTCTGATGTTTTGCTCTCTACTCAATGTGCTGATTCCACCTCACATCCCTTTGCTTTGTTACTCACCGCTCCTCCTAGCTTGTCAGTAAAAGTATGACCGGTATATTTTTTTTGCCAGGATTTGACAAAAGAGCACGCCTTCTTAGTTTATTGTTTCACCTGCATTCCATATTTTTCAGAAAAGCACACACTATGCAACATAAAAACCGAATTCATAGCACTCGGGGAGAGGTGGGCTCCTGGAGTCATTCAGCTGGTGTTTGGGGCAGAAAGTTTATTTAGCATGACTAAAAGAAAATGCAGATTTCTTGTGCTGGAGGTCCATAAATCTGTTCCTTAGGGTGCTGCAAGTTACGAAATTACTTGAGGGATTGTTTCACTTCCTAATCCTTTGGAAATTAAATTGGCAAGTGTTTTCCTTTAAATTCGGTCATTCCCCAATCTTTTTTTAATTCTGTTCAGAGTATTATATAAATGTTTGGAACATAGCCCATATTGTTAACCAAGATGAACATTTTAGAATTTTGAAACTGATTAAGATACCCGTTTGCTTTTTCTCTTGTATTTTGTATTTTTTTTTTTCCAGGATAATAATTTGGCCCTTGCATTGTATTGGCGAGACCTATTAGCTTTGCTAGTACTTGTTTCTGGCTCGGTGTTCTCCTTAAGATTGTGGTCCAGTGCTTCTTTTTTTAAATGTTAAGCAACGAGAATTCAGATTTTTAAGTGCATTTGACAGTTTGATTACTGCAAATGAGGGTGCGCCAGGTAATGAAGCCTAATAGAGTGTAGGTATTGTCAAAATATATCTTTATTTGTAATTACATACGCAATTTCAGTTGTAAACCAAGGTCAGCCAACACATTTCATTCCCTCTAGGGGGACTTCATCAGGGCTTGAAAGTAATCGGTTAATATTCAATGACAGACTTGTGGTACAGGACATTTTCTCCAGTGTATTGCACTGGAAGTCCTCTGAGTACTTACAGGCATAATAAAGTCTGCATGTTGAGACCCCACACGCATTCGTCCTGTTGAAAAACCCAGAAGTGGAACACAGAGGCGTCACGCAATGGCTGGCGCTGGGGAGTTAGTGCGCAGGGACAAGACTAATTGGAACTAGCGTGAGGTGCAGAGCTAGGAGTCCGCCGTTGTAATCCTTGACATTTGCATTTGACAGTTTATCTACATACCTGCATTGTCTGGTAGAGGTATCTTCTAAAGTACATAATATAAAATAGCATTTATTAATTGTGTAGCTACCCAGAGGTATCCGAGCGCTAACAGCCTCACAGGGAAGAACTAGATGGTTTATAGGGGAGCATTTTGAAACCACCATGTTTTGAGGATATATATATATATCTTTGAAACGCACAGCAGACACCTGGCATTGAGGAAGGTAACCGCCGAAACGCGTCTGCCAGGGGCTGCGACTGTGTGGTAATTCGCACTAATGTTGTGCTGTATCCTGGTGGCATTAAATTGGCGTTGGGCAAACCAACCATGTGTCGGACCCGTTTCTTAATTGGATGGGATTGGAGGAATATATATATATATATATATTTCTCCCATGCTGTTTTGCAATATGGTTGCAACAGTGTAGTGTTGCCTCTTAACTGTAGACCTAATATTGTGCATAATGTTTGCATTGGTTTCCTAGAATATTGGAGATATTGTTCCCATATCATGAGCTAGTTGCAGTTTAACAGTGTGTTTCTTCATTTGCTCATATATATGTACCTTTTATGGTGAGAAACAAATTCATGCACTCAAAAATCCCCAAAGTGCGTTTTGACTCTTAAGTTCTTGCGGTTTCACCTACTGAAAAGTCCTTTGACAAAATATGCTGGAGAGGGTGCAGTATTGGATGGACTCCATGACAGATATTTTGTCTTCCTCTAAAAGGACAAAAATTCTACACCAATAACCTTCAGAAGTAAAGAGGATCGTTGAGAATGGCCCAGCTGGACATTCAAGTTACTTTTCATTTTGGTTCATTGACTTTCTCTGATTTTAAAGGATGTTGAGAAATACTTACAATGTGTATCGGTAGCATCAACCACTAAATTAAGATTGAGACAATGCTTGACAGCCGAATGTCTCACAATTAAAGCATATAAATAGGAGCTGATTGACATAATAGAAATGAAGAAAATAACCCACACAGTATGCCTTAATTAAGCACAGTCTGCCCCCTTTTGCGTTTAATCTGGGACCTGAATTGAAATAAATTGGAAAAAGTGTCCTTAGTAAAGGTACAAAAACACTAAACCCCGCCACTTATCTTAACAAGAAAGCACCCACATCGAGAATTTACATGACAACTAGTAAGAGAACTGGACTGAGCTGGAAGAAAGATTCAGTCAACTGTTATCTACTGACCTTGTCCCACTTTGAGAGCCTAACCCTGGAGTAGAAGGACAGATACCCCAACACCTACTACCCTCCCAGACTATTTGTTATGCTTTATATTGTAAATGCAAATGTAAATGTGGGTGTACTTGTAAAGCGCACTGCGACTCCATGGAGTATCCTGCGCTGAAGACCGCTGGGGAACCCGTCCTGGTTTTCCCTGTGAGATGGTCCCTTTCTGGGTATCTCCAAGGTGAAACCAGGCATCCCCGGCATCTGTGGGGGGCCGTTGTAGAGATGAGGCAAGCTTAATGCCCAGAGTTGCTGAGTGTGTTCCCTGGTTAGAGTAGGCACCGAGGCGAGAATTATAGAGTCCGTTTTTGACCCTGGTCCTCAACCCTGCCGCGTCGGCAATTAAACCCTGGTCCCGGGCCGTTCTCTACTTACGGGTCTGCCGCCTCTAACCAGTGAGCCACACCACTCCACGCCATCATATCCAAAAATGTCAGCTGCAGGTCATAATATTTGTTGATGAGAGATGATGTATGCACAGTTTTAAAATAAGAATGATTGGATAATAAAAAAGATTGATAATATTGTCTAATTTTGAGGTCTTGGCTAGACAGCTCATGTGCTGTCTCTTCGAGACATGCTGTTTACTGTTATTGAGCTACATCCTGCCTATAAGCTTACCATTTGTTAGCTGCAGCATCTTTTGCATCCTTCGTTGCAGTTTGCTATCTTTGCATGGGTCATGCCTCTTCTTGTGTTTGGCCCTCCCCTTAGAGCATGGACCAAGTACTTGAGGCCATCCACTGTCTCCGTTTTTTTTAGACCCATTTTTTTTGTGTTTGCGCACTTCATATGAGTGTTGTCTTTTCACTTGCTCCTTTCCTCATTTGTGTTGCTTTTTTCTGTCTTCCCCATACCCCACCCGTAATTGTTCTGTTCCTGTTTATTTCCCTAACAATAAGAATCACATTTGACTAACTCTGTATTTCATGTTGCTTCCCCCAACCCCCTCCTTCTCAATAGCTGTTGTTGCTTCCCTTCGCACTTAGAAGCTGTAACGTTTTGTAAGCAGAGCATGAACAGTAAAAAGCCCTAATCTCAAAAGGTTTTTAAGTGAGTGGTTTTTAAAACTAGGGCCCACTGTCCATACACTATGTGCTGTTTACTGGCAACTCTCAAATATATTCCTGGTGTGGCTAACAGACAACTAATTAAAAAGGAGGAAGCAGCCTAAATGAGCAATTAGAGCCCATGGCATTATGGGCATGTAAATGAACTCTGTAACGCCTTTCTTGACATTGTAGTTAGGACTGGTAAAAAATGAAACTGATATGTAGTGCAACAGAATCTGTCAGTATTGCTTTTGTTCGCTTGGAGCTACACACATTTTATGCAAATACAAAAAAATTACACAAAATGAATATCCTTCATTAACCGCATCGCTGCGGCGGTTATTTTTCCGCTACGTGGCTTTTTTCTAAAAGCCGTGTTAGATGACGAGCTCAGCTCGTCATCCGCACACACCCACCGTGGCTGATGAAGAGCTGAGCTCGTCATCAGCATCGAAGGGGTTAACAGAATAATCAACATTTAAAACGGCACCTAAGCATTTGAAACTGAATAGTTAGGTTTTTCTTTGTGGACCTGCAATGGGATAAATGTGACCTGTGCAGGAAAAGTCTTATTTGCACTTTTCAAAACAAATGGTCTAGACAGCTATTGATAATCAAGAGGTAGGTGCACTTCATTGCAGTAATACTCCCACTTCCTCTCAGTCCTGCTGCCTTCCCTCTTCATTGCACTACTGTTCCTCCTCCTTCAATGCACTGCTTCTCCACATTCCTCCATGCGCTACTGCTCACCTTCTACATCGCATCATACTCCACCCCGACTCTAATATACCCTACTCCACCCCACTTAAATCTGCGCTGTTCTACCCCACTAAAATCTACGCCACCCAATCTACCCGCCTCCAGTCTACCCCAATTTATTACACTTCAATCTACCCAATCCAATCTACACCACCCCAATTTACCCAACTCTAGTCCACTCTGCGCCACTACAATCTATCCCACTAAAATGTACCTCACTCCATTCTACCTCACTCCAACCCCAATCCAATCTACCCCACTCCAATCTACCCCATTCTAGCTGCGAAAAGAAAGCCTCTGCGGTCAGATGCTGATGTCGGATCACCAGCATCTGACCGGAGAGACTTTCTTGTTGCAACCTGTCCACTAACTAAAAATCTTTACTAGGATGACCATTTGTCATATTATTTAAGAATTTTGCCTTGAAAAAGCCCTTGGCGTTCCTTGGATTTTCGGTTACTGGTTTGAGACGGAAGTCATGTGGTGCGAGAGAGCGGAGAGCAGCTTGTGCAGTGTGTGAGTGCCGCAGGAATCGCTGCGGGAATCGATAGAACCGTGGTGGCTGAGCACAGATCAACTGAGGAGCAGGGCGAGAGGAACGAACACCGCTGGAACAGAGACAGTGAGGACCGGTGGGAGGCTGAGGCTGTGGCGGCTAGTGTCCACGGGTGAGCTCGAGCGGCGAGAGATTTGGGGCCAAAGTCAAAAGCTAACCGCTACCCACCAACCGAAAGCCGCTCCCGCAAACCCCCCCCTCCCCCATTCAGGTCCCTGCTTCGTCAAACTCTGGTCTGCCCCCGCCTAACCCCACCATAAAGACACACCTTCAATTCACCTGCAATTCATTCCGGAGGGAGCAGGTGCGTGCCTCTCCCTCAACACAGCCAGTGTTTTCCAGCAGGAGCTTCGAACATTTCCCAGTGCGGTAGGAGCTGCTTGAAGCCTCGGGGGAGGCAGGAACCCAAAAACATTTTCTTGGGGTGGCAGAAGCCGTAACAAAACGTCCTAAGTGGCCAGAGCCGCCATTATATTTCCCTGAAAGCCGCAACTCAATGACAATCGTGGCAGGAGCCGCGAGAACTATTCCTTAAACGCAGCAGAAGCAGATAAGTAACTTCCATTGTGGCAGGAACCGCCTAAAACCGCCTAAAATTTTTCATTTAACACCGCAGGAGGCACAAGTGTTTTCCTTAACCCCAGCAGTGAAATCCATCGGCGGTCAACTCCCCTTTCACTGAGGCCTGCGGCAGGAGCCAGCAACACCACCTCCCACACATATAAGGGATATTCTTTGGTTTGGTTCCTGAGGACTGGAAAGAGGACTGAAAGGAGCACCTAGAGGAGAAAAAGGCAGAAAAGAAGGGCCGCTTGAGGACCCAGAACACTCTAAATATGAGGAATGGCAGAAAAAGGGGGCAGCCCGAGGTTGTTGCGCATAAAGTCAAGCAGAAGGAAAAAAACTAAACCAAATCTGGTAACAGCCGAGGAGGAAGGATACGAAGCAGAGGCCTCCAGCAACCTAGCACTAAATCCCAGAAGCTTCTGACCTACCTATAGCAACCAAAAATCTCTTCAAAATTCCAATTTCTAAAAGACCCAGCATCATCCATATTTTCCGCCAGTGGCAAAATCCAATGCCTTCAAGAATCCCTCCCTCCCCCTTTTCCCCAAGCAATCGCCGACTGTACCAGTCATGGCCCAAGTCACAGTGGGAGCTTTAGCGGCCCAACCTGTGGCCACTATGCCAGCACAAAAGAAAACTTGCAAACACAAAACTAACAAAATCAACAGCCCGCCTGCCTTTCAAGATGGGGTGGTGGAATGCTGTGCCAAGGACCCCTGTCCATTCCCTCCCAAATCAGCCACGACATAACTGGCTTAACCGATCTAAAAATGCTGAAGGAAGTACAAAATGAACAAATCATCGGCCTTGATTACCATTCTAAAGTCTTGTCTCAAACAGACCCCCACAAATCCCCTCACGACCCTAAACTACATCAAGAGGCCAATAAATCGGCCGAATTTTCACCAGGTGCGGAATCAGGGGGCAACCACGACATTCCCAAAGAGTCCTCTGAAATTTTATTGGATTCCCCGGTCTCCAGGGGAGGTGGGCAGGATCCTCTCTCCTACTTGGGATCACAGGCGTGGGTGGACCTAATAGAATCCTACGCACTTGAGACTCCCGAAAAACAGCCACCGCCCATACCCAAGTATCAGTACAAATCATGATGTGACACAAGAAAATGTTGGGTCTCGCAACCCAATCTCACACACAAACTCTCCAATTCCTACTCTGACTTCAGGTTCACCAAAACAACCTGGGAAACCAGCATCAAACACATGGGACATTCTGCTAAATACAATGCAATGGACTGTTGACTTATTACATTACCAGTCAGACAAAATGAATCTGCAGTTGTCACTATTAGTTACTCTGGCCCTCTTTCTGGGGGGGGGAACTAGGTCAACTAAACCTTTTAATCAGCAGAGCCCAGCAGGAACTAAAACTGACCTGCAGTTGCGGACTCATTATCGACAAATTATCATCACTCCCCTCAATTGTCTCTACTCTTATAGACTGCCTTCCAAAGGGCCCAATCACAGAGAAATCCAAGGCAATCCCAAATGAAGCAGTGCTTAATGAACCACCGAACAGGGATCGTATTGAAGACAAAAATTCTGGCACTATCCTCTCCATGTCATGAAGGCAGCCCACCTTCTAGGACCATTCCGTTACCTAAGGAGCAAAAACCTAAGCAGAATGCAAAGTGACGCCACCAACTCAGGAGAAAAGGTCAAAATAAAATACCATATCCTAGCCTCACAAAAGTGTATCTGTTATTCACAACAAAACGACCACAGCAGCAATGCAAGAACAAACAATAGCTCACGTCCCCGAAGCTGAGGGAATGCCAAATCAGCCAAGAGGAACTCACTTTATGGGAAACGAGGATAACACAAATAGGACAAAAGTGGAAACACCACAGTCTGGGGCAGTATGGTTTTTTACTTAGTGGTCAAACTGACTCTGAAGGAAATAGAATAACTAAAGCCAAACTGAAACAGGACGACAACATCAATAGCAGAAAATCACAACCAATTGGGGCAAGGGAGCCCAACTGAAGCCATTGTCCAAGCCAGGAGTTGAACTCAACCGCTACATTACATTTAGCACCTCTACTGGGTGCCGATCCTAACGCACCAACCCTGCAAATCGAGCAACCAGCTCACACAATCAGTCCGGGCCCAGCTAAGGCATCAGGAGAAGTAAACCAAATAAACAATAATGCAATTAGAGCATGTAATGAAGCACAGAGAGCCCCTAATGAGCAGAGGAATTTTACAATTGGGCACTTGGGTCATTCCTTAAATTCAGATCGAGGCCTAGAAGGCTTTTAGGCCCTAGAAATCAAGAGCCCTTATTTCCGGATATCTCCATTGCATCGACTCAGCAACCCACAAACCGCTTTATGGAAAAACCCTTGGGGCCAAACCCTGTAAAAAAAAAAAAAATCTCGAACTGACCAAGCAAGGAACTCTGCCATCACTATCTTCACCCCAGAATACGAATCAAACAGACCCTTCGATATCTTAAACAGAGGAAATATTCTCCAACTCCTAGGCACAATACCAGCATTGAAAGGCATACACTCTGCTGATCTTCTCTCAATAGAATTTGTTAGGTTGGACAATACACAAGGAATGAAATCCACCAAAGCCACCTGGAGGACCACCCAAATAGCAAATAAAGTCCTGGAAGAAAAGGAAACCTTTAAAGCCTGGGGATCCAATCCACAATGTTTTACAATACTGGATACCCATTCCCTTTACTTAACATTACAAGAGAAGGATTAACCCGCAAAAGCCATTAAACTTCGTCCATACTTGGGAGAGCCCAAGGACAGTCACCACAAAAAGAACATACATAGAATACACAAACGAGCACAGCAGATAATGATGTCGCTGCCCCTGTTCACCTCCGGATCACTAGAACCAATAACACATCCGGTCACTTACACTGACCTAGAAATCTAACTAGGCATGGTGAAAACTCAAGTACATTACCTCTGAGGATATGCTCATGGAGCATCAATGTGCAAAACAACAAGGTGGCAGACGTTGAAATCCTTGGTTATATAAAAACATTTGACATCATCCTATTTCAGGAAAAATGGCAAGGGGAGCCTCTACAAATAGAGGGAAACACCGGTTTCCACACTCCTGCCCTAAGGAAAAGCAACTATGACCGTCTATCAAGCCTGACTACTTGCATCAAAATAACAAAAATTCAAAGTGCACAGGAATTACCTCCTCTACTCCCAGCTGTAAACACCACAAAGGTTCAATTAGACTTCTGCGGGGAAAAAGGAGGAGGTACTGCTAATTAATATATACATACATACATCCGGAAAAAAAACAGGACTCCGACACTGATTGAACACCTCTACCAGCTGATGAGTACACACAACTCCAAATGTTATTCTGTCAGGTGACTGCAATCAACACTTACTAGGTACCACCCTAAATGAAGATATCCAAGCACAATCTTTTCATTGGAACATTCGAATCAACTGTATAGCCCCCAAGGAAAAATAACTAATGGCGTCCGGGAGCTGCTAAATGACCTAGAGAACATTGGCCTAAGGGTGTTAAATGGTAGATTTGTGGACGATTCCCCACCAGCCGCCTCATTTCACTCTGGCCATGTGACCTCCACAATGGACTACACTATAGCGTGTCTCTTATTTTTCCAAAATATAAAAGGCTACTCCCTAGGAGATAAAGGGGACAGGGACCATCGGCCTCAAGAAATTTCAATTCACCACTACTGGATAAATCAATCCCAAATCCAGTCTGAATGCATGCCACACAATAAACCTCAAAAGAATCAAGTCATCTATAGCAAATTCTTTGGAAGTTATCATAGCCGCAAAACGGCAATTAAATGAGCTTAATCAAACTATTCTATTCTATTCTGAATTTGGTAAAGCGCAACAGCTACCCCGGCAAAGGGGTGTCCCGGCGCTAAGAACAGACAAACTAATCTGAGGTGGGGGGGAGGGGGAAACTAGGCGGCGGGGAAGAGGTGAGTCTTGATTGCTTTACGGAAAGCAGGGAGGGAGTCAATAGTGCGAATGCTAAGGGGGAGATCGTTCCACAGTTTGGGGCCAAGGACCCCAAAGGAGCGGCCTCCAGTTCGGCAAAGTCGAAACCTAGGGATTGACAGGAGGAGTTGGTTGGCAGAGCGAAGAGCACGACCAGGAACGTAAGGTTGGACAAGGCTTCGAAGCAGAGGGGGGCTTCCCAGTTTCACGATCTTAAAGATCATGACTAAGGCCTTGAATTGGATTCTGTGGTCCACGGGTAGCCAGTGGAGCTTGCGGATGGTGGCTCTGGCTGAGCACCTCCGTGGGAGGCCAACCAGCGTTCTGGCTGCCGCATTTTGAATGCGTTGGAATCTGGCTGTTTCCGCTTTATTAGCTCCCAACAGGAGAACATTAGCGTAGTCCAGGCGTGATAGGATGGTGGCCTGGATAATGAGCTGGCGGGCCTTGGCATCGAAGAGCCCAAGTATGGGCCTGAGGTTCCTTAAAAGGCCTATGCAGGTGGCTGCCACCTTTTTTGTGTGGGACTGGAAACTAAGGTTGGCATCAACCCAGACTCCCAGATTTTTCACACAGTTTTTGGGGAGTGGGGTGTCGCCTAAGGATGACGGCCACCAGTGCTCGTTCCAAAGGCTGGTGTTGCGGCCCAGGAGGAGCACCTCGGTTTTTCCGGCGTTGAGTTGGAGGTAGTTGTCCGTCATCCAGCGGGCCACAGCAGACATACCCCCTTTGAAGTTGGATGCCACGAGGGACGGGCTTTCCGAGAGGGTGACAACCAGCTGGGTGTCGTCCGCGTACGATACAAGCGTGAGCCCCCATTCTCTAGCCACGTCCGTGAGTGGCTGGACGTATAGGTTAAAGAGGGAGGGGCTCAGCGCTGAACCCTGGGGGACCCCCTGAGCGATGGGGTGAGGTTTAGAGAGGTAAGGAGGGGCTGACACCTTGAATGATCTATCCTTGAGAAAGGATCGGAACCATGCAAGTGCGGGGCCAGTCACCCCGGTCGTCTCCAGACGTTTCAGCAGGATGTTATGGGATACCGTGTCAAAGGCTGCGCTGAGATCGAGGAGGATCAGCGCAGCACTATGACCGGCATCTAAAATCATCCGGAGATGCTCCGTGGTGGCTAGTAGGGCAGACTCCGTACTATGGCCTGCACGGAAGCCATTTTGGGAAGGGTCCAGGATTCCGTGATTGTCCAGGTGTTTCGAAAGAGACTCGTTTACATGGGTTTCGGCAATTTTGGACATCCATGGGAGAAGGGATATAGGCCGAAAGCTTTCTGGCTTGGTGGGGTCAAGGGTGGGTTTTTTAATTATCGGTGATACCCATGCTTGTTTCCAAGCGATGGGTACGAGTCCTGTGGAGAAGGAGAGGTTGAGGATGTTCAGCATGGGGGATGAAAAGAAGTCCATCGAAGACATGAAATGAGAAGGGCTCATAGGATCAGCTGGAGAGCCAGACTTCACTTTCTTGCCTAGTTTGGTCAGGTCAGCAGCGGTGATGGCAGGGATTTGGGACAGAGGTAGGATGTTAGGGGTCGTGGTCAGGGGTACTTCCTTGAGAGGAACAGTCTGTGGAAAGGTTGCATAAATTTTCTGAACTTTTTCGATGAAGTAGGTTGCAAGCTGTTCACATTGCTCGTGGGAGGAAATTTTTGGGGGGGGCGTCCTAGGGCTTTGGAGCTCTTTCACTAGTTTAAAAATGATTTTGGATGGGTTCGCATTGGAGTTGATTTTGTTGGAATAAAAAGAAGCACGGGAAGATCTAATAGCTTTATGATAGGTCTTGAGCTTAGATAGATACACCGCCTTGTCCTGGTTATCATATTGCTTCCTCCAAATGCGCTCAGCCTTTTTACACTCCTTGCGCATAGTCCTAAGGGTGTCGTCGAACCATGGGTTGGAGGGTGTATTGCGTCCTTTCGACGGCCTGGCCGGGATGAGAGTGTCGAGGCCGTTGCTGATCCAGTTGGTGAACGAAGAATAGATCGCGTCTATATCCTGGTTAGCTTCGTGTTGGAATTCACCAAGGGTTTCATGTAAGTCAGGTGGGGAAAGTTTGTGCCAAGGTCTTTTTAGACTCTGAAAGGATTCGGTTTTGCGTTGACGTTGGGGTGCCGGGACACTCATTTTAACTAGGTGGTGATCCGTCCATCCCAGAGGGATGGGGGTTTCTGCTGCTGCCTCATGTATGTTAGAAAAGATCGGATCTAGGGTGTGTCCAGCTATATGGGTAGAGGTGTGGACAAGGGAGTTAAGTTGCAGAGCCGAGAGGTCGGCAAGAAGATTAATGATGGTATTGTCACCAGTCGCATCAAAGTGTAGGTTCAGGTCACCTAGGATGGTGAAGTTGGCGAACTTAGTGGTGAGCGTTGTCGCCGTTTCGAGAAGGGCGTTAATGAATTTTGTGGCCTGGCCTGGAGGGCGATAGATGTATAGGCCAGATAGCATAAATTGGGGGGTCACACTAATTTTAAATTGGGCGCATTCACAATCTTGAAGAGGTTCCTTAACAAAGGAACAGGTCAGTTGTTTTTTATAGATAATGGCAATGCCGCCACCGCGTGAATCACGATTGATGGTGACCAGATTAAACTCCTCTGGGAGTGATAGATTGGGGATGGTGGTCAAGCTATCTTGGAGCCATGTTTCGCATAGAAATAGTACGTCGGGGTTTTCTTCCTGAAGAAGCGTGTTCACCTCCGGGTGGTGTTTAACGAGGGATCTGCAGTTGAGTTGGAATATCCTTAGTGGCGATATTGTAGTATTAGGGAGGTCACACCGTACCCTGGTGGGTGCGTTGGTGGAGAAGTGGCAGTGGGTGCATTGTAAATGCGTAAGACCTAGGATGCCAGTGGTGTTAGGGCACTTTTGGTAGGGGTTCAGAAGTAGGAGTTCCTTACCGTCATAGCGTATGCGATGGCAAGGTCTGGGCGAGCCAGGGGGGGTGGCGAGAGGCGATGACTTGGCGAGGACGGGCGAAGACGGGCTTGCCTTAGGCGCGCCTTTGGCGCGCAAACGGCGCGCCCGCTGCGCCCGTCCGCTGCGCGTCCGATGTATGCACATCCTTAAGGGAGGTAGAGGGGGAGGATGGGCGTGGCCTGCAAGTGGGCGTGGCCTCTGTTCCTCGCCGGTAATGGCGGCAGAATTGACTTTTCTGGCGGCCTCGTTGCAGCGAAAGGTTCGCTGTTTCAGCGTACTTCTAACCCAGGAGGAGATGCCTGAAGGGTGAGTGCGCAGGTTTAAAATACAGTTTTATATCATTCAGTGACACAAGAAATAAGTTTTAAAAAGGTGCGTTTGTTGTCTCCCGGCTTCCGCCTCAGGAGTAGCTACGGGAAACCACATATACATCTAGGGAACCTTTACAGACACGTTTTCAAATTCCTACTCAACTAGTTTGGCACTCCCTGCCCAACGATCAGACAGTTGCAGGAAAGGCCACAAGTGCGCAAAGGGCGACCTGAAAAGCATCAAAAAAAGCCGTAAACAAATCGCTAAGGACATTGAGGCTACGGCCGGGGGACAAGGTTCTACACCAACAGCTCTGCAAGGAAAAGACTGAACTTAGGAAATTGAAAAGAGGTATAAGAAAATCACAAGAAAACTAACTCTGGGCTAAACTCCATCATGATTGCAAAGGAAATTACAGTGCACGTTTTTGGGCAATGATAAACAAATTCCTACAACCTGCACATGGTGGTGTAACATAGCGTAGCAGAAAACAACTGGACATCCTTATTAGAACATCACTTTAATCAACAGGCTTTTTCGATTAAACACCAGCATGGATAAACAGTCTGTATCTCGATTTCGTACCACGACTGATGAGGCCAAGGAAAATGAGATCGACGCAGACTCGGTCAGGGGACAAATACGTAAAGGGAGGAAGGATGGTGCCACGGGGCCAAATGAGATCCCGACAGCTCTTTTTAAGCAAGACCCAGAATGCTGCTCAGAATTCCTAGTTACCATCTTCAGCCTAGCTAGGCAAACTGGGTGTTTGGCCGCATCATGGAAGGGCTCCATTATATCACCAATTTATGAAGCAGGGGACAAAACACTACCAAAAAACGACCGCTTAATTGCACTACTGGATGTTCAGGCAAAATACTTTGCCGGGAATCTACTTATCGAATTACAGGAATGGGCAACCAAGCAAAACATAATCCCACCCAGCCAAACGGGGTTCTGTAGGAATACTGGAACAAACAAACCATCTTTTAGCCATGTCATTACTTATCGACAAGGCAATTTTAACCAAACAAACTCTCCACTTTTGCTTTGTGAATTTTAAGGCGGCGTTTGACAATGTTAACCGAGCTAACCTTCGGAAGAAGCTGGCTCACTGGGGGATTCCTCCGTCCCTCCTGAACCTTCTAATAGAATTACATTCCAATACGTGGATACCGGTCAAGCTCAGCAATGGCTCCCATTTGTCAAGGCGTATACAAACCACTAAAGGCCTTAAGCAGGGGTGCGTTCTGGTTCCCTTTCTCTTTAACCTTTACACAGCAGACTTGACAACAGCACTTACTGCTTGTAATGCGCATGCCCCCCGAATAGGAGGAAAACCCATTTACAGCATGTAAAATGCAGACGATGTTGTTCTAACTAGCCACACGCTCAAGTAGGTCTAAAACGGCTACTCAACACATTGCATAGGTATGCCGATGAGAATTATCTGGAATCAACATCGACAAAACTAAAACGCTGACAATAAACGGGAAAAGACAACCCCACTCTTGGTTACTAGAAAAACTGCAATTTCCAACTGCAATGTGTATAAGCACCTAGGTGTTATGATCGACAGGGAGGGCCAATTTACGAGTCAGCTCAATGCCCTCAAGAGGAAAGGAATGGCGATCGCGACCACGCTAAGACAACTTAAAACAAAACTGACCGGACCAACATTCACCCCACTTCTCTGTATTGCACAATCAAAAATTCCGTCATCAGTTACATATGGCAGTGAGACTTTGAGAGGAAGGGACGCTGTACTGCTGAATACCACCATGGCAAAAGCATACAGAGTAATGTCAAACCTACCGCCTTGTACGTCGCCAGCACAGATTTGACTCGAGCTTGGTTTAAGGAAGCAACTCCTCGAAAGGCGGGGTTCGTACATCAAGTGCGGGCGTAAAATTAAAAACTCTGCCACAAATACACTGAACCACTAGCTCTGGCAGGAACTGTGCAGCACATCCACCTCGCCGGCTAAAGCCTACTTGGAGGAATTGCTCGCCATAACAGGACTAGCCGACCTATGGGAAATCCCAACAACGCACTTGCACTTTAAACTCGTCACAAATCAGGTTATCAAGAAACTTGTCTCATAGACCAAGCCGCTTCTGCACACAGGAGCCATGCATGGATGACTGTCCAGTTACAAATCGTTTGGATCACAGGCATACTTTGAACTAGGGTACTCTAGGAAGTCTAAAGAAGCCTTTCTAAATCACAGGTTAGGGATCCTGCCAGCCATACCTCATCTTCCACTATGGCTGAGAAAGAACTACTGGAACTCATGCTGTCTATGCAGAGTTGGAAAGGAGGACATTGAACACATAGTATGCTCCTGCATTAAGCTAAATGAGGAAAAGGTTGGCCTGCTAAACTCATTTTAACGAACGAGGCATACGCACCCGGAGACAAGCAGTACTTGCATGCTTCACCCCAATGGATCCACAATTAAATAGGAAGCTTAAGTTCTTACTTCTAGTAGCATCCAAGCAAAAGATGCTTAGTACCACAACCAGCGTACAATTCCACACAGGCTCCCAGCAAAATGAACTTTGGACACCCTGTGCATCGATGCTTAAAAATCTTTTCATAGAGTTCTGATCGAAAAGTAATTTTATCCAAATGTTTTATTTGAATGTATTTTTGTAATGGTTTTAATTAATCAAAAGCAATAAATATTTTACTTACCCTTGGCGTGCCAGCCAAACGGGTGAAACATTTGTCTACTTTTTTCTGTTTCTTTCATTTGGCTAGAAATAAATACAGAACTAAGAAAAATGTTCAGCGTATCAGGAGTTTGGGACATTTATTCCAGGAACTTAAGCACATATATTCAGTACAGTCTGTCTCTCTTACAATTCCTTCTCATAATTTGGTGTTTTTTTGGGGTTTAACCACCTGAAAATTTGTCGCCTTGAAAATAATCGAATCCTGTCTGGTTGTGCTCGGACCTCAGGAGCTCACCCCTCATAACATAACCCGTCCCTGTCTAAGACTGCTCTGGTCACACTTCACATGGAGAAGTGTGGCTCACTGGTTAGAGCAGGCAGACCCTGAAGCAGAGGTCTTCAATTCCCGACGCGGCAGGGTCTTGAGCTCAAATGTCCACGGACTCGATAATTCTCGCTTCGGTGCCTGACCTAATCATGGGTTCACACTCTGCAACTCTGGGCATTAAGATTGCTTAATCTCCACAACGGCCCCCCGCGGCGGGATGCCTGGCTTTCACCTTGGGGATGCCCTGTAGGGGCTATCTCACAGGGAAAAGCCAGGACTGGTTCCCAAGGCAAGCGCTTAGAGACCCCTGGGTGATAAGTGCTATATAAATCCAACATACAATACAATACAATAGGTGTTCCTCAGGGATCCTTCCTCTCACTGTAATGCTAAGCTCTTTTTACATCCACTATCACATGTATGCCGATGATATCCAACTCTACCTGAAAGTCTCCTCCCCTGAAGACATTAGATCCCTCAACACAACTCTACTAAATACCCAAAGTTGGCTAACTTGCAACCACCTACAACTTAACACACTTAAAATTGAATGTCTCCTAATCGCCCCACCAAATCAGTCTCCTATCATTAATGAATGTATGAATCAATTAACAGCCTTCAAATGCCTACTGCAAGTTATTGATTTAGTAAAATCATTGGGAATAACTCTTGATAAGAACCTTAGTATACAGAAACACATCAGTGCTGCCACTAAAGGAGCAAACCAACAAATTAACATCTTAAGGAAATTAAAACCCTTCCTTCCCTGCAATGTCTGCCGTCCAATCCTAGTGATTCCCAGGTTGGACTATGGAAGTGCTAACCTCTGTGGCCTGCCCAAATCCAAAACTGTCCCATTAAGGGCTTCCCTCAACGCTGCTGCAAGGCTCCTCACAGGATCAAAAAGAAACCATTACATCACCCCTAATTTGAAAGCCCTCAACTGGCTCCCCTATGAAGCTAGAATTCAAGTGGAAATTGCTTGCATTACCCACAAAGCTCTACACTTCAATACCAAAAGCTGTCCTGCTCAGAAGCTTGAACTTTCGGGAGATCCTAGATCTTCTAGAAGCTCCTGCACTTTCCTACTGAAACCTCGGAGCCTTTTAAAAGAAAAGCTATAACAGCCTTCTCAGGCATCGCACCAAGAATTTGGAACTACCGCCCCCCGGATCTAAGGAGGAACCCTTCAGCAACATCCTTAAAGAAAGAAGTTAAACTATTACTCATGAGCGAATGTCTTCCTTAGAACCTAGTAACTTCCTCTCCGAGCAGTCTATACTTATAAGGACAATAGTGAAACAGGCTACCGGTAATCTTCAGGTGTGGTGGTTGAGTTCTCTTTGTCAACACTGAGTGGACCCCACCATTATTGGAGATGCTGCCTGTTAAATCCTTTACTGTGCTAGATTATGATATTATGATCACTGCTTCCTTTTATGTTTTTGCCTTGCATGATCTAATTGTCCTATCACTGAGATTATGTCACCCTTAGTCGGGGTGTTGTGTCAGACTGTACTGTTCGTTTGACACCATTTTTACTGCTTGATTATTTTGGTATTGCCTTATTTAATCTATTTGTCTTAACACTGAAAGGCCACCACCCTCTTATTGGAGTGCTGCTGTATTTTGTAATTCTCTACTCATTCAAATTTTTCGACATGTTTCATTGCATAACTATAGCCACTCTAACAATTGTAAAGCGCTCTGACACCATCATGGATCATGTTTGTGCTTTATAAAACTCTTCAAAAAATATATTTTTTACAAAAAAATGGTAAACTGTTGTGAGTTACATTCCTGTTCTGCTGCCTCTCATTGCTCTCCCAATAATTTAAATATTTGCCAAGCTGTTCCTTTCTCTGATGGGTGTAATTCAGGAAGGATCTCAAGACCTGAACCCCATCGCCCAGATGGATCGTTCTCCCCCCCCCCTGTCCCCCCACACGCCCCGTCTGGGGACTTCAGGGGTGGGCTCTATAAACCCCGGATTGATCTTCCTGGGGGTCAAATGGTTTGTCTATTTAGTTGTGTCAAGGTCCTCCTATTCAGGCTCGGCATCCCTTCCCAGCTACTGTCTTTCCTCAGATATCTGGAAGCACTCACTGCAGGATATCTGTATTGCTCTGCTTCCTGTTTTTCATTCCAAGTAGAGTGCTTGAGCTACTTGGCGTGTGCCTTGGTGTAATAAGTGACAACCCCCCATTGTGCTGGGAAGTTGGGGGTCTACATTTCAACATATATGCTATGAATGGACAGCACCAGGTTGTATTATTTTCTTAGGTGGTGTGCGTGCTCGTTTATAGGTTTAACACTGAGCGTATTTGGGGCACACCAGTAGGTGAGGGGAGAAGCACTGACACAGACAACCAAAAAGTGTGAAAAAGGCCGCTTTATTGGAATCAGGTGCACCTACAACACCGTCCCACCTGGCCTGTGCCGAACAAAACTACTGCTCACTAAATAACAACTGCCTGACAGCCCCCCACTCCCACCCCTAAAGTTAACCCCAACATTGCAACTGAAAATACAACCCATCCGCTCATCAACCTACCCCTCTACTGAATGCCACAGTGACCTCCATTACCTCACCCCCGCCTACCACACAGTCCCAGGCCTCCAGCAAAACCACCCTATCTCCTTAGGAAAGCGCCACTCGAAAGTCGCTTACGACTTTCGACCCCCCCAAGGACTCCTGCCTCCTGGGATACCTGAGCACCCCCAACGCCCCATCCAAAGCCTCCTTCAGCTGGACTGTGTACAACTCAATGCCATACCTGGACAGGTGAACCCCAGCCTCCCGGAAAAAATAAACCGCGCCATACCGCAACTCCGGGGGCTCCATCCTCCCCACCCCCTCCCTGGCACAGAATTCACGCCTCTCCCGATTAATTTTCCTCCGTGCCCTGTCTATGGCTCCTGGGCGCTCCGCCCCCCTCCACACCCGCCTGGGAATAAACTCTGACCAGATAATATGACAGCCCGCCCATTGCTTCTTAATTTCCCTCAGGTCCCTCTTCATCTGCTTGAGCAGCGCCAGCCCCTTGCACTGCACCAAATCGTTCTCGCCCAGATGAATCACCTCCACATCCGGGCACCCCCCCCTCCCCCCCCCTCTCACCACCGTGTTCAACAAGGGCAATAACTCATGCCAACGCCTAGCCCCTTTCCCCCTCCAATGACAACGGTACAGCCCTGCATCCAATCCCAAATTGAGTGTCCGATGCCTGTCCCATTCCGCCTGTTCTGCCCACTTGACGAATGAGTGTCCCACAATATATACATTCAAAACAGCCACTTCCGGCCCCGCCACAGCACCTGTAAAGACACACATATCAAAATCGGGAATCACTGTTACAACACCCCATCCGCCTCCCTCAACCGCACATACGTCCTGTAACAATCCGACTTCCACCGTCCCAGCCTCTGTATCTCCTCCTTACCCCAACCCCTCCGTGCCGCCCCGATCCGAAAGGAATGCGTCCCAAAAGCCAGCGGGTCCTCACCCATGTACCGCAGGGGGCGCCGCCGAACCCACAAAGCCTGAGACGCTGTCACTCAGTCACCCCCACCTCGACCAAAAACCTCCCCCTCGCCACTGCCTGCCATCAACCTCCTTCCCCACGCCGCCGGGCACACCCCCTCCCAGTCGCCCGGGCCCAGTACCACCCAAGTCCCGACCCCCCGCTGGTCCGTCTTCAAGCGCCGCAAACGCACCGCCACCTCCTGAGCTCGCACCTCCACATCCCCCCACAACACCCCCTGCCTCACCTTTGCGCCCAGCAACTCCGACACTCGAAACGCTCCAAAGAAAAGCCAGGACATCAAGGTAGAAAAACGCACCGCCTCGCCCTCATCCCTGCACACCGCCGGGAGCGCGCCAATGACTCCTTCCAGCAATTCCACCGTGATGGGATTGCGCAGCCGCACCTTCGCACCCCTCTCTCTCGCCCACCCCTCCAGCAGCCGGGTCCCCAATTCCCCCGCCGACGGGGGGGTAACCCCACCACAACTTTCCCATGAACGCCACCGCCGACAACTTGCCCGCAATCGACACCCGCGACAGCCCTCTATCCATGAACGCCAGCATGAACCTTACCACCTGTTCCTCGCGCCGCCACCGGTCCCCTCGCCTCACCGCACCTGACTGCAGGAATTCCTCCCACGCTAGCTCGTATGCCTTCCACGTGGACACTGCTACCGACGCCTTAACCAACTGAAAGACCTCGCCCACCGACCACAGGTCATCCGGCACCGCCGTCCTAACTTCCTCCGCCGCCGTGGCTAGCCCATGGAACCTCTCCCACTGTGAACGAGACAAGGCATCGGCAATGTCATTGTCCACTCCTGGAACGTGGCGCGCCTGAAACAGTATGTCATTCTCCAAGTAACGCAAGACAAACTCCCTCATCAACTTTAGAACCTGCGAGTCCCGAGCCGACTGCCTGTTCACCACCTGCACGACGGCCATGTTGTCCACTCGAAACAGCACGCGCTTGTGCGCCAGCGTCCCGACCACACCGTGACTGCCACCACCAAAGGGAACAACTCCAAGAACGCAATGCTCCTCCCGCCCGCCTGCCAGTGCTCCGGTCACTGCTCTGCACACCATTTCCCCTCCCAATACAGACCGAATCCGCCGCCACCCGCCGCATCAGAGTACATGGTTACATCCCACTCCCAGTCCTCCGCCAGCGCCATGGGTACACCATTGAACCATTCCAGGAACGCCCGCCACATGCGCAGATCCTCCTTCATTCCCACCGAGAGGCGCACATGGTGATGAGGCAAAGTCAAACCGGACAACGCCAAACCCAAACGCCGGCAAAACGTTCGGCCCGCCCGCACCACGCGGCAAGCAAAATTCAAATGCCCCAACAGCACCTGCACCTTTCGCACCGTCACCTTTCTCTTTGACAACATTCCATCCACCAGAACCAGCATCGCTGATCTCTTGTCTCCCGGTAGGCGCGCTTCCATGGCGACCGAGTCGAGCTCGATACCGAGAAAGGACAACACCGTACTGGGACCGCACGTCTTCTCTGGCGCCAGGGAAACCCCAAATTCCCCCATCAACCCGGCCAAACCATCCAGCTGCCGCTGACAGTCCGCCGCTCCGGGCCGCCCCACCAAGAAAAAGTCATCCAGATAGTGCGTCACTGACTCCGAGCCTGTGCGCCTGGAAAAACCCCACTGTGGGAATGAGCTGAAACGCTCAAATAGCGCGCATGAAATGGAGCACCCCATCGGCAGCGCCTTGTCAACAAAGATGAGACCTTGGAACTGAATCCCCAGCAACTGGTGATCCGCCGGGTGCACCGGAAGGAGTCGGAACGCCGACTTGACATCGCATTTCGCCATCAGTGCGCCCCTTCCCGCCGCCGCGATGAGCCTCCGCGCCACGTCCACCGACGAGTAAGTCACCGACGCCAAATCTGCCGAAATGTAGGCATTGACCGACTCCCCTTCCGGCCAACACAAGTGCTGTATCAGTCGGAACTGCCCCTCCTCCTTCTTGGGCACCACCCCGATGGGGGAGATGATCAAGCCCGGCAACGGCGGTGCCGTGAAGGGGCCCGCCATCCGACCTTCTCTAACCTCTTTGAACAGTTTCTCTCTCACAATGCCCTTGTGCGCGTTCACGGACTTCAGATTGTCCGCCCAGCGAGCAATCCGAGGGGCCCTCGTACCCCAGCCTAAACCCCTCCCGGAAACCACGACGCAGCACCGCAGCATCCTCTGCCCGCGGATACGCCGCCAACCAGGGCTCCATCCGCTCGATCCTAACCGGCGTACGACCCTTTGCCCAGAGCCCCGGCTCACCCCCCTCTGCCCGCTCCCCTCCCCCCACCCTGTCCCCCTCTGGCTGGAGCACCCACCTGCGTGGGCTGCTGCCCCGGTGGGCCCCCGAGCCCCCAACAATGCAGCACTAGATGCCGTTGTCCGCACGATGAGCACTCGTGCCGAAAGCGGCATGCCGCCCGCCCGCAGGCTCCTCTATTAAAGTCCCAGCAGGCCCCGACTGTGGCCTGGCCGCCAGAGTCTCCCTGCCCCACCTTCCCACGGGTGGGGCGGGCCACAAAGGGGGGCGGCACCAGCGGCAAACCGCTTGCCGTGTAAATGGTGCGGCCAAACTTGGCCCCTCCCATCGTCTGCTGGTACAGATCCGTATCCAGCTCCCCCCATTGCGCTTCCGGGTCCGCCGCCATGCACGCCCGGAATTCCTCGTCGTAGTGTGACCACGCAAACCCGCCGTAAGTCACCTGTGCCCTCCGCACCACATCCATGTATTTGAACAGCTCGACGGACCGGTCCGGATACTTCTCGCAATACACGCTCGCGTATATGAGGAACGGCGCTGACCAGTTGTCTAGCGTCACGGGGACCTTTGGGCGCCTAGCTAACTCCTGCTCTTCCTCCTTCGACCCCTCCTTGGACTTCAACTCCCTGTGGAGAAGCTTCAAGATGTCAATGTACTCCCCTTTCCAGATCTTTTCCTTCGTCGCCGCCGAAAGGTGGGCCCCCAGCGGCTTGGTCAGCCCCATGTACGGTAACTTACGCACCGGTACCACACAACTCCCCCCCCCCCCCCCCCCCCACGGCTCCTTCTCTCCAGCCGCCGCCGACCCGCCGCCAACGCTCAACCCGTCTCCGCCCGGCGCCGTGCCCACTCCCGCGTCCTGCACATACCGTCCCCGCACCAGCCGCCATCCATCTTCCCCTTTGCCCCCCGTCCCTACCGAAACATGCACACAACGCCGCTTGCCACTCCCCGCGCCGTCACCCGTCTTACCTGGCGTCAAGGTCGGCGTCCTTGCTGGATCCCGCCGCCTAACCAGAGGGGCTGAGGGGGCCGTCACACTCTGGGCGCTTCTTGCCTTGCTGGCACCTGTAGTACACTGCTAACAACATTACAAGACCCCCCCCCCCCCCTTCCTCCCGAATCTCTCCTTCCTCCTCCGACTCCATCAGCCGGCTCCACACCACCCCGGCCCCCCACTTGGGGTTCCAGCCGGCTCAAACCCGCTCTCTCACGACTCACCCGCATCAAATCCATCAAGTCCACACTCGCACTCCCATCCGCCACACTCGCAGTCAAATCAAAAATATTCGCATCCATCCTCACTCCCCTACCCCCGGCGGCCGTAAAGACCCTTCGGGGAGGGGCCGGCGGAGACGCATCCCGCCTCCATTCGCCGGGTCATGATTTAGGTCCCTCACTGGAGCTCGGCCGCCCGCACCAAACGGAGCCGGCCCATCCTCTCGGTGGGTTGGAGCCGCATGCTGCTCACCCGAGCGCCTTGCAAACAGCTCCTGCCAAGGAAAAAAGGTGGAGTCCAGCATGCCAGGGTGAACACACCCCCCTTCTCCCCCCCCCACGCACCGCCCCCTCCTCCGCTCCCCCATCCCATGGCCGCTCCCATCCCGCCGAATGACCTCCGCGCCGCGACGGGATCCCCCCGCCCCCTAGGTCCCAACCTCCCTCCCCGGCCCAGCCCCCCGGCCCACCCCATCCCCCCCGTACCCCAGCTCGGCCCCACACCCCCCCCCCTCGCCGTAACTCCCCCCTGGCACGCCACTTCCCCCCCCGCCCAACCACTTCCCCCCCCCGCCCACCCACTTCCCCCCCCCCGCCCACACACTTCCCCCCCGCCCACCCACTTCCCCCTGCCTCCCCTCCACTACCCCACCGACTCACCCCCGACTCACCCCTCCCGCCCACCGCACCTCCGCCTCCGCGCACCCCCCCAGCACCTCTGGTCTGCCACGCCCCTCCGCCTGGCCCCTCCCCCCACCCTTCCCCCACTGCCCTGGCGACGCCAGCCTACTCGGGCCCCCCCCCCCCTCCTCCTCCGATGAGGACGAACTCCAGTCCAGCTCCGTGTCCGCCCCCCCCCCCCATCCACTCACCCCAACCGCCCACCTTGATCATCGCGCCTCGGCCCCGCTCCCCCTCCTGCACCGCGTCCCCCCTCCACAGCAGGCCCCTCACCACCGGCAACACTACCTGGGTCCCCACATAATCCCCCACCCCCCCTGCTCTCCGAGCTCAGCCACTGCCTCGCGAGCCGCCCCCCCCCCGGCACCTCTCTTCCCCCCACCCCTCTCTTCCCCCCACCCCTCTCTCCCCCCCACCCCTCTCTCCCCCCCACCCCTCTCTCCCCCCCACCCCTCTCTCTCCCCCCCCCCCTCTCTCCCCCCCCCCTCTCTCCCCCCCCACCTCATCTACAAACTCAAGGGCCCGCTTCTTCCCATTCCACCCGGCCCTCTTAGCGCCTCCCTTCGCCTTCCCACGCGGCGCTGCCTCCTTGCGCCGTCCTCTGCCCCTCGCTCCTCCACCCCCCCTCCCACCCCGCTGAGCCGGCCGCGACCGAGGCGGCTCACACGCCGCCACAGCCGTGCCGTTGGCAGCGCGCCGCTGCGGCCTTACCTTGAGGTTGGGCCGCGCGATGTCCATGCGGCCCTTCTCGCTCAACAGCCGCAAAACCTCTGCCAACCGCGGATCAGAACACGCTGCCATCCCGCACTAGTAAGACACCGCATGGAGCAAAAGCGCACGACCACGCTCACAGCACGCCCAAGCTACAGTCCGCATCGCAATTCAACTAAACTGCACCCCGAAACTGCCTACGGCCCCTGGCTGCTGTGTCACTGCACCACAAACAGTGTGCAGTGACACAAAATGGCCGGTTAAATACCTAACAAGCCCAAGGAGCCCAACCAGCCCAACCAGCCCAAAAACGCCAGCTACGGCGAGCCCCGAGTATCAAGCTTCCCCCCCCCCCCCCCCCCCCCATTCCCTGGTGCCCCAAACTTCCTTGGGGGGGGTGACGGAGAGCCTCCCGCTGGTCGGCCACCCCCCCCCCAAATCCCCATTCGAGTTTCTGTTCCTGTGAGTGCGGTGTTGATGCGTCTCTTCAACAATGACCGGTGCTGATGTGGAATAGCCATTTAAACACTTGACCTTTGGAGTGTTTGCTTTTCTCCTTGGCTGTTCCTGTGCATGCGATATAGTTTTGTGTGTGCGCGAATGATTTGTAGTACTCCGGTGTGGACACCTTGGCCTACAGCCGTGCGTGAGTGAGGGCGTCACTGCCTGCCATCTGGCCCAGAGAGTTGTCTGCTTAGGAAGCGAGTGCCTCCTCGCCTGTCCATCTATGCGCAGGAAACGAGTTGCTGCCCAAGAGCGCGGTTGATGGTTCGTCTTTAAAAAACCCTCTCTTGCAATGAATGTGTTCAGTTGTCACTCCAGTTTCGGATTTGTATTTGTTTCCTCCGTTGTATTGAGAGCGAAGCAACATTTGTGCAGTGCGTGTTATCATACGCCATCTTCTTAAATGGGTGTAGACCAACCAGGAAAGCGGGTTTTGGAGCACACCAAGGTTCGCAGAGGACCACGTGAAGAGATCTGTGGAAGCTGCATAAGGTCGAAAAAATGATCTATTGTAAACTCAGAAAATTAGAGTAGGAGTGCTTTTTCACTTACTAACAATTCACCTTGGCGTATATGAACACGTATCCGTACTGGAAGTGGCTTTTTAAAGGGGAGCCATCCCGAAAACAAGGGATGTGCGTGGTGTAGCATTAAAAAGTAACCTGTCGCTCATTGGAGGAAAACTCTTTAACTCTGTAAGGGCATAAAAGCACCTGGGTCTTTCCAAAGTGTCAATGTATTTTCAAGCATCATTTTCTTTATGGAAACTCGTCCCAGTTGAGGATACTTGTGTAGCCCCCCAGACCTCGTGCCACCCTCGTGCCTCCATTCCATCGCTTGCAACAGAATCTTCTCTTGTTTTTTTAAATTGGAAAGTAAAAATATTTTATACCTTGTTTGACAACGCACAATTAAGGCACTGGACTGTCTGCATCTCGGTGCAGCATTGAGAACGTTGAATGCGAGCTCCAGTTTTAGCCCAATCTATTGTCCGTAAATAGATTTACTAAAAGTTTTATAGTTGCGGGTCTTCAGTAGCGTTGGAGACAGTGTGCCAGACTATGTGGCAGCCGTGCACAATTACTGTCTGCGCCATATTTTGAAGGCACAGCAGCAGGCATGCAGTAAATGACAAACTAATGGCGCATATTTCCATCATGTGCTCTTTATTCATTTTCACTGGACTCCACCACTCTTCTATGTGTGTCTAATTTTAATGGCTGCTTGTTCGTTTCCTTTCAGCAGCTTTTTTTGGCTCTAAGCAGATCAGAGATGGCTATTGATTTTAGAACTGTAAAAATGAAAAATATTCACCAAGAGTCTGACTTTATTTTTTAACGTAAGAGCTCCGCTCCTTAAAGCAAAATCTTCTTTCATTTAGGAAGGTAAGACCCTGAGCAAAGTACAGCACAGAGAGCGGAACACAATGTGAAGCATGCCCTGCAAAGAAGAAGTATACAAAAGGTGATGGATGGAATGCTTGTATTAATCTTAGCCAATGGTAATTGTTCGTGGCCGCACCCCAGTCCTTAGTTATTTGTCACACCAGGCCACCTCAGTTTGGACCCTGCTGTCGGCAAATCAGACGTGAGTCCGATGCTCACTGTCTCACTGTATATAGCTGGGTTCAAACTGAGGTGGCCTGGTGTGCAACAGAACGATGGATTGGGATGCGGCACGAGTGATTACCTATGGCTGAGATTAATTCAGCATTCCATCCATCCCTGTTTTGTATACTTATGTCACCCTCAGTGGAACGAGTATGCCCAGAAGTGGGTCCAGTGTACAAGGTCACTGGACCCACGCTGTGTCCAGCTGATGAGCACTTAACTAGGCCGAAACTGGTCCTGGGTTGCTTGTGTTCCGATTCAAGAAGGACTTAGCTTGTCAGTTCGTGCTGGACTGTTTTTATTGGAGGATGGTCAAGACTGAATTGCATATTGCTGGGTCCAAATGGAGGTGGTATGGTGTGTAAAATAATGATGGATTGGGTTGCCTCCTGAGTGATTACTGATGGCTGTGTTGATTCAAGCATTCCATCCATCACTGTTTTGTTTACTTACTATAATGGGAAGCCGAGCTACAGTCTGAAGCTATATTTAATATAATCATGTTGGAAGTCTAAGTATGATAACCTAATAACATTGAGAGAGAGGCTGCTGGAAAATAAATGTTCAGCACTCTGACTACTGGGATTTTGTTATTAGAGAACAATGTTTTAAAATCATTTTACACATCTCATAACAGCATAACGTAGTCTGTTTGTCTTTATATTTGATGTTTCAGTTCTTTTATAGTTTACTGCCTTTATTTGTTCTGATAACTAATTATCAGGCCAATCCACCTACTTGATTTTAAACTCTGATGGAATATTGGAGCTGTAGCTTTCAGTTATATTATGTTGTGTGCGTTTGTAAAGAGCGCTATCACCAGTGAGGGAATCTTGGTGCTGAGCACGTGTATGGGCCTGGTCTCGAGGGTGTGGGGATATGGTGGGGTTACTTGAAGAGGAACGTTTTCTGCTTCTTGTGGCACTCTGGTAGTGAGGAGGAGGTGTAGTAGGAGGGTGTTTCAAGCTGTAGGATCAACCAATTAGAAGGTTAGAAGGATCTTCCTACAACTCTTTCTGTGTATGGGTGGGATGTGTTCAAGTAGGAGACTGGCTGAGCAGAGGTGTCTGGCTGGTTGATGAAAGAAGATGCAATTGTTCAGGTAGTACAGGCCTGTGTTATGCAGTCCTTTGCATGTGTGGGTGAGGAATTTGAACTAAGCGTGCTTGTGTATTGGGAGTCACAGGACCTTTCTGAGATGTGGTGTGATGCGAGTCTTGTATGGGATGTTGAGTACAAGTATGACTGCCATGTTCTAGATTGTTTGTAGACTTCTGGTGAGGTGCTTGGTGATTCTGGTGTAGAGGACATTCCTGTTGTTCAGCCTGCACATGTGACGGTTTTCTGGTGTTGCTTGGGATCTTCCTGAGGACGTGGAAGCACATGTCCAGCTTGGTGTCATTGATGATACCGCGGTTCCTGGGGTGGGTCCAAGGCTAGCCTGTAAGGGGTTTAGTTTAGCCTGAATTTCTTTGGACCCGAAAGAGTTCTGAAATCATGTCAAACTGCAGTACAGAGATGCTTGCACAATTTCATGTTACTTTTGCTGATCACCTTAGTGGTCTTAACTCTGTTAATATATTTTCCTTCTTTTTGCCGAGTGCTGAACGGTTACTGGGACCTTTTCGCGCTAGCTGTGCAAGTGAATCCAGAGTATTTGTAAGTTACGGGGTAGCATCATTGAGAAATTAGCTAGGTCTTCAATTGTGAAAGATCAAGTAATAATGTAGGTTTCCTCCCGGTGACAAGATTTGAATTACACCATAATGCTCCTAGAACTTCTAAGGAATGCAGTGTAAGTGCAGCATGTAGTCTTTGCAAACATACTCATTGCGAAACTGAGCAGACATAAGGGGTACAGCATTCAAACAGGGTAGGGCATAAGGCTTGTCTATTATCATGGAGTGTTTTTGTATATTACACACAATTTTAAAGTTTACTTTCTTTCACTGGGAGCCAGTGGAGCTGTCTGAGAACTAGAGAAATATAATGGTTCTACCAGGCGCCACTAACCAGCACTGCAGCAATACTTTTAAGACTTAATTACGAGATCTGGACTTTGTAGTGACCTATATTCACTCCATTGCAATTACCCGTACTGAAAGATGCCATGGCTTGTGCCATCAGATTCCTGTGCGTTTTTTAAATGTCTGAATTGATTACTGAAATACTTTAATTGCAGTTGTGGTGTGAATTCTGGCACAGAGTTCCGTATCAAACTGTATGTATAGGTTTCTAATTTACCTGGCAGAGACATGTCCCCAGGGCTATGTCCCCTATTACTAGCACCCCGTCTTACTTTTATTCTCCTTGAAGAGTGTTGCAACCAGTAATGGACATCCACACGTCGGATTCTGAAAGTGTAACAGCCATTTATGATGGAAGCACTGAAACACTGGAAATTGTATATATGTATATTGCTGTATATGAGAGAAACTAATCTGTCACTACAGATCAGTGTAGCTAGAGGGACTGTGAATGTCAAAGAGCACTGGGCTCTGTGAGTAGCCATAAGCAGTGTGACAACTTGTTATGCATGTACTGATTGAAACTGCTCAATTAAATTCAGAGCTGAGTACCCCCTAGCACGTCATAACACCCAAAGCACCATGTTTGATGTTGTTGATATATATCTGTGTATATGTTTGTGATCTATTTGTCATTTCCATGGCTACAAGTAGGAATGTCTCAAGTTTAGGGGCATCCCTTAATTAGGATACAGAGACCCGTATCCATCGAAGTGGCATGCTTCATCATTTAGAAAACTAGATTAAGTGGTTAGTGCTATATTTTTGTTGTCCTCTTATCGCCATAGCTTCTGCAAACTCAGAGGATTTAATGATTACTATCCGGCCCTCAGCCTGCTGCATTTGCTTTGGCCCCCCTGCACCAACTGAAGAAACAGTCACATCACCCTGGCAGCACCGGGATGTAAATATAGGACTGCTTATTCGATCTATTCTTCAGCCAAAATACCACTCCACCTGGAAAGATCAGCCCATTTCTTACTCTTCCTCACCAGGCTTGCCTTCAGTAACCCTACAGCAAGTCCAGTGCACCACTTTGAGCCAGTCTGTTGCACACGGGGGAGCTGGAGCAGGCCAAAGCTACCAGATCTCTCTTGACTAGAAGCAAAAGACGAAACAAAAAAACACTCTGCACTCCACTCAGCGTACTACGCAAGGCCATATCCACCCCATTAGAACCAACACAAGACTTAATGTGATATTGGCTCCTAAGATTTCTTTTGAAACATTCTCGACGTCCTACCAAAAACCTTTGATCCCAGGACAAGTGAAAAAACATTCAATCGTTGACTCTTAATTAACCACACCTTCTACATCTTTCAGTCTGCTCCTGTGCAAAGTTGGCTATTTTTTGAGGGCTCCAGTATAATCTGTTGATGGTAAAAAAAAAAGTGATTTATTTTGAAGTTAGCTGGTTGAAGCACAGAGTACAATAACTTCAGGGAGGTTTGCCATCTAAGTTGCAGTTGTCTCTTGGGTGATTCCTTCCCATGTTGAATATGGCGCCTTCTTTTTCCTATCCTCAGCATCCAAAAACTTCAAATACCAATTGACAACCTCCTTGCTTTTAGGTTGCACATCCTGTAGGGTTGACTTGAGTTCCCAGGTGCCCCTCATCTCCTCAGTAGCACTCACGAGTCAAGAAGACAACTGCAGATATTTGCACCTTGATAAGGAGCCACCAGTCTTTGCGCTTAGAACTTCCCAGAGTAATATCCTCTGTTCTGACACCAGCTCCCCGAGGTGGCTATCCCAGCCCTCTGTAGTGGGAGGCTCAACCCATCTCTCAAACACTCTGGGGTATCCAGGGAATCCCAAATGGGTGCAAAGTCTGAGCAATAACCAAAATCTTCCTGATTCTAAACTCAGCTTGGCCTTTATAACCTTTAGCCGTACTATAAAAAACAAAAATTGGGGGGCTGAACTTATAGAGGAACCCAACTCCCTGCTCATCTCTGCTAGTAAACCCCCCCAGGTTTAACCATCCGGCTTACTCAAAAGCATCCTAGAGTTTTTAAACTGAAATACCATAAAATACAAATTCAGGTCTGGCAGAGCTAGCCACCCTTCTCAAGCATGCACCTCAACTTTTTCCACGCTGGCCTTGCCAAAACCGAGGCCCATATGAAACTTATTTTCCCCTGAATCTAAACAGCAGCCGCTCTGGGAAATGAGTGGGATGCAGTTAAAAAGATACTTAAGTTTGTAGAGGATCAACATCTTAATCATATTCACTCGCCTATAAATTGTCGATGGCAAATTCTTCCATCTGGCGAGTAATGCATCCACCTCCTTCAACACCCTCCCCAGATTGTGCTGTGGTATTGCCTCCAGGGGATTAACAACAACAATACCCAGGTACTTAATCTCCACCTGTGCCTCCCCGTCCAGTCTACTGCATTCCAAAACATCACTTATGACTTCGACTTATTCACTAGATATCCTGATAGAGCCTCAAATTCCTAAGCCAAGCTTTCCACCCTGGGGGTAGTCTGAACGGGATCTGATATGTAAATGACCAGGGCCTTCGCAAATAATGCAATCTTATTACTAAACTGGGAGGAGCAGAGAGAAATTACCTGAGAATCTCTACTAAGTAACTGGGTGAACTGCTCAATGTAGATGTCAAACAGGAGAGAAGACATGGAGCAAACCTGCCGAGTAAATGCCAAAACTCCTAGTCAGAGACCCATTAAACAGAATTCTCTCTTAGCCTCCGAGCGTTAAAATAAAACGGGGGCTGAAGCCCAATATTGCCAGCATCTCCCACAGGCAGACACGAGCAGGTTCCATAGAATCCCTTTTGCTAAAAACCAAATACATAGAAAAATCTCAGACACACACAGGGTTCAAATAATTATGATGAACTGTGGGCATGAATCAGAATTTAACATCACCCTTAAGAGTGTTTCTTCTGAATTGGAACCGATCTGTATATATACATTTGTATGTCCTGCTTTGCTATGCTACATGTCAAATATAATATGCATAAAACTAGATCCATACGCTTTCTTTCTCTATACCTTTTTCTCAGTGGATATAATAGCCACTCTTTTTGAATCATTCACCCATCAGAATCCACTCTGTTTCTATTAGATATAGAACTGAGGGCTTTGATTTTCTTCAGTTTTGTTAGTGTTTTTATTGCCAATCAAAGACAGCTGCCTCATACGTAAGATGCTCATCTTCTTGCTCTTCACAAGATGGCGATTCATGTTTTACCCTTTCGATTCAGACATGCCACATGCTATGTCACCCTCGCATAGAACAAAATGGTGTTCGATACCAGCATCGCAATTAACAGACCTGTAGCTTCCAAATCATAAGATGCTAAATCCATGACCTATGGGTCCAGAGTACATAATTTCTTGTTTGGAACTTCCCCGCCACTTTTGATTGCCCAGAACTATCTGGTATTCTGGACTGCACCATTGCTGCACAATGGGTCCACCACTAGGCTAAGATGGTGGGTGATATCACAGCACACAACCATGTGACTGTGCATCGTGCTTACACACCCAATGCGTCTCTACTTTTTAACATTAACTGAGACAATCGGCAAGCACCCAGACTATGCGGTTGACTATGCGGGTTCAACTTGGACAGCAACCCCGCATTTACTGAGGGAAATACCCTGACATTTAGTATCCTTCAGCACATACGTTTTCCTCCATTTAGTGTCTTAAGTTCTACAAGATTCCTTTGTGACATAACTTGATATCTGAACCGCGTTTCGTTCCATGTGCGTTCTAGTGATCGGACCGGACCGTCCTGCTCCCAAGAGACTCTTTGCCCCACAGGCCGGTTCACGCTCATGCGAGAAAGAAAACATTTGTAAGCCTCACCTCTTATTACCTGGCTCACACCCTCCTATGTCTAGAGAGTCTGGCCTCCTTTTTTTAAAATACTCTAGACCCCCCCCCCCCCCCCCCCCCCCCCCGCCACCCCTCCTCCTCATGGTGTTGGCACACACACACACTGGGTTTCCCACGAGATACCCTGATGGTTCCACATCCATTCCATTGCTTAAACTAAATAACTTCGCATGAATATCGAAAACACACAAGGGCTATTCACTGCATCAATGGCTTTCTTAAGGTTTCCATTTTATAACCGTGTTTTGCATGATACTAAACTTTGTTTTACTGATTTTATTTGTGGAGATCAGGCAGTGTATACTCCCTCCCCCTAACCACCCCCCACCCCACCACGACATCGGGCGTGGTTATTCTTGATTTCACACGGTGAAGGGGTTAGTGACCTGTTGTTCCCAGTGGGGCATACTTGACCTAGAGGGTCATATGTGAGCCATGCATACCGCTGGGACTACGGTTCAACAGGAGACTGTCACAACATGTAAGGCATAGCGCCACACACATTTAAGCGACCATGTTCAGAATTCATGTATACTTTAAAATAGGAATCACGATGTTTTGCCATGTCTGTTTTCACATGTAGATTTACATGTGCACAGATTTTGATTACATTCTAGGTTATATGCACTTACATCTGGGCACCACGAGATGGTACATGAGCTTGGAGAATGCACAAGACTTCTTTTGCACATTAGTTTCCCGGGAAAGGAAGAGGGACGTTGGACTACGGGCCACACAGCTCCAGTGGTGGCTTGTATTCTTCCATTATATTTCAATTTGAACCACTGTCCGCAAGTGACAATGTATAAGTCATGACGAATGCCTATTGGCAGAAACATGTTGAAATTACAAAACTAGGGTATATCTGTTGAAGCCCAACTCCTCTTGCATTTTAATAATGTAGCTATGACCACCTAATAAACTTTCAGTGGACCCAGACAGACACTTTTAAATCACACTTTTCACGCTCTTCTGCACTGTCTCTCACTCACCCATTTCTCTACGTTCATCTTTTGAGAAAACACCTCCACTCCTCACCCCGGGGAGCCGTAGCTCACACTACGGTTGAGACGGGAACCCACATGATGAAGCATGTCACCTAACGGTGAGTGAGGGTTCCCGTCCTGAGGGAATTCTCTGACCCCAATAGGTTTCTAGATGGCACTCGCTCTCCTTGAGAGAGCTAGATCTCTTTCTTCTCCCCCGTCTTCCTGCTCACACATAGCCAAAGTACTTCTGTGTGATTTATACTCCTTTTAGGGATCAGTACTTTCTGGCCTCCAAAGATCCCAATAGGTCCTATGTGTGTATATGACTAAACGTTGTTTGCCATGCATGTGCACTATATGGTTTTATTATATTCCCTTTAAGGGAATGTACATACCCTCACTCGGTCCTGTAGAGGCCTAGACCAGCAGGCCGTAACGCGCTGGACAAGAACTTAAGAGAGACAATTTGATTGCGGGCCACTGCTGAAAATAATTAGAGATACTGGATATAAAACTCTTCGAGCTGGTATTTTTCTTGGGCAGTCTGCCTACTGACAGTACAAAGACTAGAAAAAATGATTAGGGGTTCTGCCCACCTCACCCTCCCGTACCTGAGCAGGAGACATCCAAAGATGAAAAAGTAGAGAGAAATGGTACTGAAGGGATCAATCCATTTTTTAATTATCAAACTAGAAACAATTATCTTGTGATAAACAGATTAAATCAAAGAAGAATATATCAAAGTTCATATACACAAATATGGGCGGACAGCCAAAAAGGCCCAACAAAAACGCAATTTATGTACAACACATCACATGTACACTATATACAAATATACACAACATATACAATATCAAAGTAACTTATATGTACCCTCAGGACAAAGGAATATATACAATTATATATATATATACACCAATTTACATATGTACCTCCTCAACAGTCTAGTGGAGTATACAACTACAAGGTAGTCCCAAACGAAAAAGGCACCAGGAGGTTAACGCATATACCCAGCTTATATTTACATAGGTGCATCAATGAGTAAATCAAATCTTTCTTTGATTTAAATAAGGGACTCCGTTTAAAGCCAAAGGTACTGACAGTACAAAGCCTGGACTAACAGAAGTGACTGTCACTATCCAAACTTATTGCCTTAGCAAGGATTATGCACTAACCAAGAGATATGAATTTCTTTAGTAAAATTGTATTTATATGTACAAGTATATTTTCTTTTGTTTAGATTTTGTTTTTGCTTGATCTAAGGCAAAATGAAAAAGCTTTTTTGGATCAATGTATGGTGTCTTATATCATGAAACACAACACAATATCCGGGTTTATGTAAAAAAAAATATGTTGAAAGTATTCAGTTCAGTTCAACTTTATTTCGGCTATTATAGCCATAAAAGCAGGAGTACAGAGATAACAAGAAAACATTTACAGACATTAAAACATTTACTGACAAACATTTACAGTGCCCTCACCAACAATTCATCACATAGATAGGTGGCAATTAATAGAATGGGACTAAGTAACGATTAATTCAAAACGGGTAAATTTACAATACTGCGTTAAAAATCTAAATCTATACTACTATTATAAAGAGAGAACACAAACGTTTGAGCCAGGTAAACTCTAAAAGTACACCACCAATCAAAACACCCAAGACATTTTTGAAAACCTCAGGGCAAGCAGAAGGACATAGGCTATTAAAAATAAAAAATATACGTTGTTTTTAAAAAAAATTCGAAATAAAAATAAAGTAGTCCCTTGCAAGTAGCGCCGGCCGCGATGTCTGCGTGATGACATCATTTGCGTTTGCGCTCCCTGGCAACACTTCCAGAAATGGCGCCGAAGATCGCGACCTGCTGGGAGGACTGCCGCAGCCCTGCTTGCTGCTGGGCGAAGTGGCGGCCTGTGCGGGCGGGGCGCCTGGAGAGTGGCGGCCTGTGCGGGCGGGGCGCCTGGAGCGGGACCGGCGGCTGAGGTAAGGATCAGGCGGGAGGGGGTCCTGAACGGGAGGGGTCGGGCCGGGCCGGGGCGGGAGGGGGCCGGGGGCAGTAGTGCACGCAAGCCTCAAATGCTGCCCCAGCCCCTTTCTGCCCCAGGCATCGCTGTGGCGGGCTGCTAGTAATTTAAATAAAAAGGTTTTTTCCATGATTAAAAAGCCAGGCTAAAAACCAAGTTTAAAACCTTTAAAACCACACATTTTACAAAAAGTGAACTCCGTGCATTCTGCATTAACTAATGCTGAAAGGCGAAGGCTACAAACACCAATGTTACATTACAGCTTGTATCCAAGCCGTTTCCTGATGAGATGCACATTAAACAAGAACCTGCTTATGCAAAAAACTACCAGTTGTGAGGTATTTGACTTAATAATACGCTCTGCCTCTTTGTATGACCTGACACCTATATTTATACAAAGGGGTCTAATCCAGCGGTGCCTAGGTGACTTATATGCTGGACAAAAAAGCAGTAAATGGACATAGTCTTCCTTTGCCTTTAACAAGCAAAGGGAACAGAGGCCATTATCAGTTTTACCTCCCCAATTGCATGTTTTAGCATTTATCTGCAATACCCCATATCTAAATTGTAAATATAAGGTTTTTGCTTATGGTGGTCCTATCTCATCCATAAATGGTTCGAATGCAGCATTATCTTTTATAATCCTAAATTCCTGGGTCAATGTGCCAATGGAAGAACTATGGGATAGCTCATCATTGACGTTGGACCAGTAAGTCGACTTTAAGAGCTTTTTACACACCGGTGCCATATTCTGGGGTTCGTCCCAAAAATGGGACAGCCCTAACCTGGAACACCAAAGGGAAACCTGTTTCAACCAGGCAATTTTTTTTTTTTTTTTTTTGTATTCATCAATCTGAATAATTTCCATCAGACCACTTTTATAGATCAACAACTCCGGGGTTGTCCACAATCTTATCCAATACAGCAATGGTCTAAGAGCTGCTTGATAATCTGTTCGTTTAAGATCCAAATCCAAAAACATTGGAACTAGGGGAGTTCTAGTTGGTAGTTTAAGTAATCTTCACAGAAAATGGTTCTCTTCCTTTTCAAAATTGTGTTCACAATAATGTCCCCAAACCTCAGCACCATAAAGTGCCGCTGATTGGGCCTTTGCCTTAAATACTTCAAGTGTCGGTGTAATGGCTTTAGAATAACTGGCTCTGTGCACTTTTAGGATGGGCATCGAATTCTGCTTAAAAGATAACTTACTCTTTGCTAGATGTCCCTTCCATGAAAGGTTGCTATCCAACATAATGCCTAAGTAATTGAAGCTCCCCACATATTCCAATTTTTGGTTATTTAGAGCCAAAATCTTTCTAAAGGGTTTTTGCGGGTTTATGGACATATATTTAGTTTTTGATGAATTTATTTCTAACCCCTTCTTTACACAGTAACCATAAAATGAATTCACTAGATTTTGGAGACCCTTCGGAGTCTGTGAGATGAGGATTCTATCGTCGGCAAAGAGTAATGCCGTAATCGCCTCATCTCCTAGCTTCGGGGAGTCATGATCGCAGTCCCTTAGGTAAACAGGTATATCATTAACATATAGGGAAAAGAGCGTGGGTGCCAGCACACAGCCTTGGCGCACCCCACGACTCAGCAGTATGGGCTTTGAAAGTTCACCTCCTTTCCCCCATCTAACTTTGGCATAATTCCCTGTGTGTAATCTAATAAGCTCTTTAAGTAGCTCGCCAGGGACCCCCATATCTCTTAATGGGATCCACAGAAGACTTTAGTAAAATTGTATTTATATGTACAAGTATATTTTCTTTTGTTTAGATTTTTGTTTTTGTTTGATCTAAGGCAAAATGAAAAAGCTTTTTTGGATCAATGTATGGTGTCTTATATCATGAAACACAATATCCGGGTTTATGTAAAAAAAATATTTTGGAAGTATTCAAGTAGTCATAACAATCCTTACTGTTAATAATTGAAATGTTATTTTCGGTCGATTTATGCTTTCGAATCTATCGTGGTTGACCTATCTGCATTTTGTGTACTTTGTGCTTAGCCTAGGCTCTAAAGGGGTATATGGGCTCAACCCTTTTCCTTTCGTTCATCAGGTGGGTGGTGCAAAACCTGACTGGTACCCTGATGGGGCTCTTTACTGTGATCTTTGATCTCATATCTGAAAGATCACTCTGTCCTGATAAACTTCCTCCTTGTGAGAATTTTCTCTTTATGTCCACAGGATTGACAGCAATAGATTAGGCCAATAACAAATGAGTAGATAAAATTACTTACGGTAACCAATAATATGAAATTTGTTAAGTGGCTGGATTCCCTGGTAAGGTTCAAAACAGTGTATTTGCTGGGCACTATTATCCTTCGAATTCTAATAGGGCTACATTTTTCTTGCCGTTGGAGGGCCGGTGAGGTTCATGCCGTTCATCGGGACCAATCCAAAAGCCCTAATCTTATATGATGATAGTTTTAAAAATATATACTTTTAGCAGGCCTTGCAAATTTGTGCAAAACACTATTAAAAAAAAACTAATGAATGTCTGTGATAAATGTTGCTCTAACTAAATGTAATCAGGGCTTCCTAGGGAAGGCAGGTGTGTCCTATGGATGGATTTTCTACGGTTATGGTTTACTGGTGATTTCACCTTAATGTGTGGCATTGCATCCCCACTGCCAAGTCCCACCTACTAGGAGAGCAGAGTGCTGTGAATGGATGTGTCAAATGACGTCAAATTCTAGAGAGTTGTAGCATGAATGCCACTGTCCTTGGTTAATTGTCGAAGTCAGGTGGACAAATTCGGTCACAGGCTATGTCAGAAAACCTGCTTACCGTTTAACAGAAAGATTGTTAACCTACTGTCTGCCTCTTTGATAACTTTCCTGGTATCTTGCAGGTTAGAAATGGGGCAGAATCTAGATTTTCAGCATTTGGATTGGAAAAGGGAGGGGTTCACCACTGCTTTGTTTTATAGGTAATGAGCCAATACCCCGTGAGGCAGTGAATTGTTTCCATATTGTGCTGCATTTTCAAGTATAGGTTTTAAAACTTCCTCTCCACTTGTGCATTGAAAGAATGAGTGTTTTTTGTTCTCAATCTGACCTAGATTCCCTAGAGTGGCATGGTAAAGATTCTGATATGTGGTTATCTGGTGTGCATTTAAAGTAAGCTCTTTTTTGTGTGAGTTGAGAGGTTTTTCTCAAACAGATTTGTAACATAAGCTCCTATGAGTGATGATTACCACATTATCTGTAGTAAACAAGTTATTTCAGCTCTTCACACTTCCATGGATGGAAGTCCCAAATGCGTAGTATCATTTGAGTTGGAGAATCTTGTAAGATGTGGAACATATCCTAGGTGGTGATTGGAAGTGTTTTAATTTTAGAAATGTATTATTGTTGCTTAGTCTTAAAGTTAAAGAACTCGGCATCCCCCAACAGCTCTATCAAGCCGTAATGTGAGCTACAGTGGTATTGTAAGTTAAGTATTTTTCCCTATTACTAGTGATTTTCATTAGTGTTTAGAAATGATCCTCCATTTATACAACACCCTCTACCAAGCAGTCTGTACCATCATTAGATTTGGCTAAGAATGTGGCCATGAGAACCAGTTCAGGTACTTTGGATCAGGGGCTTGATACCAATGTTCTGATTATCAAAGTTGCTTTTTACATCATGGGTTAAACCCAAGGCATGGTAATTTATGATCTTCGTTTCAATGCGTATAGTATGTATTAGAACATTGGAATGTTGGGAGCTCCATTGAAAACAATGGAGTGCTCCGGGCTTCTATTGGCTGGTAGAAGCCTGGAGCTCCGACATTCCAATGTTGTCATTCACAGCTGTTGTTGTGAACAAAAGTCTCACAAAGCCCCAGGGGATTTAAAAAACCCTCAGGCTCTGCGAGGCCTTTATTTTTATTTGTTAGAACATTCTGTCTTCGAATGGTGGAATGTTCTAGTCACCTTATAGCACTCCTTAGCTGGGGCTATACCGGCAATAGTCTTGCTCCCTTGTTAAAGGCCCTCGCGTTCGGCGCAGGCCTTAAATGGCCAGGAAAGCCTGCTATGGCGGGCTAGAAGGCTATATTAAATGATAGAAATTGATTGCATGCAGCGTATTTTTCAGTATTCTTTTTGAGATTTTTGGGGATTGCCATTAGAATTATCCGGCCTTAATAAGATGTAACTGTTTAGACATGTAAGCTAAAGGCCCCAGTTTACTCCTTGATCAATTGCTTCTGAATAGTGGGTGCTATCTGTTTCTGCTCCCCTATACCCCCCAAAACCCCTGCGTGCAGCAACTCTTGATGGGAAACCTCCAAGTGATTTTCAGTTTTAGGCTGATGCTCTGCGGGAAGGTAGATTGGATGATAAGTAGAACACCCTCTCTTTGAATCTCTTCTGTCCTCCAATTACCTCTTCCCTTCGTCTAGCAGATATTTCATTATCTTATTTCTCGTAAAGATTGACAACCATATATCTGATACTTCGTCTTTTTTCTCTATTCCTAGACGTTCTCCTTTCTATACCTTTCTCCCTTTTATTAGCTCTGTCCTTGTGTAAAATATAATCCGGTCCCTCAGATGTATAAAACGCTAAGGAGTGGCAATGAACCACTACACACAGGCCACTCCTTTTATGTCCTAGGGTTACACAAAGGTGGGTTAAACGGGTGCTCATGTGACGCTTGCTTTCTTTGACTTGAGAGGTACGTTGGCTGTTTGCTGTAGCTCAAGCTAAAGGTTTGAAAGTCTTTTGTGCTTTAAAATATAGTTTTGATCCCTCATTTGCTGTCTTATGGGGAATGATTGTACAGTAAAGGATGGTGGATGTTCAGTGAGATCTCTGGAGCTAGAATTGAGCTAGCATGCGACAAGGTAGGCTTCACAAGTTGAAAAATGCTAAGAATGTAATTGATAGCAATATGTTAGCTGTTTACATCAGTCGGAGCTCCTCTCTCTTGGCCTTAGAGCTTTAACAGCCATTTGTAGTAAGTTAGGTATGGCCGAGCTGGAGGTATGATGCACACATTATGGCACGATAAAGTAAGTTGGCTAATAGTGCTTTCTGTGGTTTGCCTCACAGGAGCCATAGATTCACCTCGGAGTTGGTCTTAAAAAGATTTCCCAATGCAAGTTCCGTCCTTTTAATTGAAGTGCACTAGGTAGAAGTTCACCTTTCCATTTTCATGGAACCCTTTGCGAGCCTAATTTCTTAACCTCTTTCAGGTTCCGATTATCACAACCCCAGTGTCTTTTGGCTATTGTATCTGATAGATCGCATTCATAGGGATGGGAGCTGGAGACCAAGAAACAATAGCAGACAAGAAAATACAGATCAAATATAGTGCAACTTCGGGCCCTCTGAAAATTCAAACTGAATATAAATGACCTAAATGGCTGGTTGCCCGAATGATGTAGATCTAAACAGAGAACCTTGTAAAGTAGCCATGATATAGCTAATTAATAGACTGCTTGTAACTTCGTGTCAGAAATTTTCTGCAGATTACTTTGAGGACATTGACACTTATCACAAAACGTTGCTTTGATGAGCACCGTTCCCACCCTCCGCCCCCTATGCTCTTGCAGCCCCTACTGCCCCTTTCCCTCCTCTGGCCCTGGACCGAAGCGCGGAATAAAAGATTCTCAAGGAGTCTGGGTAGAAGAGCAAAGCAAGTCCGTATTATTGAAAAGCTATTTTTAGCAGACACTAGATTTGGATTGATTAGCTTTTAATTCTTCAATTGAAGAGATCAATGATCTAAGCGCTGAAAAAATGAGCCTTGTTCTATGGTAAAGTTTATTAGTAGCATGAATAGGAATGTGCACCTGCCTTTGACCAAGCCGTTGCATTATGAAAGTAACATTGGTCTTTTATTTCCTACTTGTTTTCTGCAGCTCAACGTATGATACCAAAACGAGGCAAAAGGTGGCAGTGAAAAAGCTTTCGAGGCCCTTCCAGTCGCTCATTCATGCAAGAAGAACTTACAGGGAGCTGAGGTTACTCAAGCATATGAAACATGAAAACGTGAGTGAATTCTTCTCACACATTTCTCGCCTAGATTTCGTCTTTCTCCACTGTTTGCTGTTCGACCTGCATAAGATGATGGCGTGCACTTAACCCTGCATATGTATCTATGAAATGAATGGTCTGCATTTCCTGTATAAGATGTTGCATATATTTTTCTTAATAAAGTGTAGTTCTGACATCCTACTCTGCGAAATTTACTTGAAGGGTGAAGTCACTGCGTCACCTCCCAGAGCCAGCAAAAAGAGTGAGTGGCAGCTTGATGAACTTCTGCCACCATTTAAACAATCAACGGGAAAACTAACTTTTCAACTCCCTTCTCATTACTATTCTTTTTCTGAAAAGTTACTCATTTGCTGATGAGGCCATTTTGGGTATATGTGTGTTTACTGGACCAACTGCAAATGTCTCTGAACTTCGCCTAATCGAGTGAATCATTTGCTCTATGGTAATTGGTTATATCATGTCTGTCGCCTGTTATGGAGATCGAAATCCCACTCCTGACACCATTTGTACTGGGGGAGGTGGGGGATGTGGTGTACTTTAGAGCTCACTAGAGCATAAGTTAGTTACAGGAACGCCACCTCAAGTGCCTGTTGATTGTCCGAAATCAAAGTGGCCTGGGTCTTCAGAGCAGCATTTATGTTCTCTCTGTCCTGCTGTCTGTATGTTGCTCTAAGACCAACTACAAATGTCTCTGAATGTCTGCTAATTGTTGGATCACTTTCTCTATGGTAACTGGTTGCGTCATGTCTTAAGCCTGTTACGAAGACAGAAATCCCACTTCTGACACCATTTATAACCGGCTAACAGACAGGCGATGTAGGAGAGTAGGGTCTGCAATCCTATGATCACCCAGACTTTTTGCTTTTGTTTCACTGGTTTACGACTTTCTCGGGCTGTGGGCCTGCTAATCAGACCCACAGCCTAGCTGTTCTCTCACTAAATTGATGTGTGTACCTTAGGTGCATTACCCAATTGGAACTGGGCCACCCTGTCAGACCCTGTAACTCAGGGCATCGGTGTACCCAGGGCCTACCAGGGGCTGAAGCATGTATTATGCCACCCCTGGATGGCCATCTAAATCTGACACAACTGGCTGCACGACAGCTGGGGCAACGTGGCGTACTCGCCCGTTGCTGTAGGTATAGTATCCCTATATCTAACCCTCAAATGGACACCAGAGTTCCTATCAGCCACTCCTATGGCAGGCCTTGACAATCCTGAAGGCAGAGTGCGTGGAATCGTGTGAATTGGGCTCTGGCACGAGCCGAGCCCGGTTGCAGCTTGCGGAACCAAGACCCAATGGCTGTTCCATGATAACGCGTACCATATCGGTAACTTCGGTATGGCGTTATCAAGACATGTCGAGTAAGGTGTCATACGAATCGGGATGCTGCCCCCTCACCAATGCTGGCGACGAGGTTGGCATTGCGCCCTTCTAGAGGGACACGACATGTACGTAACTGTGAACCCCGGTTAAAGTTAACTGAAGCCTCAGCTCCACAAAATGGACGCTGCCACCACAGACACGAGTCTGACCTCCTGCTGCTGGGAGTCCTTCCAGCGAGGAGAGCTTGGACAAAGGGTTTCCTGTCCGGGGCGGTGTTCGCACCATCCCAGACAGGGTTTTGTGTATCCTGGGTAGGCAGGGCTTTACAGGAAGGTGACTGCGGATTGGCACCCCGGTGCTCACTACGCATCTGCCGGTTAGAACCAGTTCCAGGGGCGCACAGCCCCTGACCTGAGGAAAGTCCGGCAGGGGAGAGGGGTGTAACTACCCCCCTTTCTGGTCCCACCCCTAGGGCAGGACCTAGTCATGTACCCACCCCTTTCTTTAGAATAAAGGCCGGAGCGGGGACCCTTCCAAATTAGATCATCTTTGAATCAAGAACTACTTTCTACGAAAGGACATTCAAGACTCTTCTCAAGATTTCTCCCTTGTGGCTAAGGAGTAGTCACCCTGCGTCCGCAGGCACCATCTAAGAACTCTGCGGTTTGCTGCAAGTCCTTCCTCAGGAATCCGACGACCCAGCTCGACGAGAACCGGCTTCCCTGGCACCTCTGACCTCTACCCACATCGTCAGCTCAGCTGAGATCTGTGGGTGCGACGAGACCTCGAGGGACCGGCCATCATCAAAACCTGCATGCTTTCTTAAACCAGCACGATCACCGAAGGAATCCTCTGGTGAGTGCTCTGGGGTCCGAGAAGCCCCGACCCTGAGAAGCTCCAGCACCGAATCGCAGCCTCCCAGGATCTCCACGATCTGCGTGGAGCCCTTCTGCTTTGCTGTTCAGCACATTGTCCGATCACTAGCCGCTGGCTTGTGACCCTTTGACGACGAACGCAACCATCGTTGCTGGTCTGGTTTCTCCAGACTAGCCTTTTGCTCCTTTTTACGAGAGGAGCACCCCGGACCCTCCTGGTCCACCCAAGACGCCATTTTAGGCCCACCACGTGGCCCTGAAATCTGCCAAGGCTTGTTGCCCCAATCCTGGGCCCAGCGACGCCGACAGCATCAACCTTCGTGGGACAGCTCGCACCTCCATCCTGGTCGCCGACAACGCCTCCTGGTCCGTGAGACTGCAGAGCCTAGCGTCGCCCACTCACCTAGTCGAGGTGACGGCCATCCGGTGCCCTCCTGGTACCCTCTGACTACTGGCTAGTAGTACGAACTTGGTCCCCTCTGCTTTCAGGTATCATCGATCTCTGATCCAGGCTTGGATCTCTACGAACTATTCTCCACTGGTCGCCGGCCAGCAACACTTTTCCTTCCGGCTCCTGGCTCGTCAGCGAAGACCCCCGACACCTGTAAGACTTGTGCAGCCGCAGCCCTCGTGGCTAGGTAACTTCGGCATTTCGGTGCCCGCATAGCCTCCTTACTTAAGGGTCCCGAGTCCCTCGCTTCCGACTTGCCTTATCGGGTCCGCCCGAGACCACTAGAACTGTCCGTGCCCTCGGGCACTTGTATTGATTGTGCACTTGAAGTATTTTCCTAAGAGTTTTGTTCTGTGCTTAGTACCCTGTCCTCATAAAGAGTCCAGGGCTGTTGTGATTCTAATAAATACACTGTTTATTTTCATAACACTTGTGTGGTGTCCTTTCACTTGGTGTTCAAGGGGTATGTGATGGTATAACAGCTGGCTTAACACGCCCTCTAGAGTTAAGCCCGAAGACTGCTCGTATCCACGCTACTAGGATAGCTGGTCTAAGGTTGACTTACAACCAATCAACATAAGGGTCGTTTGGACCGATGCATAGTGGTCGCTAGAATAGTGAACACTGCATATCGGGCCAACTTCTCACATTGGTGAGCAGCAGTTGGGATTTGAGCTTGCTGTTGTTTTACCACGCGTATCCTAAGAATATCTTGTGAAAGATCGCATAAGTACTCCAGGTACATATAACTTAGCTTAGAATACTACTAATTCTACTGAACCAGCTGTTGTAGCTCCTCAAGGCTTAGCACACCTTGGCTACAACTCTTAGCAAGGGAACAGTAGGCAAACATATAGTTTAGGTAGGTGCATCACTTACACCACACTAGAAGCAGCATGTCAGACAAAGGAGGAAACTCTGAGTCTCCCCTTGTGTCGGTCGACCTTCCACAGGTCACTTCCAGGTATGCTGCACTTAGCTTCCAAGAGATGCGACAAATCTGTACATCTCGGAAGCTAAAACAGGGTGCAAACCCTACCATTCCGTTTCTGATTGGTCTCTTGGAGACTTATGATGCAAGGAGGGCGGGTAACACCGACCCTTCTCATCCAGAAGGGAATATGCCCCCCCTCGAGGGAACCCAAGGGGACCCTGATCTTATCCATCTCTCCGCAGAAGGTGAAGAGGAGGACGAGGAGCCAGAGACATCTGGGGATGAGGCAGACAAAGGTCCTGAAGTAGTTAGCCAGCTAACTAGGGCCAACTTAAGCCGGCACGAGAATGGTACTAGGAGACCCCTGGGGCCCCTCTCAGGCCAGCTTAACATTGGGAGTGGACGAGTTAGGTCTCTGTCGAGAGGCTCTAACAGATCCGCTCGAACCAATGGCTCTCGAGGCTCTTCTCGAAGAGGGATGACATCCCCTCAGAGGAGAGTGTACGAAGCGAAGGAGCAGGAAGTCAATCTGCGGATCGAAAGGGAAGAACTTGCCCTAGCCAAAGAAAGACTCGCCTTTGCTAGAGAGCAAGAATTGAGTGGGACAATTCCCACTGGTGGCAGCATTCCCCCATGGGAAAACAGGAGTTTAGACACTAGACACCTGAGTAAGATAGTGCCCCCCTTTAAGCAAGGGGATGACATCCACAAATGGATTACTGCTTTGGAGCGGGTCTGCACTGTACAGTGCGTCCCCCAGAGTCAGTGGGCAGCTATCTTGTGGCTCTCCTTTGAGGGTAAAGGTAGAGACAAGCTCCTCACTACTAGAGTCGAGGATGCTAACGATTACCAGGTCCTGAAGAACACAGTGATTGATGGGTTCGGCCTAACCACTGAGCAGTACAGTTTGCTGTTCAGGGATACCCAGAAAACTCAGTCTCAGGACTGGTCTGATTTCGTTGATTGTGCCACTAAGGCTTTGGAGGGCTGGTTGCTGGGCAGTAAGGTTACTGATTACACAGGATTGTATAATTTGATCATGCGAGAACAGATTTTAAACAATTGTCAGAACCAGTTGTTGCATCAGCACCTTGTCGACTCGGATCTGACCTCTCCCCAAGAATTGGGAAAGAAGGCAGACAGATGGGTCAGAACAAGGGTTAAGCAAAACTAGGGCCAGAACCAGGGTGGTCAGAAGAAAGCAGACCAAAAGGGTAAAGATTCGAAAGGGGAACAAAATGACCAGAAGTCTTCGACAGGTCCCCAACAACCCAAAGAGGGAGGGGGTCAGGCTTCCCAGAAAAAGAAGAATCAAGAAGGCCAATCGAAAAGGTGGTGCCAATACTGTAAAAGTAAAACTCACTGGTTTAGTGAGTGCACCAAGAAAGGAGGGCAGACTCCTGCTACTGCAGCCCTAAGGCACCTGTGCCCCCTAGTACAGCCAGCAGTAGTAGTGCCCCTCCCAAGGGACTAGTTGGGTTAACCTTGGGTTCTGAGGGGTGTGACAACTTAGTTGGTACACTCACTCAGGCTGTCCTTGTCTGTACAGGGCATGTGGATATATCCCCTGACGTCAGTCCCAATACATTGGGCAAATACCGACAGACGCCTTTAATTAATGGAAGAATGGCTCAGGCCTATAGGGACACGGGTGCCAGCGTCACCATGGTGACGCCTAACTTTGTGGACCCTGGACAGATCATGCCAGGTACAGATTTCCTGGTGACCAATGCCAGCAACGTCACTACCAGTCATAGTATGGCGATTGTTGCTTTCTCCTGGGGAGGGGTAAATGGCCAGAAAAAGGTTGTTGTTAGTTCAGACCTCCCAGTGGATTGTTTGTTGGGCAATGATTTGGAGTCATCGCAATGGTCAGAAGTGGAGCACCGGACTCACATGGAGATGTTAGGCTTGCCAGCACATGTGCTTGCTGTGACTAGGTCACAGGTCAGACGATGCCCCACTGAACAGGTGCTGGATCCTGGAACAATGGACCAGACACCTCCCAAGAAGAAGAGCAGTCGGGTTAAGGCAGCGCCTTCCCCCTTGCCCCAGGTCGAGGATCAAGTCTCAGAGGAGGCTGACCTCCAGGAATTGCGGGAAACTGAACCTAAAGAACTCTAACTTGATCAAGTTGAGTTTCTGGGCTCAGGGGGACCCACACGAGAAGACCTGGGGAAGGATCAGTTAGACTGCCCTTCCCTTGAACACCTCAGACAGCAGGCTGCTGCTGAGGCTGCTGGGAACGCCACAGGTACCCACAAGGTATACTGGGAGGATGGACTTCTGTACACTGAGGCAAGAGACCCCAAGCCTGGCATGACCAGGAGGCTGGTTATCCCATTGTCTCAGCGTGGTTTCCTTCTTACCTTGGCCCACGAGATTCCCTTAGCAGGACACTTAGGCCAGACGAAGACGTGGGACAGGCTTGTCTCGCACTTTCACTGGCCTCACATGAACAAAGAGACCAAGGAGTTTTGTCGCTCCTGTGTCACTTGCCAAGCCAGTGGTAAGTCAGGTGGCACGACAAAGGCCCCCCTTATACCAATGCCTGTGGTGGGGGTGCCCTTTGAACGTGTGGGGATTGACATTGTCGGTCCAATGGAACCCCCAACAGCATCAGGGCACAAGTTTATACTGGTGGTAGTAGATAACGCCACCAGGTATCCTGAAGCTATTCCCCTTAGGACCACTACAGCCCCTGTGGTGGCAAGAGCCCTAGTTGGAGTATTCTCCAGAGTGGGCTTCCCTAAGGAGGTCGTCTCTGACAGAGGTGCAAACTTCATGTCGAGCTACTTGACTGCTATGTGGAAGGAATGTGGTGTCAACTACAAGTTCACTACACCCTATCATCCACAATGCAATGGGCTTGTTGAGCGGCTCAACAGGACCCTGAAAGGGATGATTCATGGACTACCTGAAAAGCTCCGGCGTAGATGGGACGTCCTGATTCCCTGCCTTTTTGTTCGCTTATAGAGAAGTCCCACAGAAGGGGGTTGGCTACAGCCCTTTTGAACTTTTGTACGGACATCCTGTAAGAGGACCCCTGTGTTTGGTGAAGGAAGGATGAGAGAACCCTCTCAAAAAGCCTGCAACCCGCATAGTAGACTATGTGCATGGCCTCCGCTCCCGGATGGCTGAGTACATGGAGAAGGCGTCCGAAAACCTTAAGGCCAGCCAAGAACTCCAAAAAGCTTGGCATGACCAAAAGGCTGTCTTGACTGTTTATCAGCCCGGACAGAAGGTGTGGGTGCTGGAGCCAGTGGCCCCAGCAGCACTCAAGGACAAATGGTCCGGGCCCTACACCATCCTGGAGAAAAAGGGAGAGGTCACCTACCTGGTAGACCTTGGAACTCCCCGGAGCCCCCACAGGGTGCTCCATGTCAACAGGCTCAAGGCATATGTCGACAGGAAGGACATGAGCTTGCTCATGGCCATAGATGAGGGACAGGAGGAGGAGAGTGACCCTCTCCCAGACCTGCTCACTCAGAATCCTGACGATGGATCGGTAGACGGTGTTGTCTTTTGTGGCAGCCTCTCCGAACATCAACAGGAGGATTGTAAACAGGTTCTTCAATCCTCCCGGCATATGTTCTCTCTAACACCCAGTCAGACCAATTGGTGTGCCCATGAGGTTGACACTGGTGACAGCTTGCCCGTCAAAAGTAAAATCTACAGGCAGCCCGATCACGTTAGAGACTGCATCAAAACAGAAGTGCAGAAAATGTTGGAGTTGGGAGTCATTGAACCCTAGGATAGCACCTGGGCTAGTCCCGTAGTTCTAGTGCCGAAACCTCACACCCCAGCGGGAAGAAAAAGATGAGGTTCTGCATAGACTACAGGGGTCTCAATGCAGTCACTAAGACTGATGCCCACCCAATACCAAGGGCAGACCAGCTTATCGATAGATTGGCTTCGGCCAACTACTTAAGTACGTTTGACCTGACAGCTGGGTATTGGCAAATCAGGTTAGCTGAGGACGCCAAGCCTAAAACAGCGTTTTCTACCCCTGGTGGGCATTATCAATTTGTGGTGATGCCCTTTGGTTTGAAAAATGCACCTGCCACCTTCCAACGGTTGGTGAATCACGTTCTCACTGGGCTGGATGACTTCTGTGCGGCGTATCTCGACGATATTGCTGTCTTTAGCTCCACCTGGGAGGATCACCTGGTCCACCTGCGGAAAGTGTTAGAGGCTCTGCAAGCAGCAGGTCTCACTATCAAGGCTACCAAGTGCCAGATAGGGCAGACACAGATTGTATACTTGGGCCACCTTGTCGGTGGAGGCCAAGTTCAACCACTGGAGAGCAAGATACAGTCAATCAGGGACTGGGCTCCTCCAACCACCCAGACTCAGATTCAAGCTTTCTTGGGCCTGACTGGTTACTACCGGAAGTTCGTCAGGAATTACGGATCGATTGTGACTCCGCTTAATGAGCTGACGAGTAAGAAAATGCCAAAAAAGGTTCAGTGGACAGCGAGCTGTCAAAAAGCATTCGATGACCTAAAACAGGCCATGTGCACGGCACCTATCCTCAAGAGTCCAGACTACTCCAAACCATTCATTGTCCAAACAGATGCTTCTGAGTTGGGTGTGGGAGCTGTTGTATTTCAACTGAATTTTGATGGTAATGACCAGCCCATTGCTTTTATAAGCAGACGGCTGACCCCCAGAGAAAAAATTGGTCAGCTATAGAGAGGGAGGCCTTCGCTGTGGTGTGGGCCCTGAAGAAACTGAGGCCATACTTGTTTGACACTCATTTCAAGATTCAGACCGACCCTAAGCCCCTCCTATGGCTAAATCAGATGAAGGGTGAAAACCCCAAACTGCTTAGGTGGTCCATTTCCCTACAGGGGATGGACTTCACAGTGGAGCATAGACCTGGCACTGATCATGGCAATGCAGATGGGCTCTCCAGGTATTTCCACTTAGAACAAGAAGACTCACCTGGTCAAGGTTAGTTTATTGTCCCAACGTTTGGGGGGGGGGGGGGGGGTCATGTAGGAGAGTAGGGTCTGCAATCCTATGATCACCCAGACTTTTTGCTTTTGTTTCACTGGTTTACGACTTTCTCGGGCTGTGGGCCTGCTAATCAGACCCACAGCCTAGCTGTTCTCTCACTAAATTGATGTGTGTACCTTAGGTGCATTACCCAATTGGAACTGGGCCACCCTGTCAGACCCTGTAACTCAGGGCATCAGTGTACCCAGGGCCTACCAGGGGCTGAAGCATGTATTATGCCACCCCTGGATGGCCATCTAAATCTGACACAACTGGCTGCACGACAGCTGGGGCAACGTGGCGTACTCGCCCGTTGCTGTAGGTATAGTATCCCTATATCTAACCCTCAAATGGACACCCGAGTTCCTATCAGCCACTCCTATGGCAGGCCTTGACAATCCTGAAGGCAGAGTGCGTGGAATTGTGTGAATTGGGCTCTGGCACGAGCCGAGCCCGGTTGCAGCTTGCGGAACCAAGACCCAATGGCTGTTCCATGATAACGCGTACCATATCGGTAACTTCGGTATCGCGTTATCAAGACATGTCGAGTAAGGTGTCATACGAATCGGGATGCTGCCCCCTCACCAATGCTGGCGACGAGGTTGGCATTCCGCCCTTCTAGAGGGACACGACATGTACGTAACTGTGAACCCCGGTTAAAGTTAACTGAAGCCTCAGCTCCACAAAATGGACGCTGCCACCACAGACACGAGTCTGACCTCCTGCTGCTGGGAGTCCTTCCAGCGAGGAGAGCTTGGACAAAGGGTTTCCTGTCCGGGGCGGTGTTCGCACCATCCCAGACAGGGTTTTGTGTATCCTGGGTAGGCAGGGCTTTACAGGAAGGTGGCTGCGGAGTGGCACCCCGGTGCTCACTACGCATCTGCCGGTTAGAACCAGTTCCAGGGGCGCGCAGCCCCTGACCTGGGGAAAGTCCGGCAGGGGAGAGGGGTGTAACTACCCCCCTTTCTGGTCCCACCCCTAGGGCAGGACCTAGTCATGTACCCACCCCTTTCTTTAGAATAAAGGCCGGAGCGGGGACCCTTCCAAATTAGATCATCTTTGAATCAAGAACTACTTTCTACGAAAGGACATTCAAGACTCTTCTCAAGATTTCTCCCTTGTGGCTAAGGAGTAGTCACCCTGCGCCCGCAGGCACCATCTAAGAACTCTGCGGTTTGCTGCAGGTCCTTCCTCAGGAATCCGACGACCCAGCTCGACGAGAACCGGCTTCCCTGGCACCTCTGACCTTTATCCACATCGTCAGCTCAGCTGAGATCTGTGGGTGCGACGAGACCTCGAGGGACCGGCCATCATCAAAACCTGCACGCTTTCTTAAACCAGCACGATCACCGAAGGAATCCTCTGGTGAGTGCTCTGGGGTCCGAGAAGCCCCGACCCTGAGTAGCTCCAGCACCGAAGCGCAGCCTCCCAGTATCTCCACGATCTGCGTGGGGCCCTTCTGCTTTGCTGTTCAGCACGTTGTCCGATCACTAGCCGCTGGCTTGTGACCCTTTGACGACGAACGACAACCAACGTTGCTGGTCTGGTTGCTCCAGACTAGCCTTTTGCTCCTTTTTACGAGAGGAGCACCCCGGACCCTCCTGGTCCACCCAAGACGCCATTTTAGGCCCACCACGTGGCCCTGAAATCTGCCAAGGCTTGTTGCCCCAATCCTGGGCCCAGCGACGCCGACAGCATCAACCTTCGTGGGACAGCTCGCACCTCCATCCTGGTCGCCGACAACGCCTCCTGGTCCGTGAGACTGCAGAGCCTAGCGTCGCCCACTCACCTAGTCGAGGGGACGGCCATCCGGTGCCCTCCTGGTACCCTCCTGGTACCCTCTGAATACTGGCTAGTAGTACGAACTTGGTCCCATCTGCTTTCAGGTATCATCGATCTCTGATCCAGGCTTGGATCTCTACGAACTATTCTCCACTGGTCGCCGGCCAGCAACTCCTTCCTTCCGGCTCCTGGCTCGTCAGCGAAGACCCCCGACGCCTGTAAGACTTGTGCAGCCGCAGCCCTCTTGGCTAGGTAACTTCGGCATTTCGGTGCCCGCATAGCCTCCTTACTTAAGGGTCCCGAGTCCCTTGCTTCCGACTTGCCTTATCGGGTCCGCCCGAGACCACTAGAACTTTCCGTGCCCTCGGGCACTTGTATTGATTGTGCACTTGAATTATTTTCCTAAGAGTTTTGTTCTGTGCTTAGTACCCTGTCCTCATCAAGAGTCCAGGGCTGTTGTGATTCTAATAAATACACTGTTTATTTTCATAACACTTGTGTGGTGTCCTTTCACTTGGTGTTCAAGGGGTATGTGATGGTATAACAGCTGGCTTAACACGCCCTCTAGAGTTTAGCCCGAAGACTGCTCGTATCCACGCTACTAGGATAGCTGGTCTAAGGTTGACTTACAACCAATCACCATAAGGGTCGTTTGGACCGATGCATAGTGGTCGCTAGAATAGTGAACACTGCATATCGGGCAAACTTCTCACAGGCGAGACATAGACCATGCCCTTAGTAATATTTGTTCAGGGGTTTTGGGTATTCGGTGGCAATAAACATAAGAATAACAGTTTGACTTTTCCCAGACTTCCTTCACTTCTCTTGGGTCACACCTGGTCTTTTCTCTTCACACCATTTCAGCATTCTGATTCATGGAATAGTTGACCCACGGAAAAATAAGAGATCCTCGGTAGGAGTCATTTGCTCCTGTCATTACTGTCGCCAGTCACTGTTATGGTGTTAAAGGGGATGCTAGGGTTCTTTGCTGTGACTTTGGTGTCACCCGTGCTCGTGGATATACCACACCGTGCAGTTGCAATCTGCCCAATGTGCCCACATTTTTAGGCTCGCCACACCACTACAGCATACAGTGCCGTTCATTCATCAGCCATACAATTACTTGCCTGGTGCTATAGCCCACACCTTAGGCTGCAGCTGTAGAGACCTCAGCACCTCCTTCCCTTGGGCTGCTGCGACTATTCAATGTCTGTCTCTAGACGGTCCTTGCCCTGGAAGGCGTCGTGCTGTCCTGGATCCTTAGATTGGCTGCTTCCTTCAGCCAAGTGCGGTCCGATGTCTCTGCTCCTTCAGGCGCGACCTCTTCTGGCAGCATCCCTTTATCCCTTTTTCTCCTCGTCCTGCAGTCGCGATGACGCCACTCCTCTTGGTGTCCCCCAGAGCCCACCCCTCCTCTTGTCCCGCCTTTAGTTTTCTGGCTGTTTTTGGTGGTGACATCATCCTGCAAAACAGCAAAAAGCAACAATATTTCAATTTTATGTGCAAGAGAATAAATAGATCAAAAGTTTATATGTATATTGTTGCACAATAAGTATCTTTCTCAGAACGGAGTCTGTCGTTGGCATTTCGGCCTTTTATGATTTATAGGGTCATCTGGACAAAATGAAGTACAAGATTTATGATTGCTGCCTGTAATTATTCTAAATGGTAAAGTTTGCTCAGAATTGTCTCTTAATGTAGTTAATAGCAGGGACAGAAGAGTGTCTGTGACTAATGCAGGATATCATCAGTTAAATTGCACAGTAGGGATAAAATCCGATAACTGGGAGAGCACCACCACCACCACCGAAGTACGAAGAATCATGTCGCACAATTTATGCGTCTTACTTTGCATTTTGTGTTGAATGTGTGCTGACATTCCTAGACAGTCATATAAGGAAGCTTGGTTGGCATAGGGTGATCGACTACTGGACTGGTGACTGATGGAGGCCGGTAGTAAGATTAAAACAGCACACCAGTCTATTCTGTTTTAAAAATCAAAACACAAGTAAAATTTGCAGTGGGCTAGGTGAAGCCATTGCTGAATTGTGATTTTGTTGCTAGATTTTGTAAACGCCTCTGAAATCCATCATATGAAAATAAGTAGAAGGAACATGAGGGGTATTGAACAACTTGTAAATGCAGGGAGACTGTATATTCAGAACTACAGCAAAATAGATAGAAAGATTGAGAACATGACCACATCCCAGGCACGTAACTGGTGAATTTCTGGCACTTGTAATGCTGCGGACAGGACATCTAATACATTTGGGACAGAGTACCTCTCTACCAAACTCAAAATGAAGCCCATTAGTCATCTTTGGGTTATATTTATGTAGTGCACTAAATGCTTCTCTGTCTCTAGGGACTGAGCACCGTGTTGGCTGCGGTAATGTTAGGGATCTAGCAAAAAAGGTGGGTCTTAGTAAGAATTTGAATTATGTTAACTGTAGGTTCTAATCTTCGAGTATTAGCGTTCCATAATAAAATATTGCTGTTAAAAGAACGGTTTCTTCCCTTGGTGGTTTTAGAAGAGCCATTGGAGATAGGCAACCATTGTTAATTTGTGAGATCATTATTTAGGCAAACCTTAGGATGGGGCAGGTTCAAACACATCTTTGAATATGACAAAGGCATCTGAATCAAACCAGATTTTCCATTTGTAGCCAGTGTAACGGTCTTCTGTTGTCAGGTACCTTTTAACTTCTACAAAGCCTATTATTAAGCATAACCTCAATCTTTTGAGATATACTAAGTTTATGTAGCTTTTTTTTGTTTGTTTCAAGATTATTTGTGTTCATAGGCCAGCCTAACATGATGGTGGCTCTCACAATTACTACTCTCATAACAGCAGCTACTGGGGATATCCTGTTGCTTGTAAGATACTGCTCCCAACTTTTCCTGGTTAAATGGAAAGCTTCATCCAAGAAGACTAGACACTGTTTTGTTTCGTGAGCTTAGGTAAAAATAAATGATTTGAACGCAGCAGTGGTTGAGTCCATTATAGAAGGTGGCAATTTAGTTTCCCCAAACAGGCCAAATAACATCTCTATCTCCGGTACCTCCCTATTTCGAGGTTTCTGACTTAAGTACATTCACTTGCTGTTATTTTTAAAACCGCCCCAAGGGCAAAACTGACTCACTGAGTTTGAAAATGAGTTTGGGATCAGTAGCATACTTTTTCATGTACAAAGCACAAAGTAATGAGTGGCAACGTTTAGACGTTGATATTAGAAGTAGCAGCGCCGAGACGCCCACGGGCAATTGTTCGCGCTTAACTAAATCTCATTAATAAATAAATAATAAATAAAATAATTAAATATATGCTGGCAGTAAAAATCCTTATATAACTCCAGTTCCATTTAATATGAGCCATTTTCAGCATGGCGTTAAGGCTAGAGAAGAAAGAACTGAATCAATTTAAGGAGGGATCCCTGTGTTTTCCCTAACCTTCTAAATTGAAAGCTCCTATTTGGTCTCAGATTGATCTTGGAGTGAAGTGTAAAAACTACACTTAACCCTTCCCATAGGCATTTGCAGTGGAAGTAATTATTCTGTTCTGGATCAGCCCTCACTCGACCCCTCTGTTGCTCACCCTCCACGTCACTTGACTCTGAGATCTTTCCATCGGCAGCTGAGACCTAGGCATTTTGACTGACGCCCGGTGGAGCTACCTCTCGAGCTAAAGGGGAGATGGACTATTGATTTCCCTCCTTGACCATCATCTACCCAGCCGGTCTTTGAGCAGACTTTCCTGCGTCTCTCTACTGGACTTTTCTCCCTTCTCCTCTTCACCATACCCCCTACCCCCCTGCTCTCTACTCTTCTCCTCTTCCCAGCTATTGACCTTTGCCCTCACCCTTCCTTGCTCATAGTTCCCACCCTGTCTATCAACTGGACTTTCTTCTGTGATCTTTCACTCGTCAGTTAAGATCTAGCAATCTGACTGATGCCCGATGGAGCTACATGTTTAGCTATTGGGGTGATAGGCTGTGGATTCCCTCCTAGGACGTAATGTGTATTTATTTTCATTCTTCTGTAGCATTGTGCAGCCTAATGTAAAGTGCTCTGATACTTACGGGTCTAGCCAGCACTATATATAACTCATAAATAACGTTCCTCTGAACTTCTGATGGACCTTTGATGACGACCCATGGGCGTCAAAACTGTTTGTACTCACCTTGATTCACGAGCTACCTTGGCGGATGCCCGGTGGAGCTGTCATATGCAGCTAAAGAGGATTCTGGCCCTGGTTTCACCCCCTCGGCCGTCACCTACCCAGCCGGACATCTGACATTGTTTTCCTAGTCTTTCCCGTTGTGTATTCCCTCCCTCCCCCTCCTGTGACTCTTTGATTTAAGTCATGTAACCTGTAACACTCTGTAACTGATGTAAAGCGCTTTGATACCTCTGGGTCCAGTCACGCTATATAAAACTTTTCAAATAAAATGAAGCTTTTCTCATTATTGATACCATAATGGCAATTTTTTAGTTGATTGTATAAAATCTATTTTTTGATTCTGCATTTGGTTGTACATTGTTTTACTTTTAGATCATAATTTTTTAATTGTAGAATTTCTAGTTCTTCTGAGTACAGACGAGTTTTGGAAGCCTGTAGACAAACCGTCACCTTTTTTGCAATGCTATTTTGGTGGTCCTGAAATATTTGTTCAAACCTGCAGACCTGTAGTTTTAATATATAAATTCTTGGAAATGCTCTTGAACCCTTTTTGAAGTTCACTTTATCTCTTGGTTTGACAAAGTACCTTTCGGGGAGGCTCCAAACAACCAGAGCCGAAAATTCAGAGTATAGTTTATTATAGCAGATTAGACCAGATGGATGGATGGGCTAGTGGTAAAATATAGTTGCTTTGCCGTTTTTGTTACCAAATAAACAATATAATAGGTGTTCCTTTATGGTTCATAGGGCCTTATATCAATTATTCGGATTCGCTGTGAGTTAAGAAATTATTCCAACATCTCTATCATTCTGGGAGGTAATACCAAAACACAGATTAAACTCTTCCCTCACCATCACCCAGTTTGGTATCTTTCTGTTTGGACATATAATCTTACAGCTGAGAGGCAAAATCATTGTCACTCAGTGGTTGCCAGTATGTACACATTTAACTGCTCTTTCACATTGCGTCCTGCCCAGATGGAGTTGTGTGATTATATTTTTATATATATATATATATATATATATATATATATTCTGCTTGTTCCCAAATCTTGGATCTAAATTGTGTACAAAATCACAATCAATTATTCATTCCTTGCAATGCTCATCACCATAGTCTCATGCAAGAATTTGTGTTTATATTTTTAAGTGGATGACACGGAACACTCAACCATTAGATATGAACACAACTGGTTTTCTTAGGGCTGGGATGAATGTGCTAACAAGTTCTTAAGTAGATTAAGAACAGGATAATTAAGAGGAGGTACTTACATACATCAAAGTAAAATAGGGAATATCGTTCTTAGTAGATTTAGGTCATTCATTTTAGACTTCATCATTGATGTTTCCACTTACAAGCTCAACATGTTCTAATAACATTTATGCAACTAGAGGTCAAATGATTAAGACTATGACCTAGATTATTTCGCTACCGCCAAAGTGTGCTAATATACCTGGAACATATTGTGGTGGGACATAGAGACAAAAAGCCATATGAGATCAGGAAAATAGATCATTTGCAAAGTTGGAAATCGAAACAAAGATCTAGAAGTTTGTGCATCTTGCTTTGGTTGTTTAACTTGAGATGATTTCAGAGGTTTCTCAGACATCAACAGGGCATATGGTTCTAGAAGTTATTTATCACTTAACAAATACCAAGGAATATATCTTAAAGGTAAGTAATATTGTATTTGGTTCCTATAGAACTGCTAGTTTGTAAGTTTCATTATGTGTAAATCTGAACTCCTAAATGTTGTGTGTTTTATATACATATAATTTCTTTAAGTTAATGCATTCAATTCAAAATAACTCCTTGTTTCCGGAGTAATAAGTTGTACTAAATGGAGGGACTGCATCTTATACCAACTCAAGCATACAAAACCACCTCCATTTTAGGAGTACTGTTAGGATATTGATATAGTGGTCTTTCAATAACCGCACTTACTTCCTGCTGTTATTTAATTAATGTTTATATTTCAGGTGATAGGGTTGCTGGATGTGTTTACACCTTCAACTGCAAATGAAAATTTTAATGAAGTGTAAGTAATATTGTATTCCAAGTGTGCGCATGTTGCCTGATTTCAATTATTTTTTTTAAATTAGTTTGGGTTGTTAAAAGGGCTAGAGGATGCATGTTAACAAACGAATCATTCTGTCACTCGAAACATTTTAATTTTGATAGGCAGGAGTCTTGTTTATTTTCTCCTCTTGTGTGCGCTTTACTGATATCCATAATGGTGGGCAAGTTGTCAAGTAAACCAGGTTAACACTAATGAGACCAGGCACTCAACCAAGACTAGAGTTAAAAAGGTCTGTCCCCAAACTTGACTTTTTCAGTCTGTTTTTAATATTTCATATCCTAATATTGATTATCATCTGAGTACATGGGCGTGTTTTCAGGAGCTAGATAATCTGTAATAAATTATACATCTCTTGGCAGTTTGCCAGTTCCCAAGTTACCAGCTTCTCTAGCATATTAGTTACAACTGAGAAGCATATTCCAGAGCCAGTGCTACCCATTAACCTGTCAGCAGATGAAAAGATAGTGCCAATGTGCAGTGTCAAAAAAGGGTGAATCAAGGCTAGCTCTGCAACCATGAATCGTTATCTTTGTGTACGTAGGGATTAAGAGGTCTCCTATCTACTCTGCTCCCATTTTCTCATGTCATTTGTAAAACCATACCAGCATTTTCCCTGTATGCAAAGTTAGCTGGCTAGGGCCTGATCTTGCGGTGCAGATTAAATGGCATAAGTCCAAACATATTTTACATGTGTTTCTAAGCGCTCTTTTAAACTGTACACTGAATGGAAGCCCTTAACTTTCACACTCAGATAATGCAGGCGCGGGTGAGTCTTAATTTAAAATAAAAAAGCGAAGCCAATTTTGGTAGGGTGAACGATCTGTTTTTCAACCTCAAAGTTCATTTTTTGGTTGTAAACCCACCTTGGAAGACTAGGTGAGTTCTATTTTTTTTTAAACAGACTGACTTCACCAGTCCTCGAGTCTACAAGCAGATACAAAGAGGGATGCCTTTTAAGAGTTCCGTTTTGGAGGCTAATCTCATTCTTGTGGGGTTAGCAGGAAATTGAGTCATCCAAAGCAGACTACCAGATATGACTCTCCAGAAAGGGAAATCCAGCCTACATTTCCTGTTGTAAATACATGTGGCTGATGCATTCGCACCAAATCAAACTTTTCACTAGCCAAAAGCCGTCCGATTTAAGTGTTATTATAAGGTTCACTACAGTGAAGTTAGGCAAAAGAAGTTATAGAGGGTGTGATAAACCATCCGAATAGAACGAACTGCTGACTCTGGAGCTGGGGATCCGGGTTAAAGTCTCGGCGTCGGCTTAACATCCTGTGATTCTGGGCAAAACACTTAATCTCCCCATGCCCATGCACAGAACCTGGATACCCCCAGTGGGGATAAGCCGCGCTATATAAATTTGCAAAATGATTTAATTCAGAACTATATGTCCAGTATTGAGATCCATTGCATTCAGGGTCTCAGACATGCATGCATGTAAAAAAATATTGCTGTTCTGGCATTTATTTTTCTTTTAAAGGAAGTATTTGTTTTTTACAGTTACCTTGTGACAAATTTAATGGGTGCTGACTTGAATAATATTGTGAAGTGCCAGAAGTTAACAGATGACCATATACAGTTTCTTATATACCAGTTGCTTCGAGGACTTAAGGTACTAACTTGTGATGTGATATTTTTTGTAAGCTGTGTTAATTTGTGCTTTTTTGTGGCTGAAAATGAATACCTTCATAATGCTGTGCAAGTAACCCCCTCTAACAAGATCATTCTCTAACGTTTCATTTTGAGGATTCAAAGAAATCTGATTTTTCTGTTTCTTGGCCACGCTTTTTTAAGCCCGTTTGTAAGTGAATTGCATCTCTCGCTTCTACAGTTCCTGTACCAGGTTCCTTCTTACTGGATGACCTTAGACTATACTGCCCAGGAATCCTAAAGATTAACGAGTGTAAAGCATATGTCCAGTTACATCCGATAACTTTGTTCATGCATGGTCATTTTGTCCTGAGGGTTTGAATTGTGCCGTTTGATATGGTAGAGCTGTGCTTATGGTTTGAGAATGCGCCTTTGATTGGGCATGGCGAAACATCGGTCTAATAACTGCATGCAATTAGAGTATTTTCTGGCAATTTGCTGCTTGTGCGTTATGGACAAGGCAATCGTTGCATGCTTGAGGCCAAAGCTCAGATGAGTATAAACCTGTTTCAGAATGCTGATTTTGATCGCCCTTTTAATTCTGGAATTTCCATTGAGGCTACGTTGTAGGGCTGCATTTGTTACTGCACAGAATATATATGACACAGGCATGCTTTCATGCATTCTCAAGGATAGATATTTAACTCCAAAATGAAATGATTACTTATTTGTAAGGCAATTAGTGGCGTCTGTTTTTCGAATCCATCTGAGACTTTGGTACCGGCAGCACGTTCGCATACGCCGCGGCGCATGGGTGTTTGTCTAGTAGTGTCATCTAAAATATATCATTCCTATCGAGTGACCTACAGTCCGTTCAGTGGGAAGGGATTAATCCATGGATCATCTCAAAGCCCTTGTGATTTTTTTTTCTGGAATTATAAACTCACACTAGAAGTGTTTTTGTTGACTAGGTTAAACATGCAGGTAGTTCCATATGGAGAGATGTAAAAGGGAACAAATCGGAGAGTCAGAATTCTATTTTGGCTAAAAAGTGGGCAATACTTGCACTTTTCATATTTCTGGTAATATCTTTCACAGCTTGGTGTACCTTCCGAGTCACAGGTTCTGGCCTCACCGGTTTACTTTGCATGTACATTTCCAGGGCTGATTTAAAATTATCAGCAGTGAATTTGATAACAGTAATTCATTGTATGCTTTATATCCCCCCTAATTGTAACCAATACACATTAAACATGCTCAATATTAAATACAGTCCTGATTATTTTTGCTTCTGCCCTACGTTTTGCTGGTGTTTACTTTGCTGACCACTGTTTGCACTTTCCACCGTGTTTTCACCGGCAGTGACTGATAAATCTCATGCAAGTTACTGAAAACATTAGTGAAATCAGTTGCTTAAATGTAATTTATGGCCAAGAGTCTCCCTTCATGCCTTCTTGGTAAACAATTCGTAGTTGTGCCATCCTGGTATCACAGAATTATTGTACATCATACACCTAGTTTAAAAATATGCATGTGGTTAGTCTACACTGCTTTCAGTAAAATAGAAAGAGAGAGAGAACCCTGCCTCAAGATATGTAGGCCCTAGCTATGGGGTCCTGACTGATATATATGGAGGCGTGGATAACCAAGAGGTTGACAGGACATAGAATAATCACATGGTCAAATCAGGAGGACTAAACAGTTCAATTTTATGAAAATATATTTTTTATTTTTATTTTCTGATACAAAAAGTTAAAATACTTTTTTTTGGGAAGCAATATATATTTTGTTGGGATATATCACAGGTGCATATAAGTCATAAATGAAGACAAAAATGTCACAACAATTTTTCGTCCTACCCAGTAACAGCCTCTATTCATACGTACATAATCATTCACTTCATTCCTACTCACACTCTCTCTCCTAATTTCATACACCAATCACTCTATCAAGTCGGGATGTTCATCCGGGTAGTTGTTTTTAGTTACGGGTCCTGGTGTTATGAGAACAATAACTGTGTTTCAGGAGACATACGGCGTATGTCTCCTGAAACACAGTTATTGTTCTCATAACACCAGGACCCGTAACTAAAAACAACTACCCGGATGAACATCCCGACTTGACCACCTATGTGCTATAATTGCAAGGGAAAGTAGAATGAATGATAGAGTGATTGGTGTATGAAATTAGGAGAGAGAGTGTGAGTAGGAATGAAGTTATGACTTATATGCACCTGTGATATATCCCAACAAAATATATATTGCTTCCCAAAAAAAGTATTTTAACTTTTTGTATCAGAAAATAAAAATAAAAATATATATCAGTCAGGACCCCATAGCTAGGGCCTACATATCTTGAGGCAGGGTTCTCTCTTTCTATTTTTGGTTTCTTCCCCCTTATTACCTGCCTACATCACCAAGATACCCACGGGGAACCCCCTTCTCTGTTCACATTACACTGCTTTCAGTGTCTAATTCTATCAACTTGGTTTGCAGTTAGCTAGCTAATTGATTCGTTTGATTCTCCTCCTCTTGTGCTGTGCCTGAACTATTAAATATAGTAACAGAACATCTGGAAATGGTGTGACCAATAACAGAAGAGGGAAGGTAGAATAAGAAGCATTTTAGTAAGAAAGTGCTGTTCTTCACACGCAGTCCTCTTAATCGTATTGATTAAAACCTGCAGATTGTGCTTTACAGTTCCCTTGAAAGCTTTGATGTTGTCATCTAGTGAAGTACAAGCACCAGCCTGGCACAGCTTTTTCGGACCTTCAGTATTTGTAATGCTGCCTTCTTATTGGTTCTGCAATTGCAAAAGTACTTTGAAGGATTTCAGGAAGTAAATAAATGAGAATCACAGCCACATTTTAGGAGCTTTTATAATATCACAACAACTTGTTGAGTGGGTGACTAAATTGTGTGGGCAAACCTAAGCAGTAAAAGTGGGCATCCCGCTTAGTGATTTGAGCGGAAATTGATTTCAAACACTACTATAAGATGTGCCCTTGATGCCGCTGGCATTGCTGCTCGGGGAAGCAATTCAAGCCTCCTTCTTAGACACATGGTTGCTCATATCAGGCTTTATACCTGAGGTGTAGCAAAATTTATTAGCTCTCCCATTTGATGGAGAACATATTTTTGAGTCTCAGTTAGATCAAATATTTGAGAAAATGAAAAAAGACAGACTGCAAAGGCTATTGGCGCACTAGGAGCACACACTTTTTGCGGTCTTTTTCTGCATGCCCTTCCTTGGAGGCTTCAAACAGGCTTCCCCTGAAACCACCATAACATACAATCACCTGCAAAACCACGTACTCTCAGGTAGAGGTTATTCCAGAGGCTCTCACAGGGGAAATAATTCAAGAGGGAGCTGCTTCTTAAACCCCCCATCCATCCCCCTCCCCGAAGAACCACCTTCAAAGCATCCCACTTTATCGCCTTTGAGGCTGTGCTCTTCCAGTTTTCCTCAAAGTAATGAGTCACTAACACAGTGACAGTGTGTGCAAAAACTGGGTCTGCCAGGACCTCCCCCCCTCATCCGCCAGAGGAGCATTCTGGGAAACATCCTGCTCGTTTGATACGAGAACAACAGAAGGGAGTGGTCCGAAAGATAGCGAGCCAGATAGATGTGAGCAACATCCTAGACCAGGTTATCGGACAGAAATTGATTCAACCCAGTTGCAGGGGTAGAACATAAGTAGGTGTGGCATTGTGGGTTGTGCTGTTATGTTTTCATTTACTTGATGCTTACGAATGACCAATTGTTATACAGATGAATCTAGACTAATACCCCATGAAAGCATGTTGCTAGAATTTTTATAAATAGGTTTAAGTCTGTTTAGTTGGGTGATTGGACAATAAGATCCTCTTTCCTCTGGATGTTTCAGAGGTTTAGGAAACATCAAAATCTTATTAGCCATAAAGGGGGCTTCTTTTGAGGTCTATGAAAAAAATTGTAGAATCTGACAAGAACGTCTTCATATAGTGCGGCTAAAAACCTCTCTGAAATAATCATGTAATTCTATCTACTCGTGGGGCTTCAGAAATTAATATATTCTTATTACCTGAATTACCTTTTGTTTATTCCCAGTTTGTTTGTGATGTTGAACCTGAGCTGGACACATCTGTTCTGTATTGTATAGGAAATCGCCCCTTTCTCGTCTCTAAAAACAGGGGTAAGGATCTTGCTTGCTTCACCATTAATCTAGATGCCAGGTCTCTCAACACATGTTCGTGTTCATTCTTGGAAGACAGAAAATGACATTGTCAGAAGTTTACCAAGAAATAGTGTTATAAAAAGGATCTATGTTGTGTTAGCTACCCTGTACATTTAGAAGCAGCTTACTAGGTTAGCTGTTATTTCTAGCACAGGTCTTGAAGATATATAGCACTGGATCAAAGAACAGGAAGCCAATAATGTGCGGCCCTCAGACAGGATCAATTTAAAAGGCTACTTTTTTAGAGACATGGCCAGGACAGTCATGGAACTTGATGCACTCTTGGTGCCCTTGGTACCGATCTGCCCCTTGCAACATTAGAGGATTCAAAGTAGAGCCAGACACAAAGTTAAATTTTAGTCCTGGAAGTTCTCTAGCTTCTTTCTTTCTCTAGAAGGATTTCAGTTTATGGGACAATATCTTCCTGCCTCTATAGCCCTACTCATAGTATTTTATAGTATTTTTATTTCTACATAGTTCTGATCTGTTGTGGTTGGTGTTTGTTGTAGAACACGTACTGCCTTAATTTTGCCTAGAGTCCTTGTCATCCTGTATTCCTTGTCTACTGCACTCAATATAATTTCCTTTCTCTTATAAATTTCATATTGTGGTGAGCTTGGACATGCTAAATACCTGCTTTAAATAGCTGCTTTAAATGCATCCATGAATAGAAAGAGTCGCCCTAGAACTCCTGGAACCTGGGTAACACATCAAAAATACAAAAAGCACGGCTCCTTCAGAGAGAGCTTCCAGCCTATGCACCTATGGCAGTTTCTTAACAAGCAGAGATTACTTACGCCATTTGTTGTGTGTTAAATTCATAGTTTTTACTGACCTAAAAGTTTGTATTGGTGCTCCAAAGAAAACTGCGCAGTGCAAGTGATTTGTGACAAAAAGTTGAACACAGGTGCACAATAAATATTTACAAAGGATTAACCACTGTTGACAATTGCTACATTTCAACAAGCATAAAAATCTTATGCATGAATTTTACTATACAGGTGAACAACCTAATAAGACACAACAGTGGGATTTGTTGATGTTTCTCTATGTCTATGGTAAATTCATTAGCAGTGAGGTGTACCAGCGCCTCAGTCACAAGAGTGAATCTCCTATTAACGATAAACGCTGCTTTGTTGGAGTAATTCATTCTCCAAATGTTTATTTTTGATGGATACCCTTTCTACTTGGAACATGATTTTAGGTTTGCTACCATTTTGCTTTGGTCCTGACGAAGAAGCTGTCAAGATAAGGGGTCGAAACATTCACTTTTTGTCACAAATCACTTGCATCGTGCATTTTTAATGGATAACCTATGCAAACGTTCATGTTTGTAAGTCAGTAAAAACGAAGGATTTAACCTACAACAAATGTATGTAATCCCTCCTTCTTAAGAAATTGCCATGGGAGCATAGTGTGTAGCTCTCTTAGAAGGAGCCCCTTCCATGTCTGCTAAGGAGACCGCACCCCCCCCCCCCCTATAAGTAAAGTATTCAAGGATCTAACCTCCTCAATCTGTCATACACGCTGAATCACGTAAAGAAGCAGCATGTTATAGTTATTGGCATATTTGCCCAGTGAGGATGTTTTCCAAATTTGGAACTGGTGACTGTACAGAGTGTATCCTCCCCACAACCTGCACTGGACTGGCAAATGAGCATCATTAGAACTGTTGCCGTTTTTCTCTTTATAAGTGGCTGTTTCAGAACTGTTACGTTGGCCTGCAGGGCCAGAAAGATTCTGGTGTTCTCTTCTGTTGGACTATTGACAGAGATGGTTCAGTCCTGAGGACCTTTGTTAACTAGATATTGCCAATACTTGACTCCAGTAGAGAGTTTTGCACTTTTGGGACTTTATAAGGATTCTCTTGTTCTGCACAATCATAGATTGAACTAAAGAGTTCTCACATTCCAACGAGGAATAGGTTTTTTGTTGTAGGTTTTGCATAAACTATGTAAGCTTAAGAAAAACAAATGTAGCCCCCTTCCAGGGAGAGTTGCATCTATTTTGGCCAGTCGAGGATTGTTAGAGCAGCCTTTCATGCAAATGACAACTTTTCAAGAGATGTACAGGGTAGCGTATGGGAAGTTTCTGCATTCGTTTATAAAGTATACAACCTTCATACATATGTGCGAGTGGAGAAGCAAGCGGGATAGGTTCTGCAGTAGACACTTCTATGGAAGCCTTAGATCCCAACCTTTCCAGATCACACTGCTTTGTACTTTGATCAAGGCATCTGAATCTATGGAAGGTAGAGTGTTGATAAAGAAAGTTACTCCCTGTTACTAGTTCCCCAACATGTGTATAATTTTTAGTCTCCGAAGTTACCGCCACTCGATTGAGGTAAGTATGTACCCTGTTTTGGTGACATAAGTCCCTTGCCAAGCAACCTGATACCGATTTTCCACACCGATAAGTAACATTTAAAGCACGTGACTCTATAAAAGATACCAACACTGGAGAACTACAGCTGCAGGGAAGGTAAGTAACTCCCTATGTAAGTTAGGGATTGTGGTGTTTTGTTTCCTTTTTTTTTTTTTTTGCTCCCAGTGGTAAAGCATTCCTAAATATTGTAGATCAGAATGCTGCTGTAAGAAGGGAGCTGAGGCACAATTCCAGACCCTAGGCTGGAAATGTATAACGCCCGAGGCCAACGAGTTTAGAGGTCTATAATCCAACATTTATTTGTTCTTTGATTTTCTCGAAGTGCTGTAATTATGTCCTCTTAAAGTGCAAAATGTCTCCAGGGACACCTCACTAACTACAGCCAATGATGAAGAATATTTGGGCTTGGTCGCCCTCGCATGACAAAAATATCAACTTGCAAAATAAAGTCTGACAACCCATTCTAGGCATAGTTCAACTCCTTGGCATATGGCGTTTCCCTTTTATGCAACAGAACAGACAAATGCAAACATGTTGGAATAGTGCTGAAGGCCTAAAAACAGTGCTTCAATGGAGCAGATGGCTGTAGGTGGTGGGCACCGACACTCATTGAAGACTTTAATCATCAGACTTTGACTCGGAGCAAGAAAGAAAGGCAGAACATGGAATAGAATAGGAAGGAGTAAGATCAAAGGTGACAAATAACCAGCAAGAGTGACCGAGAGAATGGAACTATAGGGTGGTGGAAGAAACAGACAGTTGGAATGAAGACTAGACAATCTGTGTCAGTGACTGGCTCCTAAGAAAATATTTATGTATTTATGGTCCCACATTAAGCACCGCCTAAACATTAATGCTATGTATTAGAATGGGATCTAGTATTTCCATCACATTGTATTCTCTTGTGTATTGGACCATTATAACTTTCCTCTACAGTCAAAACAGCAGCATGCTTCCCCAGGCCACCTTTTAACTGACAGGTGACATTTAACATTCCTGTTCTCTGCCCTTCTCGTTTTTCTTGCATGATGGAAACAAAACTTTCAACATTTTTCTGAACACTGTTAAGTCATTCTTGCAAGTGGTCTTCTTAGTGTGTATATTTAGGACTCAAGCGGAGGATATAATTCTTAGTTCAGTTTCTCCCTTGAAATTGAGAGGTCGATACGTTAGGACAAAAACCTTTAGCTAAAATATTTTTCATACCTCCTTGCAGTAACCAGCTAAGTAGACTTTGATAACCAGTTAAGTAGACTATATTCATAAGAAATACTATAAAGAGACCTGGAGACTTGCTTAAAGCTGCCGGCTTACTGAATATCATAAAATGAGTTTTTCTCTCGTCACCCCTTGTAATCCACCACAACGTGAAGGTCTGTGTTCCATACATAACACGATACTCATATCGTCATTACGCATAACCTGGAACCACTTCCCACATAGGAATAAAAAAATGAAGACAACCACACCCCCTGCACAGCATAGCGTAGTGCACGGCATAGCGTAAGCTCACGTAGGCAGGCATGTGTATCATTGCCCCACAAAAAGGTAGTAAGAGCCATATATATGCTGCAAAATGTTAATTCTCTACTATCTATATTGTGTGAGAAAACAGGACTTTTATGTGACTGGTGTAAATTTCTGCTGTGTAAAGTTTGACATTCTATACTCTCGCTTGTTAATTCCAGAGCTGTGCAGTCTTACAATACCTTATGATGACTCTGTGATGGGGCAGGGGCGCTCTATTTTGAATGTGCAGTGTGATCGTGTTCCACATTGTCCTGCAACATGCACCAACTGAACCCATAGAACACTGTTCTGTACCCTCACCAAAACTGTAATATCCACCCACAGGCAAACGAAAATGAATAACCGCAGATTCCATTTCTTATTCCTATACAAGCAGGCAAAATGTATTTTATTGCATAATACAAACGTTATGAGTTGTTTTTTTGTACCTAATGTGCAATGTTTTCTTTTTTCTGCCAACAGTATATTCATTCAGCTGGGATTATTCACCGAGTAAGTTCATCTCCATGTTTTAGCGAAATCTCTTGTGTGCATATTTAATCTCCTCTGCTGCCTCTCTATTGCTATCATTCTCACCTTTGAGATCAGCAGGAATGGGTAGATGAGATTAAAAATAACTCACCAGTGGCCAATCTTGTGCTTGCACATTTTACGTTCAAATTGTGGCCAGACCCACTAGGCCTTATATCTTTCAAAGGTTTAAACATTGAGTACTATTAGATTAAGTAATAGTAACACTTACTATTTTAAGTGCTGAGAAGTAGGAACACTGTTATGGAGTGGTACATGAAAATCGTAATGTTATGAAACTTGTCACCTCTAGCCATCATGTTGTAATACTAATCTGTGGACTCTGACTGAATCATTAGATGGGCAATACCGTCTAAGGAATTGTGCTACCTAAATGCTAACATGACTACTATCAACCTAGAGTGTTCAACCTTTCCTCATGTAGTCTGTGTGTGATGCAGGAAGTGACCTTGAAGAGCAGCATGTTTCTCTGACACTGTTTTTCTAATTCAGGATTTAAAGCCTAGCAATCTAGCTGTGAACGAAGACTGTGAGCTCAGGGTAAGTGTAATTTCCAGTATCCATTGACTCAGAGACTACTTTCGACCCTGTTAAACATGCAACCACCTGGAAACGTTTTTTAAAGCAAATTACCATCAGAATATTTTTATTTGTAGAACTGATTCTCAATCCTTTTGATTAATATTTGACTAATGCCTAATTCATAATGAAGCATGATTAACGTAAGATGTGGCTTTTCAAGCATGTTTTCCTGCTCCTTTGAGATACCTTGGCTCTAAAAAGCCTCACCACTGTTTTAAAGAAATAAACATCACTTTGTCAACACAGTGGTCAAAATAGTGATGTGCATATATCATTAACGTTTTCTTCTGCCAAAAGTCTGTGTAATTTTGAAAGGCTGAGTTATATTTACTGAATTGCTATACTGAGAAGCTTAGACTTAAAACGAAATCAATTCAAGCACTATATTCATCTTTATTTTAATGCATAGGTAAGCAACTTTGTGAGAAGCGAAATTACATTTGTAGTTCAAAGGTAGAAAGCAATATGAAAATCTATCCTCCCAGTGACTTTCGATATCTTTTCAACAAACTTTTCCACAAAACATCTCATTAGGCATAATAGTTTTGTGGCCACCCAAATCTTATACCACCACAGATGTTGCCTTGTTAGGCTTTCTAATTACAGCTTTCCTTCTCTTTACTACTTAACAAAATCCTGATTAACCTTAAAAAAACTATTTTGAGTTTTGCCTGCTTTCCCTCTTCAGTTTGGATGGTGCCTTCGCAGACTGCTACTCAGCCCTAGGCCCATGAGGGTATGCAAATTGAAATCTTTTTTTTGTTTTTTTTATCCTTACGGGCAGTACCATTTTCATTCATAAATACATACTCTGTACTCGTAATGAATAATTCTACCTCTATATTCATCCCCTTTTGAATCTTCTCAATTGCCATACTAAAATGAGTAACTTTAGCAATAGCTTATACACACCTGTAGGTGGCGCTGGTTGCCTCCTTTAGGACTCCATCCTGCCCATACAATGACATGCAGCCAGATATAGGTGCCTCCCCTCTACTTCCACTGTTTATTTTTTGTAACTTTTTAAAGGTTTTTTTCAATTTCTCCGAATTTAATCTGGCAGTGCAGCAGGCATGTCGCCGCTGAAGACTACAGACTTCCCACCATGCTACGCTTGTCAGAAACTGATCAGATTGCACAATCTCTGTCTGGTGTACGTTGGCCAAAAATGACTCCCAATAGTGTACTCCTTGGTGCACACGAAGGCGTCTGCGAAGCGGGAGAAACTTTTTCATGGCTCAACATGAGTAACCATGTTGATCCTGGTCGCCCTCTTCTGGCAAGTCAAAGTTAAAGGCAAGTTGATAAAAGGAGCATAAAACAGAGAAGCTTTCCAAATGCTCCTGTTGGTAGAGGTTGCATAGGACAGCCTTACAGAACCTGACTCCTGCATAGTCTTCCTCTTCAGGGCTCATTCTGATTCATAAGTCGACATGCCTGATTTCCCCTGGTCATAGTCAACCGGGGGCAAGCTGCTGCCTTTTGGGAGGCCATGCTGCTGATAGTCTTACAGGGGGCCTTACCTGGTGCCACATGACCCCACTAAGAGTATGCTCACTCAGCCATTGGTGCTATGCCGTACTTGCACTCCTCTGCTGAAGGTCTTTGGGAAATGGCAGGTGAGGTTTTACCACCAATGAGGTTCTACCTGTGTCACTGGTGGACCTTCGAGTGTCTTATGTGTAAACAGTTTAGGATGGTCAGGACACAGCTAAGTAGATCTTGAGCTCTCCCCTCGATTCTACAGCTATGGGATTCAGTATCCTCGTCTGCAGGCATACCTGGATGCGTTCCACTGAATTTCTTTGGGTTGTCCAGGTCTCATGAAAGGATATGTCCTACAGTCGTGCTTGGTACTGGCGACAAAGCTGACAGCCTTGGAGAGTTTGTCCTGGGTTTAGCTTCCCCGTCATGTCCGTTCCACCAGAGGCTTCAGGAGTTTATATGTTCACTTCAGGCTTCAGGGCCTCATCTTCTTTTAGCTTTGGTTATTGCAACGCATCCAGCATACTGGGAAGATTTTGGGCCTTTAGAGCAAGAAACAATGTTGAGAAGAGCAGGCAACAGCAACAACATTCTTCCTCCTCCTCTTTGCCTGGCAACTCCACAAGACTGGCTTAATTGGTCCATGGGCAAATATGCAACTGATGGGGGTGTGATTCAGCATTTCCTGATCCACTCCACTGTTAAGTCACATCTGACCAGCGGATTCTGCAAATCATCCAAGCTTGCTTTTCCTTGCCTTTTCTAGATGCACCTCCGCATTTACCAGTTTTCATGCCTGCTTCAGCTAATCATGTTCATATCCTCTCTTGGGTGAGAATGTTGCTTGCCATGGGTGTGTCCGCATAATGCCTGCGGTGGAGTCTGGGCTCGGGTCTTGCATCCATTCTTTCTTGATCCCCCAAGAAGGACAGAGGCTAGCAGCTGATTCTGGTCCACAAAGTTATGTGATCTTTCCTTGAAAATGATCTTCAAAAATATGGCAACTGTGCAAGTTCAGATGGTCTTGATTTACAGGGACTGAATGGTGTATCTGGACATGTAGAACATGTGCTTTCAAGGACCCATCCTGCAGCGCCATAGGAAATATGTGCATTTGTAGTGAGGATCAAGTCCCTTTCAGTTCACCATCCTATCCTTTAGCCTTATGTTTGCCCCTGAAGTCTTTACGAAGCTCATGTCTGTAGTTGCAGCCCATCTTCACAGGTCCGGAATACACATGTTCCCATACCTCAATGACTGTTGAAACGGACTCGCCTTAGCTAGTCCCTGACCTCCTGTAGAAAACAATGTCATAACTGTTTGTCTTGGGATTATACATAGTCTAAATCCTGTCTACAGCCCACCTAAGGGCTTCTCTTCATTGGAGCCATCTTTGGTGGTGGTTCTTTTGAAGATCTGTCTGTCCTCGTAGCAAGTCCGGGGCGCCCAGACTCTGAGCCTGATGCTATTTGTAAAAGCTACTTTGCCATCTAGACAGTTTTGAGTCTCTTGAGCTTGCCAGGTCTACTATCCTGCTAGTTTTGCAGGTTAATGGTTCTGGGTTTACTATGCTGTGCATTATTCCGCCATCTCGTGGTTGGGTCTGGAATTATAGCCTTTTTTTTTTCGTGGCCCAGGTGGGCTTCGACATACCACCATTTGTTGTCCTTGGTGACGTCTACGTGCTTCCTCCGGAAGCTCCCACTTTTGGTCGCCATCTTCAGATTCCTTTTTCCACCGTTGGGTCTGGATCGTTGCCGAAGAGTTCCAAAGTTTTGGAAGAGGAATCAAGCAAAATCGAAGATATTCGACGAAGAATCACATTTCCAGTTACACCGAACTACAGGTCAGGTACCCGGAGCGACGAGGGAGAAGTTTTAACGAACAAAACCTCGACGTTAGACGGAGAATACGCTCGCAGGCGGCTCCCAGAGTGCGGGGATGGACAAAACACAGTTCAAGTTTTGCACCAATTGCCACCACAAGTACGCCTAGAAGTATCAGCATCCAGTCCATAAGAAGACGAAGTAGGTAAGGGAGTAGTCGACCCCTAAAAATGCTAGCGACACTTTAAAGAGTGAAGCAAAAGCCCCGAGCGACACTCGTACAAGTGAAGCTAAGTCCTCGAAGGGAGCTCTGCCTCCGAAACACTAGACGAAAGCAACAGCCTCCAGGGACAGTCAACTGAGCGGATCCTTCAAAAAGGACTCCTAATAGGCGAAAACCTTTGAAAAAACGTCAAAGGTTGCCCTCGAGAAGGACACCTCCGTGCCGAGGAAAGTAGGGCCGACATCGTCGTCCTCTAAGAGAAGTGCTTCAACCCTCGACGCCGGACATGCCGCCGAGATGGAGATGGAGATGGAGAGGAAGAAGAGGGCTCTAGTCCGAAATGGCGAGCACCCTACAGCGGAAAAAGGACTTCGACGAGAAGATGAGCCAATACACCATCCCGCCGAAACCCGCGGTCGAAGTCGAAAGGGACGACAAAGACGCGGAACCGCCGAAAATGCCTGAACCAGTCGAGGAACTAGGGGAAAACTACTATTTCAAGGGAGAAGGCGACTAAGATCTGCAATCCTACCGGAACTCGCCGGAAGAAGGCTTAGACACTTATCCTTCGAGGCCCTCGCCACCAAACAACATAGGGATCTACAAAATTTTTGTACAGAAGGCTGCACAGACTTATGGAGGATGAGTAGCCCAAGGCATGTTTCCTCCTGGAAACTCTACTTCCTCAATAGACTAGGAGCCAATTCCTGCCCATGCTCCCTAGTGTGTTGGACCAGGGAAGAGAGGCCTTTAAGGAGCCAGCAGTATGCAAAGTTGTGACACCTAGAACGGAGAAGTACAACAAACATTCTTCAAAGGGCCCTCATACATCCAAGTGTCTGTGCCTGCCGACTCCATAATTGCAGCAACAGCTGGGAAAAGGGCTAATGTTCCCACGAATGCCGCACCACCTCCAGCCAAGGAGAGTAGGAGGATGGATCTCACAGGGAGAAAGGTGGAGAGTACATTGGCGCATCACAAATTCCAACGCCCTGATCAACAGGCACGCATACCAACACTGGGATGAAGTGGGGCAGCTCCTAAAGAACATGGTGAACACATGCCTAAAATCTGCATTGGATCCTGCAGAAACATCGAGCAGGCTAATGATGATAGGAGTGACTGAGAGAAGACATGCATGGCTCAGAATTTCGGGATTCAAGCCAGAGCAAGCTAATGGGAATGACGGCGTCATGCATTTACCTAGTCCAAAATATTAGACTACACATGAGGCCATTCCAGGAATGGATACAGCAGCAATGGTCACAGGCAACTGGGAGTTGGGAAGATCTAGTGGTTGTCACACACGCATTGTATCAGGAAAAAGCGTGGCGGGGACACCCAAAACTGATCACAGGGGAAACCATTTACACAACCAACTCCAACAGTGACCATCACGACGGACGCCTCCCAGCTGGGGTGCCCCATATTCACAAGCTCAAGGTGAGAGGGCTATGGTTGCAACAGGATGCCGTCAAGCACATCAATTACCTGGAACTAAAAACAGTGTTCTCAGCCTTGAAAGCATTTCAGAAGTAGCTGTACAGAAACAGGGTGTTGATCCAAACAGATAACACCACGACCATGCTCTACATCAACAAGCAGGTAGGAACACAGTCAGTAGCGCAATCGAGGCTAGCACAGGAGATATGGACATGGGCCATGCCACTAAGGATAGACCTACTAGCAATAAATATCCCAAGGAAGGACAACGTGGAGGCAAACAGACTCAGCAGGCAGACGTCAGCATCCCACGAATTGGAACAAACTTCCTTTGTCTCTTAGGAAGCTTGACAGTCTGCTATCCTTCCTGAAAGAACTTAAGACTTGGCTCTTTGGCCGATAGTCATCTTTGTTCCTGGCCTCCTCTCTACAGATCTGTTTAGCGCCGGGACACTCTGCCAGAGTAGCCGTGCGCTCTACAAGACACCCACTTAACATAACATAAAATAACGAGCTGAGCTCGTCATGAGCACCGGGGCGCTTTGCGCGCCCCCCACCCCCCTGCCCCCCAGCACAGCAGGAAAATTACCCCAGCAGCCATTAAGTGATGAAAGGAATAGCAGGTGAGGAAAAATAAATCCTGGATGAACATGAAAGAATAGTCCACAATATGTTGGGGATAATTGAGGTATTTAGTTGGGTAAGAATTTGCAACAGAGAAAAAAGACAAAATAACATGCATTGTCTTAAATGTACTCCACAATGAGGAAACCTGGTACATTTGGGCAAAAATATGTTTTAGTTGGGAATCCATGTAGTTGCAGAAAGTGTCATGATTCATGCTGTGAAAACAAACAAAAAAGGAAATGGGAAAAATAGTGACGTTCAATGGATGAAAAGGACAGGAGTAGAACAAAGACAACACAAATTTAAATGATTCAATGTCCCTCATATAGCATACCTTGCTTCCAATACACTGCATAAGATGTACCCTCGATCTACATCGAAATTACATACATACTTTGAAGAACAGGCTGGCTTTGGCATATCTTTTGGGGCTGCCCAGACCTAGCCGAATACTGGTTGCAAATAACCTGCACACTGTCACAAATTACTTGACACATGAATCTACATAATCCCAGTGTCAGATAAGTGGGAATAACTATTGACCAAAGTAAGTGAGTTTATCAAAGATTATTCACTGCTCCCTTGATCCACTTGATTCACCCTATAACCACTATATTGGACTGAATTAGACAAACCGTTTACACAAATATAATATATGGGGTAATGCAAAATAAGTTGGAGCTTAGTAATTGAACTGCAAGCAAATCTATCGCATTATGACCTCGTATATTGGCATTATACCTAGTGTTTAACCCAAAACAGCACTTTAGATCGACTTTAATGCATATACCTACTAGATCATCAGATAAACTAATTTGAGTTTAGCCACTGCTGTATTTTTCTCCTACACCACTGTGAGCCACCAGATTGTTATTGATAGTATCAGGAGCATACAAACCTCTGTTCGAATTATAAGTGGCATTTTGAAAGAATATAACATTTTTACTAAAATGACATGTTGTTGCACTATGCAATCCATCTCAATTTGTTATTGAAGCAGATAAATTGCTGGTTAGTTCTGGAATTGTTTTATTTTTATAGAAGAGTTCGTTTTATTGTGAAGTGTACACGTGTTACTGTGAAGATTGTACAAGCAGTATTGTCTCTCTTCACTACAATCTTTTTTACCCTTCATTATCTTTGGCAACTAATAAAGAAAGTGGACGAAATTCTGGAAGTGCAGCAGCATGCCCCCTCGGGTATAATTAGAAAGCGGGATCTAAGAAAAAGCATTTGGCTCGCATAGAGTGGTGAAGACAGAACAGTAACTTGGGGTGGGCCAATTCTCTCAGGGCAGCAACCAACCAAGAGCTTCATCTCTCGCCATCAGCAGGAGTTGGCTCTAAGCCGTGATCCTACTAGGGCTTTCTCGTCCTTTGGGAGCCTTCAAGAGTGTAAGCGGGGCTTGTAGGCAGAATCACTGCTCAAAATTATGGCCTCCTTCAGCCCAACACGAGTAGTTGAAATTAGGCCTTCTTAAATATTGTGTCATTTTTGCTCTGCGTGCCAACCTTCATTCCTCTTCTGCTTTTCTTTGCTCATGAGGTGTATTTGTCCTGCAGCAGGCGGCATTCCCATCTTTAAACAAGCATTACCAGAACTGCCAATATATCGTCTGTGAAAGGAGTTAGTCGACATTTTGGCTTTGGTAATTCTTTTGCTAATGCTGTACTGGATCTAAAGAAATAAAAAAAAATAGGATTGCTTGCCCCAGTGCGCCAACATACACTCATGTATACTTTAGATTTACTGATTCAAATTGTAGTGGTAATTTAAAAATATATAACAAATGCATTGCCGAAAAAGGAGTGGTCAGGTTGTAAATTACAGCTGCTGGTCCTCCGAAATGGAATTATTTAAAAAAAAAAAAGACTGGGAGGGTTTAGGAAGCTGTCGAGCAAGGATAGGGGCTATTACCCACTGCTGTGGAGGGTAGCAGGAGAAGAGGGGGTTTAAAAACTAAGCACTGGCAAAGCTAATGCATCGGGAAATGCCATAACATATGCATTGTTAGTGCATTAAAGCATGTCAAGATCAGGAATGTTAGAGAGGAAAGAGAGAGTTGTAGCTATAAAGCAATGTCTTATGCAGTTCAGTCAGTCTGAATAGAGGTGGAAAGATGCACCCAAACACACAGTAGTATTTGGAGACAGATTAATTCTCCACTGGGCTGAGCCAACAAGTGATTGACAAAGTATCAAACTAATGGCTGAAAGACACCCACTAAAGAAAACCAGTGGTTAAAAGGGGCGGGTCTAAAGCATACGTAATATATTTTGTTAGTGATGGGTCTATTTAACAGCTGCTCTGTGAAAGCGTATAAAAGCAGGAAAAAAGTAAAGCCAAAGGGGATAGCTGTAATGACAGACTAGCTGTGGGGGAGCAGCACAGAGTGTAAAGGGGCAAGGATTTGAGGTGAGAACGTAGCATATGGGGAAGAGAAATATAAAATGCATACACATCCAGAAGTCTAAAAGAAAAAAGTAGTTCCCGGATTTCAGCCATAGCCAGATACAAATCACCAGCCAAAATTGATATTAAAGAAGATATGCTCCAAGGAGGGGGGCGTTGGAGGGGGGGGGGTGCGGGGTGGACACTAGTAGGGAAAACCCTTCAACAAGAAGCAAGGAAACGAGACTGACAAAGCCAACTAATAATCAATGGGCGGACCCAAAAGCCTCTCTTAATATTGTACATAACGGATTCGTCATACTGGAAAGACCTAAATAGACGCATCGCTACTTTTTGTGTCCCCCCCCCCCCCCCCCCCCCCCCCACACTCCCCATTTCTGCCCAGTTTAACATAATTTTCCTTATTTGATAACCTCCTCCTCAAAGTTCCCTCCAGTTTATTTTGCTTAAACTCGCACAGCATTCTGTGTGTTAACGTTATTGTTGCCAGGTCTGCCACGAGGCCCTGTCGTCACGTGCAGATTTAAAGCGGCGATACCGAGCAGTCTCCATCCTATGTTTCGGTTGGTTTCTTGGTCACTCAGAACGCAAACCCGGGGCTGCACGTACCCTGCTTCGACGCAAGACGGCGCCCAAGCAGTACAAGTGAGGCCGAATTCGGAGTTTAAGAGAAAGCGGATTTTCGTTCCTTCATGACGGCACACCAGTGGCGTAACGATAATTGAGGGGGCCCCCCTGCAAGGTACAGAGAGGGGCCCCCTCGGGACTCTATCAGGATCTCCCCCGCCAAAGTGCAGTGCTGAGGGGGCCTCCTGGAGCTTGTGGGCCCCCGCACTGCGGGGGATGCGTGGCCTGTGTTACGCCCCTGGTTGCTTGTCCAGAGTATTTGTGTACGTTGAAGCAAGACTTCACCATGGCTCCTTGTACAGCATGCTGACAACTTGGGGAGTGCTTTGTAAAAATAAATGCAGTTATTCGCTCTCACTCTTGCACAAGAGTGTTAGGCCGGTTTACAAAGGATCATTACAGCTTCCTTAGATGTAGGGATTGACTAGGCCTTGCCAAGATGTAATGCATTCAATGTATATTGCACGTTAACAATGCCTTTCAATCTCTGGAACTCATTTAACGTTTAGTCTAAAGAATGATCAGAAGCGCTGGGGCACTGTTTGATCTGGTAACTCCATAAAAAGTGGAGGACATCAGGTAACTCCATAAAAAGTGGAGGACATCAGAAACCATGTCAGGCTAGTTCCTGACATTTTTGGAACTGTTCAGTAAGGCTCGCTCTGGCATTTCCCAGATAAGCTGGAGGTTACTTTCTGAGCAGGATGGACAGCCATGAGACAGCTATACCCCTCTTCTAATCACAGCCTCCTACACTGTGAGGCTGCTTAGAATATTTTTCCCTATGGCTAATTTTGGTTTTCAGCCCGGCCTGGATTAGAACATATTTATTTACTTTACTTTGCCAAACCTCAATGCTAAAATATCTTAAAGAGATAATTCTGGAATATATCAGTACTATCCATTGGTAGCCCAGATGGTGGAAAGATATGTGAATCAAAACAATTGAGATGTAGCATTTTCATTCAAAAGCAGGTCTAGTTGTGTGCACAGTATTTTGTCTGTATGGTATTGAATTGCCAGGAACACGTTACCTAGACTAAGAATAAGTACCCTGGGATTCATTTGTCACCACCACCACTTGCTCTACTTTAGAGGTATGCAAACATAAAAACTTATAGCATATTCAGGATTTAAAGAGAGGTACAGGACACAATAATGTGTTTGATTTACAACAAACAACGTTTTTAAGTCTTACAATTGTGGTATAGAAACAATATAAATTTCTTATGTCTCAAAATTACTGCAGATGACGCAGTGCTCACGGTGAACAAATATTTATAAAACATGGAACAAGACTCTGAACAGAACCTAGGGTTGCATACACATTTTTGGGAAATAAACAAAAGTAGAGATCCTATCTGCACATATACAGTATCTCCTAGGGAACCCTGTAATTCTCGAAAGCAATGTAGGAATGGGATGTCGACTTTTCGACCGTGACAATTTTTCGGGTCTCATCTGGACATGTCTCCCATCTAAAGTTCCCTCAAACTTAAATCTTGGGACCTTCAATAAATCATCCATTCAACATTACAGATAGAGAAATTCTAAAAAAGGACCGACAATGTACTTTGGGCCGCTGTATTTCCTTAAGGGTCCTGCCTGTAATTCCAAACTAATCAGAGTAGATACACCATTCCAATATGTGTCAGTCAAGCTGCCACCATGTTTCGATAAGGCTCTCTTTAAATGTTGAATATATCAGTGATCAATTAAGTTTGCACACCTCTAAACTATAGGAAGAGGGGGGTGATAAATGAGTCCCACAGGACAATTGTTTTGAATGTGTATGTTTCTGCCAAGCAGCAAACCATGGCTTTCTGACTTGTAATACCATTTATATAAAGCTTTTTTCTTTAACCTCTTGCGAGTTACAAAGCACTACAACTGGCAGCCGCCACTTCTATGGAATCTCCTACAGATTCACTGTTAAGTAGGGAAGTGTGTAGGTTCAGGAAGTACTATTTTCCTTGTGGGAGTTACACTTTAACACATGGCGGTCTTCCAAGGGACCCTTCCCAGTGATTGTTTAATCAAATCATTTTCTGTTTGCCACTCAGCACAGCAGCGTCGGTCACCTGTTGCAGGAGAAATGGCGCACTTTGGATAATCACGTACAACCTAAATAACGTAGAGTGAATAAGAAAATCCGGCAAAGCACACTAACATTAACTTGTTATTTTATTGGCGCAGCTGCTATATAGGGACAAAACCATTTCTGGGCACTGTAGCCTGAGACAATCTAGATTTATGCGGGTTCGGGGAGTTGATATTTGTAAAATAGTTTGTTACAGGTGCGGTGGGGGGGGGGGGGGGCGGCGTCGTGTTTTTGCCGAGTACCAGCTGCTCTCTGGTAGCGTGAATGTGTAAGGAAGCGATCGCCATTGTTGCTCTTAACCCAGCTCCCCAAAAGAAAGTTGAGAATCTCATTTTTTAATATTTTGGTTTCCACATAGTTCATCGGTTTAATTAGAGTTCATAATTAAGCATGTAGCATTCCCTCTGGCGTCTGTCTCGGCCCGGGAGCAAAGAAGTACAGAAGCGAGAAAGCTGGAAAACAACACATTCACTTTCATGGAGTGCTCAACACACAAGAAAGCGGTGGTAAAGAAGTCCTGCTCTATAGGAGGGACAAACACGAGTGACAAGTTGGGACATAAATAAGAAGCAGGCAGATGCGAGACAGGAAAACACCCAATTAGTGCACGCAGGCCTGGAGGCAGGCAGCCAGCAGCAGCCCTGCCCCGCCGGTCGGTGACGGGGACGAGTGACTCTTGAGTGGTGTGACTTACTTCGGTCTTCGGACTCGGATTCGGAAATCGGACAGGGCAGCTGAGCGTGGGCGGGCCTGGCCGCCTGCTTGCTTTGTCTTGGACTTGAAAGGCAGTTAAGTTCGTTGTTTTCCTTGTTCTTCTGTTGTCTTCTTCTTTGGCTATGCGCGCCGCCTGCCGCATCCCTGATGCCACGCACAGGTGCTTACTGCTTATTGGCCCGCATGATGTTGTGTGTGCCCTGGGGCTGCCTGGCATTGCTCACCACCACTCAGCAGCAGCCAGCCCTGCTGCCCACGCCCCCACGCACGCGCATACGCGGCGGCGGAAGTGGGGAACGGAAAGTGAAAGAATAAAGGCCTGTCCTGCGGCCCGCCTCCATTTCATAGAATCAGGCGGGCTTAGACTAAGATAACAAAAAGTGCCATACACACTGTGTAAGGCACTTTTTGTTATCTTAGTGTAAGCCCGCCTGATTCTATGAAATGGAGGCGGGCCGCGGGACAGGCCTTTATTCATTCACTTTCCCTCAGCTCAGTCCGACACTCACTCACAGGGTGACGGGACGGGCCACGGCCGGGGGCCCCCCCCACCATGATTGCGGACTTGCTCTTGGGGCCCCACCCCGGCCGGGGCCCCCGGCCCCCCAGGCCATCGAAGATTCGGGCCCCGGCCAGGGCCCCGCACGCACGCACTTAAAGATTCCGAAGACTAGGTGCACGGCCCCGGCTGCCCCCCGCCCCTTCCCCGCCGCACCATTTATAAGACTCCCAGGGGCCCCGGGGCCCCGCCCGCACCCTTTCAAAATTCAAATTCTCACTGCCAGGGGCCTCTGCCGGCCGAAGCCAGCGCTGCGCACCATAAGCCTCAGCCTGTATATACTGAGTGACGTCCTGATGAGGGGCCCGGCCGAGGCCCCCAGTAGCTCGAGCATGTGTGACTTTATTTGCTTTAGGCTGTACAGCTTAATTTCGTCCTACCCGTTGCCCATACCTTGTTTACTGTATTCTTTCATGAACTCGCTTGCTGTGACCGAAAGGGCAAGACTGGGAACCAAAACCGGCCCTGGCAAAGTGCTCGGCCGAGCTGTTTGCCATTGCCGGTTTCAGCTGATTTTGTTAACCCACTTTAATCCAATCTACCCCACATTAATCCAATCTACCCCACTCCAACCCACTCATCTAAACCAGTCAAACCCACTCTACACCAATCTACCATACTCCACTCCCATGTACCCATATGGTCCAGTCTACCCCTCTCCAATTTACCCCAATCCACCCACTCCACTTCATTCCACTCTACTCTACTCCACTCTACTCCAAGCTACCCCAGTCCAATTTACCCCACTCCAAACTCCACTACAATCTATCCAACTCATCTCAACTCTAATCTTCCCCACTTTAATCTACCACACCCCACTCCAATTTACCTTACTTCAGTCTACCCCATTCCACTCTAATCTACTCCACTATACCAAAATCTACCCCACTCCATTCCATTTTACCCCACCCCAATCTGCCCTACCCCATATACTCCTATCTACTCCACTCCACCGCAGTCTACCCCACTCCAATCTACCTTACTCCAGTCTACACCATTCCACCCCACTCTAATCTACCCCACTCTACCAAAATCTACCCTACTCCAATCTACCCACCCCACTCCAATCTACCTCACCCCATTCTACCCTACCCCTTATACTCTATCTACTCCACTCCATCTCACTGCACTCTACCCCAACCCACTCCATGCTAAACTACCCCACTCCTATCATCCCTCTTCAATCTCCCCCATTTCAATCTACCCTACTCTATTCCAATCTTCCCCACTCTGACCCTAATTTACTCTACCCCACTCTACCCCATGCCAAACTACCCCACTCCAGTCCTTGCTCTTCAATTTACCCCACTCCAATTCGCCCAGCACCAACCTACTCCACTCCACTCTACTCCAAGCTACCCCAGTCCAATTTACCCCACTCCAAACTCCACTACAATCTATCCAACTCATCTCCACTCTAATCTTCCCCACTTTAATCTACCACACCCCACTCCAATTTACCTTACTTCAGTCTACCCCATTCCACTCTAATCTACTCCACTATACCAAAATCTACCCCACTCCATTCCATTTTACCCCACCCCAATCTGCCCTACCCCATATACTCCTATCTATTCCACTCCACCGCAGTCTACCCCACTCCAATCTACCTTACTCCAGTCTACACCATTCCACCCCACTCTAATCTACTCCACTCTACCAAAATCTACCCTACTCCAATCTACCCACCCCACTCCAATCTACCTCACCCCATTCTACCCTACCCCTTATACCTCGATCTACTCCACTCCATCTCACTGCACTCTACCCCAACCCACTCCATGCTAAACTACCCCACTCCTATCATCCCTCTTCAATCTCCCCCATTTCAATCTACCCTACTCTATTCCAATCTTCCCCACTCTGACCCTAATTTACTCTACCCCACTCTACCCCATGCCAAACTACCCCCCTCCAGTCCTTGCTCTTCAATTTACCCCACTCCAATTCGCCCAGCACCAACCTACCCCACTCTATTTCAATCTACCCAACTCTAATCCACCCAGTTTCTCACTCTATTCAAGCCCTAATCGACCTCACTCCACTCCTCCCCAACCTATCATACTCCACTCCAATGTCGACACCACCAACCTGCACAAAACTCCACTTGGCCTCTGGCGCTGTAGGGGTTGTCTAGTGTAGGCTGTTGTCTGAAGAGTGAATTTTTCCAGTGGAACGAGCTTCACTGGGCAAAACCTCCTACTTTGCTAGTATACCTTTGGTTGGATTTTCTCTTTGGTTGGATTGTGGGTGGTGGATAGTGCCAAATAAGGGTCCTCCGAATGTGTGTGTGTGCTGTTCCTGTTGAGTCCAGTGTCCTCGCTCAGCAAACCGCAAAGGAACGCTCTGTGATGCGGCCTAGTGGTGGCCATTACAGAAAGCCGTTCAAGTCTTTTTGACTTTTTGACATTTTAAGATTTTCTAGTTTTCCCTTGGCTAAAATGTGTTACTAGCAAGAAACCATGCACCAGCCCCTTATTCTAGGTTGGAGGACTGAGGAGTACATGAAGGACGTTCAAAGGCACCAAAGCCATAATAGCAAAACTTAAGGGTGTGTGTTTACAGCATCCAAGCTACATAATGAGGAAACCAACCCACCCAAGCAGGGGCTGGCTGAGTGGTCAGAAGGTGGTGGGTGCTCTAGAAGAATTTTTCTCTTTTTACTGTCAACATTGCATTGTAAAATACATTTTCCAATTAATTCATCTTTACTACTTCAGGGTTTTAAAACTGTTCTGAGGAGTTACCGAGCTTCTAAAATATATCACCAGAAAAGTGCAACACCTGCAAAACCAACTGCAAGGCGTAACATGTTTTTGCCATGGTAGAAATATTATCTATTGCACTATGCACCCAAAGCCATTATATATTTGCCAGGAAGTATCCAATTCCTTTCAAATCCTGTGCTTGTCAGTGCACATCACAATTCATGTGCCAGAACATTTCCCAAAAATCAAGATATCTGGCATCATATTTGGGAGCCATGCAACCATGTGCCAGAAATGGACAGTACAACACATTCCACAGGTAGTGAATTGTGCATTGCACGCCATCGAGATATTATAAAGCTCTAATGAAACCGAGTCAGCCAAATGGAAATAAGAATTCCTGACTGCCCCTACCCCAAAGGAGCAGTTCAATTCTCGTGCTCTGCCCCGAAAAAACAAACAAACACTAATGCCATTCTGCCTCTTTGACTTTCATGTTTATTTATTTCTAAAGGACAGTGATCTGTCTCTCCCCCCCCCCCCCCCCCCCAACCTGAATACCGCACCTAAGTGGATACTCCTCTCCCACCCCCGTAGAGTTACAACATATTTCAAAAGTTGTGATGGGGATGCGTTTAACTTTGTGTTGGGATCTACTCTAATCTACATTCAAAACCGACCATGAAAATAATGGCATGTTTGAGAAGTGACTTTCGCAGTGCATTTCAGAGCCTATGGCTTTTTAGCAAGCATTATTGAACATTTGGTTTTTAAAATGCACTATTTGTTGGGGAGAACATCTTCAACACCTTTTGGAGAAAAGTGGGCCTGCTTGCTGCACTTGGGCTGTGTCCAATCAGATAGCAAGGACTGCCAGTAGGGATAGGTGGTGGTGTAGTTGGGTTGAAGTAGAGGGTGTTTTGGCAGAAGTTGGCGCTACTAATGGATAAAGTGGTGTTGGCTTCCAAAAGAAGCTTTTTGGACATTTGTACGTTTTACTTTTTAAACAAATTAATCACTGCTTGGCCCTTAAATCTATCGCTTGTCCACTTTTAAGTCGTAGGAGAACAAGCAGGTATGATGGCAGTAAGTAAGCCACGCATGATTATGCCAATGATAACACTGCAAAAGCATAATTACTTGCAATTAAAAATAGCGTCCCCTGCTATAACTGTTAGAGATTCTAGTGAGATCCTCCCAGGGAGAGGCAATGATTGCAGGTAGTACATGCATAACATAGAATGTAGTAGGAAATAATTTTTTTTAGGTCTTGCTACACAGCGTGCAAGCGCTACATAGGAGGAGACTTTTAGGAATCGATTCGCCTTTTCTGCCAAAAACGTGCACGCTTTGCATTGCTTTCAATGGCAAAGCGTGCACGTTTGGCGATTCCCTTGCAGGAGCGAGCTTTGAAACCATCTGTTTGTAATTAACCTTCAAACAGATGGTTCCCTCTGCTCGCTCCCGCAAGGGAAACAGGCACAAGCCCCCTCCTCTCACCTCTCTCCCTGCTGCCTCCTACTCTCCTCGTCAAACGTGCTTTTTGTTTATTTTTTTTGGTTCACAAATGTAACACTGACCCTTTCCTTGTCGCGCCTCTTTCCTTCTCACAGCAGCCCCTTGATCTCCCAGCAGTACGCCCTCTCAGGTAGGCGACCTCCCCTGGCGCGCGGGTCTGTAATCTCCAAGCAGCGTGGCACGCGCCTCATCAGCCAGCCCTGTGATCGCCTTGTGACTCACCCTCGTGTTACGCTCGGCCTTCAGCTCCGAGATCTCCTCCTCGCGCTCCAGCAGCTGCTCATGGCACAGGTTCAGCTCCATCTGTTAAATCACACGGACAAGAACAGCGTCCCGTTTGTAACAAATGGGGCTTCTAACAGCTGCAAGCACCTCAACGAACAGCCGGGCATTTAGCAAACACTTCGGATCCCAATGACGCACGCTTTGTGCGCAGCGTCCTAGAAAGGGACGGGTCACATCAGATATGTAGGCGAGTCTCTAGACTAAAAGCGAGTGCTAAGCAAAAATAGAACATTCAAAATCTTAAATACCAGCTGCTCGGGTGATTTGTTTCAGGACTTGCATGCGGTTCTTAGAACAGGCTTCGGTCGCAGACAGCGTCTTCTCAATCGTACTGTTTGTTGCAAAACACAGCCACCCTGTTTTTTTTCCCTTAAATCATGCCCTCTTCCACCTCCCCGGTTGCCATGCCTATGGATTATTCCCCCCCCATCCCCCAGGGCGTTCAGGCAGCCAGCGAGTGCCAGTACATTCTGTGTTCGAGGCAAACATCACCCACATCTGTGGGTAGGGGACATCCATGTGTGTGCGTGGGGCTGCTGCAGAATAAAGACCGCCTATCAAGGAGACACCCCGCCCCCATGCAGCGTGCTGCATGTGGTGTCCTCCCGAGTCATGTTCAGTAGCATATATAATTAGTCATACAGTACGACAAAGGCCAGATCTACGCATGCAGTTGCCAAGTGATCACGCAACCTACTGAAACGCACGGATGGTTCCCAACTCTTCATTTTAGGGTCAGTCATGCCATTTAGGCGCCTTGAAGCTTTGCTGCAAAATGTACAGCCCTCACTCATTTCAAGGTTAGCTTCCCTTCTCAAAAGTACAAATTAAAACTATCAATGCAAGGCCTTTGTCGATTTTTTGGGAGGCAGCAGCTCATAAATTTAGGGAGTTTCCATGTTTAACTTTAGCCATTTCTCTTCAGTGTTTTTACCTTTAGGAAGGTTTCAACCTTTCTTTTTAGGCAATTGTTCAAGTACCAGGATTACCGTCCTCCACAAACATAGGTTACCCCTCCACACCACTTTCAGAATCCTGGCACAATTGCAAAAAGTTTTCAGAGACCAAAGAAGCTACAGGAAGGACTCCCACACTATACATCATTCAATTCAAGGCCTCTGTCCCATCACTTTTTCGTAGTTTTATATAGGGCGAACTTGTTGATACCGACCAAGAGTAGAAACAGTTTTGTACCCCAACACTTCCGGACTCAACACTGGATGGAGGAATTATGAACAGCTATTGAACCTAGAAGAGATTTGACAGTGCAGAAGTGCCAGTTTTGCCACTGTGCAGCACAGCATCATCCTCTAGAGGGTCGCTAAACTAGTGAATCTCGAGCCCAACCAACAACACAAGCTGCAAGTCACAAGGCTCACTCCAATCACTTGTCCTGTTCTAGGGCTACAGTCCGCCCCCAATGTAAATTACATACCTCAGTATTCTTTAACACCGATCAGCAGAGGACAAGGAATTGTATCTGTTTATGTGCATCTGCAAACACACAGGTGCATTATATATATATATATATATATATATATATATATATATATATATATATATATATATATATATATATTCCTCACAAAGAATGTATTCCAGCACTCCGTTAGTTATCAAAGTTTGATTTATTCAGCGCAAAAAGTACAAGCCTACGCGTTTCGAACCCACTGTTCGAAACGCGTAGGCTTGTACTTTTTGCGCTGAATAAATCAAACTTTGATAACTAACGGAGTGCTGGAATACGTTCTTTGTGAGGAATCTAAACACGGAACCCGGTCCTGGTTCCGACTCCAGCACCAACCTGCCAAGCGCTCCCTCTGCGACAGGACAGCTAGCGTTGTGTATATATATATATATAATCTTTATACACAAGTATTAGACATCATGACGGGCTACGAGCAGTAAAACACTTCTTAGGGCAGAGACCAATCGCACTGTACAATCATACAAAAATGCTGTTAGAGATGACAGAGTGGTGTCTAACCAATAACAATTTCATTTTCAACAGACTCCACTATAGGCAAATACAAGGATCGGCTATGGGTACCTGTTTTTCCCCCAGCTATGCGAACCTCCACATGGGCTGGTGGGAGGAACAGGTACTTATGGTTAAGCACCAGACCACATTATCTACAAATGTGGTCATGTACAAGCGGTACATAGACAATATTTTTATACTGTGGAAAGGCCCAAAGGAAGCAGCAGAATTGTTTGCATCCGAACTAAACGAAAATGCACTAAACTTGAGATTCACCTGCACCACTGACACCACCTCAATACAGTTCTTAGATACAGAACTCTACATAGAACAGGGGAAAATCCAGACAAGAACATATCGAAAGCCAACAGCTGGAAACTCAGTGCTTCATGCACAAAGCTTCCATCCACAAAACCTCAAGGAATCAATTCCCTGTGCGGAGTTCCTACGGATGACAAGAAATTGTAGCACTAAAACTGGGCTAGATGAGGCAAAGCAAAACCTGTTTACAAGACTAAAACAGAGAGGGTACGGCCAAAAAACTTGCAGTAAAGCAGACTCAAAATGCAGTAAAACCAATAGGAAAGATCTCCTGTTCACTCAGAGACAAGACCAAACAGGGCAAACTCCCAAACGAGAACCCCCTAGACTAATAACAGTATTTAATGCATATCACAACCAAGTCAGGAAAATACTGACAAAACATTGGCCACTAGTAAGGAAAGACCCTATAATTGGAGAACTATGTGGTAACAGGCCAATGATAGCATTTAGAAAGGCTAAATCCATGAGGGATCATTTAGTTTGCATTGCACCCTCAATCGAAAAACCAGATGATTGGCTTTCTAAAATTAAGGGGTTCACCAAATGTACCAAATGTAAAGCGTGCAAACATGGTGCAAATACTACTAAAGTTGAGGTACCCTTTAGAAAGAAACCCTACAAAATCCGAGGTAAATAAAACTGTAAAACGGATCACGCAGTTTATGTGTTAACGTGCATCTGCGGCAAACGATATGTGGGGAGTACCATTCACCCTGTACATATAAGAGTCCTCCAACATCTTCGCGCAGTCAATAATGACGACCCGGCCTATCCTGTGGCCAGGCACATTAATACGGCCCATGCAGGTGACATAGGAGTACTAACATATTTTGTTATTGACAATGTCCCAAAAAGTATCAGAGGTGGCAATCGCCTCCAAAATTTGAGAAGATTGGAATCTAGGTATATCATCCTACTTAATTCTAAAATCCCGAATGGCCTCAACTCTGACGAAGCTCTAAGTGTACACCTGTAATTATGAGCCCACGGTCAAGCCAGACCTCCTCCACAAATGAAGTTCTCTCCATTCCAGGAAACATCTTCTGTTCATTTTTAAAATCACAATCACTGTATATGAGAGCACCACCACTACCCCGAGAGCAGTTTCAGCTTGCAAGGCAACATTCTTAGCAGATTCACCCGTTACACACACACAAGGATAAGAAATGGATAAATATTGAACAAAATATGTATTTCAAGTATTCACAATGTGATATGTGTAACTAATATGACTGGGAACATTATCTGTATTTACGTGGGTAACAGTGCATGCCGCAGTATGGATGACGGCATCGCAGAGCGCAAAATAATTATACACGCTACAAACGCCTGTCCACTAGGAGACGACTTTAATAATAATAGGCGACATGGTCTGAACGCACATTAACACTAATGGGAATTGTTGCAAATTCAAGATCAGACCTTCACATCACTGTAGCGCCAATGCGGGGGTGCACCAACAATGAAGGTATGCTTCACAAACACAGATAGTCCCGCCAGGTCCCCTAAGCAGACTCGTAGACATAGAATCACAGAACGCAAACCATGCGTAAGATAACCGAAACCGCCGGAGAGCACCTTTTAATAAATCCCACACGCACCCGGCAGCAAGGAGACAGATTATAAACTCAGCGCAGCGAACGCTCACAAACTATTCAGCAATAATTCTGCCCGAATGCCACCAACAGCATGAAGTACATTACACGACACGTAACTAAAACTCACCAGCACTGAGGGGAATAGGGAAACAGAAGCGCGCGAAGGTCTGTCTGCTACACAGGGGCAGCACGCTGCATGCTGAGCAAGAGTGAGGGAAATCACTGGGCTCAAGGTGCCGGAAGGTTTCTATAGAAACATGAAAACGTGAGAGGGAGGGTGACGTGATTTGAGATTGTGAAAGTGAAAATAACTTTTCTATGTCAATCATACTGAGGCGTCGCCCTGTGTTGCCATGGGGACCATGTTGAGAAAAAGTGAAAAAATGTAAAAACAAGCTAGAATGTGCATGAAAACGAGAGTGAAACACGCATGATGTAATGCAATGACAGAGGGGTATAAATGTATCCACAGTCTGTGAAGATGTTGTGAACAAGGCGGGTGCTTACCGCCGAAACGCGTCAAGCAGCCTAATGAGTGAATAAAACTTATTTGGGATCATCAATTTCACGGAGTCAGTGCCTTACTTGCATGCTGAAGTTTGGAGTGTTCCTGATATATATATATATATATATATATATATATATACACACACACACACACACACAGCCCGTCTTGACGTTGTCCGGGTATGAATTGCTGCCGGCCAGTAGTATATTATTTTCTACGATTTCATTTTGATAGCATTTCTTATCTGTGACAGGCCTTCACAGTGCACTGCTGATGCACTTAAGAGTGCGCGTTTAGTAGCGTGTGAACTCGAGTTTCCCTACTTTATTTTCCTTGCAATATTATGTAGCCCAAACTCGACAACATGGCATGAGCACAATTTATATTAGAGAAGAACACATTGATTTGTGGTAGGCACGCGGAGACAAAGCGATTTGCCTGGAATCACAGGATGTTGAGCTGATGCCGAGATTCTAATGTAGCTCCCCATCTCTAAAGTTTGCAATTCTAGAACTTGTGGTGGGAGGTGTGTCTAAAAGTGTATGTCGGTGCTGGGCATCAATGAGAGACACCTGTGCATTTTTCCAATTGGTGGTGAAAAAATATGAGTATGTTGCTGGAGATGTGGGCCGCCGTGCCACCAATGTACTTACAGGGGAGGGTAAACACCCATTATTCCGCAAATTTCTTTCCGCATACCATCACTCTGCATACTTTCATTACAAAAGTACCATGACTCCGCAATGCCATTATAACGCATGGCATTACATTTTACATGCTTTTACCACGCTTACATTTACAACGAAATTCGTTGTAAATGCATGAATGGTAAAAGCATGTTTTTTAAAAATGTTTGGATAAGGTAAGTATGGGTATAGGGGTATATGTTTTGGGGTACTGGGGTATATGTTTTGGGGTGTTTGGGTATTTTAATGGTTCAGATATAGTTTTGGGTTATGGGGTACAGGGGTATTTTTAGGATTCAGGGCTAGGTTTGTGTTTTGGGGTATAGGGGTTTTTTAGGGTTCAGGGGTAGGTTTGGGTTTTGGGGGTACAGGGGTATTTTAAGGTTCTGGGCTAGGTTTGGGTTTTGGGGTGCAGGGGTATTTTTAGGGTACAGGGGTAGGTTTGGGTTTTGGGGTGCAGGGGTATTTTAACGGTTATGGGCTAGGTTTGGGTTTTGGGGTACTGGGATATTTTTAGAGTTCAGGGGTAGGTTTGGCTTTTGGGGTACAGGGATATTTTTAGGTTTTGGTTTTGGGGTACAGGGTTTATTTATAGGGTTAAGATGGGTTAGTGTTTAAGGGTGTAGGGGTATTTTATAGAGCAAGGGTGGGTTATGATTATTGAGTGCAGGGGTATTTAAAGTAGGGGTGGGCGGAATTGGCGCGAACTTGGACAATAAATCCGCAATATTTCGTTCCGTCAGATTTCCAATTATTAAAACAGAAACCTCATATATTCAAGGTAAAATAAGTATTTCTACATGCTAAAATGCATATAGTAATTTCACAAAAGTGAAATTAGCTTCCAGCAAGCAGTGAGATAGGTGATGATTTTGAGATCAAGCCCCTGCAAACCATTATGGGACAAGATTAGCAGTGGGAAGTGAATATTATAGTATCCAAATAATTCTACAAAGAGCTGCAGTTCACCTCGTTCTCCCCAGTTGTCCCCAAGAGGCAAATGCAATAGCATGTAAAATATTATACATCAAGCTGCAGTTCACCTCATGGTCCCTAGATGTCCCTGATGAGGCAAATGCAATAGCATTTAAAATATTATACATCAAGCTGCAGTTCACCTCGTCGTCCCAAGATGTCCCTGATGAGTAAAATTCAAAAACATTGAAACCCTTTCATGAATGCTAAAAATTATGCTAAGCTTATCCCATAATGCTTTGCAGGGCCTTTTAGTTGTATTTTTGCCCATAACTGTGCTTGGGGTGGTTCTAAGAGAATGGGACCACCACTGAATTACTATTTAAAGGGAGCAGGAATGTATAGAACCTGGGAAGAAAAACAACACTTGTGACGGAATGCCCCCAGCGATTGTCACGCCCCCAGCTCACACCCACAGCACAATGCAGACACGCCCACAATGGACTACTCTGCTGGCACGGTTCTTTTACATTTTAAATGTATATGGTGGGCGTCTGCATAGCCTATGTCCTTCTGCTGCAACTGCCCTTTCCAACGCTGTATTGGGTGTTGTGATTGGCGCTGTGGTTCCCGAGTTTACCTGGCCAAAAGGTGCAAGTTCTCTCTTTATAATAGTAGTAGTATATATATATATATATCTCCCCAAAAAGATCCTCCCTTGTGAAAACAAAAGAAGAGCGCCGTACACCAGCCTTTGGAAACAGGAGCTTTAATCACGAATACAACCGCATGACAGCAGGGGAATCCTAACTAGTTTCAGCTTGCGTGAAGCCTTGGTCACAGGTGAGCCATACGGATAATTTGAGGGCTTGACCATAATGATGCCCCCTTTATCCAAGACTGTGACGTCACTTTGCAGTCCTGAGTCCATAATGCACTAAGAAGTTATTTCAATGTTGATTCAGTCAGAAAGTCCGTTTTTCAAAGTGTTTGTTTTCTTCAGGGAAATTGCTGGCTCTACGATCAATTATTCTCACTTCACACGTGCACAAAACTGGCCCAAAGTTATCTTGCTACCATAATTCATGCTATACCTCAGCGTCTGCTTTTCAAAGTCTGTCCCAAACAGACCCTTGTCTGTTTGTATCCCCTTGCTCTGCTGCACCGTTTTCCTCGGTTGAGCCTTTCATACCTCTTGCTGTGAAAAGCAGACAATGAGGTATGGCATGAATTACGACAGCAAGATAACTTTGGGCCGGTTTTGTGCACATGTGAAGTGAGAATAATTGATTGTAGAGCCTGCAATTTCCCCGAAAAAAAATAACACTTTGGAAAACAGAATTTCTGACTGAATCATAAAATTGAAATAACTGAAATCGAGGTATCAAATCGTGCTTGTAACGCTGCAGCCACGGGAGGGTGATTATTCGGCCAGAATTGGACTGTGACTTCACAGCGGAGCGCGTGGAATTATTGCGCTGCTCCCCGGATTCCCCTGCTACAGAGGCTGCAGAAGGCTTTGGACATAACAGGAGGGTTGTTTTGGTCCAAGGGAATAGACACTGGGTCCTGGTAGCCTTTCCCGTCATCCGCCCAGATGGATGCTGGATCCTGCAGACCTGGAATATTCACCAATGGGGAGGCAGCAATCGCTATTAAAAACAGGACTGTTGCTGGCACCAGTGCAGTATGTTGTTAGCATCTGTAGAAGGTATTTACCGAAACGTGTCATGCTAATTACAGAATAAACTCACCGTTTTTTGAGCCGGTGGGTCCCCTGTTGTCTTGAAGGAAACAACGTGTGTTGGATGTTTGTTGCGCGGCCACTGCGCAAATAGGGGGGCACGCCCTAACGCGACAAGCACGCCAGTGGCAACAGGAGGTGAAATTCGAGTTTTCATTTCGTGCTTGTAACGCTGCAGCCATGGGAGGGCGATTATTCGGCCTGAATTGGACTGTGACTTAATGGCGTAGCGCGTAGCATTGTCGCGCTGCTCCCTGGATTCGCCCGCTACCAAGGCTGCAGAAGGCTTTGGACATAACAGGAGGGTTGTTTTGGTCCAAGAGAATAGACACTGGGTCCTGGTAGCCTTTCCCGTCATCCGCCCAGATGGATCCTGCAGTCCTGGAATATCCACCAATGGGGAGGCAGCAGTCGCTATTAAAAACAGGACTGTTGCTGGCACAAGTGCAGTATGTTGGCATCGTAAGAAGGTATTCACCGAAACGCGTCATGCTAATTACAGAATAAACTCACCTGTTTATGAGCCGTTGGGTGCCGAGCGTTTGTTGAAGGAGGCGACTTGTGTTGGAGATTATATACGAGGCAGCATCACCAAACAACCTGCATAAGCACACAGTTCATAATCCTGCCATAATATCCATACTCGTTTCTGGTGTCCTTCGCCCTTGTTCACTGGAATGGCTGACATGGGGCATTGGCAACACTCAATGGTTCTCACACACAACAATTTAAATAATGCCACTGTGGGTGTCATCATAGTGCATTGTGGTAAAGAGAGTCTTGTTATTTAATCCTTCCCATAGTGGGTGTCACTACAAAAGTCTCCATCACATATAAAATCCAAAATTATTTACTGCGTTGCTTACGAGATTGCTGTTGTGCTGTGAATGTCCTCTGCCAAAAACACGTCGATCCCATTGCACCATATTAGTGATTGCGCGCGACCCGCACATCCGCGGTGGTGCATCCTCGCGACCTGGGAGAGCCACTGTTTAATGCATACACGAAAGATTCCCAAAATTGATGACTCCACACTCGGCGTGTGTTGAAATATTTATTTGCGAGTCAGCATCACCAAACCACCTCTGTAAACACAGAGTTCATAATCCTGCCATAATAAACATACGCGTAGCGACACCCACTATGAGAAGGATTAAATAACAAGACTCGCTTTACCACAGTGCACTATGATGACACACCTACTGTGGCAGTATTTAAATTGTTGTGAGTGAGAACCATTACATGGTGCCACTACCCCATATCAGACAATGGAAGGCACTGGAAACCACTACCTACATGATGCACAGCTTAGGACACCTAGTGTCTTCAGTAAAATGCAACATTCTTAAATTCTTCTGAAACATATATGTTTGAGGCATATTAGCTGCAGATCGTACACTTAGCAATAGATCGCCACCTGGTGTTGGGCTCGGACGACTGCAGGTTGTTGTCTTCTTGGAAGATGTCTTTGTAGTCACTGGATAGGTGACTCCTCCCTTGGACAATACTGCGCATGGTCATCGACTCCATCCTCAGATTTGGTTTTTTCCGCCACTGGGTTCGGATGGAAGTTTTCCGCTCCGGCTAGAAAAGACTTTTCTGCAATTTTCGAAGAGTGAAACTTTATATAAACTTTTTTCGACATCGAATAGACTTTTCGACATCACCAGCTACATTCCGGTGCGTCGACGCGGGCCGTTGGGCCTATTGGCGCTGTGCGGCCTACGCCTCATGGACAGAACTCCATTCAAGAGATGCCCGGTATGTCGAGCAAAATTCCCTCATAGCGACCATCACAAGGTTTGCAACCTCTGTCTCTCGCCAGAACACGACGAGTCGACCTGCACAGCCTGTGCCTCCTTCCAATCGAAGAAGACCATTCGGGATCAGAGGGCACGTCGACACGAATTGAGGAGATCAGCGCCACACCGGAGGCCATCTTTGAGGAGGATATAGTCCGAGAGGATGTCTCCGGGGACGAAGATCCACTCGAAGATATCTCTGAGGACAATGCTCGACTCGTCGCCGAGGAAGACTCGCTTGATTTTCAGGTCATATATGGGGTAGAGGAATCAGGCGACTCGAATTCCGTCTCTGCAGCCCGTGAGTACCCCTGCCCCTGCACAACATACACTACCCAAGACAAAGGCAGCGGTCGGCACTCCGCCCATGGGGCCCAGTCGAGATCTAAATTTACCCTCAGACGCCCCACCTTCGGGCTCGGCTCAGAGGAAAAAGACTACGCCTTCCGGTTCCTCGGCGACGAAAATACCACATGTGCCAATTTCACCTCCTCCATTGGCACCGAAACATCCTTCCACATCAAAGGACTCTTCAAAACCGAAGCCAAAACACCCTTCGGTGGCCAAAGACAAATACCCTTCGGCACCCGAACCAAAAGACACATTGGTGCCGAAGCCAAAAACTGTACTGGATCCGAAAGATTCGACTCTGAAACATTCAGGTTCCAAGAATAAGGATGGGAAGCTAGATTCCGGCGCCACAGGCCCAACTAAACCTGTCTTCACGTCGAAATCTCCAATATCTGTACCAAAGACTCCAAGGCCTGATACAGACACGCCTAAACCCTCTGACAAGCCTACCAAGCCCAAACCACCTTCGGTCCCCAAAAAATTTGCCACAGGACTCAATCACTCCTCCTAAAGCAAAGAAAACTAAGCAACTCCTATCGGCACCGAGAAAATCGACGCCGAAGATTATAGAGGAGGAAGAACTGTTTAGACCAGATCCTAAACAGAAAAAGGTCCATATGAATCCAAAAACTGGACATGTGGAAGCAATTCCTTACAAGAAAAGACCAGCAGACACAACACTCCCACCTGTGGTTCCTGCCAAAAAGGATTGTGCAACTTCTCCAATGCACCCTTCCTCTCCTTCACCTTCTTCCTCTCCTATCCCTCCTTACCTTGAACCTATAGCTTCTCCTGTTCAATCTCCTGCATCATCATCACCACACTGACGAGGAGTATGATCTAGGTGTGGGGGGGGGGGGGGGAATGACGTACCAGAGCCACATTCATACCCTTTAGATGAGGATGTCAATCCAGAATATCCAACTATGTATATAGTTTTCCACCACACAATGTGCCAGACATCCCTGATCCTCAGTACTCCCCATCAAATCCTTCCCCTCCAGAGGATAGCATTGGGTTTAATCATCTATTAAACAGAGCTGCCCTTTACCATGGGGTTTCAATGCACTTTGATGCCATTGAGGAGGATTTCTTACTGGACTCATTTGAGCAGTCACAAACGTCTGCTCAAATACTACCCATGATCAAAGGGGTCATTGATGCTCCAGACAAATTTAAAGACCCGGTACGATGTAGGGTGTTAAATCCCAGAATAGAAAAAAAGTACAGACCAGCACCATCTGACCCAGTCTATATTAAGGGACATCTGCCTCTAGACTCTTTGGTAGTGTCTAATGCACGTAAAAGAGCCAATTCCCAGACCTCTGGTGAAACGCCCCCGCCTGACAAAGAATCTAAAATTATTGATGCGGCAGGGAAACTGATTTCTGCGCAAGCAACAAACATATGGCGCATAACAAACACACAAGCCTTACTTTCACGCTATGACAGGGCTCACTACGACCAACTAGAAAAATTAATGGAACACCTCCCAGATCAATACAGGCAGCAGAGCTCTTACAAGAAGGCAAATTAATACCTAATGCCTCAATTAAATGCGCACTAGATGTAGCGGACACAACATTCAGAGCAGTTAATACTAGTGTTATTCTCCGACGTCATGCGTGGTTACGCATTTCAGGTTTCAAACCAGAGGTACAGACTACCATCCTGAACCAGCCCTTCAATCAGAACCAGTTGCTCGGGCCGGAAGTAGACAACAAACTAGAAAAGATGAAGAAAGACACAGCTAAGTCTATGGGTGCATTACAATCCGCCCAGACTAGAAGTTCTTTTCGCCGCTCCTTTTATAGAGGAGGCTCCAAGCAGACCGGCACAGATACAACATCATCTTTTAAGACTCACACACAAACCTCCTCTAACAAAGGCTACTTTAGAGGAGGATACGGAGGCAACAACAATAAGGGAAGAGGTAGAGGTAATAACAACAACCACTCCTCTTCCACTCCCACACAGTGACTTCCCTCTGCCTCCCCTACAGCATTCCACTCCTGTGGGGGGCAGACTATCACAGTTCCTACCTGTCTGGAATTCCATCACAACAGACAGGTGGGTAAGATAGATTATCCAACATGGCTACTGCCTAGAACTCACAGCAACCCCCCCAAACATACCACCCAGGCAGTGTCCAATGTCCACAGAATACATAACTGCTGCAACAGGAAGTTCTAGCACTTCTACAAAAATATGCTATTCAAGTAGTTCCTTTAGAGGAACAAGGAACAGGAGTTTACTCCCTGTACTTCCTAATTCCCAAGAAGGATGGGACATTAAGACCAATTCTAGACCTCAGGCCCCTCAACCACTACATACAATCTGATCATTTTCACATGATCACTTTACAACAAGCACTCCCATTACTACAACAGGGAGACTTTCTTTCGACACTAGACCTAAATTACGCCCGTTTTCATGTTTCTATACATCCTGTGCACAGGAAGTATCTAAGGGTTGTCATACAAGGACAACACTATCCGTTCAAAGTCCTTCCATTCGGGGTCACAACAGCACCACGATTGTTTACAAAGTGCGTAGCAGTAGTAGCAGCACATCTCAGAAGACAACAGATGCATGTCTTCCCTTACCTCGACAACTGGCTCATAAAAGCAAGATCGTTCAACCAGTGTGTAAAACGCACAAAACAAACAATTCAGACATTGCACGACTTAGGGTTTACAATAAACTACTCCAAGTCGCACCTAGAGCCTTTGCACGTTTATCAATATCTAGGAGCTACCGTAGACACATCTACAGCTCTAACATATCCCAGTCAAGCCAGGATTCAGAGCATTCAGAACTTAGTCTCCCTTTTTCAACACCAGCACTCTCTCCAAGCCAGAGTGTTCATGAGACTAATCGGCATGATGGCGTCTTGCATTTTCATAGTTCCTCCATCAAGACTGCAAATGCGCCCACTACAAGAATGTCTAGCACAACAGTGGAATCAGGCTCAAGGTCAGCTCACAGACCTGGTGTTGGTAGACAGCCGTGCATATCGCTCTGCAATGGTGGAACACCAAAAACTTGACAAAGGGACGGCCGTTCCTAGACCCTGTTCCACAGATAGTGCTCACGACAGATGTATCCCTCACAGGATGGGGAGCCCAACTCTTGCATTATACTAAAGGCCAGTAGAACAACCAACAAAGACCGTTCCACGTCAACCACCTGGAGCTGCTAGCTATTTTCCTAGCACTCAAAACTTATCAAGTACAAAACAAAGCTGCCCTAATCCGGACGGACAATATGACAGCCATGTATTATATACAAAAACAGGGGGGACACACTCTCCAACTGTCCCAGCTTGCACAGAACATTTGGAGATGGGCCATCCCTCAAAACATACACCTGACAGTAGAACACCTTCCAGGAATTCACAATCAGATAGCAGATCTGTTGTCGTCAGTCACAACAGATACATGAATGGGAGTTGCACCCACAAGTTCTCCAACCATTCTTCCAAATGTGGGGGCATCCACAGATGGACCTGTTTGCCACCCACGAACATGCAAAATGCCCAACCTTCGCCGCCAGGTTTCCACACCCACGGTCGGAGGGGAATGCGATATGGGTGAACTGGTCAGGCAGATTTGTGTACACTTTTCTGCCTCTCCCACTCATCCCACTAGTAGTACGCAAGCTCAGACAGTCTCTCAAACTAATACTAGTGGCTCCCACATGGGCACGTCAGCCGTGGTTCACCACACTACTAGATCTCTCACTGGTTCCACTTCAGAAATTATGGCTCACGCCATCCCTGTTAACACAGAACCATGGAGAAATAAGACATCCAGAACCAAGCCAACTGAATTTGGCGATCTGGCTCCTGAAGTATTAGAGTTCGGCTACTTAAACCTACCACCAGACTGTAAGAACATAATTAAAGAAGCTAGGAGACCCACTACCAGAGCATGTTATGCTGCTAAGTGGAAAAGATTTGCTATATACTGTAACAACAATCACATTAATCCACTGGATGTTTCCATCCAAAATATAATTTGCTACCTTTCTACACCTACAAAGGTCCAATTTGGCTTATTCTTCCATACTCCATTTTTTCAGATACATCCTCACAAAGTGGTTCTTAGGCCCAATCCTAAATTCCTGCCAAAAGTTATTACTCCTTTTCACCTTAACCAACCAGTAGAGTTACCAGTGTTTTTTCAAAAACTGAACTCTGTTGCAGAAAGGGCTTTACACACCTTAGATGTTAGAAGAGCTCTATTATACTACACAGACAGGACTAAATCCTTCAGAAACACTGAACAACTATTTGTATCTTTCTCTCCCCCACACAAGGGCAATCCCATCTCTAAAGGAGGAATTGCCAGATGGATTGTAAAGTGTATTCAGATATCCCCTGAAAAAGCTAAACGTACATTAACTGTTCCTCCTAGAGCGCACTCCACTCGCAAACTAGGAGCCTCTATGGCTTTCTTAGGAAATATACCACTAGAGGACATATGCAAGGCAGCAACATGGTCTACAATACACACCTTCACGAAACACTATTTTGTTGATGTGCAAGCCAAGCAGCAAGCTGCAGTAGGCCAAGCTGTCCTAAAACACTATTTCAGTATGCTGCAACGGATACAAGCGACCACCACTAGGGAAGACACTGCTGCACAATCGTTGCTAAGTGTACGATCTGCAGCTCATATACCTCGAACAGAAAATGCTACTTACCAGTATGCATCTGTTCTTGGCATGTAGAGCTGCAGAGTCGTACACGCCCTCCCGCCTCCCCGGGACTTGTATCCGTTCCAGTACTCATCTTACTTAGATGCACACGCATGGACATCCTTTCTCTTTACTTCTACTAACTCCATCATTTCCCATCATGGCGAAAAACAATCTGAGGATGGAGTCGATGACCATGCGCAGTATTGTCCAAGGGAGGAGTCACCTATCCCGTGACTACAAAGACTTCTTCCAAGAAGACAACAACCTGCAATCATACGAGCTCAACACCAGGTGGCGATCTATTGCCAAGTGTACGTCTCTGCAGCTCTACATGCCAAGAACAGATGCATACTGGTAAGTAGCATTTTCCTTTTTATGATTATTTCATCATTATTCAAATTAGTTTCATGCGAAATTGCGATTGGAACATATATCAAATATCGAATTGTAATTCATTTGTGTTCTCAAATTATATAAGCATGATACATAATCTGCAACAGTTCTATATATTTTTAAACACCAGTGTGCACATTCATTAGTTAACAGAACTTCCAATGCATTTCGGGTTCCTTCTGAACCCTTCCTCAGGGGATTTATAGTGCTTTCATGCTCAACACAATATTTTCGTCTTCAAGGTCTTCTCATGGACATACAAGGGAGAGGTGTGGCGCCGCGGCCAGGGTGACTGACTCCGGAATCTGGAGATCACGGTTCGATCCCCGGGGCCGGCGGTAGATTAGCCCAGCACCATGTGACTCTGGGCAATAGCTTGCTTAATCTTCCTGACTGCCCCCAACGCCTAGAGACCGTAACTGGTGATGGTTCGCGCTTTACAAATGTGGATTATTATTATTATTACAACGCAATGTATAAAGCCATGACTAAAGTTAACCAGTTCAGTTGCCTTCAGTATAATACATAAGTAACTGTTAGGGTTTGCACTCCTACTGAAATAAAAGGGATAGAAGAAGGACGTGTATGGAAACTACCATCAGTTAATGTGTTTTAAAATGACCAGTGTATGGTCCATAACTACTATTTCAAGAAAGTAATCCAGTTGTGTTGTTCTAAAAAGTCATCTTTATAACCCTCGCACCTGTGTGCGGCTTCAAGGATGTCTGTGATTTAATTAGTCAGAGTTGTTTCGAAGAATTGTGGACCCAAGTGTAAGCTGATGCTAACATCCAAAACTCTCATGTCACCATTATAACATACTGTCTTACCAAAAGAACGTCACCGGATTAATCCTTGTCAAAAGCTGCGAAAACAAACCATCTGTCTAAGTAACATGTTCTAGTGTATCACGAGTGACACTGTGTCTAAGAGTAGTGTTATCCTTCCTCTTACCAGTGTCCTGTTCTTGAATACCCATCAATACCCGATGCGTTATAGTCGCCTGCTCAACTATATCTTCACGTTCTGAAAAAAGGCAGTACAATCCGCGTTATAGTTCAGCATACCCACTTTAACCTATGGGCCCAATAGAGAAAGTGACTCTTAACTTATAAGAACGCTCACCTTCTTTCGTGTCCTGCTCGGGTAATCTTAAAAACCGCCATCAACCTTCATGAGCACATCTAAGTGCGGTAAGTTTTTTTTCCAACTTCTGTGTTAATATTTAAATATTTAATTATACTGCCTGATTTTGCGCGAGCCTCCTTGTCAGCCGACATTAATTTCCTCGTACGTTTCACCATACGCTTGGTTATGGCAACTTCCGTATTGGAATTTAAAGGAACCGACGCCTGTTTTGCCCTAGACCCTACCTATTCAACCTAGTAAAACTTTACTAATTGCCAAACCGTATCAGCCATTCCAGTGAACAAGGGCAAAGGACGCCTAAAACGCGTATGGATATTATGGCAGGATTATGAACTATGTGCTTACGGAGGTGGTTTGGTGATTCTGCCAAATGAAGGTTTGAAACCTGCTGCCTGTGTGGAGTGCGTCTCTAAGATCCAAGGCACCTTTGGAAATATATATATATATATATATATATATATATATATATATATATATATATATATATATATATATATATATATATATATATATATATATATATATATATATATATATATATATTTATATTTATGTATTATTTATATATATACACATATAGACACGTATATAGACACACACACTTCTTAAACACCAGAGAGCTTACAGGCAATCCAAAACAGCTTCAAGATTCGGAAGTCCTAAGAATCTGCCAGAGTAACACTTATTCCCATTTCTACAAGCATTAGCATAGCCAATAGGTCTCGCCTTTGGGACCTTATAAGTGTTTAGCCATGCAACGGTTGATGGTGTTGCACCAAGGATATTGTGCTGCCCAACTAACTACTTATAAGGTTCCAAAAGTGAGACCTATTTGCTATGCCAATCCTTGTTAGAAATGTCACTGTGTGCAGCATTATGAAGTACCAGTCCACATCAATGTAGATTCTCCTTACAGAAACAAGCAGACATTCCGACCCCTCAATTGATTGTAGGCTTATGCACAGCAAATATACGTGTGACTGTTATTAAGCTGCAGAACCAATTAATTTGACATACAAGTAATATCTTTTTAATACAGTTCTTTAACTCATAGAATTACATATTCTGCAGGAATATGTTATAGAACAGTCTTTTAAAGCAGTTAATAATACCGAAGCATCTTTTGCTAAGGAAGTTTGACATGTTTAACCTTTCCCTGTAATGAGTACTGGTTAAGTGAACATCAGAGAAAATTATGAAACTTCCCTAAACCATTTTCTAAAATCCCCTGGTTCCTCTTTAATGTGTGAATGGCTTCAAAATCAAAACTGCAGGGAATTTCATATGTGCAATGAAAGCAGCATGTTGCCACTTCTCATGTTTTTCGCAATGGAATATCAGCCAAGACTAGTACAGTTGCTGTTTTCTTGCTTGTAGACTTCTGCCTTTGATAGCTGCCAAGGGCCTATTGATCATTTGTAAGCAAAACAAGTGCAGTTAGAAAAAAATCTTCATTTGGCACATTATCATGTGTGGCTCTGGAAGCTGACAGGAAAGTACAAATCTTATGTACTGTGGGATGAATGAAATACAAATGTAGTGTTCTCTTATGTAATCGGGCTAGGCACAGTTTGAGTATTACATTGTCTGTCGGGAAAGAAAATTCAACAGAGCTGAAAATATTGGAACCAAACTAAAGTAGTGCCAAAAGTAAAAGTCACTTTCACAACAAAGTCCCAAAAGGACGCAAGGAATCTCACATTTGGAAACCTTCTCTTATGTTCTAAAAAGGCACACACTACTAATAATAACCTCGATATTAAAAAGTTGACATTTTTGTAATCAATTATGAGCACAGCTAAGTTAATTCTCTCTCTTTCCTGGATATGAAGAGCCATAATGGCAACCCATGATGTAACATGTAACATCAATTCGTAATGATCTCATGCCTTTAATTTTAAAACATTAAATGCATTTTTTTCTTTTTAAAAAGTTTTGCATTCTTGTAAAGGTGCTTTGTGCCTCCAGGCATATCATAGAACAGAGGTAAACACACTTGAATATATTTTAAAACTTTAGGAGCCCAATTATTATGTTCGGGCGCTTCCAATGCTAATAAATGCGCCTTTCAGCCTAGATGATGGTTCTCTGTGTGGCTGTTTCTTGAACATATGTATTTTTTAGGTCTCCTGGCGTTTAACAGCGCGTCAGCGCTGTGTCCGCCAGGAGATCTTTTGTCAGCGACTCTCAGTCCCAGGAGACAGTCCTGGCCACGCGCATCCTTCCAGGCGATTTGTAACTGGAACGCGCGCTGTGGCCAGGCGCTGTCTCCTGGGAAGCGCAAGCACCACACACGCATGCGCATACACACACACACGCGCCCATGCACGCACGCACATACATACATACAGAGACACCACCCCTGACTCATACACACACGCGCGCACACACAAGTGCAGACACCACCCCTGACTCATACACACACGCGCGCACACACACAAGTGCACCGAGGCCCCCCCTCCCCCTCCCCCGCCGTCACCGTCGCACACATACGTACACACACACACACGAGCATACACACACACAAGTGCACCAATCGCGCTCCAGAACTTACCTTACCTCAGCATGCGGCGCCCAACCTCCTGCTGGCGCGACCCCGGGGCTCTACACCACTCACAGGAGCCCCGGGCCGCGAGACGCTACGACTCCGCCTGCCTCCTCTTCCGGTGTGAACGTGGCCCCGCCCCCGTCACAGGCGACCGTGCCTGACTTCCGGGGCGGCCGCGAGTTCAAAGCTGCGCTGCTGATGTCCGGTCCCAGGGGCCTGTAGCAGGTTATACTTCAGTGTAAACACATATACATAATGTGAAAAGCAAAACTACAATTGTGTCGGTATGCAGTGCAAGGCCACGACGTGACTGGCGCGCGCCTGTCCTCAAGCAGGACACACAGATTCTTCCATCACCCACGCTGTATTACACCACACACTCTAACAACCACGCACGACAAACACTGCCCGGCCGTACTCAAACTGTTGTACAATTACAACCCCATGCAGGCGAATAACCAGACCGGAAGACCACTCAAATCTAAAACTGGGAAGGCAAGCGGGTTATCCATGCAGGACCACACATCCCAGAATGCACGAATCATGATTCACACCTGAACAAGCCGCTCATTTTGTGAGCTCTGTGATAATTGCACTGTGCAGTTTCCGTATTCAACGTCTGTAGAGCACTTCTGTTTGCGGCGCCCGGAAAATACAGAAGTGTACATACCTGGAAAGGCGCGTCCTGTGTCCCGTGGTGGGAACGGGTGCTACATTGGACCCCCAGTGACGTCTCCTCTCTCAGCCGGGAAGGAGAGAGCCTCTCTCATTCGCCGGTCGCCGCCAGTGTTTCTGTGTTCGGAGTTTGAGGTCGAGCCTCGTTGCCTGGTTACCCGGCCGTCCCAGGCTTTGAAATGCTGCTTTTTTGTCTGACACTCACGAAGTTCAAGCGGGGCTATTTTCTATTCGTTTGTTTGTGATTTCTGCTGGTAAAACCACTAGCGATGACCCCTAAGAGCTCTGAGTGTCGGCGCGTGCATATTTTAAGATAATTCAATGATTTTTCTGCTTAAGTACAACTCCACCAGAGGGGCACAGTGAACGTGACGAATACGTAGAAACATGCACACAGACGTTCTGGTGCCAGAGGTCCAAGGGGGCAGATTTGGGGACACACACCATCTCACAGGGCATATTGAACACCTCTCTTTAATGTACTACACTTGGACTATAACCAGGATCTCCATGGTCGGGTGGCAGTTGGATCCCTGGGAAATCGGAGACTGGAACAGTAAACAACATCTCTGACAAGCGACAGATCAATCTCTTACAGAAAAGGTGCAGTGGGTGAGTGCAGAGTGGTGGGTGAGTGCAGAGTGGTGGGTGAGTGCAGAGTGGTGGGTGAGTGCAGAGTGGTGGGTGAGTGCAGAGTGGTGGGTGAGTGCAGAGTGGTGGGTGAGTGCAGAGTGGTGGGTGAGTGCAGAGTGGTGGGTGAGTGCAGAGTGGTGGGTGAGTGCAGAGTGGTGGGTGAGTGCAGAGTGGTGGGTGAGTGCAGAGTGGTGGGTGAGTGCAGAGTGGTGGTGATGGTGGTGAGTGCAGAGTGGTGGTGAGTGCAGAGTGGTGAGGGCAGAGTTTTATTTTTGAGTGTGGCTCAATGGTTAGAGCGGCAGACCCTGATGCAGAGGTCTAGCCCGGGACCAGGGTTCAATTCCCCGCCTCGGCGGGTCTTGGGCTCAAAATTCCACGGGCCTGATAATTCTCGCCTCGGTGCCTATTCTAATCATAGAGTCCCACTCTGCAACTCTGGGCAATAGCTTGCTTAATCTCCACAACGGCCCCCACAACGCTAAGGATGCCTGGCCTTCACCCTGGGAGTGCCCAGGAGTGGACGCCTCACAGGGAAAGCCAGGACGGGTTCCACAGCGGTATTCGTACAAGTGCCTTGAGACCCTTGCGGGTGAGTAGTGCGCTATACAAGTATCAATTTACATTTAAAGAAAAAAAATGTCATGAGCGATGCCGAGACCATTGCATTGCAAATGCTTGTGTTGCTGACTATGCTTCCCGGGAGACAGCACAGGCCGCGCGCAAAGGCGATCGGCGTAGGCCACGCGTGCGCGAACACGCTCAGCTGCCGTCTCCTACACCCTACATGCATGCGCATACGCAGAGACACACACACACACACACGAGCGCCCATGCACGCATGCACCCCCACATAAAGAGAACTCACCCCTGCTGTCGCATACACACACACACACACACACGTGCACCAAGCGACCCCCCCCCCCCCCCCCCCCCCCCCCCCCACTTACCGCTACTCCGGTCTTCAGCTGCCACCGCGGGGCTCTCTCTAGGGCATGGGCTTCTCTCCGTGGGCGGGGCTTCTCTCCGTGGGCGCGGCTTCTCTCCGTGGGCGCGTGCGCCCGCGGTTCGATCCCCGGCCCGATCCCCGGCCGCTCCTCCTCACACGTGGGTGTCCTCCCTGACGGTTGCATGCGTCAGCACCCGCGTAGCTAGGGGGGGGCGAGGGCGTGGTGAGGTGCCCTCGGGGGAGGAGGAGGCCGTTGTTTTGGGTTTGCGGACAGTCGCAGAATCGAAAGCAGACTTTCAGTGAGTGTTTTTTTCATTTATTTTTTAAATCGATTGTTATGACTATGCTTTTGTCCCTGCCTGTTCAGCTTCATTACAATAGCGATTGCGAAAGCTATAAATTTCAGTGCTGCTTTTTCTTGCAGCATTTACCATCTTTATACAACAATTCAGAGTTTGATAACAAATTAATGTAACACATTGTAATATACAATGCCAATAGCTCAAACTTTAAAGCTGGGAGACCTATTGCATTGTAAATGCTTGTTTTTATAAATCTTTTTATTGTTTAAAGCAAAAAAAATAAACAGACATATCTGGTGCAATACATACATCCAATAATGACAGGGTGAGTTGGTACAAAAAAACAGGATTGTCGTGGAACAGCAAAGATATTCGAGAGGCTCGCACTATTAAGCACAAAATAAACTTACATAAGTATAACCGGTTAACAGTTCAGTTGCGAATCCTCAAAACCTTCCCACCCATAAAATCAAAACAGCAGGAGAATCGTGGCAACCAGGTACTAGAACTTAAGGATCAACGTCAGGATATATCGGCAATATTAAGAGTAAAGGAAAGACTGAGAAAAATTGAAAAAGGAGAAAACCATATGGGCGATAACAAAGAAAACCATAAACCCATCCCCCCACCCTGCACCCCTGCAAACGGCTATCGCCTAACCTCCAGTAGCAAGTGTGCCTGTCGCCCCAACTAACTAGGTACTAAAAGAAGAAATCTACTGAAGTAGAGAAGAGAAGTGGAGGAGGGCATAGTCGTACAGGCTCCCGGCTGCCCCCCGCCAGAACCAAGGACCCCCAAGTTGAAGTCAAGAAATCAATCTGACAACAAATATGTGTCTTAACAAGGGAGTCTTCAAACACCGCCCAGCCGTACTATAGCATTAGTTAAGCAAATCCCGTGCCCATCGATACTTGAGTCAAACCCAGTCTTTTGATCTCATCCTTGCCCCTTCCGATCAGACACATAAGTCTCCACCTGATAAACCACCTCTTCCACAAGACAGTCAGAGTGCGATGAAACTATAATAGAACTCAATGCAAAACCAAGTAGTAGAACGAAAGTGCCGTGAACATCGTCAAGTCCAGAGACTCCATTCCCCGTTATGAACTTCCAGCGTTGATTTGTCCGCTATCTTAGCGGCTACGATACATGGGAAGTGACTGTGTCATTCCGATAACAGTTCTCATCAAAAGTTTCTCTAGTAGGAACATAAATTAGTCCTTCCATGGTCGGCAACGATCGTAGGCTTAATAATCCATTGGTGGCATTGAACTTGTGTTCGTCTTCCAAAGCACTGGTCAAAGGCTCCGATACCTCACACAATGAAGGGTCTACTTCCTTCATCAGAGTGGCCATATTGGGTGTCTTGGTTGTCGCTGTTTCTTGTAGTGGAGCAGGGTCCGGTCCAGTTCGTAGCATCTCAACCAGGTGTCCCATCGTCGCCTGAATGCAGTCTTAAACGTCCACCTGAAGTGACTCGATGGCCGCCAACACCATTCGCTGCGACGGGCCACTCGCGCTCTGTTCAGCCACTCTTCGATCGGTGTCGATCATGATCGCTTCCCCCTGCGGCTCGATCTCTGAGGGGGACGGGCGGATAGGAGACGGTCGACTGCAGAGGGAGACTTATGTAATGTTTTGATGGTATCCTGGGGCTGCCACCGCAGGCAGAGAACCAAACCCAGCGAACACCAGCGGGCCGTCTACCGGGTCACCGGGCAGGGCTCCCGTCCACAACTGCTAGCGTTAGGTTGTCACCCCTCCTCTGACCTTCACCAAGGCAGACCGCGGTCGTCCACATCAAGTCGAAAAATCGTAAATTTATTTATTTATCTTTTTGTCCACACCGGTAGACCGGACCCAATCACACCACCACAGCCGATGTTGAACTGAAACCCGAATGGGTCAGTACTCGAGACCCCGGCTTCCGAGCAGGGCTAGGCCGCAAACTTCCACTCGACATATCTTCGTCAGCCGAGCAAGTAGAGATCTCGGGATAGCACCATTAATCTCATGGCAGGTTCATACACATTGTGGCGGGCGCAAAGACAGGATAACTGGCAGGATATTCCGGCGGGAGGCCAAGGTCGGTGGAGCAGAGTGCCTACGCGGCCATCTTGTTTGCTAGCGTGGCTCCTCCCCTTACACATATGTATTACCCCGCAGGAGGTTTGAAAATCAAAGTTGATGGGCCCATGCCAGAGCAAGGAAGATAATCGCTAAAAGCGAACATGTCTCAACACATTTCAAAAGCAGTACTTTATATAGGAGACACGTGTCTTTTTCAAAATGTTTTTTCCCAGAGGCACCTTTTCAAGAAATCTGGATGCGACACATTTTTGTTGATGGGAAACTGAGTTTCTGAAGCAGTGCCTCATGTTAAGAACATGTTTTGTGCCATGTGTTTTTAACTCCCGTTCATGAAAGCATTGCAAGTTCGGATAGATTTTCTCCGATGTAACTTTTTCTGAGGTGTACTCTGTGTACTGAATATGTAATGTCCAACAGCAAAGTTGTTAAGTCCTCTCTAATGTTGCTGCCAGTCTTCCGTTTTGCGGTAATTATGTAGTTTGGTGATCTTGCCTGCCTCAACGTAGATTAGATTCTGCTGCAATATACCACGTAGTCTTGCTGTATACCCTGTAGCAGTAGAGGATCCATCTGTAACCTTAAACCTGTTTGATACTAGTCTGTGACATCTTCGTTAGGGGAATTAGTTATCTAAATGCTTTTTCATAAGCATACATTCTTTGTATTTCACCATTGTAGTCACTGTGTCTACATTATTCACAATCTTTTTTTTTTTTGTTGTTGTCAGATAAGTCAAAATCCAAATGATTTAGTTGTTTTACTTTGCATTGTAAGTTAACTTGTGCATTGTAAAGGAATAATGCGCAAACTAAGTGTTTGTTACTTCCTAGCAGAAAGCGATGCACACTGTGGGTTGAGGCGATTGCTAAAAGTCATGTCAATGGTACCAGGAAAATCTACCAATGTGGAATACCGAACAAATTTACGCAGACACACCACAATTAACGTAATTTGAACAGATATTGCAGGACAAAATATTTTGAGCATACACTAGCTCTTTCATTCTTTATTGGTCTCCTTAATTAGTATTTAGTAAGAAGGAACTAGCTTGGGATTCCGGAAGCTTACTGTGTGGAAGTATTATTGTCTTCTGGTTTGTTAGAAGGCACTATGTTGGAGACAATAAATGACTTTTGGGATTGTAGATAAATATCACATTAATTGGACTAGATTACTGCTGCACTCTTGGAGAATTTTAAATCAATAAAAACATTCCTGTGAAAGTATAAAACTAAGATGAGAGCCAGAATTAATGTAAAGGGAACTCCCTGTTTATCTGTAATTTCTCTTGAAAATTGATTATTTTGTAATTGTTTGAAAATAACGTAATTCAGTGCCCGTCTCTCCACTCTTAACTGTAGTGCATATCTGTAATTTGTGACAAAGTTAACCTTTGATAATGTATAATAAGGCTCAGTCAATACTCTCGTCTCATGTCTTAAGTCTTTGGTTCTTTTGGCAGACAAGAAGTCCGTAGCAAAAGGGAAGAAAAAAGAGCACCCGTTAAGTGATGAGACTGTGTCCCGGTGCCTCATGACTGGTTCAGAACAGTCTGCAGAATGTCAGTACTTCTCATGTGATGATGAGACCATATATCATGAGCTGTACCTGAGAAACTGTTAACAGCTGACAAGGGAGTTGACACAGAGATCACATTTTCTGCCAAACCCCCTTTCAAAATTCATGCACTTTAGGACATACACAAAGGTACCTCTGTAGAACACAATCCCACTGTAGATCCATTTGTATAATATTAATTTTGAATAAAGATACATGGGAATAAAACAGTCAGTTATAATGAATAAATAAGAGTTGTTTGTATAGCGCAAACAGTTACTCTGCAGGGTTCCCAGTGCTGCCAGTAGAAAAACTTTCCAAAAGTGACCATAGAATTAAGTTGTGGAAAACCGCCATGTTTTAGTTTTTGGCTTAACAGGGCTTAAAGATTGTTCCATTCCTTTGTAGCTAAAAATGCAAATGCCCTGCCACCCTTCCTTTACCACTTGAACTTTGTAATGTGAAAGAAGCTGTAATTGGAAGAGCGTAAATTCCTGGTTGTCGTGGAGTGTTTAAACTTTGCTGTTTCAAAAAAAAGTGTCTATTTGTAAAATTCAAGAGTTTGAAAAGAATGCATTTTAGCACTGGTAGGCAATTACAGTCTTTTAAGTAGATGGCTTACAAATAATTGCAGGGAAGTTTCTTAACTACACGAGCTGCCATATTCTGAACTACCTGAAGTCCATTTTCTAGCTTTTTGGGGAATTCAAAATAGAGATTAGTGGCAAAGTCAATCCTTGCCGTTCTTAGACCATTTTCCTTTCTATTACGGGGAGCAGATCCAAGAAGTTCCTGTGACTGAGCTAATTAGGGAAACTTAACTCCCAAATGTTTGGATACCATCACTGGCAACGGAGGAGGCTGTAATTCTACTGGCCACAAGTCCAAGGAAGAAACATTGTTTCTCTTCCCATATAACAGTATTTCTGACTAGCCTGTGTTACATTACAGGTGGTTTTCTTTATTCACTGTATGACCCTAGAAAAACCTTATTTGAATGTTTGTTCAGACTTGGTTGAAAGATTTTCCAAGGATAGAATAATCTGTCTCATCAGCATAGGAAATCACTTTGACCCCAATGGATTCTATCAAGGTGGCCATTGGGGCCATATAAACATTGAATAATAAAGGTTTCTATGAAGATCGTTGTGGGACCCCATATTTAAGCTTCTTTTTTTCTGAACAGTACCGGTCAATTGCTAAAGCCTGTTTCCTATTAGAAAGGAAGAATTGTATCCATCTCAGAGCAGTGCCACATATTCCCATCTAAGCCAACCTTTGAAGTAATGGAATTTGGGGGAGTTTGAGACATTGTTTAACGCCGCAAATAAATAAAATAAAATAAGGGTGGCGTCTCATCTAGGACTATTTTATTTGACTCCAATACTTCCAAAACCACTGACTCTAGCAAAGGTAGAGTGAATCTTAGACAATACTGTATCCCAAATAGATATAGGCCAGACCCATTCTAAATCAGATTCCAGTGCTTTATTTCTCTCTAGTCATCCTTGGGGAAATTAAACATTTATACATGGTGGAGTTTTTAGTACCATAAATACCTTTCATCATATCGGAAGAAACTTTCCCACAAGATTATTTGATGAAATAAGTACATTCAAAACAGAACTTAAAGAACCTGAACGTTTATCATGTTGTCTTTTACTTTTTTTATGGAGACCATACTTTTACATTGAATCCGAAAAAGGAATAATTTCTTCTGGCGCAAGTTGTAATACAGAACATATCCCCACAAACTATCTTCTTGTTATTCATTTTAACCTTCTTATAATGCCGGAGAAGACTCTTAGAAGATTGATCTAGAAGTGATTAAGTGCAAATAAAGGGCCTGGAAATGAGGCTGATCACTAAGGGCTCGTGTTCTAAAGCTGCTTTTTGTCATTGATTTGGGGCATAATGGTCTTTAAATGATATGTATCTATCTGACCTTTTCAGTTTTTGCTAGCACATTTTTTAATATTAAGAAATAGTTTCTTTTTGTCATTCAGATTTTAGATTTTGGGTTAGCCCGACAAACAGATGATGAAATGACAGGATATGTAGCAACAAGGTGGTACCGGGCTCCAGAAATCATGTTAAATTGGATGCACTACAATCAAACAGGTAACTCTAGAGGAAAATTTGCAGCAAAAATGTCACAGTTCCAATAACCAGTGTATTATGAAAGTGACCATGCTTCTTTTTTCTCTTCAGTTGACATTTGGTCTGTTGGGTGCATCATGGCAGAACTACTGAAAGGCAAGGCCCTTTTTCCAGGAAACGATTGTATCCTTCTGTTATTTTGCATTTTCAGAATATTAGAAAACAGTGAAATTGCCACAGGAATAGGCAAGATGGGGTAGGCACTAGAAGTAATTGATTTTACTCTGCAAGTATAAACAAAGCTGTATACATGGATCTTAAAAATAGATATGTGTTTAAAGAAATCAATATAATATGACATCTTTGGATCTTGTGATTACCAAACTGTGCTTCAAACTTAAGCCAGTAGTAAAGATGGTACAAAATAAGACAAAGACATTAGCTCCCAGAAGCATTATCGATGCAAAGGATGCATTGTTTCAAGGGGACCCTGGTGAGAAAGTAAATGTGGTGTGAAAAAGTATGACGTCATAAATAACGGTAAGGGGTACTGCAGAACGTCGGGCGTTTATTAGGAAAGCAAATATACGCAACAAAGGGTATCCTGGTTGAGATGGTCAACATTTCACTTTTCAGTAACTAGATGGAAATTTGTATTTGTGGAAAAACATATGTACGTTGGTCAGAAGATCGGAGATAGAGAATAAATCCATGAAGCATTCAAAAACTGAACATCTGTTTTTTAATTGGAAGGAGAAAATGCTGCCTTGAGATCATGTGTTATCAGAAACTTTTTTTATGCAAGTGTGTTATTAAGGTGATATTGTCTTTAATGTAAGTATTATTTTAATGCTAAAGGAAAGAAAATATCGCCATTTTGCATATGTCTATTTTTGATAGTATTTCATCTTAAAATCAATTAAACAAATATTTAAAAGAAATGTTAATCTAGTTAATCTAAATGGGGAGAGTGGGTGATGAGTGAGGTCAAGAGAAAGCAGTATTGTTCAGCAAACAACTTTTCAGCTGTTCAAAGAATAATCAAGGTATTGAGAGGTGGACGGCAGTTCATGTGTAAAAACAAAATCCGTGTGTCCGTCTTCTAGGAGGGGAACATGCCAGGACACTAAAGGAGCTAAGAAAATATTGACGACAAAAAAAAAAGTTCAATAAATGACTGGAGAATGCTTGAACTCAGTAGTTGGATGTTTTAAATGGATCCCTTCTAAGTGAAAAGAGGCTGACGCGTTGTCATGACTTATAAATGTGGTTTTACAAGAGGCCATGCCGCAACAAAACTGTCTAATTTGGTCTCTTTGGGGTGTGGAATTGTTTAAAAAATGTACTTGTCCAGGGACAAAATTGTGCAGAAAACTACTTATCCTGCAAAGAAATCTGCTTGTCTTACCTATTCCCTAAATCAATTAAACTGAGCGCCAAAAGTGTACGTTTGGTCCTAGAGAGTGCATTTTAGAAATCCCAGTGCTTGAAACAGTGAATCTGCCTCTTGAGAGAGCAATGTAAACCAAGAGAAAGCATACAGGAATCAGAAATTACACTTTACCCGGTGCACAAATCAGCTGGAACCAAACCAGTATCTATAAAATATCTGAGACCCAGGCAGGAATCTGAGGTGGATATGAATGTGATAAGTGACCATGTCTATATATGAGTGCCCTCAACAGTGAACCACGATTTTCCTAGCTCTCCTGGGAAGGGCAGAAGACAACTTCCTTTTTTAGGGGATGGTTCTGCAGATTTCAGCTCACATTGATCAAAGAATCATTTATCAAAATGAGTGAGCTTTTCACATGTACAAATTGGACACTACGACATTATGTTATGAAAACTACTGCAGTCAATTTGGGGTGGAGGTACATTTAGGCATGTGCTGTAGAAATTATCTCAACATTCCCAAAGGGAACACAGACCGTTCTAAAAGTATTATTGAGGTGTGCATGAGTCAATTGCGATACAGGTTGGCTGGTCAGTAATATCTTCAACAAGCCCAAATCCCAATTTATGTTAGAGTATTATTAGATTATCATGCACTCTTGAAAGAGATCAGACTGACAATCCAAGAGGTCTTAAGTAGAGTCCAGGGGCTAACTGCCCGGCACCTGCTAGTTATATGGAACTATTTACAACAAGGGGTGGTGAGGGACAGAGTCTCTGAATTAAGCAGAAAGCTCTCACCCAGTCAAGAGATCAGGGCTAGATCCAACACCGTTTTTTAGCTCACTGCACCATCCCAGTTTCAGAACCTGGCTGTATGCAAATTAGTCTGTTCCTGTCCCAGTGCATGATGGGAACAGGGCAAACCAAACTACAACAGCCAATTCTTACACTGGGAAGGAAACAAGCTCCCGGGGACCGGTTTCTGGCATTACAGCCGTCTTCGGCCCGGTTTGCTTGAATCCTGATGGTGCAATGAGCAAGGGTCTCACATCTGAGAATACCCTTCCACGCTTAGGGTGGACAAAAATATTTACAACAAGGGGTGGTGAGGGACAGAGTCTCTGAATTAAGCAGAAAGCTCTCTCCCAGTCAAGAGATCAGGGCTAGATCCAACACCGTTTTTTAGCTCACTGCACCATCCCAGTTTCAGAACCTGGCTGTATGCAAATTAGTTATATGGAACTGGCACACAAAAGGTTCATGTTCTAAATTGCCTATCTAAAATAACTTGTCAGTGGATGATATTGAGACAAAGGAATTACCATTGCTTCTCTTATGGATATGGTTAGTTTCAGCACCCTAAGGCACAAGCTGCAGAAATGTGTGCCAGTGAAAGTAAGCTGGTATGTGTATACTGTGACAGTGATTGACCGCAGTGATTGAAACCTTAATGTTCACTTTCGATGGTGGCATGCTTCTGCAGCAGACTTGGGACAGAAATGTAACCATGAGAAAAGCTGTGGTGTTAGGCTTTATGGACAACTCAGAGCTGCTTTCAGTAGGCCAGGAACAGAAGTGGTTAGCGCTTGCTGAAACAGTAATTTTCCATTTATGACAGTCTGTCCTTAAATAATGATTGCATGACAGAGGATTGTTGACAAACATTGTGTTCTAAAGATATTTCACAAAAATATTCCTGAATTGGGTACACAATATTCAGATCACTCTCTGTGGGGGCAGAGAGTGGAAGGTTGCTTACATTTTGCTTCCACGTGGCAAAGTATTGGAATTCCCATTTCAGAGAAATGCCAGTTCCATTTGTCCATTGATAAATGGTCCCCAAACGTGTTGTTAATCTGGAAAGGTCTGCTTTCAAGATCTAGAACCCCAAAGACTTGCATTTTTTAATAAGTTACAATATGGTATAGGCAGATACCCAGGAAGAAACAAGAATAAGGTGACTGGCAGGACAAATCTTGCAAAAAAGAACTCGGGGGGGCTTGATGACAAAAGCTAGAAGAATTAACTTGTTTGTTTTCTAAACTTTCCCCATCTTTTCAAATGGAGGCTTGAGAGTACTCTAGCAAGTTGTGGGGGCATTTTGAAAGGGTCTTGGGTGCAGACAGAGAGGATTTTGAACAGAAACATAAGCTTATGATTCGTTTTTAGGTCTCGCGTTCCAATGCGCTTGTGCATTGCTGGCGAGATTATAGTGGGGGAAAAGAAAAGTCTACCAAAACGGCAGATTAGACACAGTTCATGTGAGACATGCGCCATTTGTCTGTGCCTCTCATCAGACTTCAAAGGCTGCCGCTTCCCTGCCCCCGCATCAGACTTCAAAGGAATGCGCTCTCGCTCGCCACAGCAATTCCGAGAGCTTGTTTTGTCTTCCCTCCTATCTACTTTGCAATCCACAGCTCACCCAGAACACGGCCGCTACACTTGTATCAAATATCACTAAAGATATCTGTGTAACAGCACATCACAAAAGTCTTCACTGGTTTCCAGTACACAAAAGCCTTGAAGGCATTCTATTCTGTCATAAGACTTTCTTTTCGGGTACATGTAAGAACTACTTATCTCTGGGGGTTTTCCAGTTATTATTCACCCAGATTGCTTTCCGATTCAGCTTCTCCTTTGGTCTGTAATCCACGGCATCATAAATCTCATCTTAGAGGAGGTGCATTTTCTGCAATCACTGCTCAGGTCTGGAACAGCTTTCCTCTCGCAGTCTGTTCCAAATCAAATATTTCAAAAACCCAAACCAATCCTATTGTACCCCAAGCCTTGAACTACACTGCACCACCACAGTGTCACTCGGCACCACCCCCGCATCGCTCGGCGCCGCCCCCGCATCGCTCGGCACCGCCCCCGCATCGCTCGGCACCGCCCCCGCATCGCTCGGCACCGCCCCCGCATCGCTCGGCACCGCCACCGCATCGCTCGGCACCGCCCCCGCATCGCTCGGCACCGCCCCCGCATCGCTCGGCACCACCCCGCATCACTGGGTCAAATATGTTCTCTCAATGTTTCAAGCTTTATTACAAATGTCTCAAAAAGATGTTCATATTTCACTTCTGTTCTTGGATTTTCGTCACAATAAAATACACTGAATAATCTTAACAAAAGTTGTTTACAAAAGTTTAAGCTATTGCCATTATAAATTGCAATAACTTTTATTTAAGTATTAATTATTAAAAAAAATTAAAAGCCATTGTTATTTGTAATAGCAATACATGTAAGTCATGTAAATACAACACATATTGCATTACAAATGCTATAGGTGTCACATTTGCGAAAGTTATAACTATTGGCATTGTAAATGACAAAGCTATTCATTTAGCTATTTTCAAAACCAACACATAAATTAAAAAATTTGTCATTTACAATACCAATAGCTCAAACTTTCCTAATGCAAGACCTATTGCATTGCAAATGCTTGTTACTTTGTGCTATCCAGATGTGCTCAACCATCATTTTGTCCCAGAAAGCCATGTCCCAAGTCTGCCGATAGAAAGGAAGGAGAGGTTTTGGAGTAGGATAAAAAATCAATGCAACTTAAAGAGGGACATAGGTGGGTGTTAAAAAGACAACATAAAGTCAGAGAGAGATGGGAAATGTGGAGATTTGAGGACATTTAGATAAGAAGGAAGAGGAATGAAAAAATAGCATGAAAATAATGAACTTACAGTTGGCGTGACAGTCACCTTGGTCATGAGGTTAATGTGGAGGTGGCTGCACCAATATTCAGCCTCCGAAAATGGATAATGTCCTCAGTATTTGATTAATACTTCACAAATCTGTAGGTGTCTACCTCAGGACAGCAGCCAGAGAATAAGTCAATAGACTACAGAGGCAAGTGTTGCACCTGTGCACTGTACACAAGGAGTGTAAAAGAAAACACTTATCAGTATCCTCCAGGTGTAACAAGTTCTAGGCATGCCATGACACCAGAACATGTATGACAGAGGTGACAACACTTACAAACATTTACATCAACATTACTTGGGCTCAAGAGATGGAAAAGGTGTTACAATGGGGAGTCCGTGATGACCAAGAGGTTACATGGAGAGCCAGTGATGTATCTGGGTGTGCAGGGTGAGTTACAGCGGGAAGCAGTGATGTCCCGAGGGAGGAGTTACTGATGGCCCATTAGTTCACAGCTAAAAATGGGAGAGTTGTTAAAGAAGGAAGCACTTCTGGCTTCAGGGGATGGAATACAACAAAGCTAGGGTCATGCTGATTTTTAAAGAAGAGAGATGGTTTGGGATTTAACAGAAAAGGGAGATGAGAAACACAGCGAACTATATGGATGGTAGAGGCCAGAAAGAGATAGGAGAGCAGTAGTGCAGGGAAATGGAGGGATAGTGGTTTTAACCCTGGTAGTTTGAGAGCAAAGGAAGGGAACAAAAGTTAGCTAGAGATGTATAAGGATTTAGATAAAACACAAGAAAAGAAAGGGGACATTGATGTGGTAGGAAATACAGCATGGGGCAAGACTGTCACAATGGGAAATTGAACATGGGGCAGAGACTTTAGGCACAGCAAGGGAAAAGAGATGAGGTGAACAGAGAATCAGAAAAATGACAGAGTTGCCAACAGGAGAAGGACAGGGTGGCAGACAAAGCTTGTGGTGGTTGGGGTGTTACATAGCAAGTAGAGGAGGGTCTATAGTCGGTACTTTTGTCATTTATGCTGCCTGACAAACCGCATTGGTACACATTCAATTGCTTATACTGCCTCTCCTGAGGGGTTTGCAAAGTTAGCTGTTTCTGCTTTAAGCAGCTTCTGAGTGGAACTTTTCCACGTAGTGTATTTACTTGTATTGCATGTGATTACTTTCCAGCAGAATAAAATGTCCTTCCTGACTGCCTGGGATTAAGAGCCTTGGATCTGTGGTGGCATATCATGTTCAGCTCCATCGCAAGATGTTTCTGAGGAAGAGAATCTGGGGCACTAGATGCAGATTTCCTTGGACACACTTACATTCTCTACAGTTTACTTTCCAAACTATTTTTAAGAAGCGCTTTTCTGTGCACTGCATAAACGCACTGTCCTGCCATACATGCTGCTTTAACTATTTACCCCTCCCAGTACGTTTGAAGTATATTTCTGGCTCATGTAGGTACACAATGCACCAGGCTCTTATTGAAATGTAACTTAATTATCGGCTGCCATACAAGACAACCACTTAACCACATTGTGTGATCCTGGGCAAGTGTTTTCATGGTCCTCCTGTCCTAATCTTCCAGGATTGGTTGTGCTTAGATAAAGGTGAACCCCTTGTACTAAGCGCTTTCTAAAACAACCATATCATTCTACAACATACAAGCAAGTGGTTTGACCAGAACTTTAATGACGTTTGCAGGGGCAGCGAGGTCAAAAAGAGCTTTCAGAGACTTGCTTGCAATAAATTAGATAATATATGTGTTATTGGGACACCTGGGGGCAAGCCTGTCTTCTGTGAGACTAGAGCTTTAGTCCCTGTGAGGGCCTGAGGTCACCTATCCCGCAGCAGACATTGTAAATAGATGCCTTTCGTCCTGGCTATAGCAGAGATCACCCTTGGTCTAGCGCCCCATGCTTCCCTAAAGTCATGCTTACTGCTGCACAAAAAAGAATGTAAAGGCCCCGACAATTTTAAGTGGAAGATTTTAGTAACATTATTTAAATTAAATGAAGGCTCGGGGCTTTTAGTTTTTGGTAAATATATTACTTGCTAACCTGCCTGCAAAGGCAAAACTATATTTTGCTCCTTCTAATTTCTGCTTTCGACCTCTCATTCCCGGATGTCGAAGGGACAAGTGAAAACACCTAGTTTTCTAGGTAGAAGCCACTGGCAAAAGGCAGGACCAGATAAGCCACGGGGAGAGAAAAAAGCCTAGTGCAGGCACCGGGTAAGACGTGAGAGGCTCATGGAAAGGGAAGTAACAGCCGGTGGGCCTGGGGGCTGCATGAGAGCAGTAGGGAAAGTAAGGAGCTTTAATATAGACCCTGGTTGAAACATGAGATGCCCAGGGTGAGGAGCAGGGGGTGCAGGTGAGGCCAGTGGGGAGCACAAGCACTAGATAAGTGCAGAGGGAAAACCATGTGCGATGGCAGTGCCCCGTGAATTACTTCACTGCAGGCCTCAAATGCGAATGAGTGGGGAGCCTGGGGGCTGTATCAGAGAGGCCCAGGAGCAGCACATCCGAAGGGTGAACAAAGAGCCCAGGAGAGAGCAGGGCCCGCCAGGCTTTTACCCGCAGATGCTGTGGCTGTTCTCGAACTGCAGAAGCTGCGTCATGTTTATTTCTTGCTCTGAGGAATGAAAGGGCCAGAAAAGGAGCCCCGAAGCCACGAGAAATCTTTGTGGGAACAACAACCTCTTAGCCGATAGCGCTGTGCAATTTCTGTATGGAACCAGCCAATTTTAACTTAATCATGCTTATATTCACTGTAGACCATGTGGCCTAACAGCCAGAGCGGCGGACTTTGGAGATGTGGAACCAGGTTCGGTATTTGGTGTCTGTTCAACATCCTGGGAGTCCGGACAGATCTTTTAATCTCCCCTTGCCTAGAGCAATAAAATATGATAATATGTATATGAATGCGTCCTTGTGTAATGTGACTCGCTCTTCTATAAAGCACTTTATTTTCGTCAGGTGTCTCAATTTACTATAGTGCTTGGTCCACTTGTCCTTGGGACAAAACAGACATTAAAACTTCTTGCCCTTGCACGAAATCTAGATGTCTTGGGCGTCGGGCGATACAAATTCCCCTCCCCTTCAGAGTAATGTATCTTATTTGCTTAGAAGTCAGAAAGGTATTTACCCACTTCGGTATAGGAGCCAGGTTGGTAAACTGAGTTGCAAACTGGCTGCTTGATTAGAGACGGGGAACATCTTTATTTGTTCTGAGATGGAGAAAATGAATTAAATGAGGCGCATGTCAGTTCGTAGGGATCTTCAAAGCAATAGACGGGTTGCAGAACAGCTAGTAATTATCTTATGGATTATTTAAAATAATACAAATCTTTCACAAGATAAATACCTAAGATGGAAAAATTGAGATCTGTTTTCAAAAAGCTAGAAGAGGGGTTTGGAGGTGGCAGTGTTGGATCGATCAGTTGAGCTTAGTGCTAAGTCTTGCATTTATGGCTCTAAAATCCTCAGGAGCGGGACAGTGTCAAATATTAGCCTTCAATGTCTCGAATTAAAAAACAAAGTTACTTGCTGTGTATTGGACAAACGTACATCTTCTCAAAGATGGACATCTATGTTAATCCAGCCACAAAACAATTGTTATCATGCTGGTAGTTTCTCTTATAGTTTATAGTCACTTGGTTAAGTGGGGATGGAATACATTAATAATTAGGTTGCCTTGCCGCTGTTTGATTCCGAATTGTGTAAACTGTTTGATTCAGTTTTGAAAGATGCAGCAAAGTTTTGGGGGTAATATAAGTTACATTGATGTTAAACAGTGGTAACAAATCATGTTGCAAAGCAACAAATGGTTCATTTTGCTTCTGAAGTTCTCGTTATCTGTTAATCATTTTTTTTTATTCAGCCATTTAAGTGAGCCAAACATCTTAAAGTTCTTTAAGAGTATACTTCAGCTAAAATAAATCCAGGAGCTACCAAAATAATGCTTATTTTATGCTTTCTAGTGGAGCCAAGAGAAGACAATGGGTTTTTATTACACTTTACGTGCTGCTATTGACTTCATTTAATTTCCAGAAGCCTCTAGCAAATATATTTCGTCAGGACAGTATGCGTTGTGGAATGAGTGCTTTCTGTTGTATTTCTTTGCAATAGGTAGGTAGGTAGGTGTTTTTCATCATCAGCTGGATTTCCTGAACATTTGCAGATATTGACCAGTTAAAAAGAATCATGGAAGTTGTGGGTACACCAAGTTCTGAGCTTCTGAAGAAAATCTCCTCTGAGCATGTGAGTTCCTAATTGTTTAAACATTAATTTGAATGAATATCATGCACATTTCTTCTAGTCACATCACTAGATATTAGGCTGTTGTGTGAATCATGGCACGCTTTAAAGTGTAAAAACAAACCTTAATGAGACGGTTGAAAGAGATGAAGCACATCACTGAAAGACCTTTGAACAGCAGCATCTCTTTGGAAATCCGCTTGAACACTTAGAAATCTAGTTACCTCCATTAACTGATAAGTGTATCCTCAAAGTCTGTTTTTTTGGGATGCTTAAGTGCTAAACTGAATGGATCCCAGACCTAGAAAAATGGTATAATCCATCCTTCGACAAAGGTCTTCTCCCCTCTTCTACCAGAGAAGAACTAGTGACAACCTTGCTGAAGCAGGGGAAGCCCCCGTGGGAGTTGTCCTCATATCGCCCACTCTCGATACTTAACACAGAGTATAAAATACTTAGCAAGATTCTGCCTCACAGGTTGCTTCGGTTGCTCCCTCAACTGATACATGTATACCGATGCGGGTTTGTGCAGTGTCGAAACACCTCACTGAATATCTGTTGGTTGTTCAAGATAATGGTATACTCCTATGCCTGTTGCCTTTCACTGGATGTTCAACAGGCTTTCGATTCCTTAAATTGGGTTTTCATGGCAGCAGCAGAATACCTCTGGCCTACATTAGGCGAGTCAGACTGCTCTATACTGCTCCCACTGCTTGGTCTCAAACAGGTCCACACATATCCGAAACCTACATTGGATGGCGAAGTACGAGGCAGGGTTGTCCCCTCTCCCCTCTTCTTTTCATATTAGTGGTCGAACCAATAGCAGAAAGAATTCGACAGGAGACTGGTCATAATTAACACCTCGCAAAATCAATCTGATGTCCCCCACTGCGCCTTCGATATGTCCCCGTTGTAGAGTGGAGGGGGCAGACTTGATTCACATGCTGTGAGCCTGTCCACAACTTTCAGACTACTGGGAGAGAATAGCGGAGCACTTGGTGAGGTAATGAGACAGGCACGGTGGGATAACATTGAACACTGTATACCAAGACTGCCCACGGACCTAGAGGATCCAAAATGGAAGTGTGAATCACAAAATGAGTTTCACTGCTGGTGAAACACCTGCTCACTAGATGCTGGACGTCCCCATTGGCTCCAAAACAAGAAGAATGGCAGGAGGAGGTTCATAGTTTTGGTTTTGCAGAGAAAATAGCCCACAGGCAGGAGGAGTATAGGGGGCTGCACAAATCGCCCATCTGCATGGAATGGGATGTGCGGTTTAAGGGCTTCAAGACACAAGATCCCGTTCCCTCAGGAGACACTAAATCACAACGGGATTGTCCATATGGGTCCAACACGACTACACCCCAGGGTTGCTGCGTTCTGCAGAGGCTCCCAATACCACACGTCCTACCAGGTCCATAACTAGGATGCATCACACTTGCATGTACATCTCTCACTTCCGGTTCTGAGCGGCAACTCTTAGGTGACACATTGAGGGTTTTTGTTTGGGTTCCGGGTGGGGGGTTGTTTATGTTGCTTATTCTTCGTTTTTCTCTCTGCATTGGCTTGACAAAGAATGGACTTGGATGCCATACTCATGGCACTTTATACATACTATTGACTCCTTTCGTCCTCATTCGCTACTTGGAAAGTCATTCTCTTGTAATAAGTACGATTGATAAAAATGTAATAAAGTTTGTATTTTTAAAAAAAAGTGTTAAGCTGAAATGGGTGCTTTTCACGTTATGTTATTGTCACTTGTGTGCTGTATCTCACACGGGCAAGGATGACTTGTGCAGCTCTCACTGTTTTGTGAGTGGGTATGTTCCTCATTTAGGTGAAAGTGTCAGCATCAATGAGCTTTGGGTGAAGTTCTTGTTTGGTGAGCACAAAAGCTGTACTAAATAGCTTATGTGCCTTGTAAGTTGATAGGTGAGTCCATTTGTCTGGTAGTCACTGTTCATGGCGATCTTTAAAATTGTTGTTTTGCTTCGTGAGATGCCTTAAGTTAAATGGGTATGCCCATTCGTAGTTCTCTTCTTGTTTTGTTGCAGGACTCAAGTTGCCCCTTAAAAATGAGAGCCAACAAGACACAACTGATATCAGGTTGCTTTTGTTCCCATTTAGAGGAGATGTGGCCTGATGGTGCGGGTGACATTGTCCCTGTTTGTGCAAAATCAAAGCGATTTGCATGTGATTGGTTCCAATCTATAGTGACACAGTAAACAAAAACATCTGCGCAGGTTTATTGCCAGTGACTGCGAAGTTCAACTATTCCACAAAGATAGCGAGAAAAAAAAATTGCAGAGCTTCTTGGATAGTCTTTTTTTTTTTTTTTAATGGAGGGCATTGTCTTTTGTGTAACCCTTTACCTTGCACCGTACACAATTCAGATAAACCTTTATCATTCTTTATAAAAGATTACTCTTACCAGTAGCTGTGTTGTCGCACTTTACAAAAAATAGTGGATGCCGAGCACAGCCTTCACAGTATAAATAAGGAAGAAATTAAAGGAAAAAAACGTTGATTTCTAGTCTGAGCCAAAACCTATTAACAGTGGTAAATGCTGTGTCATTCCCCGAAACACTGATGTAGTGCTGGAGTTTTCATTTAAAGCTGAACCATGGAAGAAAACTCCATCCAGCCCTAGATTGCCTGGCATAATCTCAATCTACATGGAACATGTCCAGCTGCAAAGATCAACAGCTCAGCAGTTGATTGGATAGAAAGGCTCCTCTAGAGACACATTCCTAAGCTACTGTGGATAAATAGACCCCGGCTAATGTGCAAGATCTTTTGAAGCATCAGAATATTTCATGAGCTTTTCTTCAGAACTGCAATAAAAGCCTGTGCTCTTTAGCCCATTATATTCAGAAACAGCTGTAGGATGTTTTTTTGTCTCTATATTGAAGATTTCTTTAGGAAGAGGGCAGGTGAGAGAGGCAGCAGCACTTAGAGGGCTTACTTATTTTAATATGGGTATTGAATTAAATTGTTTTAGGCCTGGTTTTAGCTCCTGCTCAAGGATTATAGATAAACTGTAAAGGTCAGAGCCATTGGTAAACTGAGGATGTGTACGAACACACTTTTTTGGTACTCTTACTGTGGCTGATATCAGACTATACAACACAAGGAAAACCCTTTTGTCCTCACTGGAATTCTGCACGTTGGTCAGAGGTAAGCCTGTTAGGTCAGACAAAACTTCAAACACCAATGAGAAAAAAAACTATGGCTAGCGAGAGTTTTCTGAGGAAGTGAATGTTACAGCATAATATAAGACTCCGGGAGAACATCTTGAATCAACCTTGAGGAGACACCCGCTTAGAACATTGAGGTCTGGTAGGACAAGGGGCCTTAGACCTATTATACCTTACATAAAGGCATACCAAGCTCAAAGTTGAAAAGGAATTAAAGTCTCCACATCCACATTAGCTGTTGGTGGCAGCTGTCGGTAAAAGAAGGGGACACCAAATTCTGTCTCGTACGGTCCAAAGAAAGACTACCAGGAAGGAGTTGCAGAAAGGCATTGATTCAATTTCTGAAGACACTGGAGGTTGAGAGATGGATGCCCTCTATTGTGAAAGATAAATCAAGCAAGATACCTCAAAAACCACGGCTTCAGGGCTCCTCCAGTCTAAAAAGGGAGAGTGGGCTCTCAACACTGAGATTACTAATCTTATGAAAAAGAGGCAGTCATTTGAAGATGCCTTCGCAAGCATGTAAGTTGCCTAAGCCTTTAGGAATGAAAAGGTTCAAAGAACACAGAGTAAATTAAACAAAAGTGTCAGTTTAGAATCCCAGTCACATAGGAGGAAGTAGAGGATCAAACACCACAGTTTCAGGTCAGATATTGTAGAGTATGACACCTGCAATGACATCTAGGATAAGGAAGCATGTCAGAATATAGATGCTAAATCTACACTCGAGGAAGTCCCACCAGACCATCCACACCATATGAGATTTTTAAATATTATGAGGTGATAAAAAGGGAAGCAGACACTTGAAGAGTCCAAGTCCATCTAGAGGTGAAACAAGAAGTATCTACTTGAGGCCTACCTGCCATACTCCAACAAAGTAGAGCGGTCTTCTTCAAACCAGCTACATCTTGTGTAGTTTGACCACATATAGTGTCTTATAAATACTCTCTACAGGGTCTATAATTATAATAGGGGCATAACAGGCAAGAGAACACTATAAAGGAGGTGTTACAGCTGACCGAAATTTGATCACATTAGAAAACTCGGTTTCAGTGTCGAACTCCAGAAAACACTTTTCAAATACTAGGCTGGTGGCAGCTAAGGGAAAACTAGAGCTCAATCTCGAGGTGTTACCTCAAACACTAAACTACTCACTCAGCTCAGCCTGCTCACCCTAACATCCCTCACCAGTAGATGGACATAATTATTGACTACACAAGAATGTGGTAGTCCATAACTTTACCTACACTAAAATTGAAGGAAAGATTCACAATAGATCACATACAAGTTCTACAACAATAAATACAGGAATTATCATTAAAGAATGCGGTAGAAGGTATTCCAATCCAGTAAAGAGACACCAAAGATCACTTGGTCTACCGCTGAATTTTGAATCTGGATCGAATATTGTGCCCCATCCGGGACATGCACTTTGTAAACAACTTGATCAAGACACAAAGATTCCAAATACCCCTTCAAGAGTTGCCCCCCTCCCCCCCGCCCCCTTATTGGAGAACAATTTGACTGCCTTAGAAGAGATTTGATGCAAAAAGAACAATTGACCCAGTACAGAGATCTGGGCCTAAATCCATCTTTTTTTGTGCTCGCCATTGCAGTTTGGAACTGGCCATATGCTAATCAGTCTTGACCCTGCGCCCAATGGGAACAGTCCAGCCCGAACTGCCAGGCCAAGCCCTCCCTGGACTGGAAACAAGCATCCTAGAACTGGGTTCAGGGTTTCACTCCTCAGCCAGGACCGCCAGACTCCAGTGGCACTAGCTTGGCTGATAAACAGTGTTCTCCAGAACTCAGTCCCAGGATGCTTGTTTCCGGTTCAGGGAAGACCTGGCTCGGCAGTTCGGGCTGGACTGTTCCCATGGGGCACAGGGTCAAGACTGATTTGCATATAGCTGGGTCTGAACTGAGGTGGCGAAGAGAGCTAAAGAATGATGATGGATTCAACCCAGATCTGTGACTGCGGGTGAGTGTCTGAAAAGTTTCAGCACCCAGTCCACCATCTCCTTGTGTTTGCTTAGATGAGATGGAGGCGTATTTTCATATCCACATCTGGCACACCAAAGATACCTCATGCTTGTGATGAACATGATACATTACCAGCTCAAAGAATATCTTTTGTCAAAAGACCTGGCTTATGAGTATCTATGAAGATGATGGCAGTGGGAGCAACTCATTTGAGATACCAAGCTACTCCCGTGCTTAGACAACTGCCTCGTGAAGTTGGATTTATTGCAACAATGCCAAGGAGTAGCCTAAGAATTGTGACTCTGCTGTTGAATATGAAACCCATTTTCAATATAAAGTCTCACTAATACCAGCAAAGATGAAGGCTTTCATAGGGGCAGAACTCATCACAGAGATCATTAAGCCAGCTCTTCCTAAGGAGAGTGGAGGCTCTGCAAGGCTAGATCTGCCTTTACTACATTTCTCAATCTCTAATAGTAAAGACCATATTGAAGATGTCATTTACAAATGCAAGCATACACATGAGATCAATTCACCAGTGGTTTTAGAACCATGGGGACCCAGAGAATCTTGTAGTTATAAGCCCTCTGCAATCCGAGCTGAACAGCCCTATAAAGGACATCTCAAAACACCAATCCTGCAGGCCATTATAACGGACGCAGCACACTTTTTTTTGGTGGGGTTTACATATGGGCAATCTGAAGATGAGGGAAAAATGGGCCTTGCAGGAAGCACTGAAACACATAAACTACCTAGAGCTGAAGACAATATTTTGAGCTTTGACCACTTTCCAAGATCGTGCTAATATTCATACACAATACAACAGCAATATTCTCCCTCAAGAAGACGGGGCACAATATTATAACCCCGTTGAATGTAGAACAATACATTTTGAGGTGGGCCATTTCCACAAACATGTTAGTTGTGGCAAACCACATAGTAGGGCTAGCCAAAATTCACACATGCTATGGACAACTCCCAAGAATGGAAGTTGAAACAGTCAGTAGTAGACAGCAAATTCAAGACTTGGAGAGCCCCAAACAAAGATCTGTTTGCCATAAGAGAATTTAAAATGCCGAAACTTCACATACAAGCACTACTTTCCCCAGTCTGTGGGGAATGCACGGTTGATAATCTGGTACAACATATTACCATCAAATACCACTCATCCCTCCTGTAATAAGTTGAGAGTATCCAAAATGGTTCTCATATTTGTGGCACTAGGATAGCAAAGCCAGATATTATTTTCCCATCTTAAGCAAATGGTGCAATGTAATCAAAATACCAAAGCAAAAGGATGTACTGACATTGCAGGAAGGAAAGATTTTCATCCACATCACCTGTAGCTAGCAATGTGGCCCCTTCTTGAAGTAATGTATTTCAGTCACCTTACTTTCCCAGAAAAGTGCGTTAGTAGTACGGCGATTAGAAGACCCACAATAAAACAATGTTATGCAGAAAACAGACACCATAATTTAAATACTTTTTCCCAAAACAATTTCAAGAATTAGTTAACTTGTTAAGGGTGTAAATCCGATACTTGGCACATTTGGTAGATTGCATACACAGTAAGGCTTCACGAAGAGTAAATATGGTTGTTATTACAGCATACGTCAATGAAAGACACTAATTAGATTTTCTGAACACCTGTCATCAAACAATTTTGATGGTGTCAAAAATACTATTCTTTACATGTGGTTCCACCACCTCAAAGTACTTTAATTCTGGTACTAGCAGGGCTAATGAAGGAACCTTTTGAAGCAATGCACAAATCTATCCCAAATGTGACCTTAAAACCGCTTTTATCGTGAATATTACATCACGATGTACACTTAGAGATTTAAAGGCATTGTCAGTGAAAATCCATGTAGTCAAGGTAGTTGTGAGGATTTAATCTGCTATTTGTGGTAATTGTATATTCAAGCAAACTTGCATACTGCATGCACTGCACACCACACTTTATGCACTAGACAAAAAACTGAAACAATTAGAAGATTGTTATTCCTAATCTCAAGACCCTTTGATACCCCCCAAATCCAAGCAACATTATTCCAATTTCAGGAGGAGGCAGATAGGGAGGTGAATTACATGGGTAAAAATGCAGTGGCAAGGTGGTATAGGAATGGGGGGGACCAGCCTGGTCAAACCCTTGCTAGGCCTTTAAATCCTTATACTAGAGACATATATGTTCGGATCAGAGATGGTACCAGACATGAGCCATCAGAAGGATCTTGCATTTATTTTTGCTTAATATTATACTGCCTTACACAACGCAGAGAACCCCACCACGTCTTTCCCTGATGATTGCTTAGCAGGCGCAGTCCTTGTCTGGCTGCAGGCTCAGGATTGCAAGGTCCTTAATGGCCCCTTACAGCTGAAGAAATTAAAGAAGCCTTTAAGTCTCTAGCGTGAAGGGAAAGCTCCTGGCCTGGATTGCCTAACTGTGGAATTTTAGAAATCATATGCCTAAATGCTGGCCCCCAGATTTCTGGAGATGTACAATGAGGCCCGTTTATCAGGCATTCTTCCCCTATACCTTCCTTGAGATGATGATTACTGTACTGCTCAAACTTAGTAAATCACCTGAGGACATCTCCTTCTACCGCCCTTCATCATTGCTTAATCTTCACAAACAAAATTCTTGACAAAATCACTCTATAGTAAGGGGCATAGTCATATTGGAATGGTCAGTATGTATTCCTGGGCGATCTACTTCTGACAACGTGCACAATTTCTTTGCTCTTACACAATACGTAGATCCTCACTTCCCTGCAATTGCTCTGTTGCTGGATGCTCAAAAAACATTTGACACCTTGTCATGTGATTTTATGTTTGGCACGTTGTCGAGGGTGAGGGTTGGACCTGGGTTCTGGGGTGAATTTAATTGCTCTACAACCAACAGCAAGAGTGATGATAAATGGGTTTCTATGCTTTCCAGATAGTATAGCCAGATGCACCTATCAAAGATGCAGGTTATCCCAGCTCATATTAGCCATTGCTACAGACCTACTGATAAGTATGCCGAAGGAGCATCATCTTCAGTTGGGCCCATGTATTGCTGGCATCACTGTATGCTGAGGACATTATCCTTTATATCAAACACTCAAATGATAACCTTGTCCTAATATTAAGAGACATAACTAAATTTGGTCAATTCTCAGGTTTCAGATAAACTGGGATAAATCCATTACGATTCCCTGGTCGAATGCTACCACTAAATCTGCATCAGAATATCCCCTATGCGGTGATACCCCGACATGTTACCTGGGTATTCAGATACACCAGGGCCCTGCTATGGTCATTCAGGCAAATTACGACCCGGTACTGCAGCGCATTAAACCGCAAGCACAATACTGTACGCATCTTCGTCTTTCGCTTGCAGGTAGGATAACTGTATTGAAAATGTATTTGCTTCCTCACTTGCTTTACTTGTTCATTAACATTCCACTCCCACTCAAGACATTGTTCTTCAAAACGATGCACAGCATCTTCGTTAGTTGTGTGAGGGTCAATAAACAACCAAAGATCACATGAACTATGTTAACTCTAACCTACTCCAAAGGCGGATTATCTACTCCAGCCGTAGAATATTAATATCTGGTGGCTCTAGCCAAATATCTCTTCTTCTAGGTACATCCCAATTTCTGCCAGCTGTCTTAAACTATCAAAAGAAACATGGCTGACACCACTTCATTGAGTACTGTTATCAGTCGGAGGCCCCCCTGTCTGCGGATCCATGCAGATACAGTGACCTGCACTGTGTATGCTTGACACTCTTTCGCGCAACATGCAGGTATCAGGGAGGTATATTCCCCGCAGCTTTCAATTTGTAATAACCCACTGTTGCCGCTCACCTATGAGCAGAAAGCACAGATGCAACTGACCTCTTTGGGTCTACGCACAATGCAATGAGAGACTTTTTCCCTGACTGAATGTTTAACTCAATTGAAGCATCCAAGTAGTTTCTCAGTTGAGGTATTTAAGCAGTTGGAGCTTTGTTTTCTTATATTGGTGTGTAAGGAAAACACTACAAGCGTGCTTTCCTCAATTCCCAGCTGCTCTCGTGGCACGGACTGTACCATTCGCCACCCTCTCTCTGCATGGTCTTATTTACAAGACTGTGTTCACACTATGTGTAACCCACAGGCCTCAATTTCCCCGGCTTGCGAACATTTGATTCAGGTCTTGCCAGGAAATGAAGATCTTGGAGTTTGACTCAGTTGAACTAGACCATTTTAGGTTCCCTCAGATATCTTCTTGCGAGATCAACCTATTTCGTCTAGCTATATTGGCCATGCGAAACTCTTCTCTTACTGCACAAAAAATATTCAGCTACTTTTTCAGAGTTTTCTTCTCAGCACCACTTTTCCTTACTAGCTCACAAACCTTTAGTAGAACAAAACCCATAGTCCTCCTAGATTATAATGCACACAATCATCATTTCCTGTTCACCTTCATCCATTTCCTTTTTTCCTTTCCCCTCCACACTGCATGGCACTTTGAAAGCTAGTGGCAGCATTCTTGTGTAGGGCAAAGCCTGACAGCATAAAAACAAACTAGAAGGGATACAAATCATTCACATATAAGCAGTTAAAATGTTAATATCCTCTAAAACAGGAGAAAAAACAGTAAAGCTGTCCTTTAGGGCAAGATAAACCAATTATACAAACCATCATACAGAGCATCTGAAAAGTGTATTGTATACTCCTAGTAACTAGACCTACTAAACAATGTACAATTCATTTTAAAGGACCATTTTCAAATATTTATGGCAGAACTGTTTCCTAAGAGGGCGTTATTCTAAAACTACTGCACAGGCAATTATTTAAAAGACGCTTAAACTGTGACTACTTGTTTACCTATACATTTTACGTTGACATTTGGTCTCCTATCATAACAAGTGATGTGATTCATTTGTAATTTTTATTTGGATGCTTCCAGCACTTGTACTTAGTGGTGTTGTGCTGCTCGTTATGCTGCCCATAGTAGTTAATGCAGTGCATGTGACACATTAAAATTAAAAAGTGCATAACATGGACATAACAGTAACCATTCTGTAAAGGTGTAGAAGGGATCTTGGCTTAGAGCTGTTCAAAGGCTAAACCACTTTGAAAACCTAGAATGTTCTGCTCTAACTAGCTACATAAATGACTGCTATAAATAGTCCCAAAGTTGCTGAAGAAATGATTGAATTTAACTGACATTTTTGTATCCCTTTATCAGGCTAGAAAGTATATTGAATCCTTGCCACATTTGCCTCATCAAGATTTGAAAGAAGTATTCCGTGGTGCCAATCCACTAGGTAAGAATTACACAAATGAGATGCCTCATATACATTTGACATCAAACAAATAAGGTCAGTAATTGCATACCAAACCGTGTTTAGGACATGGTGAATGCCGATTGAAACTGTATGCACCAGCGTACAATTTAATAAGCCACCATAATGTATTTGTTCAATACAAACCACTCTAAACCGGGATTGGTAAGTATTCATAACGTGACCACACATACCTTTCGTGGTATTTTGATGCATAAAAGTTTCTGTAGTTACCTCCTCTGAAATAGAAGAAATGCTGAGATAGTTTGTAGCTTACCTTTATACTTTCTAAGAAGCCTTTTGATGTGGACCTATCTCCCTGTATTTTCATACATCTGTTTTTAGATATCTCTGGACACCTTTATCAATACATTCCTTATAATCCTTATCTACGTAGTGGTGAGAACATTGATTGACTGCTAATTTGGCATAACATGTCTTTCCTTCTCCCTGAACACATTCTATACCCTCCTACCTCAACCTTCCCTGTTTACTTTCATAAAGGTTTTTCTGAATGGGTATACTTTGCAGTCTCCAGTTTGTGGCCACTATGACTTTGCTCAGCGTTTGGTTTCAGCAGGATATGCTACCCTGAGGTCCAGGTTTTACCTGTTGCACTTTAGAATTAATCCTGACCAAAGCTGCTGTGACATGTTTTTCACATTTTACCCCAGATTCTTTCATATTTGGCCAATACTCTTATGCGTTTGGCATAGTTTTGTTCTAGTCTCCCTGTTTTAGCACTTTTCAAAAAACGAGTGAAGATTGATTGGGGCCTTCTCTTTCCACTTTTGAGCTATAAAGAGCATGCTAGAAACATCCCTGTGAATATTATTTTTCAATCTTGTTTACTCAGATTAGCTTCTTGGGGCAAATATGCCTGAATGGATTTTACCAAATTGTGTTAAATTTGAAGTCTAACTGCTTTTGAGATATAATCATAAAGTGAAATCTGAAGATGCTCCAAATGTGAGCAGGACCAGATCATATGAGCCCAGCTACCAAATCTATTTTTGCACCAGAAAAAGTACTACTCCTGGTTCGTGTCTGAAGGCATAAAAAGAAAGGAACTGACATCAGCGCTGCTGTGTGCCACTTTTATGTGGCCCGCTTTTCCTTGTAGATTGGAACCATGTCCTGCCCTGGAACCCGGAAATTGGATCGTGGCGTTAGATCTGCGGGACGAGTATTTCCATATTCCAGTCTAGTGAACCATAGGCATTCTCTGCGGGTCACAGTGGGCCAGGAGCCTTTTCAGTTTGCGGTCCTCCCCTTTTGCCTTACTAGTGCACCTCATGTGCTCATGAAAGTGATGGCATTGGCCACAGGCCACCTTCGGAGGTTACTTATATCCGTGTTCCCATATCGCGACCCATTGATGAAGTAAGCTTTTCCCAGGCAGTCGTAGATCACCTCCAGATAATGGTAAACCTAACATAGTTGGGGTTAACTATCAACTTGCTGAAGTTGGACCTGAATCCTGAGCCAACTTTCCCATTCATCAGAGCCATCCCGAAAACAGTGCAGCTTTGTGTCTTCTGCCCAGAGTCCACAACATTCGGTCTATGATTCCAACTTTTTTCATAGCTTTCATCTTGGATCTCAGTGAGGGTGGCATTAAGGCAGACTGATGGCATCTTGCTAGTCAACAACTCCAGATGGCACATGCAGGCACACAATGGGACCGGTGGGCACTGCGCAAGGAGAACCAATTTGATTCCATTCAGGTTTCAGAGCAGACTGCAAATCAGCTGCAGTGGTGGCTGCTGTACCTGGATTGGGTCAGTGGCGGCCCCCCTCTTTACATCATCTAGAACTGAGAGGGATGACGGACGCACCACTACCATGTTGGGAATGCCATCTGTAAAGGGTGGAGATCAGAGGAATCTGGTCTGTGATAGAAATCCACTTCCACAACAACATGTTAAGAGTTGCAGACAATCGGTTTGGCATTAAAAACCTTCCTACCTTCCAAGGGGAGGTTAGTACAGGTTTCCACAGATCACGCTACCATCATGTTGTACTGCAATAAGCTGGGCAGAGTAGGGTTTTGGGTCTGTGCCAAAATGCTCAGCGCTGCTGGAAGTGGTTGACTCGCCAGGATATTTCTGCCGTTGTGACTCACCTAGCAGGTTCTCTAAACACCATGACGAACAAACTCATTTGTTTAGGCCTCACGTTTGACACTACACAAAGGTCCACTGCCATTTTGCCAATGCTTAAAGGGGTCATTAAGCATGTAACAGAGGTATTTAACCACATCAATGCTACAGCAATTCTCCCTCTGTGCTGAGAGACTATGATTCCCATGGTTCATGACGAGCTCAGCTGGTCATGAGCACACAAGCAGTGTACTGCATGACGAGCTGAGCTCGTCATGAGCATGGAAGGGGTTAAAGTTCTGTAGTAGGGGATCTCTGTGTATAGTCATAATCTAGTGAATAGTCCCGCCCATGTGCGTGGACCCCGGAGCAATCAAAAATAATCTCTAAAGTGTCGAAAAAATGCAGAACTGCACAGACACTTAAGAGAGAATTTAAAGACATATAATGCAGCCTATAAAAGGCTACTCTGTCCAGTACTTCAGCTAGAAATTCCACCAAAAATCCACAAAAACATCAAAGCCTGTCCAGATTTTCTTTGTCTTCAGTACAAAACCCCTCTGGAAGATAGAGAGGAAGGCATGGACAGACAAGCCCCATAGGCTGCCATTATGTGGCTCAGAATAGGATACTGTGCCTTTAAGAGAACTTTCCAGAACTTCACAGTATCCCAGAATGCCTTGCAGGTCTCTCTTACTTTCAGTTCTTTTTTCCGGCTCCTGCAAGCAGGACCCTGGAGCATTGAGCTCTCCCTTTTCAAGGGTTTTGTTGGTGTTTTTTCACTAAATTCGAATTTGTGTACTTTTAAAGTACTTTGGTGACTTTCTTCTTGGTTATTTGCACCCTTTTGTTGTCCATAATGCCTGCATTATTTGACAAATGCCCGGAGTGCTCCAGGAAGAAGGCCAAGACAGACCCCCATGAGGTCTGTATCCTCTGCCTTCCCTCTTCCCACATCCCTGAGGAGTGTGAGATCTGCCAAGGCTTCTCTGGCAGGACCCTGAAGGACAGACTGAAGATCAGGCTTCAGGGACTAGAAGAAAGAAGACAGAAGACGCAAGGTGGGTCTGGAGGGGCTTCGTCTGCCCATGCTGAGGCCCCTGGGGGGCTCCCCGGGGGCAGGAAGCCCAGCACACGTCCCCATTCTCCGTCTGGGTCGGTGGCACCCCCCAAGACGTCGAGGGGGAAGTCCAAGGCCGGCTCCCCATCTCCCCAGGGCTCTGGGTCGAGAAAACGTCGCCCGTCGACGTCGAGGGACCTGCATAGGCCGCCGTCGAACACAGAGACTTTATCATCGTCGCTGTCTTCGTCGTCGAGGTCTCGGCGTCGACAGGATCGGCGTCGACGCTCGCCGCCGAGGCGATACCGTCGATCGCCGTCAAGACACAAGGCGTCATCGTCGTCGAGGGGATCCTCGTCGTCGAGCCCGCCGTCGACGCAGAAGCACTCGCCGGCGAGACGGAGGCATTCGCCGTCGAGGCGTAGGAGGTCGAGGTCGACGTCGAGACGCTCCAAGGCGACGTCGAGGCGATCGCCGCCGAGGCGCAAGAGATCGCCGTCAAGACGCAGAGGGTCGTCTTCGAGGTGGTCCGGGTCGACATCGAGACACGGCAGCCGTTCGACGCCGAAGAGGAGGAAACGGTTGACGCCGAAGGTTCGCTCGACGTCGAGGAGTCGACGGTCGACGCCTGAACACCGGTCGGTGGCACCGAAGGATCGTACTGCGCGGCCTAGGGCTGAGGGGGGCTCCCCTCAACCCAGGAAGGATGGTGGGTCACCGGGATCGGTGTACTCGGAGGTGTATACTCCGAAGAAGTCTACTCCACCTCCTCCTCCTCCGCTACCTAGAGGCCCGCGTCCGAGGACTCCTTTGCCTCCTCTGCCTGAAAAGCCGCCACCGGTGCCGCCAAGGTCGGTCTCGTTGCCGGATCTCCTGACCCCTCCTAAGAAGACTCCGAAGTCCAAGGAGCCACGTAAGCCCAAGTCGGCCACCCCGGAGAAGCCGGTGGACCGGCCGAGGCCCAGGAGATCGAAGTCACGCTCCAGACGGAGGGAACAATCGAGGAGTAGGCACAGGTCCTCCACCCGTTCCAGGAGGCACCGTAGGAGACACAGATCCAGGACCGATACGTCCTCTAGGACCCGCTCCTATTCCCCTACTTTGTCCGACTCACCGGAGACTAGGGTGTCTCCTATTGATGACATCGGTACATTCCAGGAGGTTCTCCTGAGGGGTGCCGCGAAGTTGGGTATCACGGTGACGGCTCCTACACCTACGACGTCCGTGATATTCGAGACTTTGCACAAGAAGCACCTGTCTCGCCCTCTGTTGCCCTTGGTTCCGGGACTGGTTGAACCGGCACAAGAACTTTTTCTTACGCCGGCGGTGGTGAAGGCCGCCCCGTCTAGACTTTTGAAGAAGTACAGGGCGAAGGACTCAGACCCTGCCTTCCTGAGGATGGACCCGGTCCCCGACTCAGTAATAGTTGCGGCGGCCAGGAAACAACACTCTACCTCTCCGTCCTCCACCGTGCCTCCAGACAAGGAGAGCCGCTGGATGGATTCGGCGGGTAGAAAGGCATGCGGGACTTCTTCCACCACGATGAAGGCTTCCAGCGACTCTGCATTACTGGGACGATATGACCGTGCGCTTTGGGATTCCATGGAGCAGTTCGCGGACCTTGTGCCGCGTGACTGGAGGGAGGACTTCATGGAAATTGTCAAGGAGGGGATGCTGGTCTCGAACCAGGCCATCAGTGCCGCGGCGGATATCTCCCTGTTAGCCACGCACGGCTACTGCCACGGTATCAACCAGCGCCGCCATGCATGGCTCAGGCTTACGTCTCTCAAGCCTGAAGCGCAACAGCGAGTGGCCAACCTGCCGTTCTCCGGGGACACGCTCTTCGGTAAACACGCAGATGACGAGATGGCCCGGATGAAGGCCGAGGCAGAGACCCTGACAGCGGTGGGCTTGGAGAAGCCCAAGGACAAGAAACCTTACCGCCAGTTCCAGCGGCGGTTCGGCTCGCAAGGGAAAGGTAGAGGACAGTCTTCGGGACAACAGCAGCAGCAACAACAGCAGCAGTTCCGAAGGCCTTTCCAAAAACGTCCAAGGGGTAGAGGTGGACAGCAGCCCTCTACCGCGAACAAGGGCCCGGCCGGGTCTCGACCCTGAGCGGTTACTTCCCCGTTGTCCGTTACCCACTCCGGTGGGGGGAAGCGTTCAATTTTGTCTGGCAGAGTGGAGAAAAATTACTCAGGACAAGTGGGTGCTGAATATTGTTTGCAATGGATACAGTCTTCGGTTCATCAGCCCTCCTCCAGCGATCCCTCCGGTCAGCTCGCAGTATCAACTACGAGAGCTCCAGGCGGAGGCCGATATTCTGTTAAGGAAAAGGGCGATAGAAGACGTACCTCTGTCTCAAAGAGGAAGAGGTCTGTACTCCCGGTTCTTTCTGGTTCGCAAAAAGGACAAGAACGAGTTCAGGCCCATTCTGGATTTGCGGCAAGCAAACAAGTGGATCCGCAGAGAAAAGTTTCGCATGCTGTCGTTGCATCAGATCTATCCTCAGTTGCAACAGGGGGACTGGCTTTGTGCCATAGACCTTCAAGATGTGTACTTCCACGTGCCCATCGCGCACAAGCACAGGAAGTTTCTGCGGTTCCAAGTCGGCACCAATCATTACCAATACACGGTGCTGCCTTTCGGACTGAAATCTGCACCCAGGACATTCTCGAAGTGCATGGCAGTGGTAGCGGCACACCTAAGGAAAGGCAAGGTGTTTGTCTACCTGTACCTGGACGATTGGTTGATCAAGGCCTCCTCCTTCTCAGAAGCCCAAGCGGACTTTCGGAAGACGTGCGTTCTCTTGAACAAGTTGGGGTTGCACATCAACATGTCCAAGTCTGTCCCGATCCCGGTCCAGTGTATTCAATACTTGGGGGCCACCATCAATACGCTGTCAGCAAGTGTGTCTCCTTCGGAGGAGCGACGGAGATCGATCCTTCGGAAGGCTCAGGCTCTTATGACCGCTCCATCTACAACAGTGAGGACGGTGTCTTCTCTACTGGGGTCGATGGCCTCTTGTATCTTCCTCACTCCTCATGCACGACTACACATGAGACCTCTGCAGGAGTGCCTGGAGGATCAGTTGGACCAGAGGAGAGGATCTTGGGACGACAAGATACGACTGTCTCTGCATGCTCTTCAGTCTCTGAAGTGGTGGTGTTCAGCGGAGAATCTCCTCAGAGGAGTTCCCTTCCACAAGGACATTCCTACTCAGACGATTGTGACGGATGCTTCTCTCCAGGGCTGGGGAGCGCATTCGGGGGACTTACAGATCCAAGGCACGTGGTCTCAGATGGAGTCCACGTATCACATCAATTTCCTGGAACTCAGGGCTGTTCACTTGGCGCTGAAGGCCTTTCATCCGTCCTTCCGGACCAACTCTCTGCTTGTACAGACGGACAATACGACCACGATGTATTACCTCAACAAGCAGGGGGGGTCGAGATCGCGCACCCTGTCTCGGGAGGCGCAGACGATCTGGCACTGGCTTCTGGCAAGAGGATTGACCATAACGGCTACCCATCTGCCAGGTGTGCAGAATGTTCAGGCGGACGCACTGAGCAGGCTGATCAAGGAAAACCACGAATGGGTCATAAACGACGACGTGCTAGGAGAAGTCTTCGCAAGGTGGGGGACTCCAGACGTAGATCTGTTCGCCACCGCCGAAAACAGCAAATGCTGAGACTTCGCCTCCAGGTACTACCAGCAAGGGACGCTGGGGAATGCACTCTGGTTCAACTGGTCGAACAGCTTTGTTTACGCTTTTCCGCCCATCCCTCTGATTCCGGCGGTGCTCATCAAGCTGTCCCGGTCCAGGGCACGGATGATCCCGATTGCCCCGGAATGGCCCAGACAGTGGTGGTTCACGGACCTTCTACACCGGTCCCTCCTTCCACACATTCGGTTGCCGTGCAGGCCGGACCTTCTCACGAAGTTCGGGGGGCAGATGGTGCACCCCAACCTCTCATCCTTGAGTTTGGCGGCATGGCTCCTGAAGTAGTGCAATATGGCCATTTGAATCTACCAGACGATTGCATGAACATATTGAAGGAGTCTAAGAGGCCTTCCACTCGGACGTCATACGCTTACAAGTGGAAGAGATTTTGTATCTGGTGTGTGTCCAGGAACTTCGATCCTACGACGTGCAAGGAAGATGTCATCCTTCCTTACCTTCTACATTTGGCGCGATCTGGCCTTAATGTTCACTCTATTAGGGTTCATCTCGCTGCATTGACTGCCTACAGGAAAAGCCCTTCACAGACTTCCTTCTTTCAGATCCCTGTGATCAAAGACTTCTTGGAAGGCTTGAAGAAAGTGTTTCCTCCTGTCAGGCTTCCTTCGCCTTCATGGGAATTGAATGTGGTGCTGTCCAGTTTGATGAAGGAGCCTTTTGAACCCATTCATAAGGCTTCGTTGCAGCACCTGTCCTGGAAGGCGGCGTTCCTCGTGGCCATTACATCGGCCCGCAGGGTGAGTGAAATTCAGGCGTTGTGTTGTAATGAACCTTATAATGTATTTCATGCTGCTAAGGTTGTTATGCGTACTCACCCTAAATTTCTTCCCAAGGTTATTTCTGACTTTCATGTCAACCAAACTATAACTTTGCCTACGTTTTTTCAGAATCCTTCATCTCCAGCGGAAAGGTCCTTACATTCCCTGGATGTTCGGAGGGTGTTGAAATTTTATCTGGATAAGACTAAAGATATTCGTAGGTCTGACCAATTGTTTATCAATTACGGATCAGTCAGGACGGGTCTCGCGACCTCTAAGCAGTCCATTTCTAGGTGGATTGTGTCCTGCATACAACTATGTTACCAGAAAGCTAATAAGACCTTAGGGGGTAAGCCTAAGGCTCATTCCACCAGGGGCAAAGCTGCCACGACAGCCTTGCTCCGTAATGTGCCGATTGCAGAAATTTGCAAGGCCGCCACTTGGAAGTCGGTTCATACCTTTGCTAAGCATTACTGTCTGGACGCTGATGCCAGAGCAGATGCTCAGGTTGGACAGGCTTCGCTGCGGAATTTGTTCGCACAATAGTGGTGTTGGTTTCTTTTCTCCACCGCCGCTTTGGTGTGGGGATGGGCTTGCCATTCTATTCACTAGATTATGACTATACACAGAGATCCCCTACTACAGAAGGAGTAGTTTCTTTTCTGTAACTCCAGTTCTGTAGTAGGGGTATCTCTGTTATAGTCATAAGCGCCCGCCCTCCTCCCCGGTGGAGAGATGTTCATGTAAAGAATGCTACAGGTCGGGCGTGTTACGCCTTCAAAAAGAACTGAAAGTAAGAGAGACCTGCAAGGCATTCTGGGATACTGTGAAGTTCTGGAAAGTTCTCTTAAAGGCACAGTATCCTATTCTGAGCCACATAATGGCAGCCTATGGGGCTTGTCTGTCCATGCCTTCCTCTCTATCTTCCAGAGGGGTTTTGTACTGAAGACAAAGGAAATCTGGACAGGCTTTGCTGTTTTTGTGGATTTTTGGTGGAATTTCTAGCTGAAGTACTGGACAGTGTAGCCTTTTATAGGCTGCATTATATGTCTTTAAATTCTCTCTTAGGTGTCTGTGCAGTTCTGCATTTTTTCGACACTTTAGAGATTATTTTTGATTGCTCCGGGGTCCATGCACATGGGCGGGACTATTCACTAGATTATGACTATAACAGAGATACCCCTACTACAGAACTGGAGTTACAGAAAAGAAACTACTCCATCCTGTCCGGGCTGGTGTCCTCAATCCTCGCATTGAGAAGAAATGCAAAGCTGCCCCTATAGATCCAGTTTACATTAGAGGTCCAGCACCACTAGATTCCTTAGTAGTATCTAATGCATGTAAGCGTGCTATTTCACAAATATCAGGTGAGGCCTCACCACCATATAAGGAATCTAAACTCCTTGACGCCTCCGGTAAGACCACAGCGTCGCAGGCAGCTAACCTATGCAGGGGCGTGTAACAGGCCCACTTTTCGTTACCCCAGTGAACATATGGCGCATTGCCAATACTCAAGCGCTGTTGGCAAGATATGACGGGGCACATTATGACAAATTAGAATTCATAATGCAGCATCTACCAGATAAATATAAAAACAGGGCCAATGAACTCCTACAGGAAGGTAAAAATATCAATACTTCCATTTGTTGCGCCCTAGATACTGCCTCAAAGGCCATTAATACTAGTGTCCTTCTGCGTAGGCATACCTGGCTATGTATTTCAGGTTTCAAACCGGAAGTGCAAAATTCCATCCTCAATCAGCCATTTGATGAGAAACACCTATTTGGCCCTAATGTTGTCGATGTATCTTTAGAGAAGATGAAAAAAGACACGACACAGCTAAATCTATGGGAGCCTTGCAATTGCAAGCTCCCAGACGTTCTTTTTGTCACTCATCATATAGAGGCAATACAAGAGGCTACGCCTCGATAGCCCCTCCACTTCCTATAAGACCCCTAGCCAATCCACATTCACTACGGGCTACCAAAGAGGGGGTTATAGGGGGTAACAACAACAAGGGCAGAGGCAAAACCAACAACTCCCTCTCTGCCTCCACCCCTACCCAATGACTTTCCTCCACTCCCCCTCCCCCCCCCCCCCCCCTCCCCATTCCACTCCTGTGGGGGTGTCGCAGGGATTCCGTGCTCAGACAGAACTGTGCATAGAGGCTTGGAACCTCAGTGAATTAGGGTGTGCCAAAACTCACCTTAGTACCCAAAAATCCCCTACCAGACTAGCAATCAGTGTCTCATTGGTCATCATAAACTCCCAATGCTTAGACAAACCAGAACATGAACTTAGTACACCTCAGGTAACGTGGAACACATGAATACTCTTTTGTTATACAATCATTTCAATCCAGAACAAGGAGTAAAAGAGGACGCATGCATATTTGAAATGTTTATTCACTCATGCCGTGCTCTCAAGCGCAGTATCTTAGTTAATACAAGGCACATATTATAAGAAACAAAGCAATCCGCATAGTCACTAGTCCATAGAACACAAACGGTGCAAGCATAGTATTATGCTAAAATGAATAGGGTTTGACAAAACCTAATTCTCACCCTCCCTAGCTAGTATATTATATTATATCTAAGAAGGTCTCTTGTGGGTTTTAGCAGAGCGGCCCCATACCTCAAGATCCTAGTGGTAAGGGATCACATCATCAGCAACCAGCTCTCTACATGCGAAGCACCATCAAGTTTGTGTTATGCTCTTGTGCAAAACAATATAAAACGCACCTAAAGCCAGAACTTGGCTGCAGCTGCATGTATGTTATGTCTAGGGACGTGCGAAGATCAGTGCTCGTAACTACTGTGTTGAGATATCCTTGAAGGTTTCAGCACTCACTGTACAGACACAGCTTGCCAAGCAAGGCTGATATCAGTGTAACATATTATTCTCGTATGAACCGAATTTTTTTTACTAGGCTCAAAGCTAAAGCAGCAGATGTGTGTTGTGTGCAAAAAGCAGCAGAAAGGAAAAATGGCGTTTAAACTCACGAAAAAGCTCATGCTAACTTAAAACAGTAATTAGGTTACATCTATCCATATATCAGGGGAAAGACTACAACAATTCCCTCCTGCCTGGACCAACATCACATCAGACAGGTGGGTGTGACAAATTATTCAATCAGGTTACTGTCTGGAACTAACATTTACCTCCCCAAACATACCACCCAAACAGAACATCTATCACTGCTAAAGCAAGAAGTAATATCTTTGCTAGAAAAAAGTGCAATAGAAGCAGTTCCTCTGCACCAACAAAACAAGGGGGTCTACTCCCTACTTTCTTATCCCAAAGAAGGACGGCTCTCTAAGGCCTATTCTAGACCTCAGACCGCTAAACATATACATACAGTCAGACCATTTTCACATGGTCACACTCCCAACAAGTCCTTCCTCCCCTGTTATCCAGTATTATGGGTGTCTTTCATAGATTCACATGCCTGAATCATTCCCCGTCGTCGAGACAGGAGTCTCCAGTACATAGAAAAGTAATGTCCTATAGACATACATAGAGAATAGTAGGCCTAAAGCCCTCACCTTAGTAACATATCCATATCCTTTTGTAAAAAGGACCAAACTCTAGATAAGAGCCAATCAGTCTAGAACCTTCCTGGCAGGAGCCTCAGACCCTCAGATTTTATACCGCACGTTGTGCTAAGGGAGTCTCCTCTGAGCTCTGCTCAGATTCTGTGTTTTTTCACTTCATTAAATAACTTTGTGGTCAAGGATTCTTTTCTACTATGGATTATCTTCAAATACATTCTTTAAAGAAGGTCTGGTAAGGAAAGACTGCAAGGTATGTCTCACTTTCGTTTTTTGAGAGGTCGTGAAGGGGGACACTAAGACCAGAAAGGAGTTTTTTTTTTTTTGTATTTTCTCCAGTGAAAGTGATGAGGCGTTTACCTCAACATCTAGGAGATCTCAAAAGAGAAGAAATCTCAATCATTCCTCAGGGGAACGTCCTGAGAAGGCCCTCAAAAAGACTACTCATGGGTCTTCTGGGCACAGTTTTCAAAATCTCCTCACTCTGTGGAAAAGGAGAGTAAAGGACTTGCTTTTGGAGAAAAATCATGTAAAAAAGACTACCTCGGAGCCGTCAAAATCACCTCCTCTGGTCATAGGACCCTTCAGGAAGGAGTCTTCTCTACCTCCTGAGGTAAAGACTAAGAAGCCAACATCGTCAACAGGATCGTCGACTAAGAAGCCATCATCATTGAATATTACAGCCTCTTTGTCTACGATGGCCTTGTCTACGATGGCCTTGTCTACGATGGCCTTGTCTACGATGGCCTTGTCTACGATGGCCTCACATCTACGATTGCCTCACATCTACGATGGCCTCACATCTACGATGGCCTCACATCTACGATGGCCTCACATCTACGATGGCCTCACATCTACGATGGCCTAGTCTATGATGGCTCTTCTACGATGGCCTCGTCTACGATGGCTCGTCTACGATTGCCTCATCTGACTGCTCGTCTACGACGGCCTGTATACGACGTCTACGATGGCCTCGTCTACGATGGCCTCGTCTACGATGGCCTAGCCTACGATGGCTCGTCTATGACTGCTCGTCTACGACTGCCTGTTTACGCCGTCTACGATGGCCTGGTCTACGATGGCTTGGTCTACGATGGCTTGTCTACGATGGCTCATCTACGACTGCGTCGATAACGACCGCATCCTCTATGACTGCGTCGACGACGACGGCCTGTCTACGGCGTCGACGGCCTAGTCGACGAAGGCCTAGTCTACGATGGCCTCGTCTACGAGGGCTCGTCTTCGATGGTTCGTCTACGCAGTCATCGTCATAGACTGCCTCGTCTGACTGCTCTTCTACGACGGCCTGTCTACGGTGTCGACGATGGCCTGGGCTACGATGGCCTCGGCTATGATGGCCTCGTCTACGGTGGCTCCTCTACGAATGCGTCGTCGTCGACGGCCTCGTCTACAACTGATAGTCTATGGCGTCGCCTACGACGGCCTCGTCTATGACTGCTCGTCTACGACGGCATAGTCTATGACGGCGATCTCGTCGACTGGCTCGTCGACGAGGGAAATTCCGACCATTCTGGAATCTCTTATAATGTGGTAGAGAGGGCTGCTCAATGTTTGAAGATCTCAATGGTCTCAAGAACAGGCCTGCTTCTTGTATGACTTCAAAGAACCTCTCAAGAAGGCAGTAAGGTCCATACCGATTATCGATTACCTATAGTCAGAAGGGGTAAAGTTCATGCAGAACCCCTCCTCTGTATCACCAGTGATCCCTCAGTTGGATAAGAAGTATAGGGCGCCAGATACAGCACCGGCGTGTTTAACAGGAATCCTAAGCTGGACTCCGTGGTGACACAGGCGGCCCAGAAGACCTCCAGGAATCCTTCGGCCCCTTTGTCGCTTTCTCCTGATAAGGAGGGAAGAAGAGTGGACAAAATTGGGAACAGGTTTTCCTCAATGTCGGCAATGACGGTAAAGGCCGCGAACGCCCTAGCGATCTTGGGACGCGATAATAGACAATTGTGGGCACACATAGCATCATACCTGTCGGAATTGCCGGATTCATCCAAAGAGGAAGTAAAGAGGATTTTGCTAGATGGTGAAGCATCGGCGTCAGAAACTATAGACTGCGCGATGGATATCGCTATGACAGGGTTCCGCCAGTTAGCTGGAACAGCAGTCTTGCGGCTCCAAGGATGGCTAAAGGCAACCTCTTTCCGTCCTGAGGTGCAAACAAAGATTTTGGACATGCCATATAATAGCCAGTTACTATTTGGCACAAGAAATTGACGAAGCAGACACTGCGATAGCTTTGGGCCCTCTTAAGTATAAGAACCAGTCCTTTAGTAGAAATAGAGGAAGAGGACAGTCTTCCTACAGAGGAAATTATCAATACAAGTCTTCCTGCTCTTCAGGCCAGAGTAGACCGCAATACCAACAGCGCCAACAACAGCAAAACAAGCAATCCTCTTTTGGGAAGTCGTCCTTTTAAGGTAAAGGACAACGGAAATAACAAAAATCTACGGCTGCTTCTACGAGAGATCTCGATTATGCTGCAGTAAGGAGCAGTCGAGAGAGTACCTCCATCTCAGAAGGGAAAAGGGTTTTATTCCCGCTTCTTTTTGATCCCCCCCAAAAAAAAGACCAGTAGTGGAAACCAATCGTGGACCTCAGGGCCCTCAATAAATTCCTAAGAAGCCGTTGTTTCGCATGGTAACGATCCAGGAGGTCTTGCAACTACTGTTAGAGCAGGATTTTACTTCCATATCCCAATTCACTGGAATAACAAAAAGGGTACTTGCGATTTGCAGTAGCGGGCAGACACTTGCAATTTCGCGTTCTGCCCTTCGGGCTCAAGTCTGCACCGCGCATATTCATGAAATGTCGTACCTGTTAGGAATTAGGTCCTGTCCGCTTTCTATGGCCATGCTTTGCCATCACATGACCTGCCTTGATGGGACTTGAGACTGGCCCTGCCCATGAACCAGTGCTTGGTATCTTAGTATATTGGGTTCCAGGTTCTGGGTTCATTGACTTAGTCTGTTGGGTTCACGGGCTCGTTTTCCCTATCCATTTCTCTGTTTTTTGATTCCCGTTTTGTTTTTCCTTCTTTTGAACCCTTGTTCCCCTTTTTTGAACTTTTTGTTATCCTCGAGTCATTGTTTGGGTGTAATGACCCTTCCTCTGGAGCTCGATTTGTGACTATCGTCTATTTGGATTATCGAGGGATTGCTGGGGTTCCAGCCCCCTCGGACACTCACCTAAGGAAGAAGCGCGGCATATTGGGACTTCGTGGGAGAAGAGAGGAGCCACCCGGAAGACGCTGCGAGATTGCAGAGTAGCGCGCTCGGCTTCCGCATCTTGCGTACCCGTCAACATCGTTGTGTGCTGTTTGGTCGTTTTTCGACACGCTGGCAGAATCAGAAAAGCGCAAGTTCGCGCCGGACGCTGTGTTTTGTTTTTTGTGTCCTTCTTGTTTTTTATGCCATTTATTTGGCTTTTTCCCCCTAAACACGTTTTAAGAGACCTGTGAAGAGAGCTTTCTTGGAGTATTCCCCAGGACAAACGAAGACTGCCTTTGGGGATACAATCGTTTTCCTGCTACTTGAAATTCCCGAGGCCAATCCTGTCTTTATAACAAGTAAGGAGGTTGTGTATTCTATATGGCAGAGTGTGGTCATGGATTAAGGAGGGAGACTGTTTAGTGGGATTTATGGGCACAAGAAGTAATTGTGTATATTACTCCTTCAGGTACAGAAGCGTGGAGGTGGTAGCAAGCAATTGGTCTGCTGTCCAGTTCTGGGGTGAAGCTGTCCTGACGTCTCTTTCCCTTGTTTTGTTTTCCCACCCTTGTCCTGGGCTCAGGTGTTGTCTCATGGTTATATGTCTTATGAGTGACATTTGAGTCAGGGTAGTGGATTGGGCCGTACTACGTTCCTGCAGTGTTTGGGCCGGTGGAATCTAACAGTACCCCGGTGGCAGCATATCTCAGACAGTGCCATCACCAAGTCTTTCCGTATCTGAATGACTGGCTGGTCAAGGCTTCATCCTTAGAAGACGCGTCCAGGTCTTCCAACGCCTGTTTAAAGCTTTTCGATTGCTTGGGTCTCGCCCTCAATCAGGAAGAATCGGTCCTACAACCTTCTCAGTGCATCAGTTTCCTAGATGCAACCCTGAACACACGTCCAGCAAAAGCTTTCCCATCCAGAGAGGATGAACAAGCTCCTTGCACTAGCTGCTATAGTAGCCTCGAAGAAAGTCTGGACAGTCCGCCTCTTCAAATCCCTCCTGGGGATGATGTCATCGGGTATCCTCCTGATTCCTCACTGTCGACTACGAATGAGACCTACAGGAAGCGCTCTCGAAGCAGTAGGTCTAATGCACAGGGTCATTCGACGACCACATAAGTGAATCCTCAGATGGTCTGAGCCCTGCAATGGTGGATGTCATCTCAAAACCTGTCTCAAGGCTTGTCATTCCTGCTTCTGGCTGCTCCTCATGTTGTCACAACAGGCGCCTCCTTGGAAGGCTGGGGAGCTTTTCTGCAAGAGCTACGGATAAGTGGGAAGTGGTCTCCTATGGAGAAGAAATTACATATCAATCTGCTCGAACTGCGGGCAGTCTTCCTGGTCATTCAAGCTTTCCTGCCAAGAATCCCATTCCCTGGTGCTCGTCCGGACAGACAGCCCCACGACTATGCACTACCTCAACAAACGGGGAGGGACACGCTCGCTGACGCTCTCTCGCGAGTCGCAATACAAAAAAAGTCTGGAATTGACTCATACTCCACAAAGTAACCCTAAGGGCGGAATATGTCCCAGACACTGACAATGTGCTCGCCGACGCGTTGGGCAGGCAGAAAATATTGTCACACGAGTTGGAGCTAGAGCAACAAATTATCTACCAGATCTTCTCCAGATGGGGCACTCGTAAATCGATCTATTTGCGATGAGAATGAACGCCAAATGCCCACACTTCGCAAGTTGGCATCCCCAGTCAGGGTCTCTAGGGAAAGCATTTTCCATCTCATGGCGCAACGTCTTTGCATACGCCTTTCCGCCATTCCCGATGCTTCCCAGAGTCCTCAGGAAAGTTTAGGTGGAGCCTTGTACTCTAATTTTAATAGCCCCAACTTGGCCGGGGCAACGTTGGTTCACAGACCTCCACCGTCTATCCCTGGAGCCGCCGATCCACCTGTAGCAGTATCCATCTCTGCTCACAATGAACAACAATCAAGTTCAACATCCGGATCTGAAGTCTTTCAGGTTAGCTGCCGGGCTCCGGAGTTCCGAGAGTTCCACAATCTGAATATTCCAGTCGGGCTTGATGTCACGAAATGTCCCGTGGAGGCAGCTCGATTCCGGACATCTTCGGAGCAGATCCCAATGTCCATCTGGAGCAACAAGGCGATGAAGACATCGCAGTCTCTGAGGCCAACTACTCTTGACGCCGAAGAGGCGACAATTACCCGGGCTCAGCGGTCTGTGAGTACCGAAACCCCTCTGCCAAAACCCAAACCTAAGGCTCTGGTAACACCCTCGCACTCGGGTCGACACCGGCAACATGGCTCAGAAGCCCCGCCCTCAGGCCCGGCTATGAAACCTAAAGATAAGCCTTCCAGCTTAGGCTCAAGTAAGTTCCCTACCGGTGCCAAAGCACAAGACCAAAGATGTGCTACGCCCTTCTTCGCCGACCCCGAAGACCGCCTCGACGCCGAAGCACAGACCAAGGACAAACAGTCTGAGCCGAAAAAATCTTCGGAGCCGAAAACAACTTCAGAGCCAAAAAAGTCATCGGAGCAGAAAAAACTCTCAGAGCCACAAACTCCTATAACAAAACCTAAAGTCTTAAGACCCGACCGAAAACCTCAGACACTCTGTCCAAAGAACATTCGGACCCAAACTCTTCGGCACCGAAAAACATTTTAACCCCCCCAGTCTGTACCTGAGTTCTCAGATCCAAAAGAACCTGAAATGTCTTTAAAACGAAAGGAGATCAGTACTAACACTTCACCACCTTCTCCAGCAGATCAAACCTCTTAATTTCTCCACCATACTCCCCACAACATACTTTTTCATCTCAAACACTAGATGATAATGACCATCATCGTCATACTGATGGGAGTGGGAATATAGATCCAGATGGGGATGGGCCACAAATCATTGGCGCATTGCCAATGACCAAGCTTTATTGGCCAGCTACTACAGGGCTCATTATGACGAGCTTGAACAGCTCATGCAACACCTTCCTGACCAGTACAAACCGAAAGCCAACCACCTTATACAAGAGGGGAAATTGATCACAAACACCTCAATTAAATGTGCGCTCAACGCGACTGATACCGCATCTTGTGCCATTAACAACAGCATTGCGTTACGGAGGCACACTTTGCTCTGAATCTCTGGATTTAAGCAGGATGTTCAATCTGCTATTCTCAATCAGCCCTGTGATGAAGAGCATCTTTTCGGACCCTTAGTCGACACATCTTTAAAAAGATACAGACACTGTTAAGTCCATGGGGGCCTTGCAATTGCCTTCCCTTAGAGGTTCTTTTCACAGCTCCTTCTACAGGGCTGGCTCAAACTATTGGCTCAGAACATCCCTCTTCTTCCTACAAAAGCCCGACTCAAACGTCCTCCAAAGGATACTTTCGCAGTGGCTACAGAGGGAACAATGGTAAGGGAAGAGGTCGTGGCAACAATAACCACAACTCCCCTACCACCAAACAGTGACTTCCCCCCGATCATTCCACTTCTGTCGGAGGACGTCTCTCATAGTTCCTACCTGTCTGGAATTCAATCACAACAGACAAGTGGCTAAGACAAATTCTCCAGTATGTTTATTGCCTGGAACTCACCTCTACTCCCCCAAATTTGCCTCCCAGACAACATCCAATGTCTTCAGAACATCTAAAACTTCTCAAACAAGAGGTTCTCTCTCAATTACAAAAACATGCAATAGAACCAGTCCCCTTGTCTCATCAAGGCACAGGGATTTACTCCCTCTATTTCCAAATACCCAAAAAGGCGGCTCTCAGGCCCATATTGGACCTCAGACCGCTAAACCTCTACATTCAATCGGATCACTTCCACATGGTCATCTCCAACAGGTGCTCCCACTACCTACTTCAACAAGGTGACTTTCTCTCCACTCTAGATTTAAAGTACGCCTACTTTCACATTTCCATTCACCCCGCTCACAGGAAATATCTCAGGTTCGTGGTAGACGGTCAACACTACCAATTCAAAGTCTATCAATTTGGGGTGACTACAGCACCCAGAGTCTTCACCAAGTGCCTCGCAGTAGCTGCTTCCCACTAACGAAGAAGGCACATTCATATCTACCCTTATCTGGAAGACTGGCTCATAAAAGCCAACTCACACAGCAGTTGTGTGCAACACGCACACAAAACAATCCAACTGCTTTACGACTTGAGATTCATGGTAAACCTCATCAAATCCCAACTCCAACCGTCCAGCATACAACAATATCTAGGGGCTACCATAGACACTTCAAAAGCTCTAGCATACCCCAACCTAGTCAGGATACACGCCATATAAGCTCCAATCACACAATTTCAACCTCAACACTCACTCCCAGCTCGAGTGTTCATGCAGCTAATCTGGATGATGGCCTCCTGCATTCTCATCGTCCGTTATGCAAGACTTAAAATGAGTCACTTACAGGAGTGTTTGGCACGTCATTGAAACCAGGCTCAAAGTCAACTAACAGATCTGGTGTTGGTAGACGACCGCACCCATCACTCTCTGCTGTGGTGAAACGCACAAAACCTTTCCAAAGGGCAGCCGCTCCTCGACCCGATTCCACAGATAGTGCTAACAGCAGACATATCACTCACGGGCTGGGGAGGTCATCTTCAAACCCATACCATTCAGGGCATGTGGACCCCTCAACAAAAAACAATTCTACATAAATTACCTGGAATTGTTTGCTATCTTCCTTGCAGAACACCTCCTAGGAGATTGCAGATCTGCTCAGTCCTAGGAGACAGCAGATCCACAAATGGGAAGTTCTGCTTCCATTCTTTCTAATGTTGTCCCACACAGAAATACACCTGTTTGCCACACACCAGAGCGCAAAATGCCCAAGCTTCGCATCCAGGTATCCACACCCATTGTCCAAGGTAATGCGCTATGGATGAACTGGACAGGCAAATTTGCTTACGCTTTTCTTCCTCTCCCGCTCATTCCACTAGTGGTGCAGAAGCTCAAACAGCATTCCCTCACAATGATCCTGGTTGCTCCAACATGGGCCCGACAGCCATGGTTCATAACCCTCTTGGAACTATCAGTAGTTACTCATCAAAAGCTATGCCTCTCATCCAAACTTCTCACTCAGAACCATGGAGAGATAAGGCATCCAGATCCCAGTCAACTCAACTTTGCGAGTGACTGAGTGAGCTAAAGAATGATGATGGATTAAACCCAGATCAGTTGACTGAAGGTGAGTGCTTGCAATGTTCAACACTCCGTCCATCATCCCCTTTGGTTTTGCTTTGTTCGCCCTAAGTTGGCAGGGTATGCCCAGACATGGGTCCCTTGCTCACTTTGCACTGGATTCAAGCTGGCCTAGCTGATGACTGCTGATTAGCCAGAAACAAGACCCAGGATGCTTGTTTCCGGTCCAGGGAAGACCTGGTTTGGCAGTTTGGGCTGGACTGTTTACATGAGGCACAGGGTCAGACTGATTTGCATATGGATATGTCTGAACTGGGGTGGCGGAGTGAGCTAAAGAATGATGATGGATTAAACCCAGATCAGTTGACTGGGGGGAGTGCTTGCAATATCCAACACTCCGTCCATCATCCCCTTTGGTTTTGCTTTCCTTTCCACCTTAACCAGTCTGTAGAACTCCCAGTGTTTTTCCCTCTACCAGAATCTGTAGCAGAACAAGCTCTTCACACACTAGAGCGATACTTAACTAAATTGAAAGAACAAAATCCTTTAGAAAAACAAAACAACTTTTTGTGCTTTTTTTCCCCACCTCATAAAGGCAATCCTATCTCAAAAAATAGGGATTGCAAGGTGGATTGTTAAAGCCATCCAAATATACAATGCTAAAGCTAAACACACATTAACCATTCCCCATAGAGCACACTCCATACGTAAACTAGGAGTGTCTATGGAATTCTTAGGGAACATTTCCCTAGATGACATCTGCAAAGTAGCAAATTGGTCTACAGCACACATCTTTACAAAACAATATTGTGTAGATGTGCAGGCAAAACATCAAGATAGTGTGGGCCAGGCTGTATTAAGAACACTTTTTCAAATGACTGCAACAGACAATGGTAGCCACCGTGACAAGGTAACTGCTGTATAGTCTGTGCATAAGTATACGATCTACAGCTCATATGCCTCGAACGGAAAATGCTACTTACCAGTATGCATCTGTTCTTGGCATGTAGAGCTGTAGATTTGTATACGCCCACCCACCTCCCCAGATACCTCTATCTGTTCCAGTATTATCATACTTGGATACATTTCACATGGACATCCTTACTCCATCATAACCCTCCATGGCCAAACAATCTGGAGATGGAGTCGATGCCCATGCGCACTGTCGTCCTAAGGAGGAGTCCGCTACCTTGTGACTACAAAGACTTCTTCCAAGACAAAAACAAAGTGCAAACATCCGAGCCCAACACCAGATGGCGATCTGTGCATAACTATACGATTCGACAGCTCTACATGCCAAGAACAGATGCATACTGGTAAGTAGCAATTGCCTTCTTACGTTTTACGTTGATCAGTCAAAGTTCATATCTTTCCTAATGCTTCTCTTCTTCATAAGTTGTCAGGCCTGCATTTGTTGCTTTGGTGATGGTCCGATGAAAATAACCTTATTTAAGAAGACCTTTTGCCTTTTCCCATATATGCTCAACCTCTTGCTGGTGGGACATAACTCGTTCGCTGCTAGGCCTTCACCCCCCTTGCTAAGCATTTTTTTGGGCTATGTGGGTTAGTTTGCCCCCATAACCTTTTGTCCACATAAGGTACCCACACCAAATATGCGTTCTTTTTTTCCTACATCATGGAGATTCTACACGTACCCAGGGTTTGTGGATTCCCCTGGAGGGGAATGAGAAATTAGCCAAATGTTGTTTTTTTGGGGGGGGAAATGGGAAAAAGTGCTGCAGAAGGAGGCGTCTGGGTTTTTCCCAGCAAATGGCATCAATGAAGGGTTTGAAGTGCTAAAATAACAATCTTCCCAGCTTTCAGGAACAGGCAGACTTTTGTCAGAAAACCACATTTTTCAACACCGTTTTGGCATTTTACTGGGACATAGCCTTTCCTATTTTTTATGCCTTCAACCTCCTTCTAGTTAATGGTACAAATGGCTGTGAAACCAGTGGTGGGTCCAGGAAAGCTATACATTTCTGAAAAGTAGATCATATTCTGAATTCAGCAAGATCCTTCAAGGTTTTCCTATACAAAGTAACAGTTGAAATAAAGAAATATTGCTATTGAGTTGGAAAAAATAACCATTTGTGCCTACGTTTTCACCTGTAACTTCTAACTATGGCTGATTTCTAAAGCAATGTACCGTAATGTCCTCTGGGCCCTTCTGGTTTTGGGGATACGTAGGGCCTGTAGGTTCCCAAAGATCCTGGGGTATCCAGGGCCAGTAACTGACCTTTTTAGGTCTCGCCTGTCGATGCGCATGCGCATCGAGCAAGCGAGAGTATTGCGACTTATCCACTCTTTATCTACACTGCAAGGAATCGTGGCGATTCCTTGCAGTGCCCGTGACTTTTAAGGTCAATGCGCATGCGCATTGACCTTAAAAGCGCGTGCGCGTCCGTCTTTGTTTACCCGCTCCGCCCCCTCCCGCCGTGTCGCATTTCTCCTCCCCCTCCCCTCTCTTCCTTCCGTCTAACGCCGTCTAACTTCCTTCCGCGTAACACCGCCGCAACGGTCATATCACTCGTCTTTTCAAACACTAAGGCTAACCCTTTCCTTCATCCTCAGGAATAGCCTTGTGCATGCACAACTGCGCCTAGATTCTCATCGGCACACAAAATAACCGGACCTCCCTAAGAGCCGCCAAGAATAACCCCGGCGATCTGCTCTGATTGTCTCCCTCCTCAAAGCCCACCCCCCCCTCCCCCGGTAAGACTCCACGCGGTTTGCGTCCCTCGCGCAGCTCACCCGCTCCGCCCCCTCCCCTTCCCGCCGTGTCGCAGCCTACAGCAAGACTACGTCTCAGTCCGCCGCGAGCCATGCTCATCTACCGGGCTGCAGGCACACTGATCCTGCCAGTCATTCCCACAGGCCGGTCGCAGCTCCCTCGGTGCCGCCCGTCCTCCAGCTGCAGAGCACAGCGTCACAGGCGCTGACCGGCTCCACAGAGTGCCCGCCTGCACAGGAGCAGCTCACAGCCAGCGGCCTCCCACATCCTCTGCAGGGCGGTCCTTGCCGCTTCCATCTAGGCCGCGGGACAACGCCTGCTTCACATGTACGGTGGCAAGCCTATTTTGTGTGCTCAATCCCCTACGAAGCACAGGTCAGCTTCTCTAAATTCTAATTATTTTGTTTACTTTGATACTCGTAGAATACTTGAAAAATATTTCTCTGGTAGACTCTGGTAAACTCTAGAAGATATTCTGTTCAACTGCGCATGAGCTCAGGAGAAGCTGAGCCTCCAGAGAGCACGCGCAGTTAATATTTATGAACTTTTACTCTGACAAGGTATCGGAACAGTCTTACTTGTATCTTCTGTAGGAAGACTCTAATTCTTGCTCGGAAAATCTTGCGACGCGTTTTTCTTATTTCCCTATCGAAACGCGACGTGAAGGAACACCTCCTATTCCTCAAAATGTTCACGTGAAGTGCGCAGCTCTCAGCGCGCCTCACCGGTATCACATGAATCTTCCAATTGGGCTAGAACGCTGACCTGTTTTCTGTTATGGGACACTTTGCCGCCATGTTGGAATCCACCCTGCACCCAATGCTGTTTACAAAGTTTTGACAACGCAGCTACCACCATTCCTCTCTTTTCCTTCTGGACATTTTTTTATGATGTGCCTAGCTGTGCATTTTGGTCCCTAGCCCACCCGGCAACTAGGGAAACCTAGCAAACCTCTACATTTTTTAAAACTAGAGACCATGGGGAATCCAGGATGTGGTGACTTGTTACTCTCACCAGGTTGTGTTACCCAGAATCCCTTGCAAACTTCAAAACCTGTCTAACAAAACACACACTTTACTCAAATTTCTGTGATTGAAAGACCTGTCGTGGAATCTGTGGAGCGCCACAAACTTTATTCCACCCAGCGTTCCCCCGTCTCCCGATAAAAATGGTACCTTACTTATGTGGGTGGGCCAAGTACCCGCCACAAGAAACTGCACAAAACGCAATGTGGACACCACATTTTTCCACCGAAAACAGACCTTTGTTTGTAATGTCTAGCTGTGGATTTTGGGACTTGTCATCTAGGGAAATCTAGCAAACCTGTACTTTTTTGTAAACTAGACGCCTAGGAGAAGCCAGGATGGGTTGAATTGTGATGCCCTATACACCTTTTTCTACCCAGAATCCCTTGCAAACCTCAATTTGTAAAAAAAAAAAAAATTCCTTTTATTTCTGTTATGGAAAATTGTGGAGTCTGCGGGTAGCCACAAACTTCCTTCCACCCTGCGTTCCACCAAGTCTCCTGATAAAAATGTTACGTCACTTGTGTGGGTAGGTCGGGAGCTCGCGACAGGAAACGGCCCAAAACGCAATGTAGACACATCACATTTTTCCACTGAAACATACCCTTTTTTGTAATGTGGCTAGCTGTGGATTTTGGGACCTAGCTCAGATGGCATCTACGGAAATCTAGCAAACTGGTACCTTTTTTAAAACTAGACACCTAGGAGAATTCACGATGGGCGGACTTGCGTGGCTCTAAGCACGTTTTTGTTACCCAGTATCCCTTTCAAACCTCAAATTTTTTTTTTTTTTTTGAAAAATGTTTATTGCGGAAAACATAGAGGACATCAGCAGGCAAGGCCTCCTAAAGCATTGAGAGGCCACATTAGCATTATGCGACATTCAGGATTGTACACAGCCTTGAGGCCCACATCCCAGAGGCCGGGCGGCGTAATGTCAGTAAATGGCAGTTATAATCATAGCCGTCTGCATACTGTCCACGTGTATCTCCAGTGTCCGCTGGTTTTCACGTATTTCCCCTCCTACTTCCTCCATGGAGCCCTACTCCCATCCCACTGGATAGATTAATTTTGTAATAAAAAACACAGTCCAACACAGAACAACAAACATACCCCCCCCATACGTGGCATCAGTTATAGAGTACGTGCAATAGCTAGGTCATCCATTCAGAGCCCAATAAGGTGCAGATATCACATTCAGTAGCGATCCTCTGGGAATCCAGACAAATCACAGGGTTATAAGATAGGGAACATTAGGGCGCGCCCAACCTGGCATTACTCCGGCCCAGGTCCCTCCATCCCGCCTCCCGCCTCCTCCCCCTCAGAACCAGACCCCTCAGGAGTGAACAATTCGGCACTAGTGGCATCCGAGTCATCCTCTGACAACGCCTCTGCACACATCAACCTCCAAGCTAGCAAGTCTTCCTGGAGCCTTTCATTGCGGCGTGTGCGCTGCATATGCGTCTCCTCAGCCAGGGACCACTCCCTAACATCCCTGAGCCACAGGGAGACCTCGGGGCCCTCCGCCCCATCCAAGTAATGGCCACTCGCCTCCTTGCTAACACCAGTAACAGCTGCAGAAACCTGTAAGTTAAATTCCTCCTTTTAGGTTTGGGTACCAGGGCCAAGAGACAATGAAGCGGGTCCAGGGCAATCCGGAGGCTCGTGACAAGGCCATTATGGTCCACCACCTCACTCCAAAACCTACCGACCTGCGGGCACTCCCATGCCAGCTGGAAGAAGCCAGCTCTCTCCGCCCCACACCTAGGACAGTCATCCCGCCTATCCCGAGATGAGGTTCAAGGAGACTGGGGTCATGTATGTGCGATGCACAAAATTAAAGTGGATCAACTTAAACCGTGCATTACAAGAGACTTTCCGGATCAGGAGCCCAATAAGTTTGTGCTGTCCCGGCTCCAGAGTCATCCCCAGGTCCGCCTCCCAGGCCGCCCAGGAAGGTGCGATCGGCGGGGTCGAGTCCAGTCTCATGGCAGAGTACAATAAAGATATCAGCCGCTTCCTTATGCCATAAGAAAGAATTATGTTGAGGGTGTGAGTCAGTGGGGGCGCCTCTGGGAACTGAGGCCAGGTCGTCCGTGCTACCTCCTAGAGTCCCCTGTAGTGCAGGTATTGTCCCCTGCTCAGGTCAAAGGCCTCCGTGGCACGCTCATAAGACACGAAGGAGTCATCTGGGTATAGGTCCGCCAGAGTCTCACATCCGCCGTCTCGCCAATCCCGGAAGGACATACATGCCTCCATCTGCAGCACCGGGGCCAAGATCCACACTGGCAGCTCCCTATGAAATGGGGCCCGCCGCAAAACTTTCTCCACAAATCTCTGCCAGAATCCCGCTGCATGGCGCACCACATATGGCAGGCCCTCGTCCGCTCCCCTTCCCTGCATCAAAGCCACTCGTAAGGCCTTCTCGTCCGCCCTTCCCGCTAGTAGCTGCAGCTCCCAATTATCTGTATCCACAAACCACCTCGCGGCGGGCAGGAGCTGCGCCGCATAGTAATAGAGGTCAAACCTCAGGGCCTCTAGACCTCCCTCCTCCCAGCTCCGGACCACAGTATGTAGGGCAACTCTGCTACGTCCGCCCGCCCAGAGTAGAGATGTGAACAGCGAGTTGAGCGTGCGAAAAATTCACGGGGGGAGCGGGCATAAGGTGTTTTGCAGGACGTACAACATCCTGGGCAACATCACCATCTTAGCAACCGCTAACCGCCCCATAAGGGAAAGAGGAAGCGTATTCCAGAAGGACACAGACTGGTGCAGGGAGCGGAGCACCCGTTCAGCATTGCGGGCCAGCAGGAGTACGTCCGACGAGGCTACCTGAATGCTGAGATAACGGAACGCCTCCAGTTCCCACCTCCACCCCAGGCCCGGAAGGCTCACATTCGGATCAGCAGCACATCCCGTCAGCGGGAAAATTAAAGACTTCCCAGGGTTAATGCGCAGCCCTGAGGCCGCGCCAAATCGGTCCAGCAACCGCATCAAAGCGGGAAGCGAATCGCTCGGGGAGGTCAAATAGAACAGAGCGTCGTCCGCATAGAGGGACATCACATTCACAGTACCGCCCACCTTGATGCCCCATTGCGCCATCTCAGCACGAACGGAGACCGCCAGAGGTTCTATTGCCAGGGCAAATAGGAGCTGCGACAGGGGGCACCCCTGACGGGTGCCCCTACCCAAGGACCACTCCTCGGAGCAGGCCGAACCAAGCCGAACCCTAGCCCGGGGCGCCCCGTAGAGCACTCTGATCCAATTGCAAAATACTGGCCCCATCCCCGCCATCCGGAGCACCTCCAAGAGATACCCCCAGCTGACCGTGTCAAAGGCCTTAACCAGTATGTGGGGATCTTCCCTCCCACGCACCTCGTGGAGGATATGGGTCAGGCGCCGCAAGTTCATCGCAGTATTGCGACAAGGGATAAACCCACACTGGTCAGGATGGACCAAGTGTGCCATGTGTGGGGTTAGATGAGTGGCTAATAGTCTGGTGAGGATCTTAACGTCGGTATTAATCGGAGTGATAGGTCTGAACGCCGCGGGATCGCAGCTGTCCCCACCCGGCTTTAAGATCCTGCAGACCTCCCCCTGATTCATGGTAGGCGGGAGAACGCCGGTCTCCAGGGCCTCATTATAAACCTGTAAGAGGGGGGCCAGGACATCACCAAACTAATGGTAAAATTCAGGTGGGAAACCGTCTCCACCCGGCGCCTTAGCCCGCGGCAGGGCGGCCAACGCCACACTAATCTCCTGAAGCGTCAACGCCGCATCTATTTCCTCGGCCGCCTCGTTTGAGAGGGCCTGGAAAGCCAATCCCTGCAGGTAAGGCTGATGAGAGGCCTCCGTGATCGAGGGGTCAGCTGCATACACCGTCTGCAGGTGGGAGCGGAGGATCTCCAGAATATCAGACTCGGAGTGCACTATATCACCAGTTGGAGCCCGTTGGGCGACTATCCGCTCCGGTGCGAATTCACGCCGGAGAATCCAGGCCAACAGGCGACCAGACTTGTCCCCCTCGCGATGGAGACACTGCCTATATTGGCCCAGAGTAAATTTGTCGAGGCGGGTAAGGATGTCATGTATGGACACCTGGGCCGCCCTTTCGGCCGTCCGATCCGAGTCGCTGGGGTCAGGTAGAGTATGACAGCGCCAGAGTATATCCTCTGCATCCCGTAAGTCGCAGAGCAGTTGCTTTTGGACCCCATATGTAAGGCCCATACAGGCACCGCGTACCACCGCTTTCAGTGCCTCCCACTTGGTGGAGTAGGGTAAGTCGCCGCTCTCCCAGTTCAGCTCTGTATAGTCCGTCAGGACAGTCTCCACATGGTCCTGCCCCACCAGGTCCTGCAAGATGTCCGTTGGCATGCACCAGGTGCAGGGACGCGCAGCCTGGTCAGACCACTGCGCCATGCATGTCAGTGGGGCATGATCCGACAGAAAACGGGCTTGGTGGGTTACCGTCAATGAGAGAGACGCGGCAATATTAGCCGTAAGGACGCGGTCCAACCTACTATGGGTGTCGTGCGTCGGGGTGTAACAAGTATACAGCCTCTGCCTGGGGTGGGCCGTACGCCACACATCTACAGCCCCTAGATTACGCATTACTTCCCTAAGGCGCGCTGTCATGCACGGCTTCGTGCCAGAACGAGGGGGATGTCTATCCAGGTCCGGATCTAACACGCAGTTGAAATCCCCAAGCCAGAGGAGGGGCGCATCCAGGTCCAAGACAACGAAGTCCTGGAGGCGGGAGAAGAAACCAGGGTCATCGACATTTGGTGCATAAGAGTTTAAGAGCAGAAAATCCCTACCATCTAGCTTAACCCGCAGCAGCAGGTACCTGCCCTCAATGTCCGCCTCAACATATTGAACGGCACAGGGAACCCCAGGCGCCACCCAGATTAGGACCCCCTGGCATAAGTAGAGAAGGAGGAATAGAACAATTGGCCCCTCCATTTCTTGGACAGCCGCTGGGCACCCTCCTCGTCCAACTGTGTCTCCTGGAGACACGCAACGGAGACCCCATGTCTCTTGAGGAAGGAAAGGCCCCGGTGTCTCTTGGTGCAAGTACCCAATCCGCGCACGTTCCAGGTTAAGAATTTAAAACCCATAGTCGGTAATTGCGCCCATTGTGATCCGCCACCCCCAGGCCCAAGCATTATCGGTGCTGGAAGATCCAGCTCGCCTGACCAGCCATACATAAACCTGCATCACAGTACACTTAATGCCAGCAACAACATCCGAGCCCAACCCATCCCACCCCCTGAAAACCTTCAAGTCTAGAACCCCCCTAAACAGCCCAACCCCCCCCCCCCCCCCCCCCCCCCCAGCCACGAGCAAGATGACAGCAACAACAAAACATGCTACCTTGCTCTCCCCCTGCTGGTGCCAGGACGTACACAGCCACCCCATTCAATCCACACAACACACACCCACAGTCAACCAAACCAACACCACCCACCCCCCCCCCTTCCAACCCCCCCCATGGGACCCAGATTTACAGGACAGTCCCCAGGCTTGCCTACTAGTAGCAACCCAGGTCAGGCTCCTCTCCATGTGAACATATACAGACTCTCTCTCATCTATCCCTCTTCAATAGGATGCAAGCCCCTCGCTCCACCCAGCCATCCAAGGACCAATAGTACGGGTCACAAGCACCTCCCATGGAACAGAGACCCAACAAGAGGTCCCCCAAGCGGAGAACAACAGTCCAGAAACCAAACAGTACCTCAAGCTGGGGCCTCCTCCGGCAGCGGCCCGGAAAGGCCAGTCTCTGGGATCACCGGAGCCGTGGAGTCTGTACCCGGCACAGTGTCCTGCAGGGTGTCCGGAACCAAGAGTTCCCCAGGGGCGGAGGCACCGGGGGACCCCGGACCAGCCACAACCAAGGAAGGCTCCCTAAGCAAAATACCATCTTCTCCCACTATGACTCGAGGCTCAAAGGAGCCTCCCGATCTGGACCGGCGTCATCTCCGTCCTCGACGTTGCCGCTGGGGACGGGTCCCCCACGTCTCACGGGGTCCCCCACGTTCACCCGGGGGCAGGTCGTCGCCTCTTATCTCCAGCCACTCCCACACCTCCGCCGGGGATTCGAAGAAGTGCGCTCGGCCCTGTGAAAGCACCTTGAGCTTGGCCGGATACAATAGCATGTATTGGAGCTTCATCTCCCTGAGTTTTTGTTTTACTCCCAAGTAGGATTTTCGTTGCTCCGGTACCAGTTGAGTGTAGTCAGGATAATGGATACACAACAGTTTTCTATAGTGAGAGACTCCGCCTCCCTTGGTTCCTTCAAGATGCAGTCCCGGTCTTTATAGTTCAGGATCTTTGCGATCAGCGCCCTTGGGGGCTCACCCGGGCGCGGGGGGGGGGGGACCAGGGCCTTATGTGCCCGGTCAATGACGAAGACATTTGACAAGCCCTGCGGGCACAGCTGAGTGCGTATCCAGGTTTCCAGAAAATGTTCGGCATTCCCCGCCTCCAATCGTTCCGGCACACCTAGGACCCTAATGTTACTTCGACGTGCCCTGCCCTCCGCGTCCTCAGCTCTCCTCTCCAATGTATGCGTCTTGGCCATGAGGTGCGTGACCGTCTTAATTAGTGTGGCCACCTCACCCTGTAGTTGGATAATATTGCCCTCGGCATCCGAGACCTTATCCGCCACCTTTCGGAGATCCGTCCGCAGTAGATTGACGTCTATCGATACAGTCTCTATCTGCCTCTCCAGCGCCGAGTGAGAGCCCTGTATAGCCATCAATATCTCTGCCTGGGAAGGTTCCGCCGGCCCATCTGCTCTCTCCTCCTGGCCCGTCTGGCGCGTAATACGTTGCGACGGCAGTCGCGGGGTTGTATGTTGCATAATGGTGTTGGGCTGGGTAGACCCCGACACCCTGTCCTTGCGCGTTGCCATCGGGTATAAAGGCACCACAGCTCCTCCAATGTATTACCTCGGAACTCACTCAGCCACCACCTCCCAGGCACCTGCCTCAAGGACCCTCCTCAGATCACAACGCCACCCGCCAAATCTCACCTCCAGGCAGTTTTAGGCAATTCCAGGCTGCAGCAATGCGAGGGGTGTCCGCGCAGGCCAGTATCTTCAGTGTCCAGGCAAGGTAACCCAGCCACCACCAGGAGTGCAGGGCCTCCTATTCACACCAAAGCGACAGCAACCATATGGCCAACAGTCCGCCACTGCAGAAGCCCACGAGAGAGGACCGAGGCCTGTAGGAAGATGGGCAGCAACGTTCTCCTCCGGACAGGCGATTAGGCCCGGGGCAGTCAGTCCAGCCCAAGACGTAGGCTCCACGTGGTGAACGGGGCTCTTACAGTACCATCCCTTTCCTCAACGTTCACGTGCGCGAACTCCCAGGCCCCCAGTGCGCTGTCCAATAACACGCATAAGGACCTTGACCTAATCATCCTGACTGAAACGTGGCTAACTGAATCTTCGACACCCATAATGGACATTCTGGTTCCTCCCAACTACCACATTATCAGGCTCGACAGAACAGGCCAAATAGGTGGTGGAATCGCATGCATCTACAGGAACAACCTCTTTGTTCAGAAAGTCAATTCCACATCCCTACCATCCCCAACATCCTGGGAATACATCTGCCTCGACATTATTAGTGAAGGCAAACCGATATGCTCTGTTCACAGCATCTACCACCCACCCAGGGACAACCTCACCTTTTCCCAACAAATCATGGATATGATCTCAACCAATTCCGGACGGCAGCTCACCCAAATATACCTTGGTGACTTCAACCTCCACTGGAATGACCGCAACGACTCGGTGGTAAATAGTCTTAAAAATGTCCTCGATGCCCTTAACCTCACCCAAATATGCAACAGCCCGACACACGAGAAAGGTTCTACCCTCGACCTGATCATCTCCAAAGAGGACTCTATCCAACTTGAATCCATCCAACCCTGTGACTGGTCAGATCATCATATTATCACATTCTTTATCAATGAAAAAGTCAAAGTCAACCCGGCTCAACTCTCCAAGCCCAAAGTCTGGAAAAGAGACTCGAAAAAGCTCAACCCAGGCTCTTTGCCCCCTAACAGTTGCAATCTCCTACTCCCACCTACAGGCGCCACGGATGTCCAAACTCTGACTGACCACTATCTCAACGCTATGACCTCTATAATTAATGAGGCTGCACCTATGCAGCTAAAAAGAGTCTCTACTAAAATCTCCAAACCATGGTACGACGGGAGTCTCAACAAGGATAGAAGAGACATGCGAATGGCAGAACGGACCTGGAGATCAGCTCCCTCCGCAATGCACCTAAAAGATCTGAAGAAAAAGAGAAACGCCTACTTCAGGAAAATAAAACGCTCAAAATCGGACTTCTTCAGCCTCCAACTCGACCAAGCAAAAAACCGCCCGAGAAAACTGTTTGACCTAATCAAGTCACAATCCAAGAAGCAACCACAACCACTCAACACTGGGCGTGAGGCACCCTCCTGTGAAGAGTTCGCTGCTTTCTTTATCCAAAAAACTGACAAAATAAAAAGCGATCTCCTCACTATCGCAAGCCTCTACTCCAAACCCCAATGCCTAGCACCCACTGAACCAAAAAACAATGCTACATGGTCAACCTTTGGCACTTACTCGGAAGAAGAATTTGGCAAATTACTCAGCACCCTGAAACCATCCAATCACCTCACGGACCCCCTCCCTGCCTTCGCAGTAAAAGACTTTACCCCTTTGCTTCTCCCTCTCTGGACTAAAATAATCAACAGCTCTCTCCAACAAGGAAGCATACCTGACTCCCTCAAAGTTGGTCAGGTCACACCTCTACTAAAGAAACCAACAGCCAACCCCTCTGATCTCAACAATTACCGTCCCATCACCAATATCCCCACTCTCGCCAAACTGCTGGAAAAATGCACACAACTACAATTGACTAAACACATTGAGCAATTCGATCTCCTCAACCCTCACCAGTCAGGCTTCCGAGCAGGACACAGCACAGAAACTGCTATGACCCACATAATTGACGACGCACTTCAAATGCTAGACCAAAACGACACCTGCCTCCTCATCCTTCTTGATCTCTCCTCAGCATTCGACACCAATAAACATGAGAATCTACTAGAACTACTAAACACAAGAATGGGCCTTTCTGGAACTGTCCTCAAGTGGTTCACTTCCTTTCTTAACAACAGGTCGCAGAAATTCAAGAGCAACAACCGGATGTCCTCGCCAATTCCTGTAACGCTAGGCGTCCCCCAAGGATCCTGTCTATCCCCAACTTTGTTCAACCTAGTCATGGAACCTCTCACCACCTTGCTACAAGCATCCAATGTACACTTCCACATGTACGCCGATGACACACAACTTTACCTCAAATTACAATCACCCAATGACATCCTGCTCCTGAACTCAACGATCAGATGCACCCAATCCTGGCTTGCCGACAATCACCTCAAACTCAATGCCCTGAAAACAGAGTTCCTTCTGATCTCACCTCCAGCGAAGATATCCACCACTCAACATTGGCTTAAACTCCTAACCGCACTCAATGTCCAACCCACCATCGTGGACTCAGCAAAATCTTTAGGCATAACACTCGACACCAATCTCAGCATGCAGCAACATATCAGCAAGGCAACAAAGGGAGCGAACTTCCAGATCACTTAAACTTAAACCCTACCTCCCAGCCAAAGACTTCCAAACTGCAGTACAAGCACTAGTCATCCCACGAATTGAATACGGCAGCACCGCCCTCTGCGGACTCCCCCCTAACTACAACCGCACCACTAAAAGCTTCTCTAAATGCTGCAGCGAGACTCATCACTGGGTCAAAAAAGCACTCCCACATTACCCCTGACTTGAAATCCCTGAATTGGCTGCCTTTTGAAGCCAGAATACATCTGAAAATTGCCTGCATGACACACAAGGCGGTACACCTAAACTCACCCGGCTACCTTGCTCAGAAACTGACAATCTCTGGGGGAATTAGAAACACGAGAGGCACAAACAATCTTCTGCTGAAACCTCGAAGATTCCGGAAGGAAAAAACATACAAGCGCTCCTTCTCAGGAATGGCGCCTAGAATTTGGAACTCACTCCCTCCCGAAACCAGGCTTATCTCCTCCACTACACTCTTTAAAAAAGAAGTAAAAGCTATCCTCATGACTAAATACACTTGAACTACTATCTCGAACCCTATTAACACCCTGCACCGATCTGAACTACATGTTTGACCCCTTTACTTATTTGTTTGAGTTGTCTTATTACTCACATGATTGGCTTTGCAGTCATTTATTTGTACTATTTGTACTGTGTGAACTATTGATTTACTTGTCTGACTATGTTCCCTCATGTACCCTTCTATGTAAAGCGCTCTGATATCTGCGAAGATCTTGTTCGCGCTATATAAAACTTTTAAAATAAATAAATAAGTCAATAGTCCAGCATGAGCTGGCAGGTCACCGGGCAAGAGGTCCGTGTGTGGCAGGGGACGGCCATACCGGCGTAGGGACAAGATGGCGGTTCAGTGGGGGAGGGGCACAGCCGATCACACACGTCCCACAATGTCCTGCTCTCTCCAGCCGCCAGTTCCCCAGGGCCCCAGAGAACAAGGGAGATCCCCCCTGAGGGGGGGCTCACTCGGCGGGAGGCTCCGGCTTCTTTCCAACGCGGCGCCTAGGGGAGGGGCGGGCGCCGCGTCTCCCCACTTCTGAATTGGGACGGGCCGGGCAGCAGCAGCCGTTCGCAGGTCGAACGCCGTCGCCCTCAAGGTGGAGCCCCAGATGGCAGCGGGCTCCGCCGTCTTCCTCTCAACCCCTCGACCACCTGGAATCACCGCAGGGCTGGTCCGTCCCCGCAGCACCGCTCCGGCGCAGGACGCAGTCCCCGGCCTCACATAGTTCGTGGCCCAGCCCTCAGGTCTTCCGTACTGTCTGCGGGTATTTCGCAGCTGTCCGCCGGCGGTTCGTCAAGACTGGGCCCCCCCCCCCCCCCCCCCAGCACTCGAGGAGCTTCTGACCCCCGAGCCAAGTAAGTAACAGCCCTGGCAGGATATATTTGGAGGATATATGGGTCCTCAGGACGGGAGCTGGTAGAGCTCACGTCCTGTTTGCCATGTTGCTTGGCCACGCCCCCCAAACCTCAAACTTTGACTTAAAAACACGTTTTCCAAATTTCTGTGAAGGAAATTTCTAGAATCTGCGGGAAGCCACAAACTACTGCCCACCTGGCATTCCCCCAAATCTCCAGATAAAAATACAAATGTCTCCCATGAGAGATAAGAGAAGATCACTAATGAGTCCAGTTTGTGTCTGAGACCTTTCCAGTGTTACAAGAGATTAAAGCGAAACTGGGGAGTTTCCCCTCATCTGGTGCCTTTGATATTTGGATATTTTCATTGTGCAACAACCTGAGCTTTATAGTCTGCTCTAAGGTGTCTCCATCTCAACTCACCGCATTCACTATGGTGCAGGTAACCTCTTCTCGAGCTTCAACAGCTCCCTCACAAAGTCAGAATCTGTGCTAAGTGCAGTGGGAAGCCTGTACATTTTGACCTAGGCCTGTTCAAGACTGATTGAACTGTGATACTGATTTTGGGGCTGTTGATGTTGTGAAAGTCCCATAAAGGTGTTACTCTAGGATGCCAGGGAATAAAAAGACAACAAATCTGTAAGCTCTTTCCAGATATCAGAAGCTTTTTGGTCTGACAAAAAGCCTGCAATAGAAATGCGCTTACTTATTACAGCACTTAGCAGTACCAAAGTAGATTTGTTGAGGGATCTGTTGGGTGCTGTGGCAGAAGCCGCCAGTAAATTATTCCGGCTGATGTGGATGGAAACGCAGAAGCTGTAACTAGGGCCTGCCAACAGTAATGATGACCACCACGATAGCAGGACCAGTAAGGCGGACACTCTTTCACCAGGAGCACTCTGATGAAGATTGTACCTTTAAAGATTTCCACTTGTTTGTACTCGTTCATGGAGGGATATTTCACTGTTTCATAAGGTTCCCGTCTCTGCTGTGCAGTGGCGGAGAGTAATTTTAGCAGGGAGGATGGGCTACATACATACATACATACATACATACATACATACATACATACACATATACACATACACACATCTACATATATACACACACACATCTACATATATACACACACACCTACATATACACACACACACCTTAATCACACACAGACCTTAATCACACACACACACACACACACACACACACACAACATACATGCACGCACCAAACATAAAAAAAACTTAGCTTCACTGCAGCTCTTTGGGAGGGAAGCCTAAGAGCTCCAATGAGGGTTGGTTCTGCTGCCTTCTCTCATTGGTGGAAGTGGTCAGTGACACAGATAACCCCACGAACTCTGTGACAAAGTGTCACTGATTGACACTCTGCCCTTGGCAATTCAGGGCTTAAAACTGAAGTGCCCGGTCCAAGGCAATCAAGAACGCTACCCCCCCCCCCCCTCATCACGTGGGGGAGGGTCACGAGGCACTTTTGCCAGGCTGTGAAATACTCAGCCTGACAAAGTTCAGCTCAGGAAGACAGGCACCTGCACATTTAGGGCCTGTACAACTCCTAGCTGCCTGACCCTAACAAGAGTGTCAGGCTGACCTCTGCTTAGTCTGACAGACACTTTTCTTGTCAGGGTAAAAAGGTGGAGGGGGTAAGGCCCCTCAGCTTTACAGATTGGCGTTGCTTCTGCTATGGACTGTGTGGTTCTCTCATTAGGCTCCAGAGTTATCATGAGAAGACACTCAAGAAGCAGGTCCACCAGATTTTTAGGGGATGTCCAAGCTATGTTACTGGTCGGTGCAGTAACTGGGTAATCATTTCTGGATAGCAGGCAGACCATTCTCTTGGAAGATGTAAACAAAGTACAGCCATTGCAAGAGCTTTGGATGGCCTTGCTTGCTAAGAAAGATTATCAATAGTAGTGGAATATTCAAGGTCACTGCCACCAGTTTAACCCACAAGTCAACCAACTAGACTGCCTCAACAGAAATTGATGAGCCCCTGCAGAGGAAGAGCATTGAGCAGAGCAAGACAATTCCAATCTTCATCTTCCATCATCACTACCGGGATACCTCTCTGAACTTGACGCAACAGGAACACCACTCTGTTCAGGGGATAGATGTAATCTTCCTTAGGAAATTGGGAGAGAAGCACTTTATCTCAGTGTGTCTTTGTGAAAGTTAAGGAGTTATTCCATATACTTTTATTCTGATGAAGGGATGTGGTTTGCATCCAGTTCTGAACCTTCACATCCTTCACATGTTTTCCTTAAGAGAAGTTTAAGTTGGCGACATTGCAACACATTTTTTCAAGCTGATGCTTCCTAGTGCCTCTGTATCCTACTTCCGTTACATATATCTTGACATTTTTTAATCCTTGAGTGGAATGATTTGGCTCTATTTGATAGTAAAACATACAAAAGCACACAATGCTTCAGTGGGATTATTTCCTTTTTAAGACTCGCGAATAGACCGCTTGAACTGGCGGTTGTTAAAGACCCATTGTTACTAATAAATTAAATTATATACATAGAGGGGTCTTTCACCCCCTTGCTCTTGATTGGGTAGCTTTCGTTCATCTAATTTCCATGATTCTTATTAAGCAGCGTTTCTCCTTCTTCTTGGTTTGTCCTGTCTCTGGAGCATTTGTTCTGCATTGTGGTATCATTGGATGACTTATGTTCTTCACTGCTTGCATTCACGGAATAACTTTTCTTATTTTTTTATCCACACTCAATGGGGGTGCACGTAAGAACTTGTTCTCTCCCATGTGTGCTGCTTCTCCACTAATTTTCACCTCTCTTCCTGCGTCCGGCTTCTCCAGCCATTGTTCCCTTGCTCTCCACGACTCTCCATTAGGGCTCCGTTTTGACTCCGCCCACATGCTCCTTGATAAATCCCCCCCACACCCTTTGCAAAATATTATGTTAAAAACATTTTTCTAAAATAAAAAAATTGGAAATCCCAGCGGCTACATTTTGCTGCTCAGTCCGCTCCATTTTCAAAACACTTTCAACTTTTTTTTTTTTTTAACAATGTATTTTTGTTTACGTCGCAAATATTTTGAAACAATAATGGGCATTACACTGGCTTGGTATGTTGTCTGATTTATTTTCAGCATTTTGATCTCTCCAAAACAGTTTTATGTATCCTGCAATAAAAAATGTTTTGAAATATATTTGTATATACTTATTCTACTACATACAGGGGTTCATGTTTGCAGTCATTGATTAGCATTTGAACCTATAATAGATTCATGTGCTTTGAAATCATTGCATTTCATTTGAATCTAGAACAGATTCAGATTCTAATAGGGTGCCGCTCGTACTCGTGACTTTGTTCTTAATCAAAACTGGCGTTTCCCTTGTTTTAAAGCCCTTCATTTGTACGACGACCGGGACTGTAGCTGATTCACAAGCTGTTATTGTACCTGGAGATCTGGAGCTGTTGCTTTGTTTGTAGTCTAATCATCATCTGGGCGCTGAAGGGGGTGCGGGACTGCGAGACCCAGAGGTCTCTGCGCTGTGGCAACCTCGCGCACCTGGTGCCTCTTCCCGCCCCTCCTCCCTGTGTTCCCTGCTGAGCTCAAATACGACTCGCGGCCCCTGCTGCGCGGGAGCTGCTCGTAGTCGTGGACTTTGTTCTTAATCAAAACTGGCGTTTCCCTTGTTTTAAAGCCCTTCGTTTTTACGACGACCGGGACTGTAGCTGATTCACAAGCTGTTATCGTACCTGGAGATCTGGAGCTGTTGTTGCTTTGTTTGTAGTTTAATCATCATCTGGGCGCTGACGGGGGTGCAGGACTGCGAGGCCCAGAGGTCTCTGCGCTGTGGCAACCTCGCACACCTGGTGCCTCTTCCCGCCCCTCCTCCTCCTTCTTAAGGCACGCCCTTAACGCAACCGCGGGACAAAGCACGGGGCTAAGCCCGGGCCCGTTTAAGCCCGTTCAAGATCGTTCAAGGGCGGGGCGGGCCACCCCCTTTACATCTTAGCATCGGGTGGCCTTTTTGTTTGCACAGTGTACCCTCGTAATTGTATTATTGTTGTGATAGACTTGTAAGTGGCAGCTAAGGAAGTTAGTAGTAAGACGGCAGCGTAAACCTAATCGGTTCCATGGACAAATTCATCCCTAGGATGAATTCTGCCATTGATCAGAGTATTACAATCATGGAGAGGCGGGTTTCTCAGGATGTGGCACTTGCCAGAAGATCCTCAATGGGTCCAATAGCCATTGCCAGGACTCCGGCCAATCATTATAGTCCCTCTAATTCTGATGTACTTCCTTCCCTGGAGTCCTTAACCTCTGACCCACTGGTTTGTGATATTGATAATCTTTCTGAGGGGAACCAAACAACGGCATCTGATTTGCTTTTGATAACCCCCCACGAACTACCAACAGAGCCCAGTCCCGTTAAGGAGCATAATACTAGACAACATCGGGAAAGGAGTCAAGGGGCTATTCCTAAAACCAAACAGCGTCTGGTCACCACTAATGTTCAAAAGTTGGATAAAGTTACCTAACGCAAGGGAAAAGCTCCAATTGACAAAGGGCAGGCCCCCGAGACTACCAAGGCAATCGTACACACTCCTAACGTAATCATGACCCCTGTGAGATTATCCCCGGAGGCTAATGGGTTAGAAAGTGGGGTACTTACCGGGTTGGATGTGGAGGACCCCTTCATTAACAAGTTAGGAGATCTATTTAGACTTCTTCTCCGCCCAGTTCTTGAGAGGTTAACTAAGATTGAGGAAAAATTAGATAGGATTGGTACTGTGTCCTTTGGTGAGGCTGATTTACGGAAAAAGGCGAAAGAATCTAGTGTGGAGGTCCCCTCTTCTAATCCTTCGGGAGTGGGAGCTGCTAATGACCCTATAATCCCGCCACCCGAGTCCTCGGACATACTGGTTGAAGCTGCTTCCTTTCCTAATTTACAGGCAAAGGTCCCAAGTGCAACACCTAGTAAAACATCTCGAACAAACTTGGGTGATGGGTCCATGAAGGAACTATCTGCCAGTGAAGGAATTAATATCGATCTCCCGCCGGAAGTAAGTCCCTATCTGGTAGTTCTAGCAGGAATACCAGTTTTGGAAAAAGGTGACCATGAATCATATGCATCTTTACGCAACAAGGTCGTGTCCTGGCTTAATAAATTTAGACCACTACCCATGCATATTGTGATGGTCAAAAGGGTCTCATGGGTGGGACACTCATACAAGGACATTAGGGGAGACTGTATTTTAGTCAACTTTGACGATCCCAGGACAGTGGGACACATTTGCAACTGGAAAAGTCATGGTCCAGGAACTTCCATTCTAGCACTCCCACTGTCTTACTTTTATCCATCCGGTTTTCCTCCACCCACAGATGATGGTTGGACTTTAACCGCATGCGTGCTAGCGGGTTTTCCCGCTGCGCGCTGAAAATGTAAAAATCCAGCGTTACGTGACAAAGCCAGCTCGTCATGCGCGCAGCGCAGGTAACGCCCATGACAAGCTGGCTTTGTCACCAGCATCGAAGGTGTTAATACAACGGAGAGCTGGGAGATTTAACCCGGGGGGGTAACCGGAAATGTGGAGTTTGGTTAGGCCCCCAGTTTGTTCCACCTTTTATCCCCTGCCAAAACCGGTACAGCGGATTGGAAGCTGTTGACTGACTTCCGGTACAGGTAGGGGTTTTTCCCGTTTCATTTATCCCCTCTAGAACCATTGATAACAGTCCCCTCAGGTTATCAGAACTCTATGATACTACATTCCCAACCTTGGCCACTCTAACATATGGGGGTAATAAGGATAGCATCCTAGGTTTAGATCACCCTTTGGGCTCGATGACTTCTCTGGACTCCACTGTCCTGGCAGGAAATGGTAACGACAGGCTCACAGAGCCTACAGTGCCTGTAATGGCTTGCCGTTTGATTCCAACTGAGGGTAGTGACAAAATATCAGTCCAGGGGTTAGTCTCACTACATGCTGATGCTGCTCCCATCAATGGTTATAATGGTAACCTTAACATTATTTCATGGAACGTAGCGGGCTTGCGCAAAAAAGTACTACTTCCTGATTGGAATAACCTTATTGAAAAATATGACTTGTGCATTTTCCAGGAAACTTGGTGCCTTGAGCCAATGTACAAGTCTGGCTATTCTTACTTTTATGTTCCAGCTATCTCTTCTGGGCGGGGTCGCCCGTCGGGTGGACTGTTAATTTGGGTCAAAATTGCGTTAAATTGTAAAATTACCCACCACCAAAGTACATCAATGGATCTGATGAGGCTAATGATTAGGGATTCTCAGGCTACAGTGACCCTGGTGTTTTTTAATATTTATGCCAGAGGTCTGCAAGGGGGGGCTAAATCTCCGACTATTTCTGCGTTAGCAGACTCACTCCTAAGTTGCCCCACTGACTCCCTGTCCCTAATTGCCGTTGATTTTAACTGTTCATTCGAACCACTGGCTATGGATGGTGCTGGAGGATTTCTTGATCAGGATGCGAGATGGGGCATACCGCAACTGACGATCGCGCCAATTAAAAAATGGACACCAATTGTCATTCAAATGAATGCCCTATTAATGGAGCATGCCCTAGTAGCTTTTAACGTGCGCATGCCATCTGATTTCTCGGGAGCCCACACTTACAATAGGGTTTCCTGCCCTAGCAGAATAGATTACATCTTGGTTGACAAGAGCCATGGAAATATGTGAGTGACATGACTGTCATCCCATCTATCCATAGCGACCATAACCCCTTGTCCCTTTGTATGCGGAATCAGTTGTTTAATGGGAAGCCTCAGTCTAGTAGCAGACCGAGGATGGTGACCAGGGAAATAACACCTTCAAATTGTAGAAGATTCATTAAATGGCAAAAATTCATCTTAGATGAACATAAAACCAGTGCTCTTGGGGAGATTGTAAGAGACCAGACCGAGAAGCTCTCCGCAATTTGCAATAACGATCTGGGACTCGGTCAGACCGATGGGATTTATGCTGAAACAATTGATATGATGGGCGCTCTTCTCCTTGATACTCTGGCTACAAGCCAACCCAAGAGCAGGAAACCTGCAGCCAAGTGGTATAATCAGGACTGTAGGGGGCAAAATCCAAATTGATACTTGCCATTAAAACTCGCGATGCTGTTGAGGTTCGCTTAGCCCGATCCCAGTATAGGCGAGTACTACTGGTGGCGAAGAGGGCTTGGGATGACTCCCATTGGGAGGAGCTGAAGTTGGCTTGTCAGTCTAAATCTGGGGAGCTGTTTTGGGCTTTGGTCAGAAGCTCAAATGGTGGCGACTCAGAACCAATACCCAATCATATTACTGATGGGGAATGGTTTGACCACTTCAGGAGACTGTATGAAGGGGTAGGGGTAATTAATAATAGTGGGGCCCTTGGACACGACACATCACTTATGACAAATACTTTGTCCCTCATCGAGCCTGTAGGCCAAAAAGAGGTTGAGGCAGCCATTAACAAAATTGTATCTGGGAAGGCACCGGGCCAGGATTGCATTCCAGGCGATTTATTCCGTGCCAATATCGAGCAATGGGCTAAGTTCTTCTCCCTTTTGATTAATGCCCTTCTCCAGGGGTCTCCGATTCAGAGATCTTGGAAAGGGGCAGAGGTGATCCCGATTTATAAGAAGGGACCAAGGGTAGACCCTGCCAACTATCGTTCAATCAGCCTCATTGATGCTGGGCAGAAGGTGGTTGGCAGGGTCCTTCTGGAGAGTATCCTTTCATGGGCGGAGGAGAATAACATCATCTCCCAATTCCAGGCAGGTTTTAGGGCGTGCACAAGCACTGTTGACCAGGCATTTAGAATGGTTTTGCTGCACTGGAAGATAGTAACCATTGGCAAGGGCGGTCTGTACTTGGCCTTTATTGATTTAAAGACCGTGTTTGACCTGGTTCCCAGAGAGCGCTTGAGGACGGTTTTGCTGGAGATGGGGTTTCCCTTGCCCATTCTGAATTTGCTGGCCCGTATGCATGATGGAAATTATGCATGCATCCGGTGGGGTACACAGGAGCAGAAAAACGATAAAATCCCGGTAAATAGACGCGTCCGCCAAGGATGCGTCCTAGCGCCGACCCTCTTTTCATTGTTTGTTCATGGGGCTGTTTCATTTTTGTCTGATATTGATGCCGATGCCCATGCCCCTACCCTGGCTGGTGTTAAAGTCCCTGCCATGCTCTTTGCGGACGATACGCTATTGGTATCTAAAACACCAATGGGGCTCCAGATGCTTTTAGACCGCTTTTGCAATTTTTGTAACTTAAGGGGCTTGGTAATTAATACAACCAAAACCAAGCTCCTTTATTTTAACCCTAGTAAGAAAGTAAGAAAGCCAACTGTACGCTTACACTTGACGAGGTGCCCCTAGAGCGTGTTAAAACATTTGACTACCTAGGGATAAGGATATCTGATCAATTGAAATGGCATCCACATATTGAGAAAATGGCCTTGAATCACAAGCGTGTTCTGGGAGCCATTGGGAGGGAACATAGAGCCTCAATATCCAGACCCATAGCACCTGCACTGGAGATGTATGGTGCAAAAGCAATAGGTAGTGCATTGTATGGAGCTGAGCTCTGGGGTTTCAACAATGTTGATCCCCTTGTTATGGCTGAAAATACGTTTTTTAGAGAACTAGTTTCATTACCTAGGGTTCCTCCAAGCAAACCACTCCAGACATGGGACGCTGATCAATCAAAGATCTTATTATTTTGCGCCCGCTTCTCTATTGGGCCAGTTTGTGGCGTACACCTGAGCTATCTAGCTACGCAGACGGCCTTAGAGAAGTCATGAATATGCAGGGGTCCCATAAAATTGTTTGGCTTACTAGGGTAAAGAAGTTTTTACTGGCTATTGGTATTAATGTTGCATGGGAGTCAGGTGTTTCGATGTCAAAACTGTAGATCAACAGAGCATATTGGTTATGGGTTGATGCCCAAGATTCTAGAGATACCAACCTAGGCAGGCTGACTGAGTTCCGTCTACACAAGACAGTCTTATGTTAAGAGGAATTTATAGAGCGCACTGACACCATAAGTTTCCTGACAGTACATCCTCTTGAACCCTATCTGGATTTCATTAGGAAACCTAGAGATGGAGCTCTTTACATTCAGTTCAGAATGGGAACTCTTCCGGTTCGTGAACGCACCTGCAAGTGGAAACCCCCCCCAACCAAACACCTGTCGATTGCCCGTTTTGGTTGATTTGCTTTAAATAGGTTTGTAAAGGCTGCCCTTTGAGCTCTGTGGGCGTTGCATGCCTGCAACTTCTCGCTTGCCCTCTCCCACACCTTTGAACTCTGAGCTGCCATGGTGCTTTCATACTTTTGCTACCTGATGTTTCAAACCAGCCCAGTGCAGGGATCTGTTGGGTCTACATTAACATCACAGCCTGTCTCGGTGTACTCACTACAGTAGAGTCATGAATAATCATAAGCGGGGAGGAGCTCGTCAAAAGAGCCAGGCTTAACAGCAGACTTATTCGTGTTCGAGTAGGACAGAGAAAACACGCACAGACGGTTTCACTAAAACTGATCGTTTTATTTGAAAAATGTCTTTAGGTGCATTCCACATTCGCTGTGTGCTCCGTCACAACAATCTTTACATGAACCAGTTACATTTCACTTGGAAGTAAATGGCACACGAAGAATATACCACATAAATAAGTTGTTAGGCGTCATTTAGCTCCCACTGCATAGAATCGTTAGAAAATGTCTACACTGAGGTGTGACATAAATGTATTACATGACTAGACCAAAGCAGTCAAGTACAGTGTTAAATATAGATCAGTACAGAGGGAAAATTGTTTTATAGACCACAATTGATTAAACTAGTCTGTGTTTTTAAACGTGCGCCTGTCCGCATTATAGAAACTCGAATGTTTGAATAAATGATGTGGGGCAGAAAATGCAAACTAGGCAGCACATTCTTTCGCATTTGACACACTTTGATGCAAAAGGGAGTCCAAAGCTAGCCATAATACACACTGGATCCTCTTCATTAAAAACAAGCGCTGGTCACACACTGCTTCCGGCACCCCGAGCACGGCAGCGCGGCAAACTCGCTAATTAACAATCGCGTGCACGGTGCCATCACACTAATTCACGCTTTTCAAGCACTCGTGCTTTGCTCGCATCCACCTTGAAGGAACGAGCAGAGGCGCGCGGGCCATCTGTTTTCAATTAGCACCTGCGCCGCTGCTCGCTCCCGCAAGGTAGATGCCAGCACAAGCACGAGTGCTTGAAAAGAGATGACCAATCTCTAAAGGTCATCTCCTAGAGCAGCGTGCTGCCTAGGCGAGACCTAAAAGAACATCCAATTCTCCATGGGGACCATCTAATGCCTCAACTACTTATTTATTTGAATTGTTTTCTATAGCGCGAAGAAGACCCAAAAGGGTACAAGTGCACTGTACAGAGACCCAAAAGGGTATCCGAGCGCTGTACAGAGTTGGCGCCAGTAAGTATACAAAACATAAAGAAGGTAAGTGAAGTTACAACCTATGGGAAAACATTCACTGTTTCTTCATCACTGCCACGCAATGCCAGCAGATCTACAGCACATGCTGCGGTCTTGCCCCATCATCTCCACTTTTTGGCACTCTACTCTCACAATGCTCTGCAAGGTGACTGAACCTCCAGACATATACACTTGAGAGGCCTGTGCATTTTTAAGCATGGGACGCGTGTAGCACTGAGGGAACGCTTTGCCAGTCTTGCTCTACTCCTCCCAAGCGCGCCATCACACTACATTGGAGACTTAGTCAGGCCCCTACCCCTGAGGTCTAGTATGGAGCGATACAGCGATGGGGGAAGAGCAGAGTGTGAGCCCCGCACTTCAAGAAGGTCCACCATCTCTGCAAGTGCCCCATTTCCTCTGGGTGGGACATGCACCTCAACCACGTTCTCCAAACCTCAACCACGTTCTCCAAATAACTCTTAATGATGACCTGCCCCTGTGAACCTCGGCTCCCCGCCCCCTCACTGGTAAACCCCCTAATCTTCAAGGATGCCTCTGTTTATATCTCCTTGCCCCTGCCCACTCCAGTTGACATTAGACCCACTGACCTTCCCCCTTGGCCCCCTTGAACCTATCCTGCAATCATACCACCATGGACGCAACCACACTCAACAGCAGCACACCTTGCAACTACCTGAGAATCTCACCTGATGGCGCCCTGGTCCTTCCTCGCCCCTGCACTCCCTCTGTTTTCTCTCGTTCGAGGCATGTGGGCTGCTGAATTCATATCTGTGCATAGATCGCCGCCTAGTGTTGGGTCCGGATGATTGCACATTGTTGTCCTGGAAGAGTCTTCGAAGTATCACGAGATAGGTGGCTCCTCCCCTGGACTACAGTGCGCATGGGCATCGCCTCCATCCCCAGATTGTTTTTTTCCGCCATTGGGTTCGGATGTGTTTCGGTTCCCTCTGTCGGAACCGATAGTTGTTCAACTTTCTACTCGAGACCAAAAGGTCTTTAGGCTGAGCGTCGGTATAGTTGCGTACGGGTTTTCTTGTCTGACTCTCAGCTCCGAACTCTTGCTGCCCTTCCGCGTGCTTTCGGCGCGGACGGGCCTACACTACACTTCTGCTATGGAGCGAACACCGTTTAAGAAGTGCCCGGTGTGTAACTCCAAATATTCACACCTCGACGTGCACCCTGTGTGCAATACATGCTTGTCACCGGACCACAACGAAGACAGCTGCATGGCGTGTTCGAAATTCCGGTGCAAGAAGACTCTGAAGATTCGTCGGGCCAATAGGCTCCAGGCTAGGTTATCGGCTACTGCGGCGCCCCCACCAGACGACATATTCCAGGAATCTGTTGAAGGCGAAGACGACGTGCAAGGTTCGGACTCTAGTCCCGCGTCCGAGGGGGAGACCTACGACGCGGGTGAGGAGAACTTTGACGAAGTCACCGACGAGGTAGGGGACGACGATCGGGCTTTTGCCACTGTGGGGGATAGCTCGGAGGAGGAGCATCCCCAACCAGACTCAGGGGTCATTCCCCTTCATACGGCCCAGGTCGAGGGATCGCCTTCGGGCCTTACCCAAGATCTACTTATGAGTCCTACGTCCCCGCCTCCGGGCCCGGTCACGGACATTTCTGAGAAGCCACTAACGTTGAAGAAAACGAAAGTGAAGCCGTCTGGTCACGCACCCTCGGATGCGAAACCGAAAGTGAAAGTTACGCTGGTGCAGAAGGTTCTAGAGGCGTCAAGTTCCAAAAAATTCAAGATGGCCGACTTGAAGAGCCACGCCAAGATGGCCGACCCGAAACCCTCGGGGTCGGCGCCGAAGGCGAAGTCGTCCGACGCGGCTGCGTCGGCGCCGAAAGGGGTCGTGGACCCGAAGACGGCTCCAAAGAAGCGTCAGGGCGACGACGCGCATAGGCATGGGGCGTCGGCCCCGAAGAAAGTGCCTGCCGGCGATCCGGCTCTCGACGCAGAGAGATCGCTCGAGCCGGTCAAGCCCTCTCCGGCCTTGACGAAGAAGGAAGCGGAATCCCTGCAGCGGTTACGAAAGGACAGTGTGGTTCCCGCTCAGGACACTGTAGCGCCTAAGCTCACGCCTCAGCCTGCGAAGGAGCAAACGCCTATCCGTTTTACCCTGCCACCCAAGTCGGCGCCGAAGGCCTTCGCGCCGAAACAGGGCGGACCCTCGAAGGAGGCATTGACACCGAAAGCTGCCTTGGTGGTGTCGAAGCTTCGGCTCCAGCCGCTTGCTGAAGAGGAACGTCGTGAGATAATCATCGACGCCAACACCGGGAAACTGTCTCTCCTCAAGAGGAAAATCACTACGGAGCCGGTGTTGGAACATTTTAGGATCCCTCTCAAAAATAAAAGGGACTCTGCGGAATCTTCGGCTCTGGTGGAACCTGTGTCTCCACAAGCACTGGGACACTCGCCAACGCATTCCGCTGCAGGCGATGCGGACGAGGAAGACGCCGAGTACAACTATCCGGCGTACTCGGATCCGGAGGAGGAGCACGAACCTTGGTCGGCCGGAGGCGACCCAGAGGACCCGCAGTCGGGCCAGGACCCGCAACTTTTTGCGGCCAAAACGTCACCGACGGAGGACTCGGCGGCCTTCAACGCTCTGATCGAGAGGGCTGCGGCTAACCACGACGTCGAGCTGCACTCGGACCCCGTGGATGTGGACTTCTTATTTGACACTTTCTCAGTAGCTGAAAAGTCGGTCAAAACGCTGCCGATGCTTAAAGGGGTGCTTAAGCACGCAACGGAGGTCTTCAAGGAGCCCACCCGGGCGCGTGTGGTCAACCCTCGCATTGACAGGAAATATAAGGCAGCGCCCTCGGATCCAACATATATCAAGGGACACTTGCCATTGGACTCGTTGGTTGTTTCCAACGCTCGGAAGAGGGCGAACTCGCAGACTACTGGTGACGCTCCTCCCCCAGACAAAGAGTCCAAGATCTTTGAGGCCTCAGGCAAACGGATTGCTGCACAGGCAGCTAATATCTGGAGAATATCTAACACACAAGCCCTACTTGCTCGCTATGATAGGGCTCATTATGACACCTTAGAATCAATACTGCAACACTTGCCTGACCAGTACAAGGAGGCAGGAGAAATGCTGATTCAGGAAGGAAAGCTCATTACGAATGCATCCATAAAATGCGCACTGGATGTGGCAGAAACAGCCTCCAGGGCGATCAATACCAGTGTGTTGCTTAGACGGCATGCCTGGCTTAGAATTTCAGGGTTCAAACCCGACATCCAAACTACAATACTGAATCAAACAGTTAATCCTGACCACCTGTTTGGCCCTGAGGTGGATGCGACTCTGGAAAAAATGAAAAAAGATACGGAAACTGCCAAGTCTATGGGGGCCCTACAAAGTCAGCAGTTTCGGAGTGGTTCCTTTCGCCGCTCCACTTCCAGAGGCACCTCAAGGGGTCAGGCATCACAGTCCACACAGTATTACAAGAGTAACACCCAAACCTCGTACAACAACAAGGGTAGAGGTGGCTACAGAGGCAATAACGTCAAGGGCAGGGGACGTGGAAACAACAGCTCCAGGTCCACCACCGCCAACAAGCAGTGACGTCTTGTCACTGCCCCCCGACCATACAACACCGGTCGGGGGGAGACTCCAGCAGTTCCTGCCCGCGTGGAAATCCATCACCACGGACAGGTGGGTCAAGTCTCTTATCCAGTACGGTTACTGTCTGGAACTTACTTCCATTCCACCAAACATACCCCCAAGGAGCCGTCCTATGTCCGGCGAGCACTTGACCTTGTTGCAGCAGGAAGTTCTAGTCATGCTGCAAAAAGGGGCAATAGAGCTCGTTCCATTGCAGGAAAGGGGAACATGGGTTTACTCCCTGTATTTTCTAATCCCAAAAAAGGACGGATCCCTCAGGCCCATCCTGGACCTCAGGCCCCTCAACTGGTACATTCTCTCGGAGCACTTCCATATGCTCACGTTACAGCAAGTACTCCCTCTGCTTCAGCAGGGGGACTTCCTGGCTACGCTGGATCTGAAAGATGCATATTTTCATATCCCCCTGCATCCTTCCCACAGGAAGTATCTCAGATTCACGATTCAAGACCAGCATTACCAGTTCAGGGTTCTGCCGTTCGGGGTCACCACAGCGCCAAGGGTATTTACAAAGTGCCTAGCGACTGTGGCGGCGCATCTCCGTCGCCAGAACGTCCACGTCTACCCCTACCTGGACGACTGGCTCATTCAAGCAAAGACAGAACAACAGTGCGTCGACCATGTGTCACGCACCATTCATCTCCTGCACGATCTGGGATTCTCTCTGAACTACCCAAAATCCCATCTCCAGCCCGCCCACGTGCGACAGTATCTGGGCGCGACAATCAACACTCTGGCAGCCACTGCGCAGCCAAGTTCAGTGAGAATCGCCAGTATCCAGGCGCTGATCCAACGATTCAGACCCCAACACTCGCTTCCAGCGAAGGTGTTCATGCAGTTGATAGGCATGATGGCCTCCTGCATCTCCATTGTCTCGCACGCGAGACTACATATGCGTCCGCTTCAGGATTGCCTTGCACGTCAGTGGACTCAGGCTCATGGGCAACTGACAGACGACCTAGTGTTGGTGAGCGGTCGGGCATACAACTCTCTGCATTGGTGGAATCCACAAAACCTTTGCAAAGGCCGACCATTCCAAGAGCCTGTGCCACAGATCATCCTGACAACGGACGCCTCTCTCCAGGGATGGGGAGCGCATGTACTCCAGTACACGGTGCAGGGACTCTGGACACTACAGCAAAGGAAGATGCACATCAATGTGTTGGAACTTGTGGCAATCTTCATGGCCTTGAAGGCGTTCAAAGTACATCTGTGCAACAAAGTCGTGTTGATCCGGACGGACAACATGACGGCCATGTACTACATTCAGAAGGAGGGAGGCACACACTCTCCGCAGCTGTCTCATCTGGCTCAGAGCATGTGGAAGTGGGCCATTCAGAGGAACATCTTCCTCATGGCAGAGCATCTCCCGGGCAAGGACAATCAGATGGCGGATCTGCTCAGCAGGCACAGCCATCAAATGCACGAGTGGGAGATACATCCATCAGTACTCCAACCGTACTTCCAAAAGTGGGGTCATCCAGAGATAGACCTGTTCGCCACAAAGGAGAACGCAAAATGCCAAAGCTTCGCCGCCAGGTTCCCACACCCGCAATCACAGGGCAATGTGATGTGGATGAACTGGTCAGGCAGATTTGCGTACGATTTTCCCCCAGCACCTCTGATACCGCTGGTGGCACGCAAGCTCAGGCAGCACTCGATGACGCTCATCCTGGTTGCTCCAACGTGGGCTCGCCAACCATGGTACACCACGTTTCTGGAACTCTCCGTGGTACCGCATCAAAGGCTTCATCTCACTCCCAGCCTTCTGACGCAGAGCCATGGCGACATTCAGCACCCAGATCCGCAACAGCTCAACCTGGCGATCTGGCTCCTGAAGTCCTAGAGTTTGGCTACCTCAATCTTCCTCCCGATTGCATGGACATCATTCGGGAGGCAAGGAAGCCCACTACGAGAGCTTGTTATGCGGCTAAATGGAAGAGGTTTGTCATCTACTGTGTTAACCACGATATTGACCCGCTAGATGCTTCCATTCAAAACATCATCTGTTACCTGTTCCACCTGTATCAATGCAATCTGGCGTACTCTTCCATCCGCATTCACCTGTCTGCTATGGCACCATACCTCCAGAATAGGCAACACCTGTCACTCTTTAAGGTCCCTGCTATCAAGGCCTTTCTGGAAGGACTCAAAAGAGTCATTCCGCCAAGGACCCCACCAGCTCCAGAATGGAACCTCAATGTGGTTCTTACAAGGCTGATGGGTCCTCCCTTCGAGCCACTGCGCTCTTGTGAGCTTCAGTTTCTGACTTGGAAGGTTGCGTTCTTAGTAGCAATTACATCGCTACGGAGGGTTAGCAAGCTGCAGGCGCTCACCATCCAAGAACCTTTCTTCCAGGTGCATGCTAACAGGGTTGTGCTTCGTACTAACCCTAAATTCCTACCCAAGGTTGTGTCTCAATTCCATATAAACCAGACAATTGAGTTGCCGGTGTTTTTCCAAAACCCAGAGACGCTGGCGGAGCGGATGCTCCACACCCTTGATGTTAAGAGAGCCTTGATGTACTATGTAGACAGGACGAAAGATTTTCGCAAAACCAAGCACCTTTTTGTTGCTTTTGCCACACACCACAAGGGAAACGCTATCTCCAAAGCTGGGATCGCTAGGTGGATAGTGAAGTGCATTCAGATCTGTTACGCTAAAGCTAAGCGCACTCTCACTATCCCACCAAGGGCCCACTCCACCAGGAAGTTGGGGGCCTCTATGGCTTTCCTAGGTAACATTCCCTTAGAAGATATCTGTAGAGCAGCCACATGGTCTACCACACATACTTTCACTAAACACTACTGTGTAGACGTGCATTCCAAACAGCAGGCAGCTGTTGGTCAGGCTGTTCTAAAAACACTTTTTCAGACTGCTGCAGCTGGCACGGGCAGCCGCCGCTAATGGAGGGACTGCTATGTATTCTATGCACAAATATGAATTCAGCAGCCCACATGCCTCGAACTGCAAATGCTACTTACCAGTATGCATCTGTTCTTGGCATGTAGGGCTGCTGACATTCATATCGCCCACCCTCCTCCCCGGCGCCTGTAGCAGCTGCAGTATTTCATTCATATGTATATATGTATATGCTCATAGCATGGTCATCACTCACATACTTCACTCCATCTCTGCCAATGGCTAAAAACAATCTGGGGATGGAGGCGATGCCCATGCGCACTGTAGTCCAGGGGAGGAGCCACCTATCTCGTGATACTTCGAAGACTCTTCCAGGACAACAATGTGCAATCATCCGGACCCAACACTAGGCTGCGATCTATGCACAGATATGAATGTCAGCAGCCCTACATGCCAAGAACAGATGCATACTGGTAAGTAGCATTTGCATTCTCCCACGCACCCTAACAGCACTAGGCAAGATACATGATCTATACCATTCCCCTTGATACAACTTCACGTTACTCGCCCATCCCTGCTGGTAAGTTACCGTTTTGAAAAGAACTTGTATAATGCTTGCACTGTTCATATTAATGTTAATGTCTAATACAAACTCAAATAAAAACGCTTGGGGACAAAACAGAATAGATTACCATGCCACAAAAGTGTAGTGGGGCCAAAGGTCTCCAAAGAAGCCAAAAACAATGAGAAAGAGAAAGTAAGAATAGGTTTCAGGCACACGGAATGAGACCACAGAAGGGAAAAGGAGGGTATAGAGAATGCAAATAAGGAAACCATAAGAAACAAACCAAGATAGAGGTACAAAAGAACGGAAAAAATGTAAATGGAAAGATAAAAAAATAAAGGATGGATGGAAAGAAAAGAAGCAAGTAAAAAGGGATACCAAAGAAATAAAGATAAACAGAAGTATGGAAAGAATGAAAGAAGGAAAATAGATTGTCATAATGGAAAGAAGAAATGATCGGCAGAAGAAAGAAAAACAAAGAATTCAAGAGAGGAATAAATATAAAAATAAACAAGGATGGAAAAAAAGGGGTAGCAAGGGTTTTAAGAAAAAAGAACGAAATGAGCAGAATGAGCAAACAATGTTAGAATTAGAAGACTGGATGAAATAGGGAAAGAAAAGTAATATAAAGCACTGAAAGCTAGAAAGAAAGAAGGTATGAAAGAAGACTGGACAGAAAAGAAGGAACAAAAGAAGTAAAGGAATAATGGAAAGAAACACAGAGGAAAGAATACATGAAAGGAAATTACCCAATAATGTTAAATGTGTGTTTTGTCCATATTCTTAAAAATGTATGCTGTAAAAAAGCTCATTTTCTTGTGCTAATTTTAGTTGGGGAATAAATTCCCATTGGCCTTTATATGAAAAGTAAGAATCACTAATTTTGCGCAGTCATCTACTGCTAGGCGGCTCAACTTGGGGGGTAATTTATTTTTCTGTACTCCCTTGGATTGAGTTCACAGCACATATTAAACCCACTCAGGCTACAGAACACTATTATTAAAGGTAGATAACATTTCCATTTACCTCTTTGAACTCTTTGAAGGTATTCTGCGCTCAATAGCTTGGTCATTTCAAAATTTGACAACCTGAGAAATGCTGATGAATAGGGGTAGTATATTTTCCCCTTTGTGCAAATCCCACCATAGGTGACTAAATCCCACAACCCGTTCAAGTCAAAAGTAAATTCGACTACAAGGGGTCGCTCCTGACGGAGGTAACATCAGAGGGGACCTCCCTTTTTGGGCCCAAAGGGTTCTGATGAAGGCCGAAGTGACCCGTTTTTACGGGCACACCTTTAAGGGCAGAAACATTTCGACACCTTGGGAGTAAGAAGGGGTGAAGGAATCTTAATTTTCTCCCCTCATTTCCATCCTTCACGTTTTTAAACCTAGCCGGGTGGTCCCGGAATAAAATTGAGTACACATCCCAGCTAGTCTCAACTCTTACTGGCTGCACCTTTTCTTTGGTGATCCCAAGAAATGTCATTGTTTGTACTGTCTACCCCTCCCTTTTGCTCCACACCAGGTGTTGGTCTGCGCAGGGTTGTTTGAAGCACGCCCTATGATTAAGCATGACAAAATGTTGTGACTGAGGGCAGTTTTCTCACAGGGAGCACGTGCCCCTGTCTTTATATATTATTCTTTCCCGACTCATTTGTGTGCGTTTCATGAATGGTATCGATCCTACATATTTCCTTAAAAAATGGTGACTCATCCCTTCCGAGCAACTTGCACATTAAATGATCCCCTTCGACATCTAGGTGAAGCTACATGCTTGCATTTTATTACCAGACCTGCAAGATTCAGCAGCAGGTGCAAATCTCATGCCATTTTATCAAAGGTTTTTACACTAGATGTGACACCAGAGATAATATAGTTGCATCTTTTGGGCCCCCTTCTGCCCTAATCATGAGGAGATATTGTATTCCTCTTTTAGTGACTACATGGTCTTCAGTTGTGTCTGTTGGGGCAGAAACTGAGAGGGGGCATCCCATCAAAAATGCCTCATATAATTATTTCCCTGTATCTACACAAACTCCCCAGCCTATTATTCCAGTATAAAAACCTTCCAAGCCTTTTGATTGGATCAGAAAAACTTTGCGTGACAGAGTGCTGATTAGTCTTCATTCCAGGAAACTCTTGAACCCAAGTATAAGGGTTGGCAAACTGATCAATAAAATGTGTTTGTTTGGTACTATTAGTTGTAGTTATGTTAGAGTAGAATAGTAAAAAAAACTCATCCTGTAATTAGTGTTGGAAAACACTCTTTCCTATGTGATCTACTTACTAAAATCACAGTGAAAATGTTCCTACCTTTTTCAGTGCGATGCTCAAGTCACACCAGATAAGCGGCAGCCAATGTTCAACTTTTACCCATCAAAAACATCATCTTTATAATATTAGAAAATGTGATTTATCTCAATATGGATTCTTATTGATGGAATAATATCAAACATTCAGTCTGAAATGTACCTGCCAAATAAAATTTGCACAGGTAGTATGAAATAATTGCTTATGCCCATTTAGTCCTTAAAAAGTAGACTGATAAATTATATACTTTATTTTTGTGATCCAAATATTTCAGTGGTTGCATTTCATTTAATAATTCTTGTGCTTTCATGAGACTCCAAGTATAATTACATAATTCTCTGAACCAATGTTAAAATATGATGGAACTAACAGTAGTATGGATTTTTTCTCATGTCAACATTAGCGGTGGATCTTCTTGAGAAGATGCTCATATTGGACAGTGATAAGAGGATAACAGCCACTGAAGCTCTTGCCCACCCTTACTTTCTGCAGTATCATGACCCGGATGATGAGCCAGAGGCTGAAGTCTATGATGAGTCAATAGAGAATAAAGAACGTACCATAGAGGAATGGAAAGGTAAGGAACATCAACCCAAAATTCTTCATTGGGGCTGGCTGTAAGCAGTGGATTCTTATCCATAGAAAAAAAAGAATTGGTAACACTAAGACCTGTTACCTTGTCTTTTCATTTTTGCACTTCTTTGTCTCTTGTCTGATGTTGTCCTGGCTACAGGTGTGCCAAGACCCAGTAGAGAACAAGCATTGGCATAGCCAATATGTCTTGCTTTTGGGACCTTATAAGTATTTAGTTATGCAGCACAATATCCTTGGTGCAACAATATCAACTGTTGCATGGCTAAACAATTATAAGGTCCCAAACGTGAGACCTATTGGCTATGCCATGTGACCCATCAAACAAAACCATAATTTGCCATGGTCAACGTTAGACTGTTTTGTCAATGCCCAAGCCAACATTAAAATCAGAAGGTACCTGATAAATGTAAATATTAAATGAGGATGGTATGTAGGTAATCCTTGGGAAAATCTTTAAATATTCATGATGGAAGGAAAGACAAGTGTTGCACGGCTAAACATTGATATGGTCTCAAAGACGAGACCTATTGGCCATGCCAATGCTTGTTGTAGTTGGATCGATGGCAGTTACAGCAGCACTAGTGTTAATAGTTATACCAGTACTAGTAGCAGTATCACTAGTCATAGTAATAAGGATACACTTATCAGAAGTGATGGGACCATTATAGTACTAGTGATACTAATAATAGCAGTAGGATTAGTTGTTGGGGTAAAAGTGATCTTACTTCTACAGATGATTCTTTGAACCAGTTGTTGGTCATCTGTACTTTACATTTCTCAGAGTTTGAAAACAATTGTAGAAATGCTAGTTTTGCCAGTTCTATTCCCTTCGCCTCTAAAAGAGGGTGCACTTCATCAATGTTACAGTCTGTAATATAAAAGCTGGTACCTTGTGTTTGGATTCCCTGGTATTAAAGCATATGTTGCTAGCCGCTTAGGCAAGGGCCAGGAGAGGATGTTACATTTATGTCTGTGCTAGGGCTGGTCTGGGAGACACAAGATGTAGTCACATTCACTTTCAGAACAGACGCAGCCCCAGACTCCTCAAAGAGATCTAGTGAAAAGTTTCAGCCCCCTATGGACGTCATGTTGCATTAAAAGGCCTTCTGCACACAATGGCATAATGTGCACAGTGCCTGGCATAAGAGTGCCCCTGAGCTCACCATAAGATCTTTACAAACTCATCATGGCCTGGGTCAAAATCAGCGTGAAATATGAGCGCAATCAATAACCCTGAAATAATAAAAATTTTAAAAATCACTTATTCCTTGGAACTTCTGGGATAAATGAGGTCACTTCTGATGGTAAGTGAACCGCCTGAGTACTACTGCCGGGACGAATAGTAGTGTAGGGGAGTAGTAGATGAAGTTCCATGGGAAGAGGCGGGATCGAGAGGAGGTTATAGTATGGGTTCCGTCGTCAGGTGTTTAGGGGTCCTTTGTTTGAACGTGAAACACAATTGTTCAAGTTAGCATGTACACTGAAGAAAAAAGGGGGCGGGATGAAGGTGAACATGAACAGGAAAGATCAGGCAAACAAGCATTGCTTAAAAGCGGATGCCCGTTCTCAGCGAGTGTGCTCAGACAGTGTCGCACGGCGGCCCGTGAAAGTGAAACTGATCGTGATCATGATCAAGTGAACTTGAACAGGGGGGGGGGGGGGGGGCGGTAAAAAGGGGAACACAAACAGGAAAGATCAAAGAGCAAGGGGGTGAAGGAGAATGAAAAGTAAAATGAAGCTGACGAGGAGGGAGTGGGAAAGGGGAGGGGATTCACGTGCTGTAAGGCTTAATGAGCCGTTCCAGAAAGCCAGATGGCAGCTGTGCACGTTCACGTCCGCGTAACCGCACGCTTGAGGCCAGCAAAAGCCTTTGGTAGCACTTTGGAAACCCAGTTACTAAATGTCTTGCCAGAGAAGTGCATGCGCTGGCTCAGGCGAGACCTAAAAAAGAGCTTATCTGTCAGATATGTTGGAGTGGCTGGTCTTGTGATAGCTTTGTATGAATAATCTGTTTTTGAAAATGCTATTAGCTGGTGACCAGTGGAAATCTATCAGCATGAGTGTGATGTGCTCCTATTTCTTGAGGCCCTGGAAGAGACATGCTGCAGCGTAAAGAATGCCCTTATGTGGGTTCCAGGTGGAGTCTGGGAGGCCATCGAGCAGGTTGTTGCCACCATCTCTAGATGCACAAGAATGCTATTGTGAAGTGCCTTTCTGGAAGGGATTGTTTCACTTTCTAGTACTAGAGAGAACTGGTGCCAGACTGTCTGTTTTGTAGTTTATTCCTTAAGGGTGAGGTTGGTGTTTACGGTGAATCAAAATGACTTAGCATTGGGTAAAAGTTGGAGTATGAATCTGTCCAGGTTGATGTCATTCGGCCAGGTCTGGAATAGTTGTTTGTTCTTGATAAATAACAGGAATAAAATTGTGGCGGGCTGAGCTTCAGGTAGGTGCTTGACATCCAGGTATGTATGAGGTGCAGACAGTGTTTGAGGTGTAGCATGTACAGAGCGGCAAAGACTCTCAGCTATAGTTCTATATGGTCGGCATACTAGTGTATTTTAATGCTGTTATCAGTGAGGAGAGCCGCATGGGCTCCTTGTAGAGGTTGACAATGACATTGAGGGACTCTAGAGATGATAGGGATCTTCTGTGACCTGGACCTGCCCATGTGAATGAACTGGATTATGTGGGATTAGCAGGAATAGAACCAGTGAAGGACATTGCTAGTGAGTCCCATTCAAGACTTCAGGGTGGGATGGTCAGTAGTGTTGAAGGCAGTTGAGACATTGAGTAGTACCAAATGGTATGGGTCATCTTTAATTCGGTCAGAGGGCATTGTCTGAGAATTGTAAGGTTCCCGTTTCTATGCTACAGGGTCATTGGAAGCCAGATTAGTAATCATGCAAAAGATGATTAGCGTTTACAATATTTTGCTATTGAGTATGAAGTCCTTTTTGTAGGGTGAATTCACATGCATCATTCTGGCATCTAGTGATTGGGTTCAGAATTGTCTTAGTCATTTTTTGTGGGCATTGTTGAGTCGACCATTTGGTGCTAAATTGTATGACGTCTGACAACCCAGAATAGCCTTTGTTGGTCGCTCGCCAACTTCATATTCTTTTTTTTTTCCACTGTTTGGTTATAAAAGCATGACCTTGAGCTGTGAGGGAACAGTCAGCAGAGTTTTACGCCGTAGGCTCACCAACTAACATGGAAAAAAAGAAAATGACAGGAGCATACTGGGAGATCGAGGGAACAGGCAAGCACAAAGAAAAAGATTGCGTTTTTTTGCTCAACATGAATACTTTGATTGTGTGGGTTGGAAAATGTACACCAAGGAGGAGGTATTCCCCCTTTTTAGATTGTGCCTGAAGCCACCACACGTTTGCTCAGAGGAAGAGCCATATGATGTGTAACCTGTATCTACAGAAAGGTCATAGGTGGTAGTGGTACAATGTGTTTGCAGAGTTCCTGCCCAAGATCCTGACGACAAGGAAAAAGTTACATTGGGCAGATTACGATATGACACAGTCAGTCCTTGGTGAAAGATCCAAGACTATTGAGCGACAAGGAGAACTCCTAGAAATCCGAATTGGCGCAAGAGGAGGAGGCAGAGGTTGGGGAGGTAGTCTTAGTCAAAAGGGACAATGCACTGAAGAAGACTCCAAAAGAGGTAGTGTCAAGGACGTGCCTTTCAACCTAAGCAGACAAACCTGGTTTAGAGTTTTGAGCAGGAATTGCTGGTGGCTATATGGAACATGCCTTCTTTAAAAATGCAGTAGAAGAGTCACTGCGCTGTATGAAGAAACAGAATTGCAAAGGCAATAGGTGTCCTGCAGTTCACAGGTCAGTTCTGAGGAGCCACACAGAGAAGAAGGGTAGCAGCCCAGGTATCCCTTATGCCACCTTCACGACATAGACCAGCACCCATAGTCCACTACTGCATAGGCAATACCCCATAATACCAAACCAGCCCTTTTGGGGAAGTCAGAGGGCGAAGTCACACCTCATGGGGGTTGGGACCAAAAAGCGCGCACACACAACTCTAGTAGGGAAGCACAGTCTGAGAATCCCTCAAAGAGCAGAGGTTAATTACATCCAGAAAATGGACACTAAACACAAAATAGCTTGACAGATGTATAGAACTGGTACCAAATCCTCCAGCAGTCAGGCAAAAGGCAAGAACTTGCTGAAAGGAAGCATTTCGGTGCCTAAGACAAGTGTTCAGGAGCCTTCTAAGCAAACAAGTGATCTAGAAGATTCCAAAGGAGAAAAAAAACTTTAAGGGGTCTACTCCGACATCCAGACCCATGCTAGACTTAGCAAGTTTTCAACAAGTTCATCAAGACACACAAATCCAAGACTGCAAAAAGTCATTCTGTGGCTGCCGAAAGCAGTATAGATACATGCAACCATAGATCAGTGATTTCTAACTGCATGTGCATTTGCTGAACTGACACAAGACGTTCCTGAGGTTCTTTGTAGTCCAAGTACATTACCAGGTTAAGGTGCTCCCTTTTGGGATCAAATCTGCAACAGGGGGTTTCACAAAATGCCCTGCAATGCTGGCAGTGCATCGAGGAAGCCGGGGATATTTGTCTATCCCTACCTTCGAGATTGGCTGGTAAAGGCCAAGATGTTCAGACTGTGCCAGGAAATCGTAGAGATCATACTCCACAGATTAGGTTTTTCCATGAACCTAGAGAAATCATCAACCAGTCCCATAGAGAGAGAGAGAGAGAAAGAAGGCTTTTTTGAGGGTGAAACTAAATTCCAGGGAGACAAAAGCGTTCTAAGTAGCAAAGAAGATCCTGGCACTGCCAAAACAAATTCGCCTGTACCAGAATGAACAATTTCTGACCGCAAGAGCAGTCTAAGAATGGCTCCAATGTCAGTGGTCACAGGCGACTGGGGATTGGGAGGATATAGTGGCCGTCTCAGAGAGGCTGCAGAAAAAAATAGGGTGTGGATTACAGATAACCTCACAGTGGACAGATATTTCAAACGACCAACATTGTGTAATCACCACAACAGAGGTATCCCACAGGAGCTCAAATAGAGAAACTTAATGTCCAGTGCCTACGGAGCCAGGAGGAAGAGGTGAAACACATAACCTTTATTGGAATTAAAGGCAGTTGTTTTAGCCGTAAAGGCTTTCCAGACTCTGGTCACTGGAAAAATGGTCCAATTCCAGACTATATGATCAACAAGCTAAGAGGAACAAACTTACACGTGCTGTCCGTATTAACCCTGGATATATCGAGTGTGAATACACAGAAAGGTAACACTAATATCTATACACCTTTCAGGAGTTTAGAACATAGAAGCAGACATGCTAAGCTGTCAAATGGGCTTCTTGAGCATATGGGAGTTGAAACAGCATGTGGGAGATGGGATCTTTTGAGAATTGGGCACACAGCAGATCTCTTTGCAACAGCAGAGAGATCAAATTACCCAGGTCCCACATCCAGATACCCATGCCACATGTCACTGGGGAATGCCCTATTAGTAGAGTTTGTATAAGAAACAATTCCCAACAGGTATCAATTTAAGGCAGTTAAATGTTGTATGCAGTCAGCATTACATAAGAAAGAAACAAGGAGACTCGTGCGGTTTAAGAGCTTGTTATTCACCAATTCATAAGGGGCGTTCCACATGGAAATACAGTTAGGCAGCACTGTACAGAGGGAATCATGTGACAACCCGAAGGCACTTGGTGAATAGTGAAGTATACAGTTGGTGAAAGGTGTTGACGCAAGTGCTGAACGTGAACGGCGCAAAGTGACAAAGATATATACAGTGTTGGCTCAGCAGGAATTAGTTTTAGTCACTTTAGTCATAATTTCAACATTTTTCAGGAGCCAAAAACGTTAGATGCGCCATAGAGTTGCACTGTAGTGTCGACGGCGTTTCGATCCCCGTGAGTCGGGATCGTCTTCAGGACAGGGTTGTCTGGTAGAGGTGGTGCTTGTATATACAATAACGGGCTGCCGGGTGGTCGCGGTTAGTGGCCGGAATGGCAGCGAGTCCTGTCTGAGTTAAAAGCAAGCCGATGGCCGCGGTGTTCCTGGGTCCAAGGGCGAGGACAATTAATGGGTGATCTGGAATGAGACTTGTGAAGGCGGGGGGGGTTTAGGAAGGACAGCGCCTGAGTGAATCTAGGTGGCTTGGTGCAACGATAGCTCGGGACGGTCGGGCGGCTCGCGGTGAATGGGAGTAGCTCCTAGATTCAGAACACCACGGCCATCGGCTTGCTTTTAACTCAGATGGGACTCGCTGCCATTCCGGCAGCCCGCCATTGTATATAAAAGCATCACCTCTACCCGACAACCCTGTCCTGAAGACGATCCCGACTCACGGGGATCGAAACGCCGTCTACCCTACAGCGCATCTCTATGGCGCATCCAACGTTTTTGTTGAAATTATGACTAAAGTGACTAAAACTAAGTCCTGCTGAGCCAACACTGTATCTTTGTCACTTTGCGCCGTTCACGCTGTTCACGTTCAGCACTTGCGTCATCACCTTTCACCAACTGTATATATCACTATTCACCAAGTGCCTTCGGGTTGTCACATGATTCCCTCTGTACAGTGCTGCTCAACTGTATTTCCATGTGGAACGCCCCTTATGAATTGGTGAATTACAAGCTCTTAAACCGCACAAGTCTCCTTGTTTCTTTCTTATGTAATGCTGACTGCATACATCATTGAACTGCCTTAAATTGATACCTGTTGGGCATTGTTTCTTATACACATTCTACACCCATCCCGACGTGGTTTATGGGTTTTACTCCTGTTTCTTCACACTATTAGTGGAGTGATCAGGGAAATTTGCATACTATTTTCGTCAAATTCTGTGATACTGCTAGTGATAGACAGGCACAGTCAAACATCCTTGGCACTAATTCTGATAGCACCTCTGTAGGCCAGACAGACATGGTTCTCAGATATGATGGAGGTAGCACAGACCAGGGTGATCACACCGTCAGCTCACCTAGATTTGTTAACAATTTGGTAGAGGGCAGGCCTAGAATTGGCTTGCATCCTTTCTTGAGGAGAGCGGACAAGAGGTGTGGGGTCACTCTTTTTCTGTCAACTCCTGTAAACTAAGAGTAGGAGTGCCACAAGGCTCAGCCTTGAGCCGTACTCTATTTAATGTATATCTCACTCCCTTGGCCACTATGGCAGATTCACTAGGGGCCGAAATTGTCATATGCGGATGACACCCAATTGCTCTTCTTCTGGAATAATAGCAAGGCATTCCCAGGCGATAAAATCTGTAATTGCCTCACAGCTGTGTTTGGGTGGCTCTCCCTGAATTAACTTAAATGTAATGCTGGGAAGACTGAGCTCCTCTTCTTCGGTCTAGATGCGATGGAACCGTGGCATTCTTTTCTGGTTATCCGATGACCCACCATCACCCTGATGAAAAATCTTTTGGTGAAAAACGTGGGCTTTAAATTTGATGGACAACTGCTGTTTCGCTCCCAAGTTAATTCGGTGGTCGGTACTTGTTTTGCTCTACGTTGTTGTTGTGAAAGTTCCTGTATCTGTTGTCCTTTATGGCTAGACAACCAGTGATCCAAGCCCTGATAACATCACTTTTGGACTATGGGAACGAATTCTACATAGACCTGCCCAAATACTTAATTGATAGGCTACCTGCTGGTCCAGAATGCAGCAGCATGAACAGTTTTCCGGCTACCCTGTAACTCCCATGCGACATGTTATTCTTCAGAGTCTTCTCCGGCTCCCAGTGAGAAAGAGGATCATCTTTAAGACCTGACTCGTCACCCAGAATGCTATTCATGGAACTGGCCCGGGCTATCTACAAGATAGAATTGCGTTCTGTGCCCCCCAGAGAAACCTTTGCTCTATAAATCTCTGTCTTGGCAAAGTCCAGCAGGTCAGGAGGCAGATCGCTCTCCTTACTGGGTCCCTCGTAATGAAACGAAATTCCACTGACACTTGGATGCATCAAGGCTACACCACTGTTTCAAGTCCCTAAGCCTTTCCCTCTTTCTGATCGCTCTTTCGAGATTAGCGCCAGGACACTCCTTGCAGTAAGTCATGCTCTATAAATACTCTTCATAGACCTAGACAATACAATGGGGTCAGATATAACATCTTGAATATGCAAACCGCATCCTAGCAGCTTGTCCCCCTGAGGATCTAGAATATGTACATCTGAGAACACCCCAAAAATCAATGGAAGTCTTGAGCTATGCTAGAATGCCTACCACACAAAAGTTCTACACTGCTAAATGGAACAGGTTTATTCATTTGTGTAATGAGGAAGGCAACAGAGGCTCCTTTATAAGCGTGTCTGGGTGTTGCCCCCTATATTTCGTCCAGTCTGCCCCCGAATTTTATGTATAAAAAAATAATGTACAGTTTAAATATTTTCTGCCGGTGGCGGGCGCTCTGCGTTTTCCATTATTTGTTTTATTGGCCACAAGCCTAGTTGCTTAGTGATGGGTACTGGGGGCTAAATACAACATAGGCGCACCTCCTGGTTGTTGACACACACTCACTTCAGAGTGTGCATGTCAGGTTAGCCGACTGCCTTACTGCGGCCAGCTCAACATGCGCACTAGAGGCCTATCACTATCTGTGCATAGTGAGGGAAGGGGTGTGGGCAGTCTCAGCTCCCTGCTCTCAGAATGGGCGCTGGGTTCACCTGCTCGATCCAATCCTGGTGTTGCTCTCAACAAGGGAACAGTGTCTGGATTGGCCAGGACTTGTGACACTAACGGCGAGTGCACACCGAGTCTGTGGAGTCGTGGCCAGTCTACAAAGTTACATCCTGACCAAAGGTAGCCCTCTCTGAGACAGCACTAGACACACACCACCATAGTCTAAAAAAAATATGAGGTCATGTAGGGCATACTTGGCTGAGGCTGTTTGTGAATGTTAAACGTTCTGTGCTTATAAATATTATTGCCCGAATCTTCAGACCTTGCAACTCCCATTGGTCAGTTTGATCAGGCTGTGCGTGGCAACATATATTGTAGGTGTGTAGTGTATTTATTGTGCGAGTTTCCGGAAGCTTTTCAGATGCAAGTTTTAAAAAAGAACACCATCTTTGCTTACTGCGTCGCACAACGAGTTACAAATTAACACAATTGGCGGCTTCTGTCAATTCTAACAGGGTAATTGGTCACTGTCCGTATGGGTTCTATAGCATTTCTCTGACTTATCTGCATATGTGCAGTTTAATCGTACATTTCCTTTTTTGCATGCTTGGTTGATATCTCTTCCCCAAACTACATCTACACTGATGTTGTATGAGGAGCTAGGAATTTTAAGTGTCTGTCACCGAACCCAAGTGGAGATTTAGCTCTCCCGTGACTTACACTATATTAGTGATAGGCATGTTGCTAGTGCGAGGTATAGGAGGGTAGAGTTTCAAATTTAGTGTCTACCACATTAACATTTAGAGGCAACACCAGTCTCTCCTACAAGAGGTAAGTGGCTGAAAGTCTTATCTGGTAACATGTAACATCACTTTCTGCCAAATGTAGGCAGAGTATTAGCAGTTGATGTGACCAGTAACTGGAGCGATGCTAGATCTCAGTCTGGAGTAAGACTAATGAGATAGAAACTATTCTTCATCCCCTACTGGGCTGTCCTTTTTATCACAATGTCAGTGGGAAATAGCTACTTCTTCTGTTTAGGGCCCTGAATGTAAAAAGAGCAAGTGTTTATGTGCTTTGCTACTGCACTGAAATACCCTTGTGTTTCTTGGTTGTCTTTTTTTTTCTCACAACATAGTTTGTGTTGACAGCCGATCTAGGTCTGGCTGCACCAGGGGCGCCAGAAATGCACAGTAATGATTAACTATACTGATAACAACATTTCATCATTACAGTTATACCATTTTTGTTTTATGAATGTTTGAATACAACTTTTTAATACAGAAAATTCAAAGAAATATGAGATAAGTAGGTCTAGGCCCTCCAATGTGAGGACAATTATGTTCAAAATCCGGTCCCGATACAAAACAGTCACATCTGCAGTCCCTCTATATCGGGAGCTGGAGGAATAGGTTCCAGGTAAAGCCCTCGATAGTGGTTGTGTCTACCATTTAAACACTGCTTGGCAGATCGGAGTGAAATTCCTGAATTTGTGACGGTCATCTCAGTCACTGTATTCTCCGATTGCTTATCTAGATTCTTGTACAGTTATGTGTTTTTATTTCTTTAAACTTATAATTCTTAACCGTGTTATGGAATGTTCAGATGTTAGGTGGTTTTATGTTTTTTTTAAATCCAAATATACCAATAAATTCAAAATGCATACCAAATCAATAAATTAAAGATTTTAAGATCATCCAACTGCATTTGCCCCTCCCTCTCCTCCCCCTACCAGGAGGTATGACTACAATGCTGGTGGTATGTGTTTAACTTAAGTGGCAGATAACTTTTTAGTACTCCAATGTTCTCAAATGGTGTTTTCTTTTTGTTTTCCAGAACTTACCTACGAAGAAGTTGTCAGTTTTAAGCAACCAGATTTTAATATTGAAAACTTGGAGATTGAACAGTGACTGGAATCAGAGTAACTTGTGTGCTCTGCCACACAAGGAAGACTTTTAAAGCATAGCATTACACTTGCAGAAAAAGTTTTATTATCCAAAGATCCTGAAGATGAAGTTGAAGCCAGTAATGTGAACTTTGGACCAGGGACTCTTTGCTTTCGCCTTGTATCATGATTGTAATCCCATAATACTCTAAACTGAGATAACGCACTGTTAATGTCTACCAAGGTGCACAGAGTACTTTGTTGATCTGTGTGAGATTTGTGCATGTCTTGCCGGAATTGTGCTGCCAAAATCAAATTTGCATTTTCTTTCCAGTGTTGGCAATGTACTTACAATTGGGCTATGAATGTATGTAAAAATGAAATGTGGCGTACAAAACTGTTTTCTCACATAAACCTGATTTTTTTAAATTGTTATTTATAGCTAGTGCCTTTCAGGAAAAATGGAGCATGGTAGAAAGTTATAGGTAGTAGTGAAACTTGTGATGATATGATCGGTATGCTGGATGTACCTTGAATGGTCTTGTGCATCACAAACATGAGATCAATAAACTTGTTTGCCTTCTTAGCGCCGTGAGATTGTTTTCACCTAAATGTGTAATTTTACATTTACTCTTGTCTAAATAATGAGTAGTTTTCTATTGAAATTAAATGTGTCCACTAACCTATGCATAACTTTCAATGCAGGAAATAATTTATTAAATACAGTTGTTGCTTGTAAATGTGACACAGCATTGCCCAATGAAGATTTCAATAATAGATGCCCAGACTATTTTGGTTAGCAGTAAGATCGTTATCAGACAGTGACTGCACCCAAAAAAAAACAGAAAAAAACTTAATTTGGACGGTATTTCGGCCCATAAAAGTAACATAGGTACAGCAAATAAACATTTTTGTTTAAAAGTTAAAAACCAATACTACTTTCTTTTTATTAAAACTTGACCATGAATCTGGCTCAACAAATGCCCTCAAAACTATATAAAAAGTAAACCCTCTAGACCTACATTTCTTTAATTAGTGGCTTGTCAAAGCTCTAAACTGGTGTATGCAAATATAATGTTCCACACAGACCAAATGATCCTTCTTACAATTTTTATTACTTTTACTACTTTTATGGTTTTACTTTTTTATCTAATATTTCACATTATAAAAGTTATATAACTTAAGACAATTGATATCACAATTTGTTATCTTCATTATTCAGCTAACGTCATACAAATAACACAATGAGTGTCAACATCTTTGAAATCACAGCTATCTACAAAAAATGAATCAACACACCCCCACACACTCACTTCTTGCTACTCCACAATCACAACCTTGCACAAAACTCTCACACTCTACACCCTAGAACAACACTACATGCACAGATGAAAAGAATCCGGGTGGTAACATCAACCCTCTGTTGCTGCGCTGATAGCCGGGGTGTTACTCTTGTTGGTCAACGCACTTTTCAATGGCATCAATACATTTCTACACCATCTTCTTCAGGACCTGTTATTTTACAATTTATAACGGGTGGAAGGAGGGGGGAAAAGGGTCTGTAAACATTAGGTACGAAGATTTCCAATGGCACACTGGTACACTATCCAGGCATTCAGTTGAACCTGTCGCTCTAAAGGAACTAACTTTACAAACAATGTCGTCTCTTGGTTTATCTTTGTTGTTAGTCTCCCAGTGTAGATGGGGATCATAATGCTTAAAAATTCCTCCCAATGGGTTGTGGTTCTTTGATTTCGTGATGGAATACGATGTAGGCTCTATTCCAACTAGTCACTACTCATTTGCTCATTTTAACTCCGGAGTCGTGGTCCTCTCTAGTCATGACGCCACCTAGCGGTGTATTACTTGAAGTAGTCTCCCTGCCGTGTTTGTGAAATTAGTTCCTTTAGAGAGAGCGGTTCAACTGAATGCCTGTGTAGTGTACCAGTGTGCCTTTGGAAGTCTTCATACCTAATGTTTACATACCCTTATCCCCCCTCCTTCCACCCGTTATAAATTGTAAAATAACAGGTCCTGAAGAAGATGGTGTAGAAATGTATCAATGCCATTGAAACATGTGTTGACCAACAAGAATGTGACACCCCAGCTATCAGCGCAGCAACCGAGGGTTGATGTTACCGCCCGGATTCTTTTCATCTGTGCATGTAGTGTTGTTCTGGGGTGTAGAGTGTGAGCGTTTTGTGCAAGGTTGTGATTGTGGAGTAGCAAGAAGTGAGTGTGTGGGGGTGTGTTGATTCATTTTTTGTAGGTAGCTGTGATTTCAGAGATGTTGACACCCATGGTGTTGTTTGTATGACATTAGCTGAATAATAAGATTAAAAAAATGTGATATCAATTGTAATAAGTTATATACCTTTTATAATGAGAAATATCAGATAACAAAGTAGTAAATGAAATAATTGTAAGAAGGATCATTTGGTCTGTGTGGAAAATTGTATTGTATGCCCCAGTTTAGAGCTTTGACAAGCCACTAATTAAAAAAATGTAGGTCTAGAGGGTTTACTCTTTATATAGTTTTGGTTTTTCTCCCCCTGTTCCCTGACCTGTAGAATTATTCTCCCTACGGGGGTGCCTAGCTCATGTTGTCAACAAATGCCCTCTGCATACCAGTTCTACCTATTTCTTATTCAACATAAGCCAACCAGGAGATCCGGAGGCTGTTATCACAGGCAGCCAATCAAGTATTATATCTCTAGTCAGTGATGCCTTCTCCTTACTACTCTAGATTGACAACCAGAATATTAGTTCTCTGACCAGGGGGATCTAGAGGGTGGGCTTGCAAGTTGGCCACACCTTCATGAGGCTCCCTCTGTTCGGTGTCGGCAAAAAACATAATCCTGCCCAATATGCATCTACGTCTTCCAATTCTGCAGTGCAAGGTATAGTGAGGGTCCTGCGCTCCCTCTGGGTGCAAACATTCCTAGCAGACCGTTACTGCTGGGGCACAGGTGCCAAATTAACTTACTGGACCCGAGACGCTCACAGAACTCCATGAAGGTGGCTGCAAGAGAGCTGTGATCCACTCATCACGCACAGACTACTGCTCACCTGCGGCTGGAACAGCAGGGTGAAGAACTCCTTGCCAGTCGTGGACTGAAGGCGAGGGGAATCTAGGGATAACAACTGGCAGAAGCATGGATCAGCCGGCGGTGAGGCTAGCAGAACTGCTTGACTATGGCGACAACGGAGGCCTGGAGGTGAGAGGGGGCAGGGCGGCTGTGCTCTGACGCTCTGTCTCAATTTGCGGCCCGCTATAGGAATCTGACACGGGCCATGGTGAGAGCCACTTTGAAATTCCAACTGGCTTGGGCTTGGCCTGACGGGACACCTTGCCTTCACACACCCCCATAACAACCCCCCTGGACATGAGCAATTCAGTTCCCGAGCGTGGGGCTGAACTAAATTTTCTCGCTGGATCAGAGTTGGAACTATTCAGATCTGAGCTACAAATACGGGACATTTCTGTCTCCCCCCGCTGCCCCCCCCCGCCCCCTGCTCCAGCAAGGAGTGGAGGCTGCACCTGAACACCACAGGCCAGCTGTACACCACCAGAATTTAGCCACAGGAGCAGCCAGGGAACATCACAATGGCCCCACATACTCCAATTGCTCACATACTCCCTGCATTGCTGCCTGCTAAATGTCATCTCGTGTGAAACTGGCAAGCCAGAGGGCAAGCAGGTGAAGCTTCAATTCAGCCACGTAAGTCGGCAACACCGACCATGAACATATGGCAGAGGAAGGCCGTATGGAGCATACCACTTGTGAGGATGATGTAAAGGCCCGCCTCCTCACGATGTGGCAAAGCCTCACATCGATAGAGGCCAAGATGGGTTCCATGAGCACACGAATGGACTCCAGAGTGCAAAAACACAATAGAAGAATCGGAGAGGCCGAGCACAGAATCTCTCCAATAGAAGATGCTGCTGTGCAAAGAGCATCAAGTTAGTAACATGGAACGTGTGCCCTGAGGGTTATTGCTGCAAAGAATGAGGACTTGGAGGTGTGCTCACGGAGGAACATCTTCAGAATCCTTGTGGTTCCGGAGACAACCAATACAGGTAACCTGGAGTAGTATGTGGATCGCCTACTCACTACTACTTAAGGATCTAATACCTTCTGCTCACTGTTGATAGTGGAGAGAGCTTAAAGCTCACTCATGAACAGACCCCCTCTAGTAGCTACACCGCGACCCATTGTGGCCAGACTGTTAAATTACAGAAACCGCAATGCCTCCCTCCGCTTGTCTAGGGAAAGACGTACGCTTGAGTTTGAGGGAAACGCTATTGCCATTTACCCTGACAGCACAAGAAGCTTGGAAGAAATTTCTTCAGGTCAAGTAAAAAACTCCAACCGGCCAATATCACGTACGCCATGTTGTATCCGTCTCGCCTCCGAATCACTCACCAAGGAAAGCGACACTTTTTCACCAACCCGCACCATGTTGCAGATTACGTACGCAAACTACTGCGTAGTCCGATTCGGCCAGAGCAAAACTTGTCGGAGACCAGATCCCCGTCCCCCAAATATTGGGCCGGGACTGACTACTTGTACCTCTTCCTTTTGGAGATGGACTGGGCTGAGGAGTGGAAGGAATGGGTACATGCTGGAAATCATGCTCCGCCAAAAACAAAAACTTCAACTGTCTCATAACGTCGGATTGCCTCATCGTCACCGCTTAGATGCACCACTTCAGGAATAACGGACTGCTCCCCCATGTGTAAGCCCCCTAAAGAACAGCGAGAATTGCTGCAGTAACAAACTTACAAACCTCACTGCTACCCGTATGGAGGGAACAGCCATTACAACGCGGGTTTTACCAAGCGTTGCTTTTACATCGCATGCGTTACAATGCTTGCGATGTTACAACGCGTGGTAAAACCACGCATACCATTACATTGCATGCGCTTTTACAACGCATGCGATGTAATGTGTAATGGCGGCGGGGGCGGCTATTCATGTCTTTGTGAGGAAACTTATGCTGTTTCCTCACAACGCCGTGGAGGAAGCAGGATCCGACGGCGACGCTGGATAGGAGAGAGGTAAGGGGGTTTGTGTATGGGGTGGGGGTTACTTTTGTAGGGTTTAGGGTAGTTTAAAAGTAGTGTGGTAATGTTTGTGTTGTGTGTTTTTCCAAAACTGTTTAGTGTGTGTTTTGGTGTTGTGGTGTTTGTTTAGTGTAGTGTATTGGGGAGGGTAGTGTAGTGTTTATGTAGTGTAGTGATTTAGGTTTTAGTGTAGTGTTGTAGTGTTTGTTTATTGTAGCGTATTAGGGTTTAGGGTAGTGTAGGGGTGGGAGTAGTGTGGGTAGTGTAGTAGAGTTTAGGGTAGTAGGTGTGGGAGTAGTGTGGGTAGCGTAGTAGTGGTTTAGGGTAGTGTAGGGGTGGGAGTAGTGTTGGTAGCGTAGTAGTGTTTTAGGGTTGTGTAGGGGTGGGAGTAGTGTGGGTAGCGTAGTAGTGTTTTAGGGTTTAGGGTAGTGTAGGGGTGGGAGTACTGTGGGTAGCGTAATAGTGTTTTAGGGTTTAGGGTACTGTGGAGGTGGTAGTAGTGTGGGTAGCGTGGTAGTGTTTTAGGGTTTAGGGTAGTGTAGGGGTGGGAGTAGTGTGGGTATTGTAGTAGTGGTTTAGGGTTTAGGGTAGTGTAAGGGTAGGAGTAGTGTGGGTAGCGTAGTAGTGTTTTAGGGTTTAGGGTAGTGTTGGGGTGGGAGTAGTGTAGGTAGCGTAGAGTTTTAGGGTTTAGGGTAGTGTAAGGGTGGGAGTAGTGTGAGTAGTGGTTTAGGATAGTGTAAGGGTGGGAGTAGTGTGAGTAGTGTAGTAGTGTGGCAGTGTTTTTGGGTTGGGGCAGTGTAGGGGTGGGAGTAGTCTGTTGTGTAGGTGTAGGGATAGGGATGTTACTTACTTTGCATACTTTTACCACAAGTATAGCTTTACCATGCATGCCTTTGCGTTGTAATGGCATGCGTGGTAAAAGCATACTTGTGGTAAAAGTATGCGATGTTATGGCATGCGATGTCATTGACATTGCGTACTAATACCCACGTTGTAATGGCATGCGTGGTATTGGTATGCAATGTAATGACATACATTCCCCGTATGGGCGCTTGACTGGATGCCCTGGACCCCCTCATTCAATCGAGGAGGACCAGCCTTGTCCTGTAGTGCTACTCGGAAAGATACCTCTAATGATGGAAATCTACCTGTTTTTTCTAGTACTTCATTACTATTGCTACACTTGCACTTTCCCCTCTCTCCTTTTTCCTTCTCTCTTCAACGTCACAACCTACTATGTACCGGTCTACACCTTTCAAGACAATCTCGCGGACATTTGCTGCACTCTTCTCTTTCTATAGTTTCTCGGTACCCCAATAGGGGTTAAATTGGGGTGATGGTCCCTGTTAGGGCACTCCGGATGGGAGGGAGCACTGTCTCCGGCAGGGGGGAGAGTTTGGGTTGAAAAGTTTTGTCCACAAGATATGTTGTACAGCACGATGAACGCCCATAATTCTCAACTGCGAGCCCCAGATTGCTACCTGGCCAGGCTGCCGCATTAGCAGAGCTATAGACAACACAATAGATAATCCATGCTGCCCGGGATATATTTTCTTGACCTGGGATGTTAGGGGCCTTGGAGATCCACGCTGACCCATTTGAGCTTAACTAGATAGGCTTAACATTCAGATAGCCATGCTTCAAGAGACACACTAAACCAGAAAGCCTGATTCATGTTTGCAAGTCATTGGGCATCCCACAGCTGCTTCTCCTCCTTTTCCACGTACTCTATAGGCACCGTCACCTTTATTAAACAAACGTGGCAGGCTCCCTGCAAGACCTCTCCGGAAGGTACTGCATTATGTGGGCTAGATTGGCTGCCCATTCGGTTACTTTAGTAAACTGTTATGGGCCAAACAATGATGATACAGCCTTCTTCATTAAATTATGGTGGCTGGTGGTAAATATAGGGTCTACATACTTTATATGGGGGTGTGATTTCAATTTAACACTTGGCCCACGACTGGATCGATCGCACCCTCAGCTGCACCACAACACCAATGCCCGGCACCACCTCTAAGGCATCATCTGAGATCATGGCCTATTGGATGCCTGAAGCACCCATCAGCCCTCGGAGAGAGAGGGCACATGCTATTCCACAGTGCATTTAAGCTGGTCCTGCTGGACTATTGGATCATATCTAGCGGGTTGGGCACTTGGGTAACACAGACATGACATCTGGCTCGCACATTTTCTAACCACTTCCTGGGCTACATGTAACTGTAACAACCTCACTGCCCCCCCCCCGTCTACATGTTCTTGAGGCTTTACCCCTACTGTTCTTCTAAACATCCCTTTCCTAGAGGAATTACGCCAGGATGTAAAATACTTTTTCAGGCGTAACATCCGTCTCCAAGACTGAGACAGAATGGAAGGCCTTCATGGTCACTGTGGGTGGTATCTTCATGGCCAGAGGTTAAGGTATATTTAGGGGTATTCGCAGAAACCTCAGAAAATGGAATTAAAGGATATGGAAACTTGGACTCAACTTCTCCAGGATGTTGAGGAGATCAAATTTAGAGGAATACTCTCTGAATATGAGAAGACTTCCGAAAGAGAATGCCTCTTTCGCAGCAGATCTCATCGGGCTAGACGGTATGGAGAGGGTGAGTGACTCGTTAAGTCTCTGGCTGAACTGATCCACAAGCCTCGGCAATACTGAAACGTATTGGACCCCCCACATTGTCCTCTCCTGGATCAAACTTGTATACAGTCAACTAAAGGCAAGAGTACTGCTTAACGGGGCATGCTCCCTATACTTCCCTATATCCCACAGCACCAGACTGGTGTCCACTGTCCCCTCTTCTATTTGGCTTGTCGGTGGAATATCTGACCGCCAAACTCTGGCAACATCATCGGGAATATACAATATGATACCCGACTAGACATTTATTGGTGTCCCTCTACGCATACAATATCACTATAAGCGCGATCCCAAAGTGAGCCTCCACCCAATACTGCGGGAATTCAGATATGGAACACGCTCTGGCATAATGATTAATTGGGAACATCTAAGATCTTCCCTCTCACCCCTAACCCTCTACGTCGACATACCCCGGATTTCCCACTGGGGTGGTGTGATGCAGAGGTTGAATATCTGGGGATATTTGTCACCAGAGATGGGGAGCCCCTAAGCCGAGCTATTTATGGCACCGTGATGGAGACTCTGACAGACTCCATTAAAAGGTGGATTTTCATGTCACTGTAATTGGCAGGCTGCCTCGCTCTAATTAAAATGATCATCTTGCCCAAACGTTTTTTTATCAATATTTCTTATTCCCCAAGTTGCACCTTTTTCTTAAACTACTATAAACACAACTTATTTGATTAACCTCATGAGGGAAACAACGCAGGCTCCATTGGGATGTGCTGGTGCAACCTTTTTGGTAGGGAGGATTTGAAGTCCCTTATTTTGTACTGTACTTTCTCTGCGTCCAAGCACAATGCTCAGCGTACTGGTTCCATCCCCCCTCCCTATATGCCGCACTTCGCGATAGAGGAGGAATATATGGCCCCCATACTGACGGCGGCCTTCTTGGGCTCAGGCTCTCAGGAGGCGGGCACCAACACCACCACCGTAGATTGCACCACAGCAGCTTGGCAGGGCCTGGCCAGACCAGGAGGCTGAATACCCCCAGGCTTTATTCTCCCCTCCTGCCATTGTCTCATTACCCTCAAGTCCCAGTAACTCATGAGGCGGGGTTCCAACAGATGCTCCTTAATGTCGGAGTACATACATGGGTAGATATGTAGAGAGAGCTAACTTTCTGCAATAGAGGATCATTTTTCGAGGGCAGGACTCCATCCCCAATGGAGATATTTATATATTTACGGCAAAGCGTCTACCCCCGAGAGTCCCCGACGCACTGTTGCAGACACCAAAAACGTACCCATGTAGTTGCACTACTATACCAATGCACTTAGTCTGGATTAGACGCAGCGCCCGAGCTGGTGAGAGCTGGATGGGAGGCTGAGTTGGGCACCACACTTAGCGATCAGCAACGGACCTACTGCTGTCAGCTGACGGAAGAATCGACCAGCAGCTGACTTTGAATCATACATTATAAATTCATACACGGCTTTAGTACACCCATGCCATCTCGATCGCTACCGATAGCACCCTAACGATAAGTGCGACCGGTGTGTAGCGGAAGGTGCAGATTGCCTACATTTGGCATGGGTATCCCCTGAAGTCTACAAATATTAGATGCAAATAGAGTATGCCCTATCCCAGATGTTAAGCACACAACTGCAGCTTACTCTTCTTGTGGCATTGCTAGGGTATACCGTAAAGGTGGATGTCAGTCAGACTGTATGTATCATTTGGTCCGCTTATGACCAAGCGGAAGGTGGCTTGCGGGCGGGGGAGGGTTCCGAAATGTAAAGATTGGATCAGGACGTGATGTATTGCTGCGAACAGCTATCAATATATTCGGAACTAATACCTCCATCCTCCAGACCGAGAGATATCTGGGACCCTCTGATGTCATACATGTTACTAAGCCCTTCGGATACCGGGGACACATCCTAGATTGAGTCGGTGGCTGAACTGCCCGGACAGGGCTGGGGCAGTGGGATGGAGAGGGCAGTCCCCACTGAATACCAGAGGGAAGAGTGCTACTGGAGGAGAGGCCTGGAAGGGTTGGCGCTGAAATTAGATGGAGGTTGGTGGGTAGGGATCTAAACACTGTGTGTACCTATATATGGGCGAAGTGTGGTGATGAAAACGTGCTGTACTAGCGAGATTGTACTTGTTGAATTCTTAATAAAATTCATTGAAATATGTATGTGTATATATATATATATATATATATATATATATATATATATATATATATATATATATATATATTTTTAGGGTCTGACCCTAATGAAATCAATTCTATATTATAAATTAAGTTATTTGTGACTGATAAGAGGGGTGGAGATTGGTACACCAAGAAGCAGCCTGCAAAATCTATTTTCTTCAAATTGTATGGCTTTACAATTTGCAAACCCTGACAGTTAGGCTCCATCAGTGGCAATCTGGCCACATTTCGACTTGGATCAGTGGTAGAAGTGGGCGGGAACAGAAGGGCACGGCGTGCCCCTACTTCTAAAAATTATTTCAGTCTGTTCCCCTAATTCTTGCTTTAAAAAAAGCATCCCGGGACGGTAAGAATAGGCCGACTTAAAAACAATAACTTTTTTCACTCAGATTCCATGTGCTGCTCGCACTTCTCTGTGAACTCCAGAGGCTGCAGCAGCCCCAGCCCCCGCCCCTCCCCCTCACACAGACTGAGGGCAGGCCCATTGTCATTCCGATTGAGGCTGATTACCCCCTTTCGAGTGACCATGCGCCCGCCCTCTGCCTTTAGCATACCAAGTGCCAGTGAGATCTGAGTTGGTGATTACAGAGGAGCTTTTCCCAGAGTACGTGGGGAACTTGACACCATGTGAAATTTGTTAATGTTGTACACAGAGTGAATTGGGCAGGAGCAGTGACCGGACAGAAGAGGCGACTGGAGCGACAGGAAAGGAAAGGTACTAGGGCAGGAGAGGTGACCGGGCAGGAGAATTAATGGAAAGGATAAGTGACAGGGCAGGAGAGTTGACGTGTCAGGAGCAGTGACGGGACAGGAGATGTGACAGGAAAGGAGAGGTGACGGAGCAGGAGCAGTGATTAGGCATAGGCGGGAGCGGTAACCGGCAGGAGCAGTGAACGGATAGGGGCAGCGAACAGATAAGAGCAGTGAACGGGGCAGGAGAAGTGATGGGACAGGAGCAGTGATTGGGCAGGAGCAGTGAACGGGCAGGAGCAGTAAATGAGCAGGAAAAGTGACGGGGCAGGAAAAGTGACAAGGCAGGAAAAGTGACGGGTCAGGAGCAGTGACTGGGCAGGAGAGAACAGGAAAGGAGAGGTGACTGGGCAGGAGAGGTGACTGGGCAGGAGAGGTGACGAAGCAGTAGAAGTAACGGGGCAGGAGCAGTGAACGGGGCAGGAGCAGTGGTAGTGCAGAAGGGTAATATGCCTGCTGCAAAGAAAATGTACCATGCATATCAAAAAGCAATATGTTATGTGCATAGTTCAGTTGGTACTGCTTTGTGTTCACTTCCCGAATGAAAGGACACTTGAATACATATGGCCTGGCAGTTCGGGCTGGACTGTTCCCATTGGGTGCAGAATCTAGACTGATTTGCGTATGGCTGGGTCCAAACTGGAATGGCATGGTGAGCAAAAAACAATGGATTTAAGCCCGGATCTCTGAACTGGGGAGAATGTATGACCTTGTTCTGCATTCTGTCCATCAATTGCTCAGACATGAGTCCCGTGCTCTCCATTCCACTGGAATCAAGCTATCCTGGCTGATGAGGGCTGAAATCCCGAAACCAGTCCTAGGATGCTTGTTGCCAGTCCAGGGAGGATCTGGCCTGGCAGTTCGGGCTGGACTTTTCCCTTTGGGTGCTGGATTAAGACTGATTTGCATATGGCTGGGTCCAAACTGGAATGGTATGGTGAGCAAAGAAACAATGGATTTAGGCCCAGATCTCTGTACTGGGGTGAATGTATGATATTGTTCTGCATTCTGTCCACCAGTTGTTCTTTTTGCTATATTATGATTGAGCAGCTAGCTGGCTGACATGAATATGAAGGAGCCTTTGTGGGTTTCCGTGAGTCTAGATTCTCCTGAAGAGTCCCTTCCTCTTCTGAGCGCTGCTTAACACATGTGTACAGGAGGAGCCCTGTATTCATGACCTCAATGTTTGAGACAAAAAATAATCTTGGATTTCTGAGCAATGAGAGTAAAAGCATTAAGGTAACATGTTGTTCCTGTTTATATTTCACACGCTTTACATAAACCTGTATTCCCAATGAGTTTTTACTTTTTCCTGGATTAAACCTCAAATAAACATGTTTATCCATTGTTTTAATTAAATAACGGTATAAGCTGTAACTGGTCAGTGAAATGCTAAACGTACAAAAAATGGATATTTTTTGCTATTTCTAGCCACACCCCTGACTCCGCCCACTGATTCAATCTTCGGTTATTCCCGCCCCCTGAATATCCACCCACAGTTCCCCTACTTTTTTTCCTCCCCACTTCGACCACGGATTTGGATACCTGCAACACAGATGCCAATTGCCCCTCTCGCTGGGGTTGAGGGTGACGGAGAAGAGACCTAATTGCCTTAGAAAACTGCATTAGGCGTTTTGCAATACCAGGTGTCCAGGAGCCATAAGCAGAAAGCATAACTCCCAGATATGGGAAGCTATTAATGCTAGTCAACCGATTTTCGCCTGAGGAGAGCTGGATACAATGCGGGCCACACGCCGTCATGTGAGACTTCAAGAAATTAGTGCATAAATCACAGGTGGCCATAAATTCAATAAAGGCAAATACTAAGAGACGCAGTGCTTTAGGCGTGCGAGCCATTAGCACGTAATTGCCTGCATATATGAGTGTAGGTAGGTGACCCCCCCCCCCCCCCCCCTCCCCTGATAATGGGAACATAACCGGTGACATTTGCAATCAATCATTAATTTATTAGATAAACAAACTCCCCTGTTGATCTCCAAATCATTGGTCACATCACCATTATCGCCGATTCTGCCCTAGTCTCATGTCCTTGTACAAGTATGCAAGAAAATGAACAAGACAAGCATCCAAACGTCGCAGTAACTGAATTTGCCATAATTTGGTTCGTTGACAATCGAAAGTGGCAGTTATGTCCGTGACAGGCCGATAAAAGGGCACTCGCTTTGCAACATTGTATTTGCCTATTAACAAATTCAGGTTTACACATTGCTCGTTGTACCAGTCTGGTTTCTAAACCCATGTTGAGAAGGATGCTAGATAGACTCACTTGGTCACCCTCCTGAATACGATTATATAGAACACATCCTAAAAATGTGAACAGTGTTCTCACTCAGCGAGATTGACCTATAACAAGTGGGGTCATCTCTGTCGCCCTTCTTGAATATTGGGACAATGGTTGAGGTATGCCAGGAAGCAGGCACATTTGTATGTGCGAGGTTATTAAACACGGTAGTCAACACAGAGGCTCAATAGTCAGTGTTTTGTTTTATTAAATCCATAAGAACACTGTTGGCCCAGGTGCTTTTCCCCCTATACTTTGTGAGATGGCATCTAAAATAGATTTCCCATACTTAACTAATGATGTGACAGGAAACCGAGGATGCTAACTGGTTTTTATGTCTGAGACGGTGACCCAAAAATGGCTGCTATTTTTCATGCCATCTCACTGTCTGTGCTAGTGAGTCCCTCCGATCGCTTTTAACTACCTGCCAACTTTTAGCCGTGACAGCCTTATATTGCTTCCTCGGAGTAGAAATTAATGCTTGATCTCTGGGCTTTTCCCCAAGTTCTATTCTCAAATCCCGATTAGCCGTGGTGCAATCGTGATTGAACCAGCCTTGTAGCTTATTAGTGTGCCGCACAAGTTTGAGAAGGGCTCTTTTGACACAAAAACAGAGATAACTAAATGCACTCACCATGTGGTGCGCAGTGTCCTCTTCCGCCAAAAAAACTTCCACCAGGCTCATGTTCTCTTTTAACCCATTCCTTGCCAAGGACGTAATGGTTACGTCCTCCTCTGCTGCGGTGCTGGTGCGCCAAGGACGTAACCAGCGTCGGATTGGTAACGGGGGAATTCGGGCAATGCCCGAGGGTCCGAGTTCCAGCTGAGTGCTGCTTTTGAGCAGCCTGGGGGCCGATTTGGGCTGCGTCTCTGTTGTTCGACTATACCGCCAGCTGCCTAGTGGGTGTCTGAGTGGCCTTTCTGGAGGGAGATGGGCGCTCATTACCTCCCGTATAGCAGCAACAGGTTGAGGTGTCACCCCTTTTCTTTCGCTGAGCCTCCCATTAATGTATGCCGAAACTGAGCGGGGCAGGGGGCCTGAGCAGAAGTGGCCTCCTTGTTTCACTAGTGCAAATTGATGCGTGCATTTTTTTACCGCCCCCCCTTATGTAAAATTACGCTGAAAGCAGTGATTTGAGGGAAGGCTTTATGCAAATATGGGCCGTTTTTTTTTATGCGTGCCCGGGCCGATTTTTAATTCCAATCCAACCCTGGACGTAACCATTACATCCTCTGCACAGCAGTCAGATATCCCTCTGCTCTAAACAACAGAGGGATTTCTTTTTTCTTGCTACCTGAGGCATTTTTTTTCTTTTCAGTGCATTGATGATCTGTGTGCGCATACATCATTACAATGAAAGTGAAATGAGCTGATCATTTCACTTTCACTTATACTATGAGATAATATCCCTGTTTTTACAATGTTTGTTAATGGATTGTGCCTTTATATCTAAACTTTTGTTGTTATTCCTAGAAGTTTTTATTTTAATATTCGGTCAGGCTGTGAATCTGTAAATTCTTTTAAAGATATGTTTTATATCTAAATAAAGATCATTATTATTATTATTATCACTTTCACTGCCTGCGTGCTTTTGGGGCTATTTTAGCCCCCTAAGCACATAGTTAACGTGAGAGGTATCATTGGCAAGGGGAGATTCTCCCCTGTCCAATGGTACTCTTCCCTAACGGGGATCAACCCATTCGGCACCAGGGAGGGGGGAGTGGCCCCTTGGAAAAAGCCTTTTGCTCCCCCCCCACACATTTTTGCATATTCAGTCTTTCTCCCCCTCACCCCCCCCCCTCCCACTCTAGGGAGGTAGGGGGGCAGAAAGCACACTAGACACCAGGGATTTTTGTTGTTGAAAATGTAGGGTTGGTGGCTGCCCTCAATGGGCATTATAATTCCCTCCACACCTCCCAAAATTGGCACAGTCTTTCTGCCCCCCCCCCCCCAACTCTGGTGCAGATGGGGGCAATAGACCCTGATTTTGCCTCCCCCCAACCCGAAAGTGGCAGAAAGCTCACTAGGCACCAGGGATTATTTATGCCACAATGGGCATGCCAATGCCCCCACCTCAACACAAAAAGGACAGTCTTTCTGCCACCCCCCCCCCCAGAAAGCAGATGGGAGTTATTACCCCAATCTGCCCCTCCAGGGGGCAGAAAGTCCACTAGACGCCAGTGATTCTTTTTTTTTGTAATTGGGGATCGGGGCTACTCTAAATGGGCACTGTAATGCCCTCAACCCTCTCAAACATTGCCATAGTCTTTCTGCTTCCCTGGGGTGCAGATGGGGCCAATAGTCCCTGATCTGCCCCCAAAGGGCAGATAGTCCACTAGACACCAAGTATTTTTTTTTTATTGTACTTAGGGATGGGGGCAACCCTAAATAGGCACTGAAATGCCCCCAACCCTCTCAAAAATGCCAGTTTTTCTTCTTCCCAGTGGTGCTGATGGGGGGCAACAGCCCCAGATCTGCCCCCCCCCAAAGGGCAGCAAACAGCCCACTAGGCACCAGGGATGTTTTTTTGTATAAAAGAGGGGCGGGGCCTGCCCACAATCTGCATGCCAATGCCCCTACCCCCAACAGGATAGGGACAATCTGTATGCCCCCCCCCCCCGGGATATGGGTTTTATTACCTCCGATCTGCCCCCAAGGGGGAACAGAAAGCCACTAGGCACCAGAATTTTTTTATTTTGAATATGTAAGGGTGGAAGCTGCCCAAAATGGGCATTCCAATGCCCCAAACCCCAAACAAAAAAGGGGCACTCTTTTTGCCTGCTAGAGAGGGCAGATGGGGGTTATTACCACTAGACACCAGGATTTTTTTTGTTATAAAACCGGGGTGTGAGCTGCACATAATGGGCGATGCCAATGGCCACTCCATAAAAAAAAACTGTTTTCTGCACCCCCTCCCTGGAGCAGATTGGGCAGTAACTCACCAGACACCAGAGATAGTTTATGGGCATGTCAGGGAGCAGCCCCTTAGGCAAGGGTTGCTCCTCTTTTTTTGTGAACACATTTTAGCTGCTTCTACCTCCTCTTGGGGCAAGATCAGCCATATGTTTAGACACATCTGCTCCCAAGGGGAGCAGAAAACCACTAGACACTAGCAGAAGAGTCTGTGTGTGAGTGAAGTTGAGTTCGGCTGACTGTGTTTACTGGAGTTTGGCTGGCAGTGTGTGTGGACTTGTGCTTAGCTGGCAGTGTGCGTGGCCTGTCACTTGGCTAGTATTCTGCGTGGATGGCACATGTATGGTGGTGTGTGCGCACTGTTACTTGACTGGCGATGTGCTTGGCCTGCGGTGTGCGTGGATGGCGCTTGGCTAGTGGTGTGCGAGGATGGACCTTAGCTAGCAGTGTGGCTTGCATGGATCCTCCAGTGTTTTATTACCCAAAATCCCCTGCAAACCTCAAATTTAGCTAACAATTCACACTTTCCTCACATTTCTGTGTGGAAAATTTGTAGGATCACTGCGTTCGCACAAAATTCCCACTACCCAGCATTTCCCTCAGTCTCCTGAAAAAATTATCCCTCACTTGTGTGGGTGCCCAAAGCAGAGAACATAAAAACATATAAAATAAACTGAGGGGGAACAAAAGTGGGTCCAAAAGGGCAGTTTTTGTTCATATGTTTTTAAGCTGACACTGTTTTGGGCTCCCACACAAGTGAGCTATCCTTTTAATGGGGAGACCAAGGGGAAAGCTGGGTGTGAAAGCTTGTGAAATCACCTGGCCTGCACAAATTTCCTACCATCAAGCAATCCCCTCAGTCTCCGAGTAAAATTAACCATTGGGTCTAACAGCTTGTGTAGAATTCCCCTGTGAGTTATCCATTATAGCAGGGGTCACTATCCACCCTTATTTGATGATGGCTAAGTTGGGTCGGCAGTGTGGAACAAAAGGTATTCCCAATATTAGGCACCTTCTCTGACTCAATGTGTCCATGTTTCAATGAAATTAAAGCGTGCTATAATGGAGCTTAGTTTTTGATCCAGAATCGCACTAAATTGGGTAATCGGAGTGCTAGCATTGGTGTTTGGCAATTCCAGGGCCTGGTCTTCTTTGAATGGAAATGACTGTCTGCGATGCATGAGTCTCACAGTGGGGCTTGACCCAAGGTGACAGTGGGCTCTGCCTGGAACTTCGTGAGGGCTAATGTTTAATTGAGAATGCTGTAGTGAGTGTCCTATGCACCCCTCCTGGTTCCCTCGCTTTGGTCTCAGTTTGGCTCACACTTCTAGGTGAATTTAACTGGGTAGAAACATTGGTTAGGGCAACAACAGAAACCCTGGTGTCATCCAAGGGAACAATAGATGAACTACTAGCAGGAAATGCTGGGCAGACTGTAACATAAGCTGTGGCGGGGATGGCCACCCCCATCTTATTGCCTTAGAGAATGACTCAAGTCCATAGAGAGTCTACCCTCAGCCAGCACACCTTCATTCGAGATTACCCCAACAGCTCTTGCCAACATACTGTCAATTGTGACAGTAGGAAGAGAGGTTATAGACATCCCCACAACCGTATACCTGCCCAAAGTCAGGAAATAAATACCTTTGGGTCACTTGGGCAGAAGTACGGCAAAAATACCAGTTTCTACAGACCCGCAAAGAGAGTAGGCCCAGCCTCGTCCAGGCATAGACGGGCGCAGGCAGGCCCGCTCTTGGCTGGGTTTTTGCCCGGGCACAACCTGCGCATCAGGTGTTTTCCCCTGGACGTATGCGCCTCCTGTCATGAAGAAACTGCACTGCCCTCCTAGCTGCCAGCCTGTTGGGGAATGTAGTCTGCGACCCACTATAAGTGTCTTGCGCAGCAGGTGTTTTCCGCTGGACTTATGCACCTCCTACCATGAAGAAAAGGCAGCAGCCCTCCCCTAGCTGCAGGCCTGCTGGGGAATGTAGTCCGTGACCCCCACAAGGGTTTCAACTATTGCACTGGCCAAAGAAGGGGGCCTTCCATGAACAACATGCATATCAACTCAGTCCAAAGATTGAGCTCCTGGTTCTGAGAGTGAGAGATTCTTGACCAGCTTTCATTTGCTAGTGGTGAGGGGTGTTTTTTGCTTGGGTGTGATGGGACTGATTCCCATTGTTTTGGAATATTACCCTGCTCCTTTAAACTGGTCACTAGTGAAAACTGACCAACGGCCTTGTGTTGATGGAGTAGATTAATGCAATATAATATACACTTCGCTCCCACAAACACCCAAAGACAATAGACTTTGGTTAGCAAACCGATAATGAACTTTCACCAGACCCAACACTAGGTAGAAATAGAGATAGAGTTTGGCCTGTGCCCAGATTCTGGGGGTTCATTAAACTTTAATCTGGGATAGTGGCTTTAAGTAGGAAGTAACCTAGCTGTGTATATTATGCGCTGACAATGTCTGTCTAAAAAACTTCCAAATAAAATAATTATTCCAACCAAAAAAGGGAAAAATATGAAACCTTTTAAACTATTGATATTAAAGCTTATCTTTAAATATCTGTTTTGTAGGGACACATCAATTTTCCTATTAGTATTTGGAAACAGTACTCCTTGAGCATCAACACTAAGGTAAGGGTTTTCCCTTTGAGCTATATTGTAAAATGTTCTAGGAATTCTCCTATTACAGCCAATTCAAGTAAAGGCAGTCTGTGGTCCACACATGGACCAAATAGGGGAAATAAGAGTCCAACATAAGGACCGTTGCAATTGAAACGCCAATTAAAGCAACCACTTTGGAGTAAACTCCTTCACCCTTAGGATTACTCTCTAAAAGACTCTATGGTCCACCAAATCAGACTCGCCCCATCCCCCACACACACATATTCTCCCCATCCAGATTACACCATTCCCAAAAGGGAACACTCACTTGATGAAGTTAAAGCCAACCTTGAGTTTCTTTGGAAAGCCAAGTGTTGCGATGATTCACCAGCATTTATCCCCTTGTTCACTGCTGAATCTGACATTTTTAGGCAAGGCGTCAGCCAAGACCATTTGATTGTACTAAAATAATACATCTAATATACATACTTTAAGGGACTTTTACCCACCACTCTTCCTCCATTGGTCTGTTGTGGTGTCAGTCACATTTTGCTTCCACCACTACAGCAATGGATCTATCTGCTTAACATCACTTTGAGTGACTACATTTTGTACATTCGCACACAATGTAGTTCCCTTTAGCTTCAGTTTTGCCTGATGTGCTAGTAGGATGTATTTGAAGTGAGAATAGTACATTTTCCAGCTTTATTCAGTTCCTGTCTCCTTCCAATGCTGTTGTAAATTCCCTTTGAAGTGGACTGTTGCTATTTCACAGCGCACCATATTGTGTTCCTGGACTCTGTATCATCAATGCATCTTTAATACATTTTGCCCAGGAAGAAAACAACGTTTTAGAGTGTTGATTTTGCAGCACACTTGTAACAGTTGTATTTCAACATACGTGGTGTCTAATTTGGGTTTTAGTATTTTTATACTGTGAACCCTCTTTGCTAATTCTTTCTTTCCTTCCTTTATACTTTCCTTCTTTCTGTCCTTTTTCCTTTATTCTTACTTTTTGCTTTCCCTCCTTGCGCCCCATCTTTCTATTATAGTTTTTCTTTCATTCTTTTTTGCCTTCTCCCTTTTTATTCCTTCTTTCCTTTCTTTTTTGCATTGTTTCCTTTTTTCTTTTATTCTTTACTTTCTTTGCTTTCTTTCTCCTTCTCTTTTGTCTTTGTTTTCTTTCTGTTTTTGCCTTCTTGACTTTTGTTTCCATTTTGCATCGTTGTTTCTTGCCTTTACTTTGTTCCTTCTTTATTTCCTTGTTTTGTGCCTTTATTTCTCTTGTTTAACTTCTTTCCATTTCCACATTTACTTTTTTCTTTCGTTTCTTTGCCTTCTTTCTTTCTATCTTCTTTTTTCCTTCGGTTTTTCTTTCTTTGCTTTCTTTTCTTTCATTCTTTTTGGCCTTTTTCCTCTCCATTCCTTCCTTCCTTCCTTTCTTCTTACTTTTTCCCTTTTTTACTTCTTCCCTCCTACCTTCCTTTATTGCCTCCCTCCCTTCATTCCTTGTCTGCCCTTCTTCCTTCCTATTTTGTCTTTTTTCCTATTTTGTCTGCCTTCCTTTCTTTCTCTCCTTCTTTCTCAAAGGCGAGCCTAGCAGCCAATTCCAGATCAATAGCATTTTTGGTCTCAGCCAAGACCTTTTATTTTACTAAAAGTATGTATTCTATAATTGCTTACAGGGGATTTTATCCATTTTTCTGTGACACTGCCATTCACTTTTCTTACACCTACTCCAGCATGTGTCAAGGGGCAATGTTGGATCTTTTCAGCCACTGACTGACTTCACTATGAGTTACGGCATGCTGCCCTTTCACAAACTGCAAAAACACAGTTGATTGACAGAATGCAGAACAATGTCTTACATTCACCCCAGTACAAAGATCTGGGCCTAAATCCATCGTTTTTTTGCACTCCACACCACCCTAGGTCAGACAATGGCTATATGCAAATCAGCTTTGACCCTGTGCCTCATGGGAACAGTTCAGCCCGAACTACCAAGCCATGTCTTTCCTAGACCGGAATCAAGCATCCAAGGACCGGTTTCTGGCTATCAGCCTTCTTCAGCCTGGATAGCTTGACTCAGACCGGAATCAAGCATCCAAGGACCGGTTTCTGGCTATCAGCCTTCTTCAGCCTGGATAGCTTGACTCACTAGTCTGACCTAGGGTGTTGTGGAGTGCAAAAAAACGATGGATTTAGGCCCAGATCTTTGTACTGGGGTGAATGTAAGACATTGTTCTGCATTCTGTCCATCAACTGTGTTTTTTGCCCGTTCACAAACAGCACATCCAAACACAAGTTAAGGTCGGATTACGATCTTGGCGGATGGGATACTCTTGTCACAAACGTGACGAATGTTCAATCCGCCGTATTACAAGTTACATAGAATATAATGGAACTTGAAAGACGGCGGACAGGATATTGGCCGTTTGTGATGGAGTATCCTACCTGCTACAATCGTAATCTGGCCCTTAGTTCTGTTCAGTGCCGGGTGTAGCATGGTAAAATAATACATATAATATACATACTTTCAGCCACCTCTCTTCCTCCTTGCAGAACCATTGCCTGCCTCAGTCTCATTGTGATTTACTTGAGAATTCTGTAAACGTATTGACGTAATGTTGTGTTTGGGCCCGTGTTGGAGGTCATTGTGTAAGGTTGTGAAAGGCCCATGTGTATTCAGTTTACTTCAAGAAGACTGGAGTAGTTTCATTTGGAACTGGTTCTAATTCTGCTTACTAGTGTTGACAGTGTTTCTAATTACCATCTATGTTACTTAAGTACGGCCTGGTGCATACGCTTCAGGAGGCGGAGAGGCATACTGGACTTTGTGGGGCCAAGATTATCATCTCGCTATAAGGAGGTAAAATAAGCCTATCTTATTGGTAGGGATTGTTTAACATTGAGAGTTGTACAGTACAGCTGGAATGAAAGAATATTTCCCTCAAGATGTTCAAGAATTTAAATAAAGTGGCAAGGATCACAGTGTTGATTTGTCATGTATGAGTATGGTTAGAACAACCAGGCTTACTGGTCTATGTCTTTGCATTACCCAAGTGAGGCTACCGTGGTCAGATAACTTGGCGAGCATGGTGCGAAGTCATCATTGATGGCGCAAGCTTGGTTTTATGTGCTTAGGAAGTGCTTGTCTTGCGCCTTGCCTAAACGCGTTGCTGAATGCACTCCCCTACTCCCTTTGTGGCAGTGTTAAAAAAATAAAATAAACTTGGCTCTCATTTCACTCTATTTCAGCTATATGAGGAGCTTATTTAAAATACTCTTTGCTGCGCTTTTCCCCTCACTTTATTCCTATCTATTTCCCCACAACCCCTTGTTTCTGTTTCTAGTTTCCTTTGGCCTGAGTCCCAGAAGAGATCCTCTGAACTGAATGTCTGTAGGGCATGTTTCTTGAAAATTCCAATTGTGTTGGTAGTTTTTATTTTTTTTCTACCAGCCTGTTTCTGTTTGTTGTTGGGTATACAACAAAATGCCTGTAATACCAGTGGTTTAACCGTAAATCACTATGTTTTTGATGCATTGAAGTAAATGCTACCCTAATATATTTCTGTCTATCACATTTGGAAAACGCTTGTTGGTTTTCTACTAATGGTGTCATTCATCTAAAAATTATTTAAACATGTCTAAGACTCTTTTGGGTTTAAACACTTTGCTTACTCGGAAACAAATTTACATAGCAAATGTGATGACGGGCACCGCGCTACGCAGATTCAAACGGTTGAGAACATGCAAAGGTAGTGGGTTTTGCATAAGAGCTATGGGAAAAGAAATTTCGCTTATTAGACTGGGCTGGCTACAAAAGTAGCAAGTGTATCTCACCAAGACAGGGAAAGGCAAATATTGTGGGAAAGGAATTATAGAGAGGTTCAATGTGTATAAAGAGGGCCAAAGGTAGCAAAAGGTGGCAACACTTATGTCTGACAGGGAGATTCCTCATGTGGGCCTAGTTTGTTTAAAAAGAGAAGACAAAGGATAGGATTGTGGGTGCATGTTACAGATGGAGAGTAATTTCCCCTTTAGATGTGGTTCCCAAAATGTCAGCCGAGTAATTTCTGTTGATTTCCCAGTTGACCTGTCCAATAATGTTGATGCTTTATCTTGCTCCCACTACAAGGGTTTGAGGTTCTGCACAAGGGAAGACATTTAACCACCTCCATTGAATAAATGTCGTAATTATGCGAATCGTTTGATCAGAGTTCCAAACCCCCAACTGTAAGATGTCAGTGCACAGTGCTGGTACCCTTAAAGAGGCAAGTGTTTAAAGGGAGTAACTTGTTTATCCAGATAGAGGGCAGAAGTAACTTAGGGGAGGCTCTTTCCCCAGGTCCGGCACTAGTCATGGGCAGTATATGCAGCTGCCCAGGGCCCCGCTCCTGCTCACAACCACAGACACCCCACCAGAGCACCATCTTTATAAAGGCTCCAGTGTTACAGGAACAGGGAGCAGCAGAGATGCAGCGCTGTGAGCCCCAGGGGAGGCAGAGAGGGGGCCCCTCCTGCGGGATTGGCAGCCATGAAAGGGCTTCAGAAATCTAATCACTGCATCTGCATGAGAACAGTGATTAGGTGGGTGCTTGAAGTGCCATTAGATGAGAAGTGAACTCTGCCCCTGCGTGTGAATGGCTCCCAAGCAACACTAGAAAACCTCTGATTCACACCCTAGTCATCAACAAGTTGGACTATGGGGATACCCTCTATGGCGGGATCACCAAGCAACTTGCTAGAAGACTACAAACCAGACTCATTGTCAATCTCCCACACAGAACTCGTATCACACCACACCTCAGGGAGCTCCACTTGCTCCAATACACAAATGCACTTAATTAAAACTCATCACACACATTAAGTCCTTTACACAACTGAGACCCTAGCCACCTGAACAGTTGTATCTCCTTCCATCAACCACCCGGGAGTGGAATTTACAAGAGTGGGAGGAGAAACTGAGAAAGAAGGAGAAACAAATGGAAAAGGAAAGTGAGCTGGGAACAGAAAGAATAGCCCTTGAGAGAGACAAACCTAGGATGGCAGCAATGACCACACCAGTTTAGGCCAGTTATTGGCCAAGGTTCCAAAATATCTCGTACATGTTTATGTGGAAGGTCAGGATATTTTGGAATGGTTTGTGAGCTTTGAGGTTGCTTGTAAGGTGCAGGTCTTGAATGTGGTGTCTAATGCAGCTGCCTTAATGGGGCGCAGGCCACTGGAAGGATGCCTGTGGTAGACCAGATAGTCTGAGTGAATGAAGAAAGCTCTCATTAGGAAGTTTGATCTGAAACCATCTCAATACCAGCAAAGATTCCGTGTGAAGAGAGTGGATGGTGTGCTGTTTGAGACTTGGATTCTTTGTTGGGACTATAGGCAAGCATTATGCTCTCTTCCTTTGATTTAATATACAGTATTTCAAAACAGCAGCCATTCTGAACATCTCAAAACAACTTTTCCCGTAAACATCAGGGAAAAACAAACAGTTCATAGGTCCTTCTTCAATGTCTGTAGCTTGGTCCCAACATAGTCCTCGGTCGTTGCTTCTACTTCCTATTTCTTTGCTGCTCAGCAGCCAGTTAAGTGCTCTTCTTTGTTTCTCTGGTTTTTCAGACTGTTATTTTGGGGTTTTTCTACAGATTAAAAATGTTTTGGGACCGTATTGTGTATGCTTAAATACAACGCTTCTAATCGGTTTCCCTTTCAGATCCTCTTTCCAGTCACAACGCTGCTACAACGCTCCTTACCCGACTAGGGCCCATTATTATAGTTGATCACGGTGCGGTCTACTGCCTGCTTGAACGCCACTAGGCCGGGAAACAACCGTTACATCGCAACTTTTACAACGCACTTCTATTACAACGCACCTTTTACAACGCTGGATCCATTACATCGCATGCCTTTACAACGCATGACATTACATAGCAGATGCTATTACAACGCATGCCATTACAACGTAAGTATAGGTAAGTATATCATTTTTATTTTATTTAATATTATTTAATTAATTTAATTAATATTAATTATAAATAAATATATTAATTTGTTTTTTTATATTATAAATTAAATATATTAATTTCAGTAATTTTAAAAATAAGTATGAGTATAGGAGTTTATGTTTTGGGGTACTGAGGTATATGTTTTGGGGTGTTTGGGTATTTTTAGGTTTCAGGGCTGGGTTTGGGTTTTGGGGTACAGGGGTATTTTTAGGTTTTAGGGCTGGGTTTGGGTTTTTGGGTACAGGGGTATTTTTAGGTTTCAGGATTGTGTTTGGGTTTTGGGGTACAGGGGTATTAGGTTTTAGGGCTGGGTTTGGGTTTTGGGGTACAGGGGTATTTTTAGGTTTTAGGGCTGGTTTTGGGTTTTGGGGTACAGGGGTATTTTTAGGTTTCAGCGCTGGGTTTGGGTTTTGGGGTACAGGGGTATTTTTAGGGTTCAGTTTTTTTTTTTAAAAACGACTTTAAATAAATTAAATTAATTAAATAAATTAAATTAAATAAAATTAATTAAATTATATTTACAATTTTTAAATCAATTAAATTAAATTAATTAAATAAATTAATTAAAATAAATGAATTACAATTGTAAAATTAATTAAAATAAATTAATTAAATTAAATTATATTAATTACAATGTTTAAATTAATTTAATTAAATTAATTAAAATAAATTAATTACAATTTTAAAATTAATTAAATTAAATTAATTAAAATAAATTAATTAAATTAATTAGTTTTTAAATTAATTAAAATAAATTAATAGAATTAAATTTATTTAATTAATTTAATTTCAATTTTAAAATTAAATTAATTAAATTAACTTAATTAAATTAACTTAATTAATTTTTTTTTAAAAAGATATACTTACCTATACTTACGTTGTAATGGCATGCGTTGTAATAGCATCTGCTATGTAATGACATGCGTTGTAAAGGCATGCATTGTAATGGATCCTGCGTTGTAAAAATCGCGTTGTAATGGTATGCGATGTAAAATTATGCGTTGTAACGCCATACATCCCACTAGGCCCATTACTTTTGTTGATTGCCATGAGGACTTTCCCCCGCTAGAGGGCTCTGCGCAACGCATCTCTCTCTCATTCAAGGGAGTTGAACGTGTGCCGCCAGAGCCTGCGAGCAATCAAGCCTTTTCCCGCTGCTCAGGGTGATGCCCAGCGTGTGCTGTGGCTGTATTTCCCCACATTTAATTTTCTGACGCACTCCAGGATTTGCTGTCCTTCCACCAATGGAATGAAGATTTTATGAGGCTGTTGACACCTTAATCTATAGGGCAGTGAATGAGCTCATAGAGCATGTGGAGTAGCGCCTCTCATATAAGATTGCCGAGGAGTGAGCAAAAATTGCTAAAATGAATACACCCGCCCCAGAAAAGCCTCCTCAAAATGCTCCAAGGAAGGGATCCCCACCCCCAAAGAAGAAATGCGTAAAAGAGGTAGACATGGATGTGTTTGCTCACTTAAAGCAAGCATTCTTGGCCAAATCACCCCCTCAGGAAGGCCCCATTGAACCTGCACCCACTTCCCCTGAACCCCCTTGTCTTGATACTGAGGACTAGAGGTCTGTATTTTTGCACCACGCTGATGTCCTATGGGTTTGTATTGTGTTTCAGACCCTTGAAGGCCAGTGTTGGGACATGTGTCCCTAGCTGGGGGACCATGCCTCCTCGGAGACAGGTGCAGTGGCTCAGTGGGGGTTGTTTGGGACCCTTTTGTGAAAGAATTTGGCAAGTTTGATGCAAAATTTACATCATTGGATAAAGGGCAGTCACACATAAAGTGCATATTTATCCCACGGGTGTTCCAGAGGGCCAGTCGTGTCAGGGGCTGCTTGATCAGCCATCCTTCCTACTATTACCCCCCAGGGTACAAGACTTCGGGCACAGCCAGCACCAGACTAACATGTGCTTTACCATCTTCTAACCGACAAGAGGGCAACGCTTCCATGGTCGTGGCAGATACAAAGGACAGTCCAGCTGCACCAGCGGAAATGTTGTGTCCTTCCTTCTGCCCAGATAACAGTGAGGGGGCGAGGTTCAGGGAAAACATGGCGTCCGCCGGCTAGGGCAGGTCTCGTCTCTCTAATGGAGCTCCCTGTACTCCCAGTGAAGGTGTAGTGGAATCGGCAGGTCCACGAACCCTTTTACCGCTGTGACCTACCGGGCTGTGCCGGGTGTGTTCGCGGTCTTCTCCGTCTTGTTGGGTGCCCTTGTTCTGCGTGGTCGCAGGGGGAGTGCGGTGTTTGGACGCCGGGCGGTGTCTGTGTGGCGTAGATCGGCTTGCCCGCCCCGGTCAGCCTGATCGGTCGTGCCGCTATTTGCCGCTTGTGTGCCTCTGGACTTCTACTGGACTATTGCGCTTAGGGGCTCGACCCGGTGATACAGCGGGTCGGCGGCTTCAGCTTCAGTTTCTGCGGGAGAGGTCCGAGTCGGAGTAGGGAAGGAACGCCTACCCAGTGGATGTGCGGCTTCAGGGTCACACCTTCCGCCTCTCTTCCACGGTGGGCCGAGGCAGCCGTGGAGCTGCGACGGAGCCGCAGGGCGGCGGCTCGAGGGGTTGTTGGAGGTAGTAGCACCCTGCAACTATCCCAGAAGTGCCCGGCCACTTCAAAGGCAACGCGACTGGGTGTTGAACCCCCACCCCCCGCTCTGACTTCTATTTTTGTCTTCACCGGGAAGCATACTGCCACTACTGCCACTACTGCTACCACCCCCCGACTTCCTGACTTAAAAGACTTAAAGCTTGGCACCAAACCAAAACCCAGAAATACCAAAAGTAGCGCTGTGAGACTCACTTCCTCGCTTAGGTCATATTTCAAGGTACTGCCACAGGTCCTAGAAGTCACTTGTAGAACAGGGGAGATTAGACCTCAAGGGGAAATAAAAAAGATGAGTGGTATAGACAAAACCCATGGGGTCGCCTCTTCAAATTCACCGGTCGCGGACTCTGTTGTCCCTGTTGATAATATCTCGGAGGAGATTGGACCTTCAATTCTGCATGCCAAAGGAAATAACAATGATTCTATCCCCCCAGTTGGTGAAACCCGGGAAACGCAGGAAGGGATATCAATGGAAGATCTTCTACATGAGATCAAAAGCGGATTCGCTGAATCTAAACGCAACCAGCAAGAGATAAAAGCGGCGTTTGATGCCCTTGACAAGAGAGTAGACCTGCTTACTGAAAGGACAGAAACTCTCGAAAGCACAGTAGGTGAATTAAAAGCCAAATTGGAATCTGCACAAGAAAAGATATATTACTTAAGACGTGACGGAAATGCAACAAAAGAAAGAGTGGAATCTTTGGAGAATTACTCACGGAGGAACAACATTAGACTCCTGAAGGTTCCGGAAGGAAAAGAGGGGGGAGAAATGAAAACATTTATCGCCTCCTTGCTTAAAGAGTCCCTGAACTTGGAGGAATCTGTTGAGGACTTGGAAAAGGATATCCAACGAGCTCATAGAGACCCGTTCCATTTAAAGCAGGGGAGATCAAATCCAAGAAAGATCCTAGTCAACTTTCTAACCTACTCCACCAAGGAGAAGATATTGAACTTAGCGCTTAAATCTACATCCTTAAAAGCCCCAGATTTCTCCTTTGTTGTTAGGTCTGACTTGTCGAAAACAACCCTTGATAGACAATGGGAATTAGGCCAGAGAATGGAGAAGTTCAGGGCTCTGGGAGCTACTGTCCAGATGAGGTTTCCTGCCTTCCTGAGGGTTATGTACAATAACAAAATGCACAATATCCATTCCCCTTTGGAGGCAGATGAACTCCTGGCCTCAATTAGTGACCATCAACAGGGAGCTGTTTAGATATCGAAATCTTACAGACAATGAGATAGGGTGATATAGAGATAAAGAGACAAGGATATTTTAGGTCCCTATATCATTCCACATCACCCTCCTCTTAGGGCTAACCTCATCTATTAACACCACTTGATAGTTTAACATGGTAGAAACACATAAAAAAAATGGAAAAAAAAGAAGGGGAAGGGGAATGTTCACGGAGTGTGTTTTAAACAAAAAAAAAGCAGTAGCTCGGATTGGAAATAGGGGGGGGATGGGTGAAGCTCCTAAAAAAAAAAAAAAAACACTTTTTGGGAAGAAATTTGAGAAAACCTCTCTGAGGTTTATTTACCTCTATTATTACTACTCTTTGTACCTTTTCATCCATGATGTCTTCTCCTTAAGGGTAGCAATCTTGGTACTGCCGGATCACATTTCCTATCAACAACACGTAACAGGGATGGGTGAGGGGAGACTCCTCAGAGAGACAAATCTGGCATCACCGTCCAGGTTAAGTAAGGGGGGTTTTCCAGGGAGGGGAGGGGGTAAAACTGCAAAATTTCCTCATTTGTCAGACACCGATCTACACATACAAACCTTATTAAGCACATCTCAGTTTTGTTTAACCTGCCTTGGGAGTCATTTCCTTTATATTGACTCAATGAGTCGGTATAGGAGTAAGGATATTAGATGCTGGGAATAAAATTCTTGTCCTGGAATGTCAATGGCCTGCGTGTTAAGAATAGGAGGTATAGGGGGAGGAGCCAAGATGGCAGCGTAGACGGACGTGTAGTCGCCCGGCTCCCCGAGCCTGTGCCTTTAGCAACTCTATCCTGATTTCCATCCTGTTACAGCGCTGCCGCGGAAGAACGAGGAAAGCACGCTGTTGCCGGGGGTGTTTCTCCGGTGTCCCCACCTGCCCGATTGATGGTAGTACTGGCGTGTTCACCCGACGATCGGTGCCGAGCCCTGGATCAGTGCCCCGGGTCGCTGTGCACAGCCGGAGACGGCCGGAGCTCCTTAGACTTTACCGACGGATGGTGTGACTGCTATCCCCCGCCACAATCTATCGCCTGTGAAAGCGCCCGCACTGATCCCTCCTGTGGAAGCGTGAATCGACCGACTGTGGGTCTCCACCGCTACTCCTTCTTAGAGCGGCGCTGAGGTGAGCTGCGCTGTTCCTTTCTTTGTTGGTGCGGAACTGGCCGCTGCAGCTCGCCTTTGCGTTGACCCCTGTTTGGGTCTCCACGAAGGGACTTGTGTGGCTTATTGCTCGCAATAGGGGAGCCCAGGCTATATCGTGAGATCACACCCCCGCTGCCTATCGTGAGAATCACCTATATGATCGGTGACCCCCTTATTGTATTCAATATGGCGGTCGTCTCCTCCACAGCACTGATGGGCTCCATCTCGGCCCCTGAATGGGTCGCCCTACATGGCCTCGGGAGGCGTATGGAATACTTTGATGCATTTCGCACTAAGGATACATTGGATCGCCCGCCTGTATTCACCCATGCCTCCATTCTTGCTGCGCTAGCCGACTTGAGGGCAGACTGGCATGAGTGTTCTCGCGCACTCGGCGCGAAGCTGGATGAAGCCGCTCTCGGTTCGGAGAGTGCATCGTCAGCTGGCTCCTCTTGCGGCATCGAACGGCCCCCTCTCGACATCGCAATGGAAACATTGTTGCTGCGTGAATGTGAACTGGAGCAACTTTCTGGGAGTGAACTTTCTACAGGACTGCCGCCAGCCCATGTCGTGGAAGCTACACTGTTTCCTATCCTGCCTCAGCTTTCATTGTCGGACATTGAACCTTTATCCTTGTTCATGGCTCCGCTGGCGATGCAACTATGTTCCTTCACTGCATATGCTATGCATGGTGTGGCTTCAAGTCGTTGTCCTATGCTACATCGGGCGGACCTGGGAGCGGCAATCTTCTGGATCGCTATCATTGCTTGTAACTGGAGGTGTTCATTTTGTGTTTGGGGACCTTCTCCTTGCCGAGGGCGGCCATCTTACCCCTTTGTTCTATCTGGGGCGGTTCCTTTTCCGGAGCCATGTTTAGGGGGACGCTTGAAATCTGGCCAGGGCTAGAATGGACCTTTTTCATGTGAATTGTGAATGAGGGACGGGTGGGGGCCCGAGATGGGACGCTTCCTCAACGCGTGCTGCTGTGTTTTATGATGTCTCTCCCTATTTCATTTTGTGCACGGAAGTTCTGACTTTTGGTATTATGGGTAGGGTGGAGAGTATTTAATGGCCGGGGAGTTCGGGTGATTTAGAATTTGGCCCTCCTCGAGTATTAGGGATTTCTTTTTCTTTTCCTCCTTTTCTTTGCCTATATTTCGGGTTCTTTAGTGGGCGACAGACACACTGCCGGGGGGGGGGTAGGCCGTAGCCTCCGCATTGATGTAGGGTGGGGGGGGTTTTAATTTTATACAGTTCGTTTCTATGGGCCTTATTTTCTATACTTCCTGCGCTTTTCTTAACCTATTTCTGTTCTGGGTCCGCGATAGGGGTTAGTAGGGAGTGGGTGGCGCTGTACATGGCGTGTAATTGCCAGTTTACGATCTTGTTGTTTTGCTTTGATCCGCCATACTGCCTGAGATGTTAGCTTCTACAGTTGGTTTCATACGATGCTGTTGCCTGCTCATGCTGTGAAGTTACGGTACGGACTCAGTTCTCCTTGGTCTCTATTCTTCACTATTTATATTTTATACGTCAAAACTTTAAAAACTAACCTTCACTGCTCCTGTTTTCTCGGCGACACGAAGTCATTCAGTGTGTTATTAATTGATTGTTGCTATTCATCCTGGTGCCGCTGAGAATCTGTATTGCTTGCTCTTGTGCTCAAAAGTATCGTGGCCGGCCTGACGGTTGTGGGCCCGTATTTGTCATTTTTTCATGCACAATAAAGGTTTACAAAAATAAAAAAAATAAAAAAAAAGAATAGGAGGTATAGAATACTACAATATTTGAGGGACTCTCCAGCGCAGGTCATTGTCATCCAGGAAACACATCTTCTCCAACAAGAAGTGAAGGATATGTTGAGGAAAATTAGATGGGTAGACTGTTTTATTTGTACTAACCATAATGCGAATATCCGGGGCATCCTTATCATTTTCAAAAGGTAAGTTCGAGCACAGATTATTGCCTATGAGGAAGACTTCAGTGGTAGGTGGCTATATGTCAAAGTAAGTTTAGAGGGCAGACCATACAATCTGGTAGGTTATTACGGACCTAATCAGGACGACCCCTCATACTTGAACAAAATCCAGAGCCACCTTTTAACAACTTACGACCCAATAATTTGGATGGGAGATTTCAACTTCGTACTTAACCCAAAACTGGACAAATCCCCCAACTCAAGGGCACTAACCTATAAGAAATCTAGGCAGGCGCTTGGGGTGATCATGTCAACGCTTGGATTGGCAGATCCATGGAGGGAGAGAGCAGGCAACGCACTTGGCGTATCATATCACAATCATAAATACAATCATAAGTCTAGAATTGATTACGCTCTTTTTAGTTATTCATTAAGAGACCCCTTGAAGGATTTAGTGTACTTGCCCTCACATTTATCAGACCATTCTGCCATATTTTTTTCCTTACAATTAGTTCAGCAATCCTCTTGTACGTCCTGGTCATTTGACCGTACTATTCTTTTAGAGAAAGAGGAAACTGACCTCCTCATCCAAGAAACAAAATTTTTTATGGACACCAACATAAATTCTACTCAGCTAGATAGAGTATGGGATTCAGAAAAGGGGGTGGTGATGAACAGAGTGTCTGAATTAAGCAGACCACTCTTACCCAGTCCAAAGATCCAGGCTTGATCCATCACCGTTATTTATCTCACTGCACCATCCCAGCTCAGAACCTGGCTATATGCAAATCAGTCTGTCCCTGGCCCAGTGCATCATGGGAACAGGGCAGACCAAACTACCAAGCCAATTCTTCACCAGAAAGGAGACAAGCTACCGGGGACCGGTTTCTGGCATTTCAGCCTTCTTCGGCCCGGCTTGCTTGAATCCTGATGGTGCAGTGAGAAAGGGACTCATGTCTGAGTATACCCTGCCACACCTATAGTGGCCAAAAACGATTCAGAAAAGGGGGTGGTGATGAACAGAGTGTCTGAATTAAGCAGACCACTCTTACCCAGTCCAAAGATCCAGGCTTGATCCATCACCGTTATTTATCTCACTGCACCATCCCAGCTCAGAACCTGGCTATATGCAAATCAGTCTGTCCCTGGCCCAGTGCATCATGGGAACGGGGCAGACCAAACTACCAAGCCAATTCTTCACCAGAAAGGAGACAAGCTACCGGGGACCGGTTTCTGGCATTTCAGCCTTCTTCGGCACGGCTTGCTTGAATCCTGATGGTGCAGTGAGAAAGGGACTCATGTCTGAGTATACCCTGCCACACCTATAGTGGCCAAAAACGATTCAGAAAAGGGGGTGGTGATGAACAGAGTGTCTGAATTAAGCAGACCACTCTTACCCAGTCCAAAAATCCAGGCTTGATTCATCACCGTTATTTATCTCACTGCACCATCCCAGCTCAGAACCTGGCTATATGCAAATCAGTCTGTCCCTGGCCCAGTGCATCATGGGAACAGGGCAGACCAAACTACCAAGCCAATTCTTCACCAGAAAGGAGACAAGCTACCGGGGACCGGTTTCTGGCATTTCAGCCTTCTTCGGCCCGGCTTGCTTGAATCCTGATGGTGCAGTGAGAAAGGGACTCATGTCTGAGTATACCCTGCCACACCTATAGTGGCCAAAAACGATTCAGAAAAGGGGGTGGTGATGAACAGAGTGTCTGAATTAAGCAGACCACTCTTACCCAGTCCAAAGATCCAGGCTTGATCCATCACCGTTATTTATCTCACTGCACCATCCCAGCTCATAACCTGGCTATATGCAAATCAGTCTGTCCCTGGCCCAGTGCATCATGGGAACAGGGCAGACCAAACTACCAAGCCAATTCTTCACCAGAAAGGAGACAAGTTACCGGGGACCGGTTTCTGGCATTTCAGCCTTCTTCGGCCCGGCTTGCTTGAATCCTGATGGTGCAGTGAGAAAGGGACTCATGTCTGAGTATACCCTGCCACACCTATAGTGGCCAAAAACAATTCAGAAAAGGGGGTGGTGATGAACAGAGTGTCTGAATTAAGCAGACCACTCTTACCCAGTCCAAAGATCCAGGCTTGATCCATCACCGTTATTTATCTCACTGCACCATCCCAGCTCAGAACCTGGCTATATGCAAATCAGTCTGTCCCTGGCCCAGTGCATCATGGGAACAGGGCAGACCAAACTACCAAGCCAATTCTTCACCAGAAAGGAGACAAGCTACCGGGGACCGGTTTCTGGCATTTCAGCCTTCTTCGGCCCGGCTTGCTTGAATCCTGATGGTGCAGTGAGAAAGGGACTCATGTCTGAGTATACCCTGCCACACCTATAGTGGCCAAAAACGATTCAGAAAAGGGGGTGGTGATGAACAGAGTGTCTGAATTAAGCAGACCACTCTTACCCAGTCCAAAGATCCAGGCTTGATCCATCACCGTTATTTATCTCACTGCACCATCCCAGCTCAGAACCTGGCTATATGCAAATCAGTCTGTCCCTGGCCCAGTGCATCATGGGAACAGGGCAGACCAAACTACCAAGCTAATTCTTCACCAGAAAGGAGACAAGCTACCGGGGACCGGTTTCTGGCATTTCAGCCTTCTTCGGCCCGGCTTGCTTGAATCCTGAAGGTGCAGTGAGAAAGGGACTCATATCTGAGTATACCCAGCCACACCTATAGTGGCCAAAAACGATTCAGAAAAGGGGGTGGTGATGAACAGAGTGTCTGAATTAAGCAGACCACTCTTACCCAGTCCAAAGATCCAGGCTTGATCCATCACCGTTATTTATCTCACTGCACCATCCCAGCTCAGAACCTGGCTATATGCAAATCAGTCTGTCCCTGGCCCAGTGCATCATGGGAACAGGGCAGACCAAACTACCAAGCCAATTCTTTCCCAGTGTAAGAATTGGCTTTTGTAGTTTGGTTTGCCCTGTTCCCATCATGCACTGGGACAGGAACAGACTAATTTGCATACAGCCGGGTTCTGAAACTGGGATGGTGCAGTGAGCTAAAAAACGGTGTTGGATCTAGCCCTGATCTCTTGACTGGGTGAGAGCTTTCTGCTTAATTCAGAGACTCTGTCCCTCACCACCCCTTGTTGTAAATATTTTTGTCCACCCTAAGCGTGGAAGGGTATTCTCAGATGTGAGACCCTTGCTCATTGCACTCCCAGTGTAAGAATTGGCTTTTGTAGTTTGGTTTGCCCTGTTCCCATCATGCACTGGGACAGGAACAGACTAATTTGCATACAGCCGGGTTCTGAAACTGGGATGGTGCCGTGAGCTAAAAAACGGTGTTGGATCTAGCCCTGATCTCTTGACTGGGTGAGAGCTTTCTGCTTAATTCAGAGACTCTGTCCCTCACCACCCCTTGGTGTTAAAAAGATATAGTATGGGAGGCTTATAAAGCAAACTTGCGAGGCCACATAACCAACAGGGCCTCTTATCGAGGGAAATTATACAGGGCAAAGATCGCTAACATCGAAAAGGAAATCGCCCTTCTAGACCAACGTATTGGTTCCGGAAATGGGACTAACAAAGAGCAGGAACAACGAAAGGAATTAAAGGAGAAACTAGATAGTATCCTTCAAGAGAGAGTCGCATTGAGATGGGCAGCAAGCAAGCTCTCAAACTTTGAATATGGTGAATCCGCGGGCAAGGTCCTTGCATGGAAAATTAAATCTGACCAGGCCAAAAAAACACGTAAAGCATATCTGCGTAGAGGGGAGACCCACAAAAGATCTTCTATCGGAGACATCGGAGAAGCATTTCTGGAGTTTTTTCAGCAAATTTATAAGGAGGAGATCTCGGACGACCCGATGTCTAAGCTTAGATGGTTAGAGAAGATTACTCTTCCCACTCTCACCCCGGAACAAAGTGACTGGCTTGACAGACCTATTTCAGAGGAAGAGGTGAGCAAAGCTATTAAAAAGGTGAAGCGGGGTAAGGCGGCGGGCCCTGACGGGCTTCCCGGTGAATTACTTCGGGTCTTAGCACCCGAAATAGTCTCAGTGCTTACCAGACTCTTTAATGACATCTTAGCTAATGGTGCTACCCCACCTAAATCATGGGGGGAGGCAACTATCGTCCTGATTCCGAAACCTGGGAAAGATCCGGCCAAATGTGGCTCTTATAGGCCAATTTCGCTTTTAAATAGCGATCATAAGCTCTTTGCGGCTGTATTGGCGACTCGGTTGGGACGCGAAGTTGACTCAATAATACACACGGACCAGAAGGGCTTTATTCGGGGTAGACAGCTCTCAGATCTTACGTATGACCTAATTGGGGCAGTGGACATTGCCTCAATGTTTTCCCTTCCCTTGGCCATTATGACCCTCGACGCTCCAAAAGCGTTCGATCGAGTAAATTGGGCATATTTAGCTGAGGTCATGAAGAAATTTGCAATAGGGCCCAACTTTCGGAGATCCATAGGTCTGCTCTATGCCAATCCCAGTGCAAGCATTATGGTCAACGGTTCATGTACCCAGTCCTTTCAGATCAGTAGGGGAACAAGACAGGGGTGCCCCCTGTCCCCTCTACTTTTTAACATGTATATTGAACCACTTGCACAATCCTTCAGGGACGATCCAAGAATCTCCTCATTCGAATTCGGCGGTTGGGAAAAAAGAGTAGGGCTCTACGCCGATGATATAGTAATTTACACCAGTGATCCAGCCAATGCCTTCCCCATTGTGGTTGAAAAGGCCAAAGAATTTGGAACCATATCGGGCTCTGATATCAACGCTGAGAAGACTGAGCTCATGACGTGGAACATTGCTAATCCAGGCGTTGGGGTGACACCCTCAATCCGCTACCTCGGAGTTATAATCATGCAAGACATTGACACCCTAGAAAAACTTAATTTAGATCTGGTCTTCCGAGAATGTAGGGCCCTATTGAAATCCTGGGCGGGTCTTCGATTATCTATTTTTGGGAAAGTCAACATTGTAAAAATCTCTATCCTCCCGAAACTGACCTTTCTTTTTTACTCTATTCCCTTGGCTTTTGACCCCAAGCAACTTCTTAAGTGCCAGCAAGAAATCAATTCTTTTATTTGGGGCAATAAGGCTACTAGGTTGGCCTGGAAAAAATTAAGGAGGAGGGGGGAAAAAGGTGGGTTGGCCCTCCCAGACTTGCAGGACTACTCTTGGGCATTCCAGCTCTCTCACTCAAGAATGCTCCTGAAATCACCAGATCTCTCTTCAAATGGGAGATTGTTTAAGGCAATGCTGGTAGGGGCAAACCTCCCGCTAGACGGGTTTCTATTTAAGTTTGGAGACCGAAAGTTCTTCAAAAAGGTAAGGCTTAAGACTCTTTTAACACTATTGAAGTCATGGGTGCAAATTAAACGTAGAGTGGGGCTGGCATATTTTTTTTAACTATGCTCAGATATGGGATTCTCCTGGGCTCCCACAGTGCCTGCAAGACTCCCTGGCAGCCCCCCTAATTACAGCTGGGTTCTCAAGATGGGGTGAATTGATATCTGGAGGCATCTTGATAGAGTGGGAGGAGCTTAGGGAGAAAGTAGGGCCAACTCTTTCAAGATTTAAGGACATACAAATCAGTAGTTGGGCCAGAGAATTAATTAGGAAAAATCCTAATATTGGGAGACTTAGCCCCCTAGAACAACACCTAGTCGAAAAACAGACAGGAGGTAAGGAGGTGGCTCTTTGGTATTGTTCCATATTGGAAGAGATAGATGGGGATTTTAATCTCCCAATGGAGCTATGGGGAAGAGAAATTGTGTCATTAGACGAGGACATGTGGATAAAATCCTTCTCCCTTTTGTATAAACTAGTTAAACCCGCTTGGCTTAGTCGAAATCATTTGTTTACCTTACACCGGGCGTATCTCTCCCCTCTACGTCTATCTAAATATCAGGACGGGAAATGCTGTAATAAATGCCAACTACCAGCAGCCTCAGACACACATATGTTTTGGGAATCTCCCCACATATCCGCTTATTGGGAAGAGATTAAAGTTACTCTAGATTCAATTCTCAAGACCAACATTCCTTTAACGCTACCACTTGTCATCTTCGGGTTTGATCAGAATATCATTGGGGCAGCGCGGTCCTTTCTATTCTATGCTATCCTGTTGGCAAGACGGCAGATATGTATGCACTGGGTGGATACCATCCCTCCCACCCACTCCGCTTGGCTAACCTCACTCTATGAAACATTCAAGGTAGATTTGAAAAGATCTTGTAAAGTCCAGAGCCTCGCATTTTGGAAACTTTTGATAGACTGGAAGTGAAGCTTTCTTCGCCTCGTTGGGGTTTCCCCCCCCCCCCACAAAGATCCGATGATTATGCCCATCTACTCCATGGCTTAGTATTGTGGTCTGCCCCGACTCCGCTATTTACCTACTGGCCTATCAGGCATGAAGTTGCCTAGAGGAGCGTTAACAAGGTGCATTGTATCTCCCACCAACTCGTAATAACTTCTGCCTAGTCTGTGTAGCGGCTCAATTACCAGGGCCTTGCTCCCAATGGCAATGAGGTGGTTGGGTTGTCTTCTTTGCATCTAAGGAACGTGTGTCGGGCAGATGAGGATTAAAGAAGAAAAAAAAACAAAAAAAACAGTGAGGGGGCGCCTGGCAGGCTTCCTCCCGGACTGGGCTTCTATCAACTCAGACGCATGGGTATTACAAACAGTGCAGAGCTCCCACATAGTTTTACGGTTGCCCTTACAAGGTTACAGCCTAAGGCCCATATGATTCTCTTCCGGCTACACAGCGCTTATAGAAGAGGTGGTCTTGGCCCTCCTGTACAAAGAAGCCATCTGTCAGTCGGAGTTGCATCCCAATGGTTTTCTAAGAAACATTTATCTGGTCAACAATACTGACTCAGGCCGCAGGTTTACAGCCACTTCAAGATGGAAGGAATTAATCTTCTCAGGGATGTGCTGCTTCCTTCAGATTAGATGGTGTGCCTGGACCTGAAGGACGCATGCCCGTCAATTCCTGTGTTTTTACCGCATTTTCTGTGGCGGTCTCAGACTTTTGAGTTCACCATGCTCCCACATGAGCTGTCATCAGCAGCGTGGTGCTTCACGAACGTCCTCAAACTGGCAGTAGAATTCCTCGGAACGCAAGGAATCTGGCTGATTGTCTACGTGGATGGCATGCTGCTCATGTCTCAATGCCCCAGGAAGCTTGTCTCCCATCCCCAGACAGCGACCATCCTCTTGCAAGGCCTGGGGGGCGGGGCTTGGACAGCTGCAAAATGGCTGCACTCTGAGTGGGCTATGCTGCTCAGGCTCAAAATCCTACACAATCCAGCAGGCATTTCACTAATCGCCGTCCTGAACTTGCATCGTTGCCACTCACCTGCTCAGATGGTGCATTTCGAGACCTTTCTTTCCTCCCTGGGGCGCTGTTGGGCTGAGATCTGCTGGTGTACGAGGCCCAGGCCTGGGCCCTGTGGTGCGCGCGTGGACTTCTTGGCCTTCCTGGAGCCGACTGCGGGACACTGACCAGGACAACATCACTGCCCGAAGCAGCACCTCCACCCTGCAGACGCCAGAGCCAGTAGGTGCGCTGGGGCGTTTTGCAGGCGGGCTGGGGGCGTGCTAGTCATACCGCCCGGCCTACACACTACCGGGTGCCCTCATTACTCCTCCTTCGCCCGAGGTCTAGGCCTCTTCCATCCTGCCTGGCAAGGTGGGCGGCGCACTCTCCTTGACCCCCCCGCTGCGTGCGGCCCGCTGCAATTTCCGGCTCCCCAGTGACCGACAGCTCCAGACTTTGCCCTGGAGGCCGTTGGGGCCTTCACTGCATTGGTTCCGCGATGCTCCCCTGAAATCAGCTTCGCGGTGCTGCCCCAGCTTGCTGCCTCTTGCCTCGGCCCCTGCTGGCCCGTGTGGACACTGCGGTCCACTGCCTCGCCCCGCGCAGATCTGCAAGTACTCCCAGTTGCATCTGACCGAGACTCTCCCTCCTGTACTACATCGGCTGGGCCCTGTGGTGGACCTGTAACACACTTCTGGACTCTGCGCTGGTGATACTCCCCGCCTCACCTACAGCCTAAAAGTGTGCCTGACCTAGCCACCTCTCCCCCTGTTGGCCCAGCTTCCCATTTTGTGCTACTCACCCCCGCTGTGCTGTGGACCACTGGCATAGCCTGGCATAACCTGGGCCGCACCCACGTTTGATTTGGCGCTGGATTCCCTTGCTGTACCTGCTGCTGGGGCTAATTATTGAGACCAGCCCACCTGCCCATTCTGAGCCCGACACAGCTGCTACGCCCTTACTTTGGCTGGTCGGTCACCAGACTGCGGCAGCCACCTGGTACCGGATCATCAGCCCATCTGACCCTTCCTTCCTCCACGCTTGCCTATCTGAGTGGCGGGGCCCCGCCGGCTGGCTGCGTCTTGAGCATCCTGGTTTGCTCCCTCTCCTTGCGGCCTCCTCTCCTACTGTTAGGCTGTTCCGACTCCCTACATCCACTGGCCATGGGTAGAACTGACCTCAAGCAACCCAAAATTGCCTTCGACCAGCGCCGCCAGACACGCCAGGAGGGTGCCGGTGCGGATAGAGGTGACCCCCTGGCTACCACCGAAATAGCGCAATCCCGCGAGGATGATCTAAAGGCATCCTGCTGGAGGTTAAATCTACGGTCAAAACCATAGCGACGCAGCTGAACCAACTGTTGGCCTGCCTAGACACAGTGAAGGCCCGGGTTGACTCCCACAATGCTAGACTCCTTCATGTTGACACCAGGGTGTCTGACGCAGAGGATGCCGCTACCCAGGACCGTCAAACTGTTACAGATGGACAAGTTACTAGCTATTATCCATGACAAGAACAAGGATTTGGAGGCGCGCTCACGTCAAAGTAACCTTCGCAGCACCGGAGTGCCCGAGTCCACCACCATCTCTCGCATCGAGGACTATGTGGAACAGCTTGCTCGGGAGCTCTTCGGTGACGTCCTCTCACCGGTTTTCATCGTTTAGCGCGCCCATCGTTCCCTTGGCCCCCGGCTTGCTGGCATGTCCCCTCATTGCCAAAATATTGAACTACAGGGACCGTAATGCCATTCTCCGGGCGGCCAAGGAAAAAGGGGAAATCCGCCACCAGGGTAACAACCTCTCGTTTTACCTGGACTACACCATCTTAGTTCAGGCTGCTCGCCGTGAGTTCCTCCAGGCCAAACGGATCCTAGAGAAACATGAGATCCCCTACTCGCTAGCATACCCTGCCAAACTGCTAGTCAAACAGGGCACAAAGACTCTCACCTTCCCGGACTCTATAGAGGCACTGGCATTTGCTAAAAAACTCAACAAATCTCACTGCTCCTCGTCTGCAAGTTCCCAGGCTGCTGCTGCTGAAAACCTCAGTGACAATGACTGACCTATTCTTAGTCCTTTACTGTTGTATCCTTAGGTTTGCTTGTTCTCCTGGTCTGTAATATTGATGTAGACCTCTGGTTCCTGCGGCTCTCCGAGGCACCTCTATTAGTCTGTTTATCCTCGATGTGTAGTTCTGTTGCTCTTTAAAGGCCATCTTTGTCTGCATATTCTTATGGCTTGCTCACCCGGTCTCCCCGGCATGGGTGTATGCCGGGCTCCGCCATGCCCCCATGGGATGATTCTCATCATGGTCACGGATTCTCCCTCTCCAAGTTGTGGGACCCTGAGAGGGGTTTGGGTGGTACCTCAGCCTGATTGGGGGGTTGGTGTGGGTGCGGGGTTTGGGGTGCTCCTGGGGTTTTTTGGGCGAGCTCCAGGGGATGGGATCTTGGCGTTTGGGGTTCATGGCTTCTTCATGAAGCCTTGTTTTTGTCTTTGCACAGTCAATGACCTGTCCTTAACCAGGTTTCTATTTCGTGTTAAGCATCTTCCGGCCAAGGGGCCAGTACTGTTTGTATTATTGGTTCATTTCAGAGATTGCAAGATATGTTTGTTTATATTATGTCGCAATGTTCCCTTGATTATTGTAATGCTCCTCTCACATGCATCTCACCGTATTACTCACCATCCATCCACGCAGCTTCTGCCCACCATACCACTATTCCCGGACATTCCTCCCTTGATTTCTGCACCATGACTGACACTATACTTTGGACTTGGCATGTCCGTGGGCTGAATGACTACCGTAAGGCACGCTTGGTACATGCTCATCTCACTCGACAGAAGGTTGACATATGCTTTCTACACGAGACCCATCTTATGCAGCCCACTGCTACCAGACTCCTCTCCTGACATTGGGGCGAAATCCACTCCTCCTCCTATTCCAAATATTCCCGGGGGTGCCCATATAACTGCACAAAGGGCTCACATGGCAGACTTCCCAGGTGATCATCTACCCTGACGGGCGTTTTGTAATACTTTGCGGCGCCTTGCGGGCCCCGCCCCTGATACTCATGGCAATATTTGGTCCCAACTGTGACAACCCAGACTTCTTTGCTCACGTCTGGCACCACATATCATCTCTTGGCCCTGCTGTTCTTCTTTGGGGGGGCGATTTTGATGTGACCCTGTCCGCCGCCCGGACCGGTCCAGTTCCCATCTCGCTCACCCACGCGCGGCCTCACTTCTTAACACCAACCTCCTGGACAACTCACTATATGACACATGGCGTAATTCTCACCCTGCGGCATGGGAGGGCACATGTGTCATGGGCTCTCAGGGCTGTTGGTCCCAGCTGAACCTATGGATCACCTCCCCTGATGCACTGGCCTGGATGACCTCAATAGACCATATGGCACGCACTCTTTCCGATCACACTCCTGTCCACTTATCGCTCTGTTTCTCCCCCACTCTCCCTGCCGTCGCAAGGCGGCTCCCTTCAAACACACTTCGCGACTCGGTATTCTGTGATGAGATACAGACCAAAATTGTGAATTATTTTGAGCTAAACGCGGGGTCGGTGGACTCCCTGTCCGCGCTCTGGGAAGGCTTTAAGGCAGTCATCCGCCGGGAATGCATTTTCAAGCAATCTGGCGTCTTGCCATTCTTCCCCTCAAGAAATCTTCGGCTAAACGTGCCCAGAAAACATCCCCATGGTATACGGAAGCCCTCAGAGACAAAAAGCGACACTGCCGGAAAGCTGAAAGAAAATGGCGTTCAAACTACTCCATGGAAGACAAAATCCTATATCGGGAAGAAATAAAAACCTATAAAGAGGAGATAAAGACTGCCCAAACAAAATACTTCTCTAATAAAATCCTAACTTCAACCTCCAAGCCCAGGGAAATCTTCCAAACCTTGCAGACCCTGATTAAACCACCTCCCCCCAGTGTTCACGAGGAGAAATCTACTGCCCAGTGTAACGACCTGGCAGAATTCTTCTCAGCTAAAGTAAACAAAATATATTCCTCCTTCTCCACCAACACCGCCCCCCCGTCACCTCACAATAACAACGGAGGATCAAACCCAGTGCCAGCCTCCCTACCCATACTCGACCACTTCACCTGTATGGACCTAGAAACAGCTGAATCCACAGCTAGGAAAGTGAAATCCGGCTCACCCACAGACCCAGCCCCACCAGAGACAATGTTACTCGCCTCCCAGACGGTTCTTCCCATCATCAAGAATCTAGTGAATGCGTCCATCAACTCTGCCACTGTTCCTCCTGCCTGGAAAAAGGCAATGGTCCGAGCATTAATAAAAAAGCCGCATCTGGATCCCTCGGACTTTGCCAACTACCGCCCGATATCTTTACTCCCCTGGGTAAGCAAAATTGCGGAGAAATACATCAATCTCCAATTGGTCAACTATCTGGAAAGCAATCAGTTGTTAGACCCTACCCAGACAGGATTCAGGCCCAAGCATGGAACCGAGTCTGCCCTCCTTATGGTCGTGGAAGAGTCCAGGAAAATCACTGATCAGGGAGGATCAGTGGCAGTGGTCCTCCTTGACCTCAGTGCGGCGTTTGATACGGTCAGTCATACCACCTTACTGAACCGTTTGGCAAGCGTCGGCATTGTGGATAAGGCTTGGCACTGGATAAAATCATTCCTGAGCGACAGGTCGTTCCAAGTGTTCGACGGTCAAGCCGTCTCCTCCAGCATACCGATGAAGTGTGGAGTCCCCCAGGGCTCCTCCTTAAGCCCTGCGCTTTTTAATATCTACATGAGGCCACTGGCTGAGGTTGTTCGTCCGTATGGAGTTAAGATCATTTCCTACGCGGACGATACACAGCTGGTGGTCTCCTTAGCGCAGGAAGCCCAACATTCTCCATCAGGGGGCCTAACCAAATGTTTGGAGGAGGTGAAGTCCTGGATGACGCTGTCCTCATTAAAACTTAACGGGGACAAAACGGAGCTCATGCTGCTAGGCCCGGCCGACCCGACCCTCTTCAAGTCACTATGGCCCACCAGTCTAGGCCCCCCCCCGGCCCCGAAAGATAACATCAAAAGCCTGGGGATATGGCTGGACAAGAACCTTACCTTTAACACCCAGGCCACAAAGCTGTCCGCCACCTGCTTTGGACTTCTCCGGACACTGAAAAAGGTCCTCCCCCTGCTCCCATTGGAGGCAAAACAAACAGCTATTCAGGGCATAATACAATCACGCCTGGACTCTAACAACGTCCTATACTTGGGAGCTCCAGAATACACACTAAACAGATTACAACTGGTGCAGAACTGCGCAGCCCGCACCCTACTGCAAATTCCACGAAGAACCCCAGTCAGAGAGGCACTGATCAGCCTTCATTGGCTGCCAGTACGTAAAAGAGTCACCTTCAAGGCAATGTGCATTGCCCATCAGGCCTTCTGGGACTCGGGACCTAAACTCATGCGCAGCCTGGTTAGCCAATACCATCCAGGACGTGAACTACGCTCTAGCCAGGCTTTCATGGCAACAGTCCCCAGAATCAAGAGGTCTAGAGCAGGGGGAAGGATGTTCACCTTCAATGCCTCAAAGATCTGGAACACCCTTCCCCTTCACCTGAGATCTAATCCTAACCTCGCTTCCTTCCGCAAGCAACTTAAAACCCATTTATTCAAAACCCCGTAATCCACTTAGCCCTTATCCCCTCCTCCCAGTCTCCGTCAGCCTCTTACATCACTTCCCTATGGTTCCTTAGCGCTTGGACGCCCCAGGGCAACAATCGCGCTGTATAAATGTATTTTCTTCTTCTCCTCTTCTTCTTCTTTCTTGCGCTCCATCCGTGGTACTCTGGTCAAGATTGAAAGGGAGATCAAATTGTTGGATGCTTCTCATGCCCAATGCCCAATCGCTGACACACTTGCCCAGATACGCGAACAGCTTACTGAATTTTCCGACGAGGCAAATAGGGAACTGGCTTTTCTTGGAAGAGAGGTGAGGGCGCGTCGATTCGGTGTGGGCGACCGCCCCAGTAAAACTTTGGCTAATCTCCTTAGTCGACCTCGCGCAGCATCGTATATCACCGCCCTGCAAGATGGTGGGCCTTCCCGCACCACCTCCCCAGATGACATCAAAGCGCGGTTCACCGAACTCTACACTCCACTCTATACAGCGGGTTCGGTCCCGCCCCGCGATGTACTCGACCAATACTTTGACACTCTTGAACTTCTCTGGCTTGAAAAGGCGCATCGGGAATACTTGGACGAGCCCTTCTCTAAGGAGATTTCAGCTGCCATTAACAGTATGCCAGGTGACAAAGCCCCTAGCTGCAACGGCCTACCTGCGTCCTTTTACAAGGCATTTGCCCCTTTACTGATCCCACATCTTGCAGCTATGTATAATAAATCCTTTGAATCTGGTAAATCCCCCCCCACTTTGCTGCGCGAGGCAGTTTTAACATTACTTCTCAAGCTGGACAAGCACCCTGAGCTGAGGGATTCAAATCGCCCCCTTTCACTAATCAACATGGACTATAAAATCTATGCCAAGTTTCTCGCCTCCGACTTACTCCCTCTCATGCCGCTCATTGCCCGCCCAGACCAATCCGGTTTCATTTTCGGCTGCACCACCTCTCATAACCTTCGGACAATCTTCTCCATCCTGCATCAGATCAATCCGTCACTTCCGGCAGTGGCTGCTTTACTCTATGCTACCAAGGCTTTCGAAACCCTGGAATAGCCGTCCTTTTCTACCTTCTCCCTCGTTTGGGATTCAGTCAGATCTTCATACGCAAAGTGCTATTTTTATACACTCTCCCCACTGCTTGCCTCTGTATCAACGGCCAGATCTCCAAGCCCATTCCTGTCGGGCGTGGCGCCCGACAGGGTTGCCCGCTCTCCCTCATGCGCTTTGCTGTCGCTATGGAGGCCCTTGCGGCTCTCCTCCGGCAGCATCACACTCAGAGAGGCATTGCCTTTGCGGCGTGGGCTTTACTAGTCTCCATGTATGTGGACGATATCACCCTTTATGTTCATCACCCTCAGGAGAACCTCAGTCCTCTTGTACGGGAGGTGATACGCTGGTGGCTATTCCGGTATCCAGGTTAACTGGAACAAATCCGTATTATTCCCCCTTTGATTCTGACTACCGTTTTGTGTGGGCCTCGGAGCCAACTAAGTAGCTGGGTGTTTGGTTGAGCAGGGACGTGGATGAACTCTGGATGGCCAACTTCGGCAGCGCTGTTGATTGGTTTGAGTCCAAGATCCCTCTTCGGAACAGACTGCCGCTCTCCCTGACTGGGTGAATAGCGATTGCAAAGATGGTGGTGCTCCCAAAATTCTTATACCTTTTTGTCAACATCCCCATTTCTCTCACTGATCATTACTTTCGTAAGGTCCGCTCACTGCTCATCAACTTGGTATGGGCGGGACGACAACCCAGGATCGCATATAATACTCTGACCCTTCCGATGTCGCATGGCGGGCTGGGAGCCCCGGATTTTAAGCTCTATGCCCTCAGGCCAGTTTTCTTCATTTCTGGCTCCACCCCAATCCGTTCCAACCTCATGTGGCGGTTGAGGCTGACCTTGCTAACCTGTGACCGATACAACGGCACTCTTCGCCCGACGAAGCTTCTACGCACTGAGATAGATATAGTTGAGACCTTGCGCTGGGCCTGGAAGGGCATTCATAAGAGCTCCGGCTCGGATTTGCTTTCAGCTAACACTATGCCCATCGCCCATCACCCCGCTTTCCTACCACTCCAGTCGCCGGGGATGGCTAAACACGCTTCTCACCTCGGTCTCTCCACAATCTCGGATCTGTAACCTGGGGAGACCTTTTTCTCTCTTGCCATGACGCTGGCCCCATGGACACTTTGTTATTCTATCAGCTTTGGGTGGCCTGCAAAAAGCTTCACCCTACTTTTCCCCAATCCGCCCCATCGCTGGCCTCTCTTGATATGCTTGGTCTCTTCCTTGCCAAAGAAATTGGTCATCAAGATCTATGCTTACACACTAGCTGCTTCCTCCATTTCCACCAATCGGGCGCGTTCTGCATGAGGCGAGGACCTGGGAATTGAGATTTCTCAAGCAGACTGGCTGTACTGTTGCACTGAGATTAAGTCTGATAGATTTCAAATATATACACAGACTATATCGCACTCCCGCCCAACTCCATAGATTAGGCCTTGTGGCCAGTGATAGATGCCTGCGCTGCTCCGTGCCCGATTGTGCTCATCTTGCCTGGTTATGCCCGAGTTTTGGCATATTGGCGGGAGGTCTTTGCAATTATCTTCGAAATCACCTCTTCACCACTCCAACCTGACCCTGTGATCTGCCTCTTGGGCTTCGTTAAATTTTGTCCGGATGCCTCCCCCCGGCTGACTGCCATGCTGTTGGTTCTAGCGAGGCGCAGGTCTCCGTGTGTTTGGGCCACAGGCCAGAGCCCAAGGTGCCTCTCTGGCTTGAAGACGCATCTCGCAGCCAAACCCTCTTGTCTGAGTTCTGGTATCTCCTGCCAGCCAAATCCCCTGAACATATGGGGCCCACTCATCACCTACCTCTCAAGACGTGACTCTCCGCAATCAGCGACCTCTCTTGCGCTCCCCGCCCACGGTGGCCGCCGGTGTTGGTCCATAAGCTGGCCCCTATTGATCCACGGCCCTCCCATCCTCCTTGCCTACCCCCCTTTGTTTGGTGCCCCCCCTGAACGTTTGCTCTCGCCCCCTCTTAATGAATCTTTGATTACTACACTCTGCATTGTCGCATGAACGTGCAAGTATTCCTGCTGTGCTGCAATGAATTGATGTGCCTTATCTTTTGCATTTGTGGTAATTATGTAATTGTTCTGTGGATATTTCTCAAATAAAGGTTTTTTGAAAATCAAAAAAAATTTAAACTATTGCAAGGCCTAGGGTTTGTAATCAACAAAAAGAAGTTGCTGCTCTCCCCCGTCCAAAGATAGATTTTCGTAGGTTTTGTCATAGACTACTACAGCATCCCTGAGCCTTCCTTCTTGAAAGATGGCAAAGATCAGGCACGAACTCCGCCAAATGCTAGCCAAGCCTTACACATCACTCAGACAGATTGCTCGCCTAGTGGGCCTCCTCTCTGACTCGATCCAGGCAATCTTCCCAGGGCAGTTTCATTATCGGGCCCTACAGCGACTAAAGAGGCATCACCTGATGAAGAGTCTGACAAACTAGGTCTTAGAGGAATTAGGATGGTGGCTTACCCATGTGGAAGCATGGAACGGGGGGGGGGGGGGCAATCTTTGGTTTCACACCCGACTTGGTAATCAAATTGGATGCCAGCAGGTCCAGCTGGGGCACCCGGTGTGGGAATTTCTCACAGGAGGAAGTGGGTCCCCAGAAGAACAGGCTGATATATAAATTGTTTAGAGCTCGTGGTGGAATTGTTCACAGTCCACTGCTGGACCAAGGATCGCATACAGTCTTGTGGACAACGTCCCAGCAGTGAGATATATAAATTATTTGGGAGGCGACTGGTCCTGTGCCCTGGCAGACAGTGAAGGATTTCTGGAACTTTTGTCTGGAAAATCAGATCTCCATCCCTGCAGAGTACCACCTGGGCCAAACGAACCAGGAAGCGGATTGACACTCCAAGCACCTCCAGGACTCGAGTCTATAAAAGCTGGATCCTCCAGTCTTACGAAGGCTAGCTAACACCTGGGGCTCTTCCTCCGTCAATCTGTTCACATTGTGTCTTAATTACCAGCTGCTGTGCTTCTTCAGTTGGAGACTGGACTCGCAGAAAACATCTACAGATGCAATTCTCCAAGATTGGAGTCTGGAGCATGGTTATGCTTTTCTCCACTTGTCAGTGATCCTTCTGGCACCGGCAAGGGCGGAGGTGGTCATGATAACACCTATATGGAGATCTCAAGTGTGGTTTCCTGTTCTTCTGCAACTTTCTTGGGATGCTTCAATCCGATACACCCTGTTTTCTCACATTCTGTTAAATCTGGATCTAATACTGCATCATCTGGTAATGGAGGGATCCTTGCAGCTGATGGTGTGGCAGATTACAGGCAATGCTGGACGCTCTCTGGCCTTTCGCTACATGCTGAACGCCTCCTATCCAGGGCCTGGGCGGATAGTACTACCAAACAATAAGGCTCTTCTTGGATTAGATTTGCATGTTGGTGTCTGCAATGGGGTTTGGATCCAGAGGGCGCAGATATAGTACAGCGCTAAATTTTCTGATCAGGTTAGAGGAAGACTGGTTAGCATACCGTTCGATTAACAGGTTGTTATCCCACTGGGACCTTGTAAATGGGAGCATGTCCCACTGAAATAGCGGACCTGTAGGTACAGGTCCCCTATTTCAACGGGACATGCTCCCAATGACATGGCCCCAGTGGGAGAACATTCTTTTGTGTGCTGTTTGCTTAGAGGCCTTCACCTTTTCTCTCCTCCAGAACCATGTCATTCAGTGCTTTAGTATGTAAACTGGGTTCTGAACCTTTTCCTGTTATGGCAACAAATAGGTTTTTATACTGGAAAGAATGTTCAACTAAATTAGCAATGTTTCTCTGACATGTTTCGTACAGGTGGGTTTTGGATGTGCATGCCTTAGATATAACAGCCAGGGTATTTTCCCCCGATGGGGTAGTTTTTACGATAAGGAGACGTACCAAGTCAAATACTTGTACAAAATCTTACCCAACTTTCAGAGACTCTCCCAAGCTTCAAAGCATATGAAGAAATGATTCAAGGTCCACCCTCCAGGCGAAAAGCAACTTCTCATTGCATTAAGAAAACTATACAAAGCGGTGTTCTCTCCTGAAATGGTCCGTTGGTTGGTGCAAGAAATTGGCATAGCTACCAAAGGGAGCAATGGGTTTGAAAGCTTTCTGCCTGGGTGCAAGCCTGGAAGATCTAAAGCTTGCAGCAGATTAGTCCTCAGACCAAGTAAGTAAGTTTTGAACTAGCATAATCCTCGCCTCCGGTCCTGACATAGAATAAAAATGTGCCTACCTGTGTGAAGACAAGTTTCAGTTCTATTGAGGACCTTGAAGTGAGGATTATCTTACCCAGCGGTCAAGTGAGACACGGGCCCTCCCAGTTATAAAGTAAATAATTTGGTTTCCATGTTGAAGGTTACAATCATATAACCTAACGTTGTTAAGATTAAGTTCTCCGCGTCTCTGTATGTAGTAATGGTTATATATAGTTACCTACTTTTGACCAAGGATGGTTTGGAATGGTCACTGACGAGGCATGTCTTTGCGGGGAATGAAGCATCAAAACAGGATGCGTGAAATGGAACTTATGGCTTGATTTGCGTGAAGAAAGAAGAAGAACAAGCAGCTACAGAAGACTATGTTGGGACTACACTGTGGACATTGGAGAAGGACTGAAGAACTGTTTGTTTACCCTGATGTTTATGGAGAAAGTAGTTTTGAGATGTTTAAAATGGCTGCTGTTAGAAATAGTGTATATCAAAGCGAAGGAAGAAAGCATAATCCTCGCCTCAGTGTCCTTAATAGAATTGAAACTTACCATCACACAGATAGGCACATTTACATTCATGGTGTATTGCAAGGAGTGGCTAAGAGGGATAGAGACAAAAGATTTTCAGTCCCTTAACCAGCTGATGGTGACTGAGCGCCTCAAAGTGAAGTGCTCTACCGCACTTGGGCAATACCGGTCTGATCTGACAGAGAGGCATCCAACAGAACTTGCAGTGTTAGCTGATACATGGTTAGCTAACAGTGTTCACAAAGGGCTAGAGCAGGATAGTTCTAAGCCAAATGGGGCAAGGAACTCTCCACAGACTGGTTCCAAACCAGAGGTTAAGGACCAAAGTAGTTCCCATGAGACTGGAGGAGGGCCCAGAAAACATTGGAAAGGTAATGGTGTGTTCAGAAAGAAGACTCATGAGAAGGGAAGGCAAGGCAGCCCTTTTACGTCCAAGGTGGTGACTTGTTTTAAGTGCCACAAGGTGGAACATTGTAAGAGAGATTGCCAAGAGGTGGAACTTGACACAGCCACAAATGTGACAGCAAGAATTTTAGAAGTGGGTGAAGGAACAGGTGAGGGACTGGTTGAACTCAATCTAGTAGCTATGGACATTTGGGAGAAGGACCCAGATGCTCTGAAGTACACCCATCTGAACACACTGGGATTTGTGCAGGAAATTAGTATCAATGAGAGGAAAGTACCTGCCCTGAGGGATACTAGAGTCATCAGCACTATGGTTGAGAGGAGGTACCTTAGCTTGAGGAGATACTCCCTGGAACCAACAATACAGGATTGGTAGTCAGTGGAAAGGACAAGGAATACCCACTTGCCAAGGTTGAGAGGGTGCTCAATGGCAAGGTGGCCATGATTAAAGTCAGGGTAAGGGAAAAGTAAGCAGGTGGATGTCTCTAGGGCAATGATTTGACTGCCTTTGGCTTGGTGCCAGGACCAGAAGCCTTTATGGCTTGGACAACGACAGCTGTGTTGAGCAGAGCACAGGCTGCATCACAGTCTCAGTGTTAGGCTGGGATCATCCTCGATCTGCAGGCTCCAGGACAAGGTAGTTTGCAGGACAGGGCAGACTCTGGAAAGGCAAAGGCCATGGAGACCATCGCGTTTGCTCCCCACGGAGAGGAGGATAAGGCTCCTGAAGCAGATCATGTACTAGAGACTGGGTCACTTACAGAGTTCCAAGGGTAGTTAGCTGCTGGGGGCCTACCCGGGAAGATTTTCACAAGGCATATAAGGAGTGCACTATGCTTGAGGGACTTCGGAAGGAAGCCCAAAAACTGGTCAGCAAAGGGGTGGTCGCAAAACACTATGATGGCTGGGGGGATGGTCGATTTTATAGTTAACCGGTAAATCCTGAGCCAGGTACTATCAAGAGGCTAGTGGTTCCATTAGTGCACAGGAACATCTTGTTGTCACTGCCCCATGAAGTAAACCTAGCAGGACACTTGGGGATTAGAAAATCCAGGATAGCTAAGACTCTTTGTTCTACTGCCCAGGTATGCACAGAGACATAGACCCGCTTTTCAACCTGTCCAGCTTTTCAACTGAGTGGTAACACAGGATTGAAGACCAAGGCAATGTTACTGCCTCTACCAGTTATAGGTGTTCCATTTGAGAGGGTGATAATAGGCATAGCTGGTCCATTCAAACTTCCCCACACACACACAGTCAGGCAATAGGTATATCTTGGTAGAGGTGGCTCATGCCACCAGGTATAGGTATACTGAAGATGTACCTCTGAGGAGTATGACTGCAAAAGTGGTAGCTGGATTTCTCCTTGGGATTTTTTTCTAGGGTTGGATTTCCAAAGACCATAATGTCTAACTGGCAAATCAACTTAATCTCTTCTTACATGAGAGAGATGTGGAAGCAAGCTGGTGTGATATACCACTTATCCACTGCATACCACCCACAAACCAATAGTTTAGTTGAGCGGTTTAACAAAACACTCAAGAGGAAGTGGGATCTTCTCCTGCCATGCCTCTTATTTGCTTACCGAGAGACTACACAGAAGGGAGTAGGGTTCAGTCCCTTTGAACTTCTACGGACACCCGCAGAGGAGTCCACTTGCCTTGGTTAGAAAATGATGGGAAGGAACCTCAAAACCCCACAGAAGGATGTGGTAGACTGTGATTGGTCTCAGGAAACTGTTGCCGCAATACATGAGTCAGGCAAAAAGACACCTTCAGGCGAGCCAAGTGCTGAAGAAGGAATGGTACAACCAGAAAACTATGCTGACTAGGTATCTAGAAGGACGGTATGTGTGGGTGCTGAAGCCTATGTGTCCCAGGGCTTTGGAGGACAAATGGAATGGGCCCTACAAGGTAGTTCAGAAAGTTTCTGAGGTAACTACTTGTGGATGAAGGTGCCACAAGGGAACCCAAGAGGCTGAAGCCTTACGTCCACCGACTACACAGTGAATGTCATGGTTATGGCAGAGGAAGTGGAGGAAGACAGTGAGCCGCATCCTGACATGAGGGATGGTACTGTGGGAGGGGTGCAGTTAGCCCCAGAGGTAACGCTTGAGCAGCAGAGAGTGTATAGAGGTGTTGGAAAAGTTTCAAACCTCTTTTTCATTGATTCCAGGGTCTGTGTGCATGATATAGACACAACTGACAGGCTGCTGGTAAAGGCAGGATAAACAGAATGCCTGACCAGGTTCAGTGATACATTAAGGTGGAAGTTGCCAAAATGTTAGAGTTGGGGGTCATTGAGAGATCTCCTAGTCCTTGGTCTAGACCTGTGGCTCTAGTATCCAAGCAAGGGTATCCTGACTTGCGGTTGTGTGTGGACAATCGAGCCCTCAATGAAGTAACCAAAACTGATGCCCATCCAATCCCCAGAGCGGATGAGCTTGTGGAGCGGTTAGGTGCTGCCTAATACTTGAGCACTATTGATCTGATGACAGATCGCATTAGCATCAAGTGTAAAGGAGTAGATTGCATTTTCTACTCCAGAGGGGCTGTATCAGTTCAAGGCGATGCCCTTTGGGTGCAAAATGCTCCTGTCACTGCCTGGTGAACCATGTTCTCGCAGCGTTAGAAAAGTTCTGTGTGGCCTATTTAGATGACATTGCGATGTTCAGCATTTGATGCGAAGACCATAAAACACAGGGCCGGCCTAGCCGTAACAGGCACTAGACCTTTTCCTGGTTGGCCAAAAGAGTGGGGCCATTTTTGAACCAGTGGGGGGCGGTTTTGCATCAATACTGCAAAATCCGCACATTGTAACGGAAGCGCAGCAGCAATATTTCCCACCAGCAACCTCCCCCGCCCCTGGCCGGTCTGACGTAATTACCATGGCTGGTTTGCATTCCCAGTTTGGCTCTCCTGGAACAGTTGTTGGCTAGGATACAGTAGGCAAAACTGACTATCAAAGCAACCAAGTGTCCGGTGGGGGCAGTTCTCTGTAGTTTACCTTGGGCATGAGATGTAAGATTCACCCATTGGATGCCAACATTTAGTCAGTGATAAAGTGTGTGGTACCTATTATCCAGACTGAAGTGAGGGCCTTTTCAGGACTCACTTGGTATTTCAGGAACTTTGTGGCAAACAGTGGAAGTATAGTTGCCCCATTGACTGCTGTGACCTTTAGGAAGCAGCTCAGGAAGGTAATATAGACTGCGGAGTGTCAAAACGCATTTGAGGAAGTGAAGAAAGCATAAGGCACTGGTACAGGAAGCTCTTGACTACGGTCAGCAACTCCTTGTACAGACGGATGCCTCTGACAAGCGAGTTGGAGTGGTGTTAGCTCACCTGGATGATAAGGCTAGAGAGCGTCCAGTAGCCTTTATTAGGAGGAGATTACGACCCAGATAGAACTGGGCGGCTGTTGACAAGGAGTAATTTGCCATAGTGTGGGCCTTGAGAAGTTCCACCCTTATCTGTGTGGTACTAAGTTCGTGGTGCAAATAGATCATAAGCCACTAAAATGGTTGATGGCAGTGAAGGTAGAGAAACCCAAGTTGTTGAGGTGGTCTATTTCATTGCAAGGTTTAGACTTTATTGTGGAGCACAAAGCCAGATTGAATCATGGGAATGCTGATGGACTTTCCCGCAGGTTTTACTGATCTGACCACCCAACCTTCCCAGGTTATGGGTTGGTTTGGGGTGTTCTGATCTGGGAGTGGTGTCTGTTGGGACGAAAAAGTCCTCTGCGTGGTAAAGATGTGTGTAACCCCTGCCCTGAGTGCCCAACTGTATTGCTGTCTGGATCGCTAATGATGGTTTTGTTTTTCTCATAGGCGAACACAGATCATGCGCATGTTCCATGACATAGGCCTATTTGACGGATTGTAGTCTTGTTGGACCGGGAGGGGCACCTAAATCTCTACCCTCATAGTGGTGAAAGGCTACTGCCTTCACCAGGAGTTAAACAGCACAAGTGCGGTGATGGCACCATACCGCGTAGTGATCAGTAGTAGTGACCAGGTCCTTTTTTAACCTGTCATTGGAGTGAGGCCTACAGGCACACTCACCTTTTCAAAAGTTCCGCTTGTGTGTTTACCTCACCCTTGGGCAACATCAGATTGATGTAGAAGTGAGTGTACGTGAGTGAGTGTACGCTCAGTTTGGGACAGTGTGCATATGATAAATGTGTGCACTGGCAAAGGGTGTTTAACCCTTTCGCTGCCAGGCCTTTTCCCCCTCCTGTGCCAAGCTTTTTTTGGCTATTTGGCGTAGTGCGCGCTGAGGCCCCTGTAACTTTTTGACCACATAAGGTATCCACGCCAAATTTGTGTCCTTTTCTTCTAACATCAGGGGAATTCTAAAGGTACTCAGGGTTTGTGGATTCCCCTGGAGGGGTCACAGAAATGAGCCAAAATACAGCAACATTTTGTTTTTTGGGGGAAAAACAGTCTGAAAATGAAAGCGTCTGGGTTTTTCCTGCAAATGTTTTAGGGAATGACAGACTTTTGTTAGAAAACCAACATTTTTTACACAGTTTTGGCATTTTTCTGGGACTTTGCCTATTTTTCCTATTTTTTGTGCTTTCAACATCCTTCCAGTTAATGGTAGAAATGTGTGTGTGTAATAATGGATCCTGGAAAGCTATACATTTGAAAAAAGTAGACAAAATTCTGAATTCAGCAAGGGGTAATTTGTGTAGATCCATCACGGTTTCTTTATAGAAACTAACAGTTAAATAAAGGAAAAGTTGAAAAAATCAGCCATTTGTGTCAACGTTTTCACCTGTAACTTCTTCTAAGTATGACAGCTCTTTGAAAGCAATATACCCTTACATCCGCTGGACCTTCCTGGCTGTGGTGATATATAGGTGTTATAGGTTCATCAAGAACCCGACAAACCCAGAGTCAAAAACTGAGAAGCAATTTGCAATTGTTTTTATTATGTTTCGAGTATATAGTAATTATTGTGGGAAAATGTATACATGGAAAACTCGGTATGAAAGACACCTATGTGCTTCTAAAATTGGAACAAATTATAGAGTTTAGAAACAGTACATATTTGCACATTTTCTAAATTGGGAAAACTCCTATTAGCATGAGAATTATCGGTCATTTCCCAAAATGGCTTCTTTTTTACGAAATGTCTTTCATTTGGAAGGCAGAACTGCATCAAAAATCAATAGGTAATAACAGTTGCTTTACAGAACTGTATTACCCTAAGTCTCCCAATAAAAATGGTACCTCACTTGTGTGGGTAGGCATAGTGCCCACACAGGAAATGTCTTAAAACCCAACGTGTACACACCACATTTTCACAATGAAAATGTACCTTTTTTTTGTGAAGTGTCTTGCTGTAGTTTTTTAACACTAGCTCTGCCGGCATCTGGGGAAACCTAGCAAACCTATACATTTTTGAAAACTAGATAACCAGGGAAATACAGGATGAGGTGAATTGACTGCCTCCCACCAGGTTCTGTTACCCAGAATCCCTTGCAAACCTAAAACATTGTACAAACAAAACACATTTTCCCCACATTTCTGTGGTGGAAAGTTCTGGAATCTGCGTGGATCCACAAATTTCTACCCACCCTGCGTTCCCCAAATTCTTCCCAAAGAAATGGTACCTCACTAATGGGGGTCGGCCTAGTGCCTGCGACAGGAAACGGTGCAAAACACAACGTGTCCACACCTCAATTTCGCAGTGAATAATGACCCTTTTTTGGCAAAGTGCCCAGCTGTCGTTTTTTTAACCATAGGTCTGCCGGCACCTAGAGAAACCTAGCAAACCTATACATTTTTGAAAACTAGACACCCAGGGGAATCCAGGATGGGGTGACTTAGCTGCCTCCCACCAGGTTCTGTTACCCAGAATCCCTTGCAAACCTAACAAATTGTCAAAAAAAAGAGACATTTACCCCACATTTCTGTGGTGGAAAGTTCTGGAATCTTTGTGGATCTACAATTTTCTACCCACCCCAGGTTCCTCAAAGTCTTCCGAGAAAAATGGTACCTCACTTGTGTGGGTCGGCCCAGTGCCTGCGACATGAAACGGCACAAAACACAATGTGGTCACACCTCAATTTCACAGTGAAAAAATGACCTATTTTTGGAAAAGTGCCTAGCTGTCGTTTTTGAACCATAGGTCTGCCGGCACCTAGGGAAACCTAGCAAACCTATACATTTTTTAAAACTAGATAACCAGAGGAATCCAGGATGGGGTGACTTAGCTGCCTCCCACCAGGTTCTGTTACCCAGAAACTCTTGCAAACTAAAAACATTGCCAAAAAAAACACATTTGCCCCACATTTCTGTGGTGGAAAGTTCTGGAATCTGCGTGGATCCACAATTTTCCACCCACTCCGCGTTCCCCAAAGTCTTCCGAGAAAAATGGCACTTCACTTATGGGGGTCGGCCTAGTGCCTGCGACAGGAAACGGCGCAAAACACAACGTGGTCACACCTCAATTTCGCAGTGAATAATGCCCCTTTTTTGGCAAAGTGCCTAGCTGTCGTTTTTTAACCATAGGTCTGCCGGCACCTAAGGAAACCTAGCAAACCTATACATTTTTGAAAACTAGATACACAGAGGAATCCAGGATGGGGTGACTTAGCTGCCTTCCACCAGGTTCTGTTACCCAGAATCCCTTGCAAACCTAACAAATTGTCAAAAAAAGACACATTTGCCCCACATTTCTGTGGTGGAAAGTTCTGGAATCTTTGTGGATCCACAATTTTCTACCCACCCCGGGTTCCCCAAAGTCATCTGAGAAAAATGGTACCTCACTTGTGTGGGTCGGCCCAGTGCCTGCGACAGGAAACGGCGCAAAACACAACTTGGTCACACCTCAATTTCACAGTGAAAAAAGGACCTTTTTTTGGCAAAGTGCCTAGCTGTCGTTTTTGAACCATAGGTCTGCCAGCACCTAAGGAAACCTAGCAAACCTATACATTTTTTAAAACTAGATACCCAGAGGAATCCAGGATGGGGTGACATAGCTGCCTCCCACCAGGTTCTGTTACCCAGAATCCCTTGCAAACTAAACAAATTGTCAAAAAAACACATTTGCCCCACATTTCTGTGGTGGAAAGTTCTGGAATCTGCGTGGATCCACAATTTTCCACTCACCCCGCGTTCCCCAAAGTCTTCTGAGAAAAATGGTACTTCACTTGTGTGGGTCGGCCTAGTGCCTGCGACAGGAAACGGTGCAAAACACAACATGGTCACACCTCAATTTCGCAGTGAATAATGACCCTTTTTTGGCAAAGTGCCCAGCTGTCGTTTTTCAACCATAGGTCTGCCGGCACGTAGGGAAACCTAGCAAACCTATACATTTTTGAAAACTAGACACCCATGGGAATCCAGGATGGGATGACTTAGCTGCCTCCCACCAGGTTCTGTTACCCAGAATCCCTTGCAAACCTAACAAATTGCCAAAAAAAAAACAGATTTGCCCCACATTTCTGTGGTGGAAAGTTCTGGAATCTGCGTGGATCCACAATTTTCCACCCACCCTGCGTTCCCCAAAGTCTTCCGAGAAAAATGGTACCTCACTTGTGTGGGTCTGCCTAGTGCCTGCGACAGGTAACGGCGCAAAATACAATGTGGTCACACCTCAATTTCGCAGTGAAAAATTACTCTTTTTTCGCAAAGTCCCTAGCTGTCGATTTTGAACCATAGGTCTGCCGACACCTAGGGAAACCTAGCAAACCTATACATTTTTGTAAACTAGACACCATGGGGAATCCAGGATGGGGTGACTTAGCTGCCTCCCACAGGTTCTGTTACCCAGAATCCCTTGCAAACCTAACAAATTGCCAAAAAAAACAGATTTGCCCCACATTTCTGTAGTGGAAAGTTCTGGAATCTGCGTGGATCACAATTTTCCACCCACCCTGCGTTCCCCAGAGTCTTCCGAGAAAAATGGTACCTCACTTGTGTGGGTCTGCCTAGTTCCTGCGACAGGTAACGGCGCAAAATTCAACGTGGTCCCACCTCAATTTTGCAGTGAAAAATTACTCTTTTTTTCGCAAGGTGCCTAGCTGTCGATTATGAACCATAGGTCTGCCGGCACCCAAGGAAACCTAGCAAACCTATACATTTTTGTAAACTAGACACCATGGGGAATCCAGGATGGGGTGACTTAGCTGCCTCCCACCAGGTTCTGTTACCCAGAATCTCTTGCAAACCTAAAGAAATGCCAAAAAAACACATTTGTCCCACATTTCTGTGGTAGAAGGTTGTGGAATCTGCTTGGATCTACAATTTTCCACCCACCCCGTGTTCCCCGAAGTCTTCCAAGAAAAATGGTACCTCACTTGTGTGGGTCGGCCTAGTGCCTGCGACAGGAAACGGCACAAATCACAATGTGGTCACACCTCAAATTTGCTGTGAAAAATGACCCTTTTTTGGCAAAGTGCCTATCTGTCGTATTTGAACCATAGGTCTGCCGACACCTAGGGAAATCTAGCAAACCCATACATTTTTTAAAACTAGACACCCGGGGGCTTCGAGGGAGGTATGGCTTGAATGGATCCCCCAACGTTTCCTTACCCAGAATCCCCTGCAAACCTCAATTGTAGCTGAAAAAATTCACTTTTTTCACACATTCTGGTGTGGGAAAGTTGTGGCATCACCAGGCTCACACAAATTTCCCACCACCCTGCGTTTTCCCAGGTCTCCCGATAAAAATGGTGCCTCATTCGTGTGGGAGGTCCAAGTACCCGCGACAGGCATGTCCGGTGGAGAGGATCGACATCCTCCTCGGGACCTCACGAGTGCCCAGACCTGGCTCCGCGGCTTCATAGATACGCTGGGCTTGGTGGACTGCTGGCGGCTGTTACATCCCACACGATTCAGAAAAGGGGGTGGTGATGAACAGAGTGTCTGAATTAAGCAGACCACTCTTACCCAGTCCAAAGATCAGGGCTTGATCCATCACCGTTTTTTTAGCTCACTGCACCATCCCAGCTCAGAACTTGGCTATATGCAAATTAGTCTGACCCTGGCCCAGTGCATCATGGGAACAGGGCAGACCAAACTACCAAGCCAATTCTTATACTGGGAAGGAAACAAGCTACCGGGGACTGGTTTCTGGCATTTCAGCCGTCTTCGGCCCGGCTTGCTTGAATCCTGATGGTGCAATGAGCTAGGGACTCACATCTGAGTATACCCTTCCACGCTTATGGTGGACAAAAATGATTCAGAAAAGGGGGTGGTGATGAACAGAGTGTCTGAATTAAGCAGACCACTCTTACCCAGTCCAAAGATCAGGGCTTGATCCATCACCGTTTTTTAGCTCACTGCACCATCCCAGCTCAGAACTTGGCTATATGCAAATTAGTCTGACCCTGGCCCAGTGCATCATGGGAACAGAGCAGACCAAACTACCAAGCCAATTCTTATACTGGGAAGGAAACAAGCTACCGGGGACCGGTTTCTGGCATTTCAGCCGTCTTCGGCCCGGCTTGCTTGAATCCTGATGGTGCAATGAGCTAGGGACTCACATCTGAGTATACCCTTCCACGCTTATGGTGGACAAAAATGATTCAGAAAAGGGGGTGGTGATGAACAGAGTGTCTGAATTAAGCAGACCACTCTTACCCAGTCCAAAGATCAGGGCTTGATCCATCACCGTTTTTTAGCTCACTGCACCATCCCAGCTCAGAACTTGGCTATATGCAAATTAGTCCGACCCTGGCCCAGTGCATCATGGGAACAGGGCAGACCAAACTACCAAGCCAATTCTTATACTGGGAAGGAAACAAGCTACCGGGGACCGGTTTCTGGCATTTCAGCCGTCTTCGGCCCGGCTTGCTTGAATCCTGATGGTGCAATGAGCTAGGTACTCACATCTGAGTATACCCTTCCACGCTTATGGTGGACAAAAATGATTCAGAAAAGGGGGTGGTGATGAACAGAGTGTCTGAATTAAGCAGACCACTCTTACCCAGTCCAAAGATCAGGGCTTGATCCATCACCGTTTTTTAGCTCACTGCACCATCCCAGCTCAGAACTTGGCTATATGCAAATTAGTCTGGCCCTGGCCCAGTGCATCATGGGAACAGGGCAGACCAAACTACCAAGCCAATTCTTATACTGGGAAGGAAACAAGCTACCGGGGACCGGTTTCTGGCATTTCAGCCGTCTTCGGCCCGGCTTGCTTGAATCCTGATGGTGCAATGAGCTAGGGACTCACATCTGAGTATACCCTTCCACGCTTATGGTGGACAAAAATGATTCAGAAAAGGGGGTGGTGATGAACAGAGTGTCTGAATTAAGCAGACCACTCTTACCCAGTCCAAAGATCAGGGCTTGATCCATCACCGTTTTTTAGCTCACTGCACCATCCCAGCTCAGAACTTGGCTATATGCAAATTAGTCTGACCCTGGCCCAGTGCATCATGGGAACAGGGCAGACCAAACTACCAAGCCAATTCTTATACTGGGAAGGAAACAAGCTACCGGGGACCGGTTTCTGGCATTTCAGCCGTCCTCGGCCCGGCTTGCTTGAATCCTGATGGTGCAATGAGCTAGGGACTCACATCTGAATATACCCTTCCACGCTTATGGTGGACAAAAATGATTCAGAAAAGGGGGTGGTGATGAACAGAGTGTCTGAATTAAGCAGACCACTCTTACCCAGTCCAAAGATCAGGGCTTGATCCATCACCGTTTTTTAGCTCACTGCACCATCCCAGTTCAGAACTTGGCTATATGCAAATTAGTCTGACCCTGGCCCAGTGCATCATGGGAACAGGGCAGACCAAACTACCAAGCCAATTCTTATACTGGGAAGGAAACAAGCTACCGGGGTATACTCAGACATGAGTCCCTTTCTCACTGCTCCATCAGGATTCAAGCAAGCCGGGCCGAAGACGGCTGAAATGCCAGAAACCGGTCCCCGGTAGCTTGTCTCCTTTCTGGTGAAGAATTGGCTTGGTAGTTTAGTCTGCCCTGTTCCCATGATGCACTGGGCCAGGGACAGACTGATTTGCATATAGCCAGGTTCTGAGCTGGGATGGGGCAGTGAGATAAATAACGGTGATGGATCAAGCCCTGATCTTTGGACTGGGTAAGAGTGGTCTGCTTAATTCAGACACTCTGTTCATCACCACCCCCTTTTCTGAATCGTTTTTAGCCACTATAGGTGTGGCAGGGTATACTCAGACATGAGTCCCTTTCTCACTGCTCCATCAGGATTCAAGCAAGCCGGGCCGAAGACGGCTGAAATGCCAGAAACCGGTCCCCGGTAGCTTGTCTCCTTTCTGGTGAAGAATTGGCTTGGTAGTTTAGTCTGCCCTGTTCCCATGATGCACTGGGCCAGGGACAGACTGATTTGCATATAGCCAGGTTCTGAGCTGGGATGGGGCAGTGAGATAAATAACGGTGATGGATCAAGCCCTGATCTTTGGACTGGGTAAGAGTGGTCTGCTTAATTCAGACACTCTGTTCATCACCACCCCCTTTTCTGAATCGTTACATCCCACACAGCACCAATACACTTTCCATTTGGGCGCCCATGGTAGCCTTTCTAGGATTGATTATGTACTGGCGCCCACTGCACAGGCCCTCTCTGTCACCGAGGTCAGGCATCTGGCGCGGGGTGTATCCGACCACTCTCCAGTGTGGCTTCAAATGGATTTACATGCTGGGGCAGAGGGGCGGGTGGCCCCGATCAACCCCTGGTATTTTCGAAGCCCTAAAACCTGTGCTGCCCTGGTTACGTCTCTTGACCAGTATTCCATGGAAAATGAGGGTTCTGTATCATCCGCTGTGTCGCTTTGGGAGGCTTTCAAAACGGTCATTAGAGGCCAGGTGTTGTCTTTGATTGCGGGTGCGAAAAAACGAAGAAATGAAGAAGTCGTAAAGATTGAAACTGAGATTGTTGATCTGGAGCGGGACCTGGAGCAGGGGGTTACCCGTGCGAAGCTGCATGTTTTGCGTATCAAGCAACTGGACTACAAGGCTTTGGTTACGGATGCGGCTAATGTTATGAGTAGGGAGCAGCAGGGTCGTTTGTATGATGTTGGAGACAAGGCCGGTAAATTGATAGCATGGTTGGATAAGAAAGATGGGGTGGGTCGTGTGGTGCTGGTGATCGAGAAAATGAATGGCGAGCAGGTTACCGACCCTGAGGAGATAGCTCAATGTGTCACGGAGCACTTTCAGGCAGTTTATTCCCCTGTTTCGGAGCGGCCGGAGGAGGACTCGCATTTGTTATTACGTGATATCGCGTTGCCGCGCCTGTCTGATGCAGATAGGGAACAAATGGAGTCGGCGATAACTGCGGATGAGGTGGCTCTTGCTATTCGCTCCATGCGATCGGGGAAGGCTATGGGACCTAACGGTCTCCCCATTGAACTTTATAAACTGCGTCCTGACAAGATGGCTCCTTACTTACGGGATATGTTTGTGGAATCGCTTGAGAGAGGCTCCCTTCCCGGTGATCAGCGTTTAGCTACCATTGTGGTGATTCACAAGGAAGGGAAACCGAGGGAGCGGTGTGCTTCTTATAGGCCGATATCTCTTTTAAACGCTGAACCTAATATTCTCGCGAAATTGCTGGCTAATCGATTAATAACTGTGATTAGCGAGTTGATTCATCCAGATCAATCTGGTTTTATCCCGCACAGAAACACAGCTCTGAATCTTAGGCGTTTGCATGGTGTTCTCGCGAGGGCTGCGACGCTGCGTGAGCCGGCCATCTTGGCTTCTTTGGATGCCACGATGGCGTTTGATACCGTGGAATGGCCGTATTTGTGGGCCGCCTTGGCTAAGTTTGGATTTGGTCCAGGCTTTATCGTCTGGGTGCGGCTCCTCTACGAGGACCCCCTGGGGCAGATTGTTGTTACTGGGCGGGTTTCCAAGCCGTTCGGTCTGGGGAGAGGTACGCAACAAGGTTGTCCCTTGTCGCCGCTTCTGTTTGCCCTGGCCCTCGAGCCCCTTGCTGCATGGATTAGGTGGGAGCCCTCGATGAGGGTTATTCGGTGGTCCCCTGATTTTAAAGATCGTATCTCGCTCTATGCAGATGATATCCTGCTGTACTTAACGTCGCCCTGGAAATCACTGATAGTGTAGTTCGATGTATTAACCTCCTTTGGTAGGAACTCGGGCCTAGTCATAAAATTGGACCAAGTCTTATCTATATGTACTCTGTGGTGAGGTCCCCCTTCTTCCGCGTGACTGTCCTATCCAGGTGACGCAGTCGGGGTTTAGGTACCTTGGTATTTATATCTCACTGGACCCTGTGGCTCGCTATGTGCAGAATTTGATCCCACCATTGAATAGGTTGAAACTGGACGTGGCGGGTTGGCGTAAGCTCCTGCTTTCGCCGCTCGGCCGGGCAGCTCTTTTCAAGATGATGTCTTTGCCACGTTTCCTCTATGCTCTCCAAAACACCCTTGACGTAGTTCTGGCTAGCTATTTCCGTGCAGTGGAGGGTCTCCAGAGGAAGTTAATCTGGGATGGTAGATCCCGTATCGCGCTCGCTAAGCTAACACTCCCGTGGTACGATGGGGGCATCTCTCTCCGTGACATCAAGCGATATTATTGGGCGTCTCATTTGAGCGCCATTAATCATGGCATGTATGGACCCAAATTGAACCCCGCGTTTGCTATGGACAGGTGGTTGTTGCCAGGGGGCGATTATTATAGAGCACTATACTCAAGGTCGGCTGGTAGGGATCTGTTGGGACCTACGAGGACTGCTGTGCGTATGTGGTACAATGCGAATGATGGGATGGAAAGATCGCATGACTCTGGCGACCCCGCTTTTCGCATCTGAGAGGCTGGGTAACCTGTGGAAGACCAAGGGGTTTGAAAAGTGGGACCTGCTTGGTATTAGCAAGGTGGGGGACCTCTGGTTCAAGGGAAACATCAAATCATTTGAAGAGCTGAAGACAGAATTTCATTTAAGTGATAGGGAATACTTTCGATATGTTCAGGTCCGTCATGCCTTGAAGTCTATTCTCTCAGAGGGTGAGAAGATCCCGGAGTCGTCTCCGCTTGAGGACAGGGTGCTGGATGGTCATGTGCCTGACAGTACTATCTCCTTGATCTACAAGAAACTAATTAATGATAGGGCTGACCTACTGATACAGCTCCGGGACTTATGGACCCGAGATTGCCAGTCCTCGTCGTCTAACTCTAGGCTGTCGGCGATCTCCTCTCCCAAGGAGGTTGCGATTCCGGCTCGTCTCTGGTTAGTGCAGCTTAAGATACTCCACAGGGTCTACGTTACTGGCCCCCGTCTGGTTAGAATGGGATTTTCTGAGGAGGGATTGTGCAAGCGGGGATGCGGATTGGTTGGGATGTTTCTCCACATTATCTGGGAGTGTCGTGAGGTGACAGTCTTCTGGAATGAGGTGCATAAAATGATGGAGGAAGTTACAGGTGTTGCTCTTTTGCCCGAGGCCAGGCGCTGTCTGTTTAACATTTGTGAGGCAACAGATTACAATACGGCCCAGACTCAGTGGGCAAGTCTTGGGAATATGATCGCTAAAAGGGATATAGCACAGTTGTGGGGGTCTCAGAGGTCACCGACAGTTGAAGCATGGAGGGAGAATATGGACTGGGCGATGTTTAGGGAGAAAACAGTATACATTGCTCGGGGGCGACCCCGGAAGTGGAGCAAGATATGGGGTCCCTGGAACAGATATCGTGGTGACATTTGCACTCCTCCCAAGGCGGCCAACACTGATGCTCTGCTTTCCCCCTAACCTCACGTTCCTACTGCTGTATTATCTTAACATCGCATTGACTCTTTTCTCCCCTCCTTTCCTCTCCCATTGTCGACTGAATATGATTCTGTACTGCCTTTTCCTCCCTCGTTTGAACTGGTATTTTGTATATTGTATTTTATTGCCTTGTTTGTTTATAACTTTTCAATAAAAAGAAACAAAAAAAAAACAATATCCCACTAAAAAAGAAAGAGAAAAGAAATTACACATAAGACCATGCAAAATACATCGCAAGAATTTCATGCTCAAAACACTAACTGCATATGCTGCCATTATGACACCACTTACAAACAAATTCATTCATACATTACAATATTACTCATTTGGAGTAAATACAACAAAAATGTTTTTCTTACCAAAAAAATGCAACTACACAAAACTGCAGAACAACCACTGTCAAACCGAAAACAGGAATCAAAAGCTTTAGACTGGAATAAAAAGGAGAAAAAAACATTAATATCACATATGCAAATAATGCACCAGTCCACACACAATCCACCAACAAAGATATGGGGTAGGTGGACCTAAGAGTATAAATTAAATATTCACCCCCCATAAAAGGTGAGCAACCCTTGCAGCCACTCCCCAACACAAACTTTTAAAAAACACTGGTGAATCTACTTAACAAAAAACCCATCATTGTCGACAGCGCAAAATCCCTGAGTGTCATACTTGACAAAAAACTAAATCTACTCTCCCACATCAATTCCTGCGCCATCTTTGGGGGATTTGTCGCTTCTTCCCTGAGCAAGACCTTCAAACCCTGGTCCAATCGCTGGTTCTCTCCAGATTGGACTTCTGCAATTCTCTTCCTACTGGCCTACACAAATCCCACCTGTCCCGCTTAAATATGTTCTCCATTCAGCAGCACATTTCATATATGGGCCCAAAAGAAGCGACCACATCACACTCATTTTATCCACCCATTGAGGCAAGATCTATCTACAAGAATGCCTGGATCACCCACAAAGCCTTGCACTCCTCCTCTCCTCGCTACCTGGCGAATAATCTGAAACTCTCTGGAGGCTCTAGACCATTACGTAATGCGCAAAATGTATTGCTTGAACCTCCCACTTTCAAGAAGGAAAGATCGATGGCCCAATCCTTTACAGGCATCGCGGTGAGAATCTGGAACCCACTTCCGCCTCCGCTCCGGACCACCCGCTCTTCCCAGTCCTTCAAAACTGACCTCAAAGTTCTCCTCCTGCAAAGACACTTCCAAACTTAATTCACGCCCTCTCTATTATCTGAAGGAAGTCTTTCCATTATACGAAATTCTGTTCTCCATGCCTATAGAAGTGCCTTTCCAGTGTGTTCCTGTGTTTTGAGTGTGTGCCATTTATTGCAGTTGTATACCTCTACTTGTACTTTGTACTCTTTTGTAACATGCACACGTCACTTTTCCTCTTGTAACGTATTATCTGCTACCTCTTGTATTTTGTTTGCTCTTGATACATGCACAATTGTCCCTAATTGCCACATGTAACACAAAGTTGTAATTCAAACAGAAATCACTAATAATGCTTCAATTGTGAAGCGCTCTGGTGGACTTACAAATATAAATAAATAATGTGGCCAAAAGGGGAGCGACGCTTGCCTAAGGGGCTGCTCCCCCAAACAAACAAAATCATGACTCATTTCAAAAACAACAAAAAAATACCTGGCTCTAGTGGCCAGTCCTGCTGCACCATCACACGGTAGTGCAGCGAACTTACACATATAAATAAATAATGTGGCCAAAAGGGGAGCGACCCTTGCCTAAGGGGCCGCACCCCCAAACAAACTGCTGCACGATTGCACGATTGTGCAGCAGGAATGCATAAAAGAGACATCGGGGGAAAGTAAAACCCTTTCTCTTCCCTCGATGCCTCTTTCAGAGAAATCCGCCCCTCCCCAGCCCCAAAACGTACCTTTCTTCTCCGACGTGCAGCAAGCAAATGGCTTCCTGCACGTCGGAGAACAAAGGGGAAACCTTCAATGACGTCAGCGTGGCTCGCGCGCTGACGTCATTGATGACGCAGAGTGGGGGGGAGCGGGGGGAGGCAGGGGAAGGTCTTTTCCTGCCTTCCCAGTAAAAAAAAAAGGATCGAACACTCACAGGGGAGCACCAGCACTTCCCCCGTGGGTGGGTGTCATGACGAGCTGGACTTGTCATAGGCACGCGGTTACTGTGCTCCATGATGAGTCCAGCTCGTCATAGGCATAGAAGGGCTTAAAGTGATACACTCTGTTGCAGTACAGAGAAACTGTAGTATTGAAAAGTGTATGCAGAGTGCACGTGTTGCATGTGGTTTTGCTGGTGGGAGCATGGTACATGAGGAAAACAGTATTAGACAATGGAGTGTGCGGTGAATGAATGCTGAGTGCACAAGTGCCTGCACTGGTACATTACAAGGAGGACCTTGAGTTCCCTATTGGGAAGCCCAGGCCTGCCTGGTGAATACTGAGGAGGAGGGGAATCTTGCCCCATACAGAATTATATATTGCTGCATTCCTGTAATCTGGACAGGATAAGCACTGGGTGACGGGGAGCCATGCTCATTTCAAAGAAGGTGAACTCCAACATAAAACGTCAAATGTTCAGACCCTTAATCATGTTTCTGTCTGGAAAAGAACTTTAAGTAGGGGAGAGAGACCCCATACTTTGTAATCTGTCAAGCAGCCAGCCGAGCTGCATGAGTAGGGGAAGCTCCGCAAAACTTCTACATCTGACTAGGAGCAGGGGTCTAGTGTGCCTGCTGGGTGTACAGACATCATCCACGAAAACCAAGACCACCTGCCCTGGAGTCTGGAGCACCTCTACCTGCCTGCTCGTAGAGATGGATGTGCCCGTGAGGGAGAGAAGTGTGTTGGAGGGAGCAAGATTCAGAGATGAGCCCAGACTAGTGGGGGCTCCTAAGCAAGGTGTGTGGAGTTGTGCCGCACCAATCGGGCAATTGCCTGTGTGCAGCGTTGTGCAGTTTGACTATGCCATATGCCAGGAGGGGCCGCCGTACATCAAGGAAAATGATGCATCGATCTGGCCGTTGCCCGTGTGCTGTGTTGTGGAATTTGACGACCTCGTATGCCAGGAAGGGCTTCCGTGTGCCAAAAAACTGTCACACCAATTATGCAATCGCCCATATGCGGGAAGTTGCTGTGACCCCATAAGCCAGGAGGGGCAGTGGAAAAGGCAACCTGAGGCCTGCGTGACCAGACAGTGAAGTTCGTTGGAGCAACCCTGTATGCCAGGAGGGCCGCTTGAAGTGTTGAGGCGATAGGTCCGGGTCGGTGCCTGTGACCCGAAACTGCTGCTACAACCAAGATGAAGGATGCTTTGTACCCGAGGAGGCCCGAGGACAGAGGAGATGCCGTCGGAACCCTGCTGGAGCAAGGAGACTGCCTCCATCCCTGTGTAAAGAAGAAAAGTCTTGCTCTGTGTAGCTTGAGCCAGAGCAGGATGCTGGTAAGCATGGCTCAGGAGAGAGAGAGAAACGGCATCTGCCAGGAGTTGCAAGTGTGAACGCGTGCAGCACAACCTTGCAGATCCAGGCCCGGACAGAAATGCGCTGCTGCCAGGGTTTGTATCGCTGGAGTGGGTAAGCTGAGAACTAGGCCTACCAGGCTCTGGAGGATATAACGCCTTTTGGTTTTTTGCAACCCTGCTTGTCTCTAAATGACTACACCTTATTGACTGAGTGTTAGAAGGTGGTTCTGACCATCTGAGCCGCCCAGATTTTTCGCTTTTTGAACACCTAATATTTTAGCTTTTACTGTGGGAGAGCCTGATAAGCTAGGACTCACCCACAGTGAACTCATGATGAAACAGACTGCATATGGATTGCACTGGTGTCCCCCTTGTGAGACAAGGCCGTTGCGCTGCAGCCGGGGTAAGGGGCACCGGACTAGTTACATGTAGACTTGTGTGCCCATGTGTAAGGGCTGAGCGGGGGAGATGCCTGTCGTGCACTGTCCAGGAACAGGTACAGATAGAATGATATGGCAGGAAATATGCAGAGTTGGGTGGTAACATGGAACAGGCTTTATAATGTGGAGAGACACATGTAAGAGAAAGTCAGTGTGCTTTACTGTTGTCACTGTGGGAACACTCCATTACTCTCCTATGAAGATGGGGGCCTCATGGGGTAGTTTCACTTCCTTAGGGCCTACAACTTTTTTGTGTAAAAAGACGTATTCTGCTGAGTCCAAAGCCATATCTGTACTGCTTATGGGTCATCCAGAAATGTCATATTCCTCTGACTCAGCTCATAACCAGAGCCTGGCTAGGTGTGACCCTGACAGGCTGGATTAATTACCTTCCTCCCCAAGCTGTAGCATCAGAGGCCTAGCCCTTCACTGCAAGCATTCCATGGGCGACGGTCTCCTCTACAGGAGGGAGAGATGGGGGTGAAGCTGCAGGTTATCAATCAGCAGCTGTCACCAGGCCTGATCCAGGGCATGAAGGCAGCAAGGGGAAAGGGGGCTTTTCAGAGACCATGTGGCATAAGACCCCTGGATGACACCATTTTTAACTATCCCAGAGGCCTGTGCAGGAAGGAAGGAGCAGGGGCATAGAGGTGATGTGTCGCTGCAGGATAAGGCAAAAGTGCCTTCCTGCCAGCCCCTTCCAAATTCTTTTAAAAGGTATTGCACAGAAAAAGGAGCTCTCCCTGGGGTGTGGTCTTGCTGAGGAAGACTGGTGCTGGAACCTGGTGCAATGGGCATTTGGAAGGAGAACCCTCTGACTGTTCCAGGACCCTGGTCTGTGCTCTGGGGGGGGAGTCCAGGGCCAGCTAGGAGAAGCCTGGGCCTCTGTGCAAGGAGAAGAGAGGCACAGAAGGAGAACCAAATGAAAGCTGGTGTAGGGAGCCAGTGAAGACAGCTCCCTGCTGAGTTCACCCACTTGGAAGCCAAGAGGGTGACAAACAGTGCTGAAGGTGGCTGCGGCTGGCCATCAGGAGCGAGAAGAGGCCTAAATGGTTCAAATCAGTCCCCTGGGGGTTAAGATGTGCCCCCCAGAAGGTAGGTGACCCTTGACCTCCAATGGGACCGACAACGAAGCATATGGGGCTCCACTGCTGGTCTTAGATGTGCCCCCAGGGTCGGTCAGGTCCAAGGGTTGCCCCAGAAGAAGAGGAAGTCCCTGTGAAATTTCACCCAAGGGGGGGTTCCAGGAGCCCACAGTGGTCCCTTGATGACAGCAGAGGTAGGAGAGCGTCGTCGTGCCCCCCTCACAGGGATCTCTGGGGCCTGGGACCCCCAACTCTGGGCCCCATCGGGGGCCCAGGATCCCCAACTCTGGGCCTCGGTGACTGCGGTGAGGAGCAGGAGGGGGCGTGCCATTACGCGTCCGCCCGGGCAGAAAACAAACCCAGGGAGTGCCGTCACGCTTCCCGCAAAGATTTCCCTGGGGCGTGGGACCCCAACTCTAGGCCTGAAAGCCCAGGCAGAAGTCGGGGAGCACCGTCGCAAACATTGTAAAGGTTTCCTGGGGCCAGGATTCCCAACTCCGGGACCGGTGTAAGGAGGGGGAGTGCTGACACACTACCCACTGCAGGGGGAAGGAGGGGGGGAGTGCCGTTGCACTTCCCCGAGGCCCTGCGTTTCAGCGACAACCTCCGTGTCAGCCCACTGAAGTACTGGGTTTTTAAGAACCCAGCGGTGCCAGGGAACACACCCGAAGACTTCGAGTCCTTCCTGTTTCAGACTACAGAAACAGAGAGTCTTCTAGGTGAAGTCAAAGATCGTATTTATTGGCTGCAGCCAGTAACAGGTATCCTAAAAGTACAACACAGTGTATGTTATCAGGAGACTGCTCAATCTTACAAAGTCAGCCTTCTCTTTTTATACAAAATATTATGCTTTAGGCAAACATTCCTTATTTTACAGTTGACCATTCACATATTTTCACTACAAAGAAAAAGCAGAGTCATGATGACAGGCCCATATTTCAGTTTGTTCAGCCCACAATCAATTACTCGGCAAGGCCCAGTATTCTCATCAGATATCGACGGACCCCCAATAAAAACGGGCACCTCCTCCTCGTAAAGCAAGTCATAAAGAAAGAAACAGGGATAGGTGTGTGTAAGATTAGGCATGGTTTGTGTGCGATGAAAGGTTTATGATATGTTGTGCTTTGATGCTAATCTCATTCTGCCACTGGGAAAGGAACTGGCCGAACAGGTTTGGCTTCAGGCAGTGGACTCAGCTCGCCCAGGTCACAGAGGAGTCAGCAAAGGTATACGTGTCCTTGAGACTCAATTTTGGCTTTAGTCATTTGGCCTAGGTGAGGGCAATCACAAAATGGCTGCCGTTCACAAAATGGAACCAGAGGGTTCAGGACGGAAACTCTGATTTCAGGGTGATTTCGTCACCCGAATATGACGGAAATGCTCGCACATAGTATCCTAATTATTCTCGGTCTGCTGATACCAAAATCGTCATGATACGACGATGTTAATAACACGGGTCCAGAATTTTCAGTACCACAGACCCTCCTTTTGCCCTTACATAGGCAATAACCTATACTCACGCTAATCTGAGTCCAGGTCTATATTCATAAAGTCATTGAGATGTTGCTGTAGCATCATCCTATTACTTAGCTAGTTTCTTGATACAGGTTTCCTTACACACGATGTAGCACAGAGGCCACATATTGCAGGAGCACACTGTACACACAGACAGAACAGGAAAAGAATGGCTAAGATCATCCCAATGACTATCAGAATCTTCCATCCCAGGCAGATATCAGTTCCCAGAACCACCCCATCAATGACCAATCTCCTTTATCCACGTGAATAGATTCAGAGATCTTATCCAGTTTGGAAATGGCCTGGTAAACTGTCGGAGCGTTATCTGGGATGAAAATACAGCAACTTGATTGGATCACTTTACATACCCCACCTCGGTCTGCAAGTATGACGTCTAATGCGACCCTGTTCTGAAGAGTCATAAGGCGATCCGACTGGAGCTCAGCCGTCAAATTACTAAGGGCACCGGCGGTTTCAACCACAGTAGATTCAACCACCCTTGTCAATTGCCTTAAGTTCCTGCTGTTAACCATAGGTCCCCAAAACGGCAGAAAACCTTTTACGAAATCTCCAAATTCTTGTCCTGCAATGTCTTCTTTACTGATGACACCTCTAACTATCCTTGTCTTATGGTAATCTGCCGCGGCCTTGTAGGTGGGAGGCAACAGGAACGAAACAAAACATGTGCCCGAGAAGTCAGGGGGCAACCATGTATAGGCTCTATCATGGCAGATGAAATAGGTACCCTTAGCTACTAGAAACGGAGGGGAAGTCTGAGACGAAAAAACGTATGTTTCAGTGCAGACACTTTTCCCTAGCTGAGCTCTGGGATTCTTGCCATTACTTGCAGACATAGGTGACCCTGATGGGGTACAATCCAAATCGGGGAGGATCTCTTTGCTCGCTTGTTCTCACTCAGAGTAACTCTATATCTTGTTACAATCCATCTATCGTAAGCTTGCAACTCATCTCTGGGAATCGTTCTATACGAGTCAATGTTTCTGCTCATATTTGTGATTCCCACTACCAATGCCTTGTTTCTCGAGTTACTGCTCGTGGAATGCGGGGGATATGGTTCGATGGCATATATGAACATCGTCTGAAACACCCACAAATAACCATTATAGCTAAATGGTAAGACCAAGTATGGGATACCCTTATCTGTTGTAAGTGGCATAAGACCACACACCCAACAATTAGTTGTGTTCATTACTAATTGGTGTTGGTGTAAAAGCTGGATGAAGGAGTTATGGATAAACTCTAATCTTCTAGTAGACTCATGCTCTGGCAGAGGGTGAAAAGAATGCGAGGAAACAGTAGAAGGAGGTATGGGCTGTGTAGTGGGTGCAAAGGTCACTTCAAAAGAGAATAAAACATATCCTATTAAAAACGTCATTACACTAAGCAACATGAAAATGCATAGTATCAAAAATCGTTTCTTTGTCATCAATATACACATTCTGGCTTTAAAGTTCATCTGTTTGACAGGTCTCTCCATCTTGTAAAACTCCATCCTCTCTAAATTGCTGCCCGCGGCGGTAGGGTGTTCTATGCTAAGGAATGCTTCTGTCAGTCCAGGGCAACTCCCTTAGACCGACCAGAACTGTCGACCTAACATCTTCAGCTCCACTCCAAAGACTTGGGCAACCGCGACCCTAGCAGCTGAACCCGGATGGCGGTTCGAAAAACAAAAATGAGCAAGTTTCTCAGATGAGAGAGCTGCACTTTCAAAATAGAAAAAAAGAATTTTTATTTGTCCATAGTTCTCGGCCTCAAATTATAACGGCTTTTTCCAGGTACTGTCTGGTTCTGAAACAAGAGTTCAGGCTCTGTAGTGTTCAATCGAATTGACGGTGGCACAGCTTCTTGCAAGATATTGTCAATTTCTTGTTCAGAAATTGTTCATTTTACACGTGCATCACTAAAGGGCAGAAAACGAGGCACAGTCTCAGTTTCAGAGTCAGCGATCCCCTCCTGGATCCTACGGTCGTACGGAAGAGGCAGAGGAACCCTCTTACAGTGTACGCCGTGGATCCAGTAATTTTTCCTTTCTACTCGAACAGCTGATCTTGTTGAGAGAAGGACGAGGTGGGGGCCGGTCCAACGGGGCTGGTCATTCTTTGTCCGCTGGAAGTTCTTAATCAGCACCCATGATCCAGGATCGATAGGATGTCCTGGAGCTTCAGAGACCTGAGGCAGGGTGTCGTGAACCTGTTGGTATAAAACACGCAATTTAGCTGTCAATTCATACAAATAATCAAGCAGTACAGGGTGTTTGATTTCACTGAATTTTTTCGGCTTTGGCACTCCCCATATATTGGCCGGACGGCCAAACACAATTTCATAGGGACTAAGTCCCACTCGCGAATGAACAGTCATTCTCGTTGATAGGAGTGCTAAAGACAGAGCGTCAGGCCATTTAAGACCAGAACTCGCTTGGATCTTGGCCAATTTCAGTTTTAGTGTGCCATTATAGCACTCTACTAGTCCAGCTGATTGGGGGTGATTTGCAGCATGAAATGTTTGTTGGATACCTAGCCCCTCACATATTTTCTTCATCACTCGACCCACAAATTCACTCCCATTATCACTCCAGACCATTCTCGGCATTCCAAACATAGGGAAGAATTCTTTGACAAGGGCTTTAGCTGTGGATATGGCAGTGTTGTCTTTTAAGGGGTATGCTTCTACCCATCTCGAAAAGGCACAAACAAAAACGAGTACGTATTTCAAATTGTTGCACCTTTCCATGTGGATAAAATCTAGCTTCAAAACCTCGAACGGATACGTTGGAGGCGCAAAATGACCAACTGGAGTTGGAGTTCCCCTACCAGGATTGTATTTCAGACACACCATACAGTTCTTCACCAAGTTCTCTGCACATTTTGGAATTCCCGCATTCTGCCAAACCGGAGCCAACAACTTGCAAATCCCTTTCACGCTAATATGTGCCATTCCATGAGCCATTGTCACCACTGCAAGCACATACGCATCGGGTAACAACCATCTCTGATGCTCTGACAAATCAGTCCAACAACCATTCGAATCCAATCTACCCTTACTTTCTCTCCATTCGTTCAACTCTTTCTCTGTAGCTTCAGCTTGAATGGATTTCACACTCTTAATCGTATCTTCACACATTCCAACGTCACCAACCCATCTTGCAGGGCCTGCAACATACATTCGATTCATTACATCTTTTGCTGATTCTTTTGCGATTTCATCAGCAAATGCATTTCCACGACCAACATCATCAGTAACCTTTTTGTGTGCACTGCATTTCACAATCGCAACTTGTATACACGGCAAAGTAAGAGATTCAAGAAGTTCATTCACCAACTGTCCATGCTGGATCTTCGTCCCATGCGAAGTTAAAAATCCACGTTCACGCCACAAACGTCCAAAGCTATGAGCCACGCCAAAGGCATATTGGCTGTCGGTATATATGGTCACTCTCATTCCTTTCGACAACTTGCACGCTCTTGTAAGTGCAATTAATTCTGCTGCTTGAGCTGAATTATGTGGGATACGTGCAGTTTCAACAATCGTATGCAAAGTCGTAACAGCATATGCCGCAGTCGTATCACCTTTCGGCAACTTAAAGCACGAACCACCAACCCTCAAAGTACCATCACATTCAGGAAGAGGAGTGTCCCTAAGGTCTATTCTCCCTTTCGTCTCTTCTTCAGTTCTCAGTAAACAGTCATGCTGTTCTTCACTATCATCATCTGTCTCAACTGAAATCGGCAACAACGTGGCTGGATGCAACGTGTTGCATCGTTTAATGTGCACATGACTCGCTAACAACGTCAACTCGTAACCCGACAACCGAGCACTAGTTAAATGCTGTGTCTTCGTACGGTTCAACAAGGTATCCACTGCATGTGGAACCATTACCACTAACGTGTTATCCATAACCAAACCAGCAGATTGTTGAATTGAAACAGCCGCTGCCGCCGTAGCTCTCAAGCAACTCGGCAACGCTCTAGCTACCAGATCTAAAGTCGACAAAAAGTACGCACATGGACGTTGCTTATCGACAAACTGCTGAGTCAAAACTGACAATGCACATCCCTCTCTCTCGTGGACATACAATGTGAAAGGCTTACTGTAGTTGGGAGTACCTAACACAGGAGCTCAACACAACGCATTGCGTAATTCAGAAAAACTCGTTCGACATTCGTCAGTCCAAGGAATAGGATTTGGAGTATCCTTAACAGTAAGAGCTATCAAAGGCTTCGCTAACAAAGAAAAATTAGGAATCCACTGTCTACAGTACGATGTAATATCCAAAAACGCACGTACTTCTCTCTGTGTGGTAGGCAGACTCATTTTTGCAATAGCTTAAATTCTTTCTGGGGTCAGTTTCCTTCCCTCCTTCGATAAGAGGTGACCTAAGTAGGTTACTTCTTGTAGACAAAATTGCAACTTGTAGAGAGAAACTTTGTGATGACAATCAGACAAGTGGCTTAGTAACGACAAAGTGGCTTCCCTACAAATCTCCTCAGTATCAGCGGCAACTAGCAAATCATCGACGTATTGAATAAGGGCTGCATCATCAGGTAAAATCAACAGATCAAGTTGTGTCTTCAAAGCTTGGCTATAGATCGATGGACTCTCACAATAGCCTTGAGGAGCGCATTTAAAGCGAAAACTGCGACCTCCTAAAGAGAATCCAAAAATGTCCCTACTCTCCATGGCGATCGGGATGCTGAAGAAAGCATTCATCAAGTCAATCACCGAAAACCAGGTGGCAGTAGCCGGAATCAGAGTCAACAAGGCTGTAATGTCAGGCACAACAGGAAATTGTGGAACAACAATCTTGTTCACTTCGCGAAGATCTATGACAAACCTATATACAGGAGGCTGTGAAGGATCAGTTCTCTTCTGAACAGGCAAAACAGGACTATTACACACATTACCTCTCGTTTCCTCAATGACACCCTTTTCGATCAAATCATAAATAATCGCTGAAAGTGCATGCTCACCATCACTCGAGATACGATATTGTGGAATGCGCTGTAACTTAGCATTCGCCTTCAGTGTCACGACCTATGGGGGAATGTCAAATAGGCCCACCTCATTTGGACCAGTAGCCCACAATGAATCTGGTAAGAGAGACAATGCAGATGGAAGACTATCTTTCGACACGTACATCGGAGAGATCACTCTCTTACCCAAACTCCTGATGGAGAACAATACAATGTCCCATACAATCTCTTCAACAAATCCAATCCCAACAAATTCTCATTACAACCTGTAGTCAAAAGAAGGGGTGCTTCGAACTTACGAGGACCAACAGAAAGAGACAATGGAGCAGAAATCAGATTCGTAACGGGGGCGCCAGAAAAACCTACAGAAACATTATCAAAGCCAGACATAGTTGCGCCAGGGAGTTTAGAATGCATAATAGAACTCTTTGTAGCACCAGTATCCAACAGAAAAGGTTCTGACACACCTTATGCAATCACTTCAACATAAGGTCCGCTCTGATCTACTGGAACTGAAACAACTCCCTCTCTTTGTCCATGGCTGTCCTAACAATCATTACCATTTGCTTCGTCACCTTCAACATAGTAATCATCCATGTTGTACTGTGCTGTCCTACCAGACGAACTCTAATGTTGATCAAAACTATTCATCGAGTTCTGCGGAGGCAAAGGACGTACATTCTGTCCTTGACCTCTACCTCTAGGCGCTTGTTGAGCACCTCTACCTCGCACACCAGAAGCACCATTCGTGCGTTGTAACAGAACCGGACAACTATTCTTGTAATGACCCTCTTCTTTGCAATACACACACTGATTAGGCCCGTACGGAAAACGCTGTTGAGAAGACTCGTTTCCTTGCGAGTTTCTCGAATACTGCTGAGATTGCTGATAATTAGTAATACGGGGTGGATAAGCTTGCTGTAGAAGAACTTTAGTCTTCAATTCCTTAGTCTTCTTATCCACTTTCTCTAACTCATCTGTGCGCCTATTTTCATAGTACTGGGCAGTAGCCAAAATTTGTGCTGACGTGGAAACAGCCCAAGCACTTTCAGAATCCTTCAACTTATTGCACAATTCAGGAAGCAAATTATGTACAAATTTGTCCACAAACAATCTCTGACCGCCCTCTGTAGCCATATCCTGACCACTATGATCTACGAAGGTCTCTCCGAACCTCGTGAAAAAGTCAGACACCGTTTCGTCTTTCTTCTGCTTACATGCAGACAACTTGTCCCAATTGACACGCAATTCAGGCATTAAAGTCTTCATATACGTAATAATTTTATCAGGAAGTTCAGTAATCAAGTCCTGAGGCTTAGCACCGCCTACTTGCCTATTGTCAGCATCTCTAAGATTAACCCATGTATCACCCAATTCAACCGCATGTTCCGTATGACGAATCTTACTCCAAATAGATTGTGGAACAACATTGCCAAACAACATGTCGATGTCCGCCAAATTCATAATACATGAACCCACAGTTTGAGTCAACTCTTTATAGTACCCTGCTGGATTTTTGCGTGGATCAGGCAAAGACTGCTTAATAGCTAAAACTTCAGCACGTTTCCATGGAACATGCACCCAGACACGCTGAAAATGAGCCGGTACGGCTGGCGGATTATTACCTGGACCAGCAGCTACTTCTTCTTTCCACACCAGAGGAACCTCTCTCATTGGATATTGTCGTGCCTTTCTCCCAACTGAAGAATCAGGCCCAAACAATTGTCGAGAAGGAGACTCACTCCTAAATGACAACAACCTCGCTACCGCTTTCCCAACATCAGACGGACTCACAATAGTTCCTTTCGCAAATTCGGAACGTATTCTATACAACTCGTCAGGAGCTTGCCGTACTTCCTCATCCCATTTTTCAACAAGAAAGCACACATCAGATCGAAAACGTACCATTGCTTCGGTGCTTCCCATTGAAGGAAAACATGCATAACACCCTCAAGATCATACTGCGTATCGTACATAATCCATTTACGCACCATATGGTCCAAAATCGTACGCTCATCCATATTCTGCAACTGACTACGTGACTGTCTACGCTCAGTAACAGGGGACATACCCAATTGTCCCAACAAAGTAGAAAAGAAACCAGTAACTGCAGTAGTCATTCGTTGTCTAGCAGAAGGAGAAGGTGAAAGAATAAGGGAAGACGGAACAATAGCAGAAGAATTCAAAGTCGGAATGGAGGGAACATTAAGAACAGGCGTAGGAGTAGCAGACGAAGAAGGAGGCAAAGATGGCGGCCCCTGAGGAGGCTGCGCCAAAGGAATAGTAGCCAACGGAAAAGGAGCTGGCTGTGGTGGAATCGCAGGTGGCACAACAACTGGGGGTTGTACAACCACAACTGGTGGCGGTGGTGCCGTAGCATTTTGTGCATAAGGGGGTGGCGAACTCAATAGATGCAACATTAAAGGATCTTTCTCAGGATCTTTCTCAAGATCTTTCCTTTCTTTCTGTTCTTTATGCAGCAAAACTGGGTAGCATCTATCTACCGCTAACTTCTTCACCCTAAGCATCTGTTCGCTTTCTTGCTCTTCCTCATTATCCCTAAACGCAACAGCAGCTTGTACCATTGACATACCTCGTTCTCGTTTATTTTTCTTCGCTAATTTCATTTCTCTCTGTTTGGTTTCTTTGCGCCATATGCGAAAAGAGTCAAACATTGCCGGCCGGGCTTTCTTCTTAAAAAGTTTAACCTCCAGATTATCCAATATCTCCGCGTCAAAACTACCATATTGGGGCCATTTTAAAACACCATCTTTCCTGGTGTATCGGATCCATACTTCATTATATGCGATAGGGCCTACGCCATGTTTCACATAAAGTTCATAGGTTGGAGTTCCAATCGGAGGAACCGGACACGAGTCCTCCAATCGGGAATCCCTATTACAACCAAGACAAAACAGGTTTCCAAGTCTGCTAAGACCAGGCATCTTCGCTCTCTAGTCTAGCTTCAAACTTCAAAGGATTATCGAATACGATAGTCTCGTGAATACACAAGTCCCTCGGCTTTGGTACTTGCAAGTTCCAAATCAAAGCGATCCCAAGGGGATACTCAAACTAAGAACCAAACTAAGGACTGGGAGACGCTCCACTCATACTTAACTGAGGTATCGATGACGTCATCAGAAGACTCGTCTAACGTTTCGCTCTACCAATCATCAAGGGTCCAAAACAGGGCGATAGTCAGGGCAGCAGTCCTTCGTAGCCGTCGGGAAGCGGGGAACCTCGCAGCAAAGACTTTTGGACCACGTCGACATGCAGGGGTCGATGAAGTGGCGGCCTTCCTCCAGAATTTTCACACGAAGCTCCTCACGAACCTCTGGCTTGGACCGGTACCGCTGAAATCGCCCCACGTTGGACGCCAACTGAAGTACTGGGTTTTTAAGAACCCAGCGGTGCCAGGGAACACACCCGAAGACTTCGAGTCCTTCCTGTTTCAGACTACAGAAACACAGAGTCTTCTAGGTGAAGTCAAAGATCGTATTTATTGGCTGCAGCCAGTAACAGGTATCCTAGAAGTACAACACGGTGTATGTTCTCAGGAGACTGCTCAATCTTACAAAGCCAGCCTTCTCTTTTTATACAAAATATTATGCTTTAAGCAAACATTCCTTATTTTACGGTTGACCATTCACATATTTTCACTACAAAGAAAAAGCAGAGTCATGATGACAGGCCCATATTTCAGTTTGTTCAGCCCACAATCAATTACTCGGCAAGGCCCAGTATTCTCATCAGATATCGACGGACCCCCAATAAAAACGGGCACCTCCTCCTCGTAAAGCAACTCATAAAGAAAGATACAGGGACAGGTGTGTGTAAGATTAGGCATGGTTTGTGTGTGATGAAAGGTTTATGATATGTTGTGCTTTGATGCTAATCTCATTCGGCCACTGGGAAAGGAACTGGCCGAACAGGTTTGGCTTCAGGCAGTGGACTCAGCTCGCCCAGGTCACAGAGGAGTCAGCAAAGGTATACGTGTCCTTCAGACTCGATTTTGGCTTTAGTCATTTGGCCTAGGTGAGGGCAATCACAAAATGGCTGCCGTTCACAAAATGGAACCCGAGGGTTCAGGACAGAAACTCTGATTTCAGGGTGATTTCGTCACCCGAATATGACGGAAATGCTCGCACATAGTATCCTAATCATTCTCGGTCTGCTGATACCAAAATCGTCATGATACAACGATGTTTATAACACGGGTCCAGAATTTTCAGTACCACACCACCGGAGCGGGCAGACCAGAATGGAAGTGCAAGCTTCTGCGGTAGCACGCAAGAGGGCTGGCCAGTCAGGAACAGCCGGCGAGAGCAGCCAGGTGTGAGCTCCCTGGGCTGCTCTCCACCCTTACCTGCACGACGGATGGCTGGGTGAGACCGGGCCCCCACAGAAGGAGATGACACGGTGTGAGGCCGCCAATGATGGCAGCGCAGCTCTCCCCGAGAAGCAGGGGAGCTGCTGCTCTGTTATTCACACCAAGGGAGGAAGCGCCCCAAAATCCCTTGAAAGTCATATGGAAACCTGCAGGGAAACCTGTTTATTTAGGTATGTGGTGGCTCCAGGAGGATGGGGCCACTGTTGTTGGTGTGTAAAGGAGCAGGGGCATGGGGAGCGGCTGGAGCAACATAGACTCCCCCAGCACAAAAGAGGGAAGTCCCTCCCTACGTCTCTGGGGGACTTATAAGAAACAACCCCTCCAGGATTCAGCCATACTTCAATTTCAACTTTTGGCTGCAACTTTTTTTCTGCAGCTGAGTGTGTGTGTTTGAGACTGCACCAAGGTGTGAAGGGCTGAACTGGGAAAGTCTTTGGAAAGGCATTCTCTAGAGGTGAAGAGGTTCAATTGCACAAGAGGTGCAATTACATGATGTTGTTTCTTTTGAGGGACTGGAAGTCACATGTGTATTGTGAAATCATAAGCAAAGTGGAGTTATGTTGCTGGACATTCCTGCTATGGTGTCTGGCTATACATGCGTAATCCTGTGATTATCATTGTGATGCCTTTTAGGGGCTTTAATTGCAATGCAATATAATTGTTATCAGATATGATAAGTACTGTCATTCTAAGTGATGCCTACACATGTATTCTTGCTACTGTGTTAGGTGAAGAACAAACCAGACTGTTAGCCACTCAGATGTAGAGGTGTATACTGTATGGTCAGTATGAGATGCTCAGTCAGGGTTATGAATAAATGAATAATGATACTTTATTTGATTAAAAAAAAATCATAAAAGGGTGGGCTTACCACCATGCAAACAGCATATACATCATAAAAAACAACACAAAGTCAACTTTAAATCAAGTTAAAAACTGGTATCATAAAATATGCAAAATTAGCGGGGAAAAAGATCTAAAAGAAAAAGAATGAAAGAAATTGACTGAATTCGATCTGGGTACACAATATTTTTAACTCATGATAAAAAGGAGAGAAATAAAAAGTGTAGGAAAACAACGGTAGTTCAAGCGGGGGGCACGTTATTTTTAACTCGTGATACAAAAAGACGTCCGTTTGGAGAGGAGGGGAAGAGAGTGGAAGAGTCTGTGGCCGGCCGGGGCTTGGCCTATTGTCCAGTGACCTCTTTGGTGGCTACCCTGTTTTCCAGCTCTATGGCGGCGAGGTTAAAAAATGTTATGGTTTTGCATGAGAGTTCTATCCAAGATCCACTTAGGCATCTTATCACCGCCGCCCTGCAAGTTCTCACCTGGGCTTCTCTTAGAAGTGGTCGAAGAAGCGTTTTTCTAAGATTCTGAAGTGCAGGGCATATGCATATAAGGTGCAGTAAAGACTCTGCACCGTTGCCACAGAGGCGGCAGTCGGGAGCTGCCCACAACCGTAGCCATTTAGGAGTAAGCTCTTTGGACGAGAAGCAGCCCAGCCTTAAGAGGCTTAGTTTCCTTTTGTAATGGCCCCTGCAGTATTCTTTCAAATATTCCTGAGGTTTTAAGTAGGTATATCACGTCAAAACGATCCAGGCATGGTTTTTGCCAGCCACTGCTGCTTTATCCATGAGTAATGATGCTTGTTTGACTGCTTTCTTGGTTATCAGCTTGAAAGCGGAATAAGTCATGGGCGAAAGCCAGGATTCTTCCAGTTTTAATGCCTCAAGAGCTTGCCTCAAGATCTTGTATGTTGAGTCTGGTAGCCCGGCTTGTTTTTCAACTTCTGACCAGCAAAGGTGGGCCAGGGATTCGTCTGCTGCTTCCCTCATGCGCCAATAATATTTGGCGAGTGCTCCTTGTCTTGCCGGGAGCTGGTTGGTAAGACCGAACTCCAAACGAATTTGAGCTTGAGAGTTGTGGCGCGAAATTAAGAAAATGTTTTTAAACAGCCTGGATTGGGCGAGGTTTAACACTGCGGAGTCCCGGGTTGCCAGTAATTCTGAGCCGTATGTTAGTGATGGCAGAAATTTAGCGGCTACAATCTTAAGAATGTGGCCGGTGGAATGTCCGTTTAGTTGCTTTTGAACAGTTTTAAAAGCAAATTGAAGCTGCTTAGCTTTGGATTTCCCCTGTCCCAGGTGCTGTTTAAACTTTAATCGGTGGTCCAATAAGATTCCTAGGTATTTATATTGGTCTACCTGGGTTAGAGAAGTAGAATTTATCTTCCAGACGAAATTTTGTTTTTTCTTTCTAGAGCCGCAGAAGCAAAGAATGTTTTTTTTTTTAGATTTATAGTCAATTGTGCGTTCAAGAGGTACTGCGACAGTTTGGAGAGCAAGAGTTGTAAACCGATGGGGGTTTTTGACAGGAGCACAGTGTCGTCTGCATATTGAAGACTTATTATAGGTGAGTTAGTCAATTTTGGTGGATCACCCTGAATGGTACGTAGGTCGTTTTCTAGGTCCGCGGTGTAGATATTAAAGAGGTTGGGGGCCAGTACGCAGCCTTGTTTTAAGCCGTTGGTCGTATGGAATTTCCTTGTCAGGCGTCGACCATCTCCTTTTTAGGGCTCGACGTCTGCCAATGCGCAGGCATTGCAGATGTCGAGACATATTGCAGCTTATCCAGAGCTTAACTAAACGGGCGATTTGATGCTGTGCCCGTGTAAAAGCGCGTGCACAGCATCAAAGCCACCAGCCTCCCTCCCACAAGCTTTCCCCAGCGTGCGCTCTGCAATTTCTCCTCCCCTAATTATTCACTGCCCACGGCCGGCTGGCACATCAAAGGCTGCTGCTCCCCGTGTGTCTCGCTTTTAGTGGTGTCATTGTCAGCTCTTTACATAAGATGCTATCATGGTACATGAGACCGTACTTTTCTTTTGTTTTTTCATGTACAGATCTTCTCCTATTATTCTGCCATTGTAGATTGCTTTAGAACTGTTGGACTATACTGGGAAGGTCCCTGCCGGTATTCTTCTTTAAAGAAATACTTTTAAAAAAACATGGTGGTGGTCTTTATCCGACATCCGGGGTTTCTTTCTTATTGTTTTGAGACTTCGTACTGCATTCTGAATTAGAGAATGCTATGTTAATTTTACCCCTATTTGTAGTTTAGACTTGGTATTATTAACACGTGTTTAATGTATGTCTATTGATTGGGGCAGTTCTAGCACCCAGCAGATGCTTTTCACAGGACTCAACCTTGCAAAGTAGATTGTTTTTCTTGCAACTTTGTGCTATTGTAGTGATAATACGGTTCATACCAACTTGCTTGTTTAGCTGCCGTTTTTAATTTTCACTTATTTCCCTGTGGCCGCTACCGGTGGTCACAATGCTTTGTAATCTTGTTTTTTTTTTTCAGCTTAAACTTGTGCTCTCTGGTGTGTCCGTTCACAATTACGGTCCTTCTCCATTTTTAAAATATTGAACCAGATGTTATCTTAAACTCCAGGGTTTGTGATTTAATTTTTTTTTAATGTGCAGCCACATTTTGCTAATGCAAGATTTTTTATGTAACAGAATCTGGTGCATTTAATCTTGTGACTGACCTTTAAAAATCTCAGTGGCCATCTTTATTCCCCTTGTTAGGGCTCAACCTCTGCCAATGCGCCTGCCAACCCACCACACAGCTCCACCGATGCTCCAACTAAGCTCCACCAATGCACCCACCACACAGCTCCACCAATGCACCCACTAAGCTCCACCAATGCACCCACCACACAGCTCCACCAATGCACCCACCACACAGCTCCACCGAGGCACCCACCACACAGCTCCACCGAGGCACCCACCACACAGCTCCACCGATGCACCCACCACACAGCTCCACCCACACAGCTCCACCGATGCACCCACCGCCCAGCTCCTCCGGTGCACCTACCACACAGCTCCAACGACACAGCTCCACCGATGCACCCACCACACAGCTCCACTGATGCACCCACCACACAGCTCCACCTACACAGCTCCACCAATGCACACACCACCCAGCTCCACCGATGCACCCACCACACAGCTCCACCGACACAGCTCCACCGATGCACCCACCACACAGCTCCACCGATGCACCCACCACACAGCTCCACCCACTAAGCTCCACCGATGCACCCACCACAGAGCTCCACCGAGGCACCACCACACAGCTCCACCGATGCACCCACCACACAGCTCCACCGATGCACCCACCACACAGCTCCACCAATGCACCCACCACACAGCTCCACCAATGCACCCACCACACAGCTCCACCTACACAGCTCCACCGATGCACCCACCACACAGCTCCACCGATGCACCCACCACACAGCTCCACCGATGCACCCACCACACAGCTCCACCGAGGCACCCACCACACAGCTCCACCGATGCACCCACCACACAGCTCCACCGATGCACCCACCACACAGCTCCACCGAGGCACCCACCACACAGCTCCACCGATGCCCCCACCACACAGATCCACCGATGCACCCACCACACAGCTCCACCTACACAGCTCCACCAATGCACCCACCACACAGCTCCACCAATGCACCCACCATACAGCTCCACCTACACAGCTCCTCCAATGCACCCACCACACAGCTCCACCGATGCACCCACCATACAGCTCCACCAAGGCACCCACCACACAGCTCCACCGAGGCACCCACCACACAGCTCCACCGAGGCACCCACCACACAGCTCCACAGATGCACCCACCACACAGCTCCACAGATGCACCCACCACACAGCTCCACAGATGCACCCACCACACAGCTCCACAGATGCACCCACCACACAGCTCCACCGAATCACCCACCACACAGCTCCACTGATGCACCCACCACACAGCTCCACCGAGGCACCCACCACACAGCTCCGCCGAGGCACCCACCACACAGCTCCACCGAAGCACCCACCACACAGCTCCACAATGCTCCAACTAAGCTCCACCAATGCACCCACCATACAGCTCCACCAAGGCACCCACCACACAGCTCCACCAAGGCACCCACCACACAGCTCCACCGAGGCACCCACCACACAGCTCCACAGATGCACCCACCACACAGCTCCACAGATGCACCTACCACACAGCTCCACAGATGCACCCACCACACAGCTCCACAGATGCACCCACCACACAGCTCCACAGATGCACCCACCACACAGCTCCACCGAATCACCCACCACATAGCTCCACTGATGCACCCACCACACAGCTCCACCGATGCACCCACCATACAGCTCCACCAAGGCACCCACCACACAGCTCCACCAAGGCACCCACCACACAGCTCCACCGAGGCACCCACCACACAGCTCCACAGATGCACCCACCACACAGCTCCACAGATGCACCCACCACACAGCTCCACAGATGCACCCACCACACAGCTCCACAGATGCACCACCACACAGCTCCACAGATGCACCCACCACACAGCTCCACCGAATCACCCACCACACAGCTCCACTGATGCACCCACCACACAGCTCCACCGAGGCACCCACCACACAGCTCCGCCGAGGCACCCACCACACAGCTCCACAATGCTCCAACTAAGCTCCACCAATGCACCCACCACAGAGCTCCACCATGCTCCAACTAAGCTCCACCAATGCACCCACCACAGAGCTCCACCAATACACCCACTAAGCTCCACCAATGCACACACCACTCAGCGCAACTACAGCATCACTCAGCGCAACCACAGCATCACTCAGCACCACCACAGCATCACTCAGCACCACCACAGCATCACTCAGCGCAACCACAGCATCACTCAGCGCAACCACAGCATCACTCAGCGCAACCACAGCATCACTGGTTCAAATATGTTCTTTCAATGTTTCAAGCTGTTTTCAAGCTTTCACGCATTATTACAAATCACAAAAAGATGTTAATATTTCACTTCTGTTCTTGGATTTTTGTCACATTAAAAAACACTGAACATAATCTTCACAAAAGTTATTTACAAAAGTTTAAGCTATTGCCATTACAAATTAAATAAATTATTTAAGTATTAATTATTTAAAAAAAATTAAAAGCCTTTGTTATTTGTAATATCAATACATCTAAGTCACTTAAATACAAAACATGTTGCATTACAAATGCTATAGGTGTCACATTTGTGAAAGTTATAACTATTGGCATTGTAAATGACAAAGCTATTAATTTAGCTATTTCAAAAAATAACACAAATAAAAAAAATTCATTTATAAGACCAATAGCTCAAACTTTCGTAATGCGAGCCCTATTGCATTTCCAATGCTTGTTTCACTTGGACCCAAGTGTCTGAATAAAGCTCGATGATTGCTCCCAACAACTTTGGCGGCACGCCCCAGGCTTTCATTTTGGCCCAAAGAATGGATCTGGGCACAATGTCAAAAGCCGCTTTTAGGTCCAGGAAACAGGTGGACAGCGGGGTGGAGTTGTAAATTGCTTTATTAACAAGGAGGGTTAACATGGATAAATTGGTCAAGGTGCCCAGTCCTGGCCGAAAGCCTGTTTGTGTCCAGGGGATTATCGCTGTACTGCTCACCCAAGATTCCAATTCTACCAACAAGTTGGAAGCATAGATCTTAGCCTCCACATTAAGGCTATTAGCCTATAATTGTTAGGGTCTGAGCGGGACCCGGATTTGTGGATTGGATGAAGAATGCTGCCTCTCCATGATGCGGGAATATTCCCGGTTTTTAGACTGTGACCAAATAAGGGTGTAAGTTGGCTGGCCCAAGATGTTGGATCTTTCCTAAATAAGGCGTTGGGAAGCCCGTTTGGTCCAGGCGCTCCATCTGTTCTCAATGATTTTATGGTGTTCGAGACCTGCTTTAATGAGAACAATTCCATGTCTCCTGTAATGAGAACAATTCCATGTCTCCTGTATTCTTTGATGTCAGTAAATTCCCAATGATTTTTGGAACTGGCTTTGTGCTCAGGCTGGACTGGGGAAGCTCCTCTGGACGCTCGTCGTTATTGTCCGTGGGTGAATTGTGCGAGGAATTATATAATAAGTCGATGTGACTACTCCAGAGCTGGTCCGTCATATCTGAGTTAAACTGGCGATGTTTGCCGTTTAGCATAAAGTTTATTTTTGTCCAAAAATCTTTTGAGTTCTTCAACTTACTTGCATGGAGTATGGAGCACGCTAGTTTTTCCCTATGCAATCGCTTGTCCAGATTGATCTCTCTTTTTAGTTCTTTTTTTAGAGATTCGATTTTATTCAGCGTGGTTTGTGATAACTGAGGGACTTTTTTACGTTCGGCCCTAAGGAATGCGTTTGTTTGCCTTTTTAGTTGGCGCAGTTTCGGTGTGTACCATTCCCGCCTCTTTTTCTTGTGAGTTTGAGTCCTCTGTTGTTGGATTGGTGTTTCTTGTTGATCTCCGTTACGAAGTTTTCCCAAGTTTTAACTATGTCTCTTGATGTTTCAGCTGGTTGGAACAATGCGTGGAATGACGCCATTAGGATAGAGAGATTTCCTTCGTTCCAGTTTAGCCGTTTTAGGTTAAAGATTTTTGTGTTCAAGGACAAAGGCACGGCCTTCTCCGACTTTGTGGGTTGGGTGGTCAGGATGAGGGTCTGTGGGAAATGATCGCTTTCTCTGCGTTCCTGAATCTAAAAGTCACTGATTTGATGGAATAGGTCGGGGTCAGCCAGGGTATAATCTAAGGTGGAGCCTGAGTTCTTGGAGACCCTCGATAGGGCGCCTGGTCTGTCCAAATGGCTTCTGCCATTTAAGGTGTACAGATGAAGAGCTTCCAGTTCTGAAGCACATTTCCTGCCCAATGCACTTTGTCTGCATTGATTGCCCTGCCGTGGTTCGATATGAATGGGGAGGGGTCCCTCCTGTCCACGAATTAGGTTCAGATTAAAATCTCCCGTTATAATCATGTTTTCACTCGGGTAGATTGATTTCAGTGACTTGATTGTAGAGACTAGTTGTTTTATCCTTTTCCCTTTATGTTTTCACATCTGAGCATACCCTGCCAACTTAGGGCGAAGTTGGCAGGGTATGCTCAGACGTGAGTCCCTTGCTCACTTTGCCACTGGATTCAAGATAGCCTGGCTGATGAGGATTATGAATCCGAAACCGGTCCCAGGATGCTTGTTTCCGGTCCAGGGAAGACATGGCTTGGCAGTTCGGGCTGGACTGTTCCCATGAGGCACAGGGTCAGACTGATTTGCAAATGGCCATGTCTGAACTGGGGTGGCAGAGTGAGCTAAAGAATGGTGATGATTAAACCCAGATCAGTTGACTGGGGGTGATTGTTTGATTTGCTCAAACGCTCCGTCCATCATCCCCTTTTGTATTGCTTTGTTCGTCCTAAGTTGGCAGGGTATGCTCAGATGTGAGTCACTTGCTCACTTTGCCACCGGATTCAAGAAAGCCTGGCTGATGAGGATTATGACTCTGAAACCGGTCCCCGGATGCTTGTTTCCGGTCCAGAGAAGACATGGCTTGGCAGTTCGGTCTGGAATGTTCCCATGAGGCACAGGGTCAGACGGATTTGCATATGGCCATGTCTGAACTGGGGTGGCAGAGTGAGCTAAAGAATGGGGTTGAGTAAACCCAGATCAGTTGACTGGGGGTGAGTGTTTGATTTGCTCAAACGCTCCATCCATCATCCCCTTTTGTATTGCTTTGCTCGCCCTAAGTTGGCAGGGTATGCTCAGACGTGAGTCCCTTGCTCACTTTGCCACTGGATACAAGAAAGCCTGGCTGATGAGGATTATGAATCCGAAACCGGTCCCAGGATGCTTGTTTCTGGTCCAGGGAAGACATGGCTTGGCAGTTCGAGCTGGACTGTTCCCATGAGGCACGGGGTCAGACTGATTTGCATATGGCCATGTCTGAACTGGGGTTGCAGAGTGAGCTAAAGAATGGTGATGGATTAAACCCAGATCAGTTGACTGGGGGTGAGTGTTTGATTTGCTCAAACGCTCCGTCCATCATCCCCTTTTGTATTGCTTTGTTCGTCCTAAGTTGGCAGGGTATGCTCAGATGTGAGTCACTTGCTCACTTTGCCACCGGATTCAAGAAAGCCTGGCTGATGAGGATTATGACTCTGAAACCGGTCCCCGGATGCTTGTTTCCGGTCCAGAGAAGACATGGCTTGGCAGTTCGGTCTGGAATGTTCCCATGAGGCACAGGGTCAGACGGATTTGCATATGGCCATGTCTGAACTGGGGTGGCAGAGTGAGCTAAAGAATGGGGTTGAGTAAACCCAGATCAGTTGACTGGGGGTGAGTGTTTGATTTGCTCAAACGCTCCATCCATCATCCCCTTTTGTATTGCTTTGCTCGCCCTAAGTTGGCAGGGTATGCTCAGACGTGAGTCCCTTGCTCACTTTGCCACTGGATACAAGAAAGCCTGGCTGATGAGGATTATGAATCCGAAACCGGTCCCAGGATGCTTGTTTCTGGTCCAGGGAAGACATGGCTTGGCAGTTCGAGCTGGACTGTTCCCATGAGGCACGGGGTCAGACTGATTTGCATATGGCCATGTCTGAACTGGGGTTGCAGAGTGAGCTAAAGAATGGTGATGGATTAAACCCAGATCAGTTGACTGGGGGTGAGTGTTTGATTTGCTCAAACACTCCATCCATCATCCCCTTTTGTATCGCTTTGTTCGCCCTAAGTTGGCAGGGTATGCTCAGATGTGAGTCCCTTGCTCACTTTTCCATTGGATTCAAGAAAGCCTGGCTGCTGAGGATTATGAATCCAAAACCGGTAACAGGATGCTTGTTTTCGGTCCAGAGAAGACATGGCTTGGCAGTTCGGGCTGGACTGTTCCCATATGGCACAGGGTCAGATTGATTTGCATTTGGCATGTCTGAACTGGGGTGGCAGAGTGAGCTAAAGAATGGTGATGGATTAAACCCAGATCAGTTGACAGGGGGTGAGTGTTTGATTTGCTCAAAGCTCCGTCCATCATCCCCTTTTGTAATCCTTTTTAAGAAAAGCAACTAAATGTTGCAAAATCCCCATCCGCCATCTCGTCAGATAAAATCCCTTTTGAACATTTGTTACCCTTATTAAGTAGCCTTCTATACCTTCTTGTCCCGGTCCCACCATATACCTTGAAACACTCCATTTGTTCCTCTCTCTTTGTTCTCTATTTATCTCTCGCTTCTCTAGAAATATTTGTCTCATCTCTTTTTACCAAATTGTAGGATACTGACAGGATTTATAACTGTTAAAATGTCATTGATTACTTTTAATAATTTATCTATATACATTAGCCATGGGATCTTCTGATAATATTCGAAAGTAAGGCAGTCTTTAATAATTTATCTAGCAAACTTTGTTCCTTCCTTGCTCCAGATGTTATACTAGGTGGTTATTGCACGAACATAAATAATGTCTTCTAAATATGGTATACCTGTTTCCTTGTGCATGATATATGTAACACAGAATGGGGTACAGTCATGAGTCTGCAGAGAAAAGAATTGTCATATGATTGTAGTGTAGAACACTGTGCCATTCTCTAAACAGTAGCCCCATAGGAGGCAATTGGAACACATTTGCTTCTATACAGTTGTACCATTTCTCATTTGGGTTTATTACCTAGCTTCCCTGCAAATCTAAACAGTGCCTCAACTGATCTGGTAAACTTAAGCTTTGCCATATCTAGATGAGATCCTCTGGAGCCATTGTAAGAAAAGAATATACCCAAATAACTAAAACTCTTAATTTCTTCTAATTTATGATCTTTCAAATAAGGGGTCTTTTACTTGGCTTTCCTCCGCACACAGTTCATCACAAATGTTTTAGTCAGATTAACCTTTAGATCTTTCTGCTCTATAGAGGCGACGAATACATTCATCAGTTGTTGAAGACCATTGACAGTTCTAGATATCAATAACGCATCGTTTGCATATAGGAGCAAGGGGGTCAGGTGGTAGCCAACTTTCGGGGCGTCAGCATCCACCTGTTGAAATGCTCTATCTGCCCTGTTAATCTATACTACTATTATAAAGAGAGAACAGAAACCTTTTGGCAAGGTAAACTCGGGAACCACAGCGCCAATCCACACACCCAATACATTGTTGTAATCCTCAGGGTGTGTAGATGGACATAGGCTGCATAAAAGTTTCAAAAAACGTAAATTAAAAAATTAAACTTTAAAAACAAAGTAGTCCCCTAAAAGTAGCGCCGTCCGCGACGTAGCGCTGGCCGCGACCTAGCGATGTCTGCAACGTACGTGATGACGACAGGCGGGGAGGAGCGGTGACGAGCAGCGAGGAGTGGCGGTGAAGTCCGGAGCGCGGGGAAGAGCGGCGGCTCAGGTAAGGCAAAGGCAAAGGCAAGGCGGGAGGCGGGAGGCAGTCTGGGCAATGTCAGGGCGGGCGGGGGCCGGGGCGGGAGTGCACCCAAGCCTGAAATGTTGCCCCCAGCCCCCTTCTGCTCCGGGCAACGCTGCCACAATCCGGAAATGCTGCCCCCAGCCCCCTTCTGCCCCAGGCAACGCTGGGCGGGCTGCTAGTATATAATGAAGACAGGAAAGGAGCAAGGACGCAGCCTTGCCTGATGCCTCGGCTGACCTTAAATTTCTCAGTACACTCATTACACCTGAGCTGTCAATGAAGAATACACTTGCGACACATGTGATATAATATCTTTTGGTGCCCCCTTATCTTTCATAGTCTTAACGTGGTCGAAAGCGCTGATTAAATCAGAGAAGCAGAGATGGAGATGTTCATTCTTTGCTAACGAAAATGTGCCAATGAGAAGATTAAGGTTAATGGACTGTTATAACGTACCACTATCTCTCCTGAATCCATATTGAAAGTCTGTTAACACGTGATTATCAGATGTCCAGGTATCTAACCGATCAGGCACAGGGAGTAACTTGAAGTCCCACTGTATAGTTCTTTGACAGTATGACTTGCAATATTAATCAAGCCCTTATCTGTAAACAATTAGTGAAAATTGCTCTAATTTTCACAGTTTTGGTGAGACCTAGGCCTAGCTTTTTCAACCAGGTTAATTTATTTAATGTATTTTCACTTAGTAGAGCTATTAGTTATTTTATTAGGGTTACTTTTCATATTATTAGCCATTTTTAGCCATTTTTGTGATATCTTCAGTAGGTAAGTAGCTTCTTATAAAATATGCCTCAATAATGCCAGAAAATAAATGATCCATTGATGTCCCTCCTTTGATGTTACTTACTGTGATATCACATCTTAGAGGAGCCTTGCATGTTCCTGTTCTTCCCAGGGCCCCACAAACCCTAGAGCTGTCCCACATTAGCCCAAGGCCGAGGGAGGTTGAGAGGTGGTTGTGGGACCAACTTGGACTCCACCACTGACTGCTCGCATGTTCAAACAGTGTACGGCATGTATGGCTATCTTGGGTCTGACTGACATAGTCCTCCGTCTGTGTCATTTGCCCGACAGGAGGCCATCTTTGGACATATTCAACTGTACACCATAAACCCTTCCGTGGCTTAATCAGGTGCGCGTGCAGGAAAGAAACACATTAACAACAAGTGGGTAACTCTCTAAAAAATACACCCAGGGCATTTATTACTTTGTAAAGACAGTTTAAACAAGCATTTACAATGCAATGGTTTCGCCTTTGGAAAAGATAGAGCTATTGACATTGTAAATGACAAAATTTGTATTTATGTGTTGGTTTTGAAAACAGATAAATAAATGGCATTGTCATTCACATTGCCGTTAGCTTAATCTCTCGCAAATGTGAGACCTATTGTACCCTATGGACGAGCTCAGCAGACAGCAATTACTACCACACACACACACCCAGAGACAGCCACACACACCCAGAGCCACACACACACCCAGAGCCACACACACACACACACCCAGAGCCACACACACACCCAGAGCCACACACACACCCACCCAGAGCCACACACACACACCCCCACCCAGAGCCACACACCCACCCAGAGCCACACACACACACCCAGAGCCACACACACACACACACCCAGAGCCACACACACCCACAGCCACACACACACACACACACACACACACCCACAGCCACACACACACACAAACACACACACCCAGAGCCAAACACACACCCCCAGAGCCACACACACACACACACACACACACCCAGAGCCACACACCCACACCCAGAGCCACACACCCACACCCAGAGCCACACACACACACACACCCAGAGCCACACACACCCACCCAGAGCCACACACACCCACCCAGAGCCACACACACCCACCCAGAGCCACACCCACCCACCCAGAGCCACACACACCCACCCAGAGCCCCACACACACTCAGGGTGCAGGGAAGCAAGCACAGCAAGGGGACAGGGAAGCAAGCACAGTGAGGGGGCAGGGAAGCAAGCACAGCGAGGGGCAGGAAAGCAAGCACAGTGAGGGGGCTGGGAAGGAAGCACAGCAAGGGGGCAGGGAAGCAAGCACAGCGAGGGGGAGGAAGCAAGCACAGCGAGGGGACAGGGAAGCAAGCACAGCGAGGGGGCAGAGAAGCAAGCACAGCGAGGTGGCAGGGAAGCAAGCACAGCCAGGTTGCAGGGGAGCAAGCACAGCCAGGGGAAGGGGAACCAAGGGCCGGGGGAGCAAGCACAGCCAGGGGGCGGGGAAGCAAGCACAGCCAGGGGTCAGGGAAGCAAGCACGGGCAGGGTAGCAAGCACAGCCAGGGGACAGGGAAGCAAGCACAGCCAGGGGACAGGGAAGCAAGCACAGCCAGGGGGCAGAGAAGTAAGCACAGCAAGGGGGCAGGGAATCAAGCACAGCCAGGGGGCAGGAAGCAAGCATAGCCATGTTTCCAGTGCTTGGCTATTCTGAACAAACCATTGATATCCGGCCTGCCACTCAAACGAAAACAACTCCCATAATACCTTAAATAGCTAAATGAAACCTCAGAAGTAGAAACATTATGTCCTGACTACACGAGAGAGGCTGCAATTGTAACTGCGAGGGACAAATACCACCTGAACCACACAGCGCGGATCCCCTACAAAACGACAAAGTTAAATTGCCCCTGTCCAACTACCTTGCCAAGTAGCGATATTTGCTTAAAATGTTGAAAGTGACTTTGCATGTCAGAGTGTATTGCTAAATATCTAAATATAAAAAAATACAAGCACACAGATGTAAGCACATAGACTCTGGGCAATAGCTCTCTTAATCTTCGTGATGGCGCCTTGACAGCGCAACAGACCTCCACGGCTACTACTTACACACGGGCACTACTCACAGGACACGTGGTCCCCGTACCTGTGGCTCACAGCACGGGCGCTCTCAGCTCCTACTCACGGTGCGTGCATTTGCACAACCACTGCAGAGAGCCGACAGCACCGGCCACAGTACGCGCTGAGCCCACACAGACACTTCTTACAGCCCCGACACTGGCCTCAGCTGCCGCTCCCAGCTAAAAAGTGCAGATACTCATTACAGGTCCATTTAAAGCATTGGTTGTAGTCTTAGTTAAGTTTAATTGAATTTGACAAACACACCTGAACTGCTGCATAAGTAAACTGAAAACTTGGTAGGTATGAAAGCGGAGTTGAGCAAGAGTTAAAAAAAAGTCCCCTATGTCATATGCCCTATTCAGACTGCCCGGGCTTTTAACCAACAGCAAGCTCTTTATGTTGGGATTTTACAGCGCTCAATTTGCAAGTCCCAGAATGCAAAATACTGATAACTTAAAGAACAGCGCAGTCGCTGACGGGGTCACACACGTCAATGGAGTGCATGCACGCATCATATATTCAAAAATAGTAAATCAGAACAATGTATTCTAATTACACTTTTTCTAATAAAGGAGCATGCCGTAAATTAACACGGAACCTTTAGCCACTGCAAAACTAACATCTAAATATTTTTTACAAATCACACAGACCATAATATGGCATTAAGCATTTGCACTTAATTTCCTTATTATGCCAAAGACTGCGCCGAGGCTGCCACCAAACTTCGAGCAGTAGTCTGTCTACTCACCTGCCGGCCGCTCCCTCCCCTGCTGCGGCTGTACAGCGGTACTCTGCTACTAGCCGTCAAGCATATCAGCGACAGCCCGACGGCTCCGCTTTCCTCCATTCTATCAATGGGTTCTCCTGCAAAACCTCGCTGCCATCTTGCAAACGCAGAGCTTGCCGGGAAGGGCGGGACGCCGTTTCTAAGCAATGCAGAGCAGCCAGCTGGGAGCGGCTCTGGGGCTGTTGGAACTCGAAGACAAATCCTCGAGACCAACCTTAAAATGAATTAAAACGTAACCAACTCCCACTCAGCCAGCCAGCTTTGTGCTACTTTACGCACTTAGCAGTATGCGGTATGCTTCCTAGCGCAGGGGTTGAAAATGAGGGTAATTAATAAATATTTATTTTGTTGAGGTAATTGGACGGTATGCCGCGTGGGTGGGTAGTAGGTGCGTGAGCTACAAAGGCAAAACGAGACACGCAAAGACGTAAAACAAACAGGGAGACGACATAAGACGGGGTACAGACACGCAAAGACGTTAAACAAACAGGGAGATGACGTAAGACGGGGTACAGACACGCTAAGACGTTAAACAAACAGGGAGACGACATAAGACGGGGTACACGTACAAACAGGGAGACGACACGAGACGGGGTAAACGTACAAAGGGAAAAGAAAATTATAAACAAATTGCTGCTTACCTGATCGCATCCTGGCAACTTAAATCTCACAGCCCACTCCTGCAAAAGCCACTATGAAATGAACAAAACATGGCGTCCCCAAAAAAAAAAAAAAAACATCCGCCCACCGCCGGAATGACGTCACAAAGGGGCGAGATGTGAAAAATTTGACGGAACGCCCACGAATTGCCTCGCACAATGACAGACGCCTCTCTCTTCCAATGGCTAGCCTCCATTTATGAAGCTAGCCAATGGAAGACAGAGGCGGGAGAAAGCCCACATACTATTCTCAAAAGATTTCGCCTGCGCGAAACGCTGCTGCGCAGCTGTTCGCCAGGCGAAACCTAAAAATAAGTTAGTAGGTTTCCAACGTCTGCTTAAACATTTTGTTTCCAGCATTTTCAAGCTCAACAAAGCGTGGATAGTTGAGAAATATACACATAATTTAAAAAGAAGAAGCAATTAAAAAAAATTACTTTCACATTTCTTGGGACTGAATGAATGTTTTGTTTTTGTAAAGAGCACATCGAATCAGGCGGCTACGTGCGATCAGAAACCTCCTGTATTATGTTACATTTCTTATGAAGTAGAGATAAGGTTCCCAATGGAGTTACTTTTCAATTTGCCATTTAGTTACTTTTACAAAAGTATATCGTAAACATCTCAAGGAATGAATGACACGAGACGAGGCCTGAAGTCTTAGAGAAAAGTTGGTCTATTCGTGACTCCTTGGCATTGAACATTGTCAAAGGAGGGTGAAGTAAACTGATGATTAAGCACCCCAATTTTTGTTGTTAGATTTAGAATTCACATTCATGGTATATGGTCAGTTGAAAAAGGAGCATTGATATTTCTACCTACAACAGTCTAACTAACAATAGGTTCATCATCAGGATGGGCTTCGGCAGGTAATCGTGCAGGTCACCATTCTGCACAAAAGTACAAAAGTGAACCATGGGAACATGAATAATAGTAAGCTTTGTATAAATGTGTGTGTGTGTGTGTGTGTATATATATATATATGTATATATTGCGCTCAGTCCGATACAACACAGCACAGCGTAGCAGTATCACGCCGTGCAGCAGGAACGGAAGTTGAGTAAAGCCACAGACTCCGTGCTCTCATTACCAGTGAATTTTATTCGTGATAAAGAATAACAGCCCACCAGTCGCCATGACGCGTTTCACCTCAGCCGAGGCTTGATCACATGTCATGTTTAGGAGGAAGGAAGTAACTTTAAATAGCATCATCGGTCACATGGTCATTAGTACCTCCCATTTAAATTTAAAAGGGTATACCTCACAATATTATACAGGGCGTAGTGCCCGTTTTACATTGTAGTCACATCCCTAATGAAAATTCATCAATGCAATCATCATCTATTTACACTATACCAGAAAACATTATAGATAAATTGATATATCAAAATGAGGCAAAAATTCATACATTCCAGAACGAATTCTAAAAACATTCATTTTTGTAGAAAAATAAATATATAGATATAATGTTCATATTCAAATTCATATATTTACATAATGTACAATAAATATATACCATAAAATTTCCATTATCCATGCCTCATAGGTCCTAAACCAAATATATTATTTTAGCTATTGCTATTTGTGGAAAGGATACCTAATGTTTTCATCAATTATGGTATATTGCATTGGGGAATAGTGGCATATGACATATTTAAGAAAGAGATGATACCCAAGTGGGTGTTGGAGGAAGATCAGACATTGACTAACCGATTACATTATGTATATGTTTTAACATGTTACTATCCTAAGGGTCGTTAATGTAAACCAAAATTAAAGTGAATGTGCAATTAAAATTAAAATTAATTTTATAGATTTTCTTATTTGGTAAGTTTCCGCAGGCTACCGAACAGATTTTTGTAATGTATCGTCAAGCACACACATATCTCAGAAAAAACTTTGCTAGAGATCATATCACCAATTATAGGCAGGTATAAAGATCCTCCGTGCTGTTAAGCCCCCCAGGGTGTTTACTGTTAAACTCGAGGATGTATCGGGTCTCTAGCAGACGTAATTTACTGTCTCTATCTCCCCCCCTCCTCAAAGGTGGAACAGAGCCCACCAAATAGTATTTTAACAATTCCGGGTTGCTCTTGTGACATTTTTCGAAGTGCCTCGCTACTGGATAGGCTTGTTCCTTCCCAGAAATGGCTCTTAAATGCTGTAGGATGCGTTTGTGGGCTGGAAGACTTGTACTTCCTACGTATTGTAGTCCACATGGACATACCAACACATATACCACACATTCCGTCTTACACCCCAGCTTCTGTCTGATTGCAATGGGCTTTTCATGGAAAGGACTTGTGTAATGGGTCTTGTTTATGGCATGCTTACAGGCTTTACAGACTTGACATTTTTTAAAACCCGCAATGCGTTCCCACCACTTCTTAGGAACGTCCAAGGTATTGCTCACAATGGCACTGCCTAAAGACGAGGATTTCCTGAATGTGATCTCAGGTCTGTTCTGTACCAGGTCACCTATAACTGGATCTCCTTGTACGAGATTCCAATTTTTTGAGAAAATCCTACGTATCTCAGCATGCTGCTGGCTGTATGTAACAATGGGCCTACATTGTATTATCTCTGTTGGCGTAGTCATAGTTTCAGTTGTAACAGTAGGGACTGGGCAAGTTCCTAATAGCTGTTCCCTTCTTACTTTCATTGTTTTCCTCATGGCTTCGTCTATCATTTTTCTGCTATACCCTCTTTCCAAAAAACGCACCCTACACTGTAGTTGAGCAATGTTACATTCTTCCTCAGTGCTACAGATGCGTTTTATTCGTAGCATCTCCCCATAGGGGATGCTACGAATCAAATGGCGAGGATGGCTGCTAGAGGCATGTAATACCGTGTTACCAGCAGTAACCTTTCTGTGCAGTTTGGTTTCTATTTTGCCATTAGTAACATACACCTCTACATCCAGAAAATTAACTGAGACATTGCTAATCGTTGAAGTAAATTGCAGATTTAAATTATTTACATTTAACCCATCAACGAAATCAGTGGCACTTTCCTTGGACCCCTCCAGATAAAAAACAGATCATCAATATATCTGAGGTACAGTATTGCGTGTTGTTCCATTGCCGCCCTGTGCTGTCCCATCAGGGTCTGCTCCTCCCACAGCCCCATGTGTAGGCACGCGAAGCTGGGGGAGAAGCAAGACCCCATGGCCACCCCTCTTAGTTGTTGATAGGCCTGGCCTCCAAATGTAAAAAAGTTCTGTTGTAGGCATATGTTTAGCATTCCCATAAGCATTCTATTATGCTGTATGTAATACATGGGACGTTTGTCCAGAAAGAATTGTACTGCCTTTAGGCCATCTACATGCCTGATAGACGTATATAATGAGCTAATGTCCAATGTCATGAGTAAATATTCTTCAGACCAGCTTTGCTCAGATAGTTTGTACAAAAAGTCAGTTGTATCTCGTATATATGAGTTCAATCCTTTTACCCATTCCTGTAAGAAAAAGTCAATGTACCTGGACAGGTTTTCTGTCGCGCTGTCAATTGCCGAGATTATCGGTCTCCCTGGTGGAATTAGTGGATCCTTGTGAATCTTCGGCAAAAGATGAAATGTGGGTATTACAGGAAATTCTTTTTTGAGGAATTTAAATTCATCCATCGAAATCAATCCACAGCTACGCCATCCCATGAGTTTGGCATTTATATCATTCCAAGCCATTTTAATGGTCGTGATGTTTGTTTTACGATAGCATGCAGTGTCACTGAGTTGTTTTTTGGCTTCGGCTATGTATTTGTTGCGTGCCCATAGGACAATGTTGCCCCCTTTATCTGCTTGCTTCACCACTAAGTTTTCATCTGATTTTAACTTTTTGATCAACAGATTATAGCTCTGATTCTGTCGTGCAATGGCTTGCCGTTTTTTGTTGGTATCAGTATATAATTTCTTGAGATCAGCTGTGATCAAATCCTGGTAAATATCCAGATTGTCATGGGCTAAAATCGGGTTGAAAGTTGACTTTGGCTTAAAAGGTGTATATGTATATATATATATATATATATATATATATATATATATATATATATATATATATTGATTCCAATCCCGAACCACAATTTAGAAAACAGGCGCTGACTCAGTGGGTTGTGCTTTCTATATAAAGGACTTAGACGCATTTCGGCGGACGTGTCCGCCTTGCTCACAACATCTGTCCGCACTACCGTGAAGTACAATTTATACGTGACTTGCTTAGTGTAAACGAAAGTGAATTGCCATGGCAATCAACTCTACAACAAAGGACATAGAAGAATTGCATACCGTGAAAAAAATCATTAGTCATGGTGAGTCATACAGAATTTTTTCTAAATAATGTTGCACTTATAATTGAATACAGTCTTGTAGATATTGCTTCAATTTGTAGTTAGACACAAACTTATACCGGCTGTTTGAAAATAAGAAATTATGAAATAATGCTATGTACATAAAGAACCAAAAATCATGTCTGATTAGCCGGTTTGCATCTTATGTGTGAAAAGGCTGGTTTCAACAGCACACAGAGTGTGAGGTAAGGGTGACTGGTTTTATGTGCTTGGCCTGCGTCACAGGATGCCTAGTGCCTCATGAACCTAATGTACAGGTGTACAAAGGTACAACTGGCAGCCATTCGCGGGTGCGAAGAGTATTGGTCGAACATGCAGGCGTTTCTGCTCTGCGACACAGTGTAGATAAATACTAATTACAATGACATGTATTATGCTCAAGTGGGTGAAATAGCACCTATCACCATTGTTGAAACACATAGTTGACTAAAATGTGGAAACCAGTGAGAATGCATGGATGGTTAGCTATACAGTGAAAAGGTGCCTTGCAATTGTTGAGAGAGTGTAGTGTGCCCTTGTCCAGAGACCAAGAAAGTGAATTAATTGAAAATTGTGAGAAGAAATAGTGGTTCAGATGTTAGGGGGTGGGGGTCTGGGTAAAGGCGGGGGCTACTACAGTGAAGTTCAGTTAATCAAAGGCAGGTTAGAGGTGGACACTCATTGCTTCATCAGCATTCAGACCGTTAGGTGTCTTACAGTCAAGCAGGATTATATATCTGGATTCTAGTCTCCTTAGGGCTAGTTGTCGATTACCTCCTCTGATGTTCTTTTTGACACTGTCTATGACAAAGTATGTCAGGTCTTCTGCTCTACCACCATGGTGCGTGTTTATGTGGCGTGCTATAGGGTATGCAGCATCGTCATTGCCAATTGCCCGCAGGTGTTAGGGTATCCTCACATGCACGGGATGGAGGGTGCTCCCTACGTAGCTTTTATTCCAGGTGCATCGCAGAAGGTACACCGCAAAGTCTATTTTGCATGTGGAATTTTCCCTGATCTCAAGTGGGGTCAAGTGGGGTCTTCCTGAGAGGTAGAGAGACTTTATTTGTATTTATGCCGTGCCTGCAGGCTTTGCACTTAGTGCACTTGTGAAAGCCATTCTGGGATTTATGCCAGGTGGAGCCCTTATCTTGTGTTGGCGCATTAGTCACTATCTCTTGTTTCATTGATTTTGCTCGCCTGAAGGTTAGTTGTGGCAGTTTAACGCAAGCAGGGCCTTTAGTGGGGTCACTGCGTACAATAGGCCAATGTCTATAGAGGATCTTGTTTAGTTTGGAATGGTATGTGTTATACCCTGTTATCAGACTTGGTGTGCCCTCTGTTTGTTTGCTTGTTTTTTGTTTACTGGCACTGGGACTGCAAATGAGATCTTCCCTGTTCTAGGTCATACATTTCTGCTCTGCTTTTACAAGGGTTTTGGTCTTATACCCTCTGTCTCGCAATCTGCAAAATAGACCCTCTTTTGATTTCTTGAAGCTTTCTTCAGTGCTGCCATTGCGCTTCATTCTTAGGCATTCTGCATAAGGGATACTTGCTATCAGGCTAGTGGGGTGGAAGCTCTCGGCATGCTAGATAGCATTTCCTGATGTCGGTTTCCTGTAGGTCCTAGATTGCACCTTGTTGTCACAGACGTAGAGTTCCAAATCAAGGAAGACAATGGTATTTTTGCTGATGGTGCAGGTGAATTTCAAATTAAGTGCATTATTATTGATTTCATTGGCAAAATCAGTTGCGCTCTGTTCCCTACCCCTCCATAGGATGAAGATGTCATCAATGTAGTGGCAGTACAGGGCTACATTGTCAGACATTTGGGTGTTGTATGTCTTTATGAGTACTTGCTCCTCCCACCAGCCCATATGCAAATTAGCATAGCTGGGGGCGAAGCAAGTACCCATGGCTGTGCCCTGTGTTTGTTTATACAGGAGTCTGTCAAACATGAAGGTGTTGTTCTCTAGACACAATTCTGTCATTTGTAACAGCATCATGGTATGTTGGTAAAGTCAGTGGAGGGAGGATGGATGAAAGGGTGGATGATGAAAGGGTGGATAATGGATGAGTGAAAGGAGGGGTTGAGTGAAAGGGTGGATGGAATGAAAGGGTGGATGGAATAAAAGAGTGAAAGGGTTGATGGATAGATGAGCGAAAGGATTAATAAATGAGCGAAAGGGTGGATATAGAGATGGATGAGTGAAAAGATGAATGGATAGGTTTGGAGATGGATAGATGGATGGCTAGGTTTGAATATGAAGGGTGGACAGACGGAATGGTGAAAACTGAATGATGGATGAAAGACTGAACAGACGACACAATGTAAAGGTTAAATGGCGGACATCAGCAGGTAAATGGTAGGATGAAAGAATGAATGCATAGATCTATGGAAGAGACAAGAGCTATCTTCTGGGGAGGGTCATGATGATTTGCGTCATTTACATTGTGCCATAAGAGCTTTGGGTCAAAGTGGGGGTATTTTCAGTGGGTGAGTGTGTGGATGGATGAGTGGGCAAGGGTGGATGTATAGATGGATAGATGAGTGAAAGTATGGATTGCTGGGTTGATGATTTGATAAAAGGGCGGCTGATGGGTGGATAAGTGAAAGATTGGATGGATGAATGAAAGGGAGGGAGGATGGATGAAAGGGTGGTTGATGGATGAGTGAAAGGAGGAATTGAGTGAAAGGGTGGATGGATGAAAGGGTGGATGGAATAAAGGAGTGAAAGGGTTGATGGATAGATGAGCGAAAGGATTAATAAATGAGCAAAAGAGTGGATATAGAGATGGATGAGTGAAAGGATGAATGGATAGGTTTGGAGATGGATGGATGGCTAGGTTTGAATATGAAGAGTGGACAGACGGAATGGTGAAAACCAAATGATGGATGAAAGACTGAACAGACGACACAATTTAAAGGGGAAATGGGGGACATCAGCAGGTAAATGGTTGGATGAAAGGATGAATGGATAGATCTATGGAAGAGACCAGAGATATCTTCTGAGGAGGATCATGATGATTCGCTTCATTTGCTTGGTGCCATAAGAGCTTTAGAGCGATGTGGGGGTATTGTCAGTTTCTTCCTACTCATGTGCTGAAAAATATATGGTTTTGTGCCAAACAACAGCAATTAACAGTATGGCATTAAGAAGGTGCATCTATTGCAAAAAAAGGAAATGTTAACATATTATAGCATTTCTCTTTCATTTTGTGAAATGAGTTAATTTGCTTTGTGTTTTGGTGTGTGCTGTAACTAATATAGAAGTCATGAAGTATCATCATGTCTTGCCTTTAGCCCCGCCCCTAGCCCCGCTCCCTCACTACACCTCTAGCTCATTTTAATGAGTACCTGCACTTATTTTTTTCCATTTAAAGCACTGGGTAAAGTCCTATATTTCTGGTGCCCAGTAGTGTTTTAAAGCATTTAAGCTGTCAGGATCTGTGCAATGTGGTGCCGCTGTCCGCGCGATGCGTGGCACATACCAGCCCCGAATACCAAAAGACTACGTTGCCCATGATCCTTGACAGCAACGCAGCGTGGTGACGTACGTTACGCTGAGTCAGGAACATAGTACCGGCGGCAGTGAAGGACGGTGCCGATAATTCTTGCTGTGTTGGTGGCGTGGTCGGTAAGACAAGCAATTGCTGGTGAAATTGTGAGTACAGACAGTGTTTTCTTGTTGACACACGCTCTCGGATTTGGACCTAGTGTGTGTCGCATTATCTGCGTTTGGAGAACACGCGGCTGCGTGTAGTGTTTGTGGCTGTTTGGATTCCCAGGCTCAGCTGTGTCAACATTAGTTTTCTGTCCTGTTGTTGGAAGAGAAAGATCCGCTTTCTCATTACAGGAGGGAAACGTTATTCCTAAGCCACACAACATTTGGAAACGCACTCTTGGTGGATATTCTTGAATAAGGTCATATTTCTGGAACTGGTGGAGATTGCTAGCGGTTTGGGCTCAAATCGTTGGGCGAGTGTCCTGCAGAGTGCATTATTATGTACAAAGACTAAGCACGTTTATATATGTGAAATATTATTTACTCTTCAGGGAAGGAACTGTGGTATGGTGAATTAACCTCACATATTCTTATATGCTTTATTTGCACATCGTTATTTCATTGTTTTCTTCAGGAGAGAATCAACAGGGGGTACTTGATCAGAGGGAGCTTGTGACCAAAATTAGCACACAGAAATATTGTGGTATGTGATCTATGTTATTTGATGCATAATCATTCTCTCAACAAAGGAGGTATAGGTTTACAATAAGGTGTTCCTTATTTTCTTCTAGCTGGTGACAGCCCCTGGTATTACCCTGTGCCTGTGCTCCTGTATTTAAAGACCTTATTATCTTCCTTTTCAGGTAGGGGTCTAGTAGTACACTCATGCAAGGTTAGAGGAAGCGAGTTAGACTTATCTGGTAATAGACGAAGGGGGGGGGGGGTGTTTTTCTAAACAACTGTCTTTGTCATTTCAGATCTCCTTCCCCGCTGTCCCCTATCTTTTCCGCGCTCGCGGGACTATTCTGTTGTCTGTGTTATATTCTCAGATTTCGGGGTCGTTGTGTGGGTGAGGGTTTAGGACTTTCGTCACAGCCCCGAGGAGTATAGGAGACGGAGCCTGACATAAGCCATACCTATGCCTGATGCTCGTGTAAAGACACTGTACATCAAGTGTTACAAATACATAGTCATCATGCTAATTACAATCAAAGATTTTGGCCAGGAAATCTCCAGTGTCCCTTATGTATGCAGGTAGGCTTTGTACAAACGGCTGAAGGAAAAAATCAATAAACTTGCTTGTATTTTCAAAAAGCCCACCAATCGCTGATGTAATTGGTCTACCCGGCGGGCAATGCTCATTCTTGTAGATCTTGGGGATCAGGTAGAGTTGCGGTGTCACTCGGTAATTGTTTTTCAAAAATTCGAACTCATTTTTTTAAATTAGCCCTGCTGTTCTCCAGTCATACAAACTTCTGTGATATCTTTCTTGGATGTTGGCAATGTTCGTGGCACTGATACGTGTGTAGCAGTTCTTATACATTAACTGCATCATTGCTTCTCTATTGTACATGTCCAAGGGCCATAGGACAAGTTTGCCCCCTTTGTCAGACCACCTCACAACTATGTCTGTACGTTCCTAGATTTCTTTCATAACAGCCGAGTATTCAGTTCTCTGGTTGTGTTTCATTTTGGTGAAGTCATTACTGCTTTCAATGGCCAGCTCCTTGAGATCTTTGATTACCTTATCAGAAAAGATGTTAATGTTATCTTTAGGCATGAGTGGACAGAACACAGACTTTGGTTTTAATGGAGTAAGGATAGTTGTGTGAATATTTACGCCTGCACGGGTGGCTGCTTCACCAGTGCTCATGATCTCAGTTTCCTCGTTGTTGTCCATTTCTGCCATTTCCCTTACAAATGCCATGTCTGCTACATTCAAAACTTCGTTTTGTTAGATACTGTTTCTCCAATAGGTCTTTGTCTTGTGTGTTAAAAAAATGCTTGCGTAGTTTGAGTCTGCGTACAAACTGATGCAAGTCTATTCTAGTTTGAGTGTAGTCAAAATTGGTTTCTCTGCAATACGATAAGCCGAGTGATAGGGTGTGTTCTTCCTTACGTGTTAGAACCATGTTTGATGAGTTAATAACTGTGTTTTTTGTTACAGTTGTACCGCTCATCTCCGTCTGTTCCGTCTGTATGTTGATTTTCCTGTTCCTTGCGTTGTGCCTGCCCCATCTTCTGTTTTTCCTCCTTCTGCTCCTTGACAGATAGTCCTGTTTGAGATTTGCTCCTGCCGTGGGGGTCTTAGCCGAAGGCTCATCAGACGTTCTACACGTAAAAAAGCAAATTCTTGGACGGGTGTTGGGAGTCTCCGTGCTTGGTTCCCACTACCCGCTCCTTAAGGGTCAGATTCGATTTCAGAACTGACTTCGGATTCGCTGGGCTCATTGTACTCCTGCTGGCCACTGCCTGTTGCTGATAATTGTTGATGGCGAATATTGTCAAACTTTCTGGAGAAAGTGTAGATTCTGATATATATATATATGTGGACTTAGTACGGCAAGTGCTAAATGCGGCGCCCCCCCATGCGTAAAAATTGCTATTAGGCGAGAATTATCGCAACGGGAGAGAGAAGCCTGCTGCCTGATTAAGGGGACAGACAAAGGCTGCAACGGAACCAACTTACTTGGGTACTGTGTGGAAGGAGCATCCTTGAGGTGCTTGGTGGACCAGTCACTGTAGTTGGCACCACGAGGTACTACGTTAACCACCATGCAGTTCACCCACAGCTACCAGCAATCAGTACACACCTGCAGCCGGGAGGAGGAGTCGCGGAACTACTTCACAGGGAGTGGTGATGACCCAAACCCAGGGATGTGCAGCATTCTGTGAGACCGGCACTGATGACGGCCACATTTGGCCAGAACCGCGTCTGCCTATAATCTACAGCGTTTCACGGACTTGGAAGAACTGTGTGTTTGCTACGTTGAATAAATCCTTTGTCTGACCCGGAGCATGTGTCCCGCTTGCTTTGTAACGAGGTGAGCATTGGAGGTGGATATATATATATATATATATATATATATATATATATATATATATATATATATATATATAAACATTTTACATTTACATTTTACAAACTCTGATGCAATTGACAAACCTAGTTGCAGCGACCCACATAGATATATTGTGGTGCATAACTAAAATGCATAAAGCTAATCGCATGGAGAAAGAAAATGAGATTCTGCAATGGTCATTTCATGTTAGTGTAAATAACCTGCAACCCGCACATGGTATGTCTTATCCAGTTATGACTTTTTTTTAAAGCAATATTGGGGTAGTACAGGTATACATATATACTTGGTCAACATAAATATTGCTGGGAAAAAAAGGATCAGGAAATACATTTATCTTAAGTATAAGACAACCAAGGAAGAGTTTACATATGACAACAAAAGTGTGTATTGAATTGTAAACTTACTGGAGGGTACGAGGGTTGAACCACCAAGAGCACAAAAGAGTTGCCTCGCTCATAAGTATAGTTAAAAATGTTTAAATACACATGACATGCTCAGAGTGAAGCTTTCAAAAAAGAGACCAAAACGTGCGAGGTGGCAAAAAGGTTAAAAACTCAACGCGTTCATCAGCACCAGATGGGCTGTTCTGCCACCCGATACATTTCTGGGTTGCAAGCAAATGTCTGTCCTCGTAGAAGGGTGGGTTGCCATTCATTACCCAATCAAGGCCCAATACTTCTCGTGATTCTTGCAGCTTGGATGTGCTTAGAACATTTTTGCTAGGGTTGATATCGGTGTCCTGTACAGCCCTTTCATTGAAATTGATCGAGACCTTGAGAGTGTGAGTAGGAGAGATAAAGATGTGCATCCAAGATGGCAGTCTCCATTACATGCGCACCAAAATCAGAGATGTATCTAAGAGACTTGCGCAATGGTGTTCACATAATACCAAAATTGTTATGATTATAGATCAATGCTGGGTAGGAATGCCAAGAATTTACATATAGAAACCAGCCTTGGTAACGCCAATAGGTCTTGCTTTTGGGACCTATTGGCATTGTCAATTACTTTTGTCGGTACTGTACAACTTTGGAACACTGTGCAGCATTGTTAACAAAATATATACATTTTTCAAAAATACGTAATGGCAGTCGGTCCATTCCACTGACGTACATGCGTCAGAATACATGCATATACCAGCAGAATAATGCAGGTGGTATTTGCTTTAATTCTTTGATTATCGACCAAAGATGGCCAACACACTTGGATTGTTAAATAACAAAAGCACATGGAAAAGAGTATAACAGTGCGCAGGAAGAGGGACAGAAGCGCATAAGGGAAACAGCAAGAAATATGTGTATTTGTTGAGTGCTTAAGCTAAAAGAAATGAGAGGGAGCAGTGTGGGGAAGAGAAGCACATGGATGATAGCAACACAAAGAGGGGGAAGAGAAGCACATGAGGGAGAAGGCTGGAAAGACAGCCGAGCCATGGCCTGCTCCCTATGATTGCTTTCACCAGCCCACTAATTTCAGCAACAGTACAGATAATACAGACGCTACTCACAAGACTGAGCATACAGACAGCAACACCCTCTTAGCCAGTGTAGCAATTGGTACAAACTTTTCGTGGCCCTAAGTGGCACAGTGATGGTCAAGACCATGTACACCAATAGGGACAGCAGTCATCTTCTTTCGCCTTCCCTGCTGCTACGGCCACCAACCCACTCTGATTTGCTCTTTTACAGCCTAAACTGTCTGTTAGGGGGCAGGATTTTATTTTTCCTCCACGGCTGACACTACATCACTTCACATTGATGGGTATTACAAATCACTCCATCAGGTTATGCCCTCCTATTTATTTCATTCTCCCTTTACCAGGACTAGATCCAACAGTCAATGCCACAGTTTTGATGCAGGAGGTCAGTCTTAATCTGGACAAGGATGCCATTGGGAGGGTACTGGACATAGAGATAGGTGAGGGGTGTTACCAGCACTATTTCAAGCTTTATAAATGACAGAGGCTTCAGATTTCTAAATATCATCCTGTGGCAGGAGAAATTCAAAACGCTCACTCTGGCTTAAGTTCTTTTGATCTGGACCCTGTGGACTGGATGGGGTCTTTGTAGTTGTTAGTCACATATTTTAATACACCCATCCTGCAGTCCCACAAGGATTACGTGCGGTTCACTGTCTGGTTGAACACTTCCAATTTGCGTTTCTATCTTTCAGACTGACCTCGGCCCCATGGGAATTCACGAAATTGATAGTGGAGCTCATCTTCAGAGGTCCTGTACTTTGATGACTGGGTGCTCAAGTTGTACTCACTCCAGTCACTCACAGTCCACTTCTAGACAATGGTCTCCCTTTTGACATCTCTGGGGTATTCCATCAGCGAACCAAAGTAACATCTCATGCCTACGCACAGGATTCCCTTTATGGACACTATCCTGGATACAGTGGTCTTCGTGGCTTTTTTACTGCTGCAACGAGTCTCAGACATTCAGGATTTAATACCTATGTGTTGGCTTAATGCTGTGTCTCAATGACTAGGATTCTGAGGCTTCTTGGGCTCTTAGCCTCACCTCAGTCATGCCATGTTAATCAGGGATGCATGCACATCCCCTAAAAATCCTGTTGGAAGCATCAGTCAGTGCACTATGCTTGCTCCCATGGCACGACCCACACAGTCCTTGGTTCAAGGCTAGCATGCAATACGTACTTTGCTGTGTCTTGCCCATACCGAATGTTTTGAGTGAATGCCACTACAGTGGAACCTCCAATATCACTGAGCTCTGCAAAATGGCAGCCTGCCCGACTCTAGCTGCATCTCTGAGGAGACTGCCCGGAACCTTCAATGGTAGCAAGTGGACAATAATTTGACTTGTGGCCCGTCGCTGTCCCCAACCCACCCAGAGGTCACGGTACTGATGACTACAATGTCTCTGGGTTGGAGAGGCCTCCTAGGAGAAATGGAAACCAGACACTTGTGGTCTCCTGCTATACTTCAATCTACTGGATCTTTGGGGCAGCTGGCTGGCTCTGATGGCCTTACGATCAACCTTCAAAGGGAGGATGACTCAGGTTCTAAAAAACAATGCAATTGCCATGTAATACGGCAACAAGCAGGGTAAGGTATGGTACTGGGGTCTCCTGTCATGACGCTCACGCCACACTACTATTCTGTCCTGTATAAGTCAACTTGAGGGTAGCAATATTCCTTTTTAAGTTGTGTGGGTCCAGTGTACCGAACCCTAGGAAGAGTGCAGATCAATTAGAAACGGATTGTTTCTATACGTATTTCTTCCAATTAAACAGAAACTTCATTCACTTCTCTGAATAAATCATTAGATTAATTTATTAAGTCATCCATTACTTCATGGTGAAGGTTCATTTCTTATGACATGAACGAGCTGCTTAAACAGACCATTTCACATAACCCAATGCATTTCGGGTCCTAACAGAGACCCTTCCTCAGGGGTCTGTAAAAGAAAGATACATGAAACTATATCAGCCATATTTCATTGGTAGTGGTTATGTACATTAACATGTGCAAATTGTTAAAAATACAATGTAAAGTTGTCACACAATACTCCAAGATTTGGAAACGATATATAAAAGTGTACCAGCTATTTGCACAAGTCATATTGGTCGACCCTAAACCTAACGTGGAATATGAGTTACTACGGAAGACTCGAGGGAGCATTCCTGTATGGTGTCAAGAAAACACTATGCTCAATGCAGAAGTTAAAGCTTACATCACTCAGTTAGTGTATTCAGGTTTGCATGTTTGATGGTATCAAAGGCTGAAGACAGGATCAGGAGTCAAGGGACATTTTGGTCAAGGGATTTCAAGGCCTCATCTACAATGTTGAGTTAGTGACGTTTCAGTACTGTGCCCAGTTCTGAAGCCTGATCTGACAGGGGTCAAAGAGTGGATATTTCTCTATGTGGTTGCATAGCTGCGAGTGGACGCATTACGCATTATTTGAGGAAATTAGCTAGTGTCATGATGCTGGTGATAGGTCGGAAGTTGTTAGGATCCGAAAGATCCGTGCTGGGCTTCTTAGGAATGGGAGTATATTGCCCCACCTTGAGGCAATCCGGTATCTTTCCCTGTAAGAGGGATTCATGAATGATCCTGGACCAAAGAGGGAGGATGGCTGAATTGAGCTCTTTAAAAAACTTAGCCTGCAAAGAATCACTGAAATGGTTGGAGGGTTTAAGGGACGCCATGTTGTGTAGAAGCTCTGTGACATCTGGGAGGAGAAAGGAATTCCAAGATGTGTTATTTTTGAGAGAACAGCCAAAAGGCGAGGATATTGGAGAGGATACGGCCAGCTCAGCTGACAATGCGGAGAGGTTCGGAGGCCTCTGAGTTGGGGTGATAGGTAGTAGCTCCAACTCGATTTTTCTTGATTTCCAGAGAAGTGAGCTGTGAAATTGTCCTCACTAGGGAGCAAGGACACAGAAGTAGAGATCAGGTTGGAAGAATGGTTAGCTTGTTGCTTAACGATTTCAAAGAGCTTCTTGGGTCTATTTTTGGCTCCATCCAGCTGAGCCCTGAAGTGGTCAGTTTTAGCCATGCGGATTTGTTTGTTATAAGTACTTCTCACTTTCCTTAGTTGAGTGAGACTTGCGGTGGAGGGTGTGTTTCTCCAGAGCCTCTCTGAGAGTCTAAGATTGCGCTGCTCATCATTTAGGGTGCCATTAAACCAAGGTTTACGATTATTTGACTGGAATCCTTTTGAGTTGCTTCGGTGCAATAGTATCAAGAATGTTAGACACAGTGTTAATGTAGTGATCAGAGAGCTCGTCAAGGTTGGTCATGTTGGGGGTGGCTGAAGGCTATTTTTGGTGATTGAGGTTAGCAAATTGATGTTGAGGTCTCTCATATTGTGTGTCAGTTGTTTCGGTTTAAGGGGTTGGCCCTGCCTACACAAGACCTTTTCCAGGATGTGGAATGGAATTAGATGAAGATCCAACCAGTCACAGGGTAGGATGTCACCTAGTTATTGTGGGTAGGACCCTTACAGAGCTGTTATAAGTTAAGGTCAGAGAGGGAAGCCTTAAAGGAACAGACTAAAGGAGCATTTGATCATTCCAATGTAAGTTAAAGACTCAGACAAAGGTGTGGCAGAGTTAGTCTGAGCTCGAGCTAATGACCTCCATGATTTTCTCTCTGAAGACCAGATTGTTACCCGGTGGATAATAAATCGAGTGCAACACACAAACCTTCTTGCCCTTCTTCCAGATTTTGGGACCAACTGTTCACAGGAGTATAGCTCAGAACATAGCAGTTGCTTTACGGTGAGGTTGGAGCTGTGAATGCATGCAATGCCCTCCTCCCCCCAGTTTGAACAAGTCGATTGCGTCTGATAATAGCATAGTCAGGGGGGATTAAGATGTTGAGAACAGGGGAGGAGGTATCATTGAGACAGGTTTCAGTGAGAATCTGTAAGTACAAGTCTTGCGAAATTATGAGTTCTGAAATATCTGCTGCATGTTTCACAGCTGATCTACAGTTGAGTAGCATACATTTGATGTGATGGATGTAAGTGATCAAGTCAGGATGAGAGGTGGTTGTTTGGAATAGGTTACCTTTGTTAACCATAGAAATCTTCACGGACTATCACTTCATTCTACATATATCCATTGTGCATTGCCGCCACAAATTAATAAACACACAATAGGTGCACTCTTACACCTAGAGATCTTGCGAAAGGTGCCAATGAGAATTATTTCTTTTGTCCCTCGCCCATCTCCCCCTCCATTTGGTTCCAGGAGTGAGTCCCACATCTATGATTATAATACCTTCATTGGCTTCATCCCAATTATTTTCAGGGAGAAAAATTGAAATAATTCCGAGGCTGAGCTTGCATCCCCCCACACGCCCAAAAAAATGGAAGACAATGGGGAGCAGCGGCCAACGACCAATAGGTCAAGGGAGCCGCAGGTTGAAAAAGTTTGGGAACCACTGCATATAAAGGCATTCCAATATATATAACATATAGATTATAGATGAGTAACAGTGAATTACTAGGATGTTTTTCCCCCAGGGGTTCTGAGTGATGTAAAATAGACAACTAGTGTGAAGGTTGAGTAGTCTATGATGTAACTCGTAACCCCGGTGAAAAGCATCCTCATAATTCACTCTATCACACCTATGCAGGGCAGGACTGGGATCAAAAACCAGCCCTGGTAATTACGTCCGACAGGCCCCTGGGGTGGGGGGTGGTCAGATGTAATTGCCAGGGCTGGAACACTGCTGCTGCGCTTTTGTTACAAGGGGCCGATGCAAAACCTGCCCCAGCAACAACTTCGGCCCACACCCTTCCAGCCCACTGGGGAAACGCCGGGTGCCCGCTACGGCCAGTCCGGCCCTGCACCAATGTGTGTTATGTATGGCCCTGCAAATCATCTGCCCCTGCCTTCAACCTGGGCAGGGGCAGAGGATGATGGGCGAGCTATACAGAATATGCACCCATCTTCCTGACACAAATGCGAAAAATTAAAATCTTACATGGTTTCTGTAATGATGTATATTCGTCCCCCACACAGTGCTCAGAGACTCCAATATTGTACAGGCTTATTTATTCAACTGCAAGTACATTCGATTAAACATAGAGCGCCGAGCGTCTAACCAGCTACTGCTCCGGTCGCTAACTGCCGTTCACTCTTTCGCGCCTTCCCCTTAAGCTTCTCTGCGCAAGCGCGCGTGCCTCGCTCTGTCTACAGCGTGACGCGTCATCGCGTTCACGCTCGTAGACTAGAGCGCAACACCACATATCTCCCCCCTTTGACTCTCAGAATTAAGCATTACTAATGTCCTTCTCTAATGTCCACTCATGTCATAGTCTTTGTATTTTGAAGGCAGGGTGACAGCTCTGCCCATTCGGGTACGCCTTACCAGGTTACTCTCCTCACCGTTGCTTCCGCAAGGAACACCCTCAATGTCTCTCTGATCTCCCCTCACTCCTTCTGTAGCTGGGATGGAGTGGCTTCCCGCTATCTCTGCTGTCTGTACTTCTCCTTCTCCCTCTTCGCCTTTCTCCTCTGACGTTACTCTCTTGACTTCATCGTATATGGGTGTCTCTTCTTCTCCCCCGATACGTATCTCCTCTTCCTCATGTTTGGGCCACCTTACGATCTTGTTGACTCTCGCCATGCGGTCTTGAGACCACACCTTGCCATCGCTGAGTAAGGCAGCTCTGCCTCGCACTTCCTTGACTTGTAAGGGTTGGCTAAACTTGCTCTCTCCTTTCTTTTGCAGGGTGGGAAGTTTGACTCTGACCCATTCACCCTCTTCCAGCGAGACTTCTTTGGTGTTGTGCCGCCTGTCGTAATGTGCTGCATACACCCTTTGAGCTTTTTCCAGGTTGTGCTGCACTACAGCAGGGGACCATTTACTGGTTACTGTCTTTTCTCTCCACACCACGTTGTCCCGGGTGAACGGGAATCGGCCTCTCAGGATTTGGAATGGGCTATACCCGACTACTGTTGGGGTGATCCTGTACGCCCATAACATATTCTGCACTTCTGCTTCCCAGTCCTTCCCTTGCATGATGGCCGCTTGTATCGAACCCATTAGTACGCGGTTAAACCGCTCCACTTGGCCGTTACACGCTGGGTGGTAGATTGCAGTATGTTTCGATTTGATTCCGTTCCTTTTCATGAATCTAGACCACTTGTCTGAGACGAACTGGGGTCCGTTGTCACTAAGTATAGTTTTCGGTATTCCTTCTCTCAAGAACAAGGATGTTAAGAACTTTAATACAGTTTCGGTATCCATGGATTCTTGCATGTCTACCTCCGGCCATTTGGAGTACTTGTCAATGACCACACACAAGTATTTGTTTATTCCTCGGTTGTCGAGCACCGGTCCCAGGATGTCAACTGCTATGTCCTCCCACGGGTTCTGGGGAGTCTCAAATTTCCCTAGCGCCGGTCTGAGGGGTCGTAGTATTTTGTCTGCTCCTTGGCACTGCTCACATTCTCTCACCTGCCTTTCTATGTGGTTGTCCATGCCTGGCCACCAGTACATTTGTTTCACCCGGGCTTTGGTCTTTACAATGCCCAGATGTCCCTCATGCAGTTGTTTCAATAATGCCGGTATAAGAGATTCCGGTGGTATGACTCTCTCACCTCTGTACAGGAAGACTCCAGAGTCGCTCAGCGATAGTTCTTCACGAATTTCATAGAACCTCCTTATCTCCGCTTTCAGCTTCTGTTTGTCCGGCCACCCTGACGTGAGGTGTTGCTTGACTTCCGACTTCTCTAGGTCTTGCTCATATGCTGCTGCCCATTCTTGCCTGCTTATCGTCGTCTCATTGTCGACCATGTCCGCCACCATCTCATCCATGTCCGGTGCGGCTGCTGGGGCGTCTTCCATGGCAGAGGCTCTACTGAGGTAGTCCGCCACCCTGTTCTGTGTTCCCGGCAAGTATTCGACGTCATAAGTATAGTCCAGTAATTTGAGAGTCATTTTAGCGATGCGTGGGGTAGCGGTTTCATGGCCCGATGATGTTAGGACCTTGACCAATGGCTTGTGGTCGGTTTGGAGTTTGAACCTGGTGCCCCAGATGAATTGCCTAAATTTGCTCATTGCCCACGTGACCGCCAGCATTTCTTTCTCAATGACGCTATACCTTTGTTCCGTGGGAGACAAGGCTCGTGAAGCAAAACTGACAGTCTCAACTGAGCCATCCGTCCTTTCTTGCGCTAGTACAGCTCCTAGGCCTTTGTCACTGGCATCCGTGGTTAGGATGGTGCTGCCTGAGGGGTCATAGCCTTGCAAGGGTACTGCCTCGCTGATGTCTTTCTTCACGGTTTCAAATTCACTTTGTGCTTCCGTGTCCCACTCGAATTTTGACTTGTCTCTGATGAGCAGGCGCATTCTGTGTGTTTTAGTCGCAAAGTGTCTCTCAAATTTACTATAGTACTCGGCCATTCCGATGAACGACCGTACTTCTTCTTTGGTTTTCGGGGCTCTGGCTTCTTTGATGGCTCTCACGTTCTCTCCTTTAGGGGATATGCCGTGACTCCCGATCTCGTGTCCTAGGTACGTGACCGATGGCATCCCTATTTTGCATTTGCTCCACTCCGCCGTGAGGCCCTTGTCTTGCAGGACGGTGAGAACCTTAGTCAGTTTACCGTCGTGGTCTTCCTGGTTGGATCCCATTATCAGGATGTCGTCCTGGAAATACTGGACTCCTGGTATATCCTTGAATAGGCGATGCATCAACTTTTGGAAGACCGCGGCTGCAGATGCCAGCCCGAATGGCATGCGGCGGAACTGATAGCACCCAAAGGGTGTGATGAAGGAGGTGTATTTTCTGCTTGTGGGATGCAGGTCAATTTGGTGATATGCCGACGTGAGATCGACAGTGGAGAAGCAGGTGACTCCTTTGCTTCTCGCTAACATTTCCTCAATCCTAGGCAGAGGGAACTTTTCCACAATGAGACACTTGTTGAGTTCGCGGAGGTCTACACATAAACGGACCTTGCCATTGGGCTTCTTGGCCACAACTAAGGGGGCCAACCACTCTGAACTGTCTATGGGCTCGATAATGCCCTGCCTTTCCAGTCTCTGGAGTTCTTGTTGCACGGCCTCCCTTGTGGATATGGGAATGTTCCTGACTTTGTGGGACACAGGTTTCGCCCCTTCTTTGAGCAATATTTTGTGGACGAACTTGTCCAATTTCCCTACTGTTCCGTCGAAGACCTTGGGATAGGTTTGTTTCCACTCCTCACTGTTTGTTGTCTGAAGTTCTTCTGTTAGAAGGATTTGCTCCTTGCCGCCAGGATCCAGTTTGATTCCTAAATCTCCAGCATCTCTCCAGCCTAGTACAGAGGGTCTCTTTCTGCCACATACAACTTGCAGGTTGCCGATCTGCCTCTAAATTCGAACTTCAAAGGACGGAAACCCAGTATAGGAATGGTGTTTTCGGTGTAGGAGATGGGACGAATATCTGGTGGACGTAGATTCGGTCCTACTACGGGTACAAAGTCTCCTTCCCATATAGACCGCTGCACTATCGTCCAGGGAGATCCGGAGTCAACGGCAACATGCACCTTCACTCCACCAATGAACATGTCCGTGCGTGGCTTGTCCGTGCGTTTTCCTGTTACTTCAAGCACTTGACCGTCAACACACAGGACCATGTCGCCGTCTTCCAGATCCTCCTCTGTACCGACTTCTGACGGTGCTGACTCAACGCACTTCACTGTGGACCTCTTCCCCTTCTTGCGGCATACTTTCTCAAAATGGCCGACCAGGCCGCGGAACGCGCATCTGGCGCGAAACGCCGGGCAACGTTTGTCCTGTGCTGAGTGGGCCGTGCTCCCGCACCTGTAGCATGAAAACTTGCTGTCTGTGGAAGATCGTCCCGTTGGCTTCCCTGTCCATCTTTGTTCCTGCTTCTGGTCTCCGTACGACCCTTTTTGCTTGTGTGAGGTTGAGGCCTCGTCGATCTTATTGACCATCTGCTTCTGTGTGCTTTCTCGTTTGGCTGCATCTGCGCAGCGCTTTGACATCTCCGCCTTCTTCACCATGGCTATGACGTCCTTGAGCGATGTCTCGCTTTGTGCCCACAGTTTGTCTTGGACTGATTTATTGGTAGTGTGCATGACTATCTGGTCTTTTATGTATTCATCTTGCAGTGTTCCATACTTGCATGTGATGGCCAGACGCCGTAATGCTGCTACGTAGTCATCTATTGACTCCCCCGCTTCCTGCTTTCTTTGCTGGAAATTGTAACGGTCTATGGATACACACACTGCTGGTCGGAAGTGGTTATCTAGGTCTTCCAGCGCGTTCTTGAAGACGTCGTCTTCTGTCGCGTCGCGTTCCTTGGGCACTATGTTGGCAAACACTCTCACCCCTTCCGGGCCCAGGTTGTGGAGCAACAACCTCTTTTTCCGAGCTGGGGTGTATGGTTCTCCATTTTCATCCTCTAGCGCTTCTATGTAATTCCTGAAGTACTCCCTCCAGTCCTCCCACTTCATTTGTGGTTCGCCTGGCCTAGGTAGGAAGGGGATGGGAGCCATCAAGGCAGAGGATTGGTTGGCCATCTTGGGTTCGTTCTTGGGCGCTTCCGCTTGGGCCCTGGGGCTGTTAGGTGTACTGGGGGCTTCCGCTCCACTTGCGGCGTCCCCTTGGCTTCTGGGGCTGCCTGGGGTGTTATCCACTGTTCCCCGAGGGAGGTTGGGGGACCGCTCGCCCTCCTTTGGATTCTGGGCTTCTCCTTTCGTTGCCAGTGTACTGGCTAAGGGACCCCCTCGCCTCCGGGGCGGCACTGACCTGTTTGGTGGTCTGCGACTGGTGCCTCTGCCGAGTTGTGGGGGAAGAGGTAATCCTCAGGTTCTGGTGCCGGTGGGGCGCTGCTGCCACGCTCTATGCTCAGATGTTGGCCTGATGCACGTGCTCTGTTCTCTTGGCTTGGGATGGTCCTCTGTAGTTCAGGATTTCGGTTCCCAGCCAGGCTGTGTGTGGACAGTGGGGTGATCCCGTCCTCGTCGCCACTGTAATGATGTATATTCGTCCCCCACACAGTGCTCAGAGACTCCAATATTGTACAGGCTTATTTATTCAACTGCAAGTACATTCGATTAAACATAGAGCGCCGAGCGTCTAACCAGCTACTGCTCCGGTCGCTAACTGCCGTTCACTCTTTCGCGCCTTCCCCTTAAGCTTCTCTGCGCAAGCGCGCGTGCCTCGCTCTGTCTACAGCGTGACGCTTCATCGCGTTCACGCTCGTAGACTAGAGCGCAACACCACAGTTTCCTTAAGCAAAAAAAACGCTACCTTCCCTGACTTTCTCCCCTCTCCTGCAGCTGTGCTTTCTGCTTTCAAAAAGTCAAAGCTGACAAGCAGAGCTGTGCTGACAGGCCCTCAGAGAGCCAGGGCCGTTTCTGCCATTAGGCAGGACTAGGCGGCCGCCTAGGGCGACAAAATGTTGAGGGCGGCATTTTTTGTAATCATGTGGTCTGGACTCAATTCAGTGCACTGTGCACATGCACTGACTGTGCAAGTGAGGCGAAGCCGAAGCGCACCTCTGACCACCACACCAGGCCTGCTGATGTTTGCATTTGCTGATGCTTGTTGTTGTTGTGTTGTGTTCAGGTTAGTTAGCCGAGCGGCGCACACCCTAGAATTATTATGGCGTGTGGGGGGTAGAAGAGCGGTGTGCGGGTCTGCGGGACCTCAGTGGGTCCCCAAGCCGTCAATCTTGAGCGCTGCCAATGATGGTCCTGGGGAACATCCTTGCCCAATCCACGAGCCATGCTTCGGCCAGGGAGGGCAGGGCAGGCCAGTGACGGTGACGCGCGGCGCATGGCACACCAGTGCCAACTGCCACCTTCTCTCTTGGCGCGCGCGGGGGACGAGACGGACTTTGTGTGTCGGCTACTGTGTGTGTCGGCTGGCCTGGCGCGCTTCTCCCCCGGCCTTTGTCCATAATAATTTTAATAATTAATTACTGGTCTGCAGCTGCCACCTGACCTGCCAGTGCCACACAGAGTCTCCGGTCCCGACTCTGTCTCCTGCCGGCCCGCTCTCCCCAGCACAGCAGCACCACGAGCCAAAACAGCATGGCCGTGGTCAGGCCTGAGGCCTGGCCGTGTGGTGGTCGTGTCGCAGCAGGTCGTGAGTGACTTGAGCAGCCAGTCAATCAGAGACAGTGCACGCACCGCCGGTGAGTCAGTCAGAAGGCCGCTGGGCCTGGCTGCGAAAATAAATATAAATATAAATATTTCGGATCGGAATCGGATGCATTTGCATGAAATGAATGAATCATCATGTGTTAATTTATTATGTGTAATAATGATAATGTTCATCACTGTCCGAGTCAGGCAGGCCTAATGTTGTAAATGAGGCGGAGGCGGGCGGCCCCCGGGTGACGGGTGAGGTCAGGTGAATCATTCATCAATACAATCATTATTATCTATTATCTCCAGGCCGAGCCCGTCCTCACGGTCGGCTGGAGAGTGGTGGCGCAAAAACACACACTGTCACTGAGCTGAGCAGGAGCTGGTGGTTGGGTAGCAGGCCAGGCAGGCAGGCAGCACTGTGAGGGGTGAGGTGACCGTGACGCCCTGTGCCGAGACTCTGAGTGAGGACGGTTTGGATGGTGGTGGCGCGGGCGGGGCTGGTCTGGAAGCACAAACACGAAGAGAGTGTGCTGTACTCCGCGCTGGTACGGGTTTCTCCGTCTGCACCGGGTTTTACTGTCCAATAGAAAAACATACATCCACCTTTCATTCAAATCGTGCCTTAGAAAATGCAGAGCTGTTGCACACGATCTACCATGACTTATTGGATGCAATAAACACAACGGTAATACCATGCTGACTCCCCACCCATTTAATTTAACCAATTTAATGCGGGAGCTTAGTAAAGTTTTAAAGAAAAAAATGTTTTTGGAAATGTACAGCAAGCTTTTCTATTTCTTGCATGACTTCCTGTTTAATATTTTGATAATGTCGACGTTTACACTTTGCATGGTGTCACCCTAAAACACATCACTGTAAACTGCTCAGAACACAACATGGAGAGTTCAAGCTACCCGTTTTCTTTCTAAGTGTACTTGTGACATGTGGTTTAAATTATCAGAATATACAAGGCCCGGCCTGAGAATATACCATATAATATTGTATATTTCTTTCATGATCTAGATGTATGCATCATAAAATTGTGTGCACAGTGCAGAACCTAAGAGCAGAGGACCCCTTACCTATAAAAATGTGTACACATGTTTGCAAAGTTAATACAATTTCTTTTATATCTAATGCATTTATTCTTCTAGCCTGGATGACGGGGGAGAGAGTGATGGTAGAAAAAGGGAGGGGGGGGCGGCATTTTTCAATTCTTGCCTAGGGCGGCAAAACACCTAGAAACGGCCCTGCAGAGAGCCCCGTCAGCCTCACCTGGAAGGCTTTTATGGAATCACAACAGTCCATAACCAGTTTAGTTATCAACTTCTGTGACGTCATGCAAGCAGTTATGACTTCCTGAAAGTAATATGAACTACAGAGGCTCTCCATCAGAGCCATACATAACACTAATATTAATAGCTCGGGGTGATTTTCAATGATTATAAGTAGCTCTTATGAAGAAAAGGGTTGGAGAACTGAGGCCTAAACTGTTAGCTTCCCGATACTGTGAAAAGTTTAAAACAAGGAGAGGGGTCGTTACCAAGAAGAATCACTCCAGGTAGCCAGGGGAAGGAAGCACACACTGTTCAGACTGCGTTTCCTGGAGGCCCGCCGCTGCAGCAACTGCCCCGAGTGGTTGAAAAAAGAAAATATACAGAAGCGAAAAAAAGAGAGGAGGGATTACAGCATTGGTTGGTCACGTGACCATGTGAAACGAGGATCACTTTTCTTTCAGGAAAAAAGCCGTTTCTGTTTCTCCTCAGCAGCAGGACCTGGTGCCGGGGCAGGTGACGGAAGGGCGGCTGTGCGACAGGGGAGCTCCCCGCGGCATGCCCCTGCGCTTCGCACGCCCAGCTGCCACAGGGCTGAGCTCGCTCCCCGCAGAAGTAGCGCTTGCCTCTTGGTGACAGCCTTCCGCCCGACTCGGCTCGGCCACCAACCATGTCGACTCCCAAGATTGGCTTCTACCGGCAGGAAATCAACAAGACCATGTGGGAGGTGCGGGAGCGCTACCGGGACCTGCTGACCGTGGGCTCCGGCGCCTACGGCACCGTCTGGTGAGAGCCCGGGCTCGGGGGGCTGGCAGAGGGTCGCAGTGTGCCCAGGCAGCAGGGAATGCCCAACCTGTCCGCTCATTTCGTGTCCCACCTCCTGCGCAAATTACCTACTACTACCACCCCATACCATCCCGTGCCTCTGTTGCGCTTACCGCTTTTCCATACCCTCTAATTCACCACATCATAATTACTTACCCCTCTAACTCCATATATCTCTCATAACATCCCCGCGGCACGCGTCTCCTTCCCGCACCTTTTCCCAGCGCCTCGTCAGGGGTCGTGAGGTCTATATAGATACAATTGAGTTAGCCCCATCGCAGCATATCCTTTGCCAGAAGACACTTCCTGACTGCAGTCGCTTGACGGACTCGACCTACCGCTACTAGCCAGACCTCTCTTTAACCCCATTCTTTATTTTGACATCTCCTGTCACGCGCGCTCCCCCGTGCATGTCTTATCTCCCATGCAGCGGTCCTTCTCCCTCCACGCATCCCCTTCCTACAGGCACGTGCTTCCCCTGCCCTGCCCGCCTCAGGTGTGTCTTACAAATCTCCCAACCGCTCTCCGCGTGCCGCTGCTGTGCAGCCCTGGGGCTCTCCGGAGTGCGCGCGCCCCGCTGCCCCTCGCATCGCTTCCTGGTTTACCCTGCCTGCGCTTTCAAGTCTCAGCACGCACCGTGCGGCCCCTCATTAGCCCTCCTCTTCCTCATTCCTCGCCTTTTGCTCGTTTCGTTGTCTGTGCACGAGTAAGAGGCGCCCGAAGTTTCAGCCACGGCTCCTTGACGCCCAGAGGCTGAGGTGCAGCGATTGTGGCTGGAAGCTGTGGCATTTCACAACCTCCGGCTCCTCTGCAGTCTCGCCCAGCACCAGCGGCGGGCGTGTTTCCTTGCGCCTGTCACTGGTTTTACCTTGTGATGTTTGCATTTCATAAGCCTTATACTTCTGTGGAACTGGCACGTAATGTGCATTGCTGAATTTGAAAACAAGAGCAGGCGCTCAAGGGTATTTTAGAAGCCCGATTCCAGCACTGTCGGTTTGGTGTAAGGGCTGCCTAGTCTTGATTCCACCCCTTGCCTCTTTCTTTCGGTCTCTCCATAACACTCTTGCAGATTGTTTCATCCCTGACATCTCTCCCTTTGTCACCGTTTGCCATCTTTCTCCTCCTCGTTTCACTGCCTTTGTCTCTCTTGCTCTGGTTCAAAGTCTGATGTTGAAAAAAAGGTTTTAGTCCCTTTAATAAGTGAAGCCACCTGCACAAATTATGCACTGTGTATATGTTGCTGCTCCTAGAATAACACAAATACGATACAGGGCCGACGTTACATTAGGTGGTGGCTATTGCTTGAAACATTTGATCTTTCTTGCCTATGCATTTTTTTATCGTGCAAAATAACATCACTTGCCAAACCAAAGAGCTCGAAAGCCAAGAGATGTGAGAACAGACTGTTTTTTAGAAAGATTTATGGTATTTTAGGAGAAAAGCTCCAGAGGTGGGACCCTTGACCTGAGGCTGACCAGGATTGAGACATCCATGGATAGTTAGAGACTGCCCGCAGAGTAAGAGACAAGCTGGTGCTCAAGCTTTCAGTTGCCTTCAGTGTCTCAAGAAGTTCCAAAATACTTGGAAGATCACTCCGAGAGTTTATGCCAAACTCACCTTCAAGATATAGGGACTATTATATTCCAACTAGTTCTTTCTTGGTTGGAGCACGGTGTGTCTCTCCTCAGAAATAGCTGTCCTACTGCAGAGATGGACTGATCTTGCAACAGGCCAGAGTCACTATCATGTCACGAAATGCACCCAATTTGCCTACAAGCATGTTTACTACCTGCCTAGTGCTGCATGTGGAGTCACATAAATCCTTGTTTAAATGTCAGTAACTGTTTGGGTCAATGTTTCTTGTTGTATCTTCAGCTCGGCAATTGATAAGAAAACAGCTACCAAGGTGGCCATCAAGAAGCTGTACCGGCCCTTCCAGTCCGAGCTGTTTGCAAAGCGCGCCTACCGTGAGCTGAAGCTTCTCAAGCACATGCAGCACGAGAACGTGAGTACTGCCCCAGATGGGAGCCGTGAAGTTGGGGTTGCAAGCATGCCGTTTGAGGGGAGTCTCTTGAGATAGATTGGGAGTAGACTGGGGGGGGTTGATGCAATATCAGTTGCATTCTTTAATACTGCGCCTCTGGCTTTCAAGGGCTTGTGAGCACAAGCAAACATGAGACAAATCAGTGGTGTGACAGCAGCTAAGCTTGGGCTTTGATTTATCTAAGGAGGGAGGTGTCTGGAGTTGTGGCCTTTGCTGCCCCCTCCTCTTAACTCAGGCTGGCACACAGCATTTTGTCAGGGTTTGTTAGTTCGCTCAAATCATTGCTATTTGTAATGGCTGGTCCAAATAATGTAAACACTGAAATATGAGGTCTATATGGGGAGTCTTCAACCATGTTTCAATAAAATATGTTTCAGAAACAAGAAATCTGCTCCGTGCTTGACTGTAATCTACTCAGAAATAAGTTTGTAAAATCAGGCATCCTTGGGTCTAGAGTGAATTGTTTCAGGTTGCAAAGTGTGCTAACGCAATGACGGGCATCAATTCCGTTAAAGGTAGCGTGAAGCAGCAAAATCGGCTTGTACACTTTAGACTCTAAGATTTTAAATTTCTCTGTAAAAAAGATCTCTTCCACATTGGGAAACTCGTGAATAAAGGTGTTTCAGTGCTGACCACCTCCATTCTCAGAAACTGTTCGTAAAAGCCCTGCCCATTACAGCGTTTCTGGGCCTTTGAGCCATACTAGACCTGGAAACCACACTGGGTTCATGGTAAATTCAGTTTGTCTCTAGTAGAGGGACCGTTCCAAGCAAAAATAATAGAAAAACTCATGAACTAACAACTAATAGCCTTTATCCACAACAACCAACTTCTGGAACCATCACAATTTGGTTTCAGACCAGGCCATGGTACTAAGTTAACATCATCACACTCACTGCATAACAGCTACCAAGAGACACACAGATCGCTGATGTTTGTATAGTCATTACCAGACCACTCGCTAAGATACACCTGGTAGGGTGTAGGCTATATTGTTCTTACTACAATCCATAGCTCCTGAATTTGACGTCACCATGTGCTATAGAATGTTACCACCGTTATCATGTAATTTTGTCTTATCACCAACTGCATGACATTACATGCCTGTATATTACCAAGAAATACGATAGATGTATAGAAGACGCTATAGGAGGGATGCTGCCTTGTTAATATCATACCATAGGTTGACAAGATTATCTGTTAAAATGGTAATACTACCAGATGGTCTGAAGACTTGCCTTTATGTCTGTTACCATCAATACATCAATTGGAGATAATGCAATTGATCTGAGGTTGCGGCAGACTGTGTGTGTGTGTGTGTGTATATGTGTGTGAATATAATATTTTGTTGTCCCTTTACTGCTGACTTTATGTCCAGAATTTGGATGCTTATACTGTTGTCTTTAACCTTACATCGCTACGGCCTTTACGTTGGGATAATGGCACTCCACCTCTAATTATCATATAATTCCTATTGATGACGATTTATATACATAATGTTATAATCCGGTTATTTCCCAACCTCTGTAGACTACGAAACACGTCCCTTTTTACAAACATTCATTACGGACCGCTAAAATCATACTAGGCACACGCACATTGGGAAGCAGATATAATACCGTCATCACTAGGACCTACCCTACCCGGACACCATATGAAGCACCCTGATTTACTTAGTAAGAATTCTACAATTTGGGCACTATTCTGTGCTAATCGGTAAGTGAGTTATCCTTTATCACTAGCCCACACACTGTATTCCTCCTTGCTCCAGCTAAAACTATTGTATCCATTTATTCCCCTGAACGTCTGTCCTGAAGAGACCCTGTATCTCGTGAGGATAGAAAAGTCATCGACAACTAGAAATAGAGAGCCTAGAAAAAAGTTCTTACAAAATTGATTGTACTAAAACTCCCAAGAGCTCTTCTTATAATACCAATAACCAATGTTGTGTCTTCTCCTTTTTATTAGCACTATAACGCACTTTTGGTTATGGCCACACCAGTGGGGGTCACAAATACACTGTGAAATTTGTAAATGTATATATTGTAAATACACAACTGAATATTCAATTTTTGCTCGTTTTTGTACTTTTGAATTTCGAAATGCTAAATAAATTATGCATACTATGGCTGAAATTAGTACAATTGCAATAATTGTTTTGTGGGCATCTTTAAAAAATTGTTAAAATATTAATAGACCTAATTGAATTAAGGTTCCATCCTAAATGTTTCTCTGTCTCTGCTTCATTCACGCAAGATATACTAATTCTTACCGAAACTATAACAATTTATTTAATGAGTTCCTTGTGAACGTTGTTTATGCTTATTAGCAACACCAAGTTCGCAAGGACATATGGGTTGCTCTTGTCTATTTGTCAACATAGTAACAAGACAGCACTTATAAAATCCACAGAGGAGATTAGGGCCGCGCTTGATAGTGGATGAACTGTGGTGCTTTTTCTTCTTGACCTGTCGGCCGCGTTTGATACGGTAGACCACTCTATCCTAATTGACCGGTTGCAGAATGTTGGCGTAAGGATTAAGGCACTGGCATTATTTAAATCATTTCTTGAAGGTAGAGAGCAAACAGTGATGCTTGATTTATTGTTATCCAAATCTTTTACTCTTCCTTGCAGGGTCCTCACTCAGGCCTACGCTTTTCAATCTCTATGTAACAGAACTAGCCTTGTTGATTAAGTCCTTCAGTTTCTCCCTTACATCCTATGCAGATGACACACAAATTGTGGTATTGGCATTTAACAATATCCATAAGATTGAAGCACATTTTTACGACTGCATGTATGCAAACAACCGTTGGAGGAGCAGTCACGGTCTAAAATTAAACTCTAACAAGACCAAGGTCATTGTGTTTGGAAAAAAAACCCAGCTGTGGTCACCTTCTACCTGGCCGCAGGAGATGGGCGAGCTCCCAGCGACCGGTCACTAAGGCAAAAAGTCTCAGAGTTGTAATTGATAACAAACTAAATTACCCCAGGCAAATAAATTCTGTGTTTTCATCATCCTTCAACACCTTAAAACTTATTAAGAAAATATTACCTTTCTTTCCCATTAGCGCAAAAACAATAAGTCATCACTACATTAGTGTTGTCAAAAATTGACTGCTGTAATGGTCTTTATCTGGGCTCGCAGGAGCAGTACTTGAATAAACTGCAAATTCGGCAGATTGTGGCTGCTAGGCTTCTCCTTGGAATACCCAAGTTTCAAACTGTCTCCCAGGCCGTTAAGAAACTTAACTGGCTAACAGTCAGTAATCACATAAAATTAAAGGCACTCTGCCTTTACTTTAAGGCTCTACATGATATGAGCTCCTTTTTCTTAAAACCATCTTTTAAATTGTATCTTCCAACTAGAATTTTACGCTCTCAGGAGAAAAAATATGTTGTAGTTCCCAGATTTAAGAAATCAAAGTGGGGTGGAAGCAGCCTCACCCTTCGAGCTTCTAAAATTTGAAACTCCCTCCCACTCCATATCAAAGCTGACTTTAGAACGCAAGTGAAAACCTGGCTTTTTAACTACTAATTTTAAATAGAGCTCTTTTCAGTGATGCTAGCGCCAAGACACCGCTGGGTAATCGAGTGCATACAAAAAACTATTAACTTAGCTCAGCACTCAATGTGTGACCGATAGGAAACCCACAGGTCAGTGTCCTATTTCTGCCTAAATATTAAGTAAAGGGTCTGGTCACCTGAAACTATTCTTCATCCTAGAACTCCACCACGCTCGTGGACTCATTTGATTTGCCTACACTCCCAATCTCAACTCCCTGTTCTCACAGACCACCAGGGCTGCAGAAATCCCACTGTAGCCTGCAGCAAGGCCATGAAGGAGGGTACTGTACAGGCCTGTAGAAATAGAGACACAGAGACACATATTCTTGGCAGCACGGGGTCCACTCGAGATCCAACCTGCCCCCAATGGAGCCCTGAAATAAAGTGCTGATAACTGTTTGGCAAAATGCATCTTGCCTTCTGTAAAATTATGTAATTGGTAGGTGCTGGAATTAAACTCGATATCAATTCTTGAACAACCAAGCCTCGCATTATTATGAAACTGTGATCAGAATTGGCAATGGGTTGAACTAACAATTCTAGTGAACCAAACCGTTATTTGTGATTTAATTTGAGGGCGGGATAGGGTGAGCTGGTGGATGCTGGATTAGGAAGCTGTGCTCAGTTTTATGGGATGTAACAGCTTTTTCATCCTAAGGAAAGTTGTAGGGCTTTGATAGTTCCTCCAAAGACTCGCCCAGTGGATGAGTGATGTGCAGTCCCCTTAGGCTGGCCATAACTGCATACTCTAGTGGCCAGGTTTTCCAAACCCTCGAGGGAAGGCTGTGGACATGCTACCCTAAGAAAGACAGTACGTGGATGCACAACCCTAAAGTATGCCTTTACTTAATCCTGCATTCATGAAAGGACTATTTTGTGAAGGCATATGCATGACATACAGCCATTTTTAAAGTATCTCCACTAGTGGTGTACTTTCTTGTTAGTGACATGCAGCTGTTTTTGTTCTCCCTTCAGGCGCACATTAGCCTAACCCAATCATTTTGCTCTTTGTAGTCCTGGTTAATATCTGATCTGTGAGTCCCTCGTAAAAGGAATGATAACAGGCAATTTATCAGTTGAAAGAGTCACCTTCTGCTACTGCCTTACATTTAAGTGACACTAAGGATTTATGATGATTCTATGCGCAAACAACCTTTGCTCTTGCTGCTTGATGTTCCAAACTCATGTCTGCATTCATACCAATCTCTAGGTTTTCCCTTTGTTGCTTTTGGGAGTGGCCTTGCTCCCCTTTCGCAGTGGCAACTATCCATTTAATACCCTGTTGCACAATTGGTGTTAGTCGTATTCAGCAACCCGATCTAGGCGTTGCATATGTAGGAAAGTACTATACAAATGCCTATACATTAAAATTCGAGAAAATCCCTGAGGTTGTAATCCACATGGAAGCAACTGTCCTCATCAGTATTTGTGGTCTGGGGAAGTCTCTTACCCTCATTGCCAAACATGAAAATGAAGGAGGTGTTAATTTATAAAACATAAATGACCCTTAACTATCTTTAAGAATGATCTTTAACCTTTCGGTGGTCCATTATCGCCAGTGCGCTGAACCTCAATATATCCTCTTCAAACACCTCCCTCCTCTCTAAAACAATGGAGACCGTTTAAAGCAGGATGCCTACCTAGTTCTTAAAACTCAGCCTGCAAAAAAACAAATTCTTTTAATTTCACCTAAGCAGTGTACTGTACCGGTGCAATCTTGCATTGTCCCATTTTGATTCCTAAACTGGCACCCACCATCTTCGACCATGCCACATTGGTGGGAGTCACCCTCAAAAACAGGCACAAGCTCCATTCCAGTACCTTGGCCAAGATCTCTTGCTTCCAACTCCGATCACTCTGCGATGACAGACGTTTGGTCTCCACTGATGACCTGCAGTCCCTTGTTCAAGACCCCATCCAGCCTTGACTGCTACAACTCATTCCTCCAAGCCTCCCTTGGCTCTCAGAGCAGTGCTGAGTGCAGCTGCCCGATCGGTCTCTGGGGTCGAGACATTCCACCTCATTACTCGAATAGCTCCCCATTGACACGACCCCCCACTGATAGATAGCAGAAAAGCTGAAATTCTTTGGTGGTTAGCGCCTCCTGCACAGCTCCAACTCACTACTACTCGAACCATCGGCTTTTCATACGTGAAAAAACCAACCTCCTAGGCTGAATAAAACTCATGAACTCCCTTCCTGTCGGAAAGAGACTGCTAATTGTTTCCTTGACATTTTCCTGCCGTTGCCCAATCTACTTTCACCTACTGATGTAGGATTCGCCCATCCTACCCTCCTGTTCCTAACCCCGGCCTGCCCTTTATTTTGAAGGCACGCACCGGCACTGTATACACCAGGCACTATTTATAACTATTCTGAGTCGCCTTACCGCATTCATTCTTTATCTAATGTTTTCTTCAAACGTTGCTTGTCCATTAATACCGCACACAATTACGCACGTTGCTTGTCCATTAATACCGCACACAATTACGTTTTTTTCTACTTGTCACTGTGTGACTCGTTGACATTTTATATTCTTTTTTTCTGTATGTCTACCCCTTGTAAAGCGCACTGGCACCCTACCCGTGGGCTATGTTCATGCTAGGTAACGTTTCATAAATTAATAAAGACCGGTAAACCCAGAAACATCCCTTTATGACCCTGCATTGTGCTGTGCGATTGAGTGTACCAATCACAAATGCTGTACCAGAGCAAGGGAGGCAGGCAGGCCTTGAACTGATGCGAACAGCACATTGTAAAATCATTACCATGGAGACGGAGCACAAATAAAACTCAGAAGTGTGCCTTTCCTTCCACCCTGTGACTGGGAGGGGGCTCTGGGAGAGAAACACTTGTATGTGTGCTTTCCCGGCACAGCAGGATGATTAGTGTCTAATTAGGCAGCGAGGCACCACGAGGGAAGAGCGTGTGCGGGGAGGGCTTGGGAGGTTTGAAATTGAAGTGGTGGCTCTTTTTGTGCCCCACCTCCAAGCTCTGGGGAACATGAATAACACCCTAGGATCAAAAAGAGGGATCGGTTCCAACTCCCTGCTGAAACGTATTAATTAGTGCTACTTATTTATTTTTTTAGAACGGGATTTAGAAGAATATTGGCATTTTTTAAGCTCGTACAATAATGAGGGCGTTATGTTGTGCTTTCACCTTATTTCCTGTTTATCGCTTTAAGGCTCGTGTTAGAGCGAGCCATTCTGTAGAATGGATCTTCTGTGCAGCTGTGCTTCCTGGCTCCACCTGTTTTATCCTTTACCTTAAATAAATCCTTGAGATGAAACCTGCCTCCACCTCTACTTTACAGAGGGCATCACCAAAAGCACAGTTAAAGGAGGGGGGGGGGGGGTGGTATGTGGTGGATGAGGCCATAGATCCAGAAAGTGTGCTGTTCTGTTCACAAAAGATATCCAAATGAAAAATGTGTGATCTACAGTACAGTCGCCAGTGAACCCATTGATACACTTGACAATCTTTGATACTGATTTTTGAAAATTATTAAATTAGATAATTTCTCTGTGGAAAAATCATTGCTCACACCCACATTTCTAAACCAGCATTGGCAAGTACAATAGGCCCGCCGTGCATTTTGAGTGCCAACTAAAATATTAAAGCCTGTTACTGTGGAAAAAACAAAAAAAAGCTTTCTCTATACAGTACATCTTTGCTTTAATCAACTTAATGTGACAAATAAGTGTGCTGTAGAGATGTAAAATAGTCCCTCATGCATTGCAATGCAAACTCTCTACCGCAGGCTTAATTGATAGACCAAGGCAATAGTATGACGTTGGATAGAGCTATTCCTCTGTGCTGATCAAAGCCCATTCTAGCTTACAATTTAAACAATTAGTAACAATAGGATTTTGCAGACCGCGTTCTGTCAAGACAGACCTAAAAACTCTAAAGCACAGCTAAATTGTTGCAAATATTGAAGAAGTAATGAAGACTCCCAAACCAATAGAATTCTTTTGATCAATGGATTACTTTAATCACCAAAAACAACTGGTCATTATTTGGGACGTGTTCATTACACTGTGTTTTTAGTTGTTGTGTGCCATTACCCATGAGAACTAACCATTATTGGATCAGTCCTGACACCACCCAGGAGAGATGGTGTAGCCTGTACTAGTAGGCCATGTCCTCTCTGAATGTGATACCATTGTTTCAGATTTGAGTTCTGGTGAAGACCCAACTCAGGGGTGTGGAATTCATATAGCCGGATCCCGGGACCTTTTGTTTGGGGTCAAGGACAGCAAGTTTTCATGTTTATTTTGTCCTTGGGACAAGTAGGCCCAACCCCCTGCAGCATTAACCTTTTGGCTGCCAGTTTACAGTACCATATTATGGATCAGGGAAGGGCATTATCTACAATTAAGGTGATATTTGTGTCCATATGTTAATGATGTTCAAACTGGTTTAATAATACAAAGCCTTTCTTAATGGGTTGAGTGCTCTAAGGAAATGTTGTAAGGTCGGACTCCACTACTGACAGTGGTTCCAGTGTAAAAATATGTACACTTTGCAAAGTTTAATAATACGAGGCTACAACAGTGCTCCCAGAATACTCTCTAATTAGATTAACATATCTGCAGAAGTTTGAAAGCCAGATTGATGATCCTTTGTTGTCAAAATAAAATGTTCACACAAAAATGCAACAAGGGGGAAAAAACGGTGACATTGTAGGTTAAATTTCTTTGTAGCATCATTTAGTAAAATGTGTTGACATATGCTAGTATTACAAACAAATTATTCATAATGGAAAATCATTGCAATCAGTTTCAACAAAATAATGGGAAACATGATAATAAACCAGCATTGACAAAGCCAATTGGTCTTACGTTGGTGGTCAGCGTTTTGGTTTTGGGAATGCATGTCTTGTTTTGATATAGTTTTTGTAAAATGTTTAGGGACCTGCTAGGCAATCAGCACTATAACCAACATTGGCAAAAAAGCAATAATCTTGTTTGGTCTCAAAACGCTCACATTGCCACAGAAGTCCCTGGCACTGAACACACCTTATTTGTATACCGCTATGCTCCTTGTGAAACCGCAGAAGTCAGTCGATAGATTGAGAATTTTAATAAATCGAAAAGGTCAAGATTGACTCCAGACCTAATTAGAGGCCCAATTCTTAAAGAAAGTCGCAACATTGCATCAATGTTATATGTCCTTGCATTAAGTGCAGATTTAGGGCATTCATCAATTCACAAGAATTTACAGAAGTAGGACAGGAAATGGTACTCCTAGAAAAAAGAGTGAACTGCTTTTTAGCACAAGCAATTATGTAGGTGCAGATTTGCTCATGTGAAAATCTGTTGAGCGTCTACAAATTCACTTTCCCTCCATACACTTTTTCCCCAACTCTGGAAGAAGTTTTTTGTTGTAAATAGCTTTATCTGTTTTGTCTGTTTTCCATGTTTCTTGTTTGGAACTTTTGTGTGTTCCCAATGTTATGGTTCTACATGGAATTCTTATGGTGTCAGTTGGTGCTTGGCCAGATGGTGATCTGCCCGTTTATTCTGTGCTGCGAATAAACTTCACAACTACAAAGTGATTCCTGCCTGATTCATCATATCATCTTACACCATTTTGGCGACAAGGACTTAAGCGTGTATCTGGCCAATATTTAGATGATCAGCGGCGCAGCGGCAAATGATTTGGAGTGATTACGGAATAAACGGAGCAATCACTATAAGAAGAACTCTGCGTGCAGTAAGATGTTCCTACCTCATTTATTAGAAGGTTTAACGTCCTGTATCTACTTCTAGTAAGGTGAGCGTTTGGAAATTTCGGCACAGTTCAAGTGTTTTCAAATGAAAGCGTCACTCGCGTTGCTTGGTTACCGCTTAGTCACTGGCTTCCTACGTAACCTGCTTCGTGAACTGTTGCCATTACAACTTGGTTAGTGTCTTGCACAATTTGTTTCCTAGCTCGTCCACAGTAACGTCAAGTACGTCGCTTCAAGATTGACTTTTCACCTTTGTGACGCTGCTCGTCAGACGTCTGCGGCCATCTTGGATCTTCAGTTTTCTTCGGTAATTCAACGAGTCCTTCGTGTATTTCGGCCTGTATGTGTTAACGATTTTCCTAACATAATAAGGAGAAATAAGAGACTTGGATCTATACTATATTTTGACAACTGTTGGTGTGGAGAATTACTTCTGTTTGTCAATATTTTCAACAACGAAAATATAAGTAAGACTTTAAAACTTCATTCAGAATATTTTACTATTTTGTCTCCGACATTAATTTATTCTGTTTTTATTTTGTGATCTTTTAGTCTTTATTTTTTTAAGTTCAATTATGTCACAACAGGTTAATGTGGCACTCCCACCTCAGTTCCTCAGTGAACCTGGAAATCCCTCTACTGCCTGGGAAAATTTGATTATGTTTTACAATTATATTGAGGCATTAGATGGGGAGGATTTTTCTCCAAAAAGGAAAAAGGCACTCTTGTTGACAACTTTAGGTAAAGAATGTCAGCGAGTTTTAAAATATTTACCTCCGGTTTTACCTTCTGGCTCACAATCTCCTCTTGATGAATTCAACGAGGCCATCGCTAGACTTGAGTCTAGATTTGCGAAGGAGGAAAACCTTGTTTTACAGCGTTTCAAATTTTATAAAAACAAGCAACGTGAAGATGAATCTATTGATGACTTTGTTGGGCGTTTGCGAGAACTCTCTGTCAAATGTAATTTTGGACAGATGACTGAGGAACTTATTCGTGACCAACTGATTGTTCAGTGTAACAATCGCAAGATACAGGAACGTCTATGGGCTGCCAAGAACCCTACCTTGAAGGTCGCAATTGAGCTTGCAAAGATTGTAGAAGAAAGTGAAAAATGCATGAAAGAATTACAAAAGAGTGGTTTAGAACTTAAAGTTGCTGAAATTTCTCATAAGGCTGTAGTTTCTAGTGATAACAGTGATAGTGAATGTGGTGCTGTTGCTCTAGTTAGGAAGAAAGGGTATGTTTTGCAAAAAAAAAATGAGTCCACAATACAGCAAATCACAATCTAAAGTGTGTTTGAGGTGTGGTAGCAATACTCATTCTTCGGATGCGAAATTCTGTTTTGCTAATAATAAAGAGTGCTTAAAGTGTGGCAAACTAGGCCACTTTGCTAAAATGTGAAAAAACTGAGAGAATTCTAGAGTAACAGTCATAAATGAGTATGCTGAGTTGAATCGTGATGTTAACAAATTACTTTTTATACAGGATGCTGTTTGTGCTTGTCAGGACAAAAGGGAAAGTATCCCTAAGGCTGATTTTATGATTGATAACAAGCCTATTAGCCTTATGGTTGACACTGGTTCTAAATGGACCATTATTCCCATGTCATTGATGAAGCAACTGTGGGGTCAAAAAACTCGTGTTGATTGTGATATTTTTCCCTCTGGTTATCAGGGTGAAAAAATAGACCACCTTGGGTATTTTGAGTGTACTCGGGGAAAAGTTTATATTTCTGTTAATGGCCCAGCTATTTTAGGTCGTATCCATCAGTATGACCTTCATATTGTAGTAAATCCCAGAGCAGAGGAACCTGTTATGGTTGTGCATGATCTTACATTGAATGATATTCTATTGAATTTCAAGCATATTTTCAGAGAACAATTGGGGGAATTACAAGGCTATGTCCATAAAATTTTGCTGAAGGAAGGTAGCATTCTGTGTGGACCTTAGGTCATTGAATAAGTATGTGGTTGCTGACGTTTTTCCATTACCAAATATTGGGGAGCTTGTCTCTACTTTTAAAGGGAGCTAAATTCTTTAGCAAACTTGACCTCAAACATGCCTATCACCAGATTCGGCTTGAAGAGGGGTCTAAACACCTGACTGCTTTTATTACTGGTGGGGGGACTTTTCAGTTTACTAGGTTACCCTTCGGGCTGATTTCAGCCGCTAGTGTTTTTCAGAGAATGGTCTCTGAGGTATTCAAAGGGATCGACAAGGTTATCTATTTTCTAGATGACATATTGATTTTTGGTGACTCCATGGAGGAACATAATAATGTTCTTCAATGTGTGTTGCGCAGGATTGATGAGGCTGGCCTTACTTTGCGGAAGGAAAAGTGTGAATTTTTGGTTAATGAGATTGAGTATTTGGGTTTTTCTCTTTCGGCTGATGGGGTTAAACCAAAAAGAAATTTATTGGAGGCAATTGAGCTGGCTCCTTGTCCGGTTGATAAGGATCAATTGCGGTGCTTTATGGGCCTAATTGAGTTTTACTCCAAATTTGTGAGATTTTTCCACTAAGACTGCTCCTTTGAGGGGTTTACTGAAAAAGGGTGTGAAATTTTCATGGACCAGTGAGCAAGAGTCTTGTTTTAAGTTGATTAAAAGTGAACTGGCTTCTGCAAATGTTCTCACACCATTTCATATTAAACGATCTTCTATTTTAATGGTCGATGCTAGCGGTATCGGATTGGGTGCTGTTCTTCTTCAGCGGCATGGAAGCGAAGAAAAGACCATTGCTTTTGCTTCTAGACCTTTAACTTTGTCAGAATGTAATTATTCTGTGATTGAACGTGAAGCACTTGCTGCTGTGTGGGGCACCTATTATTTCAGGACTTATTTATGGGGTACCAAGTTCGTGTTGCGCTCTGACCATAAACCCTTGGTTAATATTTTGGCTCCCGGTGGTACTGGGAAGGGTTCACCCAGACTGGCCAGATTGGCGTCCCGTCTACAGGATTTTCAGTTTGATGTGCAGTTTGTTCAGGGTTGGAAAAATATCCAAGCTGATTGCCTATCCCGTCTTCCCATTCAATCTTTTGGTTTGTGAGAATTCATTGGTGGAGTCTCAAGATGATTGTGCTATTGCTTTTACTGAGGATGTTCTGTTTCTTTGTGCTGGTTCGTTTACTTGTGATGAGTGGTCCAAAGGGATGGAGTGTGACGCTGTCTGAAAGCAAGTGATAGACCTTATCATTAAGGGGTCTAGAAGGGAGAGTACTGTTGAACCCTCTGTGAGACCTTTTATCAGAATTTTGGACGAGTTGTCTCTTTCCAACAACAATGTCTTAATGAGGGGCGATAGGTTTATTCCCCTTTGTTCGCTGAGAGGGAAAAAACTTGATTTAGCCCACGAAGGACATGTGGGCCAGACTCTCACCCAACGTAGAGTGAAGGAGAATTTTTGGTGGCCATCCATTGATGCTGATGCAGTGGAGTGTGTTGTGCGTTGCAGTTTTTGTAAGGAAGGTGAGAAGCGTTTGAAGGTGGTATAGTCTCAGAATGTCGGTAGCATTTCTTTTGAGAATCTACCGTGGCACACTATTTATCTGGACTTTATTGGGCCAATAAATGAGTTACCTTTTAATCAGCATTTTGCTATTGTTATTTTCAATTGTTTTTCCAAGTGGCTCACTGTTCGTTTTGTTAAGGAAATTACCACTGATTCTACAATCAGTTTTCTGAAAAGTGTTTTTCTTGATGAGGGGTTTCCTTCTGTTTTAATTACAGACAACGGTACACAATTGACGTCTGGAAAAATGGTTTTGTTTTTGAAAGAGTGTAGAATTGACCATCATCGAACCAGTCTATATAACCCACAAAGCAATGGAATGTTTGAGAGGGTTAATAGGTTGGTGAAAGGCATTATTCAGATGTCTGTCGAATTTGGTTGTTTTTCTAATAAGGTTCAGGAGCTTGTGTGGGCCTATCGCTCAACTCCCCACAAGCATGAGAGTAAATCTCCTTTTGAGTTGATGCGTGGTCGTTCTCCCGTGACTAAATTAACACCTTCTTTGGTTGAGAAATCAGGATAAAGTTTCTTCTATGAAGTGTTCTTTTGATAGTGTTTCTTTACCAATTTCCGTTGGAGATTTGGTCAAAGTGAAGCCCGGCAGGTTTTCTAAGGGACTTTCGAAATTTAGAGGTCCTTTTTGTGTAAAGCGGGGTTTCCCTCACTTTGTTTTTCTTGATAATGGGGAGAAATGGAATTTTAGAAGGGTGGCTCTGTATCGGAGACATTCTGATGTGTCTGTGAAGGGTACTCTACCTATCTCTGATTACGTCAACAATGGCTATATGTTATCTACCCTGTGTGATTCGAGTTCTTGTTCTCAGTCTACTGTATGGGGGGAGGTGGGTAGTGATGATGCTTCTACATCTTCCTACTCAGGTGATGCAGCCTCTACTTCTACATCTTCCTACTCAGGTGATGCTGCCTCTACACATAATAGTGTTCTCAACTATGGTGTATCTTCTGGGATCAGTTTGAGAAGTTCTCGATCTCGCCGTCCACCTGTCTACACTTAAATGATTACATTCATTAATTGTTCTTTTGTTTTCTGTTTCTATTTTATTGATTTAAGGGAGGGAGATATGCTGTAAATAGCTTTATCTGTTTAGTCTGTTTTCCATGTTTCTTGTTTGGAAATTTGGTGTGTTCCCAATGTTATGGTTCTACATGGAATTCTTATGGTGTCAGTTGGGCTTGGCCAGATGGTTATCTGCCCGTTTATTCTGTGCTGCGAATAAACTTCACAACTACAAAGTGATTCCTGCCTGATTCTTCATTTCATCTTACAACATTTTACTTCTGCCCTCTTTTCGTGGTACCACCCAGGCCGGCAATTAAGGTCTACAAATGCCAGACTTATGCTGGCATCCAGGATCCGAACTGTGAGCTGGGGAGGTTGGAGTACGGCCTATTGTCAGCTAAACTATGGAACACACTTCCTGCTGACATGAGAGATGCTAACTCTCTCCTTTCCTTCTGGGAAAAATTAAAACTTGGATATTTTCAAACTAATTCCACCTCTTCCATGTCAAAAGGTTCTTACTCCAGTTCAGCGCCAAGACACCACAGGGTATACGTGCGCTTTAAAAGTTTCATTAACATCATATTGGCCAGAAATTCTTTAAACAGTGTGAGGGCCCTGTCTCCTATCCCTAAATCTGATAGCCTCTTGATCAGTATATCATGGTTCACTGAGTCAAAAGCCACCGTTAAGTCTAATAGAATCAGGACGGCCTTACACCCAGTGTCCATGTTTGTATATGAATTCCAGAGAGTTCTGTGGATTTTGTATCGGAAGTCAATTTAACGAATTAATAGAACCATTTACTAAATGGTCTAAATACCACTATGATGAAACGTTCTGCTAAGACAATCAAATTAAATGATCTACAGTATGCCTTTCGGTTGTTGCACTTGCAAACAACTTCTAAAAACATATCTATCTGCTGTTCTACTGCTGTTCTACTGGTCTCCATCTGGTCTCCATCTGGAGAGTGTTTTCCAACTCCCTGGTAAGACCACCATATCCTACTGTTCATGTGTCTCCTTTCTATCTATGTGTCCTGCTTCACCCCGAGACTCCTTTGTGTCCAGCAGGTCATTCCAACCCCCTCCTTAGTCACCTTCAAATTCAGCAGATATTTTTGCTTCTGTACGTCTCCAGCAGGTGGTTCTTTCTTCTGCCTTTATCAGCAGGTCTTTCTCCTCCATCGTTGCTCTCTGTTATATCGGTCAGTTTCTAATTTTTCCCCAAGAGTCTTCATACCGTATTTTCTCACGTCTGTCCCCCTTGCATCTCACTTGTCCTTTGCCCCTCCGAATCTTCTTTGTATGCGGCAGCGATTCCTGCTTCTCTGTAAGCCTCTAGCAGTGCGACATTCCGCCCACTACAAGAAGGTAACAATTTGTAACATTTGCCGTACATTTTATTTTTAAATCTAATATTTTTAAACTTTCTCACAGCGACTAAACCATTTTCCCCAGCTTGCACAGAGAACAGCGTTGTCAGCATACAGTGTTATCCGATAGGTGTGTCACAGATGATAGAAAACACATTTTATCAAAGAATAATCTAGGTCACTAATAATTAAATGAAAAAAAGTAAAGGACGGAAGATGCAACTCTAGTGAACCCTCTTGGGTATTCTAATTTAGTTTGTCAGATTTTCACTGGGGCTGAAGCAAACACAGGCTTCTGTGTCCAAGAACCGCACTAGTTAAATCAATCTCCTGCTAATTAACCAGTTTCTCGTGATCTGCACGGATGTTGCCTTATTGATCTCCTTAAAGGCGTCCTTTGGTTTGAGACAGGGTGGATGATACCTTATTAGATGGACGTATTTGCTAATAATCGCATGCGGACCAAAGGCCTGATGAATAGCGTGTAATCCCTTGCAAACGGCTAGAAGGGTGTTCCTGCAGTGGCCGTATAATTCAATATTGTGAGTGCATCTCTAATGAATCAACACAAGTAGTGACAGAAAGAGAAAAGGTACCAACGAAGTTCCTTCAAAAAATATATATTTTTTATTTACTTATTCTATTTTGTTTTTATGTGGGTATAAATACATATAAATTCTTGATCAACAAATCTTCTTTATACAGTTCATAAGAAATACATGAAGTGTCTGAAAAAATTCATAAAGGGAAACAACCAATTTTAAAATCCAAAACAAATTAATAGGAATTCCCCTGAAAGACAATCCTACACGGCAACTCACTTACGTGCTAACAATCATACTACATTCATACCACATACACAGATGAGAGAAGGAACTGGATTCCAATTAGCAAGATGGCTACGCTAATGTGGTGCAAGGGCTCCAAGGTGTAGTTGTTGGCCCTTGTGGCGGGTCTACGCGCGTTTCGGTGGGCAAGCCACCTTCATCAGGACCTTGTACATCGAATTGTGCAGATAACAGGGGATCAGATAAGAGAGCAATTGGCAAAGTGATAGATCAGCTATCATCAAAAAACAGGTTCTTTTGAAGGAGTAGAATGGTAGGGTCACTCATAAGGCACTGCATCCAATTGCCAAGTCGGAGGTGCTGGGTGACCCTCAAAGCTTCATCTTGATGTCTTTTAAATATCAGATTCTGTATAGGCGAAGTGGGCAAGATGTTCCCATTACATGGTGGGTTCTGAAGAAGTACTTCTATTAAATACAGAGTCCCAGGGTACTGAGGTCCGCGTAGCGCATGAATTCCTATGTTATTTCGATTTAATTCTGAATGGCGATTATTTTTCCAAAAGAGGCAGGCACTCTGCGAGGTAATTGGATACTTTGAGACCAACGCGACCCTTTGGATTCGGCGAGTGGCGTGCAAGCAGCTACGCGTCCCCAGGGATCTACGATCAATCTCCTGCTAATTAACCAGTTTCTCGTGATCTGCACGGATGTTGCCTTATTGATCTCCTTAAAGGCGTCCTTTGGTTTGAGACAGGGTGGATGATACCTTATTAGATGGACGTATTTGCTAATAATCGCATGCGGACCAAAGGCCTGATGAATAGCGTGTAATCCCTTGCAAACACCTTGACTGTGCGGTTAAGAGCATTTTATGGGCAGACATACAATGCTGTGCCCTCCAGTACTTGCTTTCTTAAAAACAAAATCAAAAATCCTCCCGCTAAAGCAGTCTACAAGGGAAATGGGAGGATAATTCCCTGTACTAAAATTATACCATTGGAATCGATCCTTTTTACTGCATTGGCAACCTGAAGAATAAACTGACTGTGAGGCTCTTGTTTAAAAAGTCTGCAGGAGACACCATCAGAATCCAGAGCGTTCGTTCATTTTAACCCTATAAAATACACTTAAACTTTCTGCAGTGAGAATGGCTCTACTTTCCTCAGAGGTTAAATTGGTTGCATTGGAGATGTAAAGGGTGAGAATGAGCTATACAACTGAAGGAACCCAAACCAGGTCGATTGGTTACATTATCTAGTCATCGAACAGGCCAGTTTATGATGTGTATACGGTAGGGTAGCAAGACTGTGCCCTCCGTTCAATGGCTGTCCATAATGAATCCTCTGGTATGATAACTGCAGAAATGTTACTTGGATCTACTTATCGAAGTCAGATGGTGCGGATACCCTTAGTGTTAAGCTAACGAGGATAAAACAACTAGACCTCATAATGGAAAAGAAAAAGGCTTTTCATAAAAAAAAAGAAAAAAACCTGGAAAATCAGTCTTGACCCTGCTTCTTGCGGGAACAGTCCAGCCCGAACTTCCAGGTCCTTTTGCTTTTGTCGCCCTAAGTGGGAAGGGTATGACCAGACGTGGGTCCTGTGCTTGCTGTGCCACTAGATTCAAGCTAGCCTGGCTGATGAGGGGTGATGCCCTGAAACCGTTCCCAGGATTCTTTTTTATTTTTTTAAAAACATTTTTAATTTTGCAACAAACTTTAATCAGTACCTGGTTATTTCGCATTAGACAGCACAATTAAACATTACATTCATCTATAAAGTGTCTTGCTTTTTCACACAGATCCTCCATGTTCATAATTATAAATCTTGGGCACCCATTTGCCAGATGTTGTCTTAGAGTAGGGACCATTGTTACTGTAATCTCCATTAGTCACTGTCTTCTGTTGGTACTGCCTCTTGTGGGGGGTTGCATATGTTTTCGCGAAAGGCATTTCAGCCACCCCATATCCAGGTCCATTTTTTGGGGCATCCCATATGTACGTAAACTGCCTTTTCAGTAATCCTAGCAGTGTCCATATCTCAACACCAATGGTGCAGTGTAGGAGTTTGTCTTGATCCCCAGTTGCGCGCTATGTTCTGCTTCACCAGCGCCATGCCCTGTGTCACTCAATCTTGCATCATGTGATTAAGATCTGTTGGTTCCCATATATTGATCAGGCATCTTTTGGGTTCTGGAGGAACTTCCACCCTCGTGACCTGTGAGATTGTGTTCATGACCGCCTCCCAATACGATTTTTGGGTATTCCCAAATAGTGTGAAGAAATGTGCCAGGTAATCCGCACTGCCGAAGGCAGAGTGGTGTGTCAGCTGCTCCTAATTTATGTAGTAACGTTTGTGTGTAATATGTTCAATGTAGAACTTTCAGTTGTATTAATCGTAATTTGGAGGAGATCGCTACCTCTCCGGGAGATGACCGCACTTCCTGCCTGTCTGTCTCATCCTTTGTACCCAGGTCTTTGTTCCCATCGTTCCTTCAGGGCAGTCATGGGATACCCGGCAGGTTGTTTATGATTTTCTTGTATACCATGGAAATGGCTTTTTTACTTAAATGGTCTGTGAGGAGTCTGTCTTCTAGAGGCGAGGCTTCCGGTAGTTGTGTTCCTTGTGGGATTACATCCATGAGCGCGTGTCTAATTTGGGCATACCTAAAGGTCTCTATCTGTGTTAAACCATACGTTGTCTGCAATTGGGGTAGTGGAACAACCTGGCCCTTTTCCCAAAGATCTCCGACCTTTGTCATGCCTATCAGGTCCCACTGTCTGAAGCCCTTTGTATTTTTCAGTTTGCCTAGGCGCCGGGTGTCCAATAATGGCGTAGCCTGTGTGAACCCTCCTTCCCAGCGCAAGCATATTGGAACCGTATGCGCAGTTGGGTCCCTGAGTGTTTTGTTGTATAATGTCCCCATTATCTCTTCCTTGTCAAGGAGGTGTGGTTCCCAGGATTCTTGTTTCTGGTCCATGGAGGACCGTCCTCAGTAGTTTGGGCTGGACTATTCCCGTAAGGTTCAGGATCAAGACTGATTTGCATTTGGCTGTGTCCAAACTGGGTGGCGTGGTGAGCAAAAGCACAATGGATTAAACCCAGATCCTTGTGACTGAGGGTTAATGTTTGCAATGTTTGGCATTCTGTCCATCATTTGTTCTTTTTTTGAAAATGTTTTTATTGAAAACAATGCAGGGCACATGTCAATCAAATGGCACAGACAAAGGGTATCACAGATTACATTAGACCTTTGTGACATTTTACTCAGCAGTAGACTTAGCTGCAATAAAACTAATTCCCTTTGGTACTACCTTGGATTCCCTCCCCCCCCCCCCCCCCCCCCCCCCCTTACTCAGATTCACTCTCCCCATCTACCGTTGGCAGTTCACATAGATAACCTCTATATTTGTTCCAGGCCCCTCAGATTTTCTCCCATTTCCGGGGACAACTACGGGGCAGATAAACCACCCTCTCCGCCATCATTGCTGCATCCAAGTCCAAGCACCAATCTTTAAGCATTGGCACATCCTCTGATCCCCAATACTTGGCTATATTTTGTTTAGCATACATTACACCCAGCGCCACCCAGTCCTGAGCGGGGTGTGTGAGATCATTCGGTTCCCAAAGGTTCAGGAGGCAATATCTTGGCTCCGGGAGAATGGACATTTCAACCACCTGGGACACTGTTCTCATGATTTTAGCCCAGTACTCTGCAATGCGGGGGCAATGCCATATAGAGTGAAAGAATGTTCCCTCCTCCCTGCAACCCCCAAGGCAAAAGTGGTGTGTGGCCCTTCCTATGGTGAAGAGTGACCCTCGTATAGTATTTGCGGTGCAATATCTTTAGTTGTACTAATCTGAACCTAGAGGGTATAGCCACCTCCCGTGAGGAAGACCGCGCTGTCTGCCTGTCCACCTCGTCGAGTTCCCCTAAATCAGTTGACCATTTGTGCTTTAATTTTATTGTTTGGTCTGGTGTGTTGTTGACTAATTTACGATAAGTAAATGAAGTCCCCTTCTTGGGCATATGTTCAGTGAGCAATCTGTCCTCTAAGGGAGTGGCTTCAGGTACATCGATGCCTAGTGGGAGAAGCGATACCAAGGCATGTTTGATCTGTGTTATATCTATACTTTTCAGTGGGTGCTAATTCATATTGGGCCTGTAGCTGGTCAAAGGATACCACCGCACCTTTCTTCCATAAATCTCCTTCTGTGGAGATGCCTATTAGGTCCCAAGCCCCGAATTCCTTACTATTGCGAAGTTTGTCCAGTTGCTGCGCTTTCCAAAGGTAGGTCATTTGAGTGATAGTGTCTTTACATTTAAGATGGGTCTGTGCCACATACCAGATGCTAACTGTATGCGCCATCGGTCCCACAAGGGAGGAGGAGCCACTCCTATCATATATTGCGGGGAGAACTCCAGCCACACCCAGTTCATACCTGTCTGCCTGGAACGCCGGTTCTCCCTGAGGACAAAGGGCAGCCCTGGCGCTTGCCCCGTCCCAACGGAAAGTCTCTAGAGATATGACCATTCGCCACCACATGAGCGAGTGGACGTGAGTACAGTGATTTCACCCATGCGCAGAATTTGGGGCCGAAGCCCAGGCGTCTGAGAACTGCGAACATGTAGGGCCATTCAACCATATCGAATGCCATGCGGGCGTCGAGAGAGAGGTTAACTGCAGGTTCTTGGAGAATTACCATACGCGCCATTACCGCCTGCACCCTTCTAAGATTAAGCGCAGTATTCCTATTGGGCATGAACCCGGACTGGTCCAGGTGAATCCGGGTTTCGAGGTTTGGGGTTAGTCGGATGGCAATCAATTTAGCTAATATTTTGGCCTTGGCGTTAAGTAAAGATATTAGGCGGTATGATGAACATTGCTCCGGGGGTTTACCAGGTTTTGGCACAGCAATTATAGTTGTCATTTGTTGATCACGCGGCAGCTCCCCTGCTTCTAAGCTATTTGAAAACATCATCAAGATATGTGGGGCAGTTAAGTCAGATGTACGTTTATAGAGCTCAATGGGGATTCCATTGGGTCCCACAGCTTTCCCTGAGTGTAGGGAGTGTATGACAGTCTGCAATTCGTCATTCGTAATATCGGCCTCCAGAGAAAGAGCCGCTTCAGCAGACAGGGCGGGCATTTTATTATCTTTAATATATGTTTGCGCCTCCTCTGTTGTCATGTGAGAGGCAGAAGTGTATACCTGTTCAAAATGCCCGCCAAAGTTTCTACTATTTCTTCCGGAGCGGTTACCACTTCCCCAGTCTGAGTGCTAAGCGGTGCTATCGTTCTCTGTGCTCTTTCTTTCTTATCCAACCATGCCAAAAGCTTGCCCGCCTTGTCCCCCATTTCGTATACTGTGTGCCGTGTAGTTTGTATCCGCAGTTTAACCTGGTCCCGTTGAAATTCCTTGAGTGTGCTTTGTTTAATTGAAAGATTTTGTACTGTTTCCGGGGCCGGATTCTCTTTGTGTCTGGCCTGGGACTCAGCCAGTTCCGCCTCCAGGGTCTCTAATTCACCTTTCGCCTGACGCCTTTAGCCAATTATGGAGGCAACTGCCTGCCCTCTCACCACTGTTTTATATGCTTCCCACAGTATACTAGGGGATTGTACTGAGGACACGTTTTCATGGAAATAATGTTTCGTGACTGCTGCTATATATTTCCGAATTGCAGGGACCTGAAGATAACCTGCAAATATGGGGAAGACTCACTTCCTCACCCTAATGTGAATCTTGTAGGTTAGGGAAATAGGTGAATGGTCCGAAATGCCACGTGGACAAATCTCAACATCTGTTAAATGGGGTAGGCTATCGGCTGAAAGGAAAAAATAGTCTATACGAGAGAGGCTACTATGCACCCCGGATTGAAAAGTGTAGCGCTGCGTGCTTGGATGTCTGTACCTCCAAGCATCCGTGAGACCCAAGGCGTCTATGAACCCCCTCATATGGGAACCACCCGCTCCAGTTGTCCTACTTGGGTAGCGGTCCTTAGTGCCATCTATGACTGTGTTAAAATCGCCACCCAAAATCAGTTCCCCTTCGGGTAGGTTTAATAGGAATGTACTAAGCGCCGGGAAGGCCAAAGTCTGGAGGGCCGGGGGAATGTACACTGACACAACATTAAAACGCTTCCCCTCCCACTGACATGATATAGCTGCAAAACGTCCCTGATCGTCTGTCCATGTGTGGTGTACTATCAGTGGGAACTGCTTACGTACTAGTAAGCCTACCCCCAGTGAACCGGAGGAGAACTCTGAGTGCACCACCATTTTGTATCCCCAACAATCCATAGCTCTACACGCAGAGCCCACCAGATGCGTTTCTTGTATTAAGGCCACCGCAGGTGTATTGTGCTGTGAATATTGCAACTCCAACCCCCTTTTAATCTTATCCCCCAGACCATGTACATTCCAGGTAATCAACGTTCGGTGGGACACCGGGGACATCGGAGGTTTATTAGTACCCTCCCAGAGTTTGGTAACCAAGTCTCTACTGCCATGGGTAATGTAGTGGTACAGAGCAACCCCCATGTTGTGCACCCACAAAATGATAACATGCATTCTCTACATTAAGCATTGCCCTGAACAAAAAAAAGGTGAACCAAGAAACAATTAGAGTAAACCACCCTTCCCTTCCCACCCACCACCCTGACTCATCCCTGCAGGGCATCCCCTCAGTGTAAAGCATAAGGTACCTGCGAGCAGCAACCTTGAACAGTAGAAACAACATCACATTCACTTAGTACCCAAGACTGCGTTATCAAAGAGTATACGGTCCCAAGGAGGCCTGGGCCAAGTTCTCCCCCACGGCCATCGAGTCAGTCAGAGACCGACGGTTTGTCTGCCTCCGAAAAAAGATGTTTATTCATTGCTCCATGTCTTCCTGTTGTTCATTGCGCCTCCCGTCTCGATGCCCAGCACGGCCCGACTTCGCTGTCTTGCGCCATCCATCCAACCAATCCTGTGCCTCCTCAGGCGTGGAGAAGAACCATGCTTTGCCCTCTGCTTCCACTCTCAATTTGGCTGGAAGTAGCATGGAGTATTTTATTTCATGCTCCTGAAGCGCCTTTTTCACCTCAAGGAATCCTCTGCGCTGTTTCATAACTGCCGCAGTGTAGTCTGGGAAGATCGTGATTGCGGCATTGTCAATGTGGATCCGAGGGACCTGCCGAGCAGCTTGCAGGATGGCATCACGGTCCCTGAAGTTGAATATACGCACCGGGATCGGTTGGGGGGGGGGGGGCCCGGTTTCGGTCTGCCACCTGGGACTCGGTGCGCGCTTTCAACTAAGAAGATATTTGACAAACCTCACGGCCGAAGGTGAGTTGTCACTAGGTCCTCCACAAAAAGATCCAGGGCTGGGCCCACTGCCGTTTCCGGAATGCCAATAAGGCGGATGTTATTCTGTCTCGAGCGCCCCGCCTGATCCTCGAGGCGGGCCATCATGAGCTTATCGTCGGCCTCCAGCTGTCTTACCTGCTTCTGGAGGGCGGAAGTGTCCGACAAGAGGGCTGCTGTCGTTGTTCCAACTTCAGAAAAATTTGTGGACATTTTATTGAAATCCGCTCTGATCAATGCCAGGTCAATTGCGAGGGTCCCAATCCTGGAATCCACCTTATTGAGAGTGGTCATAATGTCCTGCAAGGTGACCTCCTGCGGAGGGCCCCCAATCACCCTTGTTGTTGATGGGATCTCTTTGTCGTGCGCATCTCCCTGCGATTTGGTGAAGGCATATTTGTCTGACTTTACCTGGTTGGCACCTTTTCCAGTTCTGTTGCTCATTTTAATAGCGAAGAGAAGGATTTCGTGCCAGACAGGGTTCACAGAGGTCGCTGTTTGCAGGTCTGCGCACTACAATGCCAGCGTCAGATAGCCGAGATGGGTCCCTATTACCTGGGGGAGGATGGGGGGGGGGGAGGGGGGGTGAAATGACTACTATCTTCTGAAATCGGACGGTTTTACAGCTTGTGCCCCTGCAGGTGGGTCGATAGAAGTTTCTTCTGGAATCCCAGGGTCAAAGAGCAGTATGCGTTCCAGAGACAGCTTTGGCCGATGGCTTCCCTACCAGAGTTATGAGTGGTGGCAGGGCTTTCCCCAGGGGGCAGGTCGAAGTCTCATCGGCGGTGTGAGCCCACTGGATACGATGCAAGCCGATCCGACTTGAGGAAGTCGGTTTATTTGCAGTATTTAGCGTGTTCGGGGGGGGTGCCTCAGCTCGTAGGTGCGTGCAGCTACTTCCCGATGCACAGCAGCGTTGGGGCTCAAAATCGCGGCAAGGGGATTTCATCAGCCTCCACCCCGACCGCCAGTCACTCACTACAGGACAGCGTTGCGGGGTCACCAGCAATCCCTACCCCGTATCAGCAGGCTCCCCCACGTTCTTCCTAACTTTGCGCCACCTGCAGGACGCGGGGGGAAGCGCTCCGCCCGCCGACACCTCCGCACCTCCCAAGCCGGTCACCTGGCCTACTATGCCGGATAGCACCGTGACTGTGGGTCCCGGCTGCCGCGTCCCAGTAGGCCGCTGTACGCCGCCCTTCGCCACTGTGTCTGGGAGTCCCGCTTCCTCTCGGAGTTGGATCCGGATGACGCCAGCCATCCTCCGCCTCTCTCCCACGAGTTTCTGGGCAGTTCAGGTAACGGATAAGTTTACGGATAGACTGGGCCCGTTTGTGGAGCTCAGATCCGCCCTAGGCTGCAGCCATATTCGTTGGCTGCTAGCCACGCCCCCCCCCCCCCCCCCCCCATCATTTTGTTCTTTTTACTTTTATAAACTGAGTTGGCATTTGTAAGAGTGCATAATAACAAATCATGGAACATCAATTAACAAATCAAAGGAACCCACCTAATGGCTATCCTATTTGATTGAAATCTTCAAAAATAGGATCTCGATATTAAATACAGTTCCGGAGCACTTTCAGCAGTAGAAATCAATTTGGCTTTCCCTGGAAGTTGTGCTGTTGGTACGTCTACCTGGAGAATTGTAAGATAAACAGCTATTTGAAACTGTACTCTGACAAACTTAGTACAAGTTCCTCCCCCCAACCTGAAGACATATTTACGCTTTAGATCCTCTGGAATCCTATGGTACCATAGACCTGTTGTATGCTGAGACATGCATTATTATATGCATATATAGTTGTTTTTGTGCTATAAAATGAAAAATAAAGTTGTTAAAAGAAAAGCAGGCATTTGTGTTCCTCAAATATGTTGCAATGCAGTGTTAGTGATAACTGCAACAGCATCAAAGGCGCTATTGGGAAGATATGGATGAAAGAAAGCAGTCCTTTGAGAAAAAAGAAAGAGAAGTGTAAGGTGGTGTCAGCAAAAATAGAGCGAGAAGAGAGTTAGTGTTTGGGACCTGATGTGAAAATGAGAGCAAACAAGATTCTTTATAGACGGGACAAGAAAAAAGTGAGAGGCAGAACCAACATTACGAGTGGCAACATAGACGCGAAAGAAGAAAAAAATGAGAATGAGCAAGACTAGGAGTACATTTGAAGGTGATTCCAAGGTATCTAAATAGAATGCACATGCCAAATGGAAGCTAGCAAAAGGGAGAGAGGTGGCAGTAGTAGATACATAAGTCTAATTGAAGATTTGAAAATCAAGGCATATGCATGCAGGGAGACCAAAAAAAGAGTGGAGTAGTATCAAAGTTAGGAAAAGACAACTGTGGACATAAGAGGTTGGTCCCATGCAGGGTCAGACTGGCCAGTAATAAGGCAATCTAGCAGTGGCCAAAGGATTGGTCTTATGGGGTCAGTGTGTGGGCCTGTTTTATTGTCTGGTGCGCCACTTTTTACTTATGATTTCCCTGATATTACTACAAACATTGCCTACAACAAGCGTAAATGCATGAAGTCTCCCATACCTAGCGAAACACTTATGTTGTGTCTTTACAAGTGCAAAACTACCCTGATTTGCAAATGTGAGCCACTTTTTCAGCTATCCAATTTAGAAATGGGGGCCACTTTTATTTTCATGCCTGGGGCTATGCTCTGTACCAGTCTAACCCTAGTGCAATGAGTATTGAACACTGAAAATAACTATTTTCAGATTATCAAACGAAAATTGACAGAAGAAAGCAACAGCGGAGGAGGAGGGGGGTCAGTTGGAAAAAAGGTAGAAGAAAAAGATTTATTGGTTGGCTAAAGGGCTGTCCTATTAGTGACGAGAAGCAGGAGGAAAATATATAGATGGGGATGGAAGTTATATAGTGGGAAGGGACAAGGAAGAAAATAACTTGCTTTCAATAGATTTAGTTGAAGTGAGCAGAATGTATCCAAAATCTGATGGGTGAAAGACGGCTAGAGTCGAGCCCTTGTTAAGTGTAAAATCACAGGACGATAGAAAAGATTTGAACGTAATCTTTGTAGAAGTGGCAAAGTCTAAAGGAAGGCAAAAATGGCAGAAAATTGCTGTAGAGGGTTGAAATCTAGGACAAATGAGCTCGACCGTCAAATCAGTCATGCTGTGCTCATGACCAGGCGTGAGTCCTCTTGCTTAGGAGGATACTCGAGTGCAGTATCGGACATATCCAGTGTGGAAATAGAAGAAATCAGGATAGTGGTCAACTGGGCTAAACCTTGTGAGAGGATCAAGAATTATGACCTAAAAAGATAGCTTGTTCTGTTAGGTTAATGTTTCAGAATTGCTAACAGAAAGGAAAACAATTTGAAACGCAGATTAAAGAGGGCCGAGATAATTGAGTGCCAATTAGAAACCTAGTTGGTTTAAAATGACTTGTTCTAGAAATTTGCAACTAATATAAGCAGCGGAATAGTGTGAGGGGACAGTGGAAGAAGGGAAGACTTTTTCAGAAAGATGAATAATGATTTGAAAGAATAGGGACAATACCATGAGAGAGAAGTTAACAAAGGTAAAGAGTTGAGGCAGTAAGTAAGGTTAAAATTCAGATATTGGGCTTAGCCATACACTGGGTTCAACCCAGGTCGCCAGACATCCATAAATGGCTGGATGATACACGGGCATGGGTAGTGGGGGAGGAACAACTGTTGCGATTAGTACATACAGATGACCAAGACCTAGACTTGCGTGGAGACATGCTGGAAAGTCTAGTAAACACTGAGCCACTGAAGGGATGATTCACCGCATGCCAGCCTGGTTAGTGATTTCGGGGCAACCATGCAAAGCCATAGTTATGTGGGAAGGTACATTTAGATGTGAACAATGAAAGGACATGGACACAATCGGCATGCGTCTGGGCTGCTACTGTGTAGTCGCCCCTGCTCTGAGTGCCAGGGAGAGCCAACATGATGGGTGTGTATGACTGTTGATGTGGAGAGGCCGCCCTCTCCACCCGTGGGGGGCCCAAGTCTATAGCACTACTACTGCTGATTCACTGCTGCTGACAAGTTTTATAGATTTTGCATGTCTTATTTTGGTACCGGTTATACGTTGTTTCTGTCAATGGAAATGCTATTGAATGCTTGGTGGAAATGAGCTGAGACAGTGGTGGTTTGCAATACAGCGCATCAGATTCCTTGGAATACTGAAGCTCTGAATCCTTTCCCACAATAGATGTTTATTTTATGTTAATGTTGTATGAATCCATGCTTTGCTGTGCCATACTGATGTATGTATCCTGCACGAAATCTCAGACCTATTTTAAAAAAAATCAAAAATAGGGAAGGAGTTGATTGCATCCGAAAGAGCTGCACTGAGGGTTGGTCCAAAAGATCGAAAGTCATGATACGAAAGTGGCACGTGTTATTCCTCATTCGAGTGTGTTACAGGGAATAGATTTGGGACACATAATAAAAAAAAACCTAAAAAAATCAATTTAGATTTCGGACTGTGGTCTTCAACCCATAAAGAGGGGCTTTTTTTGGAAGACATCTTAAAGATGATCCAGTGGAGTTATGGGGAAACATGACCAGCAAGGGATGTATTAGGGACCAAGTCATGGCCTGCTCGTTCCTCTGTCAACTTCTACATATACTCAGTAGGAAGTAACACATTGCTTTGCTGTGTTGTGATAAGTGCTAAGCAAGGTTCCTTGTCCCTTGCAACCCAATAGAACATCATAAACTCGAAATTAAACGGTGCAAAATCACATAAAAGTACCATATCACAATTTTTATTTGGGGACAATGCTTCCATTTGTAAACAAAAAGGTACTGGTAGCAATCTCAAGTTAACTATCATATCTTGTATATTTAAAACGAATATTTTAAATAAGCCCAGACACATTTAGTTTTCAGCCGTGCGGTTTTCTTTTCACTCGCCCTTTGATTGAAACAACCAGAAAAGCAGAACAAATGATAGTAAACCTTCATTTACATGTGGAAGTCTCAAGGAAAATAATACAGATCTTCACACTGCGATTCCGGTTTCACAATACCACGACCCACAATACAACCTGTTACAGCCTTAGCAGGGGATTCCTGTTCAAGTAATATATTTTCTTCTGGTTACAGATGGCACTGCAGAGTCTTTTTTTAATTTTATTTTTGTTTATTAGTTTTAAGCAATATACAAAAACAAAGGCACTGAATGCCAACATTAGCCAGTCAGAATGTATACATATGATGGATTACCAAGTATAACCTAGCATTTCGCGTCCAAGTATCCGTTGTAGCATTATACAGTAAGACCTTCTACTGAATCAACTTCATGGAACAATGCAATGACATATGTAACATGTATCACCAAATCCCAATGATTAAGGTCAGCGTAGTCATATCAGTATATAGTTCACAATATTACACGTCTGTCACATTCACAGTAATACATTTAATTCATCACCGGTCCACCCAGATCAAAACGCATCTTCATCCCATATTAACCAGCAGAGTCCTATGACACCTCCGTCCGCCCTTCATCCCCATCCAGATCTTGTAGTTCTTGATCTACCGCTGTCCGTGACCACTCCAAAAATGGTTCCCATAAATCCTTTGGGCGGGATGTAGATGGCATCTGCTCCCAAAAGAGCTTCAATTGAGTATGCCCATAAGTCACATCTCGTTGCCAATCCTTGAAATGCGGCACTCGCTTTCTACCCCATCGCATAGCGACTTGCCTACGAGCATATAACAGTAAAAGGGCAGGCAGCTTACGCCTCTCGGGCACTGTGTCCCGCACATATCCCAATATACCCAGCAGTGGGGACGGTTGGCCATCCCTGCCAATTATCTTATTTAATGCGCTAAATATCTCACTCCAGTACACATGAAAGTGTGGGCATTCTCATGCCACATGCAGAAAGATAGCCCCATCACACCCACATCTCCAACATACAGCTTTGTCCCTCAATTGCATGCAATGCAAACTAATCGGGGTTCTGTAATATCTATGTAAGAACTTAAAGTGAATCAACCACAGTCGGTAATTAGGGGGCAAGTTTGCCAACTGACCGCAGCAATATTCCCACTGCTCTTCAGTTATCTGTGGGTTTAATTCCCCATTCCAAAGCTCCATGGACTTTGGCCTCACCACTGGATAGGAGAACTGCATAAGATTATAAAGCCTCATAATCGGCTTTTTAGCCGACTGTGACTTAAGTACATTCTCCAGTGGTAACTTGATCGGGGTGCGTTATGGAATTCCTCAAGTAGCGCACGACACGTGGTGCGTAGCTGGTGGTATAAAAACCGTTCTGCAAACGGCACAGCACCTTCGACAGTATCCTGCGCGGGGGGGCGGAAACTACCCTCTGGATAGAGGCCAGCAAAAGTGTTCAGTTTTAGCGCAGTCGTAAGGGTCTTATCAACACCCCTCGCCATGCATGCTAACATAGGATTATTCTCTATTACCATTGATGGCGCATATAGCGTCTTCGCACCCCCCCCCGTTTCTGTAGTTCCCTCCATGCCCAGCATAACGTTCCAGCTGTATCAACGTCCACTCTAGGCCTACAGACGGTGCGATATAGTGCCACATTCAGTGGCGTCGGTGCTACCACATCTCTCTCCACCGCTACATGAGGTTGAAATGGGGTCTCATGGACCCAGAAATGAAGGAACTGCCCCTGCGCGCATAACGCATATAGTTGCATATCAGGAGCTCCTAGACCGCCCTGTTTCAGTGGTAGTCAATAGATCCCAGGATACTCTGGCCTGCCCTCCCGCCCAAACCAATGACAGCAGCTGTGTACGTAACAATGCAAAGAAATGTTTAGTCAGTGGTATAGGTACATTCACAAACAAATAAAGAAACTTAGGCAATACAATCATCTTCGCCAGTTCTATCTTGCCCGCCACAGAGAGCGGCAGTGCCGACCACAGTGCCACCTTTCCTTCCAGCCACGCATATGCTCTGCCAAAGTTCAGTGTCCATATGTCTTGAAGACTATGGCTGAGCCACACCCCCAAATATTTTACCTCAGTGGCCTCCCAACGTAGGGGGAACTCAGAGCAAATCTCCCTAGTGCCATCAGTGAGCGGGAATATTACAGACTTAGACCAGTTTATAGTGATGCCCGCGAATCCACCGAACCTTATAAATTCCCACAGCACTGGATCAAGATTAACTTCCGGGTCAAGAATGTACAGTGTAACGTCATCTGCATAAAGGGAGATCACGAGACTGTGTGCACTAAACCCTATACCTCTGGCAGTATGGTGCTGCCGTATTCTTGCAGCCAGGTGTTCCATAGCCACAGCAAATAATAACGGTGACAGTGGACACCCCTGTCTCGTACCTCTCGATATTCAGAAAGGTTCAGACACCATGCCATTTATCTGGACACAAGCTCTAGGCTCCACATACAGCAGTTTTATTTTTTAATGAATAAGGGGCTGAATCCCGTACGTTGGATAACTAAAAACAAATACGACCACTCTAAGGAGTCGAACGCCTTAGTGGCATCAAGGAACACCGCTGCAGCCTGAACATTGGGATGTAAGTAATGAATTACTGAGAATAGCGTCCGCAAATTATGTGACGTCTATCTCCCCGGGATAAAACCCGACTTATCAGGTAACGCTATCATTGGTAACATTGGTTGGAGACGGTTCGCCAACAATTTGGCTTATATCTTGACATCGAGGTTAATCCAAGACAGCGGTTTATAGGAGTCTAAATAATTTTCGGCTTTGTCAGGTTTCAATAGAGTGATAAACATAGCCTCCCTCATTGATTGTGGCAGCATTTCCGTCCTAGCGCCTCCTCATAAACTGCTAGTAGTTTGGGAGCCAGCTCATCAGCGTATGCCTTGTAGAAGGCTGTCGTCAGACCACCCGGCCCTGGAGCCTTATTTAGAGGTAGGCTATTAATCACTTGCTTTACGTCATCTTCCGTTAGAGCCAGATCCATATGTAGTCTGTGGTTATCATTGAACCACGCCAAAGCAATGGAATCCAAAAATTATGACATATTATCTGAGTCAGCCGTTCCCGTTGTCCCATAGAGATTTGAATAGAACTCCCAAAACGACTCCAGTATGCCCTTCTGTCCTCTAGTAGTCTCACCCGTTTCATTACTGATCTCATGCACAAACGTGATCCCCTTAATCGGCCTGATCATATTCGCCAACATGCGCCCTTGCCTATCCCCTATCCATATCGCCGGATTCCTGCATATTTGCCAAGGAATTTCACCTCCTAGTAGCCTCTTCCTCAAATTCTAACCGCTTAGTTTTTAATAGGCCCGTCGTCTGAGCGTCAGTTTGCAGAAACATCTGATTTTCTAGATTTTTGATCTCTCCTTCTAATCTAGCCAACGTCTCCCTAATGACCTTCAGCACCCCTGCTTGTCTCGCAATACACTGCCCTCGTATCACGACTTTAAAGGCGTCCCAAAGTGTAGCCACAGTTTCCACGGACCCCTCATTAGTGTCAAAATATAGCTCAATGTCTTTTCGGATCTCTTCTTTGAACGCTTCGTCTATCAAAGCATTCCGAGGCAGTCTCCAGGTAAAAGCTTGTGTGGGGGCTCCAGGCGGAGATAAACGGAGGACGCTAGGTGCGTGATCTGATAATGAACGCGCCTTATGAGTGACCTCCACTGTCCAGGTGGCAACGTTTCTAGATACTAGCCAAAAGTCTAGTCTGGACCAGGCCTGGTATTGGGTGGAGTGGTGTGGCTCACTGGTGAGAGGCGACAGACCCGGAAGCAGAGAACGGCCCGGGACCAGGGTTCAAATCCCGACGCGGCAGGGTCGTGTACCAGGGTCAGCGGACTCGATAATTCTCGCCTCGGTGCCTACTCTAACCAGGGATCACACTCTGAAACTCTGGGCATTAGCGTGCCTCATCTCTACAACGCCCCCCCACATTTGCCGGGGTTGCCTGGTTTCACCTTGGAGATACCCAGTAGGGACCATCTCACAGGGATAGCCAGGACGGGTTCCCCAGCGGTCTACAGCGCCACGATGCCTCAGGGCAGCAGTGCACTTTACAAGACACATACATTTACATTTACATATACACGTGCCTTCCCGTAGGTCTGGGTGTCTATCTCTCCAAATGTCTAGGAGTCCCCCATCCAACATGATATCTTGCAGTGCTAGTCTCGCTTGTGGGTGCAGTGTTCTAGCCGTGCCTCATCTATAATTCTCATCAGACAGCACTGCATTAAAATCCCCTCCCTTAATCACCGTTTGACATCCTATAGCTCTTATCTTAGACCATAACCGTTGGAAAAAATCAGGGTAGTCGGTATTTGGACCATACACTGTAGCAAACGTCACCTCTATACCTCCCAACTTTCCATTCAATATCACAGATCGCCCCTCTGGGTCCACATGTGTATACATACATTCCCAATCAGACCCTCTCTTGATGAGGATAGCGACTCCCCTCGCATAGCTAGAGTAAATTGCGGAATATACCTCCCCCATTATGTTTATTTCTCTGCGAAGGTGTCCCATTGAAATGCGTTTCCTGCAGGAAACGTATATCAACAGCATGTCTTATTAAATATAAATGGACAAGCCTTGCTTTTCTCCCATCATTTAAACCTCTTACCTTCCAGGTGACGATATTCAAAGCTCGGGCCAGTGGGTGCCATTGCAATACAACAAACTTATAGTTATGACTTTTCTGCGTCCAACATCTTACCCGCATCGCTACTTTGCTTTGATTGTAATTCTGACATTTTGGCTTAATGAAAACAACACCCCATACCCCAGTCCCCCCTCCGCCCACACCAACCCCCCAATTAGGTTGTAGTGTAACCCTCCCATACATAACATTCGCTAACATCAACAGTTCTAAGGGAACTTTCCCAGGGGGGGCGAGGGTAGACCAGCTAACTCCCCCACTTTCGCAGGGTGACCGGGGTTACACAGCCGCTGCACAGCATGTATCACCCAAAATGACGACTTTAACCAAAAACAATGCAGTGCTGGATATGGAGGATTGCTCTCCCGACTCTCACACACGCTTAGCAATACACCCGGTCTACCCAGGCCAGAGCATTACAGTTCCACTAATCAGACAGCCAACAGCCGCCTCAACAAGTACACAGGAATTTAACCCAGTACGACATTTTAGGTTTTCAGTCATTGTCACTTAGCCTGCCGGATTCCGATCCATCTGCAGCTCATTTCTTCTTAGCTCCCTTTCCAGCAACCTGCTTGGCAAATTTCAGCGCCGATTTTGCGTCTGTAAAGTAGTGCTTTTTCCTGTCATGCGACACTTTCGATTTCGCCGGATATAGCAGGGAATACGATATTTGCGCTTGTAAGAGAAGGCGTTTGGCCGGAATGAATTATTTTCTCGCTGCCTGTACCATCGGGGTAAAATGAGGATAAAAAGATATGGTGTTCCCCTGGTGTGTTATCTGACCTTTCTCACGTGCCAGCCTCAGTATCGTGTCTCTATCCTGGTAGTTCAGCAGTTTTATAAGGATGGGACGTGGTGTACTCCCTACCGGTGGCTTCGGGCCCAGTGTCCTATGCGCCCGCTCCACGATGAACACTGTGGAGAGGTGCGGGTCAAACAAAGTATGTAGGAGATCCGATATGTAAGTCTCCATCTTGGACATCGCCGTTGTTTCCGGTATTCCTGTGACGCGCAGATTACTTTTGCGAGTGCGCACTTCTAAGTCATCATTCTGCTCACATATGACTCCCAGCAGTTTGTCCATATGGAGCAGTTGCTCTTTAGTTTCAGTCTATAACTCATGAACTCCACCTGCCTGTTTTCGAGACCATCTAGTCTTGTCTCATGTACCGACACCTGCTTCTTCACTGTGTCAAGTTGTTGAGTCAGCATATCCAGCTTGGAGTCAATACTTTTGAGGCTCAAACGCATCTCCAGTAGCAGCGTCTTCACATCTTCGTCTCATGTTCCAGACTGCATGTCCGTCTCGTCACCACCCTGTGCACCCGCTTCCGTTTTGTTTTGCCTGGTCGAACGCCTCGAGTCGAAGGTGATCTTCGGCTGTCTGGGATACTGCTTACCCATATCAACCACCAACAGGGTTATCACTGTGTGGTTCACGTTGTCGGGAGCACAGGCCAAGTGCATGTATCAGAAGATCTGAAAGCCCCTTATACCACTTCGAGCCCTCACTTCAGCTACACCTGTGCCCGCCACTGATAGTTTAAGATACAGGGCACGTGCACCAGAGCAAGCTCACCACAGTTCGCTGTTATGTAGCAGGCCAGAGACACACCAGCGTTCCTCGGGGTCGTAATTGCCTGTGCCACACTTTGTCACTGTATTTGTTGTAGCCGGACTCGGATCGGGGTGCTACCATCTCTCCATTTCACCTTTCAGCTCTCTCCACCTCTCACACAGTTTTATTTACTCGTTAGATTATAGGCGCACATCGACAGCACCAAGCCAGGTATTTATAGTGCATGGGTCGAGTGTGGAGATGGGTAGACCTATGCCGCCACTCACAGATAATCAATGTCAGCGCCCCATGCACCTCAAACTGGAAACCGTCGTGGCGCGACTTTCTTGCACTGTTCCCTGCCAGGCCGCCACACTATTTGTCTCAACTGCGCTTTACTGCGCCATGCGTTGCAAGGGTGAACGGCCAGTTCCCTCCTCCGCCTCCTAAATATCGTCAATTTTCTTCTTTAATGTCCGCCTCAGTTTCAATCCTGGCCGTTCGGAGCAGATCTGGGTCGCCTCGAGCCTACAGCCTCCCAGCCTGCCAGTAGGCACCACTCGCTTCCATTCAGCCGATATTATAATGCAGAGCTATTGGGCGCCGCCATTTTGTCGAGTTTCAGGTCTATGCAGTGTGTAAGTTTTTAGTTATTATCCCCAAATTACTCCCGCTGTCCTTAATCGTTTACTCGCCTTCACCGATCGCAATCATAAGGTAGCGCGGTTCGCCAGATGCCGGCTTTGCGCGTCTCTCGCAGCTTCCCACATCCGCGGCCTCCAGCCTCACTTTCCGCCCCGGGCTCTATTTCCACAGCGAGGCAGCAGTCACCGGCCCGGCCTCCGCAGCTCCGCCCAGTCCGACCTCGCCGGCCGTCTGATCTCCTACAGCAATGCACGCTGCACACCGTTTTTCCATCCGTGTGAGCGCCGTTGCCTCCTCCACCGTCCAGCTTGTATTACACGGTCAAAGCAGCTTATATTATGCAGGATAAATACAGGATTTTACCCCCGGTCGGCGGAGCTCGCTCAGATGGCGGCCATCTCGCAGCCCGGCTAGCCACACCCCCCAAATCGCACTGCAGAGTCTTTAAATCTTATTTTGAAATTTAGATCTATAGTTATAACCATGTTTAGATCGCACTCTCTAGTTATTGATTTGAAACCAGGTAGGCTTTTTGTTTTTTGGTGTGGTCCTGCTCAATGGAAGTTTTTTGTTTTTTTAAATTTTTGTAGCCATACATTCGTGGGCCTACAACCACAGGGGCCGGCCGTCACTAAAACGAAAATAGGGGGAGAAGGAGGTTAAACCAGACCAGGTCGGCCTCCAGTCAGTATATGCAATACAGGAACCCTATGTGAAGGGTCCGGAGACCTGGTAGGTGTTGTGTGGTTACTGCTTACTAAGTCAGTGTCTACCAAAATATGTAAGAAAGAAAAATTTCTTTCTAGAGTCCCCTCACTCACCGGGGTTGCCCCACGGTGACATGCTTCATCATTGGGGCCATCCCAGTTCTCTACGAAAAGGGGCGTGCTGCGACAAGGCGACTACGCTGGAGCACTGGTTTTGTGAGATGACTATGTGTGGTGCAAGTGTGGTGATGGTGGAGTGGGTGTGGAATTAAAAATACCGTGCTAGTGGGCCTCAACAATTTATTTTGCTCCTAGTGTGGTATAAAAATTAAAAAGGGGTAACACTGTGTTCTAACTTTTACTGAGCTAGATCAGTGTTATGGGTGCTCAGAACCAGGCTACATGCAAATTAGTCTGTCCCTGTCCCAGTGCATCATGGGAACAGGGCAAACCAAACTACCAAGCCTCCGGAGGACTTATCAGGTTTCAGAAGGAAGTTTCCCATTTGTCTGTTGACTGGGTAAGAGTATTCTGCTTAATTCAGAAACTCTGTCCATCACCACCCCCTTTTCTGAATCATTTTGTCCACCATAAGCGTGGAAGGGTATACTCAGATGTGAGTCCCTTGCTCATTGCACCATCAGGATTCAAGCAAGCCGGGCCGATGACTGCTGTAATGCCAGAAACCGGTCCCCGGAAGCTTGTTTCCTTCCCAGTAAAAGAATTGGCTTGGTAGTTTGGTTTGCCCTGTTCCCATAATGCACTGGGACAGGAACAGACTAATTTGCATGTAGCCAGGTTCTGAGCTGGGATGGTGCAGTGAGCTAAAAAACGGTGATGGATCAAGCCCTGATCTGTTGACTGGGTAAGAGTATTCTGCTTAATTCAGAAACTCTGTCCATCACCACCCCCTTTTCTGAATCTGAATAGTCCTAGACAATTTTCTTTGGGCTTTGCCCTTGCTAAGCTTCATTGGCTTCCTATTCAGGCCAGAGTGGCTTTTAAAGCCTTATGCTTTTGTCAGAGAATTGTAAATTTGAATGGTCCTCGATTTCTGTTTCCCCATATCAACCTTTACCTACCAAATTGCTGTCTTAAATCCTCTGGAACAGCTAAGCTTATGATACCCAAAACGCAGAGTTTGTTTGGGTGCAAAAAGAACAATTGATGGACAGAATGCAGAACAATGTCATACATTCACCCCAGTACAGAGATCTGGGCTTAAATCCATCGTTTTTGCTCACCATGCCTTTTCAGTTTTGACCCAGCCATATGCAAATCTGTCTTAACCTTGCGCCCAATGGGAACAGTCCAGCCGGAACTGCCAGGCCAGGTCTTTCCTGGACTGGAAACGAGCATCCTAGGACTGGTTTCGGACTTTCAGCCCTCATCAGCCAGGATAGCTTGACTACAGTGGCATGAAGCGCACAGGACCCACGTCTGGCATACCCGTCCCACTCGGGGTGACACATGCAAAAAGAACAATTGATGGACAGAATGCAGAACAATTTCATACATTCACCACAGTACAGAGATCTGGGCCTAAATCCATTGTTTTTTGCTTACCATGCCATTCCAGTTTGGACCTAGCCATATGCAAATCAGACTTGACCCTTTGCCCAATGGGAACAGTCCAGCCCGAACTGGCAGACAAGTCCTCCCTGGGCTGAAAACAAGCATCCTAGGACCAGTTTCGGGCTTTCAGCCCTCATCAGCCAGGATAGCGTGACTCCAGTGGCATGGAGGGCACGGGACCCACGTACCCTGGCTGATGAGGGCTGAAAGCCCGACACCGGTACTAGGATGCTCGATTCCAGTCCAGGGAAGACATGGCTTGGCAGTTTGGTCTGGACTGTTCCCATGAGGCACAGCGTCAAGACTGATTTGCATATGGCTATGTCTGAACTGGGGTGGTGTGGGGAGCAAAATAACGATGGATTAAACCCAGATCTGTGACTGGGTGTGAATGTTTGACAAAGTTCAACATTCCGTCCATCATCTTTTTGTGTTGCAAGTTCGTTTGGGTGGCAGCTCTGTCTTCTCGCGACAAAGTTATGGAACCTCTGCCCTTTAAAGCTTGGAATGCAACCTACAGTAACTCTATTTCGTAAAAATTAAAAGACCTAGATCTTCAGGCAATCAATGGTAATGTAACTGCAATGGCTGGCTCTTTGAACAGATTGAACTGATTGCTATTGGGAGAAAACCTAGCGCTGGGACACTCATTGAAGTAACAAGGTGCTTTATAAATTTATTTTTAACAGCACATTGTCCAGTCCTGTTATTTTTAACCTTCAATCCAAATTAGCAACTACTTTCATCATCTTATGGGGCTTATACGTAGGATTTGAGCTAAACCTTTTTTTTTTTATTAGCAAAAATAACTTACTTCTGATCCTATAATAGAATAAATGTATCAAGCATTTTTTTGCTTAAATAACTTATCTCCGCCTTTAACTCCAAAATCAGTTCTATGATTATTGGTGTACATTGTGTGGCGTCTTATAATCCTGTTAAACTTGTTTCCATGAGCATGATCATTCAAAGTGTTTGGATACCTTCAGGTTTAAGAGCTACGTGTTTTTAATAAATATGTACTATGGGGCATGGTGAATGCAGCTCTGTAAGCTCGTGGTCCCCCGGTGCTGGCAACAACTATAATCCTGGTTGCCTGCGGCTCAAGTCCCAGCAGAGGGTCTTGGACGAGCTGTTCCCTGGACCCACCGGTTGGGATTAATCATGAAGCGTGGACTGTGCTGCCATGTTTGTGATCTGGGTGAGCCTGTGACAGTGCGGCTGCCTGTGAGGCAGCTACACAGTGAACTTGGGCTGGAGGAACCTTGAAGAGCAGCAGTATCGCCCGCCAACAAACGCTTACCGGGGTGCTCACCCCCATGCTGGGATGTCCCCTGTGGTGCCCGAGGGGAAGATATAGCGCTGGCGAAGCCATGCAGGACCTGCTGCCCGCCCAAACCCCTGGAGCTGGCGACCTCACAGAGGAAAGGAACGGTGTTGGTGGGGCGAGATAGGTTGCTCTTCCTTGTTCTTGGGGCCTGACCGTCTCACTGGAACCTGCAGCCCAGGGCCTGAAGACTGCGCCATACCTGCAGTCAGTCACCTTCCGTTTGTGTGCTGCCCAGAAGGAGGCCCCGATTGCAGTAGTGGTTGTGCGAGGGTGGCGACATGCTCTAGGGCCTAAGTAGAGAAGACTGAGGTGCGGAGACTGGTGGAGGTGAGGCGGTTCCCCTGTGGCCTCTGTGTTCTCGGGACTGGCGGACCTGGTGCGGGCCCCCTGACAGCGCCACGCAGAAGCCTGGGCTTAGCCTGGGTGCAGGATGGAGTGCGCCCCCGGCATGGTGGACAGATGGTTTTGGGCAGATGTGTACACCATGAAGTACAGGGCCGTTTCTAGGTGTTTTGCCGCCCTAGGCGAGAATTGAAAAATGCCGCCCCCTCCCTTTTACTACGATAAGAGCCAGGCACCTGGCCAGGAGGCCACTGCAGCTTGCAGCACCCATTGCCCCTTGCGAGTGTTGCCAATGACAGTACAAACACAACTAGTAATCATCACACCCCTACAGAGTGACGATTCAGAATATTTCAAGCCCCCAGTGTTAGAAGAATGGCTTTGGTGGCAGATGTAGTCATTTATTTTAATGTATATTGGATTAATAAACCACTGTGTTTGTGCTCATCTCCAAATTAGACCACCAGTGCTACCATGCGGCAGATTATCATAGGTGCCGGTGATGACATTTAGGTATCGGTGCTTAGCTCCGGAAACCACCTGCTCAAATTAAGCGCTACGTACAAGAGATGTGTGATAGCCCGGACATGAACACACCCTCACAGAGCAAAAAGGAGGGGTAGAGAGTGACCAAGAGGAAGAGGAAGAAATATAGAGTGTGCACACCTCCACATGTTATCTACCACCATGGAGGTTATGCCATAAGATCAAAGTCAGAAATATAGTCTGACATAAGTAGATTGTCCTAAATATCCATCTATTGAATTAAGAATTTCTCTTACTAACTTCAATTTAGATATTTTAGCAAAAGATATTTATGTCAGATTATATTCGGACTACGACATTCTGGCCCTGCACCCTCCATGGATACAAGTTATTGAATGCAAGACGTTCTCTTGGCAGTGTCTCTATAATACTCATCAAGCAGCAGTAGCGGCTCATGGTGGGAATGCTGCGGGCGGGGCTGGGGAGGAGCAGGGTGGGGGGTAGTAAACTACGGCATCCGGACGACCAGAGGTAAGTAAACAAATAAATAAATAAAACAAATTTCATTGTGGGCGCTGCATTGCCAAATGTGATGCAGTGCGTGCTACAAAATAAGTTTCATTTATTAATTTGTTTGCTTACCTCCGTTGGGCCATATTCCGTAGTTTACTACCCACCACCCAGCTCCTCCCCCACCCCGCCCCACTGCCACGCGGCACTCCTATCTCGAGCCACAACTGTCAAGCAGGAATACTGGTGCAAACAAAAGAGCCCACTCCCATCTACAGCTATCAAGTAGACTTGTTGTTAATAAGGTAACTTTAAACAATGCAGGTCAGCAGAGAAACATGGAGACAGACTAAAACAGTTTATCTGAAAGGCCCCTCTGGAGTCCCTCCATTTAAGAGAGAACATATATATTACCGTTCTTGCAATCAGGACATATTAGATAACATGGCAAACCAATGTAAATCAATTCTGTATCCATAGGTGCTGAGAAGCACCTAACCTGCCACTAAACAATATTTTGCATTTATACAGCATAAGGAACATCGAGGAAAGAGAACTGCATGATGATTTCTCCCAGGCATATATAGTAGAAAACTGTTACACAGGAGTATACCGGTGGGTGGGGGGGGAGGGGGTTGGGCACAAGTTCTCTTCAATTTTGAATATTTCTGTCTGTTCGTGGCTGCAATTTTATAGAATTTGACTTGCGCTTACCGATAAATAAAGTTCCTGTTTTCCATTTTGAACCAAAATGGAGTTGGTACATGAATTGACCGAAAGAATAGGAACTTGGTCTGTCCACATAGTTTCAGAATAAGGTGCCATTGTGCTGGTGTCATCTAAGATTTCTTCAAAGACTTGCACAGGTCATGAAGTAATCCATCACAGCCTTGCACCGCTCATAAAGGTGATCCAGAAATTCCCTTGGGCTAGAAGCCACCCTCCAGTAGATCGAAAAAGCACTACACACACTGCAGGAGGAAGGTACCTGTAAATTTAAACAGGTGATGCTTGCAGCCTTTATCATCTCTTCCAGTCAGCCTGTATTGAACAGGAAGGACTCCGCTAATGAACACCTGTGCAACAGGGTAGATGCTTCAAACCATCACGACTCATGGCTGCCATTAGCGGAGCTACAGGACCCACTTGCGGACAGTTCAGCAGAAACCACTCATCGGCAAAACACCGAAGCTTCTAAAATGCATCAGATGGCCTGTCAAACTACCCCGAGCAGCGAATGGCAAGCTGTTAGAAGCAGCTTGCTCAGTATAAACACACTATGCTGACTCCTGTCATATAAGTTTCATTGCTGTCAGCAACCCAAATACATGAAATGATTTGTCGCAGCCAAAGTCCAAGTTCCATCCACAGGTCTACATATCACATTGTGAACATAGCTAAAATCTGAAGGCTACAATAACAGCATTTTATAGCGATGCAATACCAAAATGTGGATGTGATATGGTTTTCCATTAAATGTAGTGGTGATCCAAATGACCTCATAGGCAGCCAAACATTTATTTAAATTATTTCCTTTAAAAAATGGACAACAATAGCATACCGGTGTCAGGCTTCTGCCAGTTTAGTAATCAGCACTTCCTGTATTCCAGTGGCCACACAACTGCATGTTGTGGTCTCTGAAGGGTGGCCAGACTCTGACACTTGCTGATGGAGTGTTTCAGGTGGCGGTTGCAAAGAGCAGTAAAACTGTGATTGGCAAGGGGGCGCTTCCGTTCAATAACAAATGTATGCGGCCGTGGTGGTCCTCCTGTCATTTGTCATACAATATTTGGATCCCATTCTACACCAAACCTACCATGGGGTTATTAACAAATATTACAAACGGAATGGAGGTTCAGCTGTTAAAGCACACACTTTGGCTGGAAGCACGAATCCTCATCCAGAGAAGTTCAAGCTAGACCCTGCAAGCACTTGAAGAAACCCTTCCCAGCATATTTTCTCTCTCTTCTTCCCCTGACACTTCTAGCTACAGCAATCAAAGCCGCTACGATACACAGTATATAATATAGACTGTGTGTATCGTATAAAGCTCCTTTATGAATGTTTTATGTTTTTGACGAAGTGAATGAAAATGTCTCTGAACATTTAAATCGACTGACTCGGCGATGGCGCAGGTACGGCTGGAAACGCTGCTGCCACTCCTTCTAAAGTAGGTGCGCGTGCGCTTGCACTCCACTTATAGGTGCTGCTGCTGCCTGCATGTTTTTTGCCGCCCCCCACCTTTTGCCGCCCTAGGCGGCCGCCTAGTCCTTCCTAATGGCAGAAACGGCCCTGATGAAGTAGCGTGTGATACAGGGTCCCCAATCATTAAGCTGTTGACTGAGCATAGTGAGCAGAGCCTGGCAGTGACTTCTCCCCAATCACAGGGGTGGAGCCGTGGAGACGGGATCTGCTGAGCCCTATCTGATCAATGGCATAATAGTGAGCTGGTCACCGAAGGAGCTGACAGGGTGAATGGTCCTCGCCTGACTGCTCTTGCTGATCCTGCAAGCCTACAGAACGCGGGGCAAGTGGATCAAAGCAGCAAACCACACCCTCAGGTTACTTACCGCATCTCCATGAATCGTGAACCTACTAGTGTGTGATTCCCAATGCTTCATGCATGGCACAGGAAGAGGCAAGGGGCCATAGCTCATTATTCATCATGAGGTGTAGGAGTTCTTCCAGATGGACAGGTTTGCGGCGCCCCCCTCTGCAGGATGCTAAAAACCCCAAGGATGGGGGCTCCTATCCCGAAAGCTAAACAGGACTGTGGAATTTAATAAAATATCTACTTGTCCATGGGGCAGGTTGCTTCATAAATCTACTTGTCTTGTAACAAAATCCACTTGTCCCTAATGTGCCATGTAGTGCTGCTACAAATTATGTCAGCAATATCATTATATAAGAGCTCTGATATAGCCTTTCTGATTAAACCAGGGCTCTTACCATAGTACTGTTTGAATACTTGCAATCCCCTATGTTGCCACGTTTCTGCAGATCTACATACTGGGACTGAAGGTAGTGGTAACCAATAGTTCCAGGGTTAGAATGTCCTTTTGAGCCTGTGCAAACCTACTAACTTGCATGTTTTAAGGATTTTCAACAATTTTTCTCTAATCTTTTCCCATGCTGAGAAATGTTGGAAATTTACTCCTGACAATGGCAGACATAAACCTTATTCCAGAGTTGAGAAAAAAGTGTTTGTTGGGAAAGTGAACTTGCAAACACAGGCATATTTGCTCATGTAAAATGCAGTTCACAAAGATTTTCTAGGAGTACTATTTCTTGTCCTACTTCTGTAAATTTTTGGGAATATACGAAAGCGGTATAGCTTCACTTAATGCAGGGACATATACCATGGATGAACCTTTGAGACTTTCTTAAATGATTGTGCCCCTAATTTGGTCTGGCGTTGACCATGACCTCTTGTGTTTATTAGAATTCTGTCTGTCTGTCTGTCTGTCTCTCTCTCTCTCTGTATTGGCTGGCTTCACTGTGAGTGACAGCATTCTGCTCTTTCACAAGGAGCACATCTGCACACAAAGCAGTTTGGTTAAGTGCCAGTACCTACTGTGGCAGTGTGTGCTTTTTGAGACCAAAAACAATTATTGCTTTTGCCAATGTTTGGTATAATGATGAGGGCCCAGCAGCTCCCACACTAATACGGTTTAACAGAAACCATGGCAAAACATTTCACACATTGACAAAACTAAAAAGCTGACAACCAATTTCAGACCCACCGTCTTCGCCAGTGCTTGTTTATTTTTGTTTCCCATAACCCTATTGAAACTGATTACAGTAGTTTTCCATTATGAATATTTTTGGGAAATGCTAGCATGCATCTACACATGTTACTAAATTTATACTGCAACAACTGTCAGTAATGCAGTCAGAGCTTACAACATTTACTTGGAGCGCTCACCCTAATAATAAAGGCTTTCAATTAATGAACCATAAATACACGTCTGAACAGCATTAACATATGGACAAAAATATTACCTCAACTGCAGATTGCTCTTCCCTGATCCCTAATGTGGTACTGGAAACTGGCAGCCAAAGGGGTTTTGCTGCAGGGGGGTGGGCCTACTTGTCTCAAGGACAAAATACACATGAAAACTTGTTGCCCTTGACCCCAATCAGTATGTCCTGGGCGTTGGGCTATAGGAATTCCAACTCCCTGCTAAACTAACAGGTGCATTAGGGATTCTGTAGGTTAACCAAGCCTCAAGAACTACCTTGGAAAGCAAGATTGGAGAAGTGGGGTTAGACATGGCGCTTCTTAGACAAGATTTCCTGAACGTGGTGGAGAGAGTCACTGGAGACCATGTACGAATATCAGACTGTCTGCGCTCAAGGCAGAAGTCAGTCACATGTCCTCTGCATCCTGTATTTTCCAAGACCACGTTGAAGACATTAAAAATTAGGACTGCAGAAGCAACCTACGATTGCTGGGATACCCGGAAGGGGCTGAAGGGACATCCCTGGAAACCTTCCTTGAGCACTGGCTAGAATGATGGTCCCTGGGGGAGCAGTTCTATCCATGCTTCATAAATAAAGGAGCTCACAGTGCCTTAGCTGTGTTGCGCCGTCAGACAGTGGGATCCCAGGGCTCTCTCTGAATCCTTGGCCTCTGACACTGAGTGTGCAGAACACCATCAGCAGGGGGCACCTTAGGGCCAACCCACCTCAACACAACCCCGACATGAGCACATTTTGAAGGACCCACGTCCTAGGAAAATCCAGGGAGACTCTGTGACGGACTAGAATGACCCCAAGTCAAGATCTACAGTTACTTGTCTAATGTATAGGAGGGTGGCACACGTATGGCCTTGTCAACAACATGCATCTTCCTATATAGTTTGTTTGTATGACAGAGGCACACGTGGCTAAACCATGCAGGCCTCTACAATGTCATCCTAACCACAAATGTGTCTAAACCAGGCATTCATTTACAGCGCATGCCTTCACCATACAATGTTGTGATAAAGGCATGATTAGTAAAGGAATATAGATGGTAAAGATTACCACTACCCTAGCCTCACCCTAAGCTTTAAAATTCTAACCCTCTACCTTGCCCCCCCCACCCTGAGGCCTAATACCTACCCTGCCCTTTAAACTAACCCTCCTCCCTCCCCTGCAGCCTAAAACCCTGCCCTTACCAAAAACTACCCCAGCCCAACTGCCCTGAGCCCTAAAATGTACCCCTATGCTGTCCTTAAAACTACTCCTATACCTTCCACTGCCCTGAGGCCTAAAACCCTGCTCCCATTAAATAAACTACCCTGATCCCCTCACCGAGCCCTAAAACCTTGCCCTCTTCCAAAAACTACCCCTATCCCCGCCCTGAGTCCTAAAACCAACCCCACCCCAAAAAACTCTTCCCCCCCCCCCCAACGCCCAGCCCTTAAAACTATTCCTCCCCTCGCCCTAAAACCCTTTCCCCTTCCAAAAACGGCAGACAACCCCCGGAGCCCCACCACTAAAGATGCCCAGAGCCCTAAAACTGCATGCCCCTAAAAGCTACCCCTGAAACCAGGCCCCAGCCCCACTTACCTGTCTGCATCTAAAGCTCCCTTTCCTGTTCCGACCCATCTGAACTCTAGACCGCTATCTGCTTTAACCACGCATATGCGTGGTTAAGGCAGATGCGTGGTTCAGACAAGCATAGTTACCGTTGCGGGGAAATGGCACATGTGGCTCAGCCTGCGTTGTAAAGGCCGTTTCCCATATATTTTTCTTGCTTTTGGGGGACAAGCCTGTTTAATACAGCCTAATTTTGTAAGTTACGTTTGTTGTATTCAATATTGGGGCAACATATGCTTCGGCAAGGAAGTGAGAGGGACGGGGATATTGGGGAGTACTTTTTAGGTGGGGCTTGTCCCTGTTGGCCATTGTTTTAATTAGTGATGAATATCATAACCAGTCTGTAACAGTGCTCCAGTGGACTAGTCAAACGCAGAGAGCCAGGGACCTGGCCCCATCACTGTATCCCCAAACCGTCCCAATATCCACTAGGCAAGGTTATTTTCATGACATGAAATGTCAACGGCCTAAATGAACTTTAACCGGGAGCAGTCTCCTAGGCTTCACAAATGGCAGCGTGCCTGAGGTCTTCCTACTGCAGTAGACCAATTTAATGGGCACTAAATGCCCCCTCTGGGCCAGGTACGGGTCCTAGAAGGTGTACCATGTGGGCATTCTAAGGTGTCGCCAGGGGAGTTGCAATTGTTATACACCAACACATACCGATGGTAATTTCTTACACAGAAACTGACATGCACTGCAGATATGTAGTATTGTGAGGGTTGTTTGCAGGGCTGCTTTACTACAATTTCATTAGTATTTACGTAGTACCACAATTATTTTTTTCTGTAAAGGTTTTATTGGTTTTGTACATTTTGCAGCATATTATTACATTGGTCGTAGGCTGGTAGGCTCCATAGACTTTTTAGTGCACAAACAAAGAATCAAGGCAAGACAATGATACAAGCTTAATACCAAACTGGAAACCGTCACCCTACACCTCACCCCCCATGAGTCCGTAAGTACTGTATAGCATGAGTGGGCTTAATTTATGGTTTAAGTAACATATCTTCATTATGCCCAAGAAGGGCTTGGGCAGTCACTTACAAACCTATGTTCACTGTGGTATTTTAAAGGTCTGTGTCCGGCTTAGCAAGTAGGGGATTGCGCTCTCCATGGGACCTCATTGGACCCCCGCTGGTGATCCCTCTGGCGTGTCTGGCTAGGGACCAGATAAGCCCTCCACCAAAGCTTCCTAGGCTCTGGCCACCTCTATGTTCCCTATCCCCCTCCTAGCCCCTCTCCGCAATATTCGCCCTCACATCCTGCCCATTTTAGCATTTCCCTCCTCCATATATGTAGGCGTGGACCTCCCCACCACCCCCCCTCCCCGGTGTCATCCAATTCCTTGCTATCTTGCGTTTAGCAATGATAAATGCCAGGTCTTGACATTTGCTTGTGACTTTTGCCTTAGATATATGGGGGAACCACTATAAAAAGCAGTGACCAGGGGTATATGGGACACCTCTCTCAGTAGTCTCCTCCACCGCATGTAAGACCCCTTCCAAAAACAAATGTAGTCCCGGGCAGGCCCTAAACATATGGAGCATGTGTGACCTCTCTTCTCTGCATCGATGAAAGGCTGCGTCAGCTATCTGAAAATATCTGCTTATGTGCTCTGGGATCGGGTAGGACCTGTGTAGGACATAATGAGCTTGAAGCGCGCATTTCTGGAAACCTTGGCTAATATGTTTTTCTAGTCCTTTGCCTTAATTGGGGTGCCCAAATCTGCCTCCCAACTGAGAGCGTAATGTCTTCGACTGGGTTGCAGATCTACATGTAGTGCTCTGTATAGGCAAGAGACGGCTTTTAAGGTACCTGCAGAAAGAGCTATAAAATAACAGCTCTGCTGCGACAGGAGTTCTGTAGTTCCCGCACACTAGTGTTTGCGCATTGCTGTTGTGAGTGCTCTATGCAGTAAGAAATGTCCGCAATGTAGGCTAAACTCCTCCCGGAATTCCTCAAAGGGGAGCAATTCTGTGTCCCTGTAGAGATCACCCATCTTCGTCGTCCAAGCCTCATGTACTACCACAACTGATTGGGCCAATGCTAGACACCTTGAGGGCGGTGATGCTGCAACTCCCACATGGCTAAATAATTCTAGGACGAAGCTTTTTTATGGTGATGTCACCCTTGTGTGTTTGCTCCATGGCTCCTGGTACTGCATTATGTTTGCCTGGGGTCTAGGCCTGTGCGACGCACAGCAAATCTGGCACCCACAGGAGAGGGAATACTCACATAAATCCACAGCTTACAAGACTATGTCACACATTGACATCCTGCTCCTGCTCACCGCAGACCTAGTCCATATGATTTGCATTTATATATTGCCCCCCAGGGATCTCTGACCACTCACCTGTGGCGCGCCATGCACGGGAGTACCCATACTGGTGATTGCCCGGTTTGAAGGCTTAACACTTAGAGTTGGGTAGATATGGGGGGGCAACACTATTCAACACACTAGCAAGACTCCTTCGAGCTGGGGTCCACAAAGGGTCGATTAACTCACCATGGACCCTCTGGGCAGCGGAAAGGTTTGCATGCAGAGGGTGGCAAGATCATTTCTCTGAGCCAGAGACCGCCAGGGTCTGCTACCCGTGACAGAGCTTGAACCCTAGATTCCTCATCTTGAATGGGACTCGCAGGGAGTGGAGAGAGAAACCTGCCTCATATCGCCTGATCTCCGTAATACATAGCAAACTTAAACTACTTGCCAAAATCCTGGCCTATAGACTTCATGGGTCATATCGACCCTGATTCATCCTGATCAATGTGGCATTATGCCCCAACAAAGTACAAAACCCTGTATCTGCAGGGAGCATTCGGTGGTGGCATACCAGCATCTCTTATCTGGCTCTCGCGTCTTTTTCCTTGTCGACCTCAAGAATGCCTTTGATACCTTTGACTGGGACTTCCTCTGGGACACAATGACACGGCTTTGTTTTGGGCATGCTTCATTTTGTACGTCAAAGGGCTATATGACTCTCCTAGGGTGCATGTGTGGGACAGTTTGGTTCTGTCACATTCTTTCTCCATACGGAGGGACATGCAGCAGGTGGACCCTCTGGCTCCTTTGTTTTTTTGTGCTGCCAATGCAGCCCCCATGCAACCTGGGTTTGATGCAATGCACAGGTGTGGGGACTCTGATGGGAGGCTGGGGTAGAGGACTGCATAGCCTTTTCCGCAGTTGATGTCTTGATGTTTGTGGTCCACCCAGAGGTGTCGGGAACACCGCTATTGAGATTCTGGACTTGTACGGGCAGGCTTTGGGCCTGCAGGTTAACTCGACCAAGTCGCTGCTGGTCCCTTTGGCTGATTGAGTCGCTGAATCAGAGTGACGAATATACATACTGATCCACAGGCTGAGCTTTCTATACCTGGGGATCCCCTAGCCCCTTGATCCCGGATCTCTTTATCCATTAACCTCTCTCCCCTGGTTGCCAGATTTCGCAAGGACCTCGATAGATGGGACCGACTGCTACTCAAAATCCTTGGGAGGTGGCAATGTTTAAAATGATTACCTTATCGAGAATACTATGTGTTTTCCAAAACTTCCCCTATGTGATTCACAGAGAATGGTTCAAGGCTGTACAAAAGCAGATAAGAGCCTTCCTTTGGGCCCATTGAGGTCCACGAGTAGCCTTAGGGAAATGCGTGCAATCTACCTTTTAGTTTCAAATGTATTTTATTGGGTTTTTCAGCAGGCATAAACCGAGATATCTCAGCATGTTGTATAGGCAAGAGGCATATACAGCGGACGGGACAGACAAGCATGTCTTCCCTAAAATTGAGTAGTATAACGAGACAGATATGCCAAAGAGATATTCCGACATCTTGGAAGCAAATGACCTGCAGTGCAATAAAATAACATAAGAAGAACAACAACAACCAATAACACCCAGCCCACCCCCCTCCCCCACCCCGACCAGTGTGCCCTGTAGTGCCAAAAGGGCCGTCAACGGGCCAGAGATGCCCAGTGCCCCTGTCCGGGACGTCACCGAGATTCACAGTTGGCATCGGTGAGACGTAAAATCTTAGGATATTTGGGACACGTAACTTCATTAAATTCTTTGGACAGGAGGGTCAATAATGAAAGCCATGTTTTCCGAAATGCCTCGGTGGAGCCGGTGAGTGTGGCCTGTATGCGCTCCATCCCCAGTGTAAACCAAAGCTTGTGGAGCCACCCCGTGTGTGTAGGTTTAGTTGTGGAGCCCCACAGTGATAGTATATGTTGCGTGGCTGCCTGTATGGCAATTCCTATTTGTCGACCCCTCAATGACTTCATGGGGAAGGTTAGTGCGTTGGGGAGACCTAGTAAAGCATATGCAGGGAATCTCGGGATTTCAGTCGTAAAGGTGGAATCAATATCGTCCAGGACCATTTTCCAGTAGTCTCCGAGTACCGGACATTCCCATAGGAGGTGGGTTAGAGTGCCCCTCTCCCCACATCCCCTCCAGCAAAGCTTGGTACGTGCCGGGTTCCCTTTGTGTAGGCGGGCTGGGGTGAGGTGCCAATACATAGCCAATTTCACTGCTGCTTCTCTCGCCTTTGTATTACGTGTGGTGTGTATAGCCCTATAGTAGACGGAGCCCCATTCTTTAGATGTTAAGACCCTACCCAGTTCAGCCTCCCAGCGCTTCTGACTTGGTGTCTTATCCGAGGTGTGTGGTGATGTGAGCATTTTGTAGAGTTCTGAGATAAGGTGTTTATCCGAGTCCTTAGTAAGTAACCATTTTTCAATGGTCTACATGGGGCGACCTACTAGTGCAGCGGTGTCCGGGTCAGTGAGCCAATGTCTAAGTTGAAGGTATTGGAAAAGGAAAGGTGTGGGTGCTCTATGTTATACCCCTGTTTGATATCTACGAAAGGAAGAAATCCCCGCGGATCAAAAAGGTCGCCTGCGGCACGACATGCCGTGCCCCGCCACTGGAGGAACGTGCCTGCACCATTGCCCAGAGGGAAATCTGCGTTATCCAATATGGGAGTGAAGGGGGAGGGAAAGGTTGTTAAACCGTGTTTGAGTGCCACCCTATCCCATATCTGTATGGTCGTGCGTGTGATAGGAGACTTCAACATGTATCGTGGTCTGTGTTGCCGAGCGAGGAATGGAATCCTCCAAAGCGGCGTCTGTGCCATAGCCCTATCCTGGAAGAGCCACCTTTTCTCCGACTCAGGCCTGTACCATTCCACCAGGTAACAGAGTTGAGACGCCTGGAAGTATCGTACTAGGTTGGGGACTCCAAGGCCGCCCTTGTCCATGCTCTTGTACGCCAGCTGTTTGTGGACTCGTGCACGTTTCCCTTCCCAAACAAAGTTAAGCAGGGTGTCCTGTAAGTCCCTCAAAGTGCCCGCGGGGGCATAACCGAGACAGTCTGATAGAGATATAGGACACGAGGCAGGATAGACATTTTCACTGCCGCTACCCTCCCCAGCAGGGAAAGGGTCTGTTTGGACCACCGTGCCAGATCCGTCCGGATCTGGGTGGTGAGAGTGTTATAATTAGTCGACACCGTTAGTTCCGTTGAAGAAGTCAGGATAATCCCCAAGTATGGTACCTGGTTAACTAGCTGGAGACCTCTCCCCTGACCAATGGCAGGGGCGTGTGGGCATGCATTTTTGCCCAGCTGCAGTATCAAGGACTTATCTATGTTAATTCGGAACCCTGAAACGGAGCCGAATAAGGCAAGATCCTCCATAAAGGCGGGTATAGAGCTATTAGGTTGGTCAAGGGCAACTATGACGTCACCCGCATATAAACTAATGGTATGGGGTTCGTGTCCGAAATTGACACCTTTAATTCTTGGGTTATCTCGGACCCGCTGCGCCAACGGCTCTATATACATGGCGAAGAGGAGGGGGGAGAGGGGACACCCCTGCCAGGTGCTGCGCTGAATTTCGAATGGGTTCGAGCGCAGTCCTCCCAGGCGGACCCTAGCTTGCGGATGATGGTAACAGCTTGCTATCCTAGAGCAGAAGCGGTCGCCTAGGCCAAAGTGACGCAGGACTTGTTGTAAGTAAGTCCAATTCACGCGATCGAACGCCTTCTCCGCGTCGATAGCAAGCAACGCGGAGTCCGAGGCTTGAAAATGCAACTTATCGATGAGATGAAGTACCCTTTTGGTGTTGTCTCTGCACTGCCTGTTGGGTACAAAGCCAGATTGGTCGGGTTCCAAAAGTTCAGGAAGGCAAGGGCCAAGGCGCACGGCAAGAATGCCTGTAAAGAGCTTTAAGTCAAGATTCAATAATGAGATAGGGCGGAAGGCGGAGCAGTGTGTGGGTTTCTTACCGGGTTTAGGCAGCACCACTACTTCTGCGGCCAGCATGTCCGGAGGGATGGCGCCCAGTCCCTCGAAAGAATTGAAGAGGCGGGTGAGCACTGGGGCCAACTGCCGGCTAAAGAGTTTATAAAATCCCGCCGAAAAGCCATCAGGCCCCGGGGATTTGAGTGGACGCAAACGGTATATAGCTGCCAGAACTTCATCCTGGCGGATAGGGGCATCTAGGGCTTCCGCGTTATCCTTGGAGATTTCGGTGAGGGGTGTTGCGGCTAAGTAGGCCCCAATGTCCTCAGAGAAAGTCTCCTCCTCACCATACAACGAAGCGTAGTATGAGCGAAACGCCTCGGCCACCTGAGTGTCGTCAGTAGCACGCTGAGTCTTGGCCTTCAGAGCGCTGGCTAGTAAGCGGCCTGTCCTATTGCCTCAGAACATAAGTATGTCGAAGACGGAGAGCCGCAAATTCTGCTCTATCTGTGTCTAGGCTAGCTAGCTGGGCCCGCGCTGCCTTTAGTTGCCTCCAAACGCGTGGGGCGCATGTGCGGCTATGGACTCGTTCCAGCTCCGCCACGTGCGCCGTGAGGTCATCCCTTTTACTCTTGCGGTCTTTGGCCTCGGCTGCTGCTATGGCAATGAGTTCACCTCGAGTGACCGACTTCAGGGCGCCCCAGAGAGCTGTCACGGAGATTCCAGGCGTATCGTTGGTGGCCAAGTAGTCAGTGATGCACTCGCTAATTCGTCTAGTGACGTCTGGCCGTTGCAGTAAAGTTTCGCGGAGGCGCCACGGGCCCCAGGGGCGGTGAGCCGCACGAAGTGTGAGTGATAGTTCCACTGCGTCATGGTCAGAGATGGCTGCCGACACTATGGTGACCTCGTCAAGATTTTTAAGTAGTTCAGAAGAACCTATGAAGTGATCAAGTCTGGCATATGTGTGGTGCACATGCGAGTAAAATGTGAACTGCGATGTGGTAGGGTGTTTGGCCCTCCAGAGATCTACCAAATCCCTATCTTTTAGCCATTCACGAGAATTGGGCGAGAGAGCACCAGTCCCTCCGGAACGGTGTCCCGATCTGTCAGCATGTGCGTCCATAACTATGTTGAGGTCCCCGCCCAAGAGTAGGGGTGCGTGTGGGGCTTGAAGCGCCTCCAAGATCGCGCTTTTTAGGAAGGCTTCTTGTCCCGTATTCGGGGCATAAAGGGAGCCAATCGTAAGATGTGTGTCACCTATCTGAAATGCATGCACCAAGAGGCGACCCTTGATTTCCCCCATCCTGTTTCCCACCCTTCCCTGGAAACTTCTGGATATTAAAATCGCAACTCCCGCAGTTTTCGTTGGGAGAGAGGAGAAGAGCTGTTGTGGGAAGGCGCGGGAGCGCATTCTATGCCAGTCTTTCTGCAAGGGGTGGGTCTCTTGTAGTAAGCAAATATCCGCCCCTGAATGTTCCAAGTAGGAAATAATAGCCCGTCTCTTAATGCCCCTTCACGTTGAGGGTTTTATCTTAAGGGTAATGTCAGGCATGGTGTATTGGATTTATGGCCTATCTCAGAGTAAGCGTCCCGTATGTTACAGAACAATAGCTTAGCAACTCTCAAGCCGTGTCCCTCCCGGGAACCCCGCAGACCCACCTCTAGACCCTGTACACAAGTGAGTGGCAATTCTCTGATTCGGCTCAGCAGTGACGTGTCATCCCCACAAATGATAGACCAGAACTGGCACACTGGTCCCCACCCTTGAACCCCCCCCCAACCCGCCCCCCCCAAAACAACCCATAGCCACCATTGTCTGCATCGTTGCTTATGTAAGCGAAAATCATTGTGAGCGGAGGCTCTATAACTACCCCCACAGCCCAAACTCCCCCCTCCTAGTCCCAACTCCCTAGAAATGCATAGTGCCAGTCCCGTTAGTCCACACAGGGCCATGGTAAGGAATACTGAAGGGGTCATCTCCGACGGCAGTCTCTCCGGTCCCCCCGCTCGACCCACCCACCACGTGGGCAGAGCAAGTGCAATATGGAATCTCCCCTGGAAAAGTGTCTAGCACTCTGGAGAAGAAATTTCTTTGGCTACCTCCGCCACCGCAGTCTCGCACTCTCGGGAGATGACAGAGGCATCTGGTTTAAGGCGGTGGGGCGGTGATAGTTTGTAACTCACAGTCTGCCAGCCTCCTCTAGATGTTCCTTCTGAGTTTCTAAACACTGGTTCAGTATCGACTTGGTCAAGGCCCAGGAGTGCACAGGTGTCTGAGTGACCGCAGCTGATGTAGCCGTCCATTCCACTTGAATATTATCCGAAATGGGTGCCTTAGGAAGCCCGTCACTTGTTTAAATTCCTTCCTCTTTTGGAGAGTGATGGAGGAGAGATCCTGGTATAGAGCATGGGGTGGCCTTGGAATTGAAGCGGCTGGGCTCGTCGAGCCTCACGGAGAATTCTCTCCTTAAGGGGGAAATCTGGGAGGAAGGCCAAAATATCCGGTGGCGGGGCTGGGGCCCGACGAGGCAATCCAACCCTGTGGGCCCTGTCGATGCGAATGGCAAAGTCCGCAGGTTCCCCCAATATGCTCCTGAAGAGGGACTGCAGGTAGCCAGTGATGTCAGTCTCCTCTTCTTTTTGAGGGACCCCCCGTACCCGTATGTTCTTGCGGCGGGAACGGTTCTCAAGGTCCTCCGCATAGGCCTGGAGGTCAAGTTGCTGGTCAGTGAGGCGCAGGACTTCCTGCTGGAGTTGCTCAATTTCGCTGCTTCTGGTCTGGTCTGCCTCCTCAACGGCGACCACACGCTCCCCAAGGCCCTCCACATCACGCCGGAGCTCTCGGACCTCCCCGGCCACCTCCTGCTTCAAGGATCGGAAGTCCGTCCTGAGTGAGTTAAATAAAGTTTCTAGGAAAGACCTAATAATTGGTACCTGGTCTTCCGTTGAAGTTGGTGGCGTTTTTGTGGTTAGCGGGGAGGGGGGGTCTTTGCTGGGTTTGGGCTGGGACTTGGCCAGCAGTTCAGGAAGCGTTTGGGATCCTCTCTTGCCTCTCTGTGCCGCCATTTTGTGGGCAGCGCCTGTAGTAAGTGGATGGCGGGTCCCTGGGGCCCCGTGGGGTGGTGCAGGTCTTTAGCGTGTCTCCGGGGGGGCAGCCGCGCAGATGTAGGGTAACTCACCCCCTGTGTCTCTTATTTCAAGGTTGTGGATGCCGTCAATTGCCCACAGGTCCGCGAGAAGCGCAGCAAAGTCGGCTCCACTGCTGCAGTCCCACAGGTCCTAGCTAGGCGATTACCAGAGTTGTGTAGCGGGGTTAATGGCCACGGTCTCCAATGCCCCACAGTCTCTACTGCCCCACAGCGAGTAAATCCCCAGTGGCACACCAGGCACAAGGTGCGATGTCACTCAAGGCTTTTCAACAGTCCTACACCGGGGGCTCGATTGTGTGCCCCGAGCTGCCCAGCGTATCCACCTCCACCCCTAATCTCCTCACCTCCGTCGGCTCAAGGAGCGGCTCCACGCGGCAGGCCCGGGTCGCCTGCCCAGCACTTTTTTACCGCCAGACGTGGCCCAGTGTTGCGTGGCTGCAGGGCCGCCTCGGGACGCGGCGGCGCTTCGTGCGCTGTCAGGTGCGGGTCTCTGCGGAAGCGGGGCAGTGCCGTCTCGTGCTCCCTGAGCAGGGTCTCCCCCAGGTCCGTTGGGGTGGGCAGGGTGGCCGCGCCGAGCGCTGCGAGGGTCCGGGTCACAGGCCCGAAACCGGGGCCTCAGGTGCACAATTCCCTGCCGGAGTCCACTCGACCTCCGGCTGGACCGCAAAGGCGGCGAAGTGTTGCAGCTGGGGTTCGCGGTGCAGGAGCCGCAGCGGGGTCTCGTCTCTCCAGCCACGTCCCCCGAATCGTCCGCCAGCTGGGTTATCTTCGCCTGCACTTGCAGCGGGCGTTAGCTCTTCAGTGTGGCCGCCATTGGGGGCGGCAGTGCAGCGTCTCGCTCCAATCCATTCCTCCACAGGGCGAACAGACCCACGGCACGATTCCGGGAGCCCCTTCAGTCGTCTGGCACCCTTCCCAGTGCTTTTGGCCTCACTTTAGGGGAGATTCGGGCATTAAGTGCGGCAATCGGCGGGATCGGGCAGGGAGACTCTGAAACCTGCGTCCGATCACGCCGCCATCTTGGACACGCCCCCTGCAATCTACCTTTTGACGTAAGCTTGGCAGCAGTCGACCTACGTCTTTACTACTGGGCCTCACTGCTGATTGTCATCAACCACTGGCTTCAGGGAGGATGGGCTGATCAGCTTTCAGGATGAGGATGTTTCACATGGATTGCGGGTCCATAGTGGCCATCTTGTATGGGCTACAATACCGAGGTCTCTGCCAGACCTCTATCTGGAAGTACTGCTTACATAGAGGGCTGCTCTACACTGGACATGGTGGGACAGGAAACCTACCCAGCAAATGTCCCTACAGCGGGGAAATTCCTGGCATAGGTGACTGATCTGGAGGGTTTCAGTAGATGGAATCTCATTGGGATCACTGCGCTGGGTGACGTGGTAAGGTTCCCGCCTGCCAATTTTTATAGAATTAAAGGCAGACTTTCACCTTCACTAATCTCAATTTCATAAATTCTTACACCTACACCACACTCTACTTGCTACACTGACCCAGACCAGGGCATGCTCAAATTCAGCCAGCTAGAAGCTAAACTACTTATGGGCCACTGAAGTATATCTCAAATCTACAAATCGCTAGTTATGAAGTCACGTGATTTGTTTGCCCCAGAAAGGGCCAGGTGTGCGTCTTGGGTGGGCTTCCTGTAATACAGCAAATGCAGAGAGGCCCTTATGGCACCCAGGGAATTGGCAATCTCATCTAGAATCCGTCTGATTGTTTAAGTACCTGCACACCACTTACCTGATGTAACTGCAGCTGTGGATGTCCCTTAAGAGGCCATTGCCTGCAAGCACGAGGTGTGAACAGGAGAAAGCAGATTTTTTTCCCATGTGTAATAGTCCTGTCCCCTGCTTACCCCCTACGGGGTGGCGGTGTTTTGAACCCTCTCAGGAGTGTTGGAGCGCACTTTTGACACCCCACCACAAATTGGTTTGTTTGGCCTGATGGAAGACCTAGTTGGAGCAGAGGGGAGCGATCCCTGGTGGGGCCTGGACACCCCGATTGCCAAAAAAGAAAATGTTCAAATGGATCCCTGTAGCACCCTTCTGGATCAGTGCTTGGCAGAGGGATGTGGCACTGTGCGTGAAGATGGAAAGCCCATCTGCAAAGCCCAGGGCTGCCCACATACATGCAGGAGAATATGGGGCAGATGGTGGTATCATTGAGGACTGGAATGATTCGCACTGTGATATTGCCTTCGTTTGTCCTGAAGATGCACTTAGCTACTATTGTTGTAATGTTTACATTGTGTTGTACAAAATCAATAACATTTGGTTCATTAAAAAACATAAATCTGTAGTAAAAGTATGTTAATGTTGACATTGCAAGCATGCATTTCCTCTATGGCCAAGGTTGCTCAGTTCCAACTTGGACTGCTCCAAGGCATCAAACAAGTCATCCCAAAGTATAGCTACAAACAAGTAGTTCAGTCTCTGGTACCCTTCATGCTAGACTATGGGAATCCCTTGTAATAGGAATCTCCAAAATACACCTTGTCCCTATCTGAGCTGCCCTGCGTGCTGCGGCCAGACTAGTGGTGGGTTCAAGAAAATGTGACCACATATCTACGATTTTGATTTCAGAATGGCTTCCCACAGAAGCAGGATGTACCTTCTAAAATCGAAACACTGCCATGATGCTAATGTTTTAAATCCTGAAACCCCAACTTTTCCAGAAACCCTGCCAACAGTTGACATAACGCTTCAAGAATAAATCCGACACTCTTCCATCCTCGGACAGGGCTGCAAAGTACTTTCTCATGGCATCTGACACTGAATTGAAGCCTCTGTTGATTCCTCATACATAAACTGACAATTGTCATGACTACCTTTATATTTCTTAATGGGAGCTCACTTTATTATCTTGTTTATGAAGGATGCAGCAAATCCAAGGTGACTTGATGCGTAATCTGTCCATTTTTATGCTCTCCTTGGGTACAGTACATCTCTCCTTGTTCTGATCTGCAGAAGTGAAGGTTTCTGACACACTTAAGTCTACTACGAGCTATACAAAAGCTTCTAAATTAAATGTATTTGGATAAAAGCAACAGAAATATTGGGATAAACCCCATTGGAAATGTGAATACATTTAAATACCAGGATACAAACTGCCCTTACTGTAAAAAACTATGGTTTTAGGAACACTCCAGTATTATGAAGCTTAGTTTTTATCAGCTTTTAGTTGTTGTAGAGCGAGTTTTTCTTTCATTGTGCATTAGGTTTCTTTGAGAGGCAGTACATCTATAATGGAGGTGTAAATGAAACATGGATGGCACTCCTGCTGGCTAATCTATCACCAAGTATCTCACAGGAAAAGCAGTGTTACTGTTTTTATTGAGTATTCTACACTTTGATGTGAGAGGCTTTCTTTCTGATTAAACCGCTTGCCGTAAAGGTGGTTGAGTGGGTCATCACACTAGTGGAGGTTGTGGGTATTTACTCCAGTGTGCCGATGGCAAAGGGGGTGATGGGTGGGAATGGATGGCCCAGGACAGTGGATTGTCCTTCTGTGGAGGAATTCTTCTGAGGGGCAGGTACACTTACATCACAGACTTTTACTGCTAGCTTTCTAGCAAGTTGTTGCATGCTTCCTCTGAACCAATCTGTGGGTGCTAGGTCTTAGATGGGTATTGGGAATCACCAGGACTGTGAGGTAGCCCTTGGGTAGATATGTTTCTCTGCTGATCTGTAATAGTTGCAGGGCCTCCATCTATGAGAGCGTTGCACCTAGACAATGGATTTGCCTCTTTTGGGAACACAGACCCTAAAATCCTGCAAGAAAATTAATCTGGTGTTACACATTCCCGAACTGTTCTTTAAAGATGTAGTGGGCGTCATTTATTGAAATGTTGTTGAACCTCCAAAATCTGGAACTCTAATTAAGCAGCGTGATATGTTACTTCGCTTGACGAGAGCCAACAGTGCCAGAGCAATTAGTCGCACCAGCAAAGATACCAAAAATATACACTGCTAATGTAGCGATGGAGAACTTTTTTCTGAGGCTGTTGATGTTGTTTCTTCTCTGTCATCTTGGGCTGCTTTAATTGGATACTGTCAGGCTCCGTTCAGGAGGCCGCTTGAAGGAAGGGGCTACTGGACCACAGCCGTGGGAGTTGAGGTCTGCTGTCCCAGGGCTGGAACCTACAATGGCTCTACAAACTGGGCCAAGTGCAAACCTTTCCGCACTTGAATCTCAGCGGTAGCGTAGGCAAGTAGACACAGGCTTCTCTTTGTAGGAAAAGACAAGTACTTTAATAACACAAAAACATGGGTCACTACACATTCAATTATGCATGAAAATCCGACTCCTGAGTGTGGGGGATTGATGCTTTAAGAGGCCTCTGCTGATTAGACTGTCAGCTGGCTCTAGCGGTCCCGACCACCTTCTATACTTTTGGGGCCTCCACCCCTCGTAGCAGGCCCTGGGGTAATCGGACAAAATGGTGGGCGCTGCCTGTATTCTCCCCCCCCCCCCTTCCCTCTATATAGGTTAGCTTCTTGGAACCAGTTTGGAGGAGGGTCCCCTTTCATACGTCTTGATCATGACCATGTCTGGTCCTGGTCTCTGTCTGCAAGGTGCTCTGCCCAGCAGGACAGTTTCCAGGTGGAGTATCCACCACAAAAGTACAAAGAGGTGAGAGCAGCTTGCACAGAGTTATTTGCAACCTCTTCTCACTGAGATCAGAGAGACAAGAATCTGTGCCCCTTCAAAGAATTTGTTTTCTTATCAACAAATACTGCAGATCTCACCCCCTCCTGCCATCCATCAAAAGGCAGCTGAAATCAGAGTCCTTTCAAGATCCATGTACCAGGAAGGGTCAGGGCCCTTCTACGACAAGTCTGTGTCCTATTTCTTTACCACATAGTCTAGTGCTCCCCCTCCAATCTAGTAGAGTCCAGCAATACTTGTATGCTGTCCAGGAACATTACTGCCTCCTTAAATACATGCCGAGCATAGCACACCACTGCTTCTAACATACATCTACTGGATGTCTGGGTTAGGATCCCAAGGTTCATCGCAAACCGCATAACTTTAGATGAAGTAGGCGCACATTCCTATATCGCAGGTAAAAAACCTGTCCTTGTAATTCACTTGCTGTAAGCTGCCATCACTAGGCTGCACAAATGAAACTACGACTTGCTGCGCTCCTGCCAGTGCACGATGAGGTCCACATCTAGCATTGTCATGAGACCTGGCCTAGTTCGATCTGTGCTTATGGGATTAATATGTGTCATGAGCAAAATAAAAAAAAACAGGATCACCGGTATGCAGTTCGGGCACTCAGGGTAGAGAAGAGAGTGTACATATGCAGGGGACATTTCCATCCCAACAGAAACTTTAGTAGTAAATCTGCAAGGCCCCCATTCCCCACTGATCTGATGTGAAATTCACACTGGGTGTTATTTTTCTTGTAGGTACTCCAATATCGGCTCCGGTACTAATTGCACCTTTCACCTACATTGCCTTGTACTCTGTGAGTGCTTATAATCGTTTATATCTGTTACTGTCTAATGGTTATTCCAGCACATCTATTTTACACTAGAATGACGCTGGTTCAATAAATACTTATTGAGAAATGTACCCATTGTTAATTCTGTGCATCTCTCCTGACTGAGCGACTAGTAGCACTGTTTCCATGATTCTTAGGGATCAGGGTTGTCCTATTCGATAGTTGCCAAGAACTCTTCTCTCTTTGGTAAAAGGGGGGTTTCTAGTGGCACTGTGAGCTAGCTAGTATACAGGCTGACCTACTCGGTGGGGGTGTCCGGAATCAGTTTGGACACCAAGCCTGCAGTGTATGTTGTCTAAACGCGCAGATCCTATATAGGTTTATAGGAACTACATGACACTGATGCAGATTCGGAAATCCACATTGCTGAAGGGAAGTCTGGAACTGACCTTGTGGACATTAAAAATATGGCCTCACACATGTAGCCCGTCTTTGAACACAGGCTTTGAGTATGCATTGTTCGTATGGGTCGCTGAAGAGATGATACCATTGTTTCAGACACTGAAAAGTATGCACTTGATTTGCAGTATTCTGAGCATGCTACATTTTTGTTTGGTTTCTTTTCATTTTCTAGACCCTAAATAAGGACACCACCAAATCTAATTAAGTTTGAAGTATAGCTAAACTTTAAACCTATTCTTTCTGACCTGTGGCTATCCAAACCTTAGTGTGCGAAGTGCAGCGTTAAGTGTGCTTGGTGAATTTCAAGCTGCTATTCAGAATAAGCATGTAGTCCCTTCAGTTTCTAATGGGGTTCTTGAATACTAATCCAGATCTCTGAAACAACCCAGCAAACCTGTGAATCCATCCAAAATTGATACTTGCAGATGGAAACGAAAATGGCACCAAAGGTTGCAATAGAGTAATCTGAAACTAGGTAATCTGAAACTAGGTAATCTGAAACTAGTAATTTAGATATTTGAAGCATAGAAAACCATAAGCCTCCTACCTTTTCCCATTGGGTTTGGAAATTACCTGAGGCCTATTCCTCTCAAGGCATGGGGGTGATTGTGGGAATGCACTCCAATTCTGAAACTTGGTGAAGTGGCAGGATTGGATTGGTGAGGTAGATGCTGAGTGAAACCATGTTAGATGTGCAGTGTTTGCACATTTCTTAGCTCTTAAACTGTTGAGAGGGATTTGTGAGTAGGTGGAAAATAAGGGGGGGCACAAACTTTAAGCGAGCTGAAAATATTTTTAGGTCCGGTTTGACAGAGCAGCTATAGCCAGATGTTAGGTGAATCTTTCAGGAGTACTACAGAGAAGGACTTTGATCTTGTCCACATGTTGGTAACCAGGCGTGAATATTTTAATTGGGCAGACGCGGTGTGCTTCACAGACAAAAGTGCTTCCCATCCTCACATCTGTGATTAGTTTGTTTATTTATCCAGCTGCCTGAGCCTGAACTTTCGGGGGCACACTCATGACTTGGTAATCCAGTTAAAGTGTCTAAGATAACTGGATAATTTTCGCTATTTGTTGTTCTTTGACCGCAGCATAGTTGGCAGTAGGGCAGTCATGAGGAAAGTATTGCAGTTCTATAATCCCCTCAACCTCCTTCCATCATTACAATTAGACTTTAGGGTGCAGTTTTGCGTTTGAGATCAGTATGGGATGCTCAGAGGAATACTGATATTAATATATAGGATTTGTTTAGGTCTGGCTTGACAGTGCAAAGTCTTTAGGTGATCAACAAAAAAAAGTGCTTTCAGAGTACTACTGAAAGGGGAGCAAGGTTCCAGCCACAGGCATGTTTCCATGAGTATAGAATTTGACTGGGTCAAGCTTATGTGCTTCCATTAAAGAATGCTTGTATTGCACTTGTTTTACTTATTGCAACGCTTGTACTGGATAGAGCAGGACTGGGTTGGTTATGGTGGCAAGTCCATGATTATGGCCATAGGCATGCACTGTTTATTGCGAAATGCTATGATAAATGAACCAAGGCCTATTGCATTACTGTAAAATGCATATATTAGTCAATAGGCCTTTAAATGTGGATTATTATTCTGTATTAAATTGTTCAGATAGGTATTTTGAAATCTAACAGATCACCATAGTAGACAAGAGTTTGTGAACGTCTCGACTAGACCGCGGGGATGGAAGATATGTACTACAATAATCCTGGTTAGTTTCTTTTAGATATAGTATTTTGCTTTGCCAACATGTTTTCTTTTATAACTGCATGCCAGATGATTGCTTTTGGAAATCTTGTGCACAGTTCAGTAACCTTGATTTGGTTATTGTGACAAGCCAATGATGAAAGCTACAACCCTGATTAGTAGGAAATGTTACGATAAAGGCAGTATCCCTCCAATATTTGATTGTGAAAAGCACATATTAAAGTCAATAGACATTTATGGGTGGGTTGTTATAGTCTATAAATATGTATTTTAACCGATTACCTTAGTAAACTTGGGATTTGGTGTTGGTTACCCCCTGTGTTGACAAACCATGGACATAGACGATTTGCACTGTAATAATTCTTGCTCGACATATATATATATATATATATATATATATATATTACACACCCCTATCTACCTAGCCATTGGGTCAGCTCTGTCTGTTGGTCTTTGAGTGCCATTTACTCTTTGCTTCCATCCATGACCGCATGGGGTCATCTTTCTTTGGCTGTCTTGCCTTGTGAATGACTGCATTTTCTGATCATATGTGAACACCCACCTGAAAATGATTGTGCTTCAGTGTCTGGGCTGGTCGGGCATTCCTTTATTTTTCAATTTTCTCTTTTCATAGTTTCCCTTTCATTTCTTTACACTCGTACTCTTATTTTAACTTTTCTTAAAAGGCTACACTGCTCTTCAGGCAGTGCTAACAGGTTGCTGGCTTGCCTCTCCATTCATCTGCAGTGCACTACATCCCATGTAGCCACTTCCTCTAAACCAGGAGATTATTAGGGAATGATGTTGTTCACAGTGCATCATTCTTTTACCATTCTATGATGGTCAACACATTGGTTCTAAATGTGGCGGCATGCTGGAATTTTAAAATAAATGTGGCCTATTTACAATACCGCTGCAAAACAGGCAAGCATATGCCGAACGTGTTTAGATGGCAGCATTTTTCCTTGTTCTCTTTCAATTTCTACATGTTGCATTTGTGTGTGATTTCTTGTGATTGTGTTAGAGGGTGAATGCAGGGATGAGTCTGTGAATGGCTGAATGGAGTTGTGCAAAGATTAGTGACTGGGTGAATGCATGATGATTATTGAGTGTCTTAACGCATCAGTGACACAAAAGACTCCTTCATTTCTAAGCCCGACCTATTGTCATTGCCAATGCTTGTTGGATGTAGGACTGGGTGTTCTCGGCTGTTAAAACAAGCATTGAAAATGCAATAGGTCTCACCTTTGATTAAGTTAAAGCCATTTGCTTTGCTAATGGTATGTATAGCAAAGCAAATGGCTCTGACTTAATTAAAGGCAAGACCTATGAAAGTTTGTCGTCAAGACACGTGATGAGCTACTTGTCCCTCAACAAATGACTCGGTGCAGGGAGTACAAACAACCCGGGGAATGATAAAAACAACCACCATGCAAAAGACAGTGCAAGAATTGGGGTCAGTGGTTAGAACAGTCAAAGAATGAATTCTTTATCCATCAAGGATTGTGCCACAAACATACTTTAAAGACTTATGCTTATTTTGTCGCATCAAAGCGTGCTGATTTCGCCACACGTTTCTCCTGGAAGTTACATAAGTTGTCTTATTTAAAGATCACAAAACGTTTATGTCTTTTCACCGAAAACCATATTGCTATTAAAGGCTGAACTGAATATTTAGAACTTTATTGGCCTCATAAAGAGCGGCCTTTCTTCGAAGTAGAACAAACATGGTTTATGGGTTCTGTGTCGATCAAAGCATTTGCTTTGTTTTACCTACTGACACGTGCAATCTACTATCTGTACATTATATTGTACCGGATCTTCAAGAACAAGCAAACGGTGCTGTTCGTTACAGCCTCATAACTGGGCTACTTTGTAATAGGGATGAGTTTCCGAATAGTTGTGCAAATGAGCACAATGACATGAGTGGTGGTGGTGGGGTAATAATGTAAACAATAGGGTGCAAGGGTGGTATTCCACGCTTTGCAAATAGACGCCTGAATACAGTAACTATAGCGCATCGTGCATGGTACATGAATTTCGATGTCTTTGAAAATACACGGATGACTAATGCTTTCTCATGGACTGCCCAATATCCCCATCTGTAGGCTTGACAGCTGAGTGCAAGATTACAGGAACATCGCCCCATTAAAGCCCTTATATGCCATATTTCTGGACGAGGACACAGCCTGGGACACACACAATGGGCAGTTTCTGCAGTCAGGCAGTGTTGCAGGATCTACCGGGGCAGGTTCTCCGCCCAGCTCCCAAGTTAGGAGTGCGGGAAGTAGGCTATTGTAGTAGGGGAGGTTCCTCTTGTCTGGACGCAGGCTGAAGAAGGAGGGTGGCCTTACCTCGGAGGTTGTTGTGTCGATGTACAGTGGGGCGGTGGGAGTCACTTTGCCCGAACTGGCTGCGGACAGCAGCGACGAGCGCTCGTCCACCCAGTCGGCAGCCATGACTGCTGCAGCAGCAGCTGAGCCTGCTCTGTCGAAGGGGGAAGGGCGGAGGCAGGACCGGGATACAGCATCAATCTTTAAGGTATTATCACAAGGGCAGCAGGAGATTTGGGGGAGCCCTGGCCGGAGAGAGACTCCCGGGGCGGCCCTGGTAGAGGAAACCGGAGAAGGATCATACGCTCCCCCAGTGTGTCACAAGGTCACAGAGTGAGACGTAAGAAGATGTTAATAATCCCTTCAATAAATCTTTTTTATCTGATCTTGAGGTTTTCAATCTCAAACTCTGTAATTCTTGGGCTACTCATCTTGCTGGCCACCTTTTGGACCCAATCATTTCAACTCTTTCGTTCGATTGTACTCAATCGGCGCGTCCGCTTGTTTGGTCTGATCACTATGCGATACACTTTGTGCTACCACCTGGTCTCTTTTCGGCCAGTGTTTATGTGGAGGAAACTAAATCGTCCTACCGCTGGGACAGGCTCGATATGGCTGCCTTTAATCAGCATCTGACTGAGACAATTCCGTCTTCTATCAACACAGAGCAGGATTTGAATACCCCCATTTCTTGGTGGTTGACAGATGCAGTGACTGCTCTTGCCCCTCGCTCTAGTAGCAAATATAGATCCTTGCGCCCCCCAGCACCTTGGTTCTCTGACGAGTTGAAAATCCAACGTGCTAAATGTAAAGCCCTGGAGAGGAAGTGGAGGATGTCATACTCCGCTCCTTGCAAGGTGACTTACAAAGAAGAGTTGAAAATCTATCATGCAAATTGCAAACGTGCCAAGGCCTCCTACATTGCCTCTACCATTACTCTAGTGCAAAATTGTCCTCGGACTCTTTTTGCCACTGTAAAGAAACTCACAGGAGCTGATACCACTCCCTCGTTGCCGGCTTTAGATGGTATACAATGTAATGCCATTGCGGATTTCTTCATATCTAAGGTCGAGGGCATTTATCAATCTTTGGCCTCCCTTCCACCACCAACTGATTCCCCCCAACCTGGTTTTTCTTGCAATGTTTCTTTCTCTCCCACTGTGTTTATCCACAACTGGCTACCATTTGATGACTCTTCCTTCCAGTCTTGTCTAAACAGCATCAGGTCAGGTTCCCCGCGGGACCCAGTCCCTATGAAGATATTAAAACAACTAGACCTTGAACCACGGAGATTCCTAATGAGGCTACTAAACATTTCTCTTACCGAATCTCGGGTGGCACAGTAATGGAAACATGCCATGGTTGTTCCTTTGCTCAAAAAATCTGGTGCTGACATCACAAATCTTGCTAACTTTAGGCCCATATCCCTGCTGCCAGCCTGCTCCAAAATATTGGAACGCCACGTCAACACCCAGCTTAATGAGTTTGTTGAAAATGTGGGATATCTCCATCCATCCCTATCAGGCTTTCGCGCTAATTACTCCACCGAATCCGCACTCCTTGGGGTGACCGAGCGACTCCGACACGGTATCGATAGCGGTGAGACCTTTGCGCTTATTCTTCTTGATTTAAGCGCTGCTTTCGATACCGTGTCTCATTCCACTCTTTTGGAGTCCCTCCGCTCCCTTGGTGTTGATGGATCAGCGCTTGCCTGGGTGGCCTCATTTCTCAATGAGCGCACCTTTCAGGTCTTCTCAAACAAAGCCGAATCTGCGATTCATTCTTCAGCTTACGGCGTCCCTCAAGGGTCTATATTAAGCCCTCTGTTGTTTAATATCTACATCAGACCGCTTGCTTCCATCGTAGAGGACGCCGGTCTGTCTATATATTCATATGCAGACGATACGCAGATTGTGTTTTCTCTCTCTAGCAGCAGGGTTCAGGAAGTTTCTGCCCTTAAAATTGGCCTATCTCGTGTTGCAGCTTGGATGCAAGCCCATCTGCTGAAGCTCAACGGAGACAAGACCGAGGTTATCATACTAGGCAAGCATAAAGATCTGTGGGGCTCTAGACACTGGCCCTGTGATATGGGCCCGCTGCCTACCCCTGTGCCTGTTGCCCACAACCTCGGTTTCCTGATCGACGATAAACTTTCGATGAGGCAGCAGGCAACCAAGGTCGCTGCAGTCTGTTTTAACACCTTACGCTGGCTGCAGAAGATCATATGGATGTTGCCTGAGTCCACTCGAAGAACTGTCGTCCAGGCCCTTGTGATGTCTCGCATCGACTATGGCAATGTGCTTTATCTTGGAGCGGATAAAACAACAATTAATAAACTCCAAGTGGTACAGAACTCAGCCGCTCGCCTCTTGCGCAATGTTCCACGGAGAACGTCCGCAATGCAAGCTTTGCGTGACCTACACTGGTTAAGAATTTCAGATTGTGTGACCTTTAAAACTTTGTGCTTCTTGTTCAAGATCCGTCAGGGTTTTGCCCCCATCTACCTTCACAACCTTGCCCAGCCTTATCTACCTGGCCGCTCCTTAAGGTCCTCTAACAATGGCAATCTCTTGATCTCAAGAATCCGACTGGCAAAAATGGTAGGCCGCTCATTCGCATATCTTGGACCAAAGATGTGGAATGCTCTCCCGCTGGCGCTAAAAACAGAAACTAATCTTCTGGCTTTTCGCAAAAAGTTGAAGACTTTTCTGTTTTGATTTCCCCTGCTGTGATCTCTTCCTTTTGCACTTGCTTGTTTTCTTCTTCAGTCTGTCCCTGGCGCCGGGAAACCCATTGCGGGTAGCTGAGCGCAATATAAATTCAATAAAATAAATAAATAAACAGAGAGGGCAGGCGACAAGCATTGGAAAACCGAGGCATAGGAAAACCGAGCCCTCAACTCTGCGACAACCATGCGCGGGGCGGACGATCTCCGCACCTCAACCTCATCCCCCAATAACTCTGGGTTAAATAAGAGTACATGTATTGGTTTTCATTTGATGCGACAGCTGGTGTTGAGTACGGGTTGCACTTGGACCTCTATACAGAGAGGGGTGTAAAGGAGGCAAACTAAACCTGCTTTCTACTCTGATAAACCACAGCTTCGATACAAGGCACATTAAAACAAGCGGGCCGAGGCGGCCCGCACTCAAAATGACAAAAAAAGTGATTCCAGACATATAAAAGAGAGCGTGTAACTCCGCGAGTGAGCAATTCAATCCGGTGGGCGGGGCCTTAAGGAGACAAGGCGGCAACCAGGAGGGACTAATAAGCCTCCTTTGAAATCAGAAGCCAGCGTTTTGCAGGTAAGATGACGTTAACCAATTAAAAGATGGCGGGGCTTCAACTCCACCTCCGAGAGCTTTGGAATCTGTATTGATTCCAAGAAGCTCTCGTATGACGAGAGTAGCGCATGCGCGCTGCTTTCGCCAGTCGAGACCTAAGAAGAACTCTCCAAACGTGGGCGTGTTTCAGCTGTAATGCTGAGTGCCCTGCCACGCCCTTGTTTTCACTGTTGAAGATTGCTCCCCCTTGATTATACACATTGACCACGTTCACGTACATATAGGTAATGTAGGGACTGTCCTGTCGCTAAATATTTGCTTTTGTGCTCTCAAGGAAGTAAGCAAACCAGGATGGTTTGGATAAAAGCCTAACCTATGGCGGGACTGAGCACACAGCAGCGTATGTACAGACAGCGCCATTTTCTGCTAATTACTGTGCGCGTGATTGAGCTACTAGCTGACACTAATTCTCAGACCGTGCTTTTGTAACATTTTGTTTCTTTTATGTCTAATTCTACCCTTGGCTGCTCTTGCGCAGGATTCGACCACAAACAACCGGCCTTTGATGCCTTTTTTTAGATGGAATTAGTCTGCCGTTTCAACTCTTCTTGCTGTCGTGATGTAGACTCTCACTGCTGATTTACTGAACACGTCAGCAAAAATTACATTTCTAGTTGCATGTGAGCTGTAAATTGCAGTAGCAATGTCTTAAATGTTTTTAAATTCATTTTTTATGACACTGGCGTTTAATATATATTACCCAAAAATAGTTAACAAAAATGATTACTTTAGTGTTTGGATCACTAAACAGAGACCTAAATTCAACTGAATCATATTTTCCGGTGCCATAATTCTTAGACTATGAGGAAATATAAGAGCCTTGTTAAGTGTCACAACAGCATCTAATAGGAATATATATTTACCCCCTCCCTTTCTTTCCCCTCCATACATCAGAATCTGATGCCTGTGAGGTAAAGTTAAAAGTAGAAGTGTAGTTAAAAAATAAAAAAGTCCTCAAAGCAATACTGAAAGCCGGAATTAGACTACTCCCTTATAGTGGCGCTTGAAAGTATCTGGATTAACTGTGTGAAAGCAGTACAAGTATTGATTAACATTTTAGTTCAAGATGCCGCTCTTCTCCTAACGGAGCAGCCTTGAACTAAAGAAGGGAGACTCCAGTAGTGGAAATAGTTTAATGCTAATCTTAAAATCTCTGATGAAGGCCTCCGTTTACACCGAAAAAGTTCAACATTTGTAAAAAGTGAGCAACCTGTATGAACACTAAAGCTGGGGGAAAGGAAATGCAGCACAATAACTATCATATGTGTTGCAAAGTCTTAGCCAGAATGCAAAATCACTGAAGCTTCAAATAGGAAGAATTTCGATGGGGCTTGTGATGCAGAAGGAACGCCAATCAGCCCAACCACCAGTTGGAACTATGGAGTAATAAAAAAAAAATCAGGCCTGACTAAACCTTAGGAGGAGTTTATTGCATACGTGCAAAAAACTACATTTGTTGTTCCTGGTGCTTCCAAAACTGATAAGGCCTTGAGAAACTTCAGTAAGAACCACTATCTGCCTTTGCACCCGAAGTATATACCATGTAGCTCTGCAGTACAAAGGGACTAACACAAGCGTTGCTGGGCCCCAAAATCTTGAGGAAGGAATCTACCTCCCCAGCAAAAAAAGTGCTCACGTGTATTCCAGTTGTTGAGACCACCACGAGAATATGTTGATGGGTTTCTTTGTTGAACAGATTATCTGGGAAAAATGGTTAACTCTCCTGATCTAGCTGATTTGAACATGTCCATTACTTCACTAGATAAAAATAGTAAAATCATTTGTCGAGTTGGTCCTCAACAGCCAGTGACTGGAATCCCTTGAGAGAAGCATGGACTCCCTTACATCCTTTCCACTGTAAATTTGTCTGAAAATGCATGACAATCGGATTCTTAGTGACAACTGGAAAAAATGTGACTGAATATCCATTTGGAACTATGTTCGAGACTTACTAAACCATGATGGAATTGACCCGGGTGACGGATAAATAGAAACATGGACCCTACCACAGGGAACTGTTTATCACAGTGTAATAGCCTAGACCACTGTGTTTTGAACCATGACCCTGTTCTATTTTTGAGTTGCTGTGAAAAATTATGAAGGGGCACATTTAGTTAAAGGATCACTCTGCTCCTACATGGCAAGCAGATCTCTGAGAAAAATGCCAACAATCAAAGTGGTTACGTTGTGCACCAAACGGCTTTGAAACTAAAAACTGTAAGCATATTGTATGAAGACTATCTTCCCAAAAACAAAATGCAGTCACTGGAACAGTTGCCTGGCAACAGTGATGCTGTCAGAAGCGAAGTCTGACACATTTAGGCATAAATAATATTGCCTGTCAGAAATTGAACTCTATTCTCTATCTTATTTCAGTGGAAAGGAAAAGACTGTGCCAATTTGGAAAGGTTCCAACAAATCGAGGATATTTTTCAAAATTGATTGAACGGTGTAGGCTGCGTTTATTCTGGTCCTTATAAAATAGTCATAGCAAGTAGAAATTTTTAAGCTGCATTTCAGTTTTGTACATGGTGTAAGCAAGGGTTGATTTGTAGGCCACAGATTAATGACCAGCTAAACTAGAAAGCAAAGTCTCCATGAATGGATAATAGTAATTTCAATATATTTAGGGTGTACCTGGGATCCCGAAAAGCGCGGTGCATTAAAGCTATCCCACGCCCCTGATGGTGGGCTTCTTTTGGGGCTCCAGGTGACTACCCCTGTTTCAGTTACTCTAGTTGCCAAACATTGGGAAGATTGCCTGGGGGTAGGTTGAGTGTGGAGGAAATCCTTCGGTGCTTGAACTAGAGCTGGAAGATTGATCCTTTGTCTGAGGTCTGTAGTACATCTGGCTCTTCTCCCTGACCTTGGCAGAGCAAGATGATAGAGGCTGCGATGGTGGCACCTCATGTGGGGGCTCTTGCATCAGTGTTCCACTACCATGCACCAAATATAGTGGGGGCTTAGATAAGAAAGGAGAGTCTTGATTGTAGAGCTTTGCGGTATACCGGTTCTGAGTGGGAATTGACCCCTGTCAACGTCGGTTATGGAGGAGGAGGAGGAGGAACTAGGAAGGCACAATGCTTCACTTCCACCTGGTCCTAATTAAACACTGAAAAATCCTTGCACGCCACAATTAAGAAAGCAGAGCATCAATGTCCACAGAATGTGAACTTGTTTGCGAGACAGAGCTGCAGTGGACATTTTTTCAAAGGAGCTTGCTCTGGCCAAATGTCTGAGGAGAGATCAGAAGCCGCCACCTTGGAGTGGAGTTTCTGTTGGTGTAATGGCAGGCATGAAAGGCGAGTCCCTTAGGTGGATTGTTTTAGGACGGCGGGTGGTTCTTTCTGCAAAGGATTGAAGAAGGATGGTTCTGAGGGTCTCTGGTTCTGTGATATTGGCACTGACTGCAATATAGAAACCTCTGCTTTCATACTTCAGCGCCCTGCATCAAATCAATCAATCAATCAATCAATCAATCAATCAAGATTTGTATAATGCGTCTGCTTCCCCCGTGAGCGACTCGAGGCGCTGCGGATCATGCTGCCTTTTTCTGTTGGTTGAACTTCCAGGTCTTGAGGTCCTTCCTGTACTACAGGAGCGATGTAGAGGATCTAAGGTGCATGGGATGGTGTTCCAGGTTTTAGGGGCCAGGAGGGAGAAGGTGCAGCCTCCACTATTTGCTTGGCAAACAGTGGAGAATCAAAAACAATGGAGCTATCCAGTACTGCCCATGCTGTGGAGATTGAAGTAGAGACGCTGATGAACAGAGAGAAGAGGTTTGAAGAGGCGATGGTTGAATTGGATGGGATCCTGGAATCTTTTGAAAGGAGCAGAAACCAATTGCTGCTTCAGTAAAACATTTTGAGGATTTTATATAGAATGCTTTTACTGGGAATTTCAACATAGCGCATACAGCAGTGGATTCTGGCAAATATCAAAAGTCGAAGTACAAGGAGTCACCAGGACAGCAACCCTTTGGTGAAAATATTTTAACACAAATGACAAGATTAAAGATTGTTCGACCTGTTGCTTCTAGAATCTTCTTTCATAATCCACCTGCAATTTACTGCATAACACAATTTTCTCAGTCAAGGCCCCAAATTGTCACGTTTACTGCCACAGCATATATTAGTCATCATCCAGGAGGAGGCTGCCAAAGCTTTCCTAGTGAACACCAGAAAATAATGACTAAGACATACAAATACAATTACGGAATGTTGTCTATTCTTTCATCTGTTCTGAAGGGGTTGTGGAAATCTGTATCCATTCTTTATTGGTGGAGGTGGGCCAAGTTAATGATTGTATCCCGTAATATTAGATCGATTTAATACTTTTTATTTTTAGGATTTTATAAAGCTTTGCTTTGTATATTCTATTATATTATATGTTATGTGTGTGTGTGTATGTATGTATGTGTGTGTGTATGTATATGTGTGTGTATGTATACATGTGTGTATGTATACGTGTGTGTATGTATATGTATATGTATATGTATGTATGTGTATGTATGTATATGTGTGTGTGTAAATTATATATATATATATATATATATATATATATATATATATATGTAAAATAATTACGCTTTAAAAAGTATTAATTCAGTATGTGTAGCTCTGTTAAAAGGGATGTGAAGCTGAAAAATTCACAGATTTGATGGGTGGGACTTTGGACTGTGCATGTTAAAATCCAAAGTACACTGACGATTTTTGATTACCCTGCTTTGATTTAGGGATGTCGTCAATTAAAAAAAAAGCATGTCCTACAATCCTGAGACATTAGAGTGGGTGAGGAATGTGAAGGGAGGGACGGGATGATTTGTTAAGAGAGAAAAAAAACCTCCTCTCAGACTTTTCAAAGTATGTGACAAAGGGCAGGTGCCATCAACCTCTGGATAGAAACTGGAGAAGAAAAAATGAGTGTTTTGTATTAAACAAATCCATTCGTTATATTGAATTCTCTTTATCAAACGTTAAAAGCAATTCTTTTTAAATACAAATAACATGACTTTATAATTGTTTGGTGCTTTTGTGTGTTCAATAACTATTTACAGCTCATTATCTCAACATTTCTTCTTTTTCAATTGACGTACATTCTGTACTTGATTTGTATAGCAATACCCCACAACTACCTCACAACTTAACCTGCCATACTCGTACATACACGCTTCACACATATTCCTCATCCAGCTATAAATGCACACACTTTTTTAATCATTGGTATAAATCCTTCATCAAAAATTCATGATTGTGTTGTCAGCTGGATGTCCATATTGTCGACGTACGTTTTGGTGGGTGCTTGAACTAAAAAAAATACCTTCTTCAGGACCTCCCTTTGGTTATTTAGATTTTACCAGAGGGTACTGGGGTATCCATAATGGATAGGATGAAGCACAATCTCTAGTTGGTCCACAGTCGGGAAAACCTGTCCCAGTGTTGGGGTTGTTTGGAATTTCTTTTGTAACTATAGTGTCTGTCTTAGAGCAGCTCTTGTAGCCGATGAGTTATTTTTTCTTTTTCCCCCCTTCTCCCAGACCTACAATTATTTCTTAGGGGCACCTTTTTGATTTTGAAGAAAAAATAAGTATCATCGCCGGCATCCATTCTCGCATCTACAAATTGTGGCTATGTTCAACTATTCTACTACGCAAATTGTGCCTAAAGACCTTCTTGTAATTAACTGAAATAAAGGAGAATGACTTAAACTGTGAACCGTGCTCTTAAATAGAAATCTTTATTCCCAACTTCTTCGCTGAAGGGTGGTCACGTAGCCTTGTAGTAAATTAAGCAATCTATATGAAAAAATTCAGTGCTTCCACTCCTGTCTTCTTGAACTTGGCTCAGGAGTGCCTCAGCTATAAATGCAGTAATCTTGTACATGCCAGTACTCACCTTCGGACTTAATGCTCCAGCAAATTAAGTACACAGAATCTTTGTGGGAGATCAATATTCCATATTGAACTTACCAATACCAAGTATAAATGCAACTTAACTGTAGTGTACATAAATATGTGTGGAGGCAAATTGTGATCTCTTCTGCCGGCATTGATAACACCTGCTTTAATCTTTATAGAAAAGGGGCAAGAAAGACAAAATGCACGCTGTTTCAGTAATCACTGTATTTCTGCAGGTTAATGACAAACTAATGTATTTTCTTTGGGTCCTTAATGGTTGAAAAAATCCATGCCTTTGAAAGGGGAGTAATGAGTTGACAACCATCCTAAGCAAGTTTGATTTTTCTCAAATGAGTTAGCAGATGCTGAATTAGTGACCTGCTGAATGCAATGCCTTGTGAGATACAACCATACTCCTTACATAGTGGAGAAAAGTAAAGGATAATAAAGCATATGCAAATGAACAGTTTTAATCTGTTAAATCTCTTATAACAATGTACTTGATATTGAATGGAAAGCCCTTACCCCAATTTCCTCCTACAACAACCCAACAATCTTTTTTGTTTTGTTGAATTTGGTCACAAGCCAATTCTTGGAGTTAGAGCAAAATCTGAGCTTCACAAAGTTTTCCTTTTTCGGTATAAAAATGAAGATATTCTTATATAAAACAGAATATGAACTGGATTTGTTCCGTAATGGTTGCATCTCCAAATGTGGGCGCAATTTTGAATAGAGCTATATTCTGAAATATCTACCTATGTAGTTGAAGACGTTGGAAATGTGAAGTAAATACTCCGAAATAGCTTGTAAATCCCCTTTATTGTGTTGCCACAATTATTTTACTCAGTGTTTCCAACTATTGTGAAAGTTATTTTGAATATCAGCAGTGAGTACAAACATCAGTATCAACCCAAAGTGGTAGACTTTGACCATGAATGCTGACTTTTAAGTCACATAGCTGAAATTAAATCACCTGTAATCTCTTTCAGCTGCCAAGATGCTTGAATGGTGGTGCTGTTTTCTTTCTGTGTATTAGGGGTTGGTATCTGGTATAGGTGGTTGTTACTCTGCAGTGACTGTAGATAATAGCAGCCCTCTGTGACTGGCCTTTCCGGGGTGTGATTGCCCTAAGGAGGGTTGAGTCCCCCAGTTTTTTGCTAGGGCTGCACAATTGTAGTTCCGTGCCTATAGGAGAGTTTGTATGGCTAAGGATGCCTCAAGTTGGGTACCTACAAAAAGACATGATCAGACCTAGCCCTCACACAACCCGTAACATAAGTAATACAGAAATGTCATATTTTCCTTTGCTGCAGTAAAGGATCTGCAAACTGCACATCCCATCAGTCTATCACGTATTGTTCCATGAGTTAAAAATAATTCGCTCAAGATTGGCCAGCCCTGGTGAGCAGGGGTGGTTTTGATCGCACATCTGTGCAATCAAAAGTACCATTGCTCAGATTTGCACAAATGGCAAACTGAGAACGGATGCAGAGATTAGGCTTAAGGGCTCTACTGGAGGCACTATGACTGGGGGCAGGATGCCAAAGACCAACTGGGAGACAGGGTCTTAGATGAGAGGTGAGGACCCAGATTGCCTACTCCCGGGATGGGTTTGACTGAAACTGGGCACTATGTGAAGGGATAAGGCTCCAGAAAGCAGGAGATGAGCAGGAACATGTCTGTGAAGTCTAGAACAAATGTACTTGGACCAAGATCCTAAAATGCCAGTAATACTAAGCATAAACCTGAAAAGTCGATGGGTTGTCTGAGGCAGCTAATGTAGATGCTGACTGGCTGCTGACACACAGACTTCCGCATCTTGAAGATGAGCTGGAGTGACGTATTTTGAAGACCCTGCGGTAGCCACAATTAGCATACATTTATGTAGTCTATTCTGGAAAGTATCCTTGCTCTCACATATGGTGCTCGAAGGTGTTGGGGTACAAAAAGCAACATTTTATTAACCGGCCTCATCTGATGGGAGCGGGCAGAAACTGCTGCCTTCACTTCTTCCCCCCAGCTGCAGCTCCTAGCCATATTGGAATTCAAGGCTTTCAATTTTGACAACGGAGCATGATGAATAGGCCAACCTCTATAGACTAAAAGTTAGGATTACGCAAACTGCTCATGCAAAGAGTCGGTCCCGCCCCCTTACTGGCACCGAGCTTCAAAAGATTGTCACTCAGCCAAGCCTGGATTGCCACGAGGCAAGAAATTTAGATTTTTGAAGCACGCGGACCTGTTTAAGCAGAGTGTCCGCCAACAATACAGACTCCACACGGAAGGACCATGTCTGACAAGTGACTCGTATCGATATAACCTAGTGGGGGACGGGGAGGAGCCCGGAGGGACCTCACACTTCAGAGGTACTGAAGATCGAAAGGATGCAAGAGTCAGATATTGACTGCACTCTGACAGAAAGAGGCAAAAAACGGAAGGTTACCCCGCGCAGGCTGGATGCTACTGGATGTTGAATTAAAATGAAATGATTCACTATTCTACAGGCAGCAGAAAGGTCAAGGAAATTAGGTCCCACGGAGTAACCACTGTCCACGCACTATCGGGGCTCGTCCAGAACTGAGACGAAAGTAAGTAAGATACTTTAAAAAAATGAAAGGAAGGAGTTTTTAATTTGTGAATCTGACGTAAGTTAAGACATTATTAGAAAGGAATGGCAGATTTTATTTTGGTCATGACAGTTCAGGAAAAAAAGAGGCTGCATCCTCATATTTTGATGCATTTGCAGAAGAGAAACAACACCTGGAGACTTATTTAGCATTGGAATTGCTTTCACACCTTGTGAGGGGAGGAGGTGTTCTGGGAGATTGTGTGAGATTAGACGCTGTGTTGAAATAAAAATAAAACCCTAGGGAGGTTTATAGAAGGATCTAATCTTACTGCTGGGGAAGTTTGGGGCAGGAGAGCAACAGAAAAGCCTTCTTTAGCCTCCTATTGGCATTCAGATAGACTCCCAAGTCGTGCTTGCGTTTTGCTGGGTGTTGCGCTGGTATAGTGCCTTCATTACAACTTAGTTGGACGGTGTCCTGTGGGCTGCTTTGTTCTAGGCCTAGTTTGAGGGGCCAGGATAAATGTATGCCAGTTACAAGAAGCTCTATGGCCTAAACCACCGCTTGGTGTTAAGAGGCATTGACCGCCTCACAGAATCCATCATCCAGGGGAAGAATGGAGACTGACTCTTCCTCATGTTATCCCCTCCACCGCCTGCATCATTCTGTAGTAGTGCTTAGAAAGAACGCCTTGCAACTCTAGGCAGGCTCCTGATGTGACTCTGATTTGGTATGTCTGAAGGGCACAGGATGGTTCATGCCCTGGGACAAATGCACCCCTTTTGTGTCTGTGGGATTGCAGGCCTGGGAAGGGTCCCTGTGGTGTTGGGAATGAGATGCCGAGTAAATGGGAAATGGGTGGGTAGGCGATACTGGCTTGCCCGCATCAAGTGTAGACACCACTGTGTACTTATACATATTACAGGCCCCCACGGAGCATAGGTGCTTCCAGTCCGGATGGGAAGGGCCGAGGCTCTGCGGCGGGAGCGGGTTTTTAATAATTCCTTTGCCAAAGTGCCGAGCAACAAGATGCACCCCTGCACCAGCAGCGCGGCCCTGGAGTGCCCTCTAGTAGCGGGTGGAAAGGTCCTCCACGCCCCGTCTAGATGCTGCACTCTGAAGGCGCAATGAGACCCGTTCCCATGGGCGCCAAACCTAAGGGAAAAAAACAATTAAAAGAAAAACATTTAATTGTGCAGGAAGAGTGTTACTCCCAAACAACGAGCAGTAATGCTATTAGACAAAAGCGATACTCGGGGGGCTTAGAGGAAGACACATACTCTTATGGGATGTAATGCTCTCTGGTTGGTTTAAGTTTTCTGTTCCTTTCCCCAGTGGTTCATGGGAAAGGGGGTGTATTCAAACGTTAAAGCTACTGGAGTTAAATGAAGTGGAGACAGTGGAGCATAATCTTCGCCTCCGTTTCTGACATAGAATTCACAGCAATGTGCCATACATTGAGAACATTTATAAGATTGTGTAACAAAGACACATAATGTGTCCTAGTCATCTGTAATGCACCTTTTTTCAAAAATAAAAATATAATCATCTGTTTAGATGCGCTGTTTACGATGAATACAATCTACAAGCGCCGATAAAAATACGCTATGCAATAATATGTAGAGCAATAGTTGTGCAGAAGATTACACTAACCCAATCCGATTCAAGAATATTGTTCATTCCTGTTGTGGCTGCTTGCAAACAAGAAGTGAATGACCTGTTAACGTAAATATTTGCTTAGCGACTTTAAGACTCAAAGGTTTGCTATAAAGGGAACACGGTGCCAACACAGTGACATCTTGATACAATATTTTGCATGTGTTGTCTTTTCAAGCACAAAGCGGTTTCCAAAAGGTCCTGCTGCGCGAAATGCCGCGAGTGACTATCTTTACTGCCAAGTCGCTGCTTTGTAAGCTCAAACTCGACTTGCTGTATAACATTATTACTTAGTTTCAGTAATAGAACAGCACTGCAAGTAAAGAAGTCAGTGCAGGTGTCCACCAGCAAGTGCCAACACAATCATAATGGCAAACCTAAATTTAAATTAGATGGTCTCTGTTGCTGTCGTATGTGTCAGTTGAAACTCCATTGTTTGATCGCATCTGTCAGAAAAAGTCCAGGAGGTACGTGGACAGGAATGGCCAAAAATGTAACTCTATGTGGAAAATTGAAAGGAAAAAAAAGTTGTCCTTGTGCTATGCAGAACATTGCCTGAGTAAGCAGTTTGATACGATATTTTCAAAGTGGAGAATGAAAAGAATATACTAGCTTGGTAACATTAATAACTCTGTGTGCCGAAAGTGCCTTCTTGCGCAAATGTCGTGGTTGCACTTGGGAAGTATGCGTTACTGACAGTTGTTCATGAAGCAATAAATAACCATTTGAACTTTTCGAAGTAACTAGCAGCCCTTGCCATATTTGTGATGGCATTAAATGTGGCCATATTCCTTTTACTTGGCAGCAGACAAATGAGGCAGTGTTTCTAAAAGCAAAGTACAGCTGCCCAATGTTGGGTTATGCATCCAACGATGCTGGCGTCATACAGTCTACACCTCAAACATTGTTTGCACATCAACCAGCTGTCTATACCTACTTGAAGCTTGAACAATACAGAATTTCTATTTTTTTTTTTTGAAAACCTTTATTGTGTAATTCCGGCAAACAGTTACGGGCCTACAACCACCTGGCCGGCCTCGGCTACGACACAGAGCACATTAGCAAATTTTCGGTAACTCAATAGCACACCGATAAAAATAGCAAGCATGGCAAGTTACACTATAACCAGTGCGTTCACTGAGCATCAGGAGGAATTAAAGTTCATTTTTAAAATGTATAGAATATAAAGGATCAAAAGCCGCACAGTCTAGCAGGAAGTACCGAGTGGGCAATGCATACAACAGAGCAGTTGAACAGCGAGCAATTTCAGGATATCGGTGCTGAGGCTATCATTAGGTAGCACAAACCATGCAAGCAACACACCAGCCATCGCCCATCTCGGCACGGAAGACAACCCTGATACCTCCCACAGGACCGCAAGAAGCGGAGAACCGCGAGGGGCATCCAACAAACCCAGCATATCGACCCAAAGGAATTAAGAAAGAAAAAGACAAAGAAAAGAAGACACAAGAGAGAGAAAAGAAGAAAAAAAGGTCCGTAGTAACTAAGGAAAAACAAAACAAGAACCCCAACCCCCCACCCTGCACCCCTGCAGAGGCTACGGCCTACCCCCCCCTAGCAGCGTGCCTGTCGCCCTCAAAACGAAAACCTGAAATGTAGAAAGAAAGACGTAGGCAAGATAGGGCCATAGAACAAAGAATAGAGAAACCCAAGATCCCACCTCACCAACCCCCCGCCCTGCACGTCGAAGAGGCTACGGCCCACCCCCCAACTAACGTGCCGGTCACCCCAAAAATGTCCCAATGAAAGGGAAGAAACGGGGGAAAGTCATTAATACCAAATCCCCACCCTCCCCCCACTCACACCCAGTAGCCCAGGTCCGAGCACAAATAGACCCACAAGTCAAAAAACAGTAAAGGCGTCATATCACAGTTCAGAAAAGCGTCCACAGCTCAATATCAATCCGGGTATCCATCCTGCAAACCAATGAAGAAAAGTTCACCCCTGGCCCATCTTGACCCTGCCATCAATACGCGGCCACTGATAGTTAGCAACGCAGTACAACCTCAGACAGGCAGAGTAGCCGGGCAAACAAATCAGAACCAACTTTTGGGGAAACTAGAAGCCGGCAATTCCAGATACGTAGGCGCAGCAGGAAGGTACCGGGCCGATCTCCCAAATCGCGACACAGTACTAGCAGCTGGAAGTGGATGGGCAAAGGAACAGTGTCAAGAAGGCAAACTATCCGCTTGCCGGCGTCAGGCCCCATTGTCGCATGCACACAGTCAGTCGATTTCAACTCGTCCCCAACACGAGGCAGGTCCCCCCGCTGAGCCATCTGTAGGTATACGACAGTCACATCCAGCGCCAGTGGGGAGTCACTAGCAGCAACACTCTGCCTCGAACCGTCGAAGCCCTCATCAGTCGGTGGAGCAAGAATGGCGTCCAGCTTCCGCCCGAGTTTCCTGGCCTCCCCCACCCAGGCAAGGCGGAGGGAGCCCAGGGCAGCAATAACGTCCCGAACCGTGGGTTCCATCTCGCATGGCCGGCACAAACTCTCTTGCAATCAGTATAGTGTCTGCCACAGCCTGCGCCAGCAGTTCACACAGGTGCACCTGGTCACGGAGCTAGTATTAGAAACAACAAACGGGTGGCCACCACACTGAGCTATCACTAGCGATCCGCCATTTCGCTGTGGCCGCAAGCAGGTCACTCTGTCCGTGGGAGCCTGATAGGAAGCGCATGCAGTGGTCGCGCTGCGCTGTCTGAGGTCACATCACCGTGGACAGTCCCGCCAGCCGCGTACCAGATTGCCGATATCCATGTCACTGGGGTCCGCAAAAGAAACACAGGTCTACCCCAAGTCCACGAGTGTTTGCAGCATTACACCCGATCCAAAATGGCGACCCTCCGCCCGTCCAGCCGGCCCAAACAAGCAGCCCAAGAACAAAGGAACAGTCTTACTGGCCGATGACTCGAAGTCTCCAAGTGCGGCCGTATCCTTGGCAGCGCTAGTCAAGCACAGCCGCCTGAGCAGTTCAGATGCTGCCTCGCCGCGATTCCGAGCGACGGGCGTCCCGGCCTGCAGAGCCGCGTCATCGAGTGAACTCAGCCACCGGCATCAACCTCCGGCCCCTCGGACAGCGGACGGGCTCAGTCTCGGTCCAGGCGGAGAGGAGCAGGAAGGAGGGCTGCCGGACCCATCCAGACTCCGGAGTTGCAGCAAACCAATCCTCAAGTCTTCCGACGCCGTAGCAGGTCGGCCCCGAGCTTGTGCAAGCGGGGGAAGGCAGGATAGTGAAAGGATTAATGCCGTGGCGAGCGGAGCTCACAAACTAGGCGGCCATCTCGCTTTGCGCTCGGCCACGCCCCCTCTATTATTTCTTAATAACAAACAACTAGATTTGGTACAAACGTCGCTCAGTGACATGACCCGTAACCTGCTTCGAACTCCAACTCTCACTAAAGGCCAAATCTCCTGGATACACCCTGACACCAACCTTTCCCTTAAGGATCACATTACCAAAAACACAAATACGGCCTGGTACCAGCTCTCTCTAAAGGAATTCAAACCATTTCTTCTAAGCCCATATCTCTGGATGGTAGTAATGGCCTACCCCTTGGCCTCCTATATTCTACACTGGCATCCCTTCGGGGCACCATACACGTAGCAGCACGTCTCATCCAGGGCCTGATTAAACATAATCCCACCATCCCCAAGGAACCCCATTGACACCTTTGCCAGCCCACACCATCTTCAAAACTAGCTGTATCATTTACTTTATTTTTTTTAAAAACTTTTTATTGAGCAGATTCGAGAAATACAAATAAAAATACATGACTATACAAAAATATGATATTATATTATACATGAAAGAAAGTGAAAAGATTGCAGGATTCAAGATAGCAGACATGTAATAAAATCAGCATAAAGTACATTCAATTTTCAAGTCATTAAGACCATAACATAGTAACTAGATACATCTTTAGAACTCAAATTTCGAAAACCAAAATCTTTAAGATGAAGTAGAACCTTAAACTAAGATTCTTCTTTTTACAAGCATTATATTAACTTAAGCTAATTTTTAATCCCTTTGCTGCTCATACCAATTGGCTATTGGTGACCAAATTAGTTCCCCATCTAATCGAGATTTTTTCCCTCTGGTTCTATAGATGGCTACTTCTTGTTTGTATATTGCTAGTAGTCTATTGAGCCATCCCTGAAAAGCTGGAGCCTCAGAGTCTTTCCATCTAGTAGCTAAGATAATTCTATAGATAGCAGTACCTATGTAAGTAATAGGAATTTCTAGGTTACTAAGATCTAGAGAATTATCACATCCTAGCAGAAACAGAGTTGTTGATGTTCTTATTTCATGGCCAAAAATCTCAGCCCAGTATTTTATAATGCTTTTCTTAATTTGTTCTAATTTGGGGCAATCAGAGAACATATGTATCAAATTTGCAGGTCCAAGTGTACATCTGGGGCATTTATCATGAGCAATCTTACCCCAAGTAAACAGTTTGGAGGGTGTGTAATATAAGTTATATATAGTTTTGTAAATTTGGGCCTTTAGGTTACTAGCTAATAAGACTTTAGAAGATAATTGTAAGGACATATCTATGTCGACATTGGGGTTATTCAATTTGTTGGCCCAGTTAGTTTCTATAGATTCGAGGTCATCGGGGTGATTGCTCAAGAGAATGTCATATATATTGCTTATTCTGGTTGATTGTTTTTGTATAAGATCTATGAGTGGTATGGATTTTAAGTCTATATTTGAAATATTTTGTCTAAGGGATGTATAAATTTGAATACATTTTAGGTAATCTGTAGAATAGATATGATATTTGGGATATAATTCGTCAAATGTTGTTTTACCATCTTTATTTAAGAAGTCGCCAATAGTTATTAGACCTAAATTCTCCCAACGTTTGGTTATATTGTCGTTAAGGTAGTGGGGTATTACTGAGCTATACCATAAAGGTGTATATTTGGTGTATTTGGAAATTGTCAGTGTTTTAATGGTTCTAGTCCAGATTTTAAAGGCATCTGTAATAATTTTGAATTTAATCTTTTTAAAATAGGAAGGTTCTATTTGTCTTAATAGCAGACCTCTGGCTTTACTGCCCAGCGTTAATTCATAAATAGATGGTATGGGTTGTTGTAAATCGTTGTAATTATTGGAGCTGGGTGTAAGCAGGAACATCATTTGCTGTAAGATGGTTGCCCATAAATAATATGTTAAATTTGGGACCGCTAGACCACCTTTGGAGAGTGGTAATACTAACTTAGGTAGGGCTCTTCTTATCTTCCCATAATTCCAGATAAACGAGGATATTGCTTGGTCTAGCGTTTTCATAGTAGTGTTGTTAATTAAAAGGGGAATTGCTCGAAACAAATATAGAATCTTTGGGAATACTGTAATTTTGACATAGTTACTTCTGCAATTATGGAGAGATGAAGATTGTTTACTCTGAGTAGATCTGCCTTTATTTTTTTAATTAGAGGATCGTAATTTAGTAGATTAATTTCACTAGTTTTTGACGAGATATTCACTCCTAGGTATTTTGCATTTTTGACTCTGTATTGGCTTATAAAAGGTGTATTCTCGGTACATATAACCATAGTTTTATCTTGGTTTAGAGAGTATCCAGAATAAAGCCCAAAAGATTTGGTGGTTTCTTCTATTTCGATTATGGCCTCCGTAGGGTTAGTTGTTACAACCGCCACGTCATCGGCATAGGCTAGGACTTTAGTGTTGTAGATGCCAACTTTAATTGGTGTTATCACCGGTGATGTTAATAGTTTGATAATTAGGGGATTGATATATAGTGCGAATAATAATGGAGAGCACGGGCAACCTTGTCGCGTGCCTCTCTGGATATTTATATTTTCAGATTCGCAACCACCAGTCATAATTCTTGCTTTGGGATCAACATAAAGGGCTTTTATTGATTTTATGAAGACCGGGCCGATATTATTAATGGCAAATTTTTCCCAGAGAAACTGCCAGGAAACCCGGTCAAAGGCCTTCTCGGCATCTAACAAGATCATCGACATCTGACCCCCCTCTACTTCCATGATGTCAAAGAGGGAAATTACTCTGCGTGTATGATCTGTGGTGCTCTTGCCTGGTATAAAACCGTGTTGCCAGGGAGAGACTAGATGTTCGACGATCTTGCTCAGGCGGTTAGCAAAGATTTTGGCATATGTTTTGGAATCTGAATTGATCAATGAGATTGGCCGATATGATGTTGTTAGTTCAGGTGGTTTATCTTTTTTCCTGAAAATAGCTATATTGGTTTGCTTCCACGATTCAGGGGGTTTTCCATGCCACTGAATCCCTAAAAAGAGATCATGCAAGAATGGGATAATTAAGTTACCCAGTATTTTATAAAGGTCTAGGGGTATCTTGTCTGGTCCCGCTGCTTTCCCCACGGCTAATTCAGCTAAAGCTAACTCTACTTCTGTTCTGGAGATTTCTTTATCAAGCTCTTTCTTTGTATCTTCATCTATGGTTTTTGCCATGTTTGTCTCTCTGAGCCAGTTGACTAAAAACTCTTTGGTATCATCGATCGATCGCTTATCTTCATTATGATACAGTTTTTGATAATAATCATGAAAGCATATGGCTATATCCTCCTGGGTGGTATATTTCTGCCCGCCGTAATCAATACCTTGTATGAAGTTGCGAGATTGAGTCTGCCGAGTTCTGAGGGCAAGATGTCTCCCTACATTTTCTCCTGTCTCATAGATTTTGTTTCGATTTGCTTGGAGAGTTTCAGCTGCTTTTTGAGTTAAATCATTATTAATCTCGGCTTTAAGTACTAAGATCTTCCTCAGAGTATCATCAGCTTGAATACCATGATGTAGTTGGTTAGCATGTAGGTGTTCTAAATTTATAAGTCTATTTGTTAGTCGGGTATATCTTTTTTCACGTTCTTTTTTACAACTAGCAACAAAAGTGGCAGTCTCACCCCTTAATGCGGCCTTGAAACTATCCCATACAATCATCCGTGAAGCACTATATTGATTAATATCGAAGAATTCTTTGGACCATTGTGTGATTTGTGTTATGTATTCTTGATTAACCAGAAGTTTTCGGTCAAATGTCCATTGTGGATAAACCCGGTTATATCCAGGAGCCTCAAATGTTATATAGAGAGAGTTATGATCTGATATTGTCTTGGGGGCTTTAAAGATAAGAGCATTCAGGGCAATATCCATGGTTGTAAATATATAATCTATACGTACATATTTTCTATGAGGATACGAAAAGTAAGTGTATCCAGGGTCTCTTCTGTTTTTTAAAGACCATATGTCTCGAAGATTATAGCTACGGATCAGGTTTTGTACTGCCCTGAATACTCTCGGTTTTCGACCTGTATATTTGTGTTGATTTTGATGGCATTGTAGTTGATTAAATGTTAAGTTAAGGTCGCCACAAAGAATTAAAGTGCATGTCCATGATGCTAATTCTAATTCTAGCTCGATGAATAATGCAGGATCATCAAGATTAGGACCGTAGATAGAACAGATAGTAATGCCTATATCTAGTTGAACAATGGCCCATCTGCCATGGGTGTCGGCTTTTTTACGTGTTGAGGTACCCAGTCTTGTTCTCGCTAGAATTGTGACTCCTCTAGTTTTCGAGGTTTGTGTAGTTGTGACCAATAAGTTAAAACCTGGAATTTTTATTTGACTTATCTCTCCTATAGGAATATGAGTTTCATGTATACAAATAATGTCCCATGAGCTATGAACCATTAGTTGAGTAAATTGAGCCCTCTTTACTTTTTCGTTGGGACCTGCCACATTTCAGCATCCTAATTTTAACTTCCCCATTTAGTTGTTTTATGTTTTAGACGGTATTCATGAAACATGCATAATGTTGTGTTATTCCTCAATATTCCTTTAGTAATCTCGAACCTGCTCATTTTACAATGCTTTCCCCCCCCCTCCCTGTCTACCCTGATTCCCACCCAACACCCTCCCCTGAACCCACCCCCCTTGCACCCCCCAACACCCCAAAAAAGGCAACAAGACTCCATAAGAGTCTATAGTGATGGATTAGCATAGTCTGACCAGCATCAGCGAAGCATGCAATCCAGAGTATATAAAAAAAGAGCAAAGCAAAAAAAAACAAAAAAAAGGAGTAGCATAGCATAACAGAAGAAAAAGAAGAGAAAACATAGTATTGTATACCAATTCATAAATGGTTCCTTGAATTTACTCAAAAATAAGGAAATCAAATGATTCTTTACATCATTGGCTAATAGAACTTAATGTATTGTTTAAGGATCTATCATAAGCTCTCTAGGTATACTTTAGCCTTGATCTCAGATGTGAAAAATTTTGTTTGACCCTCATAAATTACTTTTAGTTTAGCTGGATTGTTCAAGTATACTACAGCTTTCTTTTCTTGAAAAGGCTTGATAAGCTGTCTGAGTCGCCATCTCCTTTCAACTGTACAATGCAAAAGTCAGGACGTACAAAATAGGATATAGAATCCTTGCTGCGATGTTTATCCGGTGTGACTTTTTCTGATATAGCTTGTCAAAGCAAAAAGTTCCCAAAGTAAACTAGGATTGCTCGTGGGTACTTGCCTACGGGCGCCGTAGGTTTTAGAGACAGGGGGATCCTATGCGCTCGCTGTACCTCATAACTCCAGTCCCAGGTGGTAAGTTCGGGAAGGGTATCACGAAAGAGCTGTATGATAAAGGAACGACAGTCTTCACCCTCTGCTTTTTCTGGCACACCAAGAACGCGCAGGTTATTTCTGCGAAGTCTATTTTCATAATCTTCTAGTTTCCATCTTGTATCCTGGAACTGTGCTTCATGTGCTTCAACTCGCTCATTTGTGGTAGCAGCTTCTGTTTCGTTTACTACAATCCGGTCTTCTATGTCATTTAATCTTTCTGTGAAGGCGCCCATTGTCTTGGAAAGCTTACGAACTACACCTTGAGCCTTCTGTAGTGCTGCTCGGGCTTTACGGCTGTCTTTTGAGGTCTCCTCCCGGTGAGATGCTATGGCTTGTAAAACTGTTTCCATAACTTGTGTCAGTGTAGCCCCCGATGGATCAGACTGCTCTCTATTTGGGGCTTGATCTGAGGATGATGCTTGAGATTTTGCAATAAGATTCTGATTCTGATTTAGGGTCAAGACGGTCGGGGTATAATCCCATGATAATTCATTAGCTCCATGGTGTCCACCCTTTTTCTTTTTAAGTATAGTTCTCCTCCTATCGCGTTGCTCTTTTGGGGGGTTAAGATCTGATTCTGTGCTTATATTGGAGTCTGTATCATTCTCAACTTAGTCTACTTCATCAATCTCATCCTCTGTATCACCTGACCAGCTAATGTCCTCTGAGAAGGAGTAAAAATCTGTTATAGCTTTATCTGCTTCCAGAGCCTCAATAGAGTCTATGGGGTGATCATTTATCGCCGTATTAGCTTTTATTGCCTCTTCATTGCTATTTAATTTTACAGCCTCTGCAGCCTCTTTCTCCTTAGCCATTAATTGTGTCTTATTAGCCCAGTGTTGTAAGTCTGTATTTAAGTCTGTGTTTAAATCAGGAGTCATATTCAAAGAAGTAGTATTTATCAACATCTCCATATTTGGCTCCATGTTCGATTCAGGAGTATGGTTGATATTGTTATTGCTGTCACTACAGGTGGGGGCGTTAATCGACCCAGCAGACCCAGTAGTATCATCAGGAGTTTTTGCTTGCACCTCTGGGGGGTCTGAAATCTCTATTGCACTGGAGGAGATACCGCTAGCCCCCTGTTGGTGCATAACTGATCTATCATAGGGAGCAGAAGCAGAGTGAGGTGCTTGGCTTACCTCTGTGATCGTGGTGTCAGATCTCTCAGGGGTAGGGACAGTCTCTTGCCCTTCACTGTGTTCAGGAACATTCTGATCGTCGGTTGTCTCCGTCAGTTCTGTAATAGATGCATTATTTTCTTCGTTGCCCCCAGCTGCTAGTGTTGTAACTCCTTCAATAGCAATGGTATCATTTACAAAGCCATCACAACCAGTACCTCTGCTTATCTTGCAGACAAGCTTACCATCTCGGGTCGGGTTGTTCTCGGCACACCCGCAGCCTCCGCATTGCTCCAATTTATGAAAGTGTTGAAGACCCACCTCTTTAATGAATACTGCATCACAGTGCATTAACGTTCCACAACTCTGTTTCATGTCCTATTACTTTCTGACATTAAGCTTGCCATTGACTATGTACATCACTGCCCTGCCTTTTGGCTATGTTTACTCCTTTAGAAATAATATAGACATACATACGTTTGGGCAAAGTGTCCCTCCCTGGCTTAGTGAAACTATGTTGCTCTGCCCTTGTATGGCAAGCTAATTTTTTGATTTTCCCTGAGTGAACTTGACTATCATAGGAGCTCACTGGAAGTACTCCCATTTACTGTTTTTCTAAAGATAGGAGCTGATCTCTGGAAGACATCGAAAGTGCATCCTTCTTTGTGCAAAAGTGGAAACTGCCCTTGATACTCTGGAGACTTGCGATGGTGGTCAGGTGTTCATAGGCAGGGAAATTTCATGTGTACACCAGTGAGGAAATTCCTCTCTGATTCTCACGAGGATACAGTCTGTTCAGTCATCCCCGCCCCCACAAGTGAAGACTCATTTAGGATGAAAATCCAGCACCTGTACGACAGATGCCACTACACTGTGTGGGGTTTGTCTGTACACCTAGATTCATTCATGAGTGCTGGAGACCATTGGACCCCACATGTGTGTGTTGCATTGGATGCCGTTCTCCTTTGTGGTGGGCTGACTATCTCCATTTCGGTCACTGCAGCCTGCACATATACAATTGACTCTCTACTTCCATGTATCCGGTGTACCTAGTGGCTGGTGGAAGTTGCAAACAGATTTTTTTTCACAGCAGGATTCCCCTTTCAGAGTGAAATCCTTTTTCCCTGTTTCCAGTTTCCTGTGTTGTGACCACAATCCCTGACAGCGGGATCTCCCAGATTACACATCTCACCAGAGGCAGCCTGACATGCTTTCACTCTGGATAGCTGGGCATTAAATCTGCAAAAACTAGATAACAACTGAAAGATGCTTCTTCACAATCCTAGGATTCCCAAAAACATACAGAATTCCAGTCAATCTGCTGGTCTTTGACAGTCCCTCTGTAGCCATCAGTGGAAGAGAAATACTGTTGTCCTTCAGCCACTACTTTGTTCAATGTGCCAACTCGACTCTGAGGATCTATGTGCACCACCATGAGAAAGAAGACTACAAGCGCCAGGAGTGGAACCTTTGTCTAGATGGCTTTTGATTTTTCAGACAAGAGACAGTGGAATCACTTTGACGTTTGACCTCTGAAGAGGAGAAAGGTCTACGTGCCTGCACAAAATGCTGGACTGCATCTGTCAAGATGAGTGACCCAATCCCCCATTAAGCTTTATGAGCAATGTTTGTACTGTAAAGAGTAACTCCAAAATAACAATAAAAACAGATTTGACAAAAAAAGAGGAGTGACCCAATCCATGGGAAATTGAGACAAAGCTCAGCTGAGACACAGGGTCTTCAACCTCTGGTTAAAGGCCTTGTTCTGTGGTCTGGGCGTGGTTGTCGGGATTCTGGAACCACAGATGCTAATGTTCTACAAATAGCAATGGCTGAAGCTTCTGTCACCGCTAACACTAAACCAAGCTGGTTGCTGGTGGCTACTTTTGTTCAAGTGGACTGCTATTAGATCACCGGTCCTCTCTGCGATACATCTCCACAGTAAAGTCCAGACTGTGACTCGTGGAAACAGAGATTCAGGCAACTAACCTGGGACATGTAGTGGGAAAGTCCTTGTCAGAACCAGTTTCAGAGGGCCACATGGCAAGCAGGGGATACTGGGCTCAAACGTGGGGTTTGTAGCCTATTACTCCTGAAGTCATGGGGCCTGACCTACTGTGATTTAAGGCAATAGTATGGGTCCTGAGCAACTAGTTCAGGCATTACCCATTCAGCACTTGACTCTGTGGTAGCACAGATCGAGCAGTCCCGGCCTCTTTGGGGGAGGTGGAGGGAAATGGGGTAGGGGAGGGTTGGGTGGTTCAGAGGGCTTAGGTGTAAGGCGTGCACAAGCACAAGAATCTAAATACACATTGTAACTGCAAAAACGGATTGCCAAATTCTGGCTTTTTTTAAAACGACGCACTAAATAATATCCACAGTTTTCTAAGGTCTAGCATTGTCCCAGGCTCCATCCTAGAGTACCTTTTTCCCTTTTAGTGGGACTCATTATTACCCATTTGATATGGAGGCGACATTCAGACTTTCAGATGTGGCCCACATTATTCCCAATGCGATAAAGTCTAGAGTTTAACCTTAAGAGTCAACTTCAGCAGCGTGGGGCCCATTAACATGTCATTCTCTTTGTGGTGAAATAAGATGACATTTTCAAAGTAACCAACACTGAACCTTAACACTGACAAACTATTCTACGCTAGTTGAGATAAATGCAGTTAAATATACAGCTAATGAAGTGTATTGTGGGGCAGCGATGTTCTGGATAGAATGATGTGGGAATTATGAGTGAAAACCAAAGGTACATGGAAAATACATATATTTTATTATGGAGAATTTGTAGTTTGAGATCATGTAACAGTTACTTCCCATTCTGAAATATGATTGTGCCACCCATATGGTAGTAAGCTAAATTTTTGTTATCTTTTTGTTGACAATACTATATGATGTAATAGTCATACAATCCAGAGGGGCGTAAATCACTGGGATTGAAAAAGGGAGCTAAATGATTTTGCACACGTCTGTGCATAAGCTTAAAGCTATTAAACCAGCATTACTCATGAATATGCCAGACTGTCAATTACTCATAAGTTGCAAGTTTTAAATACTTGGACGTTTGTCTACTAAGGACAAGCTTGTTTGACCGTTACCAAGATCCATCAAAAGACACACCAGTTCCTCCTTGAAATTATGCCATTCACTTACTGAATTCCTCTATGGATGGATTAATGTTGTTGATTTGACCAATATCCACCCATCCTTTGCATGCATTTGCCATCTATATTCTTGGAGCATTTGATATTTAAAGGCATTGTTACTATCACTCCCAGAGTAAGCAATTGCGAAGGGCCTGGCAGTGTCTTTCTGTACTGCTTGAGGGAAGAGACTGAGCTCTAAAAGTAAGTGGGGCTCCTTAAATTTTCTTGTGACTCATTCGGATGAAGTCATTTTTTCCCTTATGAGTCTACTGCTGACGGATCACCTACCTGGGTATCACAACAAATGTGGGTGCCCCAAGTAATTACATTCTTTGCTACTTGGTGAGGCCTAGCTACTATGCACAATAGGACACACAGTTAAATGCATCCTACTTTAGATTGATCAAACGGCTCACATCAATTTTTGTGACTCTGCTACTCGTCCTTTGACGAGTATAGCTTTCAGTACCTAGGACCACAGACCACAGCTTATTATTGACCTTTCAGGAGATTTGAGAGGTAGGATTGGTAGATCTGTTAAAAGGACCAAGATTTCTGGTTTATTGGAAGCTATCCAACAATTTTAGATTCTAACAATATGCAGCTTCCCAGAGTGCTGCTGCTTCCAGAGAGCTCCAACATGACCAGCAATATAGTTGGGCTTTAAAAAGAAAGTTAATGACTTCATATATCCTTAAACAATTATGCATTGCAGAACCCTGAAGTAGTAGATGTTAACAAGAACGGAGCTGCGTGATCTCTGACATGCCCACCACCAGCTAATGATGCAAGAGGTAGCACACGATAAGAGCTCCACAACAAATTTCATCATGCTTGGTAATGGTTCAGCTTCTCTAGTGAAGATGTCCTGGTATTTGCCTGAAATATCTAGTTACATGGTTTTTGCTAACTCAATATATCATTTAGTATGGGAAAATGCATGAATCTTGGGGTGATCTGCCAAATCTATCCCTTTTAGGCTGGATACATTCTCCGTCACTACAGCCAGTGTGTAGTCCTCTCCTTGTTTAATAACCTGTCTAGACAAGGACATGATATTTTTCATTTTCTTCTTTTTTTCATGCTCCTTTCTTTTAGTGCTACAGGACTCTCCTACCTTTCTCTTGCTTGCAGAACAGTGCCAGAATTAATGAGGCTAGTTGGCCCCTTCTCTCTGAGCTGTGAATGGTGACCGTGATGCTTTGCATAGCTCTTAGAAGACACAATACTGCTGCACTTGGCCACAGGAGTCTGTCGGAATTACTTCATCAGCAGGAGAGCCTTTAGCTAAGGTCTCTGCATTGGTAAAGCAGTTCATTAGACCAGGCATGGGCACTCTACAGGTAGCATGTGATGACTCTGCCCTTCACAATTGCGTGTACCGGGTCACGTAAATAAGGTTGTACTAATTAGCACCTACTTGCAAGGATGTCAATAATGTTTTTGACTTTGTCTAAGAAAAAATGGTAACCATTTTTTGCTTTTTTTTTTAGGTTATTGGAATATTGGATGTATTCACTCCCGACATGACACTGGAGAAGTTTAATGATTTGTAAGTTTATTTGTGACTCTCGTATAAAAGTAACTATGTTAAGATGTATTCCTGCAAACATTCTGTTTTTACACAATAAATTACTATAGTAAAATTGCAGCTCTTATAGACTGAATATTCTGGAAAACGTATCTCCCTAGTTGAGGTTATTTACTAGACCTTTAAAAAAAAAAATCTTTGCGTACTTGTCTGTTTGTGCAACTGTTCTCAACGAGCACACACCAACATAAATATGAAAAACTTTTGTTGAAAATTATTTCTCAAGAGGGAATGATTTATAAACCGCCACTTCAGTTGAGTTACGGTGTGGAAGAAAGTGGTGTACCGAGCCCTGCAGGACTCCAAGACCGATTGTAAAGGCAGAAAAGGCCAGTTATTTAATGGCTGTGTCAACAAGCGTTGGTGTGAAGCTACAAAAAGAACACTGACCTAAGATGAGAAACCGTCTTTTGTAGTTGTAAAGCATATTCTTGTCTGAATAGGTCAGGGAAAAAAGTAATGTGAGGCGAAAGTGGAATGTCCAGTATAAGATTTTTGGATTCTGTGGAAGCACCATGGGTCTAATTCGCATAGGTGTATTTTTTCCACAAGTATATTTATTTTGCTGCTATAAATTCAATATGAACTCTTATTGGGAGTAAGACACAATTACTCAAAAAAATCTCAATGAAGGCCCCATGACTGCAGAGTCTGACGGGAGGAAGCAGTCGAGATTTAGAAAGTTGATTGAGTGGTTAAATATGGTCTATTAAGTTTACAAATTCATTGAAGAACCCAGAAGAAACAGTCTAGGCATAATACTGAAAGGAGTTTACGGATCTATTGATTTCCCCCACCACTCTTCCCCTGCCTCTTGTGGTTGATGGGTGAGTTTGGGTAAAACCATGGTAAGAGAATTTGGGCCATATGAATGAAAGGGTTTTACCCATTCTGTGTCAATGGAAAAATGTGTTCATACATAAGGCCCATAGATCCAAAGGATTGGATGAAGGGGATTTTAAAGCTTCTTAGCAGGCATCACAAGAGCCATACATGTGAAAGGAAACAAAACAAAGGGTCATACTGCACATATTGGCCTTGGCTAACAAAAGCAAAAGCAATTTCATATACTGTGAATGCCACGTGGACCTGGAGATTAATGACTGATATGTCATCTGAGGGATAATAGGAATTGTGCTTCACTCTTAAAGGCAGGAGGTAAGTGTCTTGTGAAAATGTTAGCAAAATCACACATTTGGTGGTTTTAGTTCTCTTCCATGATGTCTTTCTTGGACTGGCACTCTCAAATCTCTTGCTCTCTAGCAGCCGGATGGTGCAACCATTTGCAAAATGATTGTGAAAATCCAAATTTTTACCACATACCGGTTCTCTCCACATTGGTGGTCTTCACACTATTCGCTGCGCATCCTTCACACCTTACTTTCTTCTTTTCCACTTGCAAAGTATAATATCAACTAAGGATCCTCCTTGCTTCCTTCATTTAATTGTCCAAGCAATAATACAAATTATTCTACAACACTGGAGGCAACAGTTTTGCTGCCATTGGCTTTTCATTGGAAGGGGTGGTCTCCAGGGAAACTGCAGCTTATTTCACTTTCTGCCTTCCCTCTATTCTTTAGTGGGACTACAAGGTGAACAAATTAAAGAGGGATACAATGTTATCAACGGATTTGACCATGTAATAGATTAACTTGATGTACCCCATTCCGCCATTCACCTAGACTTAAATCAAAGTTCTGTCACAGAAGATAAATTCCGAATGGAGAATGCAGCACAGACTACCATGTCTCAAGGGTTCTCAGCATATTTTGAACCTCATTTAAATTGGATATCAATTTTTCATCTACAACGAGTGATACTGTAATTAGCAAACTATTGATACTGTTTTGAAATCTCTGTAGCAAATATGACGGCAAGCTACGTTTGTGGTGTAAGGTGCTACCATGTTCTCCCACTGAATACCTCTGGGGATAAAATCTAAACACCCCCCCCCCCCCCCCCCACGCTCTGAAGAGAAAGATCTCTTATGTAGTTTACAGAAATAAACAAATTGTACTCTTTTGGAATTGGCTAAGAGCTTGTTAGTCTAGTCAATTTCCTATTTTTATTATGAAGAATATAAAGCATTATATATCTTTCTAGAAAAATAAGTATTAAATAATATAGCCTTATAGCCCGCCATAGAGGGCTATACCGGCTATTAAAGGCCCTCTCCAGCGTTAAAGGCCGCGAGCCGAAGGCGAGGGTCTTTAACAAGGGAGAGGGACTTTAATAGCAGTATAGCCCACCTACGAAGGGCTATAAGGCTATTAGAACATTCTGTCGCTGGAGGACAGAATGTTCTAACAAAACAAACTAAGCCTTTTGGGAGCGTGAGGGGATTGGAATCCCCTCAGGCTCCCTGAAGCCTTCGTTCACAGCCAGAGCTGTGAACAAAGAAAAATTGGAATGTTGGAGCTCCAGGCTTATACCAGGCATTATAAGCCCGGAGCACTCCATTGTTTTCAATGGAGCTCCCAACATTCCAATGTTCTAATAAGAAATCCATTAATTTGTCGATATATAACTACTAATAAACGTCCCACTAGACCAGCATTGGCAAATCCAATAGGTCTTGCATATGAGGGCTATTGGTTTTGCCAATGTTTTGTAGCCATGCACTACAGCAGTGCATATGATTTGCAGTGTGGTTAAAACTAATTTAAAAACGCACTATGACACAGCCAGGGCTAATGCACTTTTTTTTTAAGTGCAGTAGCTCTGGATTCATTTTAGTACTTTTTTCAATCATTCTGTTTAGCCATGCTTCACAGCAGCCACACTACATACAGCATGGCTACAAATCATTACCAAAGTTGCCAATTCCCATGCTGTACAACATGAACAAAAATGCAATGTCCGAGCCAAAAGTCTCAATGGTGCGACCTACTGACTTTGCCAATGCCTGTTTGTGAATGTTATGATCTTGGCACTCAAATTTCCAGTTGTGCTAGCTACCATAGTTAACTATTCGTCCTTCTGCACGTGCAGTATGAACTTCGAGTAGGTAAAGAGCAGAGAAACCCAACATTGGCCCAAGAGGGGAAATTCACGGCCGCATTTCACGATATACAAATGATAAATTCAAATAACATTAACCTTCAGAGGCAAAGGTTTCCAAAGTCTGTGGCTATGGTTTAAATCTGGCAAGGACCATTCTGCTGTGGACCAATGTTGGATAGCACTGGTGTGGACAGCATGAAGCAGCCATTTAAAGTGAGTTCTGCAGCAATTTAAAGTTGAAGGCATTGTTTCATTTTGGGTCACAAGAGTGGGTTTTGCACTCCACCATTCGGCTAGAGACCGGAGCAAACGTTCTTCAGAAAACATTTAATATAACGAAGAACATTTTCCTCTTCATATCTAAAATTAGAGAGCGCACGGGGATGTTTGTTTAAAAGAAAAAACAAAAGGCTCCATTCACAGTTTCTATAATGCAACACGTGTGTTCGCTTTGTCGTGGGTGTTCACAGCAGTCAATCTCTCCTTTCTGTGAGATGGCACTTAGCATGAATTGGTAAGATGTTGTGCATTGTTGTTAACTCCCTCTCCCTGGAATAGGCAGGCCTCTGAACTCCTACGAGTTTAAAAGTGATTCAACAATACAGTACTATTTTCTCTGCAGACCTAAAATAGCGACCTTTACTTCAGCACTTTCACAACCACCCTCTTCCATCCCCTCCAATTGACCTTCGGCGCTTCTGGTGAACCCCATAAACGGGCTGAAAATCATATTCCAGTCGTGCATCCAAGAGGGCACACACTACACGTGTCCCTTTCAAATAAAATAGGGTTACTCTCCAAGGCACATAATCTTGTTAAAGCAACTATGGAGTGTACTACACAGAGCCCTGGTGAATGCACAGAGGTGAAGCAAGGTCATGCTCCCAACATCACCAACAGGCCAACAAACGAGACCTGGTCTGACACACTGCTGGACATGGCACTTACCTCACACTTTTGGTGTGATGGGATCAAATAAACCATGATGAAGATGAGAACTCGTTTTAACAATTCTCACAGTTGATGAAACAACCGAGATTTTTTTACTGCCAACAAGTTTATAAGAATATTGTTACCTTATCAGAAAAAATATCACCACAAGTACATGAATATATAGAAGAACATATCCTCTACATGAGATATAAATAAGAACATTCAGCCGATTTTTGAATTCATTATTATAGTTATGCAATACTGAATCCTAAGGACAGTTTGACAATAGCGAAGGATGAATGAAGAAGTATGACTAAGCGATAGAGTTGTCACGTCGCATAGCAACAATTAAGTCCTTTTAAATTAAATTCTGATATAAAAATTTCAATGTATATATTTGTGATCACAATGTATATATTTAAGATCATTTTCTACTCTTTTTGATACAATTAAAATATTTTATTTCCATTTGTGGTCTGGATTCTTGTATTTATACTTTGATGCCCCCATTCTATGCAGTTGCCTAAGTAGTTTTTCATAAAAAACTTACCTTACACTTTGCATGATTCTGCAAGATATGTGAAGGGCAAATAGTTCATCTGCACACTGAGTTAACCTGTTGTCTCTATTCCTTACTGTGTAAACAAAAACGGTGCAAATACACCCGCACTGCAAAGTGCTTATGGGGTATGGCGTGTTTTCCTGGCACCGCATTTGAGATTAACAATTTTCACAACTGTGTGAAGGACACCCTTCTCCACAGAAAGGCATAGTGTCAGTTTGAGTGTCTTTCAAAGTGGCTGGCTGCACATTTGTTTGATTTTTCTCAATGTTGTATGCTCTGTCTGATCATCGTTTCATTTTGGCGTTTCCAACATTATCTGCAGCTGTAGCTGTTGTGACAGCCTCAATGCAGTGGCAGAGTCAACAAGACCGAAAAAAAATCTGGCATCCGCATGTTTCATGATGTGCTATTTAGGGGTTATTTTACAGCCTGGTAAACAGGATGTTCACAAGCGGGCTCCATGGGGAGAGTTATTTGCATTCCACTTTCCTTTAAACTCTCTCATTTTGAAATCGGCAGAAAGAAAAGGAAACACCAAGCTCCCTGGAAGAGCGAGCTTGACCTCTATCTTTAAATGCACAGCATATGTGATAAGTTAAATATTGAAAGGCCTGTTTAGAGAAAGCGAGTTTGTGGAAGAATATAGTAAACCCGATTTAGTCAATGGGAGGGGCAATCTGCATCTGTGGAGCCTAAAGCAAATAAAGCCAGCAAATAGAAAGCCAGAAAAATTGAATTACAAAGCCAATGGTAAGCACCGGGTGGAATGCATTCCTAAGCCAACTTTCTGAAAGTGCACGAAATGTCTTTAGCAAACCAGACGGCTGCACTGTCTGGTAGCCTGTGACCTAATAAAAACCTCAACTGAAGCCATACCGATTTGATGAATTAACTAAGCATACGTTTGTTGCTTACAACAACTTTTAGGACAATCTAATTCGACCTCACATTTGTCATTATTCTACCAATGGGAATTAAGTTCATGCATTTTCAATTGTTGAACCCATGCTTTGCATGATAGGTTAATTTTTCCCTCTTTCAGGACTTAATGATGACACTTATTCAGTGCTCTTATTAGATGTTAGTTAACTGGTATAGGAAATCCTGTTTCCATCGACGTTTAAAATACAAAGTACTCTAAACAATTTGTATGTAAATATTTTCATGAATTAGTAATATTTCAAACATGCATCATATACATTATTTGCAAATATTTGTGTTGGCTTATGCCCTTAGGTATTAAAAAACAAAGCAGCCTAAAGGTGCTGAAAATGATCAATAATTCAGTGTAGATCCAAGGTAAAACAACACCTGGAAAATTGTATACATCACTAGTTTCCCCATTAGTAAACCTGAAAGACGAATGAACAAAAACACCCAAGCTAACTTTCATGCATAGTACATCAATTTCAAGACCGAGTGAACCTTCTCGTAACATAACTCAAAATGCAGTTTGCATTGCTAACAGGTGTGGAGAAAGTAAAGTTTAATTAGATCAATCTCCAAACCTGTCACTTCATTGGAAGATGATATCCGGTGGAAAGTGGACACGTGGGTCAAGCAGGATCATTTGTAATCACTCAAAATTCCTAGAACAGAGTAACAGAAGAGATTGAAAGGCTAATTTGTTTAAGTTGTAAAACTGTATTCTCTGCCCCTTTTCGGTCTCTTATCACCGATGTGTGTGAACACCGAGAGCACCAGCTCCTCCATCAGAGGACCAGGGCATGTTCTCTTCAGTCTGTAAAAAAAAAAAAATCCTACCTTCCCAAGGATAACGCAATTCTATTCTATATATTCTGCCACGGACGAAGACTGGAGACTTGCAACACATTCTGAGTCTATGAATACTGGACTACTTTGCAAGATCCGAAATGGCCAAGTGTTTTCTCTGTATTGTGTTTTTCTGCTACTTGATGAGGCACACGCTTGCCAGTGACTAATTCCGATTGAGCTGCCCTTTCTTTCTCAGTAGCAACTGAAGCCAAAGCTACAGTCAGCCACTGGTTATTAAATTGAAGTGGCTTCCTAGTGATCTCTTTGGGTCATTTGCAGCCACCTCCACAGTCTTGTTATTCCCACTACTCGGGTGGTGGTGACAAGTGCTTTATAATTGGGCTGTGAATGTCACCCCACACCTCCTTTTGATAAACGGTCTTTAAACATGTACATGATCCAAACTCTCAAGGAATGAACACACACTTAAACAACAAATTAATGAGAAGTCTGCCGAATGGAAGTCTCTGCTGTGGTCTAATGAAAAATTAGTGTAGTAGGCACAGGACACAGGTAAATCCCATGCAGAGGGCAGACATTTCCCTCAGTTCGTTTTGAGAGAGAACGTGTTTGCAGGGTTGGAAACTAGAATAGTAATACCAGAGGGGGAAACAAATGTGCTAACAAGCCACAGGATCCGGTGTCGAGGTGCTATAGAAAATTCAGGAGCAGGTCACAATAATTCCTTGATGAAATTTCGGCTAGCTAAACTACAAACATGACGTACTAAAGCATGACCAGATTCACTTACTGTTGTTGCGGAGGAGTTATTCCCTGAAGACAGCTTTCTATATCACTGGTATGTAATTTGGTGCCCAACCCTGTTAAATGCTGTAAGCTGGTTGATACCGTTTTTAGCCATGCAGAAGCTGGTATGCATGCATAACACAGATGAAGTGCCAGGGTAAGAGGCCCATGGAAGTCATGGTGTACTTCATCATTCATCCTGCGTCATGTAACCTAGGAGGCCACCAGGAGACTTTTTTACGATTACACTGTATACTGGTAACGTACACTCAATCGGGACAGTGGCAAAAAATAGAGCAGCAAGACCATCTGTGTCGCACAGTAGGCACATTGATTAATGCACTTTGCCTGGTGTAGTGGCATTATAAATGAGACTCCTCCATTTTTGTCTGCCATAATATAAACAGGCTCCTCTTTCTCTCTTATGAGGGTATATTTCCTTTATTTTTTCACTCTTTGAAACAAACCTTGTTCTGTTGGTTGATGAGTATACTCTTTGTGTGCTGACTGTACTTAATTTACATTTTTGAGAAATGTATATATTTTAAATTGGGGGAAAACACAAAGTGACATTATAGTTGGGAGTTGGAATAAAGCCTGAGCAAACTTTAAAAGAACAAAAACAACCACTGAAATACACCAGTTATATTTTAGTGAACTAACTAACGTGTGCCCCCATCATACCCTGCTTATGACCTTACATATTGCATGTTGGATCTAATCCTTTTTGCAGGGTCACTTCCACATTTTTGCCTTCTATTACAGAACCCATTTTTTTTGCCAATGGGGCCCTTTCTTCCATCCTAACCCATACTAAAGTGCTTATGCTCTCTCCTCTAAACATGGTAAAATTGGCATACACCTGAATGGTACTTTCAATTTACTTGCAAGTCTCCAGTAAATGGTACGACATGTACCCAGGCTGGAGTCTGTACATTAAACACTACTAGTGGACCGCAACACCCGTTGTGCCATCCACTAAAGTAGCCTTTTAAAACATGTCTCAAGCCTGTCACTGTGACCTGTAGTGCAGTTTTCAACTGCCATTTCAACCTGACATTATAAAACTTTTTTTGCTAGGCTTAAACTTTCCTTTATCATACTTATAAGTCACTCCTAAGGTAGTCGCTAGAGGCCCGTTAAGTAGGATGCATTGTATTTTTGTATTTAGAATGTAGGACATGTCTATTTAGGTTTTTACATGTCTTGGCAGTGACAAACTACTAAAGTCATTTTTCACTGATACTGATGTAAGGCCTACCTCTCCCATTGACTAACAGTAGGTTACCTTATTACATTTAAAAAGTGCTTTGCATCTGAGGACCCCCCCCCCCGGCGGGTTGGATAGGAGTCGCACATAAGTGGGGCGCTGCAAAGGAAAATGCGCAGCTGTGCCATCTCCCCTGAATGGGTGATGCTACTTTTGCGCGGTGTCTCTTTGAGCAGTCTCCCTAGGGGCTGCCAACATCCTGCCTTCCTGAGATCCCCCCTCACTAGGCGCAAATACACTGCAGCCGATACACTCCAGCGGAATCTAGCACTCCCCCTTGCCCAACACTATAGCACAGGCTTGAGCACTGACACACATCCGCCTCCTTCCACCCCTCCTTACCCAGTCACTAACCCTGGTTTGGTACAACATGTTAGTAACTAGTTCTCCCCCCTAACATTATTCCTTTGGGTACACACCCAAGTAGATGCACCTACTTTGGGAGCGGCTTGTCCCCCAAGACGCTTCATAGACATTCTGTGAACTCAATCCTTACGCTTATTGCATATAATGTTGCCTCAATTCCAGTCATGTACCCAGCATGCTATGTCTACACTTCTGATTTGTATGAATGTCATGCTTTTCACATTACCTGAAATCCCAATAAAATGGTGTAACAAAAAAAATTACATTTAAAAATTGCTACCTTTAGACTGGTAGGAGATATAGCTATGCTGTTTACACTCAAATTAATTGTGATTTAAAATTCTCATTAATGGTGAAGTCGGATCTTCAGTTAAATTCTGAAAATGCCACTTTTAGAAAATTGGCATTTCTTGTAACAACCATCTCCGCCTTCTACCAGTGTCCTGGGTCACATGACTGTGAATGGCCCAGCTGGTGGTGTTCGAGTATTCCTTCAAAAGCGTGACACAAAGTGGCTTAGATGTGGACCATTGTGATCGGATGACACCCAGCCCCACTTATACTTTAAAGGGCCTTCCCTCATGTACACCCAAAGGAACCTGACACCTGCTTTTTTTCACACTCAGACAGTTTGGATCCTTGATAAGTGGAAGGAAAATAACTTTTAGAACCAGATGTGGGGACCATAAAAGAATTCCCCCCCACACACACGCACACATACACACATAAACATAATGGCTGGCATTAGCTATAAATACTGGACCTCCAGAACCACTTTTCAGAACAATTGTGGACCTGTGGAAAGTATAGAAGGCCTACCCTGCTGCCAGAAGACTGCTCTGCTGCTTGAATAGCTGTGTTGCGGTCTGAGAAGAAAGAAGGGACGTGTTTGCCTTTGTTCCAGGCTACCCAGAGTAACTGCAAGAATCTGAAAGAGACACCTTAGTGATAGATTCCTTACCTTAGAATATTCCCCAGGCGTCAGACTGGATCCGGAAAGTTTTTGCTTAGCAGTACCCCAGCGCGTCAGTAGGTGGCGTCGTGCTGCTCCGCGTCCGTCACTGGCGTCGTAAGCGCTGGGATGACGTCATTGATACTACTTAGGCGTCATCCATGCTCGCTGATGTCAGTTCTTTTTTTTTTTTCTGCGCCGAAAGTGCAGATCCGGATTGATCACAAACCTCAGTCATTTTTTAACTACTTTTTGAGACTTTTGTCTCCTTCTCTTGTCTCTTAGGGAACGTAGGGATGCCTGGCTTTAAGTCTTGTGGGTCGTGCCGCCGTAACATGTCGGTGGCGGACCCCCACGATGTCTGCCTCTTCTGCCTGGAGAACGACCATCAATCCCGGGACTGTTGAGACTGTCGAGCCATGGCCCCGAAGGCCTTGCGGGAGCGGTGCCGGAAGTTGCTGAAGGTCCGGCACTCCTCTCACCGCCTCTCCGTTTGCGGAACTGGAGCCGTCGCTCCTCGGGCTCTAAGTCTTCGCCTTCAGATTCCAGTAAGCGACGCCATAAAAAGAAGTAGAAGAAGAGTGTTTGCTCTCTGACGTCCCCCCGTCGCTCCTCAGATGGCGGACGAGGGGGGACAGGGTCTGCCGTACCCGGGCCGTCGGTGACTTCCGAACAGACGCAAGAGTTTCTTGCTGCCATGGGCTACCTTTTTAGGCCTTGGGCTCACACCGGCGCTCCTGCGGGCCCCATGGTCCTGTGTCCAGATCCTGTTGGCCCGGCGGTACCGCCTCCGGGGCCACAGGATCCAGCGCCCTCGGCTCCAGCGCCACAAGGTGCCGCGCCGCTGGCTCCGGTGCTGCCCTGGACTCCGGCCCCAGTACCGCCCCTGGCTCCGCCACAGGCGCCGCACTGGGTGCCGTTTATCCCACCCCTGCCCCGGTTCTTGGACCATTTCGTTCCGACCTGGGATCCGCATTGGGATGCGTCCCCAGCCGGCTCAGTTTTCGGTGCCGTTCCCAGCTACGCTTGCTCCCCCCTCCGGCTCCGGCCATGCCGCCTCGGTCAGCTCCTTCTACTCCGGAGCCGGACGAGGACTGGGACGTCTCCGAGGACCCTCTCGCACGGCAGTGTTGGGTAGATGACCTTCAAGATGCGGGAGACCTTGATGCGTCTTCTGACCCGGGGTTTGCCTCACCTCCACCTACTATGGAGGAGGGCGCTTCCTACACTATGGTGCTGCATTGGGCGGTGGAGGCTCTCCATCTCGACCTCCCTACGGTGGCCCTTAAGACCTTACGGAGGTGCTCCAGACGGCATCTATGTCGTCGGTGCCGCTGCTCCCTTTCAATGAGGCCCTTACCGAAGTCCTCTTGGCCACCTGGTTGCGGCTGGCCTCTGGGCACCAGTGGATAAGAACGTCTCTAGGCGGCGTCATCGCCCTAGGCCTTGCGATCCCGCCTTCATTGACCACTCACCCCACGCCTGAGAGCCTTGTCATTCAGGCCTCAATGTCGCAGAGTGCAATTCCCATGGCTCCGCCGGATAAGGACTCTGAGCGACTCGACCAGTATGGCAAGAGGTTGTTCTCCTCAGCCAGCTTGGGGTTGCGGTCGGTTAACACCGCCTGCTTATTGGGCCTTTACTCCCATGCAGTGTGGGATTCGGTAGCCAAGGTCTTGCCTCAGTGTCCCGAGGAGGTCCAGGCTGTCCTTTCCCAAGCGATTACGGAAGGCAAGGATGCGGCAAAGTTTGCCATCAGGTGTGGTCTGGACACAGCTGATTCGTTGGGCAGGGCGATTTCCACGACTGTGGCGTTGCAGCTCCATGCCTGGTTGCGGTCTACCGGGTTCTCTCCCGATGTCCAGGGCTCGCTCATGCACATGCCCTTTGATGGCTCCTGCCTTTTTGGCGACAAGGCTGACAATGCCCTGGAGCGCTTTAAAGACTCAAGGGCCACGGCCAAGTCTTTGGGTCTTTCCACAAAGAACTCTGCCACGCATGGGTTTCGTTCCTTTTGTGCCCAGGGCAAAAGCACTCAAGCATGCTGCTCCACAAAGCCTGTGCAGAACCAGCCTCAGCGCGGACGTGGATTCCGCTGGGGCGGGTCTGGTAACCAGCGGGCGGGTCAGTCCACCTCCACCCCCGCTGCTTCCACCTCTAAGCCTTCCTAATCAGAGCTTCAGGGAGTACCCCACGCCGGTAGGTGGCAGGGTCCATTACCACCTCCACCACTGGTGCGAAATCACATTAGACAAGTGGGTGCTGCAGATAATCTGCCAGGGTTACTTGCTCCCCTTTCTGTCCTCCCCTCCAGCCATGCCGCCTTGGTACCACCAACTGTCGGGGGATCATTTAACTCTTCTCCACCAGGAAGTCATGGCCCTCCTGGCCAAGGGGGCCATCGAGTGCGTTCCTGGTCAGGAAATCGGTAGTGGTTGTTATTCCCACTACTTTCTGATCCCAAGAAGGACAAGGATGGGCCTGTACCCCATCTTCGACCTCCGGGACGTCAAGTGCTTCCTTCGGAAGGAGAAGTTCAAGATGCGAACTGTGGCTCAGGTCCTGGCTTCCCTGGACCCTGGAGACTGGATGATAGCGTTGGACTTGCAGGACGCATATTTTCAAATCCCCGTCCTACCGGCCCACCGGCGTTACCTGCGGTTCACTGTAGGCCAAGAGCATTTTCAGTTTGCAGTGCTCCCCTTCGGCCTTACCAGTGCCCCTCTGGTGTTCACGAAGGTGAAGGCAGTGGTCGCATCTGCGCAGGTTAGGGGTGTCAGGCGTCTCCTACCTCGACAACTGGCTGTTGAAGGCAGGCTCACCCCAGGCAGTTGTAGCCCACCTCCAGACTACATCCGAACTCCTGCATTTGCTGGGGTTGTCCATCAATGTGCGGAAGTCGTAGCCGAGTCCCTCTCAGAAGCTCCCTTTCATCAGAGCTGTTTCGAAGCTGTTTCGGGTTTATCCTCCTGAGCAGTGAGTCTGGGATATTCAGGCTATGATTCTGCTTTTTTCAGCCTCTATCCCAGGTTTCAGTCAGGCTTACCCTCCGGCTTCTGAGTCTGCTGACGTCCTGCATCCTGCTGGTGAAGCATGCCAGATGGCATATGCGGACTGTGCAGTGGGACCTGAAGTTCCAGTGGGCACAGCATCAGGGCAACCCGTCCGATCACGTCCGGATGTCGGAGGGCACTGCACGACAGTTGCAGTGGTGGCTCGCGAATCGGGATTGGGTCAGTGGCAGATCTCTCTCCCTTCCCCAATCGGAGCACACAGTGATGACGGATGCGCCCCTCCTGGGATGGGGGGGCCACATGGGAGAGGCGGATATCAGGGGCCTCTGGTCTCCGGTGGAGTCCCAGCTCCATATCAACCTTCTGGAGCTGCGGGCGATCCGACTTGCACTGAAGGCATTCCTTCCCTCTGTTCGCGGAAGTGTAGTGTAGGTATTCACGGACAACACCACCGCCATGTGGTATTGCAACAAACAGGGCAGGGTAGGGTCGTGGACCCTATGTCAGGAGGCCCTGCGCCTCTGGACATGTTTGGAACATCAAGGCATTACCTTGGTGGTTCAACACCTGGCAGGTTCTCTGAACGCCAGAGCGGACGAACTCAGCCGCCGGTGCATGGTGGATCACGAATGGCGTCTGAACTCCTGACGTGGAGCAAGGTCTCTTTCTGCAGTGGGGAGAGCCATGGTTAGATTTATTCCCTACCGAAGTGAACGCGCAATATCATCAGTTCTGCACATTGGCATTTTCAAGGCGGCGCTAGCTCGGAGACTCCTTGTCGCGAGTCGAGCTGCGGTCTATTGTATGCCTTTCCGCCTATTACACTTCTGCCCAGAGTGCTGAAGAAGATCAGGCGCGACTGAGCTCAACTCATTCTTGTGGCTTTTGTTTGGACTCTAAGAGTATGGTATCCCGAGCTACTCAGTATGAGCATCGATCCCCCGATCCTTCTGCCTCTTCAGGAGGATCTTCTCTCGCAGCAGCAAGGGACGGTCCTCCACCCGAACCTGTCTCACCTCCACCTCCATGCGTGGAGATCGAAAGGCGTCAACTGTCGCCATTCAATCTTCCTCCTGAAGTTTGTGATGTCATTCTGGCAGCCAGGCGTCCCTCCACCAAAATGGTATACGCCTGCAGGTGGAACAGATTTGTGGCACGGTGTGCAGCAAAGGCTGGGTATCCATTTTCTGCCCCTCTTTCTGAGGTTCTTCTGTTCCTTCTCTCTTTGGCCCAGCAGGGCTCTGCTCTGGGCACTATCAAAGGTTATCTTTCAGCAATCTCTGCCTTTCTACGACATCCAGATCAGCCTTCTCTTTTTAAGTCCCCGGTTGTTAACCGTTCTCTTAAAGGCATTAAACATATGTTTCCACCCGTACCCTTCATAATGCCTCAGTGAGACTTAAATCTTGTCTTGACTTTTCTGATGTGCGCTCCTTTTGAGCCCCTTCATAACTGTCCCTTACGTCTTCTTACTCTCAAGACAGCTTTCCTGGTAGCTATCACCTCTGCCAGAAGAGTGAGTGAGGTCCAGGCTCTTTCTTCTTAAACCTCTCCTTTCTGTTCATCCGGACAAGGTGGTTTTAAGGACCCGTCCTTCTTTTCTGCCAAAGGTTGTCACGCCCTTCCACATTGGGCAGACCATCACTTTGCCCACCTTCTTTTCGACTCCGCATCCTTCAAGGGAAGAGGAGAGGCTCCACCGTCTAGACCCAAAAAGTGTGCTCGCATTCTATCAGCAGCGTACACAGCAGTTCCGGGTGGATGATCAGCTGTTTGTTGGTTACGTGGGCACCAAAAAAGGTTGGTCTGTGCACAAACGGACTATCTCCCTGTGGGTCGTTCTGTGCATCAAAGCATGTTACTGCTTGGCCAAGAAGGAGCCTCCTGTGGGGCTGCGTGCCCATTCGACCAGGGCGACTGCATCCACTACTGCCTTGGGACGTGGCGTTCCCTTGCAGGACATTTGTCAGGCAGCTACGTGGGCCACGCTGCACACGTTTACCTAACACTACTGCCTTGATGGTCAGGTCCGGAGAGACGGCTTCTTTGGCCATTCTGTGCTCCATGACTTTCTGGTGTAATCTTGTTCGCAGACCCACCACTGGGGTTGGTATTGCTGGTGTATCTAGTCTAAGGTAAGGAATCTATCACTAACGTGTCTCTTTCAGATTCACAAGTTACTACTTGTGTAACAATATACCTGTAAGAGACATTAGTTAGTGAAAGATTCCTTACCGCCCCACTCATCCTCCCCGTTCTGCGAACGGATTACTAGGGTTAAGGTCATCCCCTTTTAGGGCCCTAGTTTCTCGCATGACTCTACGTTTCGATGCGGAAAGTCGTGTACAGAACTGACGTCAGCGCGCATGGGTGGCGCCTAAGTAGTGTCCGTGACGTCATCCCGGCGCTTACAACGCCAGAGACTGATGTGGAGCTGCACGACGCCACCTCCCGACGTGCAGGGGTACTGCTAAGCAAAAACTTTCCGGATCCAGTCTAACGCCTAGGGAATATTCTAATGTATGGAATCTATCACAAACTAATGTCTCTTACAGGTATATTGTTACACAAATAGTAACTTGTGCATCAGTTGGCTGACCTCATGTGTGAGCTACAGGGATACAGCCAGCTTCAGGTGTCTTCCTGTAACTGCCCAGCTGACCTGCTGCAACTGCCCGAGCCATGCTGCTGGCCTGATCCCAAAGCGGTGCCAACAGGTCCTAGACCCCTGGCTTGCATCAGTGGAAGCTCTTACTGCAAGATGAGCTGAAATTCCTGAGGTTTGGGCTCTTTGCAACATTGAACGGGCCCATTTGCGCCAAGACTCCACCACCTGTGAAGACTGCCAACGTAAAGCTCTGGTAAAACCTGGTCTTTGTACTGACAACTGTCCCCGGCAACACAAGACCTTCACTTCATGCTACAACAACGACAGCCCATGCCAACTGTCTGCAGCGCTCAACGAGCTCTTAATGTTGCAGTGACAGTGACAAAGGTCTAAAATACCTGGCCTGCTCTCCAGCAATGAGAATCTGCATTGACCATCTGCAATGCTCAGCTTTCTTAAATGCGAACTGAACTCTTTGTGCCGGACTTAGAAGGTAACTTTTCAGTAGGACTAACCTAGTCCCTTTATCATGCCCACGCTTCGTGGTCGGCCTAAACCTGTTTCAAACAGCTCTTATGTACAGCTAGAAATTGCGAGTAGTGGAGGTTTGTTGCTTGTGGAGGGGTAGGTTTAGGGATCTGGCCTAGGCACTGAGTCCAAGTAGAATGTGGATTTGATGCATAGTCTGGCTGAGGCCATGAATGAGAAGCCATGAGTAATATAATCAATCAGCCATTTAACATGTCCTGATTGCTGTAATATGTCAGCTAATAAGCAGTGCATGATGGGGGCCCATGTTATAGTTACTTTACTAGACTATAAAATTCTAACTTCAGGTTTTTTATTTTATTTTGTAATGTTAGCTTGTCTTATTCCCAATTAACTCTCAGAACTTTCAATGACAGTGTATATATATATATATCTATTAACTTTACTGTTTTAAAATGTGTTAGATGTCCATTTGCAGCACGGCCACATACCCCTGGGAGTCTGGACATGCTTCTCTCCCCCCTCTCCCCTTTTCTTAGGCCCCACAATGCACTGCTTAACACCTCACATATTACATCACTCATGACATGGTCAGTGACATCACTGATGACATTTCAAATCACATCACTGATGGCATCATCCACAAAACCACTCACACACCCGCACAACCACTCACACAGCCACTCGTACACCCATAGAACCACTCTCACATCCACTCACCAACACATACAGCTACTTACCCCCACACAGCCACCCACTCACACACCTGCACAACCACTCACAAACCCACTCATTCATCCTCTGAGACATGCACTCATACACCACTTACACACCCACACACAGTTTCTCAAACATCCAGTCAAACACCAATACAGCTACTTACATACCCACTGACTCGCCTTCACACATCCATACAACCACTCACACACATACAACCACTCACACACACATACAACCACTCACATGTCTGTTCACTCATCCATCGAAGCATTACCACAGCCACTTACACACCCAAAAAGAAACAATCACATACCCACTGACAAACCTACACAGCCACTCTCAAACACACTGACAGCCACTCGCTCACCCACTGACCGATCTAAACAACCACTTGCATACCTACTCAGACATCCATACACCCAATAAGACACCCACTCGCACATTCATACTGACAATGACAAGGCCACTCAGATGACCTATATTAGAAATAGTATCACTTTGTTGTAGTAGTAGAGAACAATTATTAATTTAACTTATGCAGTATCTCAATATATATGTTTAACTGTCTTAAACATTTATGAAACACACTCACTGGATGATGTCATCAGTGATGTCATTTGAGATGTCATCAGTGATGTCACTTACCATGTTATGAGTAATGCAATATGTGAGGTAATAAGCATTGCATTGCGGAGGCGTAAGTTATAGTTATCTCACTTAACTACTGAATTTCTATGGTTTTGTGCATGTAAAATCTGAGCCTAACTATAACATCCCTATAACCTTGCGTTTTTTCAGTTTATTTCTACTTTTTTTTCTCAAATTAATATCCAATTATAACATCCCTGTAACCTTTTGTTTTTTTGTTCAGTTACTTTCACTGTTATTTAATATAAATTATACTGCAATTTAACCTGTAACTTTCATCTAGTAATACTATTTTTTTTTTTACAACTACATTAAAAAATATTTTGACAAAGTGCATGTGTGAGTGGCTGTATGGGTCTGTGAATAGATGTGATGTTTTGTGGGTCTGTGAGTGGCAGTGTGTGCGGTGTCTGTGGGTCTGAGTGGATATGTGAGTGGTTGTGTGGATATGTGAGTGGTTGTGTGGATATGTGAGTGGTTGTGTGGGTCTGTGACTGGTTGTGTGGGTTTGTGAACTTGTCTGGGTCTGTGAATGGGTTTGTGAGTGTCTGTGGTTCTGTGAGTGTGTGAGTGACGCTATGTCTGTGAGGGGGTTGTGAGTGCCTGTATGGGCTTGTGAGTGGGTGTGTAAATGCCTGTATGTGTCTGTGTGGGTCTGTGAGTGCCCATGTGGGTCAGTGAGTTGGTGTGTGAATGCCTGTGTGGGCCTGTGAGTGGTTTTGTGCATGTGAGTTTGTGTGGCTCTGTATGTGTGTCTGTTATTGCCTTCATAGCTCTCTGAGTGGGTGTGAGAGTGCCTGAGTGGGCTTGTAAGTGGATGCATGGGTCTGTAAGTATGTGTATGAGTATGTGCATGATTATGAGTGTCTCCATAGGTCTGTGAGTGAGTGGGTGTGTGAGTGGATCTAATAGTGGGTATCTGAGTGGATCTATGAGTGTTTGTGTGTGACTGCCTGTGTGGGTGTGAGAGGGCCTCTGGGTTTCTAAGTGGATGAATGGTCTGTGAGTACCTGCATACAGTGGCGTGGCTAGCCCAATGGGCACCAGTGGTAGTCTCTGCGTTTGCCTCCACGCAGATGCGCACTGAGGAGGGGGGGTGCTGGTGAGTATGTGCTTCGTTTGCTGCCCCCTCGCTTCAAATGCATTGCGGGGGGGCTGTTGCCGCCCGAGACGGCTGCCGCCCCATAACTCATGCTGCTCGGGGAAGACCTCCTCCGGACCCCCTACGCAACTGCCTGCATAGGTCTGTGAGTAGATTTGTGTGTACCACTGTGGTTGTATTAGTAGGTCTGTAATTGCCTGCATGGATTTCTGAATGGATCAGTGAGTGCCTGTGTGGCTCTGTCAGTGGTCTGTGAGTGCCTGAGTGGGTGTGTAAGTGGCGCTATGGGTCTATGAGTGGGCCTGTGAGTGATTGTGTGGGTGTGTGAGTTTTTGTGTGGCTGGCTCGTTGAGTGGGTGGGTGTGTGAGTGCTTGTGTCGGCCTGTAAGTGGGTGTGTCAGTGGAGAAGTGTGGCTCAATGATTAGAGCGGCAGACCCTGGTGCAGAGGGCTAGCCCGGGACCAGGGTTCAATTCCCCGCCTTGGCGGGTCTTGGGCTCAAAATTCCACGGACCTGATAATTCTCGCCTCGGTGCCTATTCCAATCATGGAGTCCCACTTTGCAACTCTGGGCAATAGCTTGCTTAATCTCCACAACGGCCCCCACAATGGTAAGGATGCCTGGCCACCACCTTGGGAGTGCCCAGGAGTGGACGCCTCACAGGGAAAGCCAGGATGGGTTCCAAAGCATTATTCGTACAAGCGCCTTGAGACCCTTGCGGTGAGTAGTGCGCTATACAATTATCAATTTTTTACAATTTACAATTTTATCCATGGGTCTGTAAGTAGGTGTGCGAGTACCTGTAGGGCACCTCTAATTACTTGAAAGCTCGGCTCCCGAGATACTCCCAGGCCCGTGCGCTCTGCTCCAATTGCCGCGTTCGGCTTGCCACCCCACGAGTGAAAAGGGCTCGGCTGGGAGGTCCAACTTTCTCGGCTAATGTTGCGACACTGTGGAACACCCTGCCCCAAGCAATTCAGCAAGCCCCCTCTGAAATCTGCTTCAAGCGGTTGCTAATGACCTGGCTCTTTACCCAACCACGCTAGGCGTTATCACTTCAGTCCTCTTGGTCAACTCTGTTCTTCCCAGCGCCGGGACACTTCCTCGCAAGGTAGCTGTTCGCGCTTTATAAAATGCCGTATTTTTATTATTATTATTATTATGTCTGAGAGTGGATGTGTGAGCAGAGGAGTGGGTCTGTGAGTGGGTGTGTGACTGCCTGTGTGCGTATCTGAGTGAGTTTCAGATGCTTCTGTGGGTCTGTAAGTGGATGCATGGGTCTGTGAGTACCTGCATAGATCTGTGAATACCTGTGTGGATTCCTCAGTGGGTGTGATGGTGCATGTATGGGTCTGTGAGTTGGAGTGATTTTGTGGGTCTGTAAGTGGGTGTGTGAGTAGGGTGCTGTGTGGGTCTGTTAGTGGGTGGGTGTAAGAGTGCCTGTATTGGTCTGTGAATGGGTATGAGTGCCTGCATGGGTCTGTGAGTGGGTTTGCGAGTGCCTTAGTGGGTCTGGGAGTGGCTGTGTGGGTTTGTGGGTATGTGTTAAAGTGTCTGTGTGGGTCGGTCAGTAGGTGTCTGAGAGGGTCTGTGAATGGATGTGTGTCTACCAGGGTGTGAGTGGGTCTAGGAATGTCTGCATGGGTCTCTAAGTGGGTATTTCAATGCTACGTGGGTCTGTGAGGGCCTGGATGGCTGTGAGCGGGTCCACGATAGAGCCGGAGCGGTCCCAAGTCCCGCCCTTGATGGGCGTCGGCACAGAATGCCTCCTGGTACCTGTAGTCCACCTTAGTAAAAACAGCCTGTGAACAAGGACTCGATGGAGTTTGAAACGCGTCTGGTGATAACTTTGGCAATTGTATTCGAAGTGTGATGGTGTGCTTACCTGCTGCCTTCTGCAATAAAAGGGCGTTAACTCCTCATGTGTGGCTTCTTCTTTTGGGAAACCTTGGTCTTCGATGTTTTGCGGCTCGTCCGGCCGCGGAGAAGCCTCGCTGCCTAACATTGGGCGGATCTGAAACGCTTTTAATCTCGAGCTTTTGTAAGAATGAGGAGGTCATTGTTACAGATTACATAAGCAGCAGGAGCAGGCATGCTGTGCCCACTGGGGATAATATTTGTGGACTATCAAACAACAGCACCCACAGGGGTTTGTACTAAGGTGGACTACAGGTACCAGGAGGCATTCTGTGCCGACGCCCATCAAGGGCGGGACTTGGGTGTATTTAACAACGTGCTCCACTGAAAGTCTGTTGTTTCCCTCTTGCCAAACAGCCTGTGAACAAGGACCCGATGGAGTTTGAAACGCGTCTGGTGATAACTTTGGCAATTGTACTCGAAGTGTGATGGTGTGCTTACCTGCTGCCTTCTGCAATAAAAGGGCGTTAACTCCTCATGTGCGGCTTCTTCTTTTGGGCAACCTTGGTCTTCGATATATATATATATATATATATATTTATTTATTTATTTATTTTACCTACTGACGGTCGCCAGTAGGTAGTTATAGTTGGGACCTAGTTTCCATAGGAAGAACCGAGGCACAAGAAAGCAGTGAAACAAACGTGCAAAACACGCAAAGGGGGCAGGGTAGAAACACCCTGACCCCCTAGGCCTGCTCAGGGGGTCCCACAAGGACCCCCCAATTTTTTTTTTTAATTGGCGGGTACAAAGTACAGGACTCTGTATGGTACTCTGTACCTTCCTGAGCGCATACTTGAGGTTCCTGGTGGGCTAGTTGGCCCCCAGGGACCCCCGGTATGAAAGGGGAATTAGTTCCCCCTCTGCAAACGCGCTAGGGGGAAGCGTTGCAGAGAGGTGTAAAAAGGGTCGTGGCCTCATTACACCTCTCTTCAGCGCAGGTCCCTGGTGCATACTGGAGGTTCCTGGTGGGCTAGTTGGCCCCCAGTATGCAAGGGGACTTAATCCCCCAATTTAGAACGCGCTACGGGCGTGTTTGCACAGTGGTGGAGGTAGGGAGCGGGGCTTGAGGTGATATGTATGCAAATATGCCCTGTGGCGCGTTTTAAGTTGGGGAATTAATTCCTCTTCAATCCGGAGGTCCCCTTGGGGCCAACTAGTCCAACAAGTACCTTCAGTAAGCACCACGGAGCTGCGTTGCAGAGTGTTGATAAAAGGGGACGTGCCCTTTGAACACCTCTCTTCAACGCAGCTCCCTGGCGCATACTGGAGGTACCTGGTGGGCTAGCTGGCTCACAGGGGACCTCGGGATTGAAGAGGAATTAATTCCCCAAACTAAAACGCGCCACAGGGTGTGTTAGCACACATGTCACCTCAGGCATCGCCCCCTTCCTTCACTATTGAGCGAAATATTCCTCTAAAATCAGCCGAACTACGAATTCCGATTTACTCACCTGTTCTCAGGAGAGACCTCAGTGCTGCATCTTTCAGCCCACTACTGATCCTGAAAAGTAACTCTAACCATACTTACAGTAACTTGAATTTCCTTCCATAGGCTAATATTGACTGGTTTCACTTGGAAATACTTCTTCTAAGTGTGGAGTTTTGGAACTTTAAAAAATTCCTCTAAAATCAGCCGAACAACGAATTCCGATTTACTCACCTGTTATCGGGAGAGACCTCGATGCTGTATCTTTCAGCCCACTACTATTCCTGAAAAGTAAATTTAACTGAACGTACCAGTAACTTGAATTTCTTTCCATAGGATATCATTGCCTGCTATATAAAATACTAGCAGCCTGTCCCGACCTTGTCTGGGAGCATTCAGGCTTCTCCTACCCCCCACCTGCCCCAACCTAGCCCAGCAGCCCGTGCCCCCGCCCGCTCCGTTCCCCGCCTGGCCCGACCCCTGCCTGGCCCGACATTGCCTTTCCTCTTGCTTTCTTTTTTCCCGCCTGGCCCGACCCCCGCCTGGAATGTTCCCGCCTGCCCCGACATTGGCTTTCCTTACCTCAGCCGCCGCTCTGCTCCTCACCTCCTGTCCGCGAGCCTTACCTGAGCCGCCGCTCTGCTCCTCACCTGTCCGCGAGCCTTACCTGAGCCGCCGCTCTGCTCCTCACCGCCTGTCCTCCGCCGCTCCTCCCCCGCGCCATGTCCGCCTCTCCGCTGCTCCCACTGCTGCTGGCCTCACATCACCGCTCCTCCCCCGCGCCATGTCCGCCGCTCCTCGGACGCCTCTCCTCCCCGTGCTGACGTGAGCACGCACGTCGTGGCCGGCGCTACTTTGTGGGGGACTACTTTTTGTAAAAATATAAATATTGTAAATACCGGTTAATTTTTACATTTATCTAGCCTATAACCATCTACACACCCTGCCGATTTCAACGCTGTATCGGGTGTGTAGATTGGCGCAGTGGCTCCCAAGTTTACCCGCCTCAAAGCCTGAAAGTTTCTCCTTTATTATAGTAGTATCTAGCCTATAACCATCTACACACCCTGCTGATTTCAACGCTGTATCGGGTGTGTAGATTGGCGCAGTGGTTCCCGAGTTTACCCGCCTCAAAGCCTGAAAGTTTCTCCTTTATTATAGTAGTATAGATATATAAATTAAAAAAATATAAAATAAAAAAAAATATTACAATTTCAATATTTTTAAAAACATTTTTTTCCAATTTATATTAAAAATATGTAATGTAATTTAAAAAATAAAATATCTAAATAAATAATTTAAAACAATGTAGTAAATTAGTATAAAAAATATAACAATTAATACATTTAAAAATTATCATTTACAAAACCTTTGAAATTCACTGAAAAAACCATAGGTTTCAGCCACATTATAGTTAGAAATTAGCATTTAAAAAACCTTAGAAATTCACTGAAAAAACCATAGGTTTCACACATGGTGGACATTTCACTCATACAAAACCATTGAAATTCCCCCGTTATAGTTAGTTCAGCTAACTATAACTCGCGCGCCCGCAATGCACTGCTGATGACGTCACATATTGCATCACTCATGACTTGGCCAGTGACATCACTGATGGATGACATCTCAAAGGACATCACTGATGACATCATCCTTGTGAAAGAGTGTCAGACCTCTTCTCAGCGTAATATAACCTTTGATACACACATTCAAAAATAGAAATTAAAAATTTCAAAACTATGGAGATACCAATACCAGTTACAACAACCTATTCAGTAATTCCAAAATCTACATCCACATCCATTCATTCACCAACAGTTCTATATAGTCACTCATACATGTACTCACTCATCATATGTACTCATACACCTATACATCCTGTTACACACCGATACTCATCTATAGAGTTACTCACACATATACTCACACCAGCAAATAAACTATCAAACATCCATTTACTTTCATATACAGTTATACACATACCACTACACTTACGTCTACAGAAACGAACACATACATACTCTCTTAAACAATCACTTATAGAAACACATACTTATTTATACAGGAACTCTTCCAATCTCTCACTCTCATATATACATCAATACTCACATATACTAGTTTAAAACATATGTACTTACTAATGAAGACACTTTTGAGACAGTCATTCACTCATTAACACACCCACAAAACACTCATCCACCCATACAGTCCTGCACACATGCTGTTTTCAAAAAACATACAAACAGTGAGTCACTCATTCATGCATCTATATGGTAAGTAATACCCCCCACCGAACCATACAGACACTCCTATTGATACTCAGAAAACAAACTAATAACCCAAGTGCTTAATTTTTGCTTTCCTAGTTCAGATATATTGTCAAATATTTGTACAGTTCATTTACCTTCCTTTAAATTGTGTGCCCTAGAAGAAAATAACCCCAGTGCCCAGCAAGATTTTCACATAAGTCAGCTCACTTTTTTTTTGATTTCTGTAATTTTTTATTGTATATAAAAAAATATATATTTACATGGAGCATACATGAGTGAAAGAAGAAAGGAAGGAAAAAAAGAAAAAGAAGGCGCCGGGGGGGGGGTATAGCAATATTGTCCTGCAATAGTTCGATCTTGCAATGGTACGTGGGGTCGGATAGTTCGAGTAGTCCAAAAAAGGAAGAAGTCCGTTTTCCGAGTCTTGCTTGGCGTTGTCTTCTGTCCCCCCTTTTGCACTGCCTGGTGGGTATAACGCCCCGGACGATAGAGAGGATAGAGAGGGATAGAGGTAGGAAAGGAGATAGGAGAGTGTTCTTCCTCGCAGGTTTCTTTTGTTAGAGTGTGGGTCCCTATAGTGTGTCCCTTGATGGATTTCTAGTGTCTAGTGTTTGCGCCTAGGGGGGTTTATGTGATGAAAGGTCTAGGGGTCCCCATATGTTTGATTGCCTGTGTGTTTTCGGTGAGTGTTTCGCTGTGATGTTATCTGCCCCTCTTAGGAATGTGACCCAGTTGAGCCACGCCTGTGGTGTCGCTTTTGTGGTGTCTTTCCAGTTGCTTAGGATTATTTTGACTGCAGCCGTCAACAGTAGGTCAATGAGGTCGCGGTCTTCTGTTGTTGTGATGGACGGGGATGCGAAGCCCAGGACTAGACTTGGGAAGTCTATGTGTATGGCTACTCCAGTGATTTCATTGATTAGCTTCCCAGTTCTTTCCCAGAAGTCCTTGATCTGAGGACAGCTGAGGAGGAGATGCTCTAAGTCCCCCCTTCCACTGTCGCAATTCCAGCATGTATCGCTCTCTCGGATCCCCAGGGTGGATAGGCGGGCCGGTGTCCAGTATGCCTTGTGCACTAACCAGTATTTGGTCTGATTTAGTGAAGCAGTTATCTTTTTTCTAGTGGTCGATCTCCATAATTCTGCCTTTTCGGTCTCGCTTAGTTCCTTCCCTGCTAAAGTCCCCCAGAAGTTTGTGACCTTATCATTGAGTTTGGTGTTTTGGGGGCGTAGGGCTTTGTATAGGTGTGCTATTTGGTGTCCTAGTGTGTTGAGATTGGCTGCAAGCTGTAAGAGCGAAGGTGTCTGGCTGTTAAGGTTTGCCTTCCTAATTGCTACTTTTATTTTCAGGAAGTTGTATAATTCTGTTTTGCAGGTTGTGCGATTCCTTGAGTGTATCGAAAGTTGTGTTCTCGCCCTGTCTTTGAAGGTCTTGGGCCGTGGATATACCATGTCCGTACCACTCAGGCATGTCTAGAACCTTATCTCTGTATTTTAAAATGGGGTTGTGCCAGAGGGATTCAAATTGTCCTCCCCTGATGCTTGTTGTCAGTAGTTTGTCGACGCTCAGAAGAGCTGTCTTTGTGTTCTTGAGGACGGGGTTATCCTTCACTGCTGGGTGTCGTGTGGCTGTCAGGAGTGTTATAGGGTTCATGCCTTTTAGCAGTCCGCGCTCAAATGATAGCCATGCTGGGGTGTATTCCTGTCTTGGGTCTAGCCAGTGTAGCCCCTGTCTAGCTATGCATGCCGTCTGGAATCATTTGAAATTCGTTATGTTCAGGCCGCCCTGATCTTTTGATAGCCTTAGCTTGTGTAGGCTTATTCTGGGTTTTTTCCCCCTCCATAGGAAGCTGTTCAGTATCTTGTCAAGTGTCTTGTGGAAGCTCTCTGTGTTAGTCAGTGGGAGTATGGTTAACATATAGTTGACCATCGGTGTCAGCATCATTTTATTGCTTCTATCCTTCCCCACCATGTTGTGAACTTGGGGGACCACCCTTCTACTTTGTCCTTAATTTTCTGTATTGTAGCGTGTTCGTTATGTTCCAGTGTCATCCTTAGGTCTCTCTCAAAGAGGATACCCAGATATTTTATGGGTTTCGGTTGCCATGTTAGTCCTGACGTTCCTAATACTGTTCTTGTTGTGTGGATGTTTAAAGGTTTGCACTCAGATTTGTCTCTGTTAAGTTTATAACCCGAGACCTGGGCGTAGTTGTCAATGGTGTCAGTAAGTGCTTTTATGAATCTCTCTGGGTCTTCTGTGACTATTAGTACGTCATCTGCATACGCCGCTAGCTTGAAAGTTTCTCCCCCTATTGGTATCCCTACAATATCCACATTAGTTCTGATCATCGTGAGGAGCGGTTCTATGGCTAGTAGGAATAGGGCTGGTGACAGAGGGCATCCTTGTCTAGTTCCCCTTCCCAAGTTGAGTATGTTTGATGTTCCCCCGTTGACCACCACCCTTGCTTTGGGGTCCTCGTATAGGGCCATCACCATCTTCCTATAGTTTGGACCTAGCCCGAATTTCCCCATACACTGATCTAAGAAGGGCCATGAGACTCTATCGAAGGCTTTCTCAGCGTCTAGGGCTATCATGACTGCTGCGTTGTCGCTTCGGGAGGAGTGGTTAATTATGTGGCATAGAAGTCTTGTGTTGTCGTGTGACATACGTTTTTTTTTTTTATTTGTTTTTATTGTTGCATCAAGTAAACATACTCAGCAGTTCAGTCATTGAGAGGTGCGGCGTCAACATTTCGCCACATTCTATCAGAATCGCAACATTTTCTTTTTTTAAATTAAACAACAAATAACATTCAGGTGTATAGCTTGGTCGTACTGAAGCATATTAAGTATATATCATCATTCTAGTTATGTCAGGCCAGCGGGCCATTTTCACCACCCACTGGGAACCTTACCATCTTCTACGCCAGACGGGCGTGGGAGGACCTAAGCAGCCCGTACCCATACCATCCTGTCCCTCCCGCACTTCCACATTTACTCTTCGTCATCCCCCTCCTCTGAACTATCTACGTCTTCCTCTTCCGGTAGCGGTTCACAAGGCTCCCCCCTGTAGGCGTTCCATGGCAGCCATATTTTGTTCCATTTACGTGGATTTGCCCTCTGCTGATATACCGCCCGCTCCACCACCATGAGCATATCCATATTTCTGCACCATTGTGTCAAAGTCGGCGTCTCTGATGCCCCCCATTTTTGCGCTATATCTCGCTTCGCTAACATCATCCCTATAACCACCCATTGCCTCCCTTGTAATGTCAGGTTGGTCGGGCCCCATACATTTAGCAGACAAATTCTAGGATCAGGAGTGAACGGGAGTTGTAGCGTCTGGGCGACCGTGCGTGCCACTCGCTTCCAGTAATCTACTATGTTCGGACAGGACCACAGGGTATGGAACAGCGTTCCCTCCTCCCCACAGTTTCGTAAGCAATACGGGTGATCTGCCCTTTGGAATTTGTGTAGGGTGGTGCGTGTGTAGTACACTCGGTGTAGTATCTTATATTGTATCAGTCGGAATCTTGCTGAAATTCCCGCTTCTCTAGGCGATGCCATTGCGGCATTCCAGTTTGCCTCATCCAGGTCACCAACATCATCCTCCCATTTCACTTTCAATTTCTGTAATGGGTCAGGCAGGTTATTCACTAGCTTGCGATATGTGAGGGATGTAGCGCTAGCTTCCATGTAGTCAGTGAGTAGTCGGTCTTCTAAAGGGGCCGATTCTGGGACCTTAGTACCCGGTGTCAGTGCACCCAGTAATGCATGTCTAATCTGTATGTATCGACACGTCTCAGTGGTGCTCAGCTCATACTGTTCTCTCAGAGTGTCAAACGGAACCACCCCGTCTCTTGTCCACAGATCACCCACCGTGGAGATCCCTATAGTGTCCCAGTGGTCAAATCCTTTACTACGTCTCAAGTTTCCCAGTGACCTGGAATCCCACACGGGTGTAAGTTGTGTAATCACCCCCCCCCCACTTCAGACGAGATTGAGCTTTATGCCACAATGTTACAGTGTGCTTAGTCGGTCCGATCAATTTTGCCGTCAGGCCTCTGTTATAAAGCGGGGCCAGAAGTGTATGAGTGCCAAGCTGCCGTCTGTCCGCTAAGTACGCTGGGTCCTCCTGCGGTGCATGCAACCATTGGTTAATCACCTTGAGGTGCGCCGCCCAGTAGTACAACTCCAGGTTTGGGAGCGCGATTCCCCCACTGTACCAATCTCTAATCAGTTTCATCTGCGCTACCCTCGCCGGTCTATCACCCCACAACAGGCCTGACAGTTGCCCTGTTATCTGTTTGAAAAAGGAAGGCGGGACCAGTGCCGGCGTATTTTCCAAAACATAGAGGAACCGGGGCAGTGCCATCATTTTGAAAAGCGCCGCTCGGCTTAATAACGTCAGCGGGAGTGTTTTCCAGTGGCGCACGTCCGCTTTCAATCTATCGAGCAGTGGCCGTAGATTCATATCCTGAAAGGTCACGTGATCCCGTGTGATCTGAATCCCTAGGTATCTAAAGGAAACGGCCTCTATCATCAAGGGGCAGTCCACCTCCAGACGTGGCGGGGTCCCACGCAGCATGAAGAGCACCGATTTCATCCAGTTAATCTTGTACCCTGAGGCAATTCCCTGCCGCTCACACAATGCCGCTCACACAATGCCAGTAATACTGGAATCCCCTCTACCGGGTCCGCTAGGTATATTAGCATATCATCTGCATATAATGACACTCTGTCCTCCCAGCCCTCACCCCAGGTAATGCCCCGCAGCAGCGGCATAGTCCTAATGATAGTTGCCAAGGGTTCCAGTACCAGGGCGAACAGTAGCGGTGAGAGTGGGCAGCCTTGTCTCGTGCCCCTTGCTAATGGAATGACTCTCGAAATGTGTCCGTTTGCTGTCACTCGCGCCATAGGATTCCTATAGAGTAGCCTGATCCACGCTATGAATTTTGGGCCGAAGCCCATATGTTGTAGGACTGCAAAGAGGTACCGCCACTCCACCAAATCGAACGCCATTTTGGCGTCCAATGAGAGGATTGCTGCATCGGTTGTCAACAACGGAGCCCTCGCCATAACACCATGCAGGCGCCTGAGATTCAATGCCGTACTTCTGTGCGGCATAAATCCCGATTGGTCCGGATGAATGAGGTGGCTAAGGTGAGGCAGCAGCCTGTTGGCTAATAATTTCGCCAGGATTTTGCTTTCGGCATTGAGGAGGGAAATCGGCCGATAGAAGCCTCAGGGGGCTTGCCAGGTTTCGGGATCGCCACAATGGTAGCCATGCACTGGTCAGGTGGCAGGTGACCTTGTTCTAAGCTGTCTATGTACATGTTGAGCAACGGTGTCGTGAGGGTTTCCGACATGGTTTTATACCACTCGATCGGGATTCCGTTGGGGCCTATGGCTTTCCCTGGGTGTAGTGCCGCGATAGCCGACTGTATCTCCTCAGCCGTCAAGTCCGATTCCAGGTCATCAGCATTGTCCTGCAACAGGGTGCGGGTGGGCACTCCCACGAGCGCTGTCTCCGCCGTTTCCCGTGTAACCTCTATATCAGAGGTATATACCGCTTGGAAGTGATCAGCCAGGAGTTCGACTATCCGGGCGGGGCGGGTGTGCATTACCCCCGTAGAGTCCTTCAATTGTAAGATAGTCCTCTGCCCCTCCCGTTTTTTCTCTAGCCAGGCTAGGAGCTTACTCGCCTTATCCCCCACATCGTATATCCTATTCGTAGTGGCCGCTATGTTTTCGATCACTCTACGGCGCAGAAGATCAGTATGACGTTGCTGACACAGCCGTAGTGCGTGGAGCGAGTCCCCGGTCTGGTCAGTCATATGAATCTCATTAGCTTCGGCGAGTTTGTCCTCTAGGTCTAACAGTTCCATTTTCTGGGTGCGCTTATAACTCGTTATAGTGGAAATGGCTTGGCCTCGGAGAACCGTTTTATTGGCTTCCCATAGGATCGACGGGGATGTGACCGAGCCATTGTTCTCTGTGAGATAACACCTTGTCGCTGTTTTAAGAGCTTTGGTCACCTGTGGGACCCTAAGGTAGCCCGGGAATATCGGGTATATGCGCCTTTGGGACCGCTCCGGGTTGGAAAGAGTCAGCGTCAAAGGGGAATGGTCCGAGACACCCCTTGGTTTAATTTGTACGTCGTCGACAGTAAGCTGCCCGTGCCCCGGTGTAAGGAAGTAGTCGATTCGTGACAGACTGTCATGGACCGCTGAATGGTAGGTGTAGTGATGGTCAGTCGGGTGTAGGCGCCTCCAAAGGTCTATCAGGCCTTGCGCTTCTAGGAAGTAATGACATACGGTTTTTAAGGTAGCCTACTTGCGAGTTGTGTATGAGTTTCGGAAGGTATGTGTTGAGTCTGTTGGCCAGTATTTTTGCGTAGATCTTGCAGTCCACATTTATGAGGGAGATCGGTCTAAAGTTCTTCGCCTCTGTTGTGTCTTTCCCTTCCTTGGGTATCACTATTATGTTTGCCTCCGCCATTGAGGGTGTCATGTGTCCGCTCTGGGCACATGCTGTGAATACCTCCTTCATTATGGGTTTGAGTATGTTTAGGTACTGCTTATAGAAGCCAGCTGTGAAACCATCTGGCCCCGGTGCCTTGTTATCTTTGAGGCTTTGCGTGGCTTTCTCTATCTCATCCCCCGTTATGGTCATTTCCAGGATGTCTCATTTTTGTTCCGACAGTGTGGGTGTGGTTGTGTTCGCTAGTAACTCTTTTCCCCCGTCATCATGCAATGTTTCATCTTTGATGTACAGTCCCTCATAGAAGTCCCTGAAGACTTCTAGGATGTCTTTGTTCGAGGTCTGGGATATGCCGTGTTTGTCTTTGATGGCTCCTATCGTGTGGTGTTTTTGCTTCCCTCTCAGGTAGGATGCTAGGTTTTTGCCCGCTTTGTTTGCAGTACATAGATTAATAGATTTATATTTATTGATCCAAGTGCCTGCCCTCTCGCTCAGTATTCTGTTCAGCTCGTACTTTAATTTAGTCAGGTTTGTGAGTGTGTTCTTGTCCTCTATTCTGGCTATGTGGCTGTTCTCAAGTTTTTTAATTTCTTTCTCTAGGTCTGCAATTTTCTTATTCCTGTCTTTGTTCATCCTGTCCTTGACTGTCATGACTGTACCCCGGATGGTGGCCTTCAGGGCGTCCCATAGGACTTCCCTGTTTGTGTTTGGTTTGTCGTTCATTAGTAGGTATTCTTTAATCGCCACCTCTATCTTGGCTTTCGCTGGGGCGTGTTGGAGCAGACTGTCATCGAATCGCCATCTGCGGGTTGGCTTGTCGTTGTGCTTGCCCGATAGTGTTAGGCTTATGTGTGAGTGGTCCGATACTGTTCTGGGTCCTATTTCTGTGTGGTCTATGAGGTGGGTATGTGTTTCTGACATTAGGATGTAATCTATTCGGCTATATGAGTTGTGTGGGTTGGAGTAGAATGTGTACTCCCTGTCATCTGGGTTACTCATGCGCCATGGGTCTCTTAGTCTTAGTTTGGAGCAGAGATTCTTAAGGATGTGGGGATTGCTTGTTGATTGGCTTGGTCTATATGGATGCTTATCAATTGTTGGGTCAAGGACTTGGTTCATATCTCCTGCGACGATCAGCAGATCTCCTAGCGGTAGTGAGTACAGTTGTGCACCCACCCCCTCCCAGAAAGGTCTATCATCACTGTTGGGTCCATATATGTTAGCTACATGGAATGTCTCCCCCGCTCTTCTGAGTGTCGTTATAAGCATTCTCCCTTGCGTGTCTGCTTGAGAGTCTACAACTTCTATTTTGGAGTTTTTGCTTACAATTGTTACTACCCCATTCTTCTTATTCTGTGCGGGTGAGCCCTGCACCTCACCTATCCAATTGGCCCCTATGCGGCTGATGTCTTCTGCATGTAATCTCGTTTCTTGGAGCACATATATGTCGCTCTTAAGTTTCCTAAGGTGTTCGAGCACTTTCCTCCTTTTCACCGGGCTATTCAGACCCTTGACGTTTAGGGACACTATTTTAATGTCAGACGCTATGCTACTCTGGTTGCTGTTTGTCATTTAAACTGCTCTGTTTTCCGCATTTGCAGTGGCCTTCCTCTGCGTCTTTTTGGTCTCTGAGTTGTGTGTGGGACCAACCCCCTTCTCCTGCGTGTACTGCTCCCCCATGTGAGTGTATAGAGAAAGATAAAGTATAGAGAAGATAGATGATAGTAAGTAGGCCCATGTATGTGCTCCCCGCTCCCCCTCGATTCCTTCCCCCCCTCTCCCCCACCCGTCCCTCCCGCCTCCCCCCCCTCCCTTACTTGCTGAGTGGGAGTGCGACGACAAAGTTCCTTCGCTCCGCGTCTTTCCCTGAGGTAGAGTTAGTTTTCTTCTTTGGTGTAGCTTGATTTGGGGAGAAAATGAGACTTGATTTGGGGAGAAAATGAGACCAAGGACGGAGCAAGGCACCGTACTCTGCCCCCGCTTGATTGTCTCGTTCAGATTGTGCCTTGGTTGACCTTGGGATCGTTGTTCTCGCTGCCGACTGCTGGCTGCTTGAAGACTTTGATCCGTAGTCCTGGATCTGCAGTCGGGTTCTTCATTCTAGTTGTAGTTCCTTTTATTTCCCGTTTTGGGTTTAATGAGGTAGATGTAAAACGTTTGCCAAAGCACTCTGTAAAGTAACGATGTTTTGTACAATGACAATATACAAGCACATTCCAGAACACCAATATGACAGAAGTGAGTAAAGTTCCACAAGATGAGTAAATCTTGGAGTCTTTTAATGAAGAGTACAGCCAGCCGACACGTGTTTCATCGCCTTCGCGATTCCTCAGGGCTAGATGGCCGTATCAACATCAGAAGGTCGCTTAGCTGGTGATAATTCCGACCCAGCCGGGCCTTCACTAGTAGCACGAGTTTGAGTACGTCCCGAAGCAGTGACAGTCCTATTATATATGTTTATAGAAGTATATGTCTAAATAGGGCTCGGAAATCACTCGGGGTTCTTCCTCAAACTTTCGGACCTTCTGTAGTTTAGACAGAGTGCAGGGTCAATTCTTATGTCAGGAAACCTGATGCGGTTCCAAGTGCAGAGTCAAGAACTGTTCGTAAACTTCCCAATTTCAATTCAATTGCCGGAAACCTGATGCGGTTCCAAAATAGAATAAATATCAAGCCGTGTGCGGCGTCCTCAGCGGTAACAAACGAGTGAAGCTGTTCCGGGCCCGGTTCCGTGTTTCCAAACACGGAACCGGGCCCGGAACAGCTTCACTCGGCTGGCTGTACTCTTCATTAAAAGACTCCAAGATTTACTCATCTTGTGGAACTTTACTCACTTCTGTCATATTGGTGTTCTGGAATGTGCTTGTATATTGTCATTGTACAAAACATCGTTACTTTACAGAGTGCTTTGGCAAACGTTTTATTTTGATAAGAGTTTTTCTGTACTCACATGAGTGGTTTGGGTTTGTCCACTCGCCATATAGCACCTAGAGACTTTATGTTATTTTGAAACCATATGCGTATGAACTGGCAGTGCGCCCTTTTTCTGATACAAAAACCTTCGGTCTTCTAGTAATGAGGTAGATGTGTTTCCTTGTGCATTTTGGTGGTTTTGTTCCTTTTCTTTTTTTCCTTTGGCATATATAGTGTTCTCTTATTCAGAGTGTGCGTTCTCATCCGGTGAGGCACTTCTTTTCGCCGCTCCTGGGCTTCTGTTATCCTCCATCTCTTCCACTGGTGGGCCTTGCAGGTATCTTCTTAGTTCCTCCGGGCATTCAAAAATCATTGTTTTCCACTTATCTGTTACTTTGAATCTGGCAGGACCGACGAAGCTGAAGGTGGCGCCTCTTCTGCGCAGTGTCTCTCTGAGGGCCAGGAATCCTTTTCTTGACTCTACCGTTGGTTTGGAGTAGTCTTGGGTTAATACAATCTTGCTTCCTTCCCACCTCAGGTTCTGGTTTTTCCTAGCGAAGGCGAAGATGGCGTCTGTTTGGCTTAGCCTAAGTGGGTTGCATATTATTGCTCTCGGCCCCTTGCCTGTTGTTGGTTTCCCTGCTGGTATTCTGTATGCCTTTTGCACCTCGAACCTTCTGTCAAATGTGATGCCGGTGAGTTTGGGGATCATTTCCTCTAGCATTGCTGCGCATGATCCCGCCTTGTCTTCTGTCCCCTCCGGTATTCCCAGGATCCTTACGTTGCCTCTTCTTGCCCTGTCATCCTTTTCTGCTAGCTGTTTTTGCATGGCTTTCGTGACTTTCTGCAGATCAGCTATGGCTTTGGTGTTCTCCCTTGTTTCGTCTTCCACTGTGCTTATTCTGCCTTCTGTCACTTCAATTCTTGTATTTGTTTTGTGAAGGTCCGCTCTTATAGCTGCCATCTCAAGCTGCATGTTCTCCACCTTGAGTTTTGTATCTTTCCCCACCTTGATCCCTTCGTTTACTCTCCGTAGGATCGTTTTCTAGGGTGACTGTTTCGCCCTTATTGTTTTTCAGAGGGGATCCTTGGTTGTCTATCTTTGGCTTTTTTTGGTCCCCCACTGCTTTCCCTTCGTTGCCTGCCATTGTTCCAATGCCCCTCCTGGCTAGGATGTTGCCTAGCTGCCCTTCTGCTAGGATCGTCTTGGGTAGGGCTATTGCTTTTGACGCTGGCGCTGGAATACCTTGCGGTCTGTATCTGCTGGGTTCTCGGATGTGCCTCGTTCTGGTCTTTGCCTTGAGTCCTGCCAGCGTGTGCCTTGTGTCGCTCACGTTTTTTTTTTTTTTATTTAATTATTGAGCCGCTCCGCCCCTTGGTGCTTGCTCTCCTCTGAGTGGGGAGTGGTGCGCGCTGTTCTTTTAGTGACCCCAGGAGGGTACTGGGAGCTTCAGTTGCCCTTTATTCCTTTGCCTGACTGGGCTTACTAGCCAGTCTGTTGTTGACTCAGCCCTTTCTGGCTGTTATGATTTCTGTGGGGTTCTTTTGTCAGTGCAGTGTCCACTAGTTGGTTCTTTTCGCACCTTCCGCCACCTCGGCACCTTTACCCCACCCTTGTGTGCTGGACCGACTATGGCTGTGGCCTTTACTACTCGGCTTAATTCCGAGATTGCACCCGTCCGCTGGTGCCTTGCAGCGCTGTGCCCTGTCACCGCTCCTTCCCGGCTTGCTACCTTGCAGCGCTATGCCCTGTCGCCGCTCCTTCCCGGCTTGGTTGCACTCTCTCCGTCTGCCGTTGCTGGCGTTGCTGGGCTCGCGCTGGGCTCGCGCCTTCTCCGCTTGCTCCCGCTTGCTCCCGCTGGGTGTGGGCTCTTTGCTCTCTGCTCCGGTGCCGGTTCCCGTGCGCTTCACAGTCCGTGAGGGAACTTCCGGTAGGGCTGATCTCGCTCTCGCTTGTTCCGGTCCCCTGTTTCCGCTTCCGCCTTCAGGTTGGCAAAGACTTCCTGTGATGGCGTCCTCGCTTGCAGCAACTTCCGGTTTGGCGCTCCTTGCGATGGAAGCTCACCTCTTTTGCTTGCTTGGCTGGGGTGCCGAGTCGTCGGATCTCCGGGCAGCCTCTTCTTCTTTTGCAGTGTGGTTTGGTTCCTCACTGCAACACCTCGATCGCCGGCACAGGAGCCCTGCTGCTTCACGGATGGCAGGTACCGGGTGGCGTGTGTCTGGCTGCGTTTCCTCGTGCGGGGCACCTCTTGTTATTGTTGAGGGAGCGCGGTGTAGCGCCCGGTGCTTGGTGTCTCTTCTCTGCGTTCACCTCTGTCACCTCTGCTTGTTGTTGCAGCCTCAGGGCGCCATCTTGCACTGCTTGTTGCTGTTGCCTTCGGAGGTGTGGGGGCTGTTTCTTCGTGTTGAGGCTTCTCTACCTTCTCGTTCCGTCCACTACTTTTCAGCGCTGATCTTCCCCTGCCCGTTTCAGTGCTTTGTGACAGGATCCGGCTAGTTTGGCTGGTAGTTTTCCCTCAGGGATGCGGAGCTGAACGGACCTAGACGACCGTCCACATTGCCGTCCAAGCCACGCCCCCCATCAGCTCACTTTGCAGTCTGGAAAAGAAAACCCCAACCTCCCTCAAAAGACAGAGCTTAAAATATTACCTATGTAAATGCACAGCAAATGTGACCAAATAAAAACACATTTTAAAGGCCTGTTTTTACTCATTCACTTCTGAACTCCAGCATGGTTATTTTGGTGGTGCTTCGGCACTCCCCTGTTTCCAGCTACAATGGCATACACGTGAAATTGAGGAAGAGGATTGTTCACGTTATACGATTAGTAAAAGCACTAACCAAATTAAGCTCTTTACAGGGATGGGATATTGATGACTAAAGTGGCAGCGATAAGTATAATCCATCAGAAAGATAGGAGGCAAGAAACCTCTTCTAAGAAATGCAGCACGTTGAGTGCTTCAAGGAAAAGAGGGAAAACATGAGTTCCCAGAAAGCGAGCTCTTTTGGAGGAAAGCAAGGAGCCAGTCGGGGAGGTGGTTAACTAGATATGCTCCACAGGAGGGGCGAAGACATGCCGGACAGCCTAAAACCAAGAAAGCTAGCAAATAGAAAGCAAGACAATGTGATGTATAATCCACTGAGGCCGAGGTAAGCAATGGGCGGAATGCATAACCAGGGAAGCCTCTCAGAATATCCCCAGGAAGTGCTGTCTGGTAGCCTTCGGCCTAAAAAAAACGAGTATTTGGAACTTCTTTTACTGGCCCATGACCCTGTTTTCCTGCAGCTTTGCCTTACGGCAATATGTAGTTAAGTACAATAGTCCATAAAGAAATCCTCGATAAAGAAGTTGTAATGATTAAACCGGGGTTATAACAATGTTGTGTTTTGATTTTCATAAGGAAAACAATAGCATTAACGCTATAGAAATGTCTTTCAATGCCAAAAACTTAATGTAAAGGGTTAGGTCTAAGACATTTCATGTATATGTTTTGTTGTTGGGTTTGGGGGTACGGTTAAGATCGCGGTAGAGCTAGTGTGAACAGCCGTTTTTCCATTCAAATGGAATTCGCCAGCAGTGACATGAAGTACAAATGTGGTTTATTTTTTCTTTTTCTAGATAGGGGCCCCTTCATTCCATTTTTTCACTCCTGTGTTCTCCTCACACCTAAAGACCCAAGATTCCAAGAGCTGGCAATATGAAAGCAGGGAGTTAAAGTGCTTCGAAGCACAGCACCACTTGAGCAGATCGGCTTTGAGGGACAACCGTTACATATCACATTAGGGGCCTGCTGTACTTCATTTATCTGCATGAAGAATCTTCACGCACAGTGGGATTTAAATATAGTCTCAGCATGTGGGCAAACGTTTCCATGGCAACCTCAGACGTGTCACTGGTAACCTGGAAAACGATTTCTAGATGCTTTATATTTAGCCTGTTGAGTGAGTTAGAAGCACTCCGTGTCCCAAGCGTCTCCATTGTCGTAAAGATAACGTGCTTCTCAGAAACCGGTTTGTCTTACGCAAAGAGGGCCTTCCGCTTCCCTTCCCAATCACAGCTTCAGTCTTCCCACTCTTGGCCCGATTCACGAAGCGCATGTCGTAAACCAGTACGTGTGCTGTGCACGCTGATTTGTTCGAGACCTGGCCCTTGTTATGAGATGCAGCTGAGGTACTAAGGGGTCCCATCGAAAAATGCACATTAATAGGTCCTAAAACCTGTCTCCTGTGGGGTAGCTCTGTCTGGCTTGCTGGGCCCCCTAATCTATACTGGCAAAGCCGAGCCGAACTAATACGACTTGGAATCGCTCTGATGTGCTACTAGTGTTCAATCTTAATCAATGGCGCCAAACTATCTACTGGTTATTTTTCGAATCTTTTTGAGTTGCTAATAATGTATGCGTGCCGTTGTACGTTTAAATTAGAACACTCGGCCGAATGCTGTTTTAATATATTGATCCATGCACTGGGCTGGTGCATGGGGCCCCAGTTACAGAACAAATAGCTCAGGACGAAATCCATAAATAAATCCATCCTTGTATTTTCATTTTTGTCGCGTTTGTTTGTTTGCATCGGCAATCGGTGTTTACCGTGCTCTGCTGTTCCGTTCCATTAGATGCGCATAGATTAGTGGAAGGAAGAAGGCAGACTACAGCGCAGCGTCTGCTCGGGTCTAGAGATGCAGGCTGGCTTCTATAAATAGCTCCATTTCCCAAATCACTCTGATGGGAACATTAGCACATAAGGCTGAACTTGGCAGCGTGAACGTCTTTCCTGTCGAATATGTTCGGTGTTAATAATACCCTGGTAGCATTTGCCCCCTGCTATGTTCGTTTGAGGGATGCCATTGTACAAGGAGGCCGTTTACAATTTGTTACATATTCCTAACAATTATTGTAGCTGTTCTAGTGCATTTGATATTATCGGATGCCCGTGGATGTCATGGCGCATCTTTACTCCACTGTGGTGTGGACGGTGCTCCTTCTCGGTTGGAGTCAGGAAAAAGGCCTTATATGACGTAGATCGCACTAGTGCCTCTGGAGTTAACCCCTCTTTGCCCGGAATTCACGTAATTTAAACAATCGGGGAGAAAGGTAAGGATTAGTTGAACTGTGGGAGTCCACCATTAAACAAAATCGCTCACATGGTTAGTGCTTGGATAATGTTTAATAACTAAAAAGGGTGTCATTTTTAGGGCTGGGTAGAGACGGGGGTCCATGCAATTACAAAACAAGTGTTGTCATATCCAATATATCTCATCCATGAAAGACCAACCTATTTGGTTTGCCAGAGCTTGCTGCCAATGGCATGTGAACAAAAGGCCCAATCATAGATGCCAGTCTTGGAATGGGTTTACGATTAAAGGAAACCCACTCAAAAATGGTCGATAATGCATTGTGATGCATGCATGGGCATCACGATGCATATTCATCATGATACGTGGCCATTCTTGCGGAGTAAAGAATGATCCATTTAAATATTACAAATGAAAAAATAAGTGCATGTGGGGAAAAAAAGCTGGCCCTTTCTTTGAAGCCACTGGACTGTCCTATCAAAAAAAAATGTAACTCACTCAGAAGGACAGGGTGCAGGTCAGGAAGTGGGGACAGAAGCAATGAGAAGACTATCCATACAGAGACTAAAAGGGGAGGGAGAAAGGAGGGTCACGCACTTCCATAGAGGGCTCAGTAACAAACAAATAAGGACCTCCAGTATGACGTAGAAGGGTACAGTCAGAACACTGTAAGACCAAAATGCTCAGTCATCCAATCGTGAACAAGGTTCTGACCCAAAAGCCCACACCTAAGTGTATGCACACATCCCAATATTTCAAAGCTGGAAAGAGGGATATAGTGAAACCAAATCTAGCTAATGTGTTTTGCCTATTGGCTAACATTGAAACACAGGCAATTTTAGGCGTCAGGCAGCTAAAATAAAGCCATTTTTGACTTGACGAATAGGGAGTCCTCCCACCTGACTAAGACCTGATGTCATGGATGTTGTATGATATGTATTGGAAACAAAAGGTCTTGCAGAAAAACATCTGAAGCTATCTGTAACTGGGATCTCAAATCTATTAAGTGGTATAGATGTTGTGGTGTGTTTTCTGCTTTCCTGTAGCGTAAATCGCATTACGAATGGTTTCTTCAACTGCTGGACTTTCCCTATTGTAAGGGGGGTGGGCAATTGCGTTATGCTGCATGGGTACGGCATTTATTGGTGCAAGCATGCACGTATGTGCTCTTCAGCACGTACAGTTGGTAATCTTGCCATGAGGCATACCAGTGGCTTCCCTCAAGCTCACTGTGCTGTACTTGCACGCACCCTGAGCACGAAGGACACTTTGCACCTCATGTGTACTAAGCATGCATGGAAGCTGCAGTGACTATAGCGCTTGTACAGCAGGCTAGTGTTGAACAGGGTGGGCAGATGCTGAACAGTGGTGTGGAGCTATTCATGTGAGGCTGGAGGCAGTCTTGGAGCAAATGGTGAATGCTAAGTGATACTGGGCCTGAGAAGTGGATGATGAGACTGTTCTCTAGTGCAAACTGGGGCTTGGTGTTACTAGTAAAGAAAACTGTTTATGCTCATGATGTTCGGGTCAGTGATTTGTATTGAGTGGCAGTTGTTTGGGGTGAGCCTGTCAGCTGCCACTCTGCAAGGGCTCTGCTTGGGTATTGTTGCTGCTGAGTTGTTTCAAGAATAAGACTCTTCATTGTTAAAGAGGTGTGTGTGTGTGTGTGTGTGTGTGTGTGTGTGTGTGTGTGTGTGTGTGTGTGTGTGTGTGTGTGTGTGTGTGTGTGTGTGTGTGTGTGTGTGTGTGTGTGTGTGTGTGTGTGTGTGTGTGTGTGTGTGTGTGTGTGTGTGTGTGTGTGTGTGTGTGTGTGTGTGTGTGTGTGTGTGTGTGTGTGTGTGTGTGTGTGTGTGTGTGTGTGTGTGTGTGTGTGTGTGTGTGTGTGTGTGTGTGTGTGTGTGTGTGTGTGTGTGTGTGTGTGTGTGTGTGTGTGTGTGTGTGTGTGTGTGCGCGCAGATGCTTGAGTACATGGATGGAACCATCTTAGTATGTTCACATGCAAGCCAGACTTTGCTAATGCTTGTTTATTTGAGGAAGCTGCGTTTTAGATTATTATCTTCATATTTTCATCAATGTCCTATTTGTGTTTCCCACTCCATTACAACTCTCAATGTCCCCGTCATCCCATTTACCCTTTGTCTACAGTCCTAGATAATGCTATCCATTCATGACCTCAAACTTTCTACCCATTTATGCAGGTGGTAAGAATCTGCAACCAGGAGCACCTCAACTCTTTCAAATGACCCTTGATGCGCTGACCTTTGTCCATGATCAGGTCAGTCTACCTACTCAACCTCATCTTCTCCCTCAGATCGCACCCCACACACTGTCCTGCACTATCAATTACTTCATCTCCCCTCACAAACATTTCCCAGACTTACCTCATGGTAAACAACTTTGTTTCCTAGTTTTTATATAAGATGTCAACTAGCTAGGGCAGATTCTGCACTCTCCTCACAGCCACACCAATACCTTCCTACTCTTAATGCTATCTGAACAGTCTTTTCCACCCAACCTGTCCGCCAGAAAGGATTTAGATGCCATGCAATGCCAGCCCAGCTACATCGGTCACCGTTCAAATTATGAAACCCCTAGCCCTGCTTTCGAATGTTCTTTTCAACAATTCTTTCCTCTGTGGAATTCACTCCTAAGGCTTCAAAGGGGATCATCCAGTGCTAATAAACACTCTTAATCTCGGTTCTGCAACTCTAGCGTTCCCATTTGGGGATTTTGAGATGCATTCTGACATTCACTGGGTGGCCTCTTTTAATCTGTGCTTGTTCTGCTGCTGATGGAAAAAGTACACCACTAATCCTTCTTCCGCATCTATGTCCGCAGCCATGTATCTCGTGGTGTTCCCCAAAAATCTGAATTATTAGGTTCTGTGGGCTTATTCAGTATCTGCCCTCTCTTAAAGTATTAAGTTGACTGCAATCTTGTTTTACCAAAAGTATCCTCATCCACTACTCCAAACTTTTTGCCGCGGTCCACCCTAACCAGCTTTCCTCTCCTTTGATCAATCCAATGCTGAAAACATCTGGCAACTCAAACTTGCTCATGATTGCTTTGTAGAACTTACAAGCAGGGTGCTAGACTGGTTCTCCTCTTACTTCATTAAGCTATCTTTATAGTTTTGCTTCATCTTCTGACTCTTCTTGCCAATTGTCCTGCTAGTCAGCATACCGCAAGACTCACTCTTCGCCACTTTTCTTGATTTATCCTTTTTCGTCTTTTCATTATCAGTATGCTGACATCACTTGAAGATTATTTTGTTTTCTTTTCCTCATATTATGTAACGACTGGATGGCAATTTCCTGTATAATGCTAAACTCTTACAAGATTGATACTTCCCTTCCTCAGCTGCTATTGGAAAACTTTGGCAGCACCAGCCTTCCAAATGGACGAATCCCTTAATAGCAGCCTAGAAATTACTGTGCCACGTGTATGCTAGATTATTGCATCACGTTACTCATAGGACTTCTTTTCTATTTGTTGTCCTCCTACTATAAGAAGAAAAAATTCACCTCTTGGACACTGTCAACACTACGCGTCCCCCATTGCAATTGATCAGCTCCAGGCAGGATGGGAGAAAAGACACAGCACGAGCTGGTCACCCAAGTGTTCACAGGGCTTAGCAGTGCTGTGTCATGCCTCTCACAGCCGGTCATGTGTCAGACGCCATCACTGTGTATATTCTGCCCCCAGAATTACCTTCATCTCCTTGCTCTACTTGGACTCCTTATTGTCGCCTCAAGATTAATTGGTTTACTGTTGATTTCTTTTCTTTGGAGCCACTTTCATACTAACTTGGAGTCCCACCGTCCTCCACAGACTTAAAAAAACTTCAAATCCAACTTGGTTAAGTGAAAGATTTGTATACGCTTGTAGTGTTCTTTTTAGTGTGGTGTTAATAATATGAGCCACACGTATTTGGCTAAATGCGTTTTTTATGCAGAAATTATTTATTGCAAACAAGGTTTTCCTTGGTAAAGCCAAACCTGGCACCTGTTTCATTATAGAGTACAGTACCATTGAACTTTCTCCAGACAGTAACCCTGTTCTCCTTTGAATATTAAAAAATAAAAAGAAATGATAACTAAGTCGCAGGAAGGCCTCCATTTACACCCCTGTGTCCCTTCCATTTAAAGGAGTCTATTCTGTCTGGCGTGGAAACCACGAAGTCCCTGTCAGCCTGACCACTTTTCTGCCGCCACCCCATAAATGAGAATATATGCACATTTCTAAATGTTTTTCTGCATTTAAATGTATTGTATTGCCTTGTAATGTTTGAGTGTGCCTCGCCAGACATAGCTTATTTTCTGTTTTCCCCAGTAACTTTGGTAAACCACTTGTTTCAGAAGGCCTACTAATCCACTAAACAAGTAGAGCACGCGGGGAGTGCAATGCCCTGAGGCGCCAGGGAAATCTGATGCATGGTGGGAGCATGGAGGGTACGCTGCGGCTTACAACTGGCACTTGCTCCTCACTCCAGTTCGCTCTGTGGCCAGAAGGTAGTGAGGTTTGTCCCATAAGGGACTGGCCTCATCTTGCTAGGGACTCCTCTTTATGAAGAACACTCCCATCTACCGTCTGCCTAAGGGCTGTGCTTACTGGCCATACCATGTTCAGATTTGAATTGCTTGCCTGAAGGCAAGGCTGCCGCTCATGTATTACTCTGTGTCAACATTTCACTCTGAGGCGGATGCTGGTCTATCCTCATTTCCTGCGTTAATTAACTGTAATCCTAGCTTAAACTTATTACAGCCAGTTGAGTATCTGTTTTCCCAAGCAGTATTGCTGGACACATATATGATCTGCATTGGTCACGAGTCACGTACGTTTCTTTCATGAGTAAAATCATATTTCTTTCCCCTGTGTATGTTCATTGTAGTTGATGCTAATTTCTTCTAACATGGATTCATGAGTTCCATTCTTGTTCCTTTCCATCCAACTTTATCGTCCTCCGCTTACATGGTAATATGATTTGCATTTGAGCTTGCATGCCTGTCTCTCGATTCACCTATGGTTCAACTGGTAATCTTTATACAGGTTAACTTTAACATTCTGTTCTTCTTTGAGAAATTGCCATGTGGATGGCTTCTGGTAATGTGGGTGTACATATGATGCCTATTAGGCCTGCCCTCATTTTAGTTAGTCTCAATTTTAAGATGGAGGTTGAGAGTTAGAGTATGACTGGCAGTGGAATGGAATGACTCCCTGCCCCCTGTGGTGTTCTCTCCGTCGTAGGCTTCGCCCCTGACCTTCTGTGCTGTTCACTCAATTGTGCTGTTTTTCTTCCAACTCCTCCCCACCCAACTTTATTTCTTTTTTAACTCCCCTGGCCACTCCCATTACCTTTCCACCCCATTTGCTTCTTTGTTGTCCTCTCCTCATCCAGTGGTCCTCTGTTTTGGTATATATTTTTTATTTTTTTTGGGAGCACCAGTCAACAAATTGCTGCCCAAATACTTTTCTTACACTGCTCACACGTTTGTGATCTATTTTTAGGTTTCGCCTGGTCGAAGGCTGCGCACTCTAATGTTAGAACAGGGTGGGCTTGGGATTACGCCCTCTGTTCCATTGCTTAGCTCCATAAATGGAGGCTAGCCATTGGAACAGAGATCTGTCCGTCATGGCCGGACCAGATTTGCGGGCGTTCCAGCGATTTCTTCCCTCTCCACCCCTTTCCGATCGTCATTGCGGCGGTGGGCGTGTGCAATGTTTTTTTTCCGTCTCGCCATGTTTTCTTCATTTCCACCGTGTAGAAGTCCAGGTGAGTGCTTTTTCTTGCAGTTCCCGCCCCCCCTCCCGCTGTCCGTGCTTTTCCCGCCCCTCTCCCGCTGTCCGTGCCTTTCCCGCCCCCCGCAGCGACCCCCCGGCGAAAAAGCAAGCTCCGATCCCGCCACCGCATCAGAAGAAGCAGTCCGTGCTTATCGAGTGGGACACGGGTGCGAGGATCGCTTCGGAGCCTCTCTCTTGTTCAATAAGACATCATTTACTAATGCTCAAATTCAGATTGCCCCTTCCACCAAGCAGTCCATCTCCGCACACTAAAGTACTTCACCATTTTGTGACTTGAGCATACCGTTAGTTTCTCGATTCTCATCTGAAATGTCTGTCTCTTTGTACCTTGCTTTTAGAAAATAAACTAGCTACCTTGAAGATTTATCACCACTTCGTGTTACCTGCGATTATCATTAGTAACAGTACAGGTTTGTTTCAGCATTTGTAGTATTCGTGTTACGCACCCGAGTATTTATGCATGAGCATGTCCTCTTTGCTCTCCATCACGCTTCGTTAATTGACGTTCTGGGAGAAGATTCTGTTTCATGATTCTCGACTTGCGGTAGTCACAAGATCACGATTTTAAGTTTCCTACTCTTCAGCTTATAACAGTTGTGTAGCACCCTGAAGCATTTCATTCTACATCATGAGCAAGCGCAACTATGAATAGTTCGCAAGTGTTAGCAGACCAGACAAGCATTGCAAGACCCATTAATGTCACAGTGACCTACCTTATATGCCTGACACAAAGAGACGCACGGATGAACTACCAATATCTTGTTTTCTGTGTAAACCAGCTGCTCCTCTATTAGGTTTTGTAGCGCTATGGTAGCAGGCACTACCAACAACCACGAATATTAACAAGTTGAATTGTTCACTGTTAAAAATTATTCAAAAATACGGCATAAAGATGGAACATAAAATAGTTTTTCGTTCTACATTGGATTAGGAGGTGGTGGGGGTGTGCTCCAATCCTGGATGGATTATAAGGCCACTATAATGCTTTCTGGTAGTTGTTCATCAGAAGCTGTTTTTCACACTGTTGGCATGAAGCTGGTACTCTGCCAGCTTTCAAATGTTGCCCCTCGGTTTTTGCACAACGTGTTCTGTCTCCAGGTCTATTAATAAAGGGTTCCTGCAGGCAGCGAACCAGCGTCTGTGCACCCTCTTTATCACTGCAATGAATCCACATGGCTGCCAGAGCAGAGCAGCCACTGACGTCATAGCCTTCCGTAGGATGTGAGAGGTGTCTAAGCAATCAACCTCCTCCCGGAAGGAAAACTCCTTTGCCCTCAGCCAGCAGACAAACTCCTTGCCTGCACACACCGACACCGACGAAGACAGCAGACACATGCTGAAGGGATAACACAACAGAAACTCACACAGTCAACACAGCACACACACTCATTAACGCACATCACTCAACCCAGCACTGGCTGTTCATGTCTTCTCAGATGGGTGTGTGCTGTCAGTCAGCAAACCTAACTGTTTATGTAAATCGAGATGTCCTTTTCACGAGAGCCTCATGGCAAGCTTTGCAGCTCGTCATCTGTCTTCACGAATGACAGATTGGTGTTTAATTATTCACTATAAAATGGTGATTCAGTGACTGATTGAATGGGTGTCTGGGTCTGTGTGGGTGTCTGGCTCTATGTGGGCGTCTGGCTCTGTGTGGGCGTCTGGCTCTGTGTGGGCGTCTGGCTCTGTGTGGGCGTCTGGCTCTGTGTGGGCGTCTGGCTCTGTGTGGGCGTCTGGCTCTGTGTGGGCGTCTGGCTCTGTGTGGGCGTCTGGCTCTGTGTGGGCGTCTGGCTCTGTGTGTGGGCGTCTGGCTCTGTGTGTGTGTGTCTGGCTCTGTGTGTGTGTGTCTGGCTCTGTGTGTGTGTGTGTGTGTGTATTTGTGTGTGGGGCTCTGTGTGTGAGCAATGCCAATAGCTCTAACTTTTCCAAAGGCGAAACCATTGCATTGTAAATGCTTGTTTTATTTTGTTGAGCCACTCTACAGAGTGCATTCTTCCTAGCGGGCTCTATTGTTTGCTTGTTGTTTTAGGTTGCTCAGCTTGACTTCCTCTCACATGTGAGTAAAAAGGCCTTTAAATCTTGTTCTTATCTTGTCTCATTTGCTGTGAATTCAAAGACCGAGGTCAAATGTCAAGCTTTGTATTCCGAGGGAAATTGATGTTTATTTTTCTTTCTCTTACTTCAAAGTGGGAGAATTTGTGACAATCCACCCTGCTGAGTACCCATGTGAGAGGACAGGCTGTAAGATTTTCTCTTTTCTAGCACACAACAAAAATGAACTCTACTGATCTTTCAGATTACACTAGAACAGCGGTCTTCAATCTGTGGGGCCCGACCCCCAGGGGGGTCGTGGATTCCTGGGAAGGGGGTCGCAAATTCTGCAGAGTGCAGTTCCTGGCATTGGGCTGATCGAGGGTGGTCACGGAGGAGGCCTAATTCACACCGAGGTGTGAAAAACATCAATGCCTCATTAACAAGTAAAAGGTCTTTTAAAGACCTTTCAAGTACTTGGGTGTGACTGTGTGTGTGTGTCCCTGAAGCAGCCGGGCTCACATACACGAGCTGGGGGAGGGGGGGGGTGGCTGGGGGAGTGGCTGTAGTTTAGCCCTTTGAGTTCAATGGATGTTGCGCACCTGGACCTGTGGGTCCCATGACACGTCCCCCGCCCCCAGCAGGGAGGCACAGAGATGCCCTCCTGTGAGCGGGAAAGAAGGACGACGACGCAGAGAGATACTGACCCCCCCCCCCCCCCCCCCCCCCATGAGAGAGGCACAGAAAAGGTGGGTGGATGAATGATGGGTGGATGGATGGATGGAAGGATGAAGGATGGATGGATGTGGATGGATGAAAGGCTGAAGGATGGATGGATGGATGTGTGAAAAGGTGGGTGGATGAATGCTGGGTGGATGGATGGATGGAAGGATGAAAGGGTGGATGGATGAAGGATAGATTGGTGAAGGATAGATGTATGGATGGAAGAATGAAAGGGAGGACGGATGAAGGATGGATGGATGAAAGGATGGATGGATGAATGATGGATGGATGGATGTGTAAAAAGATGGGTTGATGAATGAAGGGTGAATGGATGGATGAAAGGGTGGATGGATGAATGATGGATGTATGGATGGAAGGATGAAAGGGTGGATGGATGAAGGATAGATTGGTGAAGGATAGATGTATGGATGGAAGAATGAAAGGGTGGACGGCTGAAGGATGGATGGATGAAAGGGTAGATGGATGAATGATGGATGGATGTGTAAAAAGATGGGTGGATGATGGATGGATGAAAGGGTGGATGGATGGATGGATGAATGATGGATGTATGGATCGGAGGATGGAAGGGTGGATGGATGTATGAATGGATAAAAGGTTGCATGGATGAATGATGGATGGATGTGTGAAAATGTGGGTGGATGATGGATGGATGGAAGGAAGGGTGAATGGGTAAAGGATGGGTGAATGGATGGATGAAAGGGTGGATGGATGAATGATGGATGTATGGATGGATGTATGGATGGATGGATGTGTGAAAAGGTGGGTGGATGAATGATGAGTGAATGGATGAATGAAGGGTGGATGGATGAATGATGGATGGAAGAATGAAAGGGTGGATGGATGAAGGATAGATTGGTGAAGGATAGATATATGGATGGAAGAATGAAAGGGTGGACGGATGAAGGATGGATGGATGAAGGATGGATGGATGAAAGGGTGGATGGATGGATGAATGATGGATGGATGTGTAAAAAGATGGGTGGATGAATGATAGGTGAATGGATGGATGAAAGGGTGGATGGATGAATGATGGATGTATGGATGGAAGGATGAAAGGGTAGATGGATGAAGGATAGATTGGTGAAGGATAGATGTATGGATGGAAGGATGAAAGGGTGGACGGATGAAGGATGTATGGATGGATGTGTGAAAAGGTGGGGGGATGAATGATGGGTAGATGGATGGATGAAAGGGCGGGTGGATGGATGTATGGATGAAAGGGTAGATGGATGATGGATGGGAGGATGAAAGAGTGGATGGATGAAGGATGGATGTATGGATGGGAAGATGAAAGGATGGATGTATGAATGGATAAAAGGTTGCATGGATGAATGATGGATGGATGTGTGAAAAGGTGGGTGGATGAATGATGGGTGGATGGAAGGAAGGGTGGATGAGTAAAGGATGGATGTATGGATGGAAGGGTGGATGGATGAAGGATGGATGTATGGATGGAAGGATGAAAGGGTGGATGGATGGATGTGTGAAAGTGTGGGTGGATGAATGATGGAGGAATGTGATGAGGTCTAACAGGCGCATTTATGGTTGTCAAAAGTTGATGATGAGGAGTACCAGTTTCTAGAAACTTTTGTCGGAAGGGGGTCCTTACGCCTAAAAAGGTTTTACAAGGGGGTCTCGGCATCAAAAAGTTTGAAGACCTCTGCACTAGAATGAGAAAAGTAACAAGCACTGGCGTTGCCAATAGGTCTCGCAGTAGGAAAGTTGGAGCTATTACAATTGCAAATAACAATGCCTTTTATTTTTGTTTTCATTTTAAAACATAAAGGGCTTTGTCATTTACAAAACCAATAGCTCCAACTTTCCTACTGCAAGACCTATTGTGCACTGCACAGTATGGGTGAAAGTGGCACTGCGTGGGTGTGAGTGGCTTTGAGTGAGTGGCGTTGCGTGGGTGAGTGGCGTCGCATGTGTGAGTGTTGTTGCGTGGGTGAGTGGCGTTGCGTGGGTGAGTGGCGTTGCGTGGGTGAGTTGCGTGGGTGAGTGGCGTTGCGTGGGTGAGTGGCGTTGCGTGTGTGAGTGGCGTTGCGTGTGTGAGTGGCGTTGCGTGTGTGAGTGGCGTTGCGTGTGTGAGTGGCGTTGTGTGTGTGAGTGGCGTTGTGTGTGTGTGAGTGGCGTTGTGTGTGTGTGAGTGGCGTTGTGTGTGTGTGAGTGGCGTTGTGTGTGTGTGAGTGGCGTTGTGTGTGTGTGAGTGGCGTTGTGTGTGTGTGAGTGGCGTTGTGTGTGTGTGAGTGGCGTTGTGTGTGTGAGTGGCGTTGTGTGTGTGTGAGTGGCGTTGTGTGTGCGAGTGGCGTTGTGTGTGCGAGTGGCGTTGTGTGTGCGAGTGGCGTTGTGTGTGCGAGTGGCGTTGTGTGTGCGAGTGGCGTTGTGTGTGCGAGTGGCGTTGTGTGTGCGAGTGGCGTTGTGTGTGCGAGTGGCGTTGTGTGTGCGAGTGGCGTTGTGTGTGCGAGTGGCGTTGTGTGTGCGAGTGGCGTTGTGTGTGCGAGTGGCGTTGTGTGTGCGAGTGGCGTTGTGTGTGCGAGTGGCGTTGTGTGTGTGAGTTGCGTTGTGTGTGTGAGTTGCGTTGCGTGGGTGAGTGTGGCGTTGCGTGTGCGAGAGTGGGCTTGCGTGGGTGTGAGTTGCGTTGTGTGTCTGAAAGTGGTGCTGTGTGGGTAAAAGTGGTGCTGTGTGGGTAAAAGTGGCACTGCGTGGGTAAAAGTGGCACTGCGTGGGTGTGAGTGGATTTGCGTGAGTGGCGTTGCGTGGGTGAGTGGCGTTGCGTGGGTGAGTGGCGGTGCGTGGGTGAGTGGCGTTGCGTGGATGAGTGGCGTTGCGTGGATGAGTGGCGTTGCGTGGATGAGTGGCGTTGCGTGGATGAGTGGCGTTGCGTGGATGAGTGGCGTTGCGTGGATGAGTGGCGTTGCGTGGATGAGTGGCGTTGCGTGGATGAGTGGTGTTGCTTGGGTGAGTGCGGCATTGCATGGGTGATAGTGGGCTTGCGTGTGTGTGTGGTGTTGCGTGGCAACTGCAATAATCTGATCGTCTATGTTTAAAAGCTTCTATATGTTAAAGACGCTTAAAAAAATAAAAAAGTTTTTCTTTATCATAGTGTTTGTTGTTGTTTACGCGCCAACCATTTTCAGGGCTCGGCTCGTGCATGGTCACATTGACTCCTCAAACTCTCGGCTCGCCGCTTAATTTTGGGCTCGCACATATCCATTTCTAACTACAACCCCCAATTCAAACGTGGGCAGAGCAACGCGACACTTAAAGCAAGCCCACGGAATGGGACAGCGCTCCTCAGCAGTTGATTACAGAACACATCCCCCGCCCTCATGTGTCTGCTTTAGGCATAGGCGAGGGACAAGGATAGGTTATGCGAGAGCGAGGGAGAGAAACGGAAATATTAGGTGTGTTTACGTGAGAGAGAACCAGAGGTCGGGAGATGGGAGACAATTTAAGAAGGGGCGAATAGAATATGAGTAGGAGAAAGAGGGGCAAAGTGAAACATAACAGGGACGAGGAGAGAATGGCATGGGAGAGAATGAGGAAGCAAGCGACGGAGGCATAAGCATAACAAGGGACAGCGGGAGAGAAAGGTGAAGAATATAAAGTGTTACAAAAAAGTGGAGACAAATTAAAGGGGCAAAGAGAGCGAGATAGAGGAGCGGGAGAATGAGTTAGATAGAGACAGAAGAAACAGAGAAGAAGATGGCGCTAAAGAAAAGGATTCAGTGAGAAAACGGGGGGGGGGACGAGCAGTACGATACAAACAAAACACGAGAGAAAGATCTAACACGGAGTCAGACCGAATGATCGACAGTACAACAAAAATATACAACAAGACGGAGGGGAAGGCAGAGAAGGCCAGCTAGCTCAGTGGCAGACAGTTTATCAACCGCTGAATGGTGAAAGGCCGGACTTGAAAGCATGTGGTGAAATGGAAGTAAACCAGACGGCAAGGCTGTGATTGCGTGGAGAGAGAGGGGAGGTGCTGGTGTGGGAGGGGGGAGGAGTGCTGCTAGGGCAAGGCTGTGATTGCGTGGAGAGAGAGGGGAGGTGCTGGTGTGGGAGGGGGGAGGAGTGCTGCTAGGGCAAGGCTGTGATGGGCGCTAAAGAAAAGGATTCAGTGAGAAAACGGGGGGGGACGAGCAGTACGATACAAACAAAACACGAGAGAAAGATATAACACGGAGTCAGACAGAATGATCGACAGTACAACAAAAATATACAACAAGACGGAGGGGAAGCCAGAGAAGGCCAGCTAGCTCAGTGGCAGACAGTTTATCAACCACGGAATGGTGAAAGGCCGGACTTGAAAGCATGTGGTGAAATGGAAGTAAACCAGACGGCAAGGCTGTGATTGCGTGGAGAGAGAGGGGAGGTGCTGGTGTGGGAGGGGGGAGGAGTGCTGCTAGGGCAAGGCTGTGATTGCGTGGAGAGAGAGGGGAGGTGCTGGTGTGGGAGGGGGGAGGAGTGCTGCTAGGGCAAGGCTGTGATTGCGTGGAGAGAGAGGGGAGGTGCTGGTGTGGGAGGGGGGAGGTGCTGGTGTGGGAGGAGTGCTGCTAGGGAAAGGCTGTGATTGCGTGGAGAGAGAGGGGAGGTGCTGGTGTGGGAGGGGGGAGGTGCTGAGGCTGGGCTTGCGAGAGGCTGGGCTTGCATGCGATGCGCGTGCATGTACACAGGAACTGCATGAAAACCACGGGACTGAAAGCCCTTTGGTTTGAAGATGTTTTCGCCACTTGAATTCTCGCTCCGCTCGATGCGCTTGCGCACATCGATAGGTCGCGAGACCTAAAAATGAAGATTTTTGTTGTTGTCATTTAAGTGTGATGGAAACATATATTTTAATGTGTTCAAAACAAATCGATACTATTGGTGATGAAATTTCCACACATTATCATTTGTGACGTAAAACTATGTCTGTGGAAATTTAATGGACATTTTCAGTGAGAAATGTGTTGAGTGGAATGACAGTATTCTAAAACACTATGCCTATTCCACACTATGCCTCTACACTTCTCCTCTTTACAACACTCCATCAGTGACGGCTGATGAAGTTTGAGTTGTGGAGCTGGGCTGGGGTGGGGGTGGAGGCAGGCTGTTGAAGGTGCACGTTAGGGGGCACAGCATTTTTTTTGGAGCTGTCACTGTACTTGATGGCACAAGGTTATTAAACATGAAATGATGACTGATTCGGCTCTCTTGTTATTTAAACTGCTGACTGGTAGGCTGCACATTTGCTTCACCAATGTCCTCATTAATTTGATCCCAGTCGCACTTATTCAAATGCTGCCCGAAAGCTGCACCAGGCTGCCAAACCCCTGGGGTAACCCAACACTTGCACCTGTCTTGACTAAGGACTATTCTACCCCTCAGCCCCTCGGAATATCCCTAGCCTGCATGCACATATATTAGTCAGGGCTCATCACAAACTTTCATTGCCTAGTTAGCACTGAAGGTTTGCGTTGGGCCCTGACAGTCACTGGGTGTTAATTGGAGGTGCTTCTGGCCCCTCTTTCTGATTTGCACACATTTCGCGCTATAACAAAGCTGCAGGAAAATGCACAAAAAGGTAAAATTAAAGTCTTAACCTAAAGAAACACAAATAGATAGTGACCAATTTGTACAAAGTGAAATGAGAAAAACTGGGTAAATCGCTACATCCCTGCTTACACTGCATGATTTTAAGCTAATATGTTATTTAAACAAAAGTCCTTTTTCATCATTATCATGCATGAAAGCTCTTTCAAATATGAGTTCAGAATACCAACTGTACAAAAACCTATTGTGAATGATTTAATAAACTGTAATATTGCTCCATAATAATCGGAGCCACATGCGGGGCTTACTAACTGTTGTGCCTCGGAGGGTTCATGTTCAACAAATTCCTTTGAATAAGTTGTGGACCCCCTACTTCTGGCTGTGGCAGCAGGTCCCAGAGGGTGGCTGCAGTTAGCTTCATAGAAAGTTGACTGTCTTACAAAGCAAGTGTCAAACTATCCTCAAGCATGCCGTGCCTGGCAGACTTGTCTCTCTGCTATAGTTTAGGGTGTTAAGTAAACCATACCCTTTGTTATAGCCCGATTCAGAAAAGGGGGTTGTTATAGCCCCAACATTTGTCAGGTTCCAACTCTGCTCTGGTACGCTAAACTGCGTAGTATTCTTAATAGTACACCTTTTTTGTGGAGGCGAAGCATTGGAGATTATTTAAGGCCGTGTCCACTAGAGCAGGTGATCTTTTTGCTGCATTAGTGATTTAGGCTCCAGACTTGAGCAGACCATTTTAAGGTCTCGCGACCTATCGATGCGCGCAAGCGCATCGAGCGTAGCGAGAATTCATGTGGCGAAAACATCTTCAAACCAAAGGGCTTTCAGCCCCGCGGTTTTCATGCAGTGCCCGTGTACATGCACGCGCATCGCATGCAAGCCCAGCCCAGTCCTCCCCTTATTCACGCCCACCCACCAGGCTCTCCCGCCCCCATCAGGCTTCTCTCCCAATCCGCCTGCCTCCCCTCGCGCATTCACGCCTCCCACCAGGCTTTCCCGCCCCCATCCGGCGTTCACGCCTCCCCCCAGGCTTTCCCGCCCCCATCCGGCTTCCCTCGTAATCTGCCTGCCCATATTCGCCAACGGCCTCACCTCCCTGTTGGTTGGACGTTGGATGGGGGATGGTTGGCAGCCCCCTGTCTCTTTCTGCACTCCTCAGTCCCACCAGGGAGCTCCACCCGATGCTTCCCTCAAACCTCCTGTGTTTTCCGGACCCGTCCAGCCCACTCAGCCTGGCCCTTCCTCCGTTGATGCCTGGGGCTCACACTACGTTGGATGGGGGATGGTTGGCAGCCCCCTGTCTCTTTCTGCACTCCTCAGTCCCACCAGGGAGCTCCACCCGATGCTTCCCTCAAACCTCCTGTGTTTTCCGGACCCGTCCAGCCCACTCAGCCTGGCCCTTCCTCCGTTGATGCCTGGGCTCACACTGGGTCTCCCACCATCACGTTCTCCAATTTCACACTCCACTCCGTCCATTCTCGCACTGGCCGGTATGGTGTCTGAATTGTCTCCTTCATTACCCGTTTCCCCGGTCTGTATCTTGAGCTTGTCGTGGGCCCTCTCACTCCCCTCCACAGTCTCTTTCTCCGGGGTTCTCCATGCTTTACCAGCATGCGACTGCAATCGTTGGCCCTGGGGCGCTTCCCACTATCCCCCTCCGCAGGCTGCACTACAGTCTTGTATTGTGCCCCCTCTCATCCCTCCGGATGAAGGTCAGTCCTCCACTTGCGGAGTCGCCTCCCACCTGAACTGCTGAAGGCCCCTCACCACCGCCGTCCTGTGCACTTTGCAGCTCCTGCTATCCTACGGCAGAGTCTCTATTTCTGCTCCTAGGCTCCTCTTCCGACTACGTTATTCACTTGCGCCTTCTTTGTGATCCCTGCACTGTTTCGGGCTGCAGAGCGTGGCAGGCAGGGCCATGAGTTCTCTCAGGCCTGTGGTTGCTCCAGCTCACCTGCGACACCTCTCCATTTCAAGCACCACTCGCGTTCTCCCATTCATCACAACCTCCTCAGCTCTTCCTATACTTGCGCGTCTTGGGGATATCTGGAATCCCTACCCCCGTTATTACCTCTGGACTCAGACATCCAGTGCACTCCCTGCAGCCCGCCTTCGCTGCTGTGATTGCGCCGTCTCCACGCCTCCGATGTCACTGAGTACTCTGCCCGCGGGCTCTCGACTTCAGCACTCGTTCTGCATGGCGGGGCGCCATTTTGTCTGCGGCCTCCCGGGATCTTCCTTTACCTAATCCCGCTTTTCTCGCAATCTGCGGCACGACACTCCCCCAAGGCCTATATTACTTGCTCTGGGGCTCTTCCACTGCTGTTCCATCAAGGGTTTAGTGAGGCTTGGACTCAGGATTCTGGTGGATTCCTAGGGCAGAGCTCCGCGGTCTACTCCCGGCTTCATCAGGGCCTAGCCAAGCCCTTGAGGAAGAGGGCCTACTGTGGCAGCCATTAACCATGTATTCCACTGGGTGGCCCTCAAGTAACATACAGCCATGCTGATGTCTGAATGAGCTTTGAATCCCTCCAAGTCACCCTGGACTCCTTTATTCCATCTTGCTATTGCTGCTGCCATCATAACTTTATCTGGTTCAAATGTAAAATTAACAATTGCTCCTCATCGGTTGTCTGTACTCCTCCATTCTAATTGTTTATATTGTTGCATACATGCAATCACAAAAGTGTGGGTTCTCTTCTCTCCAAACCTCAGGGAAATAATCTCATTCATAGTTTTTGCTCTCCTCAAAATCTGAAGCAAAGCCCCGCCCAGACTGCAAAACCTGCTTCTCAGCTACTATCAAAAATACATGAAACACTTCAAAGTTGCCAACTTCAAATTAATCTCACACAAACTCAAATACTTATTACATAGTTTAAAAAAACATTACCTCCATCTCAAATAACTATACCCAGTCCTTCTTTGCCTACTTTAATATCATGCTCTTAGGCACTCTGCGAACTCAACTATTCTTATTTATCAACCTGTTTCTAACAAAGAATGACTGGCCACTACAGTGAACGTATAACAAGTCACAGTCTTAGAACTCAATCCGTTACTATACAACTCAGAGAGAAAATTAACGAGATTTACCACAGAAGCCTCAAGAAGAATCAAATTCCTCCCCAAGCACCAGGGTACCCACGTTCTCCATGCCTGTCCTTATACCTTCAACTGCTTAATTCCAGATATCCTCTAAGAAAGAAGATTCTGTGTCTCTGTTCTCTTATAAGTTAATTTTTTTTTCCCATCTACACCTCTTAAAAGCTCTTTGTCAGCTCCGATTAAACATGTCTCCTCCTGCACCATCGTCATCACACATTTGTAAATCATGGCTGTGACATCCAAAATGGCGTCACCACCATCACTCAACACACTCCCTGCCTCATCAACAGACTCTGAATCTAATGGAGGAAAAGGATAACCCATGCTTTTGCTCCAATCCTTAAAAGGTATCTCTCACCAACACGGCACTCAGGGACACCAACACAGCACTCAGGGACACCACCACATCACTGATGTACACCACAAAATCAATCAGGGACACCACCACATCACTCAGGGACACCAACACACCACTCAGGGACACCAACACACCACTCAGGGACACCACCACACCACTCAGCACCATAACACCATCACTCAGCACCGTCACACACCAGAAAAGTCACACACCCTCACTCACCCTCACCCTCACACACCCTAAAAATAACACACCCTAACGCTCCCACCCCCTTACACTCACCCCCTCAACCTCACCCCTCACACCCTCACACTCACTCCCTCAACACCCCACCCTCACCCCCCTCACCCCCCCTCATTCACCCTCATTCACCCTAACACACCCTCACCCTCTCACACACCCCTCACACACCCCATCACTCACGCTCTCACACACCACATCACACACCCCCTCACTCACCCTCTCACGCACTCCCTCACTGACTCTCTCACACCCGCTCAGCCTCACCCTCACTCTCCCTTACACTCCCTCACCCCCTCAACCTCCCTCACTCTGCCTCCCCTCCCCTCACACTCACCCTCACCCTCAACTCCCTCATACTAACACCCCTCATCCACAACAATGCCACGAAAAGACGCAACACTACTCAACTACGCAACGCCACTCAACTACGCAACGCCACTCAACTACGCAACGCCACTCAACTACGCAACGCCACTCAACTACACAACGCCACTCAAGTACGCAACGGCACTCACATACGCAACGCCACTCAACTACGCAACGCTGCCCACTCACCTACGCAACGCCACTCACCTACGCAACACCACTCACCTACGCAACACCACTCACCTACGCAACACCACTCACCTACGCAACACCACTCACCTACGCAATGCCACATACCTACGCAACACCACTCATCGACGCAACGCCACTCATCTACTAAAAGCCACTCAACTACGCAATGCCACTCAACTACGCAATGCCACTCAACTACGCAATGCCACTCAACTACGCAATGCCACTCAACTACGCAACAACACTCACACATGCAACGCCACTCACACATGCAACGCCACTCACACATGCAACGCCACTCACACATGCAACGCCACTCACACATGCAACGCCACTCACACATGCAACGCCACTCACACATGCAACGCCACTCACACATGCAACGCCACTCACACATGCAACGCCACTCACACATGCAACGCCACTCACACATGCAACGCCACTCACACATGCAACGCCACTCACACATGCAACGCCACTGCCACATGCAACGCCACTGCCACATGCAACGCCACTGCCACATGCAACGCCACTGCCACATGCAACGCCACTGCCACATGCAACGCCACTCACACTGCCAACCACACTCACACAGGCAACGCCACTCACACAGGCAACGCCACTCACACAGGCAACGCCACTCACACAGGCAACGCCACTCACACAGGCAACGCCACTCACACAGGCAACGCCACTCACACAGGCAACGCCACTCACACATGCAACGCCACTCACACATGCAACGCCACTCACACATGCAACGCCACTCAACAACGCAACTCAACTACGCACACATGCAATGCCACTGCCACATGCAACGCCACTCACACATGCAACGCCACTCACACATGCAACGCCACTCACACAGGCAACGCCACTCACACAGGCAACACAAATCACACAGCCAACGCCTCACACACAGGCAACGCCACTCACACACGCAACGCCACTCACACACGCAACGCCACTCACACACGCAACGCCACTCACACACGCAACGCCACTCACACACGCAACGCCACTCACACACGCAACGCCACTCACACACGCAAAGCCACTCACACACACAACGCCACTCACACACGAAAAACACTCACCTTGCCAATAGATCGCGCAGTACGACAGGTGGAACTATTACAATGGCAAATAACAATGCCTTTCACTGTTGTTATCATTTTGAATACATAAAGGGCTTTGTCATTTACACAACCAATAGCTCAAACTTTCCTACTGCGAGACCTATTGGCAACGCCAGTGCTTGTTTTTTTAAGGAACAATGTGTTTAGGTCTCGCAGCTAGCGTTGCAGTGCGCAGTACTGCGCACGCAATACTGCACGTGCAGCACTGTGCGTGTGCTTTTCCTTTTGGCCTACGCTGTTGGCCTTTGCGTGTGTCATTTTATCAAAGACAGCATGCAATTGGCCGAAGGCGGGCGCATTGCTCCGACCATGGCATATTGGTGTCGGTTACCCTCACCACTGCCATGTAGTTTCAATTATCGTGCCCAGACACTGGTGCGATAATTGAAACCACATGGCTCGCTGTGGCGCACGCGCACCACTAGTTTTTTTTTTTGTCGTTACAATATCTATTCTGTGGTGGTCTTTCAACTCTGGCTAGGTGTCCCGTGAGTGGAAATAAAACAAACAGTATTTTCAACTGAATATCGTAAGTAGACATGTTCGTATCCCCAGGCTACCACAATAAAAGAATATTTTTTCGATTCGGGTAAAAATGTACTTGTGCCAATAGAGAAAATATGCTCTCCAGCGCTGTCAAAGGGAGATTGAGAGCTGCCTTCTAAAACAGAAACCTAGACACATTTTGTGTTTTTCACTCCCCAAAAACATGTTTGGTGGAGCCAGCATATGAAAACACGTCGAACATTTAGGAACCGGCCCTGTTGTGTCTGGGTAGGAGGTGAGGGAGAGACCTGTGGAATGCAGGGGTTTTCTAACATGTTTTTTTGGTCCTACGATGCGCCCCTCATAATTCAATGACACCACAGTGCAATTGTTTGGCGCACTTTAGTGTTTTGCTCATAACTATGATAACGTGTACCTTGATTGAGTGAAAACTTCTACTCACTGAGCCACCATTGTACATATTGTTAGACGGACCGGAAGGGTCGGCCGAGGATAAGGGGAGAGGTCTCCGGGGAGAGCCGTCTCCAGCGATCGTACAGACAAGTAACTTCCCCCCCACAGACGGACACCACACCAGGATAAGGTTTAACGATACTTTATAAGCAATTCTTTAAGTACGGTAAAATGATACAAGGAGGTCTGGACTCAGGGGTCCCCTCGATTCTGGTCTCTGGATTGGGAAAAGGGGTAGCGGGACAGTCTTGTTACCAATAGGTGAAAATAGCTCTCAATCCTCGAGCTCGGCGTTCTAGATGATCGGGCCGCGGCGGAGCCAGCAGGTCCCGGGATGGATGAAGGAAGCGACGGTCCGCGGCGGAGCCAGCAGGTCCCGATGGAGATGGTAGTTACAAACGGTCCGCGGCCACGCCAGCAGGTCCTGACGACGATGAAGGTTTACGAAGGTTGCGGCAGCGCCAGCAGGCAGGACGATAGTTCGCAAGGCAGAGCTACGGTAGCGCCAGTAGCCCGTCAAGGATGAGTTCTTCTCTGCGTCTCTCGACTCCAGGATACAACTGTCTTCCTGCTCTGGAGCTGCCCCAGTTATAGGGCTGGTGCCCTTTGATGTCCGGACCCTCGCACTTGGAGGTCGGGGGGTCCGGGATGAAGGAGTCCAGACACCCAGCAGGGGGGTGGAGCCAGCGCCCGGGGAGGTTGTGGGCGAGCGGTACCTGGCGGGGGAGAGCCATCGACACCTCTTTCTCTCATTGACCTGCCAAGTAGTCCGCTCACCTCCTGGGTGGATGGTGGTGCCGGGATGTCTGAGGCCTGGCCAGGCCCAGGGTTGGGGTCGATCGGGGGCCACGCAGCCTCGTGGTGGAGTGTCCAAGATGGCGCCCAGGCTGGGCGCGCGGGCCGGTAGTGGATCGGGCCCACGAGGTCGATATGTTCAGAGGCAAGGGTCCCGGAGGGGACGGAAAACGTGAAGTGGTGGTGTGTGACACTTGAGGGACCGGGCTCGGGCCTGGTCGGGCAGAGGGGGAGCGGCCCTTCACGTGGCCTGTCCAACATGCGTCCCCCCCAGCTGAAGGCGGGGAGAGTCACCCATCCTCTTGGGGACTCTCCTCGTCGAGGCGGAAAAAGCGGGACAGGCCATCCGCGTTGGCGTGATCTGGCCCAGGCCGGTGTTCAACAGTGAAGTCCATCCCTTGTAGGGAGATGGACCAACGTAGTAGTTTTGGGTTCTCCCCCCGCATCTGCATCAGCCACTGCAGGGGTCGATGGTCGGTCTGCACCCGGAAGTGTGTGCCAAAGAGGTAGGGCCGGAGCTTTTTGAGGGCCCATACCACGGCGAAGGCCTCCCTCTCGATGGTGCTCCAGCGTTGTTCTCGAGGTAGGAGTCGCCTGCTGATGAAGGCCACTGGCTGATCAAGGCCTTCGGTGTTCAATTGAGACAGGACCGCCCCAATGCCGTGGTCGGAGGCATCCGTCTGGACGACGAATTCCCGGCTGTAGTCGGGGGCCTGGAGCACAGGGGCGGAGCACATGGGGGCCTGCAGTTGTTCGAAGGCTGTTTGACAATCTGGGGTCCAGTTGACCTTCTTGGGTTGATTTTTGGACGTGAGTTCTGTGAGGGGCCCCACGATGGTACCATAGTCTTTCACGAACCGTCTGTAATAGCCCGTGAGTCCTAGAAAGGCGCGTACCTCGGTCTGGGTGATGGGGGGCTGCCAGGACTGGATGGCGGCAATCTTGAGCTGCAGAGGGGCCACCAGGCCGCTTCCCACCTGGTGTCCGAGGTAGGTTACGGACCCCTGACCAATTTGGCATTTGCTGGCCTTGATCGTGAGGCCAGCTCGCTGAAGGGCCTGTAGCACCGCTCGGAGGTGGTGGAGGTGGTCGGACCAATGGTGGCTGTACACAGCGATGTCGTCTAGGTAGGCGGCGCTGAATCCTTCGAGCCCGGCCAAGACCTGATTGACGAGCCGCTGAAATGTTGCTGGAGCATTCTTCATGCCGAAGGGCATGACCTTGAAATGATAATGGCCATCAGGAGTGGAAAATGCAGATCGTTCTTGGGCCCGGGGTGTGAGGCCGATCTGCCAGTAGCCCGCCGTCAGGTCGAAAATACTGAGGTAGCGGGCAGCTCCCATGCGGTCGATTAGCTCGTCTGCCCGGGGGATGGGGTGTGCGTCCGTTCTGGTGACCGCATTCAAGCCCCGGTAGTCGACGCAGAACCGGAGCGCCGGTGTGGTGCCGGGAGGGGCTGCTTTGGGGACCAGTACTACTGGGCTGGCCCAGGGGCTGTCTGAGGGCTCAATGACCCCGAGCGTGAGCATTTTGGTTACAGTGGATGCAGGCCCGTACCCGATCTGGTACGCGGTAGGCCCGGTGGCGGATAGGGGGGCTGTCTCCCGTGTCCACGTCGTGCACACACCAGGAAGTGACACCTGGGGTGAGGGAAAACAGGCCGGCGAACTGCAACAGAAGGTCTCGACATTCTTGGCGTTGTTCCAGGGTGAGGGCCTCCGAGAGTCGGACCCCATCCACGGAGCCATCTTTCTCCCGAGTCCGTAGGAGGTCAGGGAGGGGTTCGGAGTCTTCTTCGGCTCCATTGTCTGTGGCCATCAGGAGGCTGAGTTCTGAACGTACAAAGTGGGGTTTCAGTCTATTAGCGTGGAGGACTCGGAAGGGGTTCCGTGAAGATTCCATGTCGATGAGATAGGTGACAGGACCCTTGCGCTCGACTACTTTGAAGGGCCCCGTCCACTTGTCTTGCAGGGCGCAGGGTTCGGTGGGGGACATCACCCATACCTGTTGTCCGGGTTCAAATTCGATGGAGGAGGCATTTTGGTCATACCACTTTTTCATGTCCTCTTGACTGGCCTCCAAGTTTGCTTTTGCCAGCTCTCTGAACCGTCGGGTCTGGTTGCGGAGGGTTAGGAGGTATTTGAAGACATCTGGAGGGTTCTTTAGAGGGGGCATTTCCCAGCCTTCCTTGACTAGACTGAGAGGCCCCCGTACGGGATGTCCATACAATAATTCAAACGGGCTGAAGCTGAGGGACTTCTGGGGGACCTCTCGATATGCGAAGAGGAGGCACGGCAGCAGCACATCCCACTGGCGACGGAGGGGCTCTTCCAACCCCCCAATCATCCCTTTGAGCGTGCGGTTGAACCGCTCAACGAGTCCGTTTCCTTGAGGGTGATAGGGGGTCGTGAATCGGTAGGTGACCCCACACTGTTGCCAGAGGGACTTCATATATTTGGAAATAAAGTTCGTGCCTCTGTCGCTGACGACTTCTCGGGGGAAGCCCACACGGGAGAAGATCCCCATCAGGGCCCGGCCGACTACCGGGGCTGTCACAGTTCGCAGGGGAACAGCCTCGGGGTAGCGGGTGGCGTGGTCCACCAGTACCAGGATGAACCGATGTCCTTGTTTTGTACGGGGGTCCAGGGGCCCCACAATGTCTATCCCGACCCTCTCGAACGGGGTGGTGACCACGGGAAATGGTTGCAGGGGGGCTTTTAGTTTGCGGCCGCTCTTTCCACTGGCTTGGCACGTGGGGCAAGATTGGCAATGCTGGAGTACATCATTCCTCATTTTGGGCCAGAAGAAGTGGGTCACTAGGCGGCTGTAGGTTTTATCCTGACCCAGGTGTCCAGCCAGGGGGACATCGTGGGCCAGGTTTAGCAAGAAGTCTCTAAAACGGAGGGGCACCACTAGCACTCGGCTGGCCCCCAGCTCCGCGATCCTTTGTTCACTGTATAGCAGATCATTGTCCCAGTAGATCCAATGTGTTCCGGAGGTATCCCCTGCGCTCTGGGCGAGGGCTTGTTGGCGGAGTCCCTCGAGGGAGGGACAGGTCTTCTGCTCTTGGCGAAACTGCTCCTGTGTGGGCCCCCCCTCTTGATGCCACTGGTCGAGGCCAGCGAGGTCCGGAGGTTGAGCTGGTTCTGGGGGGACGGCACGGTCGGTGTCTTCGACTGGGGCGACCGGGGGAGGAGGCGCCGGCCATTCGGGTTCCTCCGGTCGGGGATTGGCACGGGCGGCCATGGACCGGGTGGTGACGCACGCCCAGTCCGGGATGCCTAACATCCCCAGGTGTTCTCTTCGTTCTACGGCTGCCCACGGAGTGCTTTCAAGGTCATTTCCCAGGAGGCAGTCTACGGGGGCATCATCCCGGACCGTCACTTTCAACATGCCGGAGACCCCTCCCCATTCGAAAGGGACGCAGGCCATCCGACACAGACTTTCCGAGTTATCGGCTGAACGGACAGGGCAGAGAATGTTTGGTAGGAACTGTTCTGGGGTCACCAGGTGACAGCGGACGGCTGTTACACTGGCCCCGGTGTCACGGAGGGCTTCGGCCTGGCGTCCATTGATGCTCACCCATTGGCTGTACTTCCGGGTGTTAGCGGGTAGGGGGACCCGCGGGACCATGTCTTTCCCCCCTAAGCATGCTAGAGCCATGGCGGCTGGCTCCCATTCTTGATGCTCTTGCTCATATTCTTCCTGCTCCTCTGAGATCTGTTCTTCCCCCCGGGCAGCAGCGGCCACTTGGCGGGGTCTTGGGCTCTGGTACTGTGGGCAATTTGGGTCGTTTGCATAGTGGCCGACTCGTTGGCATCGGTGACACGTGACATTGGCTCTGTATCCCGGTCGCGCCGGGGTGCTGCCCCGGTTGGCCGGGGGGGTGGTGCTGGTAGCGGGGGCGACCGGAGCGTTGTCTCTTCCTCGTCCTTGGCCCCCTCCTCCTCCTCGGGGACGGTGCTGACCGTTGTTGTTCCGGTTCTGTTCATAGGATCCATTTCGGCCCACTCTGGTGATTTCCCACCGGTCAGCCTCAGCTGCGAGCTGCCGTGGATCAGTCAATTTGCTGTCGAGGAGGTGCTGCCGGAGCTCAATGAAGCAATTGTTTGATAGATGCTCCCACACCATGAGATTGAATAGTTGTTCGTAAGTTGTGACATTGCTTCCTTTGATCCAGCCCTCGAAGGCTCGGCTAAAATAGTTCACGTAGTCCACCCAAGTTGTACCCGGGATGCGGGTGCAGTCTCGGAACCTCTTACGGTACATCTCGGGTGTGAGCCCATAGCGGGTGAGGAGGGCAGCTTTCATGTGGTCATAGGAGGTCATCTGATGGTCCGGGAGCTGTAGCAGGGCATTGCGGCCCTCATTGAGGAATCTCCCCCATAGACCGGCTCCCCAGTCGCTTCGATCGATCCGGTGGGCGGTCATAGCGATTTCGTAGGCCTTGAACCATTGCTGGATGTCGTCCTCTCGGAAGTATTCTCGAACGACATCCTTGGGGATGTGTACCTTCTTATCTGTTGTCCCTGGGGTGTGGGGTTGCTCGGGCACCCCTAATTCTTTGTTCTGCTTGCGTAAGTCTATCTCAGCTAATTTGCGCTCGTGTTCATATGCCAGTCTCTTTTCCTCGAGCTCCCTTTGTCTCTGTTTTTCCTCTCTTTCTTCTCGGAGACGCAGGTGCTCTAAGCTCAGTTTTTGTTCGGCCAACTTAAGTTCAACATCCATTTTGAGCCGGGCCATTTCTAGTTCATGTAGTCGTGTTCTTTCTCGTTCCTGGATCTCGTCTTGCGAGAGACCCGTTCTTCGCTCCTCGGGGGCCGTGGTGTTTTTTTCTACTGCTGCGATGTTTTGGTCGGTGGTTCCGACGGCCCCGGTTTCTGCCCAGGACTCTAGGGCATGCTTGAAATAGTCTTTGGTACTCAGACCGGTGGTAGCGATACCTAGTTCGATGCAGAATTGTTTTAATTCACGATGGCTGTACTCGTCCAATTTCTCCATCTGAAATTTCTCGGTGGATCCGCTTTCTTTGGTTGTCATCGTGATTTCGTCGTGGGGTGAGCTACTTTCTGTACGATTATGCGGTGATTCGGATCGCGCCGCTGGCCACCAATGTTAGACGGACCGGAAGGGTCGGCCGAGGATAAGGGGAGAGGTCTCCGGGGAGAGCCGTCTCCAGCGATCGTACAGACAAGTAACTTCCCCCCCACAGACGGACACCACACCAGGATAAGGTTTAACGATACTTTATAAGCAATTCTTTAAGTACGGTAAAATGATACAAGGAGGTCTGGACTCAGGGGTCCCCTCGATTCTGGTCTCTGGATTGGGAAAAGGGGTAGCGGGACAGTCTTGTTACCAATAGGTGAAAATAGCTCTCAATCCTCGAGCTCGGCGTTCTAGATGATCGGGCCGCGGCGGAGCCAGCAGGTCCCGGGATGGATGAAGGAAGCGACGGTCCGCGGCGGAGCCAGCAGTTCCCGATGGAGATGGTAGTTACAAACGGTCCGCGGCCACGCCAGCAGGTCCCGACGACGATGAAGGTTTACGAAGGTTGCGGCAGCGCCAGCAGGCAGGACAATAGTTCGCAAGGCAGAGCTACGGCAGCGCCAGTAGCCCGTCAAGGATGAGTTCTTCTCTGCGTCTCTCGACTCCAGGATACAACTGTCTTCCTGCTCTGGAGCTGCCCCAGTTATAGGGCTGGTGCCCTTTGATGTCCGGACCCTCGCACTTGGAGGTCGGGGGGTCCGGGATGAAGGAGTCCAGACACCCAGCAGGGGGGTGGAGCCAGCGCCCGGGGAGGTTGTGGGCGAGCGGTACCTGGCGGGGGAGAGCCATCGACACCTCTTTCTCTCATTGACCTGCCAAGTAGTCCGCTCACCTCCTGGGTGGATGGTGGTGCCGGGATGTCTGAGGCCTGGCCAGGCCCAGGGTTGGGGTCGATCGGGGGCCACGCGGCCTCGTGGTGGAGTGTCCAAGATGGCGCCCAGGCTGGGCGCGCGGGCCGGTAGTGGATCGGGCCCACGAGGTCGATATGTTCAGAGGCAAGGGTCCCGGAGGGGACGGAAAACGTGAAGTGGTGGTGTGTGACACTTGAGGGACCGGGCTCGGGGCTGGTCGGGCAGAGGGGGAGCGGCCCTTCACGTGGCCTGTCCAACACATATGTTGGTCACCTTGCGTCGTCACTGTTCACTTGTGTATATACATCACTCCGTCACCAAGTGCCTTCGGGTTGTCACATGATTCTTCTTGTACAGTGCTGCCTTTAACTGTATTTCCATGTGAAATTTCATTCAACAAATTGGTGAATTACAAGCCATGTACTAACTACTTGAGTCTCCTTGTTTCTTTCCAATGTAATGTTTTATGCATACATATCTAAATTGCCTTAAGGTTGTTACCTGTTGGGATATTGTTTTTTCTGCATACCTCATAATTCAAAGGCACTATCGACCCAGCCACCGCTGCCATCCATTATTAATGATTTTTATTTCAGCGTGTCATTTTGCTTTTTTGTTACAATGGGGATCAGAGTGGCCAGGTTCACCACCAGCGCGCATCAGTTTTTTTCCTCTCTCCTGGATCTGAAAGTAATAGGCTCGGGTGTAATTTGCTGCAGCCTCAGATCCCACTCTTGACATGTGCCGCTCAGATGGTGAGCTGTCACTGAGCACCAGATGGACTGAGCACCGGATGGATATTTCTGTCCGTCGGCCCTTGCTGCTCTGTAACCTCTCATCAGCCAGTCTCAATGTTGTCCCTGCAGCCATCTCTGTCTCCCCTGATCTCTTTCCCCCTGTCTATCACCCTGCATGTACCGCTCGTCGATCGCCACCCCCCCCCCCCCCCACTCCACACGTTGCATCCCCTCATAGCTCACGCACGTTATGTGGTCAGATGTGAATTTGAGCAGTGAGGGGATGTGCTATGGCAAAGATGCAAAAATACAATACCTCAGCACACCCTTCTCATTATTTCAGTGAATAGTAGTCTCAATATTACTTTACACAGTTTGGGCAAACTCGGTGCCCTGTATGATATAGTCCAGAAAAACAACTAAAGTCTTCAGAAAATATTGATATGATAGTCCAGACAGGTCTCCTTGGATTGAAGTTTGTTTATTGTCATATATCACTGGAAGCAAGCAGCCGACGCGCGTTTCGCCCACAGGGCTTTTTCAAGGCTTGTAGTTTACTTCCTTCTAATGTGAAAGATCCGCGAAAAAGATTTCCAGAAATAGGTATTTAAGAATCCAATCAGTCACACCTTAGGAAATGGGTCTGCTTTTTGTCATTTGTTCTATGTTGTATTGAAACTATGCCCAATAGGAGGGAATATATCTATTTTCTTTCCGTGTGTAGGAGCCAAATTCCCAATATGTATGGCATCCAATCCCAAGGTATGGGTGTGATTTCTTGAATCTTGATAAATCCAAGACAAACTCTCTTAGATACCAGCGGGAGCAGTGTAACGCGCCCAAATGGATCCAGTTGGGAATTTGGCTCCTACACTCGGAAAGAAAATAGATATATTCCCTCCTATTGGACATAGTTTCAATACAACATAGAACAAATGACAAAAAACAGACCCATTTCCTAAGGTGTGACTGATTGGATTCTTAAATACCTATTTCTGGAAATCTTTTTCGCGGATCTTTCACATTAGAAGGAAGTAAACTACAAGCCTTGAAAAAGCCCTGTGGGCGAAACGCGCGTCGGCTGCTTGCTTCCAGTGATATATGACAATAAACAAACTTCAATCCAAGGAGACCTGTCTGGACTATCATATCAATATTTTCTGAAGACTTTAGTTGTTTTTCTGGACTATCTCATACAGGGCACCGAGTTTGCCTAAACTGTGTAAAGTAATATTGAGACTACTATTCACTGAAATAATGAGAAGGGTGTGCTGAGGTATTGTATTTTTGCATATGTGACCCAAGTTTCGCCTTTGGATCTTGGGAGGAAACGACACCTTGGTGGGTAGGTGTTATATACCTTAAGCACCCTCGCCGTAGTTGCAATTGCCTAATGACTGATTTTCACGATTACATCTGGCGTAACTAATCTAAGATGTGCGGCTCAATCTAAGCAAACCCATTTAATTGTTATATAACTATGGCAAAGATGTCTCTCAGCCTTTTATTTAGCATGTTTGTATTAAATAATTTCTCAAACTACTCTCCAGAAACTTGAGCGACAGCTTCCAGCAGGTCCTTGAAGACCCAGTTTGGGGTACAAACATGCAGCATTTACAGCTTTAAAATTGATCTTTTTTTTTAATAGAATATTTGATTTGTGTGCTCATACAATTGGCAGGTCAAGCTCTTGGTTAACTGCATGGTTTTAGGGCTTCCAAAACGTGTACTGAAGGAGCGAAAGATGAAAAACCCATGTTGTTGAATTATGGTTTTGCCCACGTTGGCCCTCATTATGAGTGGACCGGAAAATCAGGGGAATTTTCTCCACCCATGGAGTTTCCCAATTTCCCTTGAGCCGGTAATTCCTAGAGGTCGTGAAAATCTTGCCCAATAGGAGTTGGACTTTGAGAGTCCATTAAGAAATGAGAAATTACCACGGAATCGGTAACTCTAGGTATGATTTCTCCAGCAACTCCTCATTCTGGGGCTGACTTTCACGTGGAAATCTCCAAGTGAAAGTGGAGAGATGTGCGTTGTTTCCAAAGACCTCATAATTCCAGATGGGCCTGTAACTGTTACCAGCCCCACCCCCCCTATCGACATTAAGAGACCACTCGTATTGAGGGTCTTTGTGGTAGATTTTAATTTACATTGAGTTTATTTCTTCCCACATCATCACTTGCTTATAGAAAAGCTAGTGGGGAAGTTGTATTGTGCACTCGGTGCATCACAACACTTGGTTGGTCCTGAAAGCCTCTCAAAGTGGTTGCTAAAAGAAGACCGAAATGGCAAGAGTATCCCAAAGGGATACTCTGTGTATTGTATACTTGCGCTATAATTAATAATCCAGTAGTACTTTAGTTATGTGTCATTTAACAGCTCCTTTAGAGCACTCGGCGTTTTTGAGGCAGAACTAGAACAGTTCGGTGACCCTGGGATGCTGGACCGATCAGGATGGTTTCTGCTCATCCTGCTGTCTGCCCCTTGAGTGAAGGTTCATGGCCTGGCTATGTGCTGTGCCCAGTGTCCATCTGGGTGTCTGCCTTGTCGTTAGAGGGTAGAATGGGGTTTGTGCTTGAGGTATGGTAGAAGTCCCCCCAGTGTACTAATAGTACTAATGAATTTTACATTCCTCCAGGAGTCAGACAACGGGATGAGTTCACATCCAGTCTCATCTCAAGGAATTCTGGTACCTTCGCTGAGATACATTTTGTACTGCTCCCCACATTTTGTCACTTGGTATAAAACTATGATCAGTTAGTTTATGATTAGAGCCCCACCCCCACCCGCCTCATGGATGTGCACATTTCAGCACTTTGATTTTTTTTTTTTATCCGTACTAATTTTATGGTTTACTTTATTTCCTAATTATGCGCAAACCAGACACACTTTTTCACAGCAAAGCAGTATATATATTAATGTGTTAACGCTGATTGATTATTTATAGTATTTCCGTGGCAACTGTTTTAAAGTTTGCATTGGTGGAGACTATAAAACAAAAATATAAGGGAGAGATAAACTAGAGCGTGCAATTAAAAGTACAAAGTGCATCACTGCCTACTAGGTGCACAAAAGATTGCACGAAAAATGAGTTAGTCACCTAAAAGCTATCTCGAAAATATTTGTCGCTTAACATACCTGCAAAGTACAAATAAAGTGCTAAAAAAAAACACAACATGCAACTAACTGCACTATTATACAATGTGTGTATTCTAACATGTACAGAGCGCTTCCATTAACACAATCGCACTCTGCTTTTTTGTACGTGCCATTTCAACCATCTTAGAACATTTACTTTATCAACACGCAACGCTATGTTTTCAGAATGCGGTTATGGGGATATTTATAATGCTTTAGTACATTCAGCAATCCGCATTGTTTCAAACTTATTCATAGTCTAATTACAGCTGAATTATTTTGTTGATGTGCGCATAAACCGCATGTTAAAATTACTCAACATATCCGCACCTTATGAGCGGGGTCAGTAGTGGGCGGGGGCTACAGTAGAAAAAACTGTTATTGTGACGTTGAGCACAAGCCCCTGTAGCGGATGCATTAGCCCATTTAGCCACCAAACTCAACATACACACACATCTGTCTCTCTCTATATGTGTATCTGTCTGTCTGCTTCTGCGTCTCTGTATCTTTCTGTCTATATGTCTGTGTCTCTATCTGTGTGTCTCTGTCTGTGTCTCTGTGCATCTGTCTCTGTCACGCTATCTCGAAAATATTTGTCGCTTAACATACCTGCAAAGTACAAATAAAGTGCTAAAAAAAACACAACATGCAACTAACTGCACTATTATACAATGTGTGTATTCTAACATGTACAGAGCGCTTCCATTAACACAATCGCACTCTGCTTTTTTGTGCGTGACAGAGACAGATGCACAGAGACACAGACAGAGACACACAGATAGAGACACAGACTTTTAGACAGAAAGATACAGAGACGCAGAAGCAGACAGACAGATACACATATAGAGAGAGACAGATGTGTGTGTATGTTGAGTTTGGTGGCTAAATGGGCTATGCATCCGCTACAGGGGCTTGTGCTCAACGTCACAATAACAGTTTTTTCTACTGTAGCCCCCGCCCACTACTGACCCCGCTCATAAGGTGCGGATATGTTGAGTAATTTTAACATGCGGTTTATGCGCACATCAACAAAATAATTCAGCTGTAATTAGACTATGAATAAGTTTGAAACAATGCGGATTGCTGAATGTACTAAAGCATTATAAATATCCCCATAACCGCATTCTGAAAACATAGCGTTGCGTGTTGATAAAGTAAATGTGCTAAGATGGTTGAAATGGCACGTACAAAAAAGCAGAGTGCGATTGTGTTAATGGAAGCGCTCTGTACATGTTAGAATACACACATTGTATAATAGTGCAGTTAGTTGCATGTTGTGTTTTTTTTTAGCACTTTATTTGTACTTTGCAGGTATGTTAAGCGACAAATATTTTCGAGATAGCTTTTAGGTGACTAACTCATTTTTCGTGCAATCTTTTGTGCACCTAGTAGGCAGTGATGCACTTTGTACTTTTTTTTTTTTTTTTTTGAAAACCTTTATTGTGCATCAAATCAGAACAAATACGGGCCTACAACCTTCCGGCCGGCCACGATAACAGTTGAGCATCAATGCAACTTTACGGCGACACAGTGATATCTCTCGTTTTAGGCAAGCATTAAAGGGGTTACACTGTAATTACCATATCCCCATGTCACAGAATCAGTGAAGGTTAATTTTAAGGTTTTCATCGCAACAAGTAAGATCAGGTCGTACTACTCTGCACGTATACAAGCTAGAAAAAGAAAACTAGGACCATGTAGGTGGGACTCAACAACAGACATCCTTATCAATCAGTGCGGCTAGCAACATGCAAGTTCCAGCCAGAGGATGGCCACACAGCATGCACTCCCCAAGAGAGGATGCAGCATCCCAACTAACACCGCGCTACCACCCATCCCCCAGGCTGCCTAACACGGCCTAGAGAAGAGAAAGCAGATAATAACAAAAGGCACCATAGAAACAAACACAAACTAAAATGTACCCCCCCACCCTACACACATGCAGAGGCTACGGCCTACCCCCCCCTAGCAGAGTGTTTCATCTCCCCAAAAACCCGAAATGTAGTAAGAGAAGAGAAAAATGAGAAGAAGAAAGAAAAGAGAAAGGAAGAGAAAAAGAAATACAATTCACATAAGTCCGGAGGAGGGCCAATTAAGTATGTCCAGTTCGATTAGCATAAGGTTCCCTGGCCGCCCTTACCCCGACCCCAAGACCAGTACAATACCAATATTCAAATCCCCGGCAGTCCATCAGCGTCCCAGCAGCAGAAGAGAGACAGTCCTGATCCAGGAGGGTGCTTCCTCAACCCTGTCCCCTACGGTGCGGTGCAACGGTGCAGTCCAACTGTACGACAGACCTCTTAGGAGGTGGAGACAAACAAAGGGACCACAGCTGGGTGAAGGAACGATCGCCAAAGTCCATCTCGGACGCAGTAGTGTGGTCCACAGTCGTGGCAGATGATCCATAGCAAGGCAACAGTTCACCAGAGGCAGCTAGTCCAAGCGGCAATGATCGCTTCAGGGTGGGATACGGAGGTCCGTCAGTAGCCCCCGAGGAAATCCTCAGGCGTAGCGTCTCGCAGCGACTCCCAAGCCGGGCCATCTCTCCAGAGAGTGTGCGTTCCTTCGGGGGTGTCCCCACCAGCATTCCAGCAATAACTGGGTCTCGCGACCGCAGCGGTCTAATGGCGACAATAGTGAGGGAGCCATAGATGGTAGCCGCAGGGTGTGGCGCAGCGTCCCGCATACAGACAGACTGGGGGGCATCAGGCAGTGTAGCGTCCACCCGAGCCCCAAATTCACAGGCCACAGCCCGCATGGCGAACCTGAGGTCGTCTAGAGCGCTCAGAATGTCACCGAGATGCAAGGGCGCCTCAAAGGGCAGGGACGTTACCCCTTCCAGGTCTCTAGGGTGGCAAACGATAGGTAGACCCGCTGGTTGTTCATCCTCACTCTCGGCAAGCCCTCCTGCGTCCTGCCAGGTCGAGGCACGATGGAAGCGGTGTAAGGGCACAGGGGCAGCAAAATCCATCCCGTCGCAGTTGTGGAGTGGTTCGGGCCGACGCCCGCGTCCCACCAGCAGCCCTGGGCTTGCAACTGCAGAAGCCGAGAGCAGGCAGCAAGATAGCGCTCGCAGAAATCTCCGGGGAAACAATGTTGCGGGGGAGCCGTCTAGGGACCGAGGAGCAGATACCTTGTAGCTCCGATAGCAGCGGTGTCCAGGATCAGGAGTACCAGAGCCAAGTGCAGGGGTACAGGCGCTGCTGACAGGACTCTGCCGTCGGCTCCGTCCGAGCTGTAATGGCCGCCGTCTCTTTGTACGGGGCCGGCCGTTTCCGCGAGACAAAGACCCGGGCTGTGCTGATCGGCGTCCGGAGGGGTGGAGGTGTCCCGGGGCTTCCACTGCCGGGATCAGGAAGAGAAACACATCGGCGTGACCGGGTTTGCCTCCCGGTTCCGCTGTCGTAGCTCAGTGCTCCAGTAAAAGGCAGGATAGCGCGGAAACCGGGAGGATGGCAACAGGGTCGGCGGAGCCGAGGAGTCAGGCGGCCATCGCGGTTGCGAGCTAGGCTCCTCCCCGCACTTTGTACTTTTAATTGCACGCTCTAGTTTATCTCTCCCTTACATTTTTGTTTTATAGTCTCCACCAATGCGAACTTTAAAACAGTTGCCACGGAAATACTATAAATAATCAATCAGCGTTAACACATTAATATATATACTGCTTTGCTGTGAAAAAGTGTGTCTGGTTTGCGCATAATTAGGAAATAAAGTAAACCATAAAAATAGTACGGATAAAAAAAAAAAATCAAAGTGCTGAAATGTGCACATCCATGAGGCGGGTGGGGGTGGGGCTCTAATCATAAACTAACTGGTTATAGTTTCTACCAAGTGACAAAATGTGGGGAGCAGTACAAAATGTATCTCAGCGAAGGTACCAGAATTCCTTGAGATGAGACTGGATGTGAACTCATCCCGTTGTCTGACTCCTGGAGGAATGTATAATTCATTAGTACTATTAGTACACTGGGGGGACTTCTACCATACCTCAAGCACAAACCCCATTCTACCCTCTAACGACAAGGCAGACACCCAGATGGACACTGGGCACAGCACATAGCCAGGCCATGAACCTTCACTCAAGGGGCAGACAGCAGGATGAGCAGAAACCATCCTGATCGGTCCAGCATCCCAGGGTCACCGAACTGTTCTAGTTCTGCCTCAAAAACGCCGAGTGCTCTAAAGGAGCTGTTAAATGACACATAACTAAAGTACTACTGGATTATTAATTATAGCGCAAGTATACAATACACAGAGTATCCCTTTGGGATACTCTTGCCATTTCGGTCTTCTTTTAGCAACCACTTTGAGAGGCTTTCAGGACCAACCAAGTGTTGTGATGCACCGAGTGCACAATACAACTTCCCCACTAGCTTTTCTATAAGCAAGTGATGATGTGGGAAGAAATAAACTCAATGTAAATTAAAATCTACCACAAAGACCCTCAATACGAGTGGTCTCTTAATGTCGATAGGGGGGGTGGGGCTGGTAACAGTTACAGGCCCATCTGGAATTATGAGGTCTTTGGAAACAACGCACATCTCTCCACTTTCATAGTGCTACATAGTAGTGGGGTAGATTAGGTAGAGTGAGTGAGGTATATTGGGGTAGATTGGAATTGGGTAGATTAGGGAAGAGTGGGGTGGATCAGGGTAGACTAGAGTGGGGTGAAGTGGGGCATGTCAAAAACTAAAGAAATGGTAAAAGGTAAAAACTGATTCACATGTTCACACTTTATTGGTCTTGCTGGGGGCGGAGGCTGCAGCCTGCTCCACAGTGCCACACACTGTGCTTTATTTACAGTGATGCTGGCATTCACTCAAACTGCAGCCCCTAATCTAGAGTATTTGTCGGGCTGGCACAGCTCTGAGGCCTGCGAGTTCATCAGCTAGCTAAAGACAGCCTTGAGTGCCAGTCTCCACCCCCTGATGACATGGGTTTACTAGTAGCCCAGGATGTATTAGACCGCAGCACTGTAGTGCTGGGGCTTCATTTCAGTCAGGGAGTGGAGAGCATGGTCACCCTATCCTTTCCCAAATCGTCACAGGGGGTGGGTTCAATGTGTCCCACCGTGTGACGAGCTGGGAAAAGAGTGGACTAGAGGCTGCAGGTAGGAAACCGAGAAATCGAGTCTGCGCATGAAGATACACTGCCCAGACCCGAGGTGTCGGCTTCCCGCACTGCAGTTAATGCAGGACACCATTAAGCTCAGTGATTGAGTGCCATGCCAGCAGACTTGTTACTTGCAGAGAAGGTGGTACGTTAGTCTCCTCAAACTTTTAAGTTGAAGGAGCTTCCCTTCAGTACAGGCGGCACTCCACGATACCAACCATGTGAGCTAAGAAAAACAAACTCAGAAACTGTCTGGGCCTAGACTAAGTAAGAAGCAATTTTGGGCAAATCATTTTATCTCTGTCCCTAAAACCAAAAATTTATGAATTGTGCAACGAACTGGTACTCCTATAAAGCGCTCCAATACTGTGCGCTGAACGTGTTCACTAGCTTTATTTTTTATGGGGAACACATTGCCAATTGTTTCTAAAGGATTGCTGTTTAGCACTACTCTGCCTCACTTTACCCCACTCCAGTCTACCCTGATCCACCTCACTCTTCCCTAATCTACCCAATTACAATCTACCCCAATATACCTCACTCACTCTACCCCAATCTACCCCACTTCTAGGTACCACAATCCACCCACATCTACTCCTATGTACCCCAATGTACCCCAATCCACCCATATATACCCCCTCCAATCTACTCCACGCCACTCAATCTACCCCTCTATACCACTTCAATCTACCCCACTCTAGTCTATCTCGCTCTACCTCAGTATACCCCCTACAATCTATCCCACCAACACTACCCCGCTCTACTGTAAACTAATCTACCCAACTACATGATACCCTCAATCTACCTCACTCCACACTACCCCACACCAACCTACAACACATTAGCCCAGTATACCCCACTTCACGCTACCCCAGTATACCCCAAGCTACTCCAATCTACCCCATTTCACTCTACCCCACTCCAATCTACTCCACACCACTAACGTTTAGCCATGCTGTACACCAGCGTGGCTGCTGTTCAGCACATTGCCAGAGCCAACAGCTCTCGCATTCACGAGACCATTGGCTCTGCTAATGCTTTTATTTTTTTGCCTTATACTGCACAGGATTGACAAAGCCAATGGGTCAAGAAGGTGCGACATATTGGCTTTCAACAGTGCTTGTTATACCTCCTGCTGCAGCAGTTGCACGTTGACTGTACTGTCTGTATCTTCGTTCGTCTTCATGCATGGTTTTCTAACTGCCAATTTTTCTTGTCTGAAGAATTCTGCAAAAGGAGGAAGGTACTTAACTTCCTGTAAATAACAAATCTCCTTTAATCAATAATGGGCCCGAGCTTCAGACCCTAAACCACGAACAAAACAAATGTGATTTAAAACACTTTTTTTAATTTAAAACTCTTTTTTATTAGAAACAAAAAAAGGACATTACAGAAAGGAAAAATAAAGCTCAGGTCTCTTCGTATTCGACCTACTCTAGAGGAACTGCAATTCTTGTTAAAAAAAACAAAACACACCCTTTCGTATGGCGGGGGAAAAGCAGGACACGCAGGGGAGATACTGTATCATGTGGGGGACATTGGGACATAAGTCTCTTACCCTAGTAAGTAGGTATGGACCTAATACTGACGACCCACAATAGTTTGTTGAGCTCTGGGCCGCTGTGCTGGGCACGGGGCCTGACCATGTAATTTGGGGTGGGGATTGTAACATATCTTTGGATCCGGCCGTAGATAGGTCACACCCAGCCTCCCAACACTACACTAAAGCACGCATTGAGTTACGTAACACGATCCAGGACTATAATCTCATAGATACATGGAGACATCTCCACACTGATAAACTTGAGGGCACTCATTTCACAGCGCAGGCACGATCCTGGGCAAGACTGGATTACATATTTATATCGTCACAACTATGCTCTGCCCTTTCGGCAGCGCAACAGCTAGCCAGGACATATTCGGATCACTCGCCAGTGAAAATAACATTTTGTGCGGAAGACCTAGGTCCACCACGGTCGTTCTGGCAGCTCCAGCCCACTATGCTACTTGACGCTGTCTTTCAGGAGGAGTTGAAGGATGAAGTTTTGGAATTTTTCCAGCGCAACAAAGACTCAGTTGTCAGCGTAGAGACTATTTGGGAAGCGTTTAAAGTCACCCTCAGGGGGATCTGCATAGCGAAAGGTTCTGGGATCCTTAAGAGTATTCTATCCACTCTGACCGCCCTTGAACTTAAACTTAAATCTCTTGAGAAATCCCTGGTCAGCTGCCCGGATAACGAGAAGTGTTCTGAACTTCGTAAGACACTCACGGAATATACCGATGAGCCCTGCAGGGAAACCAAATTTAGAGGCCGACACTGGGTAGCGCGTCGTTATGGCGAAGGTGAGAGGCCGGGAAAAGCACTCGCTGTTACGATAAAACTGACTAGACAACCTAACATAGTGCTAGAGATCGAAAGCTTGGACGGGGCTGTTTATAGGGACACAACGAACATATTGAATGCGTTTGTAACACATTACACCAAACTCTACACTACTACTGGAACTGGCAAACTCACGCTACAAGACTATCTGGGTGATGTCTCGCTGGCCTGGTTAAGTGACACCCAACGGCAGTTTCTCAGTATGCCTTTCGAGCTTGATGAAGTTCGGGATGCCATAATGCACCTACAGTCTGGCAAAGCTACAGGGTAAGATGGAATTCCGGTTGAATTCTATAAAACTTATATCGACTTCATGGCACCTATTCTGCGGGAGGTATATGAGGATGCATTGGAGACAGGACATCTTCCTCCCTCCATGCGTACAGACCTCATCACGTCCTTATTAAAGCCAGGTAAGCCACTGAATAGCTGTGACTCTTACAGGCCGCTGTCGCTGCTTAATTGCGATGTCAAGATCCTTGCTAAACTTATTGCTACGCGCCTTAATCTCCTTTTGACAAACCTGGTCTTACTTGACCAGTCTGGATTTGTCCCTGGTAGGGCGACATCACACAATTTACGGACCTTCTTCACGGTCCTGAACAATGTCTCGGAAGATCTGCCAATGGCGGCTATTTTTTTAGATGCCACAAAGGCCTTTGATTCCCTGGAATGGGACTGTGTTTGCAGTGATGGACCGCATGGGGTTTCCTTCTATTTTTGTTTCTTGGATTAGGCTGCTTTATGAATCACCTGTAGCCAAAGTGATCATTAATGGTAAGGTATTTCAAAACCTGCCCATAACCAGGGGTACTCGGCAGGGGTGTCTGTTGTCACCTCTGCTGTTTGCGATCGCCACTGAACCTCTAGCGGCGATGCTCCGGCAGCATCATAATGACAAAGCACTGCAGTGTAACCTGCGACAAATCTTGATATCATTGTACGCAGATGATATTACCCTCTATATCCGCGATCCCAGCCAGAACCTAAATCCCATTCTCAGAGGGTTTATACGATTTGGCCAACTGTCTGGCGTCCATATCAATTGGGGCAAGTCATGCTTATTCCCCCTGACAGCAGCAACTACTAAATTTCATTTGGATTATCCTATCGCCTGGTGTGAGGATGAGTTTCTTTATTTAGGGATTCGCATTTCTAAGAACAGAGATGAACTAATGCGAACCAACCATGGCACGACTATGGTGCGTATTTCTGAAAACATTAATCGTTGGATCACGCTGCCTATTTCGATGGCGGGTAGAGTATCACTAATTAAAATGGTGGTCCTCCCACAGCTGCTCTATCTGTTTCTGAACATCCCATTCTACCCTGGCAGTTACTTTTTCCGGCAGCTAAAATCAGAACTGACCAGTCTGGTGTGGGGGGGCAAGACCCCCCGACTCAAGTGGGAGGCCCTTACTAGACCTTATGTCCAGGGTGGCTTCGGAATCCCTGATTTCGAACTATATTATTACAGTGCTCAGGCGCATTATGCCTTTTTTTGGATACACCCGCCTAGATACTTGCCACAGATAGCGGCGGAGCACTGGTTGGTCCACCCGGTCCCTCTTGGCAGAGACAAAACCCCAACGACGGTGATGAGCACTGTCAACGCATGGACCCAGCTGTGCACATTGTTGGATACGCACATGCTATATTCCCCGGCTTTGCCACTTACATACCACCCTGACATGCCACTACTACAGGAGGCTATCTTTTATAGGTTTGCGGAGAGATTACACATTCTAACATGGGGGGACCTGTACCATGAAGGTACGTTCCGCACGGCGGAACAGATGATGCTTGACACGCAACCAACGCCTCTTGACACTTTTCTTTATATCTGCTTACGTCAGGGCCTTAGGTCAATTACACCTGACTTTCCTATTGAACCCCTAGCCTTTGCACCCCTGCAGAGAATATTGCAAGACACCACAGCTAAGAGGCTGGTATCCATGATCTATAGAAGTGTACACACTCTAATAGAACGACCAGCTCCGGCAGCCAGAGCGCACTGGCACAGTGAACTCCGTATAGTATTAACTGATAGACAATGGGACTTCTGCATGCAACAAACGGAGCGTGTCTCGTCGAGCAGTAGATTCCGAATATGTCATTACAAATGTATACATAGGCTTTATTCCACATCTGTACCCTTGCATAGGTACCGACTGCGGGAGTCGGATAGTTGCGACAGATGCCACTCTCCAGGAGCCGACTTCCTGCATCTGGCATGGTCTTGTGAGGCAGTGCAAAACTACTAGCAACAAGTGTTCACTGCTGTTTCGAAGATGATAAATGAGGAACTGGAGCCCTCTCCATTTTTTGCGCTTTTGGGATATGTAGAACCGATACAAGCAACGAACCGCAAGTTTGTGGCACTGGCATTCCTTATGGCTAAGCGTAGAGTAGCTTGTGGATGGGGCCGAGGCAGAGCTCCCAAATTTAAGGATTGGATTCACAACCTAACATATTGTCAGGATCAAATAACAACATACTCTGAGCTGTTACCGGTGGCCTCCAGGCCAGCGGACATTTGGGCACCGTGGCAGTGTTACCTACTGGAACAGGACAGACCTGTGGCTGCGGAGGCAGCACATTCTCAGATGATAGGAGGCACTCCGGAGGTGTAGAATTTTGATCATATCTGTATACTAAAGGCACACTACCACATGGAAGGGAATTGTGAACGGAGAACTTAGCTGAGTCCGTAGGCTCCAGCGGATAGCGCCAGCCTACAACATGTAGCATATGAACATCATTGATAGCGTTGCCAGATATGACCTGGAAATTGATACTTTATGAGTTGGAAATGATCACTGCTGACCCTATATTGAGCTATGCACCTGTATTTTGTGACTGTTTTTGATGGTGTTGAATGCGTTGCTCTACGAAAATCTGAACTGCATTGTAGTAAAGGCTGCCCAGCCTACAGATTGAACTGTGTTGACAACTGTTTAATGAAGTTGCGCCATATGCTGTACCCTGTATGAAGTGACTGTTATATACCATATATTGTGTAAGCTCTATGCACTCACCTGTTTGTATGAACATTAAAACTTGAAAAAAAAAAGTAAAAAAAAAAAAAAAAAGCTCTGGTGCGCGCATTACATTCCACCACATGAGGCATTGTGCCTCTGGCACTAGTATTGGCGTAGGTGGTTCGCAAATTTCCCCTTTATGACTATTCCAGGTGTTCCAAATCTTACCCCACTTCTTTGGGCAGCCCCTGGCCACATAAACAGCTCTTTCTCTAATCATGCACCAGTCGAGGTCTTCCGCCCATTTGGTGACTCGGGGCGGCTGACTAGCTCCCCAGTGCTGAGCTATGTTTCATTTAGCCACCATACACGCCAACGTCACCCACTGTTTCTAGTATGTATTTAAATCTTTAGGCTCCTACACATTCAACAAACACCTCCGAGCCTCCGGTCGCAGCTGATAAATGTGATTTTAAAGCCCTACAAAAACTAACCAGATCAGACTTTCTAATGGGACTTAGAGGATGAAGGGAACCTGGCTATAACGAAAGAGAACATGTTTAATATCGGTGTTAGAAGGGAAGGGGGTACTTCACAGGGAGAAATATGTTCCCTCTGGAAACAGTAGAAAAATTTCAATGTGCAGAAGCATATTACATATGACTGTGCACATTTTCCACTCAATGAAAAATCTAAATGAGCAAGTTTTGAAAAGTAAATGTACGACTACTGCAGATTTCCACTTCTCGTAGGATTCTTTTTGAATCCAAAAACGTTTTGAGATCTAAAATCTACTTCAGCACGTAGTGGGAAATTTACTGGAGTAGATGGCGGATGTTTTTGAGTGGCCTTGGTGAATTCTGGTCATTGTGATAGTCAGCAATTTAGGATGAGGTAACATCTGAGCGCTTGCATGAAAGACTTCGGGTGCAATCCGTGTTCCTGATGTAACAGCCGCCCGACACCACCAATTAATTTACCCGATTTACCATTAAAAAAAAAACACAGTACTGCCTCTTGTATATTTTTTTATTCTATGTCTTGGAGATTAGGACATTAAAAACATCCTTCTTGAATCTAACTTTTGGGGAATGGCAAATTCAGGTTCTGCTATTTCCTTCACTCCCTACATAAACTGCAAAGTTTGCTAGATGTTTCCACTTTATGCAATACTTCTTCAGATTTCAGATTGAGAGATATAAGAATCTCTGCTAGATGTCTTTGAAAACATTTCCTTATAGGTAACATTTAGAGCACTGAAAAAAAATTTCAGTCAAGTTTTCTGCCCAGTTACTTAAAGAATGGCGGCGTTGGATCAAATAAACAAGTGGCTGCTCTTCTGTTCCGCAAAGGAAGATTTCTCCTTTACCTCTTCTGCTTCAAAAATACGTAGCGACCACGTTTTACTCCTGTGCTACAACCTGCTTCTGTTAGTTGGCTAAGTTACTATAGAACTAATTTGAACGCGAGAATCATAAATTCCATCTTCGTAACGTGTAGATATCGATAGTTCTGTTACTTCTCGGTGTGTGATTGTGTTGTATATTCTCTTCCTGCATTGATGTGGGGACAGTGCTAGTTTACTGATCTTGTCTGTCTCTCGTTTGGAATTCCTTCAGTTACTTGGTGATGCCATTCATGGGAACAGACCTGGGGAAGATCATGAAGCACGAGAAGCTGAGTGAAGACCGAATTCAGTTCCTGGTTTATCAGATCCTAAGAGGCTTGAAGGTCAGTCAGTTGCAACACTATACTTAAGACTGTGTGAGTAAGGTTTCGGAGAATTGGAAAGCACTTGATGTGCAAGTGTTTGTAATGCTAATAAGTGTATGTTGTGTATACAGATATGACGCACCACCCGCTGTTCTCTCCACAAATAAGGTGCAAAATAAAACCTGGTTACACAACTACATTATTCAATTAATTGATGTTCACATCATATAATGCACCCAGGAGTCTGAGCAACACATCCACGGCACACACGCACCTATATGCCAAAGAGGCATCAAGCACATTTACATGGGTGGTGGACTGTCTAAAAGCAAGTCCGCTTGGCAAACACACAAACAGATAACACTCATTTGGGCGCTGAGAATATTATGACAAAACTCCCGAATAATACAGTGAAAAAGGAAACGGTTCACACCAATATCAGACTTGGGCGGTCTCATACTGTAATAATGATGATACAGGTGATAATTTGGTTCAAGTAAGATGTCTTTATTAAACAACCTCATCCAGCATCTCACAGGAATAACTGCCACACTTAGAACATTCACAAGGTTCCCCTAAGGAACATTCCCCTGACTTGGTTCTATGTTTGAACATTCCTCACAGAACCAAGACACATCATCACACATACTAGGACCGAGAATTCTCCAACAGAGGGTACGGACTTGCACGTAGGTTTTGTGTTAGTTCCATGGTTAAACCCTATATGAGCACCCTCCATTGGGCTAGAACAGTCGTTTACGACAAGACGTCCACCAATACCAAGAAGTACCAAAAATAGTGTATGCTCTGCTGTAGACAAAACGTGTAATATTACATAATAGTGGTGGTAAAATCTGAGCAACTCTACGGGTTGAGGCAGGATAGAGGCAAATATAAAGTACTGCACTTCCTTCCTACAAGCCTCCAAGCAAGCTCAGACGTAAGAGATGGGTGTGACTTGCCAGCCATTATTGCCAAATGATACTATATTTAAAGGAAGCTATACAAGCAGTATTTCTAGTTAGTGCTGGCCTCAATTAAGTACAATATAAAATGCCCTTGGCACGATTTTGGGCTCCTTTGTTTACACACAGGTGTGCTGTGCAATTTTAAATAATTAAAAAGGTTTCACCTCTAGACATTGCACTTTGTGAAAACACTAGCCTTTTGTCGGCATGAGATGTTTGCCTCATGTAGATAAACGATGACTCATAATAAATTACAAGAACTGCCTAGCATTTGAGATTTTAAAACGGTGTAAAAACATTTTACAGGTTCCAGGAAATGCATCTTGCTCCTTGCCAATTCTTAGAGCGTTCAAAGAGGCAAATTGGGTTGTTGCCCTCTGCTATTAGCTGGTCAAATAGTTACATATAACTCTTGATCTCTGGATTGCGCTCTAAGGTAGTTCTTAACATTTTGACTTATATGGAACTACACTGAATCATCATTGGAAGCGTAGGATACAGGTCTGAGCAATTTATACGAATTAAACCTCAAAAGAATAGATGGAAGTACAGAAACCAGAATGTTATACTATGTGTATTTTTACAACAGATTATTAACCTTGAGGGTACCCTGACGCTTTGGCCGATGTGGGAGGCTAGCCTCGGGGAAATTTACTCGAACAGCAAGGTCTTCAGCTTCTTGCGGAATTCATGGATGGAGGAAAGATTCTAATGTGAAGTGAAGTGAAATGTCTGTTCATGCTTTAAGAGCGATGATCTGCTTTCGTGTGTGTGTGGGACATGTGCATCAAACACATACCCACATTATGGAATCATTTGTTTAATCCACAAACAAAAATGTAAATGGAAATTTTAATAGGAATGTTGGAGCTTTTTTAACTGTGGCCTTCTATCTAAAAAATGAAGCAATATGCTAGACTCTAGCATACCAATTTATTTTTGCTTATTATAATGCATACTCTTATTGTCGGCGCATAGTAGTGCTTCAATGGCACCAGTTATCCATACTACCATTTGCTGTCACAAATCAATGAAGGTTACCAACTTAATTTTTAGTTTCCAATTTCAATTTCTGTTACATTTACAGAGCGTTTTAAGATTTTCATTTTTTTTTAAATCTAGGTTTACTTTATTAATGTTTGTGTGTGTGTATATATAATTTTTTATACATATACTGCTTAATTTTCTAAACAGTTGAGGATCCACCTGAGTAGGCGTCAAACACCCCAGGTTGAGCACCTTTGCTCTAAGGCAAATATTTGGCTCCTTCGATGGTCAAGCAAAAGGATCTAATCATATGCAACTCTTCCCCGATGCAGTGTTAATATAGTTAAAATTAAGTGAGGCCCACCAGATCACAGCCATACACCTTAACAGTATGCCTTCCTTTGGTGCCATGCACCCTGTATCACAAACGTTGTACATTAACTTATCCAACTGCCCACAACCCCCAACCAACAACTTTGTTCCACAGAGCAAACCAAGATAGTAGGTTGTTGGTGTTCTGTGGTGATCCACTGATAGCAGCTGTGTGTCCACTGTCTCCACTGAGGGTGATCAGCACACTGAAGCATAGGTATCCTGATAAAATGTAGTTAAGGTGGGGGCGCCTTGAAAGGAAGTTGGGTATATAAATCCCTACCCTAAGATGTGCCTGGCTGTCTTTCTTTTGGGATGGATTATCCTAAAAGACAGAGTATAATAGAATGGGCAGAACCTCTGGCATGGTAGTCTGCAAGAATGGCAGCAGTATTAAATACTAATAACGAAAAAAATGCCATAATAAAATGTCCTGCTACATAAGTGCTTCTACTAAACTACACACAAATTGATAACTTTCTCCCCACAAACACTGAGAGTGGCAAGACAGGAAGTTCTGAGCATGACCCTACTCACTTGGTGCTAATGAGGGGGTGCTGAGATTATACTTCTCATGCTAGGTATGCTTTTACACTTGAGAATTCTTTTTGGAGGCTAGAAATACCAAACTGATGGCTGGAAATTGTCTAGACAAACAAGAGAAAGGTGGTATCTGTTCAATCGATGGTTAATAAAGAAAATAGCACAATGGCATCTATGTCCAGAGAAAGGCACATCCCAAAGAATCCTACTGGGGCCTAACAGCTTTGTCCAAGTCCTCCAAGTGCGGTGGCCAGCCCTCTGAGGTTTCCCAACTCCTAGATTTTCTGTGATCCATTTGGCTTCCAACTAGGGGATGTAAATTAGTAGAATAAGCTTGCAGTGCCACACCTAGTAGTAGCTTTAGACGTCTGGAGTACTGGAGGTCCCTGATTTACTATAGATTCAGAGTCCTTGGAGAGGCCAGTGGTCCCTTGAATTCCAGCAGAAGTGGAGAAGCAGGGGCAAGTGTCTAACTAGAATCGGTGAATAATCTTCCTCCTCCAACACCCTTTGAAAAAGTAGCTGGAAGCTGAGGTGAAATAGGGCTCAAAGTAACTCTCGTAGATTGAGGCTCCATCCTCCTTCGTCCATTCAAAATGAGCCCTTTTCAGAAGGCTTCTATCACCCTCTATTACCAGAGCTTCATTTGTAAAATAAAGTGTGACCACTGAACTGCTGTTTTAAAAAATATATATAATAAGATTTCCCCAGCACCAGCCAAGTGAGCTTGTTTAATTTTGTCCCAGTAATTATGTAGACTGGGTGAGTTAAATCAGAGAGAAAAGGTGATGTGTGAAATGTTTGACCTAATTTCAGCCACTGATAATTACCTGTTCCGCATCCCAGTCAATCTTTTTTTCCCCACTATGGCACTATACCTAGAGGCCGGCCATATGAAGATCCAACTTGGTCCTCCTTCGGCAGAAACAGTCCAGCCCTAACTGCAGGCCTTATCCCCAAGTTGGGAGGTACATCATCTGGCAGTTTCTTCTGTTTCGTCATACACAGGAAAATATCTTGCCTCTTGTATTCAACATGTCAGCCCTTTTCAGCCGTCATAATGGCCTGTAAATGTCAGCCTAGTATTAGGCCCGATCCATCCTTTAAAGACCACTCAATGTTATATGGGAAGGTTTTTAAAAAAAAAAAAATTCTTTGCTCAGTTTATAAAGCCTCCTAATTACGGATGCACTTCATGCACCCTGCAGTTTGGAAGTTGCAAAAAACGTTGTTCTTCCTCGTGGCTTATAGAATGATTTTCTATATATGGCCATACAGTAGCTTTCAAAGCCCAAACTAACGTCATCCAATAAAGGAACTTCGGATTGCCTCTTGTGATTCATTTTTAGTCATGCAAGACAGTCAATAGAAGTGTTTATTTCTGTACACTGGGTGAGCCATTGAAACGCTCGTCTGCTCTCATGTGCTAGTGTTTATTGTTCTTCTTAGTGGCAGACGTGAAACATTAAAGGATGCTGCTTCCGGTAGGCTGTATAGAGTGGATTTCATGTGTGGGTTACTTCAGTGACCGGAATCATGTTTCAGTTGTGGTTTTTGGCATATTTATGTAAACGCCTGCCCGTCGAGGAATAATGACCGCTGAGCAACATGCAATAAGGGGAAAATGGAGTCGGAACATTTCCAATCTCGGGCAGTAGCAAAGGCCTTTTTGATAGTGGGTGTCCTACTGCCAACACTTCTGACGTGACCTCATAAGTAATGCTTTTGGGGATTTTGAATGGGCAACTTCTAGTCTCAACCCGTGGTACGTTCCGGCTATCCAGGCCAATGAACGGCGTCCTTGAATGAGGGGCGCAGGTGTGGCAGGAATTCTCTCCAACACGCTGTTGAGACCTGCTGCGGAATGTTTCGGGTGAAACGTTGCTTGACTGGAGTCTTTAGCTTTTGGTTCCTGTTTCTACACGCTGCATGCTTACATAGCACATCACTGTTGTCTGTCACGTATTTTTCATCGAGTTTGAGCTGCATACATTTTCTGTCCATTTCTGTCATCTCAGAACACATGTAACATAGACTGGAAATACTTTAAATGTGCATCGGAGGGCATGGAGCTTTGGTGGGAGACGATTTGAGCATATATAAGGAGTTAGGTTTCCAGACTGGGAAAGAAATTATTCATTGGATTACAAAATCATCACACACTTGCACCATGACCTTTCTTACTTTGTATTCAACTGATTCAAATTTGGATTAAGGACACTTGAGAGATCACACTATTGCCCTGCAGCCGTGGTCTTACACCCACTGGAGTGGTGGCAGAATGAAGACGACAAACTATGTTGAACAATGGTAAAGGTACATAAGACATGAGTATTTCAGCTCTATGAAGGCCCATCCGGGTGGGAGTCGTAAATTGGTCATTTGGGGCTAGGAGAGGAGTTAGCAATGGTGACCCACATAGGGCAGCTAAGGAAACACTACGATACAGTAATGGGATTCGGCTCGTCAAAGTGGTGCCAGACAAACCTTTCTAGTTTACATGATATCGTTAGGGCGACAGGCACTCTGCAAGTTAGAAGGTGGGTAGTTTTTAGCCCAATGTGCAGTTTAGCAGGGTGGGGTGGGGAGTTTCTCATGGGATGGCAGTTTTACTGTTTTTCAGGTTTGTTGCATATTGTAACTTGTATTAGCTCAGTGGAACAGGCACAAGGGACGGGGACAAGGGACATGTGGAAATGGGGGGGTCGTGGTCACTCCCTCAACACATGCAGGAATGGCCCTGCACACACACTGACACACAATGGAGACCCACTCACAGCTATCACTGAAGGACATAACGTGGAACATCAGTGGACTAGGTAACAAAATCAAGCGGTCCATAGTGCTAAAACATCTCCGTAGGCATGCCCCGGACCTAGTTCTACTACAGGAGACCCAACTGAAGGGTAACTATTAAAAGGCTTTGGGTTCACCCTACTGGTGCATGCAGGCTTCACCTCCAGTTCAAGAGGGGCAGGCATTCTTATTAAAACCTCAGTGCGCTTCATTTCATGCCATACAAGGCACGACTCACTTCGCAGATTCGTGGTGCAAATGGGCACTTGGGAGGGCCACACACTTAACATTTGTTCGGTATATGTGCCACTGCAGTTCCATGCAGAGACCATTCCGGCACTTAGTGATCTGCTGGTGGAAATGCCACCTGGTGTCCTCATTTTATGGGGAGACATGAACGCGATAATGGACCCAGAGAGGGACCGAGAATCTAAATCCCCCAGCGGTAGCAAGCACAGCTTGCTAAGGGCCTTTGTAGACGCGATGGGGCTGGTAGACCTATGGCGTGAACATATCACCAATGCACAACAATTTACCTACCTTTCTACTGTACACAGTAATCACTCCCGATTAGACCACATACTCACTCATCATCTGCATGCTGGCCAATTATATTTCCCCCGCAGGAGGCATTCTTACCCTATTGTCGAGGTATGTGTGGCCTCAATAGTCCTCAATGGTTTTCAATACTTAGGCATCTATACTATGTGGGATGCTAGGGAGTTCCTTAAGAGAAACTTGCTCCCTTAACTAGATCGCCCTAGGAGCGACATCTCCCACTGGCGACGCTCCCGGTGTTCCTGATGGGCAGGGCTGTCATCTTCAAGACCCTTCCGCACCTGCTCTATGTTCTGCAGAACACCCCATACAAAATACCTCCATATTTCTTTAAGAAAGTCAATAGTGGACCCGGTTATATGCGTCTTCCACTGGGAGGAGGGATGGAAAGATCGCATATCCCTATATGCTGATGATGTACTATTCTATATGGCATCCCCTAGGCGCACCATCAACAGGCTCCTAGCTATCTATGAAGTGTATGGCAAGCTCTCCGGTTACACCATCAACTGGACTAAGTTGGTCCTATATGCCCTACACGCCCCCCCCCCCCCCCCCCCCCCATCACAACTCACAAAGGGTTGTAGTCTGCAAATCGCAGAAGGATGCTTCAAATATTTGGGAATATATATCACATCACTACCTAGGGAATTCATGGAACAAACCCCAAACCACCACTGAAAAGACTCCGCCAAGATGCAAAACATTGGCAATCCATCCCATTGACACTGCTCGGAAGAGCCGCACTCTTTAAGATGATGGTGCTTCCCAGGTTTCTCTACACCCTGCAAAATACCCAGTTTCCCGTTCCCCCAACCTATTTTAAGGCAGTTGAGGCAGAAGTAAACAATCTGCTTTGGGGACAGAAAATGGCCCGCAGAGCCATGCAAAAACTGATAAAAGGTTGGTACGATGGCGGAATCGCCCTTCCGAATATACAAATATACTACTGGCTTCTCAACTGATCGTACTCAATCAGTGGTAACACGTCCCGCAAACTGACCCAGCGTTTCGCTCAGACAGACATAGCTTGGGAGAGGAAGGAGTAATGAGAGCACTTTATACAAAAACGTGCAAACCACCACTAATAGGACCTACTGCACACACAGTCCAAATTTGGCACATAGCACTAAAAAAACTAGGATGGACTGGTGTCATAACACAGCTGACCCCCACTTTGGGAAACACAAAAGCTAGGTAGACTCAGTACTATTAAGTACTTCAAATGGTGAGATTCCATTGGAATCTCAACGGTAGGTGATTTATGGAGTAAAGGAGAGGTTGTCACCTTTACCCACCTCCAAGATCAGTACGAGATTGCGCCCTCCGAAACATTTAGGTATAATCCGATCAGACATGCACTGAAGAGGGCTATTCCAGCAGCCACCATACTCCCGGAGGCCTCCCCATTGGAGGATAGGCTCCTAACAGAATATATGGACAAGAAGGCCATTTCCCTCACTTATAAACAAATCATCAATAATGGACCAGATCCCACAAAATCTCTACGTGAAAAATGGCAGACTGAAGTGGGGGACCGAGATGAGACAGATTGGCAAGAGGCACTTTCCTCCCCATGCGAAGTGGCGATGTCCGCAAAATTACGATTAGTGCAATTAAAGATACTGCTCACATTTATTTTACAAGAGTAACCCTACATAAGATAGGGAAGGCTGATAATTCTCTCCGCTTGAGACAATGCGGGACAGTCCGTACCTTCTACCATATAATATGGGCGTGCCCAGTAATAGTGACCTACTAGGAAAAAATTATGTGAGTCCATACACAAGATAGTGGAGGGACTGTTGAGCCGGAACCCAGGAGATGTCTCTTAAATATCTGGGAGCCAACGGTCACAATTGGTATGATGTTCCTGAAACAAAATATAGCCAAACACTGGGGATCACAAACTGCTCCGACGTATCTGGAGGGGTGCAGAGATATTGATGGTGCTATGGTAGCAGAAAGGGAAGCATACAAACTAGGGTGCCCCAAAAAGGGGGAACGAGTGTGGGGAACGTGGAACGCTTACAGAGGGAACATTTGTGCTCCACCTCCGATCGAGTCAGAAACAGACCAGAGCTAATATAGGTGGATGTGAAACCATGTCGGATACAGTCTCAAAATATCAAATGTAATAACTGTATAGTTTTAAGAGAAGAACCAATGTAATGTGAAGCGTGCTTTGTATAACAAGACTTTAATTTGTAACTGTATTATCGCAAGTTTAACCTGCAATTAATAAAAATAATTTTTTAAAAAGTCAATAGTGAATTGCGGCAACTACTGTGGGATTGGGTAGTTTCAGAATTGCACTCTGTAAGCTCCAAAGAAGGGTATATAAAGGTGGGCTTGCAGTCCCGGACATACACAAGTACTACTGGGCTGCCCAGCTGATAGCAGTCCATGACTGGGTGTTCCCGTATAGGTCTGGACCGGAATACTGCATGGATCAAAAGTCCATGGGCAGCCGGGGCTACCTACCACTACTATATAGGTGAAGACGGGAGGGAGAACTGCTGACCCATACTCAGACGGTAGTAAGGGCATGGCGAGTAACTACTAGATTCTTGGGATGGGACGGTAAACTGACAGCTTTGGCTCTGATTAGATTTGAGGAACCGCAGAAATAATACAGGATGCTAGAACATTTTAGACATCTATGACAGGGGCATGCACTGAGGCGACACATACTAGAGGGTGAACAGTTGCCAGAGTCCGCTCCACTGGAGGATCGCCTTCTTTTAGATCCTATGCCAGACATAGCCATCTCTCTGACCTATAGATAATTAATGAACAACTCCCATGACCCTTTGAAGGTGTTACGGGAAGCATGGGAAGGAGGCATTGGACTGATTGAGGATGACAATTAGGTGGAGGCAACGTAGTACCCTAGAGATGTTGCTATTCGGGCCAGATTCCGTTTAATCCAGCTGAAGTTACTTCATAGATCGTACTACTCTAGATCATTCCTACACTGGCTGTGGGGAAGCAATACAGCCCTGACACCAGGGGATGAGGCATGATAGGTTCTTTCTCCCACATATTGTTTGACTGTCCTGAAATGCAACAGTACTGGAGGGGAGTGGTGCAAGTTATGGCCTAGGTCATGGGACTCAACGTGCCATTGGAGGCTCGGTGGCTACTACGGAGTACAACGGATGAGGAACTGTGGCTTAAATATCAGAAGATATGGCTAGCTCTGGCCGCCGGAGTCGCTGAGCAAAATCTAGTGCAGGTTTGGGACGCGGGTGGACCCCCACAGGTTGCGGATTGGGAAACTGACTTGGACTGGTGTCAAAGGGTGGAACATGTGATATATCAGTCGGGGCTATCCAAGGAAATGGGAGAATGTTCAAGACAATTGGCACAAACTATAGAGGCTAGTGAGTGGTGCCACACAAAACGAGTGACAGTTCGGGCGATAAACCAGGGTCATGGATTTGACTTTACTGGGATGTTGATGTGCATGTACGTTGGAGACCTTTAACTAAACGCTGGTGAACTTTGTTACGGTACTGTGACGTGTACCTCTGCAATGCCTACTATGCACATAACCAATGAAGTATGTTTGTTGTACACCGAACAACTGTTTAATAAAAATATATATTTTTTAAGTGGATTATGACATATAAACATATAAAGATTCATTTTTTTTTACCTTTAACTGACTTGTGGATATGGCAGGGATTCAAGGCAAACGGTGCATTGAATCTTATTAATAACAAGGTGGGAAGTAGTAGTATTGGATTTACATTTCAAATCAAACAAAATAAAGTTTTCGAAGAAAAACTAAAGCTTTTACTGCTGCTAAACTTGCAGAAAACCAGTATTGATATACTTTGTACCCACCTGACTGTAATTAAGTAATTACTATTTACTTTTACTGTAACTTAGTTGTGACACATGCTTCAAATTGCGTCTTAGCACTAAAATAAAAAGCAAACCACAACGATAATGCATAGATTTGCTAATGGTTTAAACATTTTTGATTAACTTTTTTTATTTTGGGGGAATCTTTTCTCTTTCTAAAGAAACTGAGGATTTGTTTTTCTTAGTTCTCTAAATATGTATTGATGGGAGTCAAGAACATAGCTCTTAAGTGTCCCAGGTGCGCCTGAGTAGCTAATCCTTTCCAGGTATTTTATTTTCATTCTGCAGCTGTGTCAAGTGCCTTGCGCTCCAGATTAGAGTAACACGTTAGCGAATTCCCTCACATCTCTCCACAGCGCAGGAGATTAATTACGAAAATTAGTTGAGTTCAGCAAGTTCTTTAAGGATTACACACTCTTTGTTTAAAACAATTTAATACAAGCCTTTGCAATGCAGTCAGTCTCGCAATTATCAGATTCGGAGCTATTGGTATTGTAAATTATATATATATTTTTTTACCTAGGGCAAGTATGCCCGAATGAGAACCTGGGTGCGGCCGATTCTGCCTTTCATGTTTCAGAGATATAGAAAACGAGCGTTATTAAATGATGAGATGTTTAGGGGTCTATTATCAAACAATCTACCGTGCCGAGTGCTATTTAAACAAAAAACCTTATTGGGCTTTAAATTCTTGGGAGGGAGGGGGAAAGCCAACACAGAGACCCATTTTTGTTTGTGAAAAAGGCTACTTTATTGAAAACAGGTGCATATCACAATGTCCAACCTAGGCTTTTACCTTACTAACTAAAACCTCACTATACATAAATTCACTGAACCTCCATTTCCCCCACCCACCCCTACGATCCCCACACAAATCCCCCACCCTGTCGATAACATAACATTCCATAACCATCCCATTACACAGTATTGCAGTTCCCAACCACTACCCTCTACTAAAAACCTACACCCCTACCTGCCTTCTTGCAACTACCTAACCTCTAGTATAAACTTAGCCTATCTGCCTAACCTTTCCTTAGCCCTGCCCACAAAACTTCCAACATTTAACTAAAAACTTCTGCCAATGTAGCCAACTTCTTAAAACCCCGCCACCCAGGAAAAAGCGAGAGTGTAGGTGGTGACACCACCTCCCCTTTTTTCTGCCCCGTGCCCTGGTAGGGGTGTTCCCTGAACCACCCTAGTCATCAAATGAAATTAAATGAAAATGGGTTTTGTAAAGCGCAGATAGTTGCCCGGAGGCGTCCAAGCGCTGTGACTAATAGGTGTTCTTACAGATGAGCGGATAACACAAGAGGAAGGGGAGGGCCTATTTATTGAACAAAAAGGTTTTCAGTTGTTTCCTGAAGGAGGTTAGGTCGGGATTGGACCTTAAGTGGGGTGGGAGAGTGTTCCACAACCTGGCCACATTTAGGGTGAAAGAACGGCCTCCCGCTCTGGTCCGTTTGACCCTGGGCACGATAGCCAGAAATGCATTGGCTGAACGCAGCTGTCTGCTAGGGAGGTACGGGTTGATTAGAGGGAGATTGATTGCTGGACCTGTTTCCCAGAATGCCTGATGGGCAATACAGAGGGACTTAAAGCTAATCCTGTCCCTAACAGGGAGCCAGTGCAGTGTTTTCAGTCCAGGTCTAGCAGAAAGCCTACGGGGAATTTGCAGTAGGGTGCGGGCCGCACAGTTTTGAATGACTTGTAGTTTTCGCAATGTGGAGTCGGGTGCTCCAAGATAGAGTGCGTTTCCAAAATCTAGCCTGGAATGGATCAGTCCCTGTACGACGGTTTGTTTGGCCTTGAATGTTAACAGGGGAAGTATCCTCCTTAACATTCTGAGAAGGCCAAAATAGGTGGCCGACAGCTTGGTAGCCTGATAATCTAAAGTCAGGGACCTATCCAGCCAAATGCCCAGGCTCTTAATGGCATTCTTGGGAGCTGGAGGGGAGCGCAGACAGGCTGGCCAAATCGAGTCCACCGAAGATTGAGCCGAGCGTCCCAACAGCATGATCTCTGTCTTGTCCCCGATAAGCTTGAGACAAGACAGGGCCATCCAGTTGTTCACTTCGCTCAGGCTGCCTGCCAGATCCACCATGGCCGCAGAGCCCTCAGCCCACGTCAGAGAAACCACTAGCTGGGTATCGTCCGCATAGGTAATGATCTTAATACCATATGGACGGACGATCCCAGCCAGCGGCCTCATGTAGACGTTAAGCAACGTCGGGCTGAGCGAGGAGCCCTGCGGGACCCCACAGCCCAAAGGTCTGCTGGTGGAGGTGGTATTTCCCTCAAAAACCTGAAAGGTTCTATCACTCAGGAAAGATCTGATCCATTTCAACGCTCCCCCCGGATTCCAATGTCATAGAGACGCGGCAAAAAGATTTCATGGTTCACTGTGTCAAAAGCAGCGCTTAGATCGAGGAGGATGATAGCCGCCGATCCTCCTCGATCTAAGATTCCTCTAGTTTCCTCCAGAACTGCCAGCAAAGCAGATTCCGTCCCGTGTTTGGGGCGGAATCCGTTTGTGAAAGGTCAAGCAGCTGATTGTTTTCTAGAAAATTGGTCAAAAGACTGATATATTTCTCTAGTATCTTCGTAATCCAGGGGAGCAGGGAAATAAGACGATAATTACTGAAGTTATTTATGTCCATATTAGGTTTCTTCACGAGTGCCCTCACTCTAGCCTCTTTCCATGCTGGTGGGACCGTGTTAGTGGAGATTGAGGTATTAAGTACCTCCAACATAACAGGAAGGATGGTGTGGCTAACGGCCATTAGGGAGCTCGGAGGTGCAGGATCACAGGGAGAGCCTGATTTTACTTGCCTCATTAAAGTGGCAAGTAGGTCCGGATGTAGTAGAGGGAGCTCAACCAGCACAGATGACAGATTACCTAGTTTATCCTGCTTAGAGTTTGCCAGGATATCTACTGGGGCATTTGAAATGGTGTTTGAAAATGATGAGTAGATGAGATCCACTTTGTTGTAAAAAAAAGTCCGCTAGATCATTGCAGCGAGCTTGTAAGTCTTCACTATTTACGGGGGGCTGAGGTAGTTTAGTAAGACTCTTTACAATCCAGTAGATCTCATTAGAGTTAGAGCTGGCTTTGGATATTTTTTGTGTGTAGTACAGGGTTTGAGCTTTCTTTATCTCCTTCTTGTAGTCACTGATGGATGCAGCATCCTAGCAAGAACTTCTCTAATCTCCGGCAAATACAAGTCCATCCCCAAATGGGACAAATGGACCCCCTCATTCCTGAAAAATTCCACTGTGTCAAACTTAATCTCCCTGTGGGCAATCCTGAAAAACCCCAACTTGCGCCATCTCTGTATTCGGTTTCCTCCTAGCCCTGTCCACTGCCCCCGGATTAACGGCACCCCTCCAAACCCTACGCAGAACAAACTCTGTCCAAATTACAGAGCTCCCGGACCACTGGCATTTCAACAGGGCCAAGTCCCTCTTCATGCTTCACATATGGACCAAACCCTTCTCCCGAACCATGTCTTTTCCCCCCATTATAAATCAACAAAATGTCGGGTCACCTATCAGCCACCAACATCCCATTCAATGTACGCAACAGTTCTCTCCAAAGCATGCCCCCGCCCCTTCCACGAAACTTTGAATAAATCTTTATTGAACCGCAAACTTTCCCCGAAATAGCTGGCCCATGCCTGGACCTGGGCCCAATCACAAATGAATGGCCCACTATCACTATTGTCATGTCACTGGTGAGGGGGCCCGCAAACTAACCTGAAACAGAAAAACTGCATGAACAAAGGAAAAACACAGCGCCAGGCACATATCTCCTGTAGCAGTCTGAAGACCATCTTCCCAACCTCATAATGTCTTCCCTCCCCCGTCCCCTGTTCCTTGCTTCAGATGCCACCCCAATCCTGAAGGAATGCGTCCCAAATATCCTGCTGGGGAGCCCTAGCGCAGTAAGCACTTTACGCAATGCCGACAATACTTGAAAAGCAGTCAATCTGCGTCCATCTTTGTGCTTGAACCCCCCCCCCCGCCCCCGTCATGGCCCCCTGAGAGCGCCCTCCATCGAGCCTCCCATCTGCAAGGACAAGTTAAAAGGGGGTCTGCTGCTTGCAAAGATACCCATTTTCCCACACCGCACTGGTCCGTCTTGAATTTACGCAGCCAAATGCAGACCTGATCCCACCGCGGATCCACATCTGCGCAGGTAATACCCCCTGCATGTTTCTGACCCAACAGTTTTGACACCCGGAAAGCTCCACAAAACATCCACACCATCAATGTGGAAAAAAAGCGCTCTTCAACACTGTCCCTACAAACACCTTTTTCGTGCTCCTCGTATACTTAGGACCACTTCTTAGTCCACGCACCTTTGTATGCACTTAATGCACCTTCCTGTCTGTCCCAGTCTCCCCACTTACCCCACTCCACAGCCTATCCCACTTTCCACCGCTACCTGGCCCCGCTCATGCATGCCCCCTCGTGTACCCACTCCGCCTCCAGACCCCGTCAGCCTGCAGCAGTCGGTCCACCAGCCCCGGATCCTTGAACCGCTGGCGCTGGGTTTCTCGCACCGCCTCTGGGTCTCCGCCTTTGTCGGCACGGAAGAGGTCTAGGTCGAGCACCATCTTGTCGCGGCTCTTCGGGGGCTTGCTCGCACGCCTCTGCTCAGTCCTTGTCAAAACCCAACCGGCACCGCAGAAGGAGACCCGAGAGAAAAGAAAGTACCACGCTTGCGCACCACCGAGCACGCCGCAGCAGCGCGACGCGTGCGCAGAAGAACACCCGGCACCCGGGCGTGGTGCACTGAGCAAGCGCTGCGGGGGCAGTGCAATGCGCACACGCAAACAACCGCGACAGAGGCTTCTGACAAGAGTTGCGCAAACTTATGTCACAGTATGTATTTCTATAAAGGTTATATTTAGAGCTGTCGTACTCACCTAGGTGACAGGTATCCCCTTGTGTCTTCCTCCCGTCAACAAAGCGCAAGCAGTAAAATATCCTACAAATAATTTTGTTTGCCTGCAGGAGCGCGGGAACAAATGGATCGCTGACGGCGGGAGGAGGGCGGGATAACTCCACGGCGAGAGGAGTGGGCGGGAGGGAGGAGGCACGGACAACGGGAGGGAGGGCGGGGGATAAACAAATGGATCGCTGACGGCGGGATAACTCCTCGGCGAGAGGGAGGGTGTGGGGGGCGGGACTTAAAAAAAGACACTAACGCCCCCGAATCGCGTTCCGACGGGGAAATAGTGATTGACAGCCAATCTCTTCCAATGGCTAGCCTCCATTTATAGAGCTAGCCAATGGAAGACAGAGGCGGGACAAAGCCCCATACTGTAGGATCGTAAGATTTCACCTGGGCGGAGTGCTACGGCCAGGCGAAACCTAAAAAGCAGCAGCAACAGGTTGGAAAAGCACACACCGGTAGGAAGCTCGTGCAGAAAAAGGGAAGTGACGTCTGGCTGTGCGTACCAGTTAGGAGCCAGCAAAGAAGCGGGACACTGGACTGCACCAATGGTAAGCAGCAGCCAGCATCAGGTGGGAGCTATGTCACATTTACTGAATACTACAGTCTTGCAGATGGCACATGGGTGCTGCCTAGGCTCGACCTAAAAATGTGTGAAGCCCCTTAGCTGCAAGCTGACAATCCGAATACAGAACACTGGTGAAGGCAGCTAGGATTCAACCCCACTCCTCGTGAACGCCTCTCATTTTAGGTAACCATAAGTGGCTGGTTATAATGAACTGTGGGGCCTGGGCCCCACTAATCGTTTATGACCAAACTACTCCTTTTTCAGGTTGTGCCTTCCAAACAGGTTGCAAAAGACCCTTTGTGGTCTTACCAAGAATATACAGGGGCTTGAAGCACGCCCACTACTCACCATTGGTTGGCTTTCCTATATCTCTCATTTGCCTGCTTCTTACTCATTCATAAATTGGTTGGTCTTGTGTTTACCTGTCCCATGGAGCAAATCTTCTTGGCAATGTCTTTTGAATGGCTGGGTTTTATGCGCCAGGCTGCTTGCTTTTCAAGCACTACTTTTTTTAGGTCTCGCCTAGACGAAAGCAAAGCGAAGCTTTGCTGTCTAGGGCGAGACAACTTATGTTGTTACTTTTGGGGGAATGTGGACAGCAAAGTGCCACGCGCTTTTTCTTGCCGAGATTGTACCTCGTGAGCGCGCACATCGCCGTGCCTCATATTCCCATGCGCCAAAGCCCAGCGCACGGGCATCTCAGCACAACGATACTCGCTCTGGAGGGGAGGGGAGGGGCGGGCACCGGCAACGGCAATGTGTCTCGACGCCCCTCCTCTCCCTCAACACACTCACCGGTTCTGGCGGTGGTCGGCGCCGGTTCTGCCTCTCGGACGGCGGTAGCGCTTTGCGGGGCTCTCTCACCACATGAGAGCCCCGCCTTCCCCATGCGCCCGGCCGCTCTTCACCCGGTCCCCCATCTCGGGACCGGGACTCAATCAGGAGCCTTCGTGGCTCCTCGGACAGTAGTTCTCTCTCTCTCTCTCTCGCCGCGATGGGGTGGGACTTCCGGTTGGGGCCACAATGGGATTGGCCGGCTGCCCAACCGCTTCCGGGTCGTCGCAGGCAGCGCGGCGGCCCGGCGGGGACTTGAACAAACTCCTGGGCTGCGGTAGTGAATTAAAGGCACACGAGGGGTGGGCTCCCTCCCTAATTTAAATATGCCGCTAGCGGGCGAAACCCGGAGTGCGGAGAGTACGGAGAGTTTGTGTTTGGCGTTGGGTATGTGAGGAGCAATTTAGGGGCGGAGGGAGGTGGATGGTTAGTTGTTACAATGGTTAGATAGTTTGGATGGCTAGATGGCAGGGTTTTTATTGCGTGATTTGCACCCATCTCATGAGAGCAGCCTTTTCCACACACAGAGATAGCTCGTGTGTTTGCACAGGAGCAGTCTCGCCCGAGTGCATCTAGGTGGATACAAAAGACAGAGGAGGCGTTCAGCGGCAGCTCACAGCCCATGGCAGACATGTGTGAGGCCACCACTCTGCCTTTAGGTTTGGTTAAAAATGGCATTGATTTGTTGGTGATTATCAGACTGTGTGAGTTTACAGGGCTCCAGTAGGCAGTGATAATCCACTTGTATCTTCCTGCGCATTCCTGTGAGCTGTCGCCACCGCCTCCCCAGCTGCCATTCCAACCCACCAACACCCCTTAAACATCATTCTTTCCTACTTCCTGACACAGGTTTCGATGCCTCAAGTGCGCACTCTCTTCCGGTCCACTTATCTTGCAGTCTTAGTACAGAAGAGGTTCATGGCACTTGTCACACGCCATGTCCAAACTGCACCCATCACAGCATGTTCTGATGCCCACCACCCCCTAGTAAAGTTTTGTATTATTTTATGAACGGCACTTGGAACTTACATTTACTTTTATCCCCGTGACAAAAAAACTTTTATAACTTTTAAGTTCACCATGTCAAGCAGTGACGTTTCCATCACAAAGGACGTGTCTCAGGAACACCTTCTTATCACGTAGAGCATGTCTTGTTTGGTGATTGATGGCTGCCCCTCAGCTTAACATTGGCAGTAGGTTTTTTTTCCCCTACGAGTAGTATTGTATTTGTTTAAAATTTGCATGTGGGTATGGATCAGGTGTGTTATTTTTATAATTAGTACCTTTAATGCACAACTTTGAGGTTAAAGTATTCAGTATAATATGGGTGATGGAGTACACATGCAGCTAAAGAAAACTACAGTGTACACACCTCAACTGCTTACCTATGAATTACACAAGGACACCACAACGCATGAACCATTCCTCAGCCGTATTTATGGAGGCACTATTTTCTCCAATTGGTTTGTCCTCTCAGGACAGACTCACTCCTCTTCTTCTCTTTTTTTTTTTAAAGCACACATTTGCAATTAAATAGGTCTCACATTTGCAAGAGTTTAAGCTATCAGCATTGTAAATGACATGGTCTTTTATATCTGTTTTAAAAACAACACATAAATAAAAGGCATTGTCATTTACAATGCCAATAGCTCAAACTCTAATAAATGCGAGACCTATTGCATTGAAAATGCTTGTCTTTTTGGTCAAACACTCCACGATTATCTGAGTGTTCGCACTGTCTCCCGTGGGCTGCTCTCGCCTGCTTTGATGTTGAGCTTGCTCTTGTTTTCTCCCCTGTTGCTTTCTCGCCAGTGTGCTTCTCTCCCACCTTCTCCAAGTTGCTCCACTGCCCGTTGCTTTTCCTCCCGACTTACACCGTGTTTTGTCACCCACCGTCGATGTTGCTTTTACCACCCGCAACATAAGTGTGAATTAGAATAAGTAAAATAACGTATGATATTTTCACATGACATTTTGTCCTATTTTATTGTATTTGTGTTGTGCTCACACAGTCAGGAGTCCTCTACACAGCACTAATACAAAAAAAACTGTGGCAAACTTCTGGGATAACAGCATGTGGTTAATACGTGAAAATGCACATTATAAATCACAGATTTACATGAATATAGAATATACACTGCAAAGGTTTTAGCTGGGCTATAACTTGGATGAAGGGTGCAATAAGGTGGTGTCTGACCTTTGTATAAATTGACATCGTTGCTAATTCTTTATGCTATTCTCCCACCTATTTTTACTGCCTCTCTTTGGGGTTCAATGGAAGGCAGCTTGGTTGTCCACCACTGGTTGGCTGGTGCTAGAAAATGAATAGGAGGGCCTTAGTGAGGGGTAATGTGTACATTCTGGGGTCACTTCCCCAGAACATCAGCCGTATGAATCGTGGCATTCTTGGCAGCTCCCCTCGATGGATGCTCTTATAGGATGGCCCCGCCAATAATTTAGTGAACCCAACTCTTGTGATAGTAACCTTTTCTGGCCCTTATCGAAGTCCATCAGTGATGCTGAGTAGCTGTTTGGCTGACTTTCCGAAAACTCTTTCCAACTCGCTGAAACTACTCGCTTTTTTGTAATACTATTTTTATTGAAATTTAGTAGAATGGAATGAAAAGCATCACTACAAGATCAAGCATTGTCCTAGGGTATCTTCAAAATACTGTTCTTTCAGAGAGGCATTGAGAGCTATAAGTGGGCTATCGACGTCATGACTTTTTAAACTTGCAACATACCACCCCCTCCTGCCCCTCCTCCCTCCCCGGTTTTGTGCTGAGTCCCAGCAGGTGGTCCAAGATAAGTTCCGAACAAATGTTCTATGTGTGTTCATGAGGCATCCATCCCTGAGCTCTGGGTTCCTCCATTCCCTCCCCACCTTAGAGAGGGCACAGTGTGCACCTCACGTCACTTCGTCCCCAGCGGTGGTCAATTCACAGTTTCTACAGCTCGGACAGCATGGCACCGCAGGCATGCAAGTCATCCTCTAGCTTATCTTCTCTATGGATATGGCTCATTCGCACTTCTTCTGCAAACACCCATTCAGAGACATCTTGGCCAGGATGTCGGGCTGAGCCATTTCATCCCTCTGTTTCACTTCGCCAACAATAGACAAAGCAGTACAAGTTTCCTACTCAGTTTAATATTTTTGGGAGTAGGAAGCAGGCCAAACAACTGATGAACCTCGAGTAGCACAGCCCACCCAGAGGCCCTATTTAGGGTTTGCAGTATTTCCTGTCAGTAAGGGGATAGGAAGGGGCAATGCCATATCTTGGGTATAAAGTCCGCAGTCTGGGCCCCACAACGTGTGCAGCAGGCTGGTCCAGTGGTGTATGTAGCATGTAAGGTTTTTGGAGTTGGGTATGTTTGGTGTATGTAATTATATTGCAGCAACTTGAATTGGGTGTTGGAATTTAGTGTCTGTACTCCTTTGTGAACTTCTACCCAGTCTATAGGAGTAAAGGGTTCCCCCAGCACCTCCTCCCGCTTGGTCCGTATCGGCAGATTATTGCGCAGCTCCCTATAGATGTGGGAAATCAGACCGCCGCCTTGGGCCCTAGCTAGTAGTGTTATCTGAATGTTTGATTGGGGTACTGTGTCGGGAAACGTTGGCCACAAAATATGAGCAGTGGTTAAAATTTTAACATATTGAAGGAATTGCCCTGCACCCAGTGAGAATGATTTTATGGCTTCTTCACATGCTTCTTCTCATGTGATTAACTGTCCGCCTGGATAAAGGTACCCCATAGGGTCACAACCTCTGTCCTTCCATCTCGACACCGAAATGGAGTCTGCAATTATTAGGAAGGGTTGCACAACCCAAAATGGCACGTCTGAGGCATACGGTGCACGTCTAACTACCCTCCGAACCACTCAGCTGTTCAAATAATATAGGGGTAGGCGGGAGGGACTCTCAATCCATTCAGTAGCAGAACCGGTAGGAACCATCCGTCATGAGTGCCACATAGGACCAATTTTTCCCAATTGCCCTCTGTGCAAGTTGCATTTGCACTGCAATGCAATGGAGCTCAAGATGCAAAACCTCTAGACCCATTCTCCCTGGCTTCATGCCCTTCTGAGTGCAGCAAGCCTGACAGGTCTATGTTTATTACCTTAGAGAGTACATCTACTATAAGGCTATCCAGAGTGCGAAAGTATTGCCTTGGGATCGCATACAGAGTGCTCTGGAGTGCATCGAGGCAGCGCAGCAATTCGATCATTTTTGCGATGGCTGTTCTGCCCATAAGGGACAGAGTCGCCTGTCGCATATATATTAAGGTATCATTGGCATAGAGGGAGACCACATGATTGGTCTCTCCCAGCAATTCCCTCCATGGGCCTATCGTCCTAAGCATTCTCTCTGCATGGGCTGGATGGCATTGGAAATCGGGAGTGGCTATCGGGAGTGGCAAGAGGTGTCACCCCTCCCTGGTGCCCCCACATGGCCGGAAGGGCTCAGAGACCCCCCCTCTTTCTCCCCTCTCGAACGCACCCTGGTGCAAGTGTCAGAATAAAGGATCAAAATCCATTGGCTATTTATAAGGCCCAGGCTCAGTTTTTATAAGACATGCCATAAGCACATCCAGTTTAGGGAGTCGAACGCTTGTTCAATGTCTAATAATGCCAGGGCATATGCATCGTCTTGCAGTTGTGGGGTATGACATATGAGACAGGCGTAATAGATTGTCAAGGGTGTTGTGTTTCGGGATGAATCCCGATTGGTAAATACGTATTAGGGCTGGCAACAGAGTTAGTAAATGTGCTGCCAGTACGCTGCAAAGGATCTTCATGGCTATATTTAGGAGAGATATTGGTCGTTATGCTGAGACATTCATCAGGTTTTTTGCCTGGGTTCGGCAATCGGCACCTTCACAATTACTGCCAGTTTTCAGGGCCTCTTCATATACTTCCAGAAACCTGTCCGCAATAGTGTTGGTGTATTTCTGATAAAACTCCGCAGGCAGACCAACGCTCACAGTTTTGAGGCACATTATCTCCACAATAATTTCCTCAAGAGTGATCGGCCTTCCAGTGTCTCGCTAGCCTCCAGGTTATGAGCGGTATCTCCTCTAAGAGGTCCTCGAGTTTCCCCAACAGAGGATTCAGCTGTTCACCCTATGTATTGAGTAGATGGGCATGAAGTAAACTGTTAATGTCTCTCTTTGTGCAAAACAGGGCCCGTGTCATTATACAAAGTCAGGATAGGGGACCTGGGAGACTCCTGTCAGACAAACCGGGCCAAATTCTTTCCTGTTTTATCACCCTCCATATTCAGTCTCTGGCATTAAGCCATGTAGGTGACTTTTTTTAGTCTGCGCCAATCCTCTAACAGCACCGCCCTGGCCTCACGCCAAGCGGTCATGTTGTAAGGGTGTGTAAGAAGCATTGCCTCAAGCCTCCACAGCTTTTTTTTCATGCTTACCAATATATCACTCCAGCTTGCGCCAGACCCCTTAGGTCATTTTGTGAAAAACCATCTGTAGAATAATCTTAATTGCTTCCCAATCTAGAGCCATGCAACTCATGAACACTTATTTTTGGCATACTAATTAATTAGTGTCTTGTTGACTGTCACTGAAAACAGTGGATCTTTCAACACGTCCGGCTGGAGGCGCCACAGAAGGATCGCCAGACGCCCGAGCTCCAACCCGAATCGCAGCAGGACAGGGGGAGTGGTGTGACGCTTTGTGCCAACTCAGCGGAGACCAAACAATAGTCCAGATGACTGTGAGTTCCTGTTACGGGGGTATAACCGGAGAACAGCCTCTTTGTCGGGTGTCTATCCCTGCAAGCATTGTGGTGGTGCAAGTTGTGCATCATGTTCCAAAGCGACCCAGTCGAGCAGGGTTTTGTGTGGTCCCTGGGAGGCTCCCGATCAATTTTTTTTCCCAACAAACTTTATTGATTTTTTCATTAAACATTCGGTAGGACTATCCATGCAATGGAATCAATCGTTAATGATTCATGTCCTATTATTCAGCATTGTGGCACATTCCATAACCTTCAATAGCGTCTGCATTATGCTCATCGTTTGTCCCGCATTTGCTCAGTACCGTTCCTCTATTAAGCAATCTCTACATGTTTAACAAAGCTGTTAGCAAACGATCCCCATCTATCCCCCCCTCCCACTTTCGTTCTGCCCACTTTTGTTGTCTGTGTGTATTCTTGTGTCCTATTTAAACAATCGATGTTCTATAAGTTTAGTGATTGTGGCGGTCACTCATACCTAAACAAAACGGCGATGGGAGGGTCCAAGGGGATATTTACCGACCTAACACAGCTACAACCCCCAAACAAGACAATTTCAGCAAAACGCAGAGTAGCTGTGGGTCAGGAGAAAACAGACTGTCGACTAACTATGTATCTGACATAAGAAGAATGTTGAATAGAAACACATATTTTGAAAAAAAATGTATGCGGAAAAAAGGGTGTGACAAAAGGTCAACAGGATACTTTCTGTATGCGAAAAATACCCATCAGTTATCGACCGATACCGCCCTTGTCATCATCTGGGATCCTTCACACCAAGAAGGGTAGATGTTGTAACCACTTCAAAGAAATTTTTCTTTAATTGATCAATGTGTGCAGGTCCGGACTGGGAGCCAAAACCGGCCCTGGCAAAGTGCTCGGCCGGCCCCCCCTCCCCACTCGGGGGAGTTGGAGGTGCCGCCGAGCGCTTTGCTAGGGCCGGTTTTCGGACGATTTTGTTGCAGGGCCGATTTTGCAGCTATGCTGCAAAAACGGCCCTGTAACAAAATAGGCCCCATGGGCTCAAAACCGGCCCCCACCCTTGCAGCACACCGGGGGATTGCCCGGTGCCCGCTATGGCCAGTCCGGGCCTGAATGTGTGTGTGTCCCAGTGAATTAGAAGGTATATGGGCATATGGTGACAACTGTTAAGCAGTGCGTGTATATGAGTGAAAAAATAAGGAAATGAAGTGCCAAAAAAGACTAAAATTGGAGAGAAAAGAGGAAAAGTAATTTTAATCTGTACCTCTCTGCTTCCAAATCAATAAAACCAGTGCAATGTAGTAGTTTCAACAAATAGCTACTATGTACAGTACCAGGTCAACATGTTTCTGCAGACTGTTGGACCCTAGTAGGTGTCCGCTGCTTTCATCAGGACCAGATGTCGCTACTGCTCGTTAAGTGGTGAGTAAAAGAAATATTTAAACGATATCATCTGGGTATCATAGGTATAGTCATTCTCCTAGCTGATGGTCCACGAATCAGGAATAGCAGGATGACCAAAGTCAGATACATAGAAAGACAGACAGAATACAAACCGACATTAGCATTTGGATTAGAATTATCTCTGTTTTGGCCAAATGTAGGATGTCAAATCAAGATTTTTATACATCCCCAGTGTCAGCTATATGTACACCTCATTCGGGTATCTGTCTCTCGCTTACCTAATTGGCAGGAGAGAAAAGCTCCACCTCACCTGGCTGCGGCGCAGGTAAACAGAGCACCGCTCTAGTTAGGAAATACAAAAAGGAGAAAATTACACGGACATGTCAGTAGAGACCAACTTCACACACCCACTCAATCAGGGTGAGTACCCCTCAGGGTAACAATTTCTTCGCAGAGTTTTAATTAAACACATATAAGTCTTGAACCCCTTTATCATCTTTAGCCTTAACGGGCAAGGGTCTTTGCCCTCAGGTGGTAACACGCAATCAGGCAAACAGATCAATATCCGTTTCATGGAGGCACAACTTACACCCTCAAGACGCAAGGACCCCATATCTCTTGTTGTTACTGTGGCAATCCACCATGCACTCAAAATCAGCAACCGTTATCAGATTGCCCAGACCTGTAGAGCCGCATCATGAGCGTACACGGTCTCACCAAGAATATAATTGAATTCTTTCATGCCAAATAAACAATATTGGTTACGGCGCTAACAACCTATTTTCTCTTGTAGCGCTTAAAAGTTATTATTGGTACAAACAAAGTGCCCCTTGTTTGCAAAAAGCCACAGCGTTGTTACCAAAACAGCGCACATCTTATCTCCGTATGCATGCCTAGCCGCCCACACACTATATTAAGCTGTTTACAAGCTGGTAAAAGGTGCTTTCATCATTCCGCTCACCTGACCGTCAGTACTCCAGGCGTCCCTCTGGGCCGTCTCGGGGAGGTACCCGGTCAGCTGGCAGGCTTGTATTTAGTTCGAGTTCCGGCGGGGGAAGATGACATCACGCACGTCAATAGCGTGCTATGTCCGAGGAATCATGGGACATGTAGTATGAGTGTTATCCACGCTACTCAGAAGCGAAGTTTCTTAGCGTGCTGTATATTTAAAAAAAGTAGTAAGCAATACAGAATAGACGTTAGATACTATCTACAATACGACTGGGTTAGACGGTCGATGGTCATTTAGTAACAACGGGCAGATAGTGTAAAACATTTAAAAAAGGAGAGAGAGTCCGTATGCCCAATGCGAGTATGTATTTGTTAACAAGGACTTATTGAAGGAAAATTCGTCACCTGTATATCCTGACATCATAGTATACAGGGTAAAGAAACATACAGAGTCAGGTAGAGGAATCATTTCCACACGTTGATTATTATGCTACCGATAATGTAGACAGGTAGAACAGCCCCATGTCCGCAATAACTCATTACAAGCGACTGTTAATATCAATTCGTCATCAGTATAATACTACAAACTGGAATCCCAAATTTGAAAGTCAAATCAAAAATCTCAGCTACAAGAAACGTTATAGGCTCTGGGCCTCACGATGACACGATATGAAGCCCAGTATTAACCATGTTCACTGCCTAAGAATAGCACCATTCTGTTGGGCCTCATCTAGATCAGTATTATTCGAGCATGTATTATAGAGAGGACCACTCTTTAGTACGGGTAGATATTCTCTGGTTCTTACAACAAGCCTATAACGGCCAAACCACTGGTGTCTGGGTAATCAGTGACTGTTCAATAAGGCTTAAGGTGTTAGCAGGATCCATTCTAATACTCAAATAGAGCTATTGAATGAAAGAGCTGTATTACGACTGTCTATCGAATCAGATGGAGCAAACTACTGTCAATCCTCACAACCTCTGATCTTTAAGCGCAGGGATCCCCACTCTGGCAGCTTACAAGGACATCCAAGGGATGTCTTCATTCAAATCCCCCTTATCTGAATTCAGCTTATACACCCATTTTTGTTCTTTTTTTTTAAAGAAATTTGCTCACATCAGTCACTTGTGTGGTTGTGATCAACAAGTCCAGAAAAGCTAGATGGTGCTTGTCATATTCAACTGTAAATCGCAGAAAGTTATTTCTGCCATTCAGCCACTCATGGAAATCTACCAAGTCCTCTACTGTCCCTCGCCACACCACGAAAACGTTGTCAATGTAACGTTTCCAAAGACGCAAAGAATTGTAGTACGGGTTGGTGGGCGTAAGGACGTGATCTTGTTCGAATTTATGTACATATAAGTTCGCAAGACTTGGGGCAAAAACACTGCCCATGCTGGTCCCAGACGTTTGCAAAAATATGGTGTCCTCAAATTGGAAGACATTTTCTTTCATTGCCAGAACGGCAAGACTCATGATTAGAGATACTGGGGTGATGGAGTTTAGATCTCGTGCTAGTAAGAGATTCTCTATTACATCTAGTGTCTCGTCTTGCGGGATGGATGTATATAGAAATTCTACATCGAAAGACACTAGCCAATCGGTGTCCATGTCAAAGTCTATCTCATGCAGGATTCTGAGCACATCCTTGTTGTCCTGCAGGAACGTAGGCATCTCTTTTACCATTGGTCTTAAGAAAAAGTCCACGAAGGTAGAAAGGGGTTCTAAAAGAGAGCCTATCCCCGATATTATTGGGTGTCCTGGTTGTGGTCGTTGTGCTTTATGCACTTTTGGGAGCACATAAAAGTACGGCATAGTAGGATGCGCTGCGCATAGGTATTGTGCTTCACTGGTGGTCACCCAACCCTCCGACAGTGCCTCTTCCACAATGTGGCCTATGGTTTTAGATAGCCTCTCTGTAGAATCGACAGTGAGTGGTCGATACAACCTAATGTCATTCAATTGCCTGAGGCATTCATCACGGTAGGTGACGGTGTCCATCAGTACTATGGCCTCACCCTTATCAGCCGGTTTGATCATCACCGAGTCATCTCTTGTAAGACTCTTAAGAGCATCCTGCTCTTTCTTGGGAAAATTAACAAAAGGTTTGTGATTTTGCTGATAGTCTCTTGATGTCACACTCGACAGCTTCTTCGAACGTCAAAACCTTAGCCGGAAGACCCATCGCCAATGGATTAAAAGTAGAGGGTCTCTTCAGACCAGTGTTGTTGTCAATAGCCATTGAATCAAGATTTTCTTCATTCTTTTTGGAAAAAAGAAAATGTAGACGGACTTTCCTGAAAAACGTCCCCATCTCAACTTGATTGAGGAGGGGGTCTCCTGTGTTGGTATCCACAAAGCCTAGTCCCCTATTCAGTACTTTCTCTTCAATGTCAGTTAGTGTAGGAGTGCTCAAATTAATCACAAGGCTGTCCCGCTGTTGGCCCTGTCTGGTCTTGGGGGATCTTCCTCCCGCTCCTCAGATCCATTGAGGTGGGTGGTAGGTTCCAATGTACCTGACCCTGTTATGTCCGCCGCCGCCCTCTCGACCTCCCCCGGCCAAACCCTAAAAAAGGCTGTGTATTAAAGTCGGGATAGAATTGTTGAGGGCCGAAAGGGCTTGTGTGTTGTGGAAAAGACGGACCTCCCTGTGCCCAAGGATTGGGTTGCCACCACGGGGGAATTGTGGTTGGTTATAGTTATGATTAAATCCCCTCCAGTTTCTGTAATTACCTCTACCTCGATTGTTTTATGGCAGAGGTGCAAGGATTAGACAAGTCTGAGTCACTTGACCCATCCTCTGAGCTCGATGTGCCATATGTAGACCCTCACTTACGACCGCTCCTGTTGTATAAAACAGGAACCTAGGTGTCACTGGTGTGAGGGTAAATTCTCTCAGATGAAAACTTAGCCAAATCCTTTTTAAAGGTCTCCAATTTAGAAAAAAGGATAATCTTTGAATTCCTTGTTGCTTTTGTTACTTTCATCTTGATTTTTAGAGAAAAGCTTGCCCGAGATGGTGGTTTTTATCTGGCCTTCCAAGACTTGAATTTCAACCAAGATCTTATCGGCCACTTTCTTAGCTGTTTTTAATTATGAGCACAAGCCAGTCTCTGGTACATCTCCAAGCAATTAGTGACCAGTCCTTCAAAAAGTCTTATTCATCTAAAAACAATCTGGGTGCGTTGGTGACAATGAGGCCGCTCGGAGCACAGTTGTCCCGTAAATACTCGGCCATTGTTATGCCGTGTATGCACGTCCGAGAGTGGCTCTTCTTAAGTATCAGGATCTTGCCCCAACCCTCATCACTACTAGCCTGTGTTATTGGCATCATGCCCAGAATACTGGGATTATCTGATAGGATAGATTGTATCTCGGCCTAATCAAAAGCCAGACCCAAATTAGTGGCCATCATGAGAACACATTTTTTTTATTTTTTATATTTAGGGCCCTCAACTCAAGGAAGTGAGTAAAGTATAGTCCGGAACTCTCTCAAAAAAGTTCTCCCTACCTGGGGTGAACCGATTTATGAAATTAAAATAAGGACCCGCAGCCCTAGCTGCACAGGAACATAAGCTCACTGGTTAGAGGCGGCAGACCCGAGAGCAGAGGACGGCCCGGGACCAGGGTTCGATTCCCGGCGCGGCAGGTTTCTGGACCAGGGTCAGCGGACTCGATAATTCTCTCGCCTCGGTGCCCACTCTGATCAGCGATCACACTCGGCAACTCTGGGCATTAGCTTGTCTCATCTTCACTAACGGCCCCACCAGACCGCCGGGGATGCCTGGTCTCACCCTGGAGATACCCATTAAGGGACCATCTCTCAGGGAAGCCAGGAAGGGTTTCGCAGCGGTCGAAGCGCCTTGGGACCCTACGGGTAAGTAGTGCGCTATATAAATGCCAATACATACATACATAAATACATACATACATGGGAGGGTCCAAGGGGATATTTACCGACCTAACACAGCTACAACCCCCAAACAAGACCATTTCAGCAAAACGCAGAGTAGCTGTGGGTCAGGAGAAAACAGACTGCCGACTAACTATGTATCTGACATAAGAAGAATGTTGAATAGAAACACATATTTTGAAAAAAATATATGCAAAAAAAGGTGTGACAAAAGGTCAACAGGATACTTTCTGTATGCGAAAAATACCCATCAGTTATCGACCGAGACCGCCCTTGTCATCATCTGGGATCCTTCACACCAAGAAGGGTAGATGTTGTAACCACTTCAAAGAAATTTTTCTTTAATTGATCAATGTGTGTGTCCCAGTGAATTAGAAGGTGTTTGGGCACATGGTGACAACTGTTAAGCAGTGTGTGTATATGAGTGAAAAAATAAGGAAATTAATTGCCAAAAAAGACTAAAATTGGAGATCAAAGAGGACAAGTAATTTTAATCGGTACCTCTCTGCTTCCAAATCAATAAAACCAGTGCGATGTAGTAGTTTCAACAAATAGCTACTATGTACAATACCAGGTCAACATGTTTCTGCAGACTGATGGACCCTAGTAGGTGTCCGCTGCTTTAATCAGGACCAGATGCCGCTACTGCTCGTTAAGTGGTGAGTAAAAGAAATATTTAAAGATATCACCTGGGTATCCTAGGTATAGTCATGCTCCTAGCTGATGGTCCACAAATCAGGAATAGCAGGATCACCAAAGTCAAATACATAGAAAGACAGACAGAATACAAACCGACATTAGCATTTGGATTAGAATTATCTCTGTTTTGGCCAAATGTAGGATGTCAAATCAAGATTTTTATACATCCCCAGTGTCAGCTATATGTACACCTCATTCGGGTATCTGTCTCTCGCTTACCTAATTGGCAGGAGAGAAAAGCTCCACCTCACCTGGCTGCGGCGCAGGTAAACAGAGCACCGCTCTAGTAAGGAAATACAAAAAGGAGAAAATTACACGGACATGTCAGTAGAGACCAACTTCACACACCCACTCAATCAGGGTGAGTACCCCTCAGGGTAACTATTTCTTCGCAGAGTTTTAATTAAACACATGTATGTCTTGAACCCCTTTATCATCTTTAGCCTTATCGGGCGAGGGTCTTTGCCCTCAGGTGGTAACACGCAATCAGGCAAACGGATCAATATCAGTTTCATGGCGGCAAAACTTGCGTAAATCAGGGCTTCTGACTTGGAGTGTGGAAGTTCTCGTCATTCATATGCTTCTGTGAACACCCGGGCTAGTCTATCTATTAAAATATTTGAAAAGTTTTTATAGAATTCGGATGGTAGGCGATCCGCTTCCGGCATCTTTGCTTTGGCCATCGACTGTAAGGCTTCTTGAAGCTCTTGCTTACTAATAAGGGCACCTATTAGCTGTCTGCAGGCAACCGAGCTCGGAAACAGCGAGCAGTGGATGCCTCTCTCTGTTCTAGAGCTGTGTTGTCAACAGCTTATGCAGTAACTCAAATTGTAAGTTAAATATATGCGCTTTGAATAGTGCAATCATATAGAACAAACACTCTGATCTACTCTGAGCCAGTGGCACCACTCCGTTCAATTACAGCGCATGTTGTAACATGGGTAACACTGTAATGTCAAAGTTGCATAAAAATATATGGGCTTTGTTCTTGATTTCATCTGGTTCTCCTCATAGGGCCTATAGGATCCTCAGCAGACTTTGGAACGGATCCTAGTGGCGGAAGATGGAACTCTGAGTACCGAAAGGCTTCTACTGGAGACTCAGAACTCCTTTAAGCCAGCTGTCTGAATCTGCGGAACAGAAAATGTCAATTGGTTTAGATACTCCCATGTACAGTCCTTTAAACAGGGGATCCAGGTTCACCGGTAGAGCCGGGACACGCACAGGGGGCTCAGGAGAATGAGATGTAATTTAGGAGAGCCAGGGCCGCAACAGGGCTCAAGAATGTTTAGGGCAATCGCAGGATAGAAATACTAAAGTTTAATATGCTGGGGTATGACACCCAATTCGGGTTAGAAGACTCCGGGGCCCAGACCTCCGTGACCTTAACTGAGATTAATTGACTAAGATAGACTAGTATCAGATAGTAAAATATTAGAAGCTCTAACTGTGTCCCCACTTCTATCCCAGAGAGCCCAGGATTATTACACATTGAAAAGCATAAGGTTTCATCTTTCGATGTGTATAGTTAGCATCCTGTTGACAAAGGAACTATCAACCCTGACTTCAATGTCTTTGCTGTGAACATCCCTTCTACACCTAGTGGCTATACACATTTGTGAGTACTGTCATAGAACTTGACTATACTTGGCTCAATGATTAATGATCCAGAGTGGTGGGAGGGGATCATGATAGACTTGTATCACAAGTGTGAGTTCCAAGAAACTTGGATGACTACTCCAATGCACCAGGTAGACTTCCAAACATGTAGTGTGCAGGCAGTACCTTCAATTGTGGTACGGCCTTCGGATGGCTTACTTGTTTGGACCAAAATCTTGCTAAATTGTAAAATCTCTAATCTTGAATTTATATCGCCTGATACTTTAGCCATAAGTATACAACCACCCAGTGGGCCCCACATGATTTTCTACAAATATTGCACAACCAGGAACTTGGAGTCACCGATTCTACACACTCATGAGGATAATCTAAATTGTAATAATGCCAGATACTCAATTCTTCTGGCAGGGGATTTTAATGGGACATATGAACCACTTGACGGTGTTTGTTTACTGACGGGAACAGAGAGTGAGGCTCTCGGCATACCTACCATAGAGGCCAAATTCATTTAAACTGGTCAGCAGCAGCATCTTGAAATTACTGCATGGACTACGCTTGTGGAGAACACCATCAGATAGATTTTAGCTGGAGCAGACATTCCTGCCACTTTATGGGGTGCAGCGATCAATTAAAAAGAAGGGTAAAAGGAATGATCCTGCAAACTACAGGCTCATGGGTCTCTTAGATAATATTTAAAGTGTTCTACATACAACTACTAGACAGACCTCAAGATTGGATGGCAGACCAGCACATTTTGTCCTCTCTACAGGCAGGCTTTAGAGCAAAAGCTAGCAAGATTGACTGTCATTTGTTTCACATTGCTGCATCGGAAATATGTAATTTGAAAAACATCTGTATGTGGAATTTGTTGACTTGAGGGCCACATTTGATTTGGTCCCTATAAATAAGTTGTGGCTAGTTTTAGAAGTCATAGGCTTCCCGCATAATTTACTGGAAATCCCAATACAATAACACAAGACATATGCTCAAGTCCTCTGGTGAGGGAATGAAGAGCTGGCTGGCCGAATTGACATTCATAGACAGTTAGGCGGGGCTGTGCACTGGTGTCCAGTTTATTTACACTTTACATTATTGATGTAATGAATACCTTAGGGACACTATGCCTAATTATCCTAAACTTAACGGTTGCAAAATACCTCCCCTACTGTTTGTAGAAGATACGTTATTCATATGAAAAACTCCAGTGGAACTTCAAAACTTGTTAAATACCTTTTCACATTTCTGCAAAAAGTGAGGCTTGGAAGTAAACAAGAGCAAAACACAATCCTTGATTTTTAATACGCGCAAGTTATGTAGGGAGAATGTGAGACTTGAGGACACTGTGTAAACAAGCATTGAAAATGCAATAGGTCTCGCCTTTGATTGTTTGATTAAGTTAAAGCCATTTGCTTTGCTAATGCTATTGTATAGCAAATCAAATGGCTTTAACTTAAAAGGCGAGAACTATTGCATTTTCAATGCTTGTTTAGGGTTTGTTAATGAGTGCTTTTAGATCTCTTAAGTCGAAAACCATGTCATAAATAATTCAATAATATGGAACACTAATTATGCCAGCGGCATGCATCACTGGCGGCTTCTTTTGACCCTCTCATGCAGGAATACACGAAAAGAGTGCACTATTTGCCAGACAGGTTTTGAAATGAGAAGCAAAGAAAAGAGGTGGAGCACAGACAACACCTAACTTTGAAATAAAAAGGTTCATGATAAATGGTAGAGATCTGTCACGGATGGTATGGGGGTGCATGTTCGAAATAGTTCCTTGGTTTGTAGTACTGGGCATCCAACATATGGTGAGGAGGGACAGATTTTCCAGAGATCCACATAATATTAACGAACATACAAATATTTTAAATCCAACTAATTTTCATGATCATGGATTACCTTGAAACCTGGCATGGACCTATACTTGACTCCCACGGATTAAAACCCATAAAACACTTCTGCTGTATGTACACCACTAAACCATACCGCTTAACATTTAATAGTAGCTTTGAGGATGAGAACCTCTGTTGGAGTTTTTCACTGTGTGCATAGCCATAGCTGCATGCAAGTACAGGGCACAAGACACAAGGCCTAAATATAATTATGTCCTCACATTATCGGCATACATTGCACTGCTTTCGAACCTTAGTTTACCCATGTGACACCTTTGCCTGTAGGAATACAAGTGTTCACGTGTGCATACAAGATGCAAACCTCAACCCCACGGGCTTTGCCAATGATTGCGGTTTACCAGATTCCGGTTTATACCTCACGCTCTAAACCAGCGGTCTTCAATCTGTGGGGCGCGACCCCCAGGGGGGTCGTGGAGTCCTGGAAATGGGGTCGCAGATTCTTCAGAGTGCAGTTCCTGGCATTGGGCTGATCGAGGGTGCTCACGGCGGAGGCCTAATTCACACCGAGGTGTGAAAAACATCAACGACTCATTAACAAGTAAAAGGTCTTTTAAAGACCTGTCAAGTACTTGGGTGTGACTGTGTGTGTGTCCCTGAAGCGGTTACAGCCAGGCTCACATACACGTGCTGGGGGGAGCTGGGGGGGGCGGGAGGGAGGGGGGGGGGAGCTGGGGGAGTGGCTGTAGTTTAGCCCTTTGAGTTCAATGGATGTTGCGCACCTCGAGCTGTGGGTCCCGTGACACATCCCCCGCCCCCAGCAGGGAGGTACAGAGATGCCCTCCCATGAGCGGGAAAGAAGGAAGACGACGCAGAGAGATACTGATCCCCCATGAGAGAGGCACAGAAAAGGTGGGTGAATGAATGATGGGTGGATGGGTGGATGGATGGATGTTAGGCTGAAGGATGGATGGATGTGTGAAAAGGTGGGTGGATGAATGATGAGTGGATGGATGGATGAAAGTCTGAAGGATGGATGGATGTGTGAAAAGGTGGGTGGATGAATGATGGATGGAAGGATGAAAGGGTGGATGGATGATGTATAGATTGGTGAAGGATAGATGTATGGATGGAAGAATGAAAGGGTGGACGGATGAAGGATGGATGGATGAAAGGGTGGATGGATGAATGATGGACGGATGGATGGATATGTAAAAAGATGGGTGGATGAATGAAGGGTGAATGGATGGATGAAAGGGATTTTGGATGTATGGATGGAAGGATGAAAGGGTGGATGGATGAAGGATAGATTGGTGAAGGATAGATTGGTGAAGGATAGATGTATGGATGGAAGAATGAAGGGTGGACGGATGAAGGATGGATGGATGGATGAAAGGGTGGATGGATGAATGATGGATGGATGTGTAAAAAGATGGGTGGATGAATGATGGGTGAATGGATGGATGAAAGGGTGGATGGATGTATGGATGGAAGGATGAAAGGGTGGATGGATGAAGGATGGATGTATGGATGGAAAGATTAAAGGGTGAATGGATGGATGAATGGATAAAAGGTTGCATGGATGAATGATGGATGGATGTATGAAAAGGTGGATGAATGATGGGTGGATGGAAGGAAGGGTGGATGGATGAAGGATGGATGTATGGATGGAAGGATGAAAGGGTGGATGGATGTGTGAAAGTGTGGATGGATGAATGATGGAGGGATGTGATGAGGTCTAACAGGCGCATTTATGGTCGTCAAAAGTTGATGATGAGGAGTACCAGTTTCTAGAAACTTTTGTCGGAAGGAGGTCCTTATGCCTAAAAAGGTTTTACAAGGGGGTCTCGGCATCAAAAAGTTTGAAGACCTCTGCTCTAAACTGTTCAGAATCACCCGGTGTCGATCGCACTTGGGGCGCAGCGCAGCTGGCCAGGAGGGGGTGCTCGCCCTCTCATGCCATTATACTCATCAGTTCGCGCCAAAATATAACTAAAGCTCACACTCTACCACAAACACAACACACTGTCTGTTTAGCCTCAAGGAGGGAGCAGCGTGCTTCTCAGCCTCACAAACGTGTGAATTCACAGAAGTAAAAGAGGAACCTGCATTTCAGGACATGGCGCTACTGGTTCACTCATGAACGGTGCACAGTGCGTGCAGCAGGTGTGGGGCAAGAGGCGCACCCAATTAAATGTACACCCATACACCACCAGCGGGTAGTGTGTGCCAACTCCTCATTGGGACAAGTGCACAAGCAAAGCCCCCCATTCCCCCTCCACTAGTGCTGCTCCGTTTTGCAAGTAGTAAAGCAGATCAGCTCCAAGCATTGTTTCTTTAAAGTGCAGGAATGTATGCCGTGTCTTCAAAGCAGTGTAACCATAGTCCGAACAAAAGCAAGCGCTCGCCAGGATTTGCGCTTTCACTTTAAAGTAAAAGTGAGATGCAAAAATAAACACGCTGCGGAGCTGGTCTTTATGGGGCCATGTCTTTGAAACACATGGCCCCATAAAGATAAGAAAACGTTTGCGACGGGAGGAAGGCAGACGAGCCCGTCCAAGTGGGCCGGCCGAAAAAGCCTAAAGTAAACTCACAAAGAGCTCCTTAATTTGCCTGCAAATATCCTATACGCTTCACATTTATATAGATTTAGGTCTTAAGAGTATTTCAGATAAAGCAAACCCTAAACGGGCTGTAATTTGGCTGTGGCGCAGGCACGCTTCATAGCTGGCTTCTTACAGAAATGCTTTAGCTGAGTGTAATGTTGTGTTGTACCCAGCAATGATGACTCTGCAACCAGGTAATGTTTAACCGTCTTTATTAAACACGTCTACCTCTGAAGAGCGCCGCGCCTCAACTGCTGGTTAACGGTCTTACGCGCCAACCCACTACGCAGCCGCGTAGCCCTGCGCGGGCGCGGCACGCCACGTGACCTACGTGACGTGCATACACTAGTGCGCGCTACTACATATCTCCCCCTTTTACCCAACATGGAGACAGTTCCTCATTGTCCACAGTTCAGTTCATAGTCTTTGTACTTTGCTGGTTTAACCACCACCCTGCCACTTCGAGTCAGTCTTACCGGGGTGCTGGTGTTCTCACATTCGTTACTTCCTTCTGACTCCTGCGCGGCCGCGCCTGCTTCTCCTTCACTCCCACTTCTTCGGGCCATCCGTTCCGGCTCGTGCTCCCTTGTCTCTAGTCCTCGTGCGTCTTCTCCATCCTCCTCAAGTGTTCCTTCCGGAGCCTCTTGCTCTTCCGGCTCTGTTCCTTCTTCCTCCCAGTCCGTGGTCCTCTGATTCCAGTTCAAAACTTTGTTGCACCTTGCCATGCGGTCTTGCGACCAGACGTTGCCATCACTCAGTAGAGCCGCCCTGCCCCTTACTTCTTTCACTTGCATGTGCTTGCTGTACTTGCTCTCTCCTTTCCTCTGCGCTTTAGCCAACCTCACTCGTACCCACTCTCCTTCCTCTAGTCCGGTGTCCCGTACATTCCGTCTGCGATCATAATGTCTAGTATAGGTCGCTTGGGCTTTCTCAAGGTTGGCACGCATTACCGCGGGCGACCATTCGCTTGTGATTGTTTTCTCCTTCCACACTCGATTGTCCTGTGTGAAAGGTTCTCTGCCTCTGAGTATTTGGAATGGGCTGTATCCTGTACTGGTAGGCGTTATCCTGTACGCCCAGATCATGTGCCAAATCTCTGCCTCCCAGTCTTTGTCATCGGCTATGGCAGCTTGGATGGACCCCATCACCGCCCTGTTGAAACATTCCACTAAGCCGTTGCCTGCTGGGTGGTAAATCGCTGTGTGCTTGGCTCCTATGCCATTTCTTTTCATGAATCTGTTCCACTTCTCTGATTTGAACTGGGGCCCATTGTCGCTAAGCACCACCTTGGGGATGCCTTCCCTCACGAACGTGTCTGCTAGGAACTTGATAATTGCATCCGTGTCCATGGTCTCTCTTATCATTATCTCTGGCCATTTCGAGTACCTGTCCACCATGACACACACGTACTTTTGCACTCCTTGTATGTCCAGAACTGGGCCCAATATATCCACGCTCAGTTCTTCCCAAGGATTTTTTGGTATCTCAAACTTGCCCATCTCAGGTCGGAGAAGTTTTAAGGTCTTACCCGCTCCTTGACACCTGGTGCAGTTCCTGACTTTCTGCTTTCAAGTCCATTCCCGGCCACCAGTAATTTTGCCTGGTTCTCAGCCTCAATTTGCAGATCCCAAGGTGTCCCTCATGGAGTGTGTCCAGTAACCGGTCTACGAGGTCGGCGGGTGGTATCACTCTCTCGCCCCTGTGTACAAACACTCCCTTGTCTCCTATCGATAGTTCCTCTCTGACTTCATAGTAGGGTCTGAGTTCCTTTACCAGCGCTCTTTTCTCTGGCCAGCCTAGCATCACAAACTGCTTTACTTCCCTCAACGCTGCGTCCTCGTTGTATGCCTTTTCCCATTCCGTGAGGCTGATAGAGACCTCCTGGGCCTCTGTGAGTGCCACCCATTCCTCCGTTCCTGCCGTGTTCGCCTCACTGGATTCCATCGCAGCAGCTCTGCTCAGGTAGTCTGCTACACAATTCCTTTTCCCTGGCACATGCTCCACGTCGTACCGGAACTCTAGTAGCTTCAACGACATCTTTGATATTCTTGGTGTAGCTTCGGCATGTCCAATTGACGTCAGCACCTTGAGCAGGGGTTTGTGGTCTGTTCTCAAAAGGAACCGCGTGCCCCACAGAAATTGTCTGAACCTCCCAGTGGCCCACACTACTGCTAGCATCTCCTTCTCTATTACGCTGTATCTCTTCTCAGTGTCCGACAGCGTGCGCGAAGCAAAGCTTATAGTTTCCATCTGTCCTTGCCCTCTGTCCTGCATCAGGACTGCTCCCAAGCCTTTGTCGCTGGCATCCGTGGTTAGGACCGTTCTGCCTTGGGGGTCATACCCCTGAAGGGGAATGGCTTCTGTGATCGCTTTCTTGACGTCATCGAACTCACTCTGTGTCTCTGCTGACCATCGGAACTCAGTGTTTTCCTTCGTAAGTTGCCTCATGTGATGAGTCCTGGAGGCAAAATGTTGCACGAATTTTCCGTAGTACTCGGCCATGCCGAGAAATGACCTCACTTCCTCCTTGTTGATCGGAGGAGGTGCTTCACGGATCGCCTTGACGTTTTCCGTCTTGGGGGTCACTCCTTCCACGCCTATTTCATGTCCCAGATATGTTACCGATGACATTCCGATGCAGCACTTTGACCATTCCGCAGTGAGACCTTTTCCCTCCAAAATCCGCAGCACCTTTTCCAGCTTTGTATCATGATCCAGTATGTCTCGGCCCATTATCAAGATGTCGTCTTGAAAGTACTGGACGCCTGTGCTATTATGGAACAGCTGGTGCATCAATTTTTGGAACACTGCCGCCGCAGACGCCAGTCCGAATGGCATGCAGAGAAACTGGTAACACCCAAACGGGGTGATAAACGACGTGAGACGGCGGCTCTCCGGATGTAGGGCAATTTGGTGATATGCTGAGGTCAGGTCGATGGTGGAATACCATTTGATTCCTCGGGTGTTTGCCAGCATCTCTTCTATTCTTGGTAGGGGATATGTTTCCACCACAATGTTCTTGTTCAGCTCCCTGAGGTCCACGCACAGCCGGACCTTCCCGTTGGGCTTCTTGACCACTACCAGTGGCGATAGCCATTCCGCACATGTGATGGGTTGAATGATCCCTTTTTCTTCCAGCTCTTGGAGCTCCTCTCGCACAGCCTCACGTACTGCGATGGGGATGTTTCTGACTCGGTGGGCCACGGGTACTGCCTTGTCCTTCAGTATGATCCTATGTGCAAACTTCTCAAGCTTCCCCACCGTGCCTCCGAACACTTTGGGGAATGTCTTTCTCCATCTGTCTTGGTCAGGCCACTCTTCATGTTCAGTCAATAAGATCTGCTCCACGCCCCCGGGGTCCAACTTGATGCCCAGGTCACCCTGGTCCAGCCACGCCAACACGGATGGCCCCTTTTCCGCTATGTAGAGCTTGCAGCAGGCTGATCGGCCTCGGAATTCGAACTTCAGTGGCCGGAATCCCGCCATGGGTATGCGGTCCCCGTTGTATGTGACTGGGCGGATATCTAGCCTCTCCAGTTCCGGGCCTAGTCGTGGTGCGAACTTCTCCTCCCACACAGCCCTCTGGACGATGGTATACGGTGAACCGGTGTCCGCTATTACGCTAATCGTGATTCCTCCCATAGTCATCTCCAACACCGGCTTCGTAGATCTTTTCCCATCCACACTCATGACTTGTACATCCGCTCCCAGTACCTGATCGTATATGCCCAGCACCGTGGCTACTTCCTCCTCCGGTGTGTCTTCCTGCGTGTCGCTATCCTGGTTGATGAGTCTCACCGTGTTCTTGGAGGCTTTCTTTCTGCACACCTTCTCGAAGTGTCCTACGATACCACAGTACATGCATTTGGCCCGGAACGCCGGACATTTCCTATCTTGCGCCTCGTGTGTCCAATTCCCACATCTGTAGCATGGTTTCCGGTTGGTGCCCGCTTGCCTTCCTTTAGGCCCGCCATTGCTGCTCCACTTGGCGCCATTCTTTTCCACTGACCTTTTTGTCGATTGGTCCTTACGGGTCACGTCTTCATCAATCTTGTTCACCATATTGCTGGTCGCCGTCTCCTTCTTAGTTGCATCCGCACATCTCCTCGCCAGCTCCGCTCTTTTGACGATGACCATTGCATCCTTCAGAGTGGTTTCTCCACTGGCCCACAACTTGTCTTGCACGGAAGTGCACGTGGTGTGCATTATCACTTGGTCCTTTATGAACTCCTCCTCCCAGTTGGCGTACTTGCATGCGGCCGCCAGTCGTTTTAGCGCCGCCACGTATTCCTCTACCGTCTCTCCTGGCCGCTGTTTCCTTTGTTGAAAATTGAACCTGTCCACGGACACACACACCACCGGTCTGAAGTGTTCATTCAGGTCCTCGATTGCTTGGGCGTATACATCGTCGTCCGTGCTGTCCCTTTGCTTCGACACTAGGCTTTTGTACACTCTCAAGCCTTCCGGGCCTAGATTCAACAGCAGGATACGTTTTTTTCTTGACGGTTTGAACGTCTCTTCGCTCTCGTCCTCTAGCACGCCAATGAAGTTGTCGATGTACTCTCTCCAATCGTCCCATTTCATTAGTGGCTCTCCTGGCCTGGGCAGGAATTGCACCGGCGCTGTCGCATATCCCGTTTGGATACTCATCCTCTAACTCTTGATCTCGGGCTGATGGCTTGTTTGGCCCTTGGGGCTTCCTGGGGCACTATCTCGTTCTGTTTTGTGCGCGTGGTTCTGGGGACCACTTGTGTCAGCCCCCTCGATCTTTACCAAGGTATCCAGCTCGTTCCTCGGCTGGTGGACGATACCACGTGGCTCGCTGCTCCACGTGTCTTCCTTGCTTCCCGCTGTTCTGGACTCTGGAGGAGCTATGGTTGTTCGGCCCTGCCGCGCTCTTCAGGGCGGTTGCTTGGTTGTCGTCGGTTCACTACGGGGTAGGGATAGCAGATCCCACCCTCGTCGCCATTGTAATGTTGTGTTGTACCCAGCAATGATGACTCTGCAACCAGGTAATGTTTAACCGTCTTTATTAAACACGTCTACCTCTGAAGAGCGCCGCGCCTCAACTGCTGGCTAACGGTCTTACGCGCCAACCCACTACGCAGCCGCGTAGCCCTGCGCGGGCGCGGCACGTCACGTAACCTACGTGACGTGCATACACTAGTACGCGCTACTACACTGAGGTTATCGAAATTGCTCAATTTAATGTGTTACTTTGAATTTTAAGTTTATTATAAAATTTGAGCCCTACCTGGACTATGTACTTAATCATTATGCAAAAATCCTATGTACCAAATTTTCATTAGGAACTCTCCTGGTTACCTTTATTTACCGCTAAATCATTGTCGGGGCTCATGGTTTCCGATAATGTCCATTTTCTAAGGCTGTGCCAGAATCTGAAGCTTTTTCTTATTTTGCCCTGCTTACTTACATGTAATAATTTGATTGAATCTGGGACTCTGTAGATATCAGTTTTCAATGAGGATCCTAAAATCAGACTCGCAAGAATCTGTCTTTGTACTGCGCAGATATTTGATTTGGGTATGGTCCTTGATGAAGTAGAAGTTGGAGTTAAGATTGACAAGACCAACTGATTGTCCCACCAACTGACTGTCCCACATAGGGGAGAGGATGTAGCCTTACGGCTAGAGCGGTTGACCTTGAAGCTGAGGGACTGGGTTCGAGTCTCGGCAACAACGCTCCTCATCCTGTGATTCTCGGCAAATCACTTTATCCCGTGCCTAACAAATAAAAATAATAATAAAGGTAATTCTGTAACAAAACTGGTGCTCATGTAAAGCGATCTGATACCCGATGTCTCGGGTCTAGTTCGTGCTATATAAAACTCAAAAATCAGAACAAAAAAAAACTTTTTTAAAAACGGTTGTATTAATTGGACCTATGAAATAGCTGCTCTAATTTTAGTTTTTTAATGATCTTATTGTTTTCAAATTGAACAAAGACATGACCCATAGCAATTGTCTAATGTGATTGTAAAACTGTCAAGTATTATAAGGGAATTGTTATACAGTAAGAACCGCAATCTGCTACCCGACTGCTGGGTGTTATAGTATTATTGTGGGCCAGGATGGTTATGCATTGTATTGTAATTTCATTAATATAGTGCTTATTACCCCTGATGAGGCATTGAAGCACTTTACACAACGCAGCATGCTACTCCGGAAACCAAGATTAGTGGTTAATCCAGTGGTTATTGCTATTAATCTTGTGCTCTCAAGAAAATAATTCCATACGTTGACTCCAGTTTCTTTGTGGTGGTTTCAATTAACAGAAATTAGATGTGGTTATTAGTGGGGAGAGGGTATGTGAATTCATGTAGATGGTTGGTCGGATTGACACATGAGCTGGAGCACATTTTGAAATATTAAGTTTCAGATAGGACTTTCTAAGAAAGAGCGGTTTGATTTTTTTCCCCTCAATTTTGGAAAGAAATGAGGGCAACTGGCAGAAATACATTAAAGATTAAAGCTAATATGCATGGGACTTAAAATAGGCTGTGATGAGAAAAAGGGGGCATGCAGTGGATTGAAAGTAAGGAGAACATCTCTAAAGAGGTTCTCTTGCAGGGTTTTAGCAATATTCTTGGTTTTATGGTATTTGTTTTTAAACATTTCAGTCAGTATTTATCCATATTTATTTTTTGGCCATCTTTAGTATTTATCCTAATTTATTTTGTGTTTTGAGGATAAATGGAGTCATAAAATGGTATTTCCTCATTTATTTAACGGGAAAACATGCATTCTTACTTTTATGTGTGTCTGATTTTAGCAGACTAAGCAGACCAATATAACAAAACACTATAGCTACAGATCAAATTGGTATTATATACAAATGTATGTTAACGTATGCCTCTATTTAAGAATATCTCATCCGGTCTTTTAACTCTCCATGCTGTCTATCTGTTCAGTTGTTGCATGGAATTCATGTAGGACAGCATGGAGAGTCACTAATAAAAGGCACCATTTTCTGTATTTTTCCACTTTAAAAATAAATACAGACAGTAAATACATTGCTTTCTGTCAGTATTTATCTGTAAAAATCAGTAAAAACTGAAAACTGGGAGCCTTAATAAAGTTACAAAAATGTAGAAAGAAATCCTGGATAAGAATTATAATTGGCAACCCCATAAATCAATGATTGTACTGCACGTCACAAGTTCTCCTCTCTATGCTGGATATAAAGGCCCCTCGGATTGAGCACAGCAACTTCTAGGCTTCCCTTACTACTCTCTCTGCTGTCCCTCGGTACCCCTGCCGTGAGGCATCCCAAGGTCTGCCAGTATGGCAACTCTTTCACTTCCATCGGCCTACCAGCCACATTTAGGTGTTTAGAGATTAGTGGTGCTGAATCAAGCTGTCCTCTCCATACTCCCTGCGTGTTCGTGGCTGTGACCCCCACCAAACCTTCCAGGTGAGGGTGGGTGGGGCAGCCCTTGGAGAGCAACATGTGACCGTTGACCCCCGTCTTGGCATTTCGGGCTTACAGGAGATTGGGCCCTCTTTCAGTCATTGACTCCTTTAAAGCAAGCAGTCCAATCCCAAGCCTGTGATTTTGTGTGCTTCCCGCCTACCACAGGAGGAGAGGGAAAGAGGTTGACCTTCCAGGGGGTTACAAGCCATCAATCACGAATATGAATGATAAATCATGCAGTAAGGGAAACCATAAATCATGACAAGTCACTGGCCACACTATAAGTCATTGACAGCACTGTACATCACAGATTCTCCTCTGTGCACTGGTTGTGAAGGCCTCTCTGGTTCAGTAAAGCAGCTTCTAGACTTCCCTTGCTACCGATGTGTGTCACCCGAGGTCCTTCCGTCCATGCCCGGGCTGCAAGTGTCCGCTTTTGCAACCATTCCCCTTGGACTCCACCTTTAGGCATCCCAAGGTCCACTGGAATGGCAACACTTTCCTATCCCTCGGCTTACCGGATTCCCTAAGGTGTTTATGTTGGTGATTCGCGGTGCTGTCTCCCATGCTGCTAGTTGTTTACGACCATTGGCAGCTCTTTTTTTTTTTATTTCAAAAGATCTTTATTGACAGCAAAGCCATTGACATCACCAGCAATAACATATGAACACGGTGTAACCCCGGAAGCGGTACCAAGTTCTCATAAACAGCCAGTAGCAGGTCGTACACAGCCTTAGTGCCAGCATCCCGGAGGCCTGGCGGCGAGATTATGCAGTAGCAGTACAACAATGCCATTCAAGGGTTCACAACGCAGGCAGCATACTGGTGTGGTGTGGCAACTGGCAATCAACTCGTCCATGTGTTATTCAGCGATCCAACGTCATGGCTACAACAAGAAATTAAGCAATACCCACCAAACTCCCCCCCCCACCCGCTAGTGTGTGTCTGTGTGTCCGCCTATCCTGTCCCAACTATAAAACCTCCCGAGTGTGCCTACCCTGTGTCCCCCCCCGTCCCCCCATAGAACAGCCCTTACTCAGTTACCCTCCATCAGCCCATCCCCGGATTCTCACAGCTACCCTCAGTCAACCAGGAACTTCCCCACTCCCGCCCCCCCCCGCGCCACAGTGTTCAGTGTTAGCTTCGAGCTCCTCTACTCTATCTTGCAATTCCACCGCCTCAGCGGTGTCGGAGCCGTCCTCCTCACCCTTCTGTATGTACTCCTTGTAAAGATCCCAAAAATTCTTGGGTCTGCTTCTGGGCAGAAGTAGGTCGCTATACAATTCTGTCTGGGTACAGCAGTACTGCAAGTCTCTCAGCCATTTAGCCTTCGTGGGGAGGGGCCCCCTCATCCAGCAGGTCGCTACCACCCGCCTTGCCAGGAGCAACGCCATGTCTACTAGTCGACGCAGTCCCGGGGCTAGTGGCTTCGAATAACCGATTAGCGCCAAGGCAGGAGTGCGAGGTAGAGGCTCCCCTAGTATCTGATCGAGTTCCGCAAAGACCTCCCCCCAGAACGCCTGCACTCCAGGACATTGCCATGCCAGGTGATAAAAATCGGCTGTCGGAGTCCGGCAGCGTTCACATTCGGCCGTGGCGCGGAGGCCATAGCGATGGAGGCGTGCAGGAGTATAATACACTCGCTGTAAATATTTGAAATGCACCAAGCGGTGCCTACCGTTCAGTGATATCTTGCGCGTGCTTGAGCAGCAGTAGCGCCACATCCCGTCATCTATGGGGGATTGTAGGTCTGCCTGCCAGGCTTCCCTGGCCGTCGACGGCTGCAGACGCTGCTGCGTCACACCTAGTTTATTAAGCTGTGTAATGAGCTTCGCCGCAGTGGTGGACTTCAGTATATACGTCAGTTCCGGGATCTCCTCAGGTTCCTCCAGGTCTGGGCCCAGTATTTCACGAAAGGCCGAGCGGAGCCTGTGGTATTGGAATTTTTGCAGCAGAGTGTGTTCTGCCTCAGCAACTAGTAACTGGTCCCAAGTTTTGAGTACGCCTCCCTCAAACAGGTCCTCCATTTTCGTTATACCAAGAGAACTCAGTGCCTTGACCACTCCCTTCTCACCGAGTGGGTCAAGCCATAGGGCCCATTCCACAGGCAACAGCGGGGAGTAAAGCAGAGTGCAGCCCCGTGAGCGCACCAAGCAATTCCAGGCGTGATTGGTCGCCTTCAGCGAGGCCATCCGGCCAATTGCGCGGTCTGTGGGCAGGGAGACAGTTGCAGGCAAAGGAAGCGGGTCAGCAAACAACCGCTCCAATATGAGGTGCGGGGTCCGAGGGTCACCGTGCACCCATGAGTATAAATGCGATGCCTGGGCGACTCTATAATAGCGTTCTAGGTCCGGCGCTCCCAGCCCCCCCATCTCGCAAGGGAGTATCAGAGTCTTCCAACTAACTCTGGGCTGTTTTCCCCCCCAAGCCAGTCTCACCAGCACCGAGGTGAGCTGCCGAAAGAAGGTCCTAGATAACACCACAGGCAGATTCAGGAAGAGGAACAGAAATCGGGGAAGCACCACCATTTTCATTAGTGCTATCCTACCCGAGAGTGAGAGCGGGAGCCGGATCCACCTATCTACGTCGTCCACTAGGTTGTTATAAGCTACTCCGTAGTTGTCTCGAACAAGGACCTCTGGGTCCGAGTGGAGTTGAATGCCCAGATAGCGAACTGAGTCGGCGGACCATTGCAATGGGTATTCCATTTCGAACTGTCGTGTTACCGGGGTGAGCGGGAACGCAATCGACTTGTCCCAGTTCACTCTCAGGCCCGACAACGAGCCGAAGCGGACCACCTCGCGAAGCACCGCAGGCAAATTAACTTCCGGTTCTCTGACGTATAACAGCGTATCATCTGCATAAGTTGATATCCCAATCTTATAAGTAGGGAAGCTAACACCCTCCAGGCTGTGGTACTCCCGCATGGCGCACGCCAGGGGTTCCGCCACCAGGGCGTAAAGCAACGGCGACAGTGGACAGCCCTGTCGAGTGCCTCTACCTATGTTAATCGGGTCTGTCACTCTATCACCCAGGCGCAGCCTAGCAAAGGGTCGATGGTACAACGCCCCAACCTGCTGAAGGAACTGTTCGCCCAATCCCAGCTTGCGCAACACGCGGACCATAAAGGGCCACTCAACCGAGTCGAACGCCTTTTCCATGTCAAGGAAGATAGCCAGCGCGCTGTTCTCCTGCTTGATATGCTGCATCGCGCCTAACACTGTGCGGATATTGTAGGTTAAATTCCTGCACGGGACAAATCCGGACTGTTCCGGAGCGACCAACCCAGGCACTAATAGGGCCAGACGTGTGGCCAGGACCTTAGCATAGATTTTGGCGTCTACGTTAAGTAAACTAAGCGGTCTATACGAGCCGCAAAGATCGGGGGGTTTACCCGGCTTAGGTATAGTGATGAGCAGCGCCTCCCGCATGGTAGTCGGCATTTCACCGTTCTCGCAGATGGCGTCAAACAGGGTGACCAAGTGCGGCAACAGCAAATCCTTAAAGGCCTTATAGAAACCAACCGTGAGGCCATCTGAGCCCGGCGCGCTACCCGAGCGCATACCTGCCAGTGCCTCTAGTATTTCGTCGTGGTGGAAGGGGGCCATCAAGAATTCCCTGTCCGAATTCTTGAGGAACGGCATGGCTATATGGTCTAAGTAGTCCTCCATCTCACCCTCCACTCCCTGTGTTTTAGACCGGTATAACTCCTCATAATAGCTCCTGAACGTCTGAAGAATCTGTTCCTCGTCCGTCACTGTGTCTCCCTCCGGAGTCCTCAGTTCCTCAATGACTAGCGGGCGTCTCGTGCTGCAGACCATGCGTGCAAGCAGCGCCCCAGGCCGTTCACCCTCCCCATATTGTCTTGCCGTGGCGTATTTGCCCATATAGAGGACCTCTCTGTCCGCCAGCGCCTGAAACTCGGACAGGAGTTGGGAGAGCACCCCTCCATCCGCTTCGCCGCCCAGCCGTAGCCGCTCTGCCTCAAGCTCCGCCATCTTAGTTTCCAGAGTAGCTAGGTCCCGCCGAATGGATCGTAACACACTAGAATGTTTCGACATCGCCACCCCCCTGATGTAGACCTTAAATGCCTCCCAGACCGTAGAGAAGTCTTCCACTGTGCCTATGTTTGTTGCAAAATACTGTTCTATTTCCTCAGCTAGTTCCCCCCTGAAGGCCTCGTCAAGCAGCGCAAAAGGCGGGAACCGCCAAGTAAAGGCCGGAATCCCCCTCCTGGACGTTGCGAGGTGGAGAAGAATAGGGGAGTGATCCGAAAGCGTGCGTGGGAGAACTGCACATGAGCTAACGTTGTGAAGTACCAGGGGGGGCGCCAACCAGTAATCTATCCTGGTATGCACATCGTGAAATGCTGAGTAATGTGTAAACCCACCCGTCTTTGGATGTTTCTCCCTCCAGACATCCACCAAGTCAGATTTGATCATTTCAGCTGCCATGTACGTGGCCGAGGCCACAGGTCTCCGGGCCGGGCCCGCAGAGCGGTCCAGAGCCGGGTCGAACACAAAGTTAAAGTCCCCGCCCCACAACATCCAAGGCTGTGCATGTGTTCTTGCTATAGCAGACAGGGTCACATAGAATTCAGGGTGGTCATAGTTAGGGCCATAGACATTCACTATAAGTAAGTCCATCCCCTTACCCACACATCTCGCTAGGACGTATCTACCTTCCGGGTCTGAGTGCACCGGAATGAGCCGCAACTGTGACATTGGATTGGCCCAAATTAACACCCCGCGGGCATGTGTAGTGTAGCCCGCAGCCACCGTGTTCCCGGACAAACCCCTGGATTTTAGCATTCTGCTGGAGAGTGGCAGGTGTGTCTCCTGCAGCAGAGCTATGTCAACCTGATGTCTACTGAGGTAGTTAAGGACCTTCCTCACTTTACGGAAGTCATTCAGGCCCCGTACATTCCAAGTCATTAAATTCAGTTCATTCGGGGCACGTGCATGCAAATTCGGTGTGGTATCAGCCATTACTAAGTTGCTTCAGAGCATGGTCCGTAGGGATGAGTAATTCAGGACACCGTGGGACACCCCATCTCATATTCGCCATCCGGCGCTTGCGAACAGGGACAGCAGTACACTTCAATTCACACACTCCGCAGTCAAACCCCTTCAACAACCCCAACCAAACACACCCCCCAACCTCCCCGAGTCTCGCACCCACCCCTGTTACAGCAACCCACCCACAGCCGACCTCCCCCAACCTGGTCAGACAGACCCCACTCACCCCCCCCATGGACCCCCAACAGGTGTAGTGTCAAACAGTCCGACACCAACCCCTCAGAGAGTAAAACAACCAAAAGCACCAGGGCAGAGCGCACCAATGTAGTACACCACGAACTGTTCCGAGATAGTGTCTGTACCGCACCCCTCCCAGCTCCATTCGAGAGTCAATGCTCGAGGCTTGGCAAATAGCACTACCCAGTCCCACTCCAACTGGCCCCCCCCGGGCTCTCGCCGCTTGTTCAATGTACTCTTCCACGATGCACACATCACCTTACCAGTACCATTGTGTAATCAAGGTGTCCTTCCCCAAATCGTGAGGCAGGTGCCCCTGCAAGGCCGGAGCGCACATATCATCCGGGTCCGTGATCCATCCGTTGTGTAGAGGGTCAGTCCCCTCTTCAGCCGCCGTTTTAGTCCTGTTCCTCCATAGACACTCCCTCCTCGTCCTCCTGGCCACTCCGGTTCTTCTTCCTTTCCCGTGTCCAGGTCTTGAGGGATTTATGCAGTTCTTTCGGGTCTGTGAAATAGTACGACTTCCCACCCGTGTTGATCCGGAGTTTGGCTGGATACATCATTGCATAGTCCAGGCCTAGTGTCCTGAGTTGCTTCTTGTACGGCGCGAACTGTCGCCGTTCCTCCTGCACCTTGGCTGTGAATTCCGGATAGAGGGAGATGTTCATGCCCTCATGTTGGAGTTTGCCCTTCTCCCTCGCCACTCTCAAGGCAGTGTCTCTGTCGCGATAGTTGAGCAGTTTCGCGATTATGGGGCGAGGTGGCATGCCGGGTTGAGGCTGTGGGCCCAGTGTGCGGTGGGCACGTTCCACAATGAACATGGGGGAAAAGACTTCCTCACCCAAGAGTATTTTCAGGAGTTTCTCCACGTATAGTTCCATTTTCCCTGTTTGCGTGGATTCCGCCACTCCTGTGATACGGAGGTTGGATCTGCGGGAAGGTGGTTCCAGGTCCTCTGTCTTGTCCCTGATGACAGTCAGGAGTCTATCGAATTGCTTGCGTTCTTTGTCCCACTCCATCTGGGCTTCCTCAGCCTCAGTGAGCCGGCGCTCCGCCATGTCGAGGCGCTCCGCATGTTTATCCACACGTTCTGCCATACGGTCCATGCGGTAGGACAGAGCGTCTATCTTGGTGCCCACCGCTGCAATACTATCTTGAATGCCTTTCTCCATGGCGGCTAACATGTCCCGGAGCTCTGTCGGCGCCTGGGTCGGCGGCGCCGCCGCCGCTCCCTTCGGCGACGCGTCCGGCGCCGGCACCTCCGATCCCTTCAGACGGCGCCGTTCAAAGGAGATCTTCCCCTGGGTCGCATCGTTCTTCCCCATGGTATACTCCGATGTGTGTCAGCACTGAGCAAGGAGGCTCGCCGATCAGGCCGTGTAAGGGTCTGCTCCGTTTCTCGACACCTTGCCGCCAGTGGTCGGGTATCCGGTGCGCCGAAAATGGCGACAGCAATGGCGGGCAGTACTCCGTTGTCCACAAGTTTCAGATCGTCCCAGTGCCAAAGGTGGCCAGGTCCTCCTCGACAGCTCCAGGCAATCTGGTCCTCAACAGGATAAGGGCAATTGGCAGAGCCTCATGCGACCGCTGTGAAACAGCCAGGCTGCAACACCGGGCTCGCTGTCGCCCCACCACGTGGCGCGGTGCTTCGAGTGTATGTGCTTCACCGCTCCACCGCTTCTCCAGTCCCCCGTCCCACAGGGTCCGTGTAGAGTAGGAGGTAGAGGACTTTGCGATCCAGAATTTGTCTCAATCGTGCGTCGGCCTGCGCGTTGTCCGACAGCCGCCGGTGTTGAGGCCGCACGCACAGTGACGTTGCCCGGCCTCTATTCCAGGATAGTGCGCTGCTTTCGGCCTAGTCCGCCACTGCCGCGCCACCAGTCACAACGCTCCGGAATGTTCAGGAATTCATGCCCTGCAGTCGACCAAAGAGGTCCTCAATCGCAGCCCAGGGTGCCAGCAGATGTTCTGGGCGAGCTACAGCCAATTCGAGCACTTCAAGGATAGTTAAACAGGATAATTCTGGAGCTTTGCGAGGAGCCGAAGGCTCACGCGTCCGCCATCGACGCCGGCTAGCTCCGCCCCTCGACCATTGGCAGCTCTTCTTCCATTGCTCAGTCCTTCCTCTCTAAGAACACCGTATCCACTCCAGGAAATTCATGATATTCAGTAGGAACATGACCTTACCCTTACTAGACAGGTGGACCTTGTCTTCTGCGTAGTACCCTTAGGCTAATGCACCCATCCCAATTGAATTCCCAGCCCTTGATCCTGCAGAACTTGCTCATTGAGATATTAAGTTTTTCCTGGACCTCTCTACTGCACTGTGGTTGTCTGCGCCCCTCCATTCAAACTGGGCTATGATCTCTGACCACAAGATAAGCATGTGCGTCAAGAGCCTGGTGACCTGTTAGATCATTCTCTCTCTTCCAGTAGTTGTCGCCCACCAAGCATTATCAGATCCTTCCCTCCCAAGGTGAATCGCAAGCGTGTCTGGCCCCTTCTTTGTTTCAAAACATCTGTGCACAGTTGGTAGCAGCTGTGCCCATCTCATTTCTGGCTTGCTCAACCATACTAGGATTGTATTGTGAAACCATAAAAGTTTTTAAGGTTTGTTTGGATTCACCCATGGGCCATTGAGATGTAAGGGTGGCCCGAAGCCGTATCGTCTCCACGCGGTACAGTCTCCTGTAGAAAGAAATGGAATGTTGGCTTAGCGCACCTCACACTGAATGTAAGCCCTGAACGCCTAGGATTGCCATTTCTCTAACCTCTTAACCGCTTCATCCCCCAACCAATGAAATGCTGCAGTAGTGGCCACCCCTATGTGTAAGTGAGTACCAGGACCCTGCTCAAAGTCTCGCTGTATGAACATGGGTGCCCCCCCCCCCCCTGCCTTGTGTGTAGATACACTGGTGTCAAGCAGACGGGGCAATACGCAGTTGCAGGCAGTTGCCTCAGAACCGTTTTCTTTTTGCTTTCTGGTCAGTTTTTGATCTCCTGAAATCAGTACGATGTATCCTTCTTATATGTGTATGTCAAGCAGGCATAAATGCCCGCTTCAGACTTCGATGTAGCCACTACCCCGCTAACCCTACACTCCCTGAAGAATGCCACTGGGAACCCCTCCTTGAATAGGGCAGCTTCGAATAAATCACGGCATATTGCTTGCAGGGCGCCCTTCATTGCCATCAATTTCTCTCAATCTATGAGCAGGCATCTCTGGGGTTCGCTTCGAAGTTCAAGTTCAAGTTCAAGTTCAAGTTCAGGAATTTGTATAGCGCACTACTCACCCAGAGGGTCTCAAGGCGCTTGAGGGAGGGTGGGTGCATTACTTATCAAATAGCCAGGTTTTTGGCTGCTTTCTGAAGGAGAGGTGGTTCTGTGTAAGGCGGAGGTGAGTGGGGAGAGAATTCCAGGTCTTGGCCGCTAAGTAGGAGAAGGATCTTCCTCCCATGGTGGATCTATGGATGCTCGGAATTGCGGCGAGGGCTTGGTTGGATTATCGTAGTTGGCGGGTGGGTGTGTAGAAGTGTAGTCGTGTGTTGAGGCATTAGGGTCCTAGGTTGTAGAGGGCCTTGTGTGCGTGGGTGAGGAGACGGAACGTTATTCTCTTGTTGACGGGGAGCCAGTGGAGGTCTTTCAGGTGTTTGGATATGTGAGCTTGACGGGGGATGTCCAGTATGAGTCTGGCTGAGGCGTTTTGGATGCGTTGGAGTTTTTTCTGTAGTTTCGCTGTGGTTCCGGCGTAAAGGGTATTTCCATAATCCAGTCGGCTAGTGACCAGTGCGTGGGTGACTGTCTTTCTTGTTTCGGTGGGGATCCAACGGAAGATTTTTTTGAGCGTGCGTAGGATGTTGAAGCATGAAGATGAGACGGCGTTGACTTGTCTGGTCATCGAGAGGGAGGAGTCTAGGATGAAGCCCAGGTTACGTGCGTGATTTGTAGGTATGGGTGCTGTACCCAGGGCCGGTGGCCACCAAGAGTCGTCCCAGGCAGAGGGGGATGATCCTAAGATGAGGACTTCTGTTTTGTCCGAATTTAGTTTTAAACGGCTGTTCTTCATCCATTCGGCTACTTCTTTCATTCCTTCGTGTAGATTGGTTTTGGCGGTGTTTGGGTCTTTGGTGAGGGAGAGGATCAGCTGGGTGTCGTCTGCGTAGGAGATGATGTTGAGGTTGTGTTGTCGCGCGATGGATGCTAAGGGACTCATGTAAACGTTGAAGAGGGTGGGACTGAGTGATGATCCTTGTGGTACGCCGCAGATGACTTCGGTGGCCTCTGATTTGAATGGGGGGAGGCGGACTCTCTGGGTTCTACCGGTGAGGAACGAGATGATCCAGTCTAAAGCTTTTCCTTGTATTCCGACGCTGCTGAGGCGTTGTATGAGGGTGCTATGACAGACTGTGTCGAAGGCGGCGGAGAGGTCAAGTAGAATGAGGGCAACTGTTTCTCCGTTGTCCAGTAGCGTTCGGATGTCATCAGTAGCAGCGATGAGGGCGGTTTTGGTGCTGTGTTTGGTTCGGAAGCCGGACTGTGAGGGGTCGAGGGAATTGTTGGATTCAAGGAAGGCGGCGAGCTGACTGTTGACGGCTTTCTCAATGACTTTGGCAGGGAATGGGAGGAGTGAGATGGGGCGGTAGTTCTTAAGTTCAGAGGGGTCTGCTGTGGGTTTCTTTAGAAGGGAGCTGAGTTCGGCATGTTTCCATATTTCCGGGAAGGTAGCGGAGTTGAAGGAACAGTTGTTGACATCGCGGAGACTGGGTGCGATGATGGAGTCTGCTTTGTTGAAGATGTGGTGGGGACATGGGTCGGTTGGCGAACCTGAGTGGATGGAGTTCATCAGGCGGATGGTGTCTTCAGTAGTGATAGGGTTCCAGGCGCAAAGGTTGTGAGAGTGCAGAGGTCTTGGGAAGGAGTGATGTCGTTGGTGCCGGCGGTGGGTTGGTAAATTCTTTGACTATGTTGAATAGTTCCCTGCTGTTGTGGGCGTTGTTGTCGAGTCGATCCTTGAATGCTGATTTCTTGGTGGATCCGATCAATTGGTGGTGTTTGCGGGTGGCGTCCTTGAAGGTGGTGAGGTTGTCAGTGGTTGGGTTTTTTCTCCAGGTTTTCTCGAGGGTACGACATAACTTCTTGGATTTCTTAAGGTCATCGTTGAACCAGGGGGCCTTTTTGCTGCCTTGTTTGATCTGGTGGTTTTTCAAGGGTGCTAATTCGTCAGCGCTGTGGGTGATCCATTGTGTGAGTTTGGTGGCAGCTTGGTTTGGGTCCGATGATATGGCAGGAGGGTTTTGGTTAAGCGATGTGAAGAGTTGGTCGGTGGTGATTTTGTTCCAGTTTCTTCGAGGAATAGGTTGTGGGGGGTTGTGGGTCGTGGTCTTTTTGTAGCTGAAGTGAACGCAGCTGTGGTCCGTCCAATGGAGAGCTGTGGTGTGATCGAAGGAGATGTGTTTGCTGGAGGTGAAGATAGGGTCGAGCGTGTGTCTGGCTAAGTGGGTGGGGGTATCAACAAGTTGTTTGAGTCTGAGATTGGCCAGGTTGTCCAGAAGGGTGGTGGTGTTGCTGTTGTTTTTCTTTTCCAGGGGGAAGTTGAGGTCTCCCAGTAGAATGTAGTTCTCGGAGGTGAGGGCATGTGGACTGATGAAGTCAGTGATGTCTTCGTTGAATTGTGTGCGGGTTCCTGGTGGTCTGTAGATGAGGGTGCCTCGAAGTGTGGTCCTGGGGTCGATGTGGATCTGGAAGTGAAGGTGTTCGGCGGTCGCGAGGTTATCGTCGGAGCTGGTCGTGATTCGGATGGTGTTCTTATAGATGATGGCGATGCCTCCTCCTGTTTAGTTGGTGCGGTCCTTTCGGATGATCTTGTAGGCGTCCGGGATGGCTATGGCGATGTCGGGCGCTGATGAGGCGTTCATCCAGGTTTCTGTAAGGAAGGCGACGTCCGGCGATGCAGTGTCGAGTAGGTCCCAGAGTTCAGTGGCGTGTCTGTGGACCGAGCGGGTGTTCAGTAGGATGCACTTCAGGTGGTTCGAGTCGGAGCTATGTTTGGAGGAAGGGGATTTGGTGTGGGTCCTGATGCAGGCGAACTTGCAGGAGTGGCAGGCGAATGGTCATGGGTGTGTCCTGGGGCAGCTTCGCAGCACTGTGGTGTGCGTCTGGGGTTGAGTGCAGAGAGGGTAGCGGCGTCATACGTTATGCGGGTGGAGTGGATATTGCGGGGGCCAGGGGGTCTGGCACTGGGCGCGGTCCAGGCGCAGACGGGCGTAGACGGGCTTACCTTTGGCGCACCTTCGGCGCGCATGGGGCGCGACCGCTGCGCGTGAACGCTGCACACGATTGCATCTGTCATATATGGATAGTGGAGGGGAGGGGCGAGGGAGGAGCGGGGCGGAGAGCCGTGCAGGGAGGCACAACAACAACAACAAAACACAAAATGGCAGTCAGCCCAAAAGCGAAACCGGGTTGGGGCACACTATGAGGACAAAAACGCGATGTGAATGGCAGTGGAACCGGCACAAGGCACAATCAGGCACAAAACCAAAATACAGGCAGCACAATTCAGCAGAGCGTTGCAGCGCGCTTTGGCAGACTAGCGCCACGATAATATGCAAATTAGCGCTCGTGAAATAGGCAAGGCAGCGCAGCACAATTGATCAGGTAAATATAGGGTAATATGGCAATCTAGCACAACGAGGGTATTCAATTACTAAACAATGCAGGCAGTAGTTTGGCTGTGGGCGCTACGATACCACTTTGTCTCGCAGGGCAGGGAGCAGTGTGAGGAGCGACCGCCTCCAAAGTAATCAGGACGGTCACAGCGTTTCAGCGGGAGAGTGGAGCCTGATTAACAGTGGGAGGGAGGAGCAGCTGGGAGGCGGGAGCGGGGCGGAGAGCCGTGCAGGGAGGCACAACAACAACAACAACAAAACACAAAATGGCAGTCAGCCCAAAAGCGAAACCGGGTTGGGGCACACTATGAGGAGAAAAACGCGATGTGAATGGCAGTGGAACCGGCACAAGGCACAATCGGGCACAAAACCAAAATACAGGCAGCACAATTCAGCAGAGCGTTGCAGCGCGCTTTGGCAGACTAGCGCCACGATAATATGCAAATTAGCACTCGTGAAATAGGCAAGGCAGCGCAGCACAATTGATCAGGTAATTATAGCTTAATATGGCGATGTAGCACAACGAGGGTATTCAATCACTAAACAATGCAGGCAGTAGTTTGGCTGTGGGCGCTACGATACCACTTTTTCTCGCAGGGCAGGGAGCAGCGTGAGGAGCGACCGCCTCCGAAGTAATCAGGACGGTCACCAGCCCTTCATTGTGGCCCCACAGTAGAAGTTTTTTGTCCGGTATGTCCCTGTCCACAGCTTCGCGAAGTAAGCCACTGCTGTGAAGTGTGCCTGCACCCAACCCTTGCTGCAGGCACTAATGAAGACCCACAATGTGAACCTCTTGATCAATGCAGTTGTCTGCTCACCGTAAAGCCTTCTCGGCCCCGTTTTTTGCTGGTAAAGTTCCAAACCTTTACAATATTTGCTGCTTGTCTGGGTGCCACTGCAGTGTTCGCCAGCATTCCTGAAACAGTGTCATATATTGGTCGGCTTGTGGTGCACGCAGTCTAAACTTGCATCCCTGCAATCAAAAGAGAGCACCTGATAATTGCCAGTACTCTTCCATTAAATGATTGCAGCAGTGCTGAGAAGTGCAGGAGCTCTCCCTTTCACTGAAAGGAGTGCAGATACCTAGTCCCGCACAGTACCTACCCATTTAAAGCACTGCTAATACAAACACACGTGCACCCAGATAACAAAAAAACGTGTGTACAGAGCGAGGTTCAACATGCGTAGCATGCCTTCCACACGTATGTGGAAGGCTCGGAGTAGAATATTTAGCTAGAAATCAGATGAGTGTACAGCTTGACATAGGGGTGGGTGCCATGCCATGTTATCTTTTCATCGCCCTCCCATACAGCAATTAGTACAGCCCCACTTTCACTAGTTAAGGCCCTTTTACTCTAGGCAACTTTCGTTGTTTTCCCCCTAAGTGCTTTTGTACCATATGTTGCTCTTAACAGTTTTATAAATCACAGCTGGCTCGAAGAGGGAATACAGGCAATTTATAAATTACAGCAAACAAGGTGCTTCCAGCTGCGAAGTAGGAATTGGAATGTGAGAAGCAGTCGTCTGAGGCTGCTATACAAATATTGACAGATAGCATATGAATTCTATTATTTCAGGAGTGAGATTTTAGCTGCCTTTTAAAGGAAATGGAGAGGAGAGAAACCTAAAAACCTTGTTAGGACGAATTGTATAACAAGCCAAACAGCCAGCCCTGAATTTCTTTCCGGATTAATACTGAAACCAGTGAAGTTCTTCAGAAATGGCCAGATTGGTCGAATTTGCTTGTGGGATTTTTACAGACTCCAAAGTGCACGTTTCAACAAAGCACATTTTTAAACCACCAAACTTTGGCTTCTTTTTTTAAATATAAACATTTTTTATGGAGACTTTTCATTGTAATGCCATCCTGTGTTTCGTATGGTATGACTGACAACTTTCCCGCTGACAGAACTCTTAAAAATATATTTTAACATACTGCAAAATGACGTTTGGCCACTGCTTTAGATTTTCTCTACTGCTTATAATTGGAATGACCCACTTCCGGAGATTTCATATTTGAAGTTATGGAAAATGTCAAGCATTTCCTGATATTTGATTAACTGAGAATTCCTTTGATTCAAAACATTCCAGCCGCATTTGTGGAGGTCACCAGCAGGGTGCTGGGTGTGTATACAAGGATGTGATGAGAAGAGGGAAATGAGCATGGCATGTTTTCTTTTTGCAAGTCATGCAGGTTTCTGTATTTTATGTAACTTGTCAACTTAAACCAAACTATCCATATATTTAGTAGACTATGCACTTGCGGTTTAGTTTGTTATCCTACATGATATGTTTGTCTGATCATTAATCTTGTGGCCCCCTTTGACTCTTCAGCAAGAAAAGTGCCCCAAAACGTAGGCATGTACCTAAGATTGATCGGGGGAAGTCTGTGCCTACCATAAGACTGTGTGTGACCCAATTCAGTATTCGTTACTTTGGTGTAAATATGTTAACTGATTTTGAAGGAAGATAAAGACAATTGTGTGATAGTTTCTGCAGTGGCTTCCTGAAGTCATCCCGCATGTATATTTATTTCAGAACGTGGAATCTGATTGATGAAGAAGAGCCTCTCATTTTAGCTCAGTCAGCCTTCTTGTGTTGTGTGAACTGTGCAAGTTGCTGAGAACAATATTTCTGTGAGCCTGTGGTAGGGCCAGCTGGGCGCACCTCAGCCCACCGAGTGCTGGAGCGATTTCCAGAGGGATGGAAACTTATCATCAGGACAAGAATAGCTACATTTGGCCACTGGGTCCCCAAAACTCAGCTTAAAGTTCATGGATCAACAGACAAACATTTTCCTTTCTTGACGGACCTAGGGTGAGAAGGCCATATAGATTTGGTCTTGGAAAGTTACGGGTATATTACGTTGAAATCCCCAGAGAGATTACTTTGAAAGGTTGACGTCGTGTGCCTTGAGGGTAATGTGGTCAAAGAGAAATGTCTGTGACCAGACCCATTGGATTTAATCAACATCTTTTCCCCCTAGTATCTTTAGTCTGAATATGCTCTACATATTGGTGATTTATTAGGTACCCCATGCAGTCTGCAGATTCAGACAAATGCTGTGTCAAGAGTAAACAGGCATGGGCGAGGGCAGTCTCAAGCAGGCTCAATGGTGGGGCTTGTGGGCCCAAAGCTGCAAGTCATGATCGGAGGGAACGTGAGGCAGGTGGCTGGGTTCAGGATGAGGCCAATGGTGATACTCTGTGTACACTGCCATGGCCAAAGGGCACCATAATCTGGGCACATTTTGAGTCAAATGGGTACTGGTGGTGTGAGCAGTGCACACTGGGCACAGATTTAGGCTATCGGAAATTATTAGAGGCTTGGAAATGGAGTCTGCTACACCCTCTGCCCAAAACCTGCAGGGTATGGTGGAAGGGTGAGTCCCGTAGCTTCTAGGAGAAGAAGTGGGCACCAGGTGGTCAGACTATGCCCAGAACATGGATAGGCCATGCCGAGTAGATGCCATGTGGGTGCGAGTACAAGGAATGACCAAAGTCCATGCCCATAACCTTTTTTGCAAGCATGGGCGAGCATTGGATATGTACAGAATCAGTGAGGCAGAAACTGCAGGCTGTGCTAGGAGTTCTGGAGACTGGAATGTGGCAGGCCTTGCCCATTGAACCCATGCTGTTGTCAAATATCACGCCCTGTGATCAGCGCCCCTTCCACTATGCCAATTAAGACCGAAATTGAGCAGAAAGGCATGCTTTCCAGAGCAGGTATACAGGCAGGGCATGATGCACAGGCATAGCCAAAGACCACTCCCAGAGACTGCTGGTCACCAGTGCAGCAACTGCTACTCAGCATGCACATAGGACCCTTCTCCCAGCATGCTGTGGAGAAGTGTGGCTCAATGGTTAGAGCGGCAGACCCTGATGCAGAGGTCTAGCCCGGGACCAGGGTTCAATTCCCCGCCTCGGCGGGTCTTGGGCTCAAAATTCCACGGACCTGATAATTCTCGCCTCGGTGCCTATTCCAATCATGGAGTCCCACTCTGCAACTCTGGGCAATAGCTTGCTTAATCTCCACAACGGCCCCCACAATGCTAAGGATGCCTGACCACCACCTTGGGGGTGCCCAGGAGTGGACGCCTCACAGGGAAAGCCAGGATGGGTTCCACAGCGGTATTCGTACAAGCGCCTTGAGACCCTTGCGGGTGAGTAGTGCGCTATACAAGTATCAATTTACATAGGGTCAGAATATGGGCAACTTTCAACCAGTTGCTAAAGTATATTTTAACAAATACATCAACAAATCAATGTAAGACCTCTTGCTGAAGAAAGTTATACTTCTCTTCCGACATCAGGTAATAATTGATGGTATAAAAAATGAGTTCACAAAATAACTTCAGGAGTTTCTGGACTACAATCCAAAACATGAAAACTGTTGGTGTGCTGATTTGCTATATTTTTGTTTGCTTACTCACCAGAGCCATATTTCACTGCTGATATCCTCACGCAACATCACCAATGTCCCAAATGAGGAGAAAACAAAACTTGTGAGATAACAAATTACTTTATACGTGGCAACATCTCACATTACAGATGACATTAACAATGATATTATTGTAAGCTGTTTTGCTCATGATGAAATCATGGCCCTCTTTTTATCATCTAACAGCTCAAAAGGGAAAAGTGTGTGCAGGTTAAACTATAGCAGACAGTAAAATCCTGTCAGGTAAGTTGATTTATATTACTGTTCTTTGCCAGACATCGACATTGTCTAAGGCACATTATGCAGAGCATAGTATCCACAGGGAAGGCTAAATACGACCTAGGGCTGTTACCTAAAACGGTACCCCGTCTATGTCTCTGTCTGTAACACCCTCTTAAACAGTGGTTAGTTTGAGCCAGTGGTTTCCCCACCGGTGGTTTCTGGTGCTTGCACCAGAAATTGTCAACACCGGCACTTATGACAGTCTGCCACATGGTGGCGCTGTCTGCCTAATTTAGAAAGGCACACCACAGCTGTTGATAATTAATTCAATCGTCATTAAAAAAAATTACTAATACCTGCGACTCGAGCCATTCTTGTAGCTTTGGGGGCTTGGTGTATTCTGAATCGTCACGCTTGTAAAAGTGTGATGATTAGTAGTTGTGTTCATTCGGTCATCGGCAGCGCTGGCAGGGGAAATGGGTGGTTCAAGCTGCAGTGGCCTCCTCATGAGGGCCCTGGCACTTATTATTAATATTTATATTTTTAAACAAATTAAACACTGCTCTTAAGGATGCGCCTGGTGCAAACTGGGACAGTGAGCCATATTACAATGTGCTATCTATCCCCAGTGCCGGTGCAAACTTCTGCCTGCATTAGGTAGCGCATAGCTTTGAAAAGTGGACCAGCTGTTTGAAACTTTCAGGCTACCTTCCTGTGCTAATGGCCCAGTGGTAGGGCTTTTGAGAAGTTTCAGGGTATCCCTCAAAAGCTGGTGTACTTTGTATCTGCACCCAGCTGGTGAAAGATGTTTGGGGTTGGGGGGCCTGGGTCTTCTGTGCCCCCTCTCCCAAGGGGTGCGCACAGTCCACACAACTAGCATGCCTCAGAACAGATTATTTGCACCGGCGCCCACTGTATAACAGTGGCGCAGGGATAAAACCCTTACCCTATTTTTATGTGGCCATGTCTCCATGCACATGAGGGAACACCCACTTGGGATTGTTGTGGTGCACGTTTTGTGGCCATGTGATCCATCTTATAGAATGATCCATATTATAGGAGCTGTCCAAGTACTGAATTAGCAAAGTGCCCCTTGGGCTCAACAAGCGGGCACAGACACCTGTTGCATCTAGGGGGCATTTTTCATAATACTGCCCATTAGGTTTAAATGAGCTTTCGGTGAATACTAAATAAAGGCTAGCCTCCGTCCATATAATTTCATTGGCTTTGCCGATCTGGTAAAAATATTTCTATGATTTCGTCGACCTACTCACTGCTATTTTGCATTTTCTAAGAGCTTACCACGAGACATAACATATCTGTGCAAACTTAATAACCAGGGCTCTAATCTGTCCTTGCTTCTGAACACGAGTAATGTTCTGTTTAAACATTTCCTTGCTCATAGGATTCAACACGTCTCTCTAATATGAAGTTGATCAAACCTGTTTGCTTTTGTTCTGTCATCGTATATGTGCTAAAATGCAATTCAGGGAGAACTAATTTGTAAAATAGCTATTAGCTTCTCTGATCAGCTCCCTGACAATCCTCTTGTTACCTAGGCGATGCACAGGAAGATGGGCGAAGCGAGTCCTTCCCTTTGCAAAGGCACAGTCGTGAAGAGCAGCTTTTCTTTTCCAATGTTGAGACACAATAGCAGTCACTACCTTGAATTCAAGGGCAGCTAGTACCTCAGGAGAAAATGGAGTAAAATTACAATACGAGAATCATTACATTGCATTTTAACTACCAACATGAGGGGGAGGTGGGCTAGATCACAAAAATCAGTGTCCCCTACACTGAAAAAAATGTTGCACATGGTCACGCATATGGCACTAGTGGGAGTTTTAATCTGCCCTATGTGATGTAAGTGGGGCCTAGGGTTCGTAAAACCCAATAACGAGAACGCTAGTTAAAAAAGTAAAACGGTCATCAGCAGGGGAACAGGACAGAAATTAAAAAACTTCGTGCGTTTAGTATATTATTGAAGGGAGGAGAGAGGTAAAACTGCAAAGGGGTGATGGGTGTGAACAGTGCCACACCATGAGTAAAGGGCCCACTTGTGCGTGATCATACGCTTTTATTACGTAACATAAACCCTCATTGCCATTTTTTGGCAGAGATGAAGTGCTGCAAAAGTTAGTGTAATCTTTAGGAAATGTAGTGAATTCCCGTTAGAAACAAAATTAAAATGTCAGCCACTGTTAAAAATAACCTAGCCTGCCAATCTTACTGGCGCCTTAATTATCTAGCTCTTAAGACAGGCACGATGTATCTAACATCTTAAATTCATTTATGTGGTCCAGGTCTAATGAAAGGAGTGCGGCTGCAATACATCACTTTCCTATAATAAAAAGGGTTGCACCTTGGATATCACCGTAATGTATGTGTAAAGCTGGTCAGGTGTTGCTAAATCACGCCGCTTCATAAAAAGATGCACTGAATGTGCCGTGTAATGAGGCTTCACCTATCACTAAAGTCAAGGATGTTGGTCACCTCATAGGGACACACAGGCTTGCTTCTGTTACCAGTTCAGGTTGTGGCACCTGAAATTGGGAAAATGTGGTGCTATTTGACAGAGTGGAAGATATCCTAAACCGGTGAGGGCCGTACATGGTATTCGGATGGATGGCCGCACAATATCCCTGGATGAGAGACCTTGGACTCTTTACTCCCAGACAGCATCTTACCTGAGTGAAGTGATTCCATGGAAGCCACTGTGCTTTTGTAGTACAAGCTAATCTAACAGAGATGATATCGGACAATGAGGCATCAAAAAACCACTTTCGGGTGAACCGAAGGATTTGGAGAACTTATCTCCATGAAATAACGTCCGGATCTACGAAGGAACGGGAGACTGCACCATACTGTTACTAAGCAACCATGGCTTTAGACTGGATACAGTGATGAACGTTTGCTTAACACGCTGTATATGCTAACCTCTCTCTCTCCCTCTCTCCCCTCATGAGCACTGGGGGCGCTTTCTGAATTCGTGATTGATGAAGGTGATTAAAGTGATATGAGGACGTTATATTTATTTTCTTAAAGATAACATTTTATTTAGATTAATGCATTTATTGGTTAAACAGCTACTTGTGTAAAGTGGGCAGTTTGATATGTATCTTGCAATGCAGAAGGTAGTAGCTGAAGTGACTGGCAGACTAATACTTTATTGTAGGAGAAGCTGGTGAGAACATTAAACGTTTACTTTAGCAAGGTGATGTCTGGACCGGAGCACAACTGGGCCATATACTAAAGATACGAATGATTATTTAAGGACATGTTACTGTAACTATATTTGCATGACTATATGAATAGTGCTGATTAGTAAATCAAAGCATGAAAACCAAGTTGTGAATTGAAAAGAAACCCAACCTGTGGCAGCTTATTGCTTTTCACTTCTCACCCTGTCAGTTCCATTGGCGTGGAGAGGAACATAGTAAATGGATCTTCCATTGATGTGTGACCCTCAAACTGCCTCCTCAAACACAACAGATAGGTTTCTCTCTACGCAGAAGACATGTTGCTCCATATCCGGTCTGTCCACATTGATCTTGAGCCCTTACTTGCTGGCCCAGTTTTATACTCTGTCTTGGCTCAGGGTGAACTCTTCGAACATTTTTATCTTTCCACTACAACAGGAGGTACCTCCGTGCCTGCTTACACTAGGGGCGGAACCCATTCATTGGGCACCGCATTCATTTAAATATCTGGGTATCAAAATATTCCACACCCCACGGGTCATTTTGGAAGGCAGCATGGGTGCTGTGACCAGAACGATAAATGCCCATGTCTCATTCTGGACCACTTTCACACTAAGGGTTGTGGGGAGGGCATTTCTTTCTAAAATGGTGGTTTTGCCACTGTTGCTTTATTATTTTGTAAACTGTCGAGTGCTTATCCTGGGGATTGTCTTTATTGGCCTCCTCAGTTCTGTTGAGGGGTGTCGCCTGGAAATATGGTGGAGTAGGCGTCCTCATTAACTCCATATATATCCAACATCAACCTGGGGCTTTAAAGTACCACACAAAACGTCTGAGTGGTAAAGCAATGGTCTTGCCTCTACTGGAGGTGCTTACAACAGGGGCACGGCCGCAACACAATATTAAAACCATCGAGGCCCGGTAGACGACGGGCGAGCTCCGGTGGTCATTCTGCAGCGGCGGTGGAACCTGTGAAGGTCAGCATGGAGAAGTGAGATCCTAGAGGCAGCGGTGACTGAGGAAGGGAGGCCTGGTGCGAGAGGGGCCGAGGAGCAGACCCGCAGGAAACCTACGGTGCGGCCCTGCTAAAAAGAAACCAGGCAGTGGGCCGCGACTTCGTGCGGAGGCCTAACGAGGTGAAAGTGGGGCCCTGTCTGCCCGCGAGGGGTCCTTGTGAAGCTGAGAACCCACGTAGGGTCGGAGGACTCGTACGGCCGGTCGAGGAGATCAGGGGCCCCGTGGCCCTGAGTGCCAGTGAAGAGGAGGAGTGATGGGCAGCACAAATAGCAAAGGACGCCCTACCTGGCCCCTGTGGGATATCTGGCAGTACTGGAGGAGCCGGGCCCGGTGCCGCATGATGGCCGTGGAGAGGTGTTGGTAGCAGCACATAGAAGGCCTGGTGCCGGAGGCGCAAAGGAGAAGTGCATCGGAAGTGTGCGGTGCAGCCGAGTTACAACACAACCATGTACAGGGCCGCGAGTGACTGTGGAAGAGTGAGGCGAAAGTGGAGCATTCCCTGGTCGTAAAGGGTCCCTGAGGAGGTGAGGCGCATCCTGGGCCGGAGGACCTGTGAGGCCTATACAGGGGCACCATGGCCACGTACTCCCGAGTGATAGTAAAGCAAAGGAACAGGGGGCAGCCCAAGGTGCAGCGGTAGGTGCCCTGACCCTCGGGGGACACTTGGCGGTGGCCGAGGGGCCAGGCGAAGTGTTGACAAGGAGCGGTGCGGAAATAAGATTGACCGGGATGTGCCCGTCATTCCTGGGCGTGCCTGTCTGCTTCATAAGGCTGCCGAAGGGCCGAGGCCATAGACTTGAGTGAAGCACGCCCCACCACAAGTTGTATCTGTGGAGCTCACCTCGGTCAGTGCAGACTGAGGAAGGCACAGCTCGAAGACGCCTGCACTTGGAGATTATGGAAGCCATCCGGGTGGAACCGCACATGGCCATGCGGGCTGGCAATGGACTTACTGAAGGCTGCAGGTTCGCCGATAGGAGTAGAAATAGGCTGAGGATTTACTCTGGAGCAGGGTTTTTGCTTTAAAGCAGTCAAGAGAAGGCAGCCTACTATGCTGAAGGTGTGCAGGGGCAGGAGCGTGATTGGCATTGGAGACGTGACTCAGACTTACCTGACCAAGATCAGTTATTGTGCGTGCTGGCAGAGTGGAGGATTCCCCGAGAGATGATAGGAGCTTTGCCATAGACTTGCAGGGACCTGGAATTGGGGTCTGCGGCAACGGACATTGGAAGACATGTGGTATTTGTACATTGTGGTGGGAGTAGAGCTGACCTCACCCAGCATCCCTGATTTGCTCCCCAGAGCAGAAAGTAGCAGAGGTACCCGGGAGGTGGCTGGGTGAGCTGTCCGGGGGAGTGCTGGCCTGGTCCGGCGACCAGAACACGAACAAACAGTGGGGTGATTCCCACCCAGCGGGGCTGGAAAGGGACCTTGGCCAGGCAATGTGACTGGGGGCTGGAAGAGCAGACAAGAGAAGACACAAGAATGGTGAAGGAAAAGGGCAGCAAGATGGCGCAGGCCAATAAAGTTTCTAATTATACGCACCCGCTCCCCCCCGGACCAGGAGGCACAGTCTGTGGTTCAGGCATCCAGAGAGGGGGAGATAGTGCACAATGATGATGGAGCTCTCTCTATCGCCAATGTGTTGGCATCTATTCATTCTACAAGGGATGAGATGATCCACAAAGTAGACTTGGTTGCAATTGATGTGAACTTGCTCCGATGCAATCTGAAGAAGGTGTTGGAGAGGGTAACCACCATTGAACAAACAGTTGACACTCTGCAGACGGAACTCCATTCCCTGCGGGAGACGGTCATAGACCTCCAGAAGAGAGTAGTCCGCCTTGGCGATAGTGCAGAGGATGCAGAGGGGTGGTCGCACAGGAACAATCTCCGTTTTGTTGAGTTTCCAGAAAAAGCAGAGGGACCATCAGTGGAGCTCTTTCTGGATGGCTGGTTGGCTACTACTCTGCCCCCCACGAAGCTCTCAAAGTTCTTCACTGTAGAGAGAGCACATAGAGCACTTGTCCCTCCTCCGAAACCGGTAGCCCCACCAAGAGCCACCATCGCCCGATTCCTCAATTTTCGGGATGGGGACGCTATTCTGCTGTGTACCTGGACTAAGGGATCAATAACATATGAGGGACACCGGATCTCCATCTTCCTGGATTATACGCAGCGGGTGCAGGATCAGCTGCACTCATTCCTGGCAGTAAAGAGGCGAATGCGGGACCTGAATATCAAATATAGCCTCCTCTTCCCGGCAAAGCTGAGAATCGAGAGCAAGGGAAAAGCACTGTTTTTCTTCTCCGCAGCTGAGGCATGCGACAGGCTGGATGTAAAGGTCTCCCCAGGCGCCCGTTTGGCTCCCTCGATGCCGACGCCCCGAGAGGCGGGGTTGAGCAGGCCGCCCTAGGAGAGGCGCAAGCAAAATTCTTCGGTGGGCAGGGACAGGACCCGGAGCCCTGGCTGCATCACGGTTGGTCCAGATGGAACACTGCATGCCTCGGATGTTGTTCCTGACTCTCAAGCTTTGTCGCCTAACAGGCTCACGAACAGTAATCCCGGCGAGGACACTGATTAAACCAGGCACATGATTGAGCTCCAGGGCAGTAGTCACCAGAATGCACTATAATTATAATATGGAAATGCCTGGCCAGTACTAAATGATGTCGGAATGCAGGGGAGCTCCAGAAGCTAAGGACAGAGGATGGCCCTATGTACGCACAGGAGGTAGTTAACGGGAGCCCGCCCCTAGAGGCAGGTACCCAGATGGGGAGCTGGAGGCTCGTCCTCACACCCCGCCAGCGGGCCAGCCACTTTTTTTGGGAGGACGGGAGGGGGGTTGATCCACTAAGGGTGGTATTTGTTTTCTAGAAGGTTCTGTGTTATGGGGTTTCACTTCAGGGAAATGGGGCAACATCTACATTCCTTCACCTTACTACGTTTCAAGGGGAAGGGAAATGTGATGTTGTCCAAGGAAAGGGGAGGGGGGGGATTTTTTATTTTTTCAAATTCTTTTTATTTAGTATTTTAAACAACATACATTCGCCTTCCATAGTCCTCTCCCAGTACAATACCTTATCGGTCCAATTTACTCAGTACAACATTTCACAATGTAATAAGAACATGGTACATGTACAGTTCATAAATAACAGCATATCAGTGGGATAGCAGCTTAGGCGCCCCCCGTGCCCGCTGCCCCGTGGCCGAGCTACACAAGTCTTCTGGCATGTGAACGATCAGGGCCGCTCAAGAGTTGATGTATACACCCACCACACCACCTATCTCAAACAACAAAAACATGTCTGTGGCAATGATACAAAAGGCTTTGAATTCTGTAGGTTTAGAGCACCATTCCCTGCCCTCCCTCTGCAACCAATGATATACTTTCACTACCCCACATCTGCAGTGACCGAATCTCCGTTACCTAGGTCAGCTGTCTACTCTAGCGAGTAGATAGCACGTGAGGGGGGCCCAGATATCATTCGGCCTAGAAGCCACCAGTAGCAATTCCGTATATGTGGCAAGCCTATCTTGACAAGTAATTAGATTATCCATCCATGTATTAAATTTAGGCGCACGTCCCCTCCCCCATCTGCAGGCAACCCTTCGTTTGGCCATGAGTAGTGCCAAAGCCACAAACCACCGGTGTTCTGCACTCACCGGGGTAACAATCCCCAACAACGCCAATAAGGGGTCTGGTTCCAGTGTCGCGTCTCATCTGCTGCAGTGCTTCAAAAACCCTATTCCAATAGTCCCTAACGCTTGGACAGACCCATGCCAGATGCAAAAAGTCCGCCCCAGGGGCACGGCATCTGTCACACCGATCATCCTCCCTCAGTTTAAATCTGTGCATCTTAGCAGGTGTGTAATATAATCTATGAAGGAACTTATAGTGTATGATGCGGAGTCTGCTGCTCGCTGACCGCGCCTGAGGTGTAGGTCTCTCCCTTTGTGCATGCACTGTTTGTAAATCATTTATACTAGTCGTGTTGGTTTGGACCTTTCCAGCATGAAATGCAACGGGGTCAGCCTTACTGGTTCTTCCGGAAATGTCGGGGTGATTGCTTTTACACTCTGCCTCAGTTAAATATACAGAAACACATCTAACGGCGTCTGCAGCTCTTCCGGACACATATGTGCAAGGGCACGGAACTTACTCTCGTGTTACATATCCCCCCAAGTAGCCATGTCATATTTTCCCCTGAATTTCTTAAATACTTCCTCTTGCAGCAGCGGAATGTCCGTGTGATAAGTAAGGGGCATCAGTGAAGTATATGCCAAAGGCACTCCCAGCATCCCCACAGTCTTGTGCCACGCCATACGCGAACTGTAGAGTGCGTTCGGTGTCTGCTCCCTTTTCCCAATCTTGCTATATATTGCCCCTTCTAGCGGGACAGGATGAGCCAGCCAATGTTCCGCCGCCACTTGTGGCATATAGCGAGGTTGTTTGATCCAATACCATACAAAGTGGGCTTGCGCCGCTATAAAATATAACTCAAAATCAGGGATCCCGAATCCCCCTTGGGAATAAGGTCTAGTCAACACTTCCCATTGTAGTCGAGGCTGTTTACCTCCCCACACCAGTCGTATTAACTCTGATTTAAGGGGTTTAAAGAAGTAGGAACCCGGATAGTAGGGTATATTCAGAAATAAATATAACATCTGTGGGAGTATCACCATTTTAATTAAGTAGGCTCGCCCCGCCATGGACAGGGGAAGCGCCACCCGTCTCGTCACACAATCGCCGAATAGTTCCAACATTTGCCCTCATCAGTTCCTCCCTATTCCTTGTAACTGCAACTCCTAAATATTTCAGCTCATCTATACACCATTCTAAGGGGTAATCCATTTCAAATCGTTCAACCGCCGCCGTTAGTGGAAAAAAGCTAGAGTTGGCCCAATTGATTTGTATACCGGACAATCTCCCAAAAACAATGAATTCCCGCAATACCGGGCTCAAATTTTGTTGTGGGTCACAAATATATAAAGTAATGTCGTCCGCGTATAGCGAGATAAGTATCTGGCGCTGAAAGCACTGCAATGCCTTATCATTGTGACTTTGCCGCAGTTTTGCCGCAAGCGGTTCTACTGCCAGCGCAAATAGCAGTGGCGCCAAAGGACACCCCTGTCTGGTTCCCCTCCTTATTTCAAATGTCCGGGACGTGTGGCCTTTGATCAACACCGTGGCCATTGGTTTCGTATAGAGCAATTCAATCCAAGCTAAGAACAAGGGTGGGAAGCCCATCTGTTTCTTCACCCTGAATTGGTACCCCCATTCCAGCGAATCAAACGCCTTAGTAGCGTCCAAAAAGATCGCGGCCATGGGGAGATCAGGGGAGGTGGTGTGCAAGATCGCAAAGAGCGTCCTTAAGTTAGTTATGAGACGTTGCCCTGCCAGGTACAAACCCCGTCTGGTCTGGCAGTATCAGATGTTCCATCAACCGGCTCAGTCTGATCGCTATCAGCTTAGCTAGTATTTTCGCGTCGCAATTAAGCATAGATAGTGGCCTATAGGAATCGCAAAGATCAAGGGGCTTACCCGGCATGGCAAAGACAGAATCAGCGCTTCCCTCATCGACTGGGGCAACTGTCCCACTACTAATGCGTCTTCATAAACTTCCTGAAGTACCGGCGCCATGATCTCTATATATGTTTTATACAATTCCACCGGAATACCATCGGTGCCCGTGGCTTTACCCGACTGCATGCTCATAATGGCATCCCGCACCTCATCCAGCTCAAAGGTCGCACACAAGAAGGTCCTCTGCGTATCGCTAAGCCACCCCAGTGCTACATCCCCTAGGAAGCCATCCAGCCGCTCATCCAAGTCGCCTGTTTTGGTATACAATGCGCTATTGTGTTCTAGGAACGCGTTGAGTATATTGTGTGTGTCCCGGTGAATTATGCCCCCAAGTCCTTTAGTTCCGTAATAGAGTTGGCACATGCCGGTCTCTTCACCTTTTGCGCCAGCATTCTTCCAGGTCGGTCACCCTCTCCGTAACTTCTGGCTACCTAATATTTGCTTTTGAACTTCGCCTCCCTCTGAGCTTCCTCCATGTACAGGGACAGTTTTTCCCGAAAGGCTATTTGAGTTTCTGCAGTTGGAGTCTCTGCCATTTCAGCCTCCTGTCTTTTAAGATCCCTATCAAGAGCCCTAATCGTGGCCTGGATATCTTTAAGCACCCCAGCTCCCTTTCCTATACAATATCCCCGTATAGTTAATTTAAAAGCCTCCCAAATCAACTCTACGCTCTGGACTGAATTTTTGTTTCGTTTAAAAAAATCAAGTATTTCCTCTCTCTCACAGTTCTTGAAAGACCGCGTCCAGTAGAATGGAGATGGGGGGGGGGAGTTTTCGTTGTTTGGGAACAGTTCTATGGAGTCATGACACAAGTGGCAGTTAATTCGATATGTAGTGATGTGGGCAAGGTTGTAGTTGGATGCATGGTCTAAGGCAGCTGAGATGTATGCGAGTACGACTGAGGTTATATGCACTTGATGGGGACCACTAATCTTAAGTTAATCACATGGAATGTCTGTGGCATTGTGGCCTTTGAGAAGCACAGGCAAGGCTTTACATACTTGAAGAGATACAAGGTAGGGGTAGCCTGCTTGCAGGAAACTCATATCTGGGGACACTCTATTCCGTGCTTAAGGAAATGCTGGAGGGGGTGACTGTTTGCCACATCTTACTACTCCGGGTTTGCAAGGAGGGCTCCTCATATGGGTGGCACCAGGGGTGCCTTTTCAGCACTTACATCAGGTGGTGGATGCGGAGGGGGATGTACGTTATCCTACATTGGAGATTGGATGGTATGAAGCTGTGTATGATAAATGTGTTTGCCCCAAACGAGGACAGTGCTTCCTTCTTCCCCGCTCTCATGGAGGCGGCTTCACCCTCCTGGGGGCACCGATGATACTGCTTGCTGGGGATGTTAATTGTAGAAGTCCACAACACTGGAGGATATGCTGGACTGCATGATACTTTAAGATGTATGGTGTATGTGCAATCCTGGCACCTGGCAATTCTCTTGTTCTACCCCTGTCACCAGGACATCCAGTAGGTTGGATTATTGGTTCCTTTCCACTGACTTGGGGTGGAATGTGGGCCGGATAACGTATCTACCTAGGTATGTATCTGATCACTGCCCTGTCCTGATGGAGCTGAGGGGGAGAGAGATCAGATCTGAAATCGCCCTCTGGCGACTTACCACTGACGCTCTGATGGACCCCCATTTGTAGCCGCCATCTTGGAGGAACTAAAACGATACTTTGAGGAGAACTGGGAGTCGATCTCTTGTCGCACGACTGAGAGAGAAGCCATGAAAGTGATCGAGAGGAATTTGCATAAAAACAACCTATGGGGTATGGTGGCAACTGGAGCGAGATGTGGCAGCGCACGAGGCAGACGTGGGCAGACTGAAGGCCAAGATAGCCACTACCCCTCAGAAGTCGGGGGGAGTGGGAAACGGCCAAAGAGGCACTGTTGATGGATCTCGGTAGACTGGAAATACATGCGCATACAGCCTTTCGTCAAAGACTATACAGGGAGATAGATAGAACAGGAGTGTTGTTGGTGCGATTAGTGCGGCTGGAAACATCCCTGGCCCCATTAACGCAGATCCGAGATGCTGAACCAACATTAGTGTATGCACAACAAGCGATTGTTGAAACTCTGGCGACTCACTTACTGTGTACACAGTTCGACCTACCCCAGGTTTAGGGGCGGTGCACGCCTATCTGAATGCTGTAGAACTTCCTTGGCTCGGGCCTGAGGAAACTGAGGCACTGGGTGTCCTGATGATCAATCACCAAGGAGGAATTGAGTCTGGCTATATTTCGGCTCATACTTGCCAAGAGTCCGGGATCCGATGGACTCCCGGCAGAGTTTTACATACCATTTGCCCCAATACTTGTTGATAGACTTCGGGAAGTCTACAACGAAGTGCTGGAGTGGGAAGTTCTGCCGTCCACCATGAGGGAAGCGTTGGTGGTCATGATACTTAAAAGTGATAAAGACCCAGACCTGCTCGGCTCTTGCAAGGCTATTTCGCTGCTAAATATTGATGTAAAACTACTCAGTGGGATTCTAGTGGACCATCTCCTCTCTGGGATACCCCGACTGGTGCATGTAGATAAGGCAGGGTTTATACCGTGACGAAGTACAGCGTTAAATCTGAGACGTTTGGCGCATGTGTGGCACGCCCCAGACCGGTCTGAAACAGACTGTGCTATTGCATTGATGGATATCTAACAGACGTTCGACTGTGCGGAGTGGCCATATATGTGGCAGGTCCTCCAGTGATTCAAGGTGGGGTGAGAGATTCCTCAAGTTGATGCAGATGATCTATGCAGCCCTTAGTGTCAGAGTTGGCTTGGGGAGGACAGTGTCCAGCTGGCTCACACTGGGTCGGGGCACCCAACAGGGATACCCCCTCTCTCCATACTCCTATTCGCGATGGTGATGGAGCCCCTGGCTGTGTGCTTGATGAATGTGATGGCCCCTGGGTTATTACGCTTGGGGAGACCAACCATATAGATTCGCTATACGCGGATGACCCTTTAGTCTATTTGACAAATCCGGAGCTCTCAATGCTTGTGCTTCTCCGGGAATATCGGGGCTTTGGGGACATTTCGAGACTTTGCATCAATCCCGGGAGGTCCAGGGTAGTTCCAAGGGTATTCCCAATGGGCAGACTGGCCATGGTCCCTGAGGTGGAGCGACATGCCTTGCTGCCTGTATGCAATGCAACACTCACTCTCAATCATTCCGCTGCATTATTCCAGACATTAGAGAGTCTGCTGGTAGACCTCTTATGGGGGAAGAAACGCAGAAGGGTACGCTTATCTCTACAGAGGGCGTGGGAGGGGGGTGGGCTAGAGATCTCTCAACTGGAGTTCTACTCAGTTGCAGCACGCAGCCCCTCTGGCTGGATGACGAGGACAACTGGGAGAAACAGTTGCTAGCGGAAACCTATGGTGCCAGTTCACTGCTGGAACTACTGATGCTGGGAGGCTTGGTCCTGAGAGGTTGCCCGTACATTGTGCGACATGTGGCTACAGTATGGGAAAATGTAGTGATGAGAGTGGTGCGAAAGGCTCAGTTCGCTCCAGATATGCCCCTCTGGGAACTGCGCACTTTTGCCAGTAAAGCAGACTCCATGACGGCGGGAGGGGGGCTGCCAGACGTTAGGGGACCTTTACATTGATGGGAAATTTCTGACACGAGACAAGGCACAGGAAATCTTCAATTTAGGGTTGGGCAAATTTATACAGTACTGGAAAATATCCAGTGTGGCTAGTGAGTACTGAGGGAGTATCTTCTGGGAGAGACTCTGGGCATTCATTCAAAATGGGACGCATTCATGACCGAGCCCCTGAAGTGCATGGAGTAAGGTGCACGGGGGAGTGCAGGGAGTGAGAGCAAATCTGCGGTTTAGGCTCCTCCAATACAATTTATTACACCAGGTGTACCTCACACCGTGCACGTTGCACATAATATATCCAGCCCGAAGTGATGAGTGTCCTAGATGCCATGGGAAGGGAGCGGACTTTTTACACATGGTCTGGTCTTGTCCTTTGCTGCTTCCTTAGTGGGAGGACATACTTACGCACCTACAAGAGGCTACGGGCTGGACAATACCTAGGGAAATACTGCAAGTAAAATTAGGTCTGCTACCCACGCCAAAGAATAAAAAACTACGCAGGCGATTTGTTAATTTGGGGTTGGTGTAGGCTTGGAGGCGGAGAGCATAGATGCCTCCCCGTATTTCACGTGTTGCGAATTGTCTCAGGGATGTGTGCGAGTGGGCGATAGCGGAGTCGATACGCATGAAATTTGTATGGAAGGACGAGAAGCTAGAGGATGATATCCTGGCATGGGCTGCTATGTTGGCGTACTTAAAGAATGATGCTGCATCTACATCTCAGGGGGCCTCTGGGAGAGAAGAGTCCCCACCAATGGGCTAACTTTGGAATAAAGTCCAGGCCATGTTTATGATTGTAGCTGATGGAAATAATGCGGTAAAGTGTAGCAACCAGATCACCTGAGAATGTTGAGGGGGGAGGGTAGCGGGGCTGTTTGATACGAAAAACACGCAAAAACCTATTGTTATGGTGTGGTAATATAAAATGAGGAATGCCTACGCACTCAGATGTAATGTCAGGTTTTATAAATGCCAATAAAACTTTATTGACAAAAAAAACAAACGTTCTATTTAGTGACTCAATATGGGATACTGAGGGACGGCGGATCGCCTTGTCCATACTATAATACTTCCCCATTGACCAAGGTGGGCTGAATGCAGCAGATTTTATACCATATTACTACAGCGCACTAGTAAAGTGGCCAACACGCTGGTTGATGGGGCACCATGTGACTGAAACTAAGCCCACACCAGAACTATTACAAGCCGCGATGCTCCATAATTTACTTTCCCATATACTAGAGCACTCTCAAAAGGGTACTTTATTGCTAGGCATAGTGCACACCTGCCTGCGCAATGCCCTGCTATATACGAAGACTGCGCCCCCATGCTCCCTGGCCATTCCGTTGAAAGGTATGTCCTAACTCACCCAATGCAGCTCTCCTCACGTGGCCTGTCGCCTTGGGAGGCCTAAGTCCTGTGCCCTGTGGGGGACCTGTTTATAACCTTCTTATGTACTTTGAGGCCCTCAACAAGCGGATTGAGGTCCCAGCTGGAGAATTCCTCAAGTATGGTAGGATACATCTGGCAATATGCCGGCCATGGCAGGCAGCTCAACAGGAGCCGCTGATGCATTTGGCTGTACAAGCATAGTACATAATGGGACACAGGTGGAGATTAGTGACCTGGCTGAACAAAGGGATTCGGGCACACACCAAACCGCTCTCTATACACTCGTAGGGCAGACTGGGAAGATGAATTCCATATAGTCTTAAACGTCAAGGAGTGGCAAGCTTCACCCCAGTACCCTCACAGATCTGCTGGAATGCGCTTTTTAAGTTTATTAAAACATATCTCCTGCACAGAGCCTATTTGACTCCCTAGAAATGTTATGCACTGTTCCCCCACGGCCTCCCACCCTCGTCCTTGCTACCTTGGAGCACCTCAGGGACAGACCAAGGCAACACTCTGGGATTGATACTCTTGGGGAGGGGGGATTTACCCCAGACCGGAGGGAGCTAAACTCACCACCAGGTTCCTTGACCTTGGCCTCCTTCTGGCACGCCATGCCATTTTGGAAGGCTGCAAACCCTTCCACTTTGTCCTCCTCTAATTGAGACCTCCAACACTGGGCACAAGCCAAGAGCATTACACTTTGCAGAGAGTAAAAGAGAGGACTTTGGCGATTGTCCATCTCAGATCTATGGGATGCCCTGGTCCAAGCTAATCAATCAAAGCCCTATCAATAACAGGACCCACATTATGGAACAAACTTCCTCTGTCTCCGAGACAGTGTACAGAACGTCTCAAATTCAGGAGACAACTGAAAACCGTACTGTTCAGAAATGAGATCTAGTTTTTACTCTATCCACACCCTCTGTTCGACCGGCTCCAAAAGCACAGAGATACTCCACTGGGAGTCGATTCAAGCGCTATATAAACCAGCAAATAAATAAATAAATAAAGATCTGGTCTCCAACGACTACCTCCAGCCGTGAAGGGGCGCATTGAAAGCGTCTGAAGACTTATCTTTACGGGTTGGACTTCCAACTTTCCCTTCTACAGGCATCTAGGCACTTACGTGCCTTCAGAGTTGAAGAACCCATACTCTGGATATTCTGCGACATGGAGATGGAGTTGGTAGAAAAAGCTGAGAGTGTCTCATATCCATATTTCAGAATGCAAATATAATAGTGAGGAAGAGAAGTTAGTCAGTGATAAAACTAACTTTTTTGGATAGTGCCAGTGTTTCTTAACCACTAGCTGTTATTCCTTTGTTTAACATTCAATACCATCATTTTCAACCCATCTAGGCCATTGCAGAGGAGGTCAACTATATCAAATGGTAATTTTTATTTTTTTTGGACACACAATGAGGCCTAACAAGCTGGAAAAACACCTATGGTGACTTGTGTGCCCTTACATGTAGTGTGACCTGGGTGATTTAGGCTAGACCTCTACTTAAGGGTGGGGCTAACATACACTGCTACTGAATTTTACCAAGTTTCGAATGATTATAACCGACAGATGTTTTTGTTGCTCCACTCTCTCCCCCCCCCCCCCCACCATTCCCCTGCCTGCCACTCAAAACTAAAGCATGGTTGACCAGTCTTATTTTCAGAAAGCTAATATATTCCTGGCAACCTCATGTTAGCAGACTATACGAAACAGACTATTGCAGCCTCATCAGCATCAAAGTCCTCGCTGTCAAGAATCCATGCTGATTTTTAAAACTCATAGCGTGCTACAAATTCGGCATCACAATCTGGAATCATTCCACTTCAAACATCTTTTGGAAAAGATCAGAGAAAGCAAAATAGAAACCCGGGTTCCCAAGTAAGACACGTCAACTTTCAAACAGCCATTGTGCAATATTGAATGCAGTAAAATATAGGACAATAGTGTCTTTGTATCTTTGGTAGAAGAGCAGTTGATTGGAGGACAGAACTTCCTGTCGCTGCTATCATAATAACTTATCAAAACAATAGATTCACTGTCATTTAGACTTAACAAGGAAGGCCTCATTTCATTACAGCTATACGATTCTATGCAACTGTTGATGCGTTTCAACATTTCTGCAGGACTGGCACATCAGATGCTATTGCTCGCGTCAGTTGCAAGTTCCCTCAGGGTAATGTAGCTTTTGTACCAGTCACATGCATTTATGGACCTAGCATGTGCTTCTGGGCTCTGTTCTACTTTCTGAAACAGTTGGATTTCATCTTCACTTTGTCATGTGTTTTCCTGTACATCCATGTTCTCTTGCTGCTTTTTCGCCTCTTACCATCTCGCTCTATTGTGGCAATAGGTTGTCTCATTTACATGGCCAAGAACAGGGCATCCATCTTGGAAGGACGTGGATGTGCTGGGATACTTCACTTATTCCGTTTGCATTTTTTGTATGTTAGCCATGAAAACGATGATTTGTATGGAAACCCAATTCATGTAGCTGTTGGGTTTTTAGGTCGAGCCTGGGCAGCGCATGCGCTGCTCTGTGAGGCATGCTGCATTGAGGTATGGACTTGAAGCTCCGTCCACTCTCCGCCCATATTTTTCATTGGCTTGTGTCATTGTCCTTTGTAAACTGCCGCTTTTCATTGGTCAATAGGCTTAGTAGTCCCTCTTTAGAACCACCTTGTCTCATTTTGTAACCTCCCATAAGGACTGTCCCTTTTACATGTGTTAGTAACTTGGTAGGCTTCAATTACAGCCTCCAAGCACAATTTCCTTAAATTGTGTTTTCACCGGACTCCTGTTATAGGAAGACATTTTTCTTTATTTATTAGCATGGCATACCTCAGTGGCGGCCTCGCCTTTGCTTTATTGTGGCACCAAACGCGGCTGCATGTTTGTTTTTTAAAAACAATTTACTTTTTTTCTTGTTCTTTACAAGCGCCCATTGCTACGCTTTGACGTTAATAGAGGCCGCACCCCCTTCTTTAGACAAGCCACATCTAAAGAAAGGTCTGCGTTCGCTATTAAAGTGAAACCGCGGCATGGGGCGCTTTTACAAAAAAAACTATTTTTTATCAAGTTGACAAACAAATGCTTTTCTTTTTAACACCTTGGGTGCTTGAGATATTTTCCTCCTGTGCTGCATTCCCTGAATTCCCATTGTTCATGACGGCACAGCTCAACCGTGCCTCATGACGAGCTGAGCTCGTCATGAGCATCGAAGGGGTTAAGAGCCCCCCATACCGCACTTTCCCTTTAATAGCGGCTGCAGACCTTTCTTTAGACGCGGCTCGTCTGAAGAAGGGGGCACGGCCTCTATTAAAGTGAAAGCACAGCATGGGGCACTTGTAAACAACAACAAAATATTTCTAATGCAATAGGTCTCGGATTTGTGAGAATTTAAGCTATTGTCATTTACAATGCCAATAGCTCAAACTCTTGTAAATGCGAGACCTATTGCATTGTTCACCTTATTTTCTTGGAGACACCGGGGCGTGACTTCTGCGTGGGTGGGGGACGTAGATTTATCAGAAATGGGTTTTCAGATAAATAGTTGGGTACAGGTGCTTTCAATCAGGTATGGTGAAAGGTCTGTCGGCTTTCACCAGGAATATTTACATACATACTGACAAAAACGCACATAATCTCTCCCTCTCTGCTTTGAAAGTCCTGAAAAATGTTGGTTATTTTGCAAAATATTGTGTTTTCTCTTTTAGTACTCGTATCAATCCTCATTCCTCTCTTTCCACTGTACCTTAGGCCCCTCTCATGCGCCGTGCTTGTGTATAATGTATTTTAACATTATATGCCCGCCTGGTTGTTGGAAAGTCTTAAACTGACACCCCATCCCCAATCTTACTGACCAAGCTACGCCGCTGAAAAGCAAATGACGGAAATCAACCTGCATGACAATGGTTGGAAATGTTTAAATAAAAACAGCATTTGTTGCATAAAGTGAACATATTTTTGAAAGCTGCTACTGAAACTGAAGAAATGGTTATTTTTAAATGTTTTATAACTCAACGCTTATGTGCGGTGGCGCAAGATGTCCTGAGTACATTAGTTTTGTTTGCCGGAGTATTATGCAAAAAGCCTTTTCTAAAATTGACGTACAAGAAAAAATATATGGAGTCGTAATAGCTTTGGCAATTAAATGTTTAAATACAAAAAAAATCATCAGGAAAAGCTCATCTGCAATGTACTCTTGTCTCACCTTTAAATATGTTTTTTTCTGTTTTGTAGTACATTCATTCCGCTGGCATAATTCACCGGGTAAGTTGATATTTATTTTTACAAAATCGTTCACAGTACATTAATGTAAGTTTATGTATAGTTGTCTTAGCATTATGTTCGAAAGATTCTAAGTTTCTAACTTGTCCGATCTTGAGTAAATTGCTGTGAGCTTTCCTTTGTTTAGTCCTTGCACATTTGGTGTGTTACAGTGAATGTTCCAAGGGTGCAATGTTTGTAGGCGACTTGATGAAAGTCAATAAAGCAGCCCTTATCCCCTTATTCAGTTTGTCTAGGCCTGGCTTTGTTGACTTACCATGAGTATGTCCGATGTGAAAATCGATTGCATTCGTGTTCTATGGTTGTCCTCAAATCTTCTCTTTCATTCCATCGGAATATGACTGCACAGTAAGCTGTGGTGTTTATTCGCCTATGATTGCATTATCATTGACAACATTTTGGTATCTGTGGGCAGCGCAATAGCAGCAAATATATACATTTCATAACTAAAAAAGAAGGCATAGTTCTTTCATGGAAACAGTTACTCGAAAGAAACACAGAGGGACGCCTGGTGCCCATTGGACAGTAGGAGTGGCAGGCATTTTAATAATTATTTAACAAATTAATACATAATTAACATAATGCATGCTTGGCTGCAGTCCGAGATTTCTGATGTGTACACACAACCCCTGCACTCCATCCGGGAATTCACCATTTGCTTTGTGACCTCTACCCTAGTGTTGACACTCCGCACATTTGTCCCTCCTCTCACCTCTTCATGCTTCTTGGGCGTATCTTCCTCGCTCGTTACATGAACTGACCCTACCTCTTTCACATACTTTGCTTCACACCCCTCGTCCCGCTTGTCTTTTTTAAGCCAATCCCGTTGCTCTAAATATTGTTACTTTAAGCCTTCAATCTCCCACCTTCACCACCAATTTGTACAATTCTTTGATGAAAAAGTAAAATTGCTTGTGGATCATGTCACTCATCCTACCCCCTTTGAAGATCGCAAATCCATAGTCTCTTTGACGTCATCACCGAAGATGCCCTCCTCAAAAGCATTCTTGCAACAAAACCTTCAAACAATTCTATTGACCCCCATCCCTAGTGACATTGCCATTGACTTCTACACGCTGCTCCCCTACTGGACCAGCCTGGTTAACCTCTTCCTTAACCAAGTCCTTTCCTGTTGCCCTAAAAACTGGTCAGGGTACCCCACTTCTTAAGAAACACTCTGCTGATGTGAATGACCTCCACAATTTCCGCCCTATCACCAACCTCCTGTTTCTTGCCCAAATTATATAAAGTTGTGTATCAGAGCAACTCTCCCAACATATCGAGGACAACAACCTTCTTAACTAACTCCAATCTGGTTTCACTCAAGGCTGCAGCACTGAAATACCCCTGCAGCAAGTGATTGACAATGCCCTGCGAGTACTTGAGTCTGGTGAGTCATGTTCCTGATACTTTTGGACCCATCTGCAGACTTACTGTTAATCATATCCCTCTTCTGAACACTTTAATGCAGAACACAGCTGACTAAAATCAGGAGCGATCGTCAACGTTCAGTCGAGAGGGCTCATTTGGTGTTCCCTAAGAAGATGACCACCCTTTGTGCCCAATTCGACCGAACGTCGGGGAGATGTCGGAACCAGTCACCTTCGCTTCCTCCGCCATGTCAAGGATTTTAGTAATAGGCCCTAATGCATCCAGCAACTTATCCTGACAGGAGCGCCAGGAATGGTCAATGCTTTTGCGGGGATATTTCACAAACTTCGCAAGGAAGGTGGCTATTTTCTAGTCCAACTCTGGTGTCAGAGCCACCTTCCCTTCCAATGTGGGCTGTGGGCACTCTCCTCGCAGACAACTCCTCCTCTCCTTCTCCAAGGACTAGGTGAGTGTTACTCTAGGGAGATTGAGCTGGGCCAGGGCGTACCACAGGGTTCGTCCCTGAGTCCAACCCTATTCAACATTTATGTCTCCCCCCTAGCGGCCATTGTGGAGGGCTATGGCCTCCGCCTGGTGTCCTACGCCGATGACACGCAATTGGTCATCTCCCTTTCACGCGCGCCCGGTCTTGCGGCAGACATTTTCAGGAACTGCATGAATGATCTCGCTGCCTGGATGTCTGCCAACTGTTTAAAGTTGAACGGGAGCAAGACCGAGGTGCTCGTGGTGGGGGGTGTACCGTCGGCGTGGTCGTCGGCATGGTGGCCACCGTGTTTGGGGGAAGTTCCCGCACCCTGCCGTGAGGCTAGGAACCTGGGCGTGTGGCTCGATAGGGACCTCACCTTTGGCCCACATGTCGGTCGGGTGGTGGGGGTATGTTTCAGTGTTCTGAGAACCCTCAGGAAAGTCTTAGACCTGCTTCCTATCTCAGCGCGTCAGACGCTGGTGCATGCCCTGGTCACCTCCCGACTTGATTATGGGAATCTTCTTTATCTGGGGGCCATCGGCAAGGTCATTCGTCGTCTGCAGGTTCTCCAAAACGCGGCAGCACGGCTGGTCCTCAGACTCCCTAGGAGGGCATCTGCCAAGCCAGCCCTGCGAGCGCTCCATTGGCTCCCTATTGAGAGGAGAGTGCAGTTTAAGGCCCTTGCCACCTGCCACCGTATTCTGAATGGCAAGGCACCTCTCCCGCTGCAAAGTCTCATAGCTTACTATGAGCCCACACGCAGCCTTCGGTCCTCGCAGACCGGGCTGCTAAAAGTACCCAGAATTTCCAAAGCTCGCATGGGAGGCAGATCCTTCAGATACCTTGCCCCCAAATGTTGGAACAATCTGCCGCTGGAACTTCGGCTTGAATCTTCCGAAATCCTGTTTAGGAAAAAACTTAAAACTTATTTGTTTCAGTAGGTAGCTTGGTTGGGAGTAGGGGGGACAGTTACTCCGCTTGCCATAGCGCGGGGACACGCCAGTGGCGTAACCAGGCGCTTAATAAATCTCCAATAATAATAATAAAAGGGTTTGCGGAGGCGTCCAGCCACAAACTTCGCCACCTTGTCCCCAGGGACCCAAGCTACAGACCGCAGATGGATTATTTCATCCGAGTCCAACATGCCCGAACTGTCCAGTGGCAACTCGGTGGCGGAGCCGTACAGACGCCAAGAACCCACCGACCTCTCGTCGTCCTCAGTGTCTGCTGGTGACACCACCCCAGGGGATGAGGGCGCCGTTTCCTGAGACACTGAGGAATCAGGGTGCGGCGGTGGCACGGGGTGGAAGTGGTCGCCTTAGCCAAAAAATGCGTAGCGCAAACGCTCAAAGGCGACTCTGTCCACACCCTGCATTCCCGCGGAGTCCCCCTCCCTGCAGGGCTTCTTAGGGGCAGGGGGGTCCTCCCCTATAGGAGTTGAGGCATTTACTGTTGCTCCTAAATGGGCTAGCGCCAACTTTGCGCACTCCTCTACAATACGGGTGGACAGTCGCTCCTCCATGGGGCCTACTATCTCTGTGACACAACGGTAGATCGAGCTGTCTACCGCATTGTTGAACTCCTCATCATTGAGGTACTGATGAGATTCCTCCTCCTCCTCGTAGTAGCGCTCCTGCTCCATGCCTACCAATGTAAACCGCAGTCTCAGGCAATAGCCAAATGTGTATGGGGCTGAGGGAAGGCTGTGTATAACAGCTCTGGTTGTGGGCAGGCCACAGGCCAGCTAACTTTCCGGGCCGGTTGAAAGCCGAAGATCAATGCAGCACCGGCCTCCCAGCGCGCAAACACTCTCCACGAGAACGGGTCTCAACCGCCTCCCAGCGCGCTGCCACAGACACTCTGAAAAACCGCTAAACCGCCCGCAGGCCTAACGCGGTCAAAATCGCCTAATAGTGCAGAAAGAATCTCCCGCAGGTTTACTGCGGTTAGAACCGCTGTACGGACCCTGCGCAGGGCGTAAGGCAATGAGGGGGGCGAGTACAGACACAGTACTCCTGGGCGTTCAGGTGAGGCGGCAGGGTAAGGCGTCTTGCTTCTTAGCGCGGCCCCTCTCTGTGAGGAGAAACTGCACTGAGGAGCAAAGAGATTCCGCAGCTCCCCCTGGCGGTCAGACACACACCGCAATGACCGGGCGTTAGCGCAAGGAACGAAGAACGTTCTCGCTATCTAACAAGCTTTGTGAAGGCAAAAAAACACAATGTCACTGTACATCAAGCATCACAAAGCTCCCCATAGCGCAAAACAGCGATGTAAACAACAAACATATCCATGACTTGATAGTGAAGAAAGGATAAAACAACTTAACTGGCTGCGAAGCAGCGAAGAAAGAGGAAGATGGCACAGGAGGGAAGTCCTATCTAGCGGTCATGGACACTGTCAAAGGACTAATGTTGGACACTACCCTAATAGATTGATGGGATTTTTAGTCATATTACTTGAAAACTGCATTTTGTTCCCTGGTTTAATGCTTTTACCCCTTGTTCTGGGACATATAAGCCTTTGTTGAGCTTTTCTAGGTTGATGTGAGTTTTGTACTAAATAAAGAGCGAAGAAGAAAAAGCATAATCCGAAGCCTCCGGTCCTGACATAGAATCCAAGGGTGGATTTTCGAAGTGAAGAACCTGCAAGCAGAGGTGACAGTCTATGCCACTCAACAGTGACCAGGAGGCACGGAGGCACAATGCCCACCGATGTTGGGAGATTTTGAAGAGCCGATGGGGACCATGTCACTGCCGCTGCGAGGGCTAGGCAACACTGAGCAAGACCAGGAACCGTGCACCAGTTGTTCTACGTTGGATGTTGGTGACTAGGTGGTTGGTGTCCGGCGGGACCTCCAAAAAGCCTTGGTATCCACAACTGGCGTGAAAGACGAAGGAGCAATGTTGGGACCAGTAAGGTACAAGGGACTCCCGCCAGCACGAGAGTACGAGCAAGGCACCGAGCAAGCAGGAGAGCCCACTGAAGCAGTAAAGACCCTCATGGGGACCCACAGATAAAGGCACAGGAGTCGCAAGAGGACCTCTAGCAGCTCACCAAAGATGAAGGCCCACAGTGCAGAGGATGCGGTGAGGATGCTGATCTTGGAAGGAAGAGATTCTGAAGGCTGTAGCTTCTTGTAGCCTGAAGATCACTTGGGTGCAGAGCCAACAAGCCTTGGCAACGGCAAGTCGACGCAGTGCACATGGGTTCAGTCCACGCAGTTCTGATGAGGGATAATGGCCTCAAAATTGCAGAGAGAAGGGTCAGGCCTTGAGGGAGTTTCAGAACTGCCACCTGTGTTGCTGGGCCTCGGGAAGTCCGTAGGACGACAAGAGCAGCTGAAAGGTCAGCCTCATTGTGGTGTCTGCGGATGCAGGGGAGTGACTCCTTCACTCCAAGGGAGATTTCTTTGGGTGCCCTTGATGCCCACAGGTCTGTTGAAGAACCTGGCAGAAGCACAGACACAGATGGCGAAGAAGACTTTAACAGCGAGACCAGGAGAAGCAGGATTCTTCCTTGGTGCGTCTCTATTCCAATCAAAGTCCAAGTGTCCAGATGGTTGAAGAGAGACATAGTTTCAGGGTTGAGTCTCGTCCCACGATGAATCTGAGGACCCACCCACAGGTAATCCCTCAAGTATCCTAAGGAAAGGGTTGGAACAACTCTGGGTGGGGAGGGGTAGGAGGATGGGTTCTTTGTGGTTGTCCAGGTTTTTGCTCTTCCTCGAATATGGCGAGGAGGTAGGGTGCAAATTTGCAGACCTTTGTAAAACTATGCCGGTAACACATTGGGGCCGGCGGTTTTGCAAGATTGCAATGGCATCTCTGGTTTTCTCAGTCAGGAAGATTTGCATTGAACAGGAACTTGTCTGCGTGGGATACTCGAGGGATTTGGATATCGTGCAGGAAGTCCAGTACCTCCTCTTTCCTCTGTGACTTGTCTGCGATCAGTAGAGGATTTTTATAGAAGTCTGCAAACCTTGCGGAGATTTCTGTGTTGCCCATTACCAATTTCCCATTTGGCCCTCTAAAGAGGCGGTACACAATAAGGATTGTTACTTACCCTGTAAGCATCTGTTCTTGGCATGTATAGCTGTAGATTCACATGCTTGCTTACTCCTGCCATCTAATGTTGGGTCTGGATGTTTGCAAGTTGTGTTTCTTCAAAGAACTCTTTTCCAGTAAGGTGACTCCTGTTTTCAGTGATAGTGTGCATGGGCATCGACTCCATTGTTAGATTGTTTTACCGCAAGAGGGTCAGAATGGAGTAAATAAGTGTAGTATAGATATGTCGATGCATATATAATATGAATAATAAATGCAACAACCATAGTTGTCCAGGGAGGAGGGAGGACGCATGTGAAACTGCAGCTCAGCATGCCAAGAACAGATGCTTACAGGGTAAATAACATAATCCGTTTGAGGCATGTGTGCTTTAGATACACAGACTTTGCATAGACTGTATAGAAGTACCCTCCCAAAGCAGTGGCTAACCAGTGGGCATTGCAGTTGTTTGAAAAAGTGTGCTTAAGACTGCCTGACCTACATTACCTTGTTGGTGTGCCAATACTTCCACACAATAGTGTTTAGTAAATGTGTGTGGCTTAGACCATGTAGCTGCTTTACAAATACCAGTTACAAGAATGTTACCTATTATGAGTGGAATGTGCTCTAGGAGGTATAGACAAAGTTCTTTTGGCTTTGATATAAGATGTTTGAATACATTTAACAATCCTTCTAGAAATACCGGTTTTAGTGATAGGTTTCCCTTTATGAGGGAGAGCAAAAGCAACAAAAAGTTATTTTGTTTTGCGAAAGTCTTTTGTTTTATCAATATATTACAATAATGTTCTTTTGACATCTAATGAATGTAGAGCTCATTCTGCTACAGAATAAGGTTAAGGGAAGAAAACAGGTTATTTAACCGATTGGTTAATATGAAAATCAGAGACTACTTTTGGAAGGAACTTTGGGTTAGTGTGAAGAATCAATCTGTCTTGGAGTTGGAAAAATGGTTCTTCTAAGGTTGATGCCTCAAGCTCACTGACACATCTTATTGAAGTGATAGCAATCAAAAAAGCATCCTTCCAAAAAAGCAATTGCAGTGGACAATTATGAAATGGTTCATTGGATGGACCCATAAGTCTTGTTAGAACAATAGTAAGGTTCCATGTAGGTGGAACATTTGGCGGTATCACTCTTTTAACCCCTTCGATGCTCATGACGAGCTCAGCTCGTCATGAGGTACACCTCTCAGGTGCTCATGACGAGATGAGCTCGTCATGACCACACCCGTTTTTATTGCTGTCCAGCACAACAGAGGAATCAGTGCAGCATCCATGTGGTTAAGTCCTTCCATAAAGGCTTTAATCACTGGCACTTTGAACAGAAATACATGTTGTTTCTTTCGAAGATATGCAGCTACAGCTGCATGGTGTAGGCGTATGGATGTATATGCAAGGCCTGCACGTTGTAGATGTAATAAATAACAAATGATTTGTTGTATGGAAGCATCTAGTGGTTTAATTGTTGGTTATAACAATAAATAACAAACCTTTTCAACTTTGCTGCATAGCATGCTCTAGTGGTAGGTTTTCTTGCTTCTTTAAGAATTGTCTTGCAATCTGATGGTAGATTTAGGTATCCAAACTTTGACTTCAGGAGCCTAATCGCTAGGTTGAGCTCCTTGGGGTTTGGATATCTGATTTCTCCATGGTTCTGAGTGCAAAGGTTTCAGGTAAGGTGAAGCTTTTGGTATGTAAGTACTAAAAGCTATAGTAGTGTGGTGAACCAGGGTTGACAAGCCAATGTGGGAGCTAACAAAATAAGGCAAGAGATGTTTGCTTGAGCTTCCGAACAAGAAATGGAAGAAGGAGAGGCACAAAAGTGTAAGCAAATATTTCTGACCAGTTCATCAATAGGGCATTTCTTTTGGGATAAAGGGTGTGGGAACCTGGAGGCAAAGTTCAGGCAATTTGAGCTTGAGATGTTGCAAAGAGATCTATTTCTGGAAATCTCCATTTTTGGAAGTATCGGAGGAGGACTTGCGGGTGGAGTTCCCACTTGTGGAATTGCCGCATTGTGCTGAGGAGGTCGGCAAGTTCGTTGCCCATCCCTGGAAGGTGTTATGCTAGCAGTTGTATTTTGTGATTTATTGCCCAACGCCAAATGGACTGAGAAAGTTGTGATAACTGTAGAGAGTGTATGTCCCCCCCCCCCCCCCCCCCCTGTTTTTGCACATAGTACATAGCTGTCGTATTGTCTGTCCGGACTAAGACCACCTTCCTTGCCAGGTGAGGTAGAAATGCTTTTAGCACTAGTTATACAGCTAGAAGCTCTAGGTAGTGGATGTGGAGATTCTAGTGTTTGGTGTCCCGTAGACTCTTAACTGGTAGATGTTGTAGATGGGCACCCTGCTCTAAGGGATGCGTCCGCTGTGAGCGCGATATGTGGAACTGGGTCGATAAAGGGCGGCCCTTTAGATAAGGTTTGTATGTTCCACTACTGCAGAGAGCGTTGGGTGTGGCTGTATACCAACACTAGATCTTATTTCACCCTGTGATTGATTCCAATGACGTGCTAAGCATTCTTGTAGAGGCCGCTTGTTTAATCTTATATGAGGCACTATGGCAATGCACGTTGCCATCATCCCTAAAAGTTGCATGAAAGTTCTTACTGTTAGAAACTGATTGTTTTGACATTGTAGCAACAGTGTCCGAAAATTATGAATTCTGACTGCATTTGGATAAGCAAAACCTGTTTGAGTGTTTAGTATAGATCCTAGAGAGAGTTGCAGCTATGCAGGTTAGAGATGGGATTGCTGTGCATTGACTGCGAATCCCAATTGATGAAGAAGATTTATTGCAATTGGAGTGTGTTATAAACACTTGAGATGTGTCTTGGTTTTGATGAGCCAATAGTCTAGATATGAGAAGACATGAATTTGTTGTTTTAGCTGAGCTGCTACTACTGCTAGATATTTGGTGAATTCTCTGGGTGCAGTAGTTACTCTAAAATGAGAGTACTTAAAATTGATAGTGTTTTTCTGCTATCACAAATCTGAGGTATTTGCGATGTGCTGGGTGAATAGGGATGTGAAAGTATGCGTCCTTTAAGTCTAGTGTTGACAAAAAGTTACAATGCTGTAAGAGGGGAAGCACCTGTTGAAGTGGGATCATATGGAAGTGTTCTGACAGTATGTATACGTTTAGAGGTCTGCGATCTAATATCGGTCGTTGAGAACCGTCCTTTTTTTGAGATTAGGAAGTAAAGTGAATAAACCCCTGATCCTTGGTATCGTATTGGAACTGGTTTGAGAGCTCCTTTTGTTAGAAGTGTTTTAATTCTTGATTGAGCAGTTGTTGGTGCTGTAGAGCAAGTTTGTGAATGTGAGGTGGAATATTGGTAGGATCGCTGGTGAGCTCCAGGCAATAACCATGTTGGATTATGTCCACACCTATTTGTCTGATGTTATTGTTTGCCAAATGGGAAGAAATAAATGCAGTCTTTCCCCGACAGGTGTATGATTATGGGGTGAATTGTTATCAAGTCACTGGTTGTTGGTAGATGAAGAGGTATGTGTTGGGGTACCTCTGCCTTTAAAGTTGTTCCCTCTGTAACCACCTTTATAAAAACCCTTCGCCACCCCCGTGCAGACACAGCCATATAAATGTCCAGTATTTGTAAAGTGCAAACAATTACTCGAAGGTGTCAAGGTGCTGGGGGCCGTTGGGAAGATTAAGCAAGCTATTGTCGAGAGTCACATGGTGCTGGGCTGATCTGCTGCTGGCACCGGTGATCGAACCGTGAGCCCCTGGGTTCCGGGGTCAGTTGCTCTGGCCGCTGCGCCACACCTCTTCTCTGCACAGCTATGCAAATTAGTCTTGACCCTGTTCCTCATGGGAACTGTCCAGCCCGAACTGCCAAGCCAGGTCTTCCCTGGATCAGCAACCAGCATCCCGGGACCGGGTTCGGGGTAACACCCCTCATCAACCCGGCGAGCTTGAGTCCAGTAGCAAAGTGAGCAAGAGTCCTACGGCTGGGCATACCTGCCAGCTTTGGGCGAACCAAGCAAATGAAGATGGATTCAACCCAGATTTGTCTGAAAAGTTTCCGCGCCATCTATTATCTCCTTGTGTTGGCTTTGTTCACTCTGAGTAGCCCTCCCCCCCCCACTAATAAAGCCGTGCACGGTTCAGTCTCCGCACAGAAAGAAATCTGGGCTGTCTGTGTTTGGCCTACAAGTTTGATTAAAGTAATGTGGGTGTAATTAACAATTCCCTGCAAAATAATAAATCTACCCTCCGAAACTGTTATGGTTTATATATTTTGCAATTGCACACATTTCTTAATTATTGATACTTCTCTTGAGTATGTAGAGTAGGAGGAGAAGTACCTGTGAGTGCCCCATGTGTAAGCCAGATTACTCATGCGGTCCGGTGGAAAGGTGTTTCCAGTAGTAGTAGAATGCCTCGCCTATATGCATGTCTATCCATATAGACGAGGATCTGTCTACATTTGTGGGGATTATTGAGCCCCCGTACGTTCCACATTGCTATCCTTACTGGACGAGGGCTGTTATGCCGGTTAACAATAAGTTTTAAGCAACAACTGTAACTCTAATCTTGTGACCCGTCGAGTGCCCAGTGAAGCAATTAATATGTACCTCTGCTTACTTTGAACAACCCCCACTCCCCTCCCCCTGCCACATTAGGACCCAATTTCCCAGTACAAATCCAAACATGTTATCTCTTCCAACAAAGGCTCTATAATGAAGAAAGGTAAGATACAACAAAAAAACGATTCCTACTGAGTTACCAAAGCAGTGGGTGGTCAGATCGGCTGATAGTATAACCTTGTACCAATTAATCAGAATGAGCATGCAGGTAATAAAACATCACAGCAACATCATGTACATTATGGGGCATGCATCCTCCTTGTGAGTACACCTCAATACCATATTGATCATTTCTAGTTCAAGCAGATCATTGAATTGTCATACGCGGCAGTTAGTTTAGTTTCTCCAGTGTGGTCGGGATTTGGTATTCCATAGTGTGATAGTATCATTCAATCTCATCGAGGGACGATCTGGGGATAGCTTTGTCTCGTGTTAACGCAGTGTCACAAGTTGTCACATGTTTCTGGAGAAAGGCGAGAGCGCCCCTGGGGTCTGAATACACTTGCGTCTTGCTCCTCAATGAGAATCAAAGTCGTGCAATGTATAGCATGGCATAAAGTATGTCATGTTCCTGAAGTTTTTTTCTTCCCCAGGCTAGATTTCCTCCGGGCTTCCTGTACTGATTATGAGAAATTAGAGAAGAACGAGAGCAAATTCCTTCACAATGGGTTTCCTTTGCCTCCCTAGCCAGTCTCAAGAACTGATCTCGGTCTCTATAGTTAAACAAGCATTGGCATAGCCAATAGGTCTCGCCTTTGGGACCTTATAAGTGTTTAGCCATGCAGCACATGTAAACCCCACTGGGCAAATTTCTGAAATGGAACTAGTGCTTATGTTTCAAAATCTGTTTTATTGAATTTTTTTCATAGGTAGGACAATAAGCGCAAAACGTGGACCACAAACGCCAGAAATACATTTTGCCTCGGTATACAGATAGCTATTGGCGAATACAGCTTTCCCATTAGGTCCATGGCTTAGCTTTGACACATGGCACAGTTTCGTCGTGGTCCGTTATCACATTCTTGTGGCGTGAACATTTCGCCCTCCCGTGAGAAGAACCTAAAAAGGAAACTTCAGTGATCCTAAGAAAAAATGTGTAACAAAACCTAAACTGAGATGTCGTGGCGCTATCTTGACACACAAAAAAATAGACAGAGGTAAGAGGGCGAGTGCGGAGGGTGGAGCCACCAGATCCCCACCCGTGTGAGAGGGATGTACCATGTTACAACGCATACCATTACAACTACCTACTGTTACAACGCGACCATTACAACGCATACCATTACAACGCATAGCGCTTAGAGGTGCTGGATAGTGGTAAGTATAATTTACTATTCCAACTCCAGTCCCCGTGGACACTAGGGAAGGTGTTGGATAGTAAATTATACTTATTCCCTATCCTAGAGCGCCCCCCAGCGCAATGCGTTGTAATGGTATGCGTTGTAAAAGTTGCGTTGTAATAGTAGGTAGTTGTAAAAGTTGCGTTGTAACAGGTGTATACCGTGTGAGAGCCGCGTCAACTGGAGGACTGGCCCAAATGGAGTTATTAGATGAGGAACATGTTAAGGGCCCTGAGTCGCGGGCTACAGGCCATCAAGGGAAGCCCTTCAGATAGATAGGAAACCAGGGGGGACCAAATGTAATCAAAACCTTTCCTGGTGTCTTCAATCATATCAGTCATGCATTCCAAAGCTAATGCCCTCCAGAGCCTCGCATGCCATTGTGTTAGAGAAGGGGCCTCGGGCTTCTTCCACGCTGCAGCGATTACCATTTTAGCGTCTCCCAAACAAAGCCACATCACTGATTTATCCCCCTGGATCTGCCACTTCAACTGTGGATCACGGACCCCAAGTAGAACTTGTTCCAAGGAACTGGGGATGGGATAGCCTAAGATAGGTTTTCCTGTGAGCTTTTTCAATAATTTGGACGATATGCTGCAAGTTATCATGGATGTGACGACCCTTGATAAAGCCGTATTGATCCGGATCTATGAGACCTGAGAGAATTGTTTCGAGACGAGTGGCCAAGATTTTAGAGTAAATTTTAGTATCGAGGTTTAGAAGGGCAATTGGGCGATAGGACGAGCATGCCGCGGGACCCTTCCCCGGTTTGGGGATTACAGTGACAATGGCTTCCCCCATAGAAGGAGTGACCTGTTGCGTGGCAGCAATATTATTGAATAAGATGGGTAAGAAAGGAACGAGCTCCTGGGCAAAGGTACAATAGAAATGGGTGGAGAAGCCATCCGGCCGTGGCGCTTTCTGGAGTTTGAGAGAGTCGATTGCCTTCTGTACTTCCTCAGCTGTTATAGGCTTCGCCAGTTCTTCGTTGGGGCCTGCCCCCACCGGAGGAAGGTCTATAGAGTCCAAGTACCCCGATGGATCAGACGACCCTGGGAGCTCTGAAGTGTAAAGAGTTCTGTAGAAATTTTCAAAAGCCCCCTCTTTCCCCTCTTCTGACCTATGAGAGACACCGGTCTTGTTGATTATGAGTTTAACATACTCTTTCTCCTGTTTGGCCCTTAATTGGCGACCCAGCAGGGACCCCACGTTGTTCCCACTCTCATAGCCCCGCGATTGTAGGCGTACAATGGATTTTCTCTGCTCTATTGGTATAAATGGCCTGTAACTTTCCCTTTAAGGCTTTGACCATCCCTAGTGCCGGTGCCGAAGGGTTGGACTTATGGCTCTGTTCTGCCTCAATGAGATCTCGCACACTGCTGAGCATGTAAAGTAGTGGCCAGCTCAATGCACCTCAGCCTTGAGGGTGTCCCAGGTAGTTGCATAGGGCGTTCAGTTCAAGAAAGTCTCTAACAGCTAGTCTGAGTCTGAGATCATCGCGGAGGAGTCTATCCCTGCATTGGAAATTAGGGAAATACCACCGGGCATGTTTCAGGCTTGAATTGGGCCAAATGATCATCACCTCCAGTGGCGCATGGTCCGATAGGCAGATTAGATGGAATTGGGCTTGCAGTATAGAAGGGAGCAAGGATTGGCTCATAAAAACATTGTCAATACGGGAATACGTCCTGTGCGAGTGAGCGAACGAATAATCTTGCGTCGTGGGATTGGTATCCCTCCTTACATCTATCAACCCCATGAGTTGGAGCTGTGACCGCAGTGCCTCTCAGAACGCCCCTCCCGAAGCCCTGTGTGTGTCATGTCCATGTCGAGATCCCAAATTAAGTTGAAGTCCCCCATGAGAATTATGTCCCCCTGTGCGAAGGTCTCTAGAGCCATTAGGAAAGAAAGGACGAAATCCTGTTGGCCCACATTGAGAACATAGAGCACTGCTAGTGTAGATTGATGGCCTCGAAGGTCTCCTTTGACCATTAAAAACCTCCCATTTTTTTCTGTCTTGGTATCGGAAGCCTGAAAGGGGACCCCTGAATGAAACAATGCCACCCCATTATGTTTTGAGGCATGTGAGGAGCGGAACACAAGGGGGTAAGCCCTGTGACGGAGCCTGTGCTCGTCAGACCTCTTGAGGTGCGTCTCCTGGAAGGCCGCTACGTGGTCATTGTGATCCGTCATATATTTCCAGAGGCGCTGGCGCTTGTTGGGAGAAATTAGACCCCGGGCGTTCCAGAAAACCAACCTAACCGCCATGGACATTGAAAAAAGGATGTACTCCTAGCTGCAGGGGACCCCGCCGCTGAGACTCAGTTGTGGCCTCCCTCCCCTGCCCCACCCCCAGCCAAAAAAAAGAGAGATAAAAGCACCATGACATCTAACCAAAAAAATACAAAATCGCAACAATTACGAGTGTGGGGCTCCCCCTCCTAGAGGGGAATCCCAAGACTAATAAACACTCGAGGAGCATCACCATTTCCTATCCTCCATCCCTTGTCATAGCAAAACAAGCATTTACAATGCAACGGTTTCGCCTTCGGAAAAGTTTGAGCCATTGGCATCCTAAATGGCAAACTTTTTATTTATGTGTTGGTTTTGAAAACAGATAAATAAATGGCATTCTCATTTACAATGCCAATACACACACCCACACAAGAGCCCCCCCCACACACACACACACAAGAGCCCCCCACACACACCACACAAGAGCCCCACACACACAAGAGCCCCCCCCACACACCACACAAGAGCCCCCCACACACACCACACAAGAGCCCCCCACACACACCACACAAGAGCCCCCCACACACACCACACAAGAGCCCCCCACACACACACGCAAGAGCCCCCCACACACACGCAAGAGCCCCCCACACACACGCAAGAGCCCCCCACACACACACGCAAGAGCCCCTCACACACATACGCAAGAGCCCCCACACACACGCAAGAGCCCCCCCCACACACACGCGCAAAGAGCCCCACACACGCGCAAAGAGCCCCAAACACACGCAAAGAGCCCCACACACACGCAAAGAGCCCCACACACACGCAAAGAGCCCCACACACACGCAAAGAGCCACACACACACGCAAAGAGCCCCACACACATGCAAAGAGCCCCACAATTAAGAGTGGAACTACGGATAGATAGATTTTTTTTTTTTTTAAACGAGATAGAAAATTACTTTCATATGTAAACCTAAGGAGGCATGCAAGACTACTCCCCGGTGACCTACGGTTATACTAACGCCCTGTATATAGAGTCTAAGAAAGGCTAACAAATCAAAGAAGCTGTCTGAAGGAGAACATTTTTTAAAGAAGCAATAAAGCTAAGGATAGAAACATGGTAAATGTTGACTCCATGGCAGGCATGTGGTATTGAAAATAGGTAGGGCAAAGTGTAAAATAATTTGACATGGCAAACATTATCTGCCCTAAATTTATCATACGTAATAAAAAGTAAATCATTAAATACCTGAAGGAAAAACTACACCAGTGTAAAAAAAAATATTTAGATAACAGAAAGCAAGGTTCCAAGTAAACCATCACTAAATGGGTGAACCTATGTGGCACAAATCAAATAAAATTGTTTCAGGAGCACCATTACATATCTCCTTGGCATCCCTTTTATGTACAACTCCCTTAAACATGTATCTACTCCATACATTTAATCACCTTATTATCTACTTAGACTCCTTTGAAACCTCAACCCTCCTGTCTGTTTATCGAAAGCAAAGGTTAAATGGAGGGCAAGGGAATCTACTTTCACTTGCTAGATAGACCTACATCTAATTTGACAAATAGCAGTAGCAAAACGTGGACATTATATTTTGTAGACTCTGGGGGGAGTTAATATCATTGAGGTCATACCAGAGAAAGATCTCCATGTTCAGCACAATTATTTTGGCATTATGGTACCCTCCCTCAAAGGTACTCATCTGCTCCTTGTGCCAGCTCTGATTCTCTTGATCTAACCACGAATGTTTGACAACCCAACTACCTTCACAAAGTAATCACAGCACCAGATAGGTCCTTCTCCTCAACTACTACCTAAGCATCCCTGACATACTTACTGTTATTTTCTTCAGCTTCGTTCTCTGTTCTCATCGGAGATGTTTTAAGGCTGCCTTTTTCTTTAGTCCCTTTAGCGGACTTTTACATAAGTCCATTGACTACCAAAGGATTCTCCACAGGACGGCCTTACTTATATATCCCTCTGTTCTTGCAACCGCTGTAAAATCTTTTCCACTCTTCAAGACCACCGAATCTGTTTCCAGGCTCCTCTACCAACTTCATCATATTCGACGAAAATGTCTCATCGTCAGAGCGCCTCCAAAACTATTCACCTCCTTCTCTTGTGGCACCAATGCTTTATGTCTAGCTCAAGCCCAGCCCACTGCCCTCTGCTCCCCCGTCTCCTCATTTACAATGACCTCTCTTAACCTCCCAAAATGTACATTTCAGTTCACTTCACCTAATCGCCCACCCCTTCCCTCGCACTGTACACCATCAGCTGGCCACTTTTTCTCCATGCTACATTTACACCTTCCCCTGGTGAACTGACGGCCCCACTCCCGCCCCCATCGCCCCACCCTTTTAGAGGTTATCCTAAGCTCTTGGTTATCCTGGACCCTTTCTCCCCTCCATCTATCGCCCCATAGCACCATCACACCCTCCGCCCCATGTGACCTCTCACCTCCTCTTCGCTCTCGCTCCTGAAGCACAGACAGGCCGCGCGTTTCTTGTAGCCGTCCCCATCGTAGGTGCGCGTCTGGTTGGACTTCAGCTTCATCATTCTCTAGCGGCGGGGCACAGGCTGGTGTGAACGTGGAGTCCAAGGGAACACGGGCAGGGCGTTCTAGGGGCGCGGGTTTAAAGAGAAAGGGCCGACAGCAAAGGCAGGAAGGCGGACTGGGGACGAGTAGGCCGTTATAAACAGGACAGGGAGGATGGGTATGGAGCTCCAGGGGCTGAATGGGGCGGTTACAGAAGCAGGCACAAGGTCGGGAAAGGTGACAACCAAAACAAAAATAAAAATGGGACAGACGCCGGCACTAGATTGGGGTGTGGGGGTCGTAAACCACGTAGAAGGGCAGGGCTGCGATGATTAACGGACGAGGGCAGATTCAGGCCTGGCGCAATGAATGCCGTAATAAGGGTGACAGGTCAGAGGGAGCACGAAGTAGTAACAGGTTAAGGGGGTTTACTGTAGGCAGGGACGGTCCAGTGGGTGGCGACAGGCCGAGGGAGGGGGTAGGAGCAGCCGGGGGAGCACTGGGACCGGACAGGTGGTAGTACCTCACTGGAGCCCCACGGGGAGGCCTGAAGGCCCCGGGGGCGCTAGGTCATTCTCGGCCCTCCTTGCTGCTCTCTCTCCGGCTTTACCGCTCTTAACGCTGCCTAAGCCGCCGCCTGGTCTCCTCCGCCCGTTCCTCCTCGCTCAAACCCGCCATCTTGGGTCGCGCTACGTAAAACACGCATATGCGGCGAGCCCGCCTCACCAGATACTCCTGGGACTCCTTGTTTACTGATCACGCTCAGCCTCGCAGCCCCGGTGGATTTAGGCGCACCGCGCCTCACAGAGCACACTCGCTCCTTGCCCCGGCCGGTCCCAGCAGCCCTCCGCCCGCTCTCGTTTCCTCGGGGAGCGGCGGAGGACTAGCGCTGCGTTCCAAGCAGGGACAGGCAGGCCAGGGGCAGGGGGCACTCACGGCGCTCCCTCGGCGAGGTCGGGTCGGTCTTCCCCGGCTTCGTCACTCCCATGCAGCTTCCTACCAAGCAGGGCGCCGAGGACCAATCCGGTCGCGGCGTTCACGCCAAGCCTCCACACACGCCCGGGAGTCAGCCAATGACAGCGCGGCTCCCGGGACCTGCCCCTGGATGATGCTGAGCCGGCAGCCAATCAGTGCGCGGCCTCGGCGATGACGCGGCGGCGCTGGGCCAATCCCAGCGCGGCGTTACTGGAGGGGCTCGTCTTGCTGGGCCAATAGGAGCGCGGCGGCTTCGATCTTTGCTGCTGCAGCTCCTGGTCACGAACGGCCGCTTTGGAGGGTGTTTCTGGCCCCGGGCCGCGACGGTGATTTGGCGGCAATAGATTTTCGGGGCCCCAGGTCGCGGTTAGACCGTTTCTAACCAGCAGATCAACAGGGGGGATCCTGGGCGCAGGGAAACACCGCTGGCCTCGTTTCACCCCTGAATCTGTGCCAGCAGCAAGCACGGCCCGGCCGGACCAGACACGGGGGCGTTCCCGGCGTCGCGTGACGTCGGCAAAAGCCAAAGAATCTCGGGAACGCCCCCGTGTCTGGTCCGGCTTTGACGGACGCCTCTCTGTTCCAATGGCTAGCCTCCATTTATGGAGCTAGCCAATGAAGCAGAGAGGCGTGTTCAAGTCACCCATACTAGAAACTACAGATTTCTCTGGAGGAGGAGCCTAACGGCTCCGCCCCCCAGCGAAACCTAAAAAGCACCAAGGCAGTCCTATCTCAACAATACAATCCCTCCCTCTCCCCAACCGGGCAATGGCGAACAGAAACCCTGAGAACCATATAGTGAGTAAGCTTAACACAGCCCTTCGTAAACCGCTGCAACTTGCAGAAGTGAGCGAACCCTGTATACCGCCTCCCAACCTCCCCCAGCCCCAAACATCATGAGGATTTGAGACATCCCGCAAGTAAACACCCCAATTATAAATAGCTCCTGGTCGTCCGTGTCGTGTGAAGGAGATTGGTGAGACAAGGGATGTCCGGGCACCCACGCCTCCTCCCAATGCGGAAGATACAAGTCCTGCACTCCATCCAGATCCCCAAAATCTTCCAACCTGTCCTCCTCTTGGGTGTAGGAGAGAGGCGAGGGAGAACTGCCCCGCAGGGTAGCCGCCCCGACCATCTAGGGTGCTCCCAGGCGGCAATCTCTCCGACAGTACCAGGCCGTTGGAACCCGCTGCTGACCCATATATTAGCCTGATTCTGGAGTAGTAGCAGTTTTCCGACCCATTCTGCGCCACTGGCCATCACTGCGTCATTCCTGTCGCCCCTCCCCCCTCCTGGTATGCCTCCAGATCAAGTGTGCGTGTACCCACAGAGTCCACATCTGCCTGCACCAACACCAGTTTGTCAAGCACCTCCGCGCAGAAGGTTTCGAAGGTAGCTTCCATGTCTGCTTTAATGTCGGCCCGCAGCTCTGTACGCAGCTCCTGCTTGAAATCGCGCAGGGAAGATAAGATGTCTTCTCGGGTCAACGCCATAGACGGCGCTTCCTCCGTCGTCCCCCTAGTAGCCGACGAAAAATAATTTGAAACCCTATTATTGGGGTTCTTCTTGGGTGTCATAGGGCACACTCCGCTCGTTCAGCACTCGACCGCCTCCTATTAAGTGGAATCAGCACTAGTCTGACTCGCTTGGTGCGGTAACGAGTTCTGCCGGGCAGTCCATGGCACGTAGATCCAAAGGGGAGGGGGGTAAATATTCAGCGTGCAAGGCGGCCCTCACTGCAGGAGCCGCCTGAGCCAGCCGGGTGCGAGCCCCTCACCTCTGCCATCTTGTGGAGCTTCGTTGCAGGCCCCAAGCGACTCCAAACACCTGCGCAGATCATCCCCAGAGGACCCGGGGGTCCCAGGCACACAGGCCCCCCACCACGATCTCCGGCTGCAAGATCAGCCGAAAGGCCGCGGGAATTCAGCAAGCCCGCGTTCCCGCTGTCAGACGACTGGGAATCCGCCATGTTGGGTGTAAGCTCCTCACCGCTGCTATCTCTCCGGGGTGCGAACAAGGGCGCACCAAGCCAGCCCCAGGACAGCACCACCAGCCTCCCTGCAATCAGCGCAGCAGCCCCAGCTCAGAGTGGCATTCACCAACCTGGAAGACGCCTCGATGCCGCAGAAATAGCAGGGCCTGGAAAGGAGCCGAACGGAATCACGACCGATCGGCCATGTTGGTAAGCCACGCCCCCCAAACTACTGCTTATGTAAAGTGCTTTGATACCTTGTTTTGCGCTATATAAAAATGCAAAAAAATAAAAAGGAATGAAAAGAGAAGTGCTTGCAGGTTCCTGAACTGGGTGCGCGAAAAGATGCACTCTGTAGAGTGATTATATAAAGTATGTTTGGCTGTGAGACAATCTGGCCGTGGTTGATTGAGAGGGTGAAAGTGGTTCGACCTAAAAAGCTGTGCATAAAAACAAACAACAAAAAACACAAGTCACCCAACAAAACGGACAAGAGAACATGCGGGGGGGGGTCAAAAAAGCAAGCAAACGAGTGACCAAGTCAACCAATTATAAGCAGCGGGGAACTGACGACAAAGTGCTTGAGACTAGACATCTTGGAAAGACCTAAAAAGACCCAACACTCATTGCATCTCACCGTACCATCAATACAGCTATACAAAAAATGTAAAGATCGTGAAATTTAAAAAAGTACCACCAAATATGCTGCTAGGATGACAAAATAATCAGAAGAAAACCATTGCTAAAAAAAACTAGTGTCCACCACCCACAGGGCCTGGAAACATCGAATAGAACATTATGCTGATTACTTTCAGTAAAGAGGCCAAACTTCAATAAACTAAAAAAAACTGAAAAAAGAACCTCCTTTTACATATCTATTTCCCATGTATTTACGGCCTTTTGTCGGTGCTCATTTCACGTCTTCTGCCGTCTCGAACTCAACAACAGCCTCTCCAGTAGGACATCCCTCTTTGGAAATGGTGAAATGAATTCAATTGAGACCATCAGTTGTGCTGCATTCTGTTAACATACAAAAATTAAATATCTTAAACCCGATTTCAATAAAACGCAGATTCTAATATCCACACATCTAGCAAATGTTTATAGGCCCAACAAATCTAGAATTGTTTTGCCATTAAATTACTCCCATACCACCCTGATGTAAGCTAGTCATATATATGCGATATGCATACCGACCTATTGCCACCCCAAAAATAAAAACTTGTGTCTCGATCAAATGTCTCATGCAATACACCCACTTTACTTGCATTCAATGGCCGGAATGTCACGCATTAAGCAGTTTCCAATTACATAAACCGTGGGCATCAGTTAAAACCATCTAACACTCAAAATGCTGGATCCCATCCCAATTTAAGAATTAAAAAGGATTGTTAGCGTTAATAATTGCAAGTGGAATCTCAATGAAAATGACTTGAAATAAAAATAATTGCAAGTGTAAAAGCTAATTGAGATAAACTTTGAACGAGTGTACATTTCTACCACATTAAATGTCATTCATGCCATAATAATCTTGTTTCCATGGGTCTGGTGAAACATACGCACCTGAAAAAAAATATCCAGCACTTCTTCCTGCTTGCAGGACCATGGCAATCCTCGAATTTTTACTATATGTTCATCTACCATTGTAAAACCTGTCGTCCACAACAATAACGAATTTATAGTGAAGATGATTTAGGTTAATAGTGAAACTTGGTGCTCAATATATCTTAAGTTAAGACGTTAACTAGTTCACAAATTAATTGCTTACTCGATAAGCAGATAACCCAAACCACAAAAGACATGTCGGGCATGGGCTTCAGCATCTTCAAGGCAACAATTGAGAATTCCGCATACATAAACAATGTACATGATTTAAACCACATTACCCTCATGAAAAATATCAATTACAATCAAAAGAAACTTGGTCATCCCCCCAATTCCCCCCCCCCACCCCCCCAAGTATCCATACATTACAGAGTAAGGGAGAAAACCGGGATAATTACAACTAATTAAAACTCTTCTGTTTCGTTCACCGTCAATACGGCCAATGATCCCTTATTTTATAATCGAGTTTTTAAGCGCCCAATGTATGTGCATGGAAAGTAAATATACTTCCAAGCCAACTTCCGGCGGCTAGTAATAGGGTGGAGGAACCTCCAGATTTACACGTCATAGGGGGCGGGCGGCCCTATGTTGAGACCAAACCAGTAATGCTTCATGCCGCGGGCAACATTTTCTTTCCATATTTATCAAATATAGCGAGTAAAAGCTATGCTGTGGAACACACACATGCATATGGTCTAAAGAGCCGTATACCATTGGAATAAATGCGCGCCAAGGCCACCCGCTCTTTAATCACTTTTCATCAGCCTCCCAAAACGCCATTTAAACATGACGGTGCATTGAGGGTCAACTGCATCTCATCACTAAGACTAGGAAAATCATTAAACATTGGATACATTCTGTAATAATTTGGTGTCGGGCGATAACAAATTCCCATTTGCATGAAACACTACATTGCACCATAGAATTATATTGATGCGGTGGAATTAGGGGGCATATATAAATCATGAAAAACAAGAAAAAAATGAGGCTACCTAATAACTTAATCAATAGCCTGGAATTCTGCCCCAGACACACAGGCAAGAGTACCTGGTACGCCTTTCAAAACAGAGCTGCGCATAACTGGATCTCCCCATTCTAGTGAGATGCCTAGATTGGCAAAAAAAACATGTACACGATAAATTACATATGCCAGAAAGGTTCTTGTGTTTCAAGGACCACATCCATTACAGCATTTGCACGAGGGGAGTCTTGTTCTAGAGACGAGGGATACGCCAACACTACTAACATGTGGAGTCCCGGATCCGCACCACCACTACTTCACCATATTCCGACGAGAGAGTTTTAAAAACCACTTCAGTAAGAAAATAATCTGCGTTAAAGGGTCTGGCTAAAGCAAGGACGGAGAAAACAAGCAAAAGCACAGCGTGTTGCGTGTAACCTGACTCACCAGGAATTCAGCTGCCAACCTGCATGCCGTTGCTCACTCCTGAGTGCAAAACCCTGTGGGAGTGACTCATTGGAAAGGAGGTGGGACATTCACCTACATTTGGCCATTTGCGTGCTTTCATTATTAAAAGACACACGCAAAAGCCAATCCAATGTGTGGGAGGAGTCCGGTCCACACAGAGAAGTTTAGAGTGCTCACAAGAAGCCTCCCATAGAGCAGCGAATGTGAGCTGCGCTAGGCACGACTTAAAGAGTTCACACCAAATAGTGTTAGTAGCAAGTCTCGTGTCGATGCCTGCCACTACTGCTATGTCTGCACCTCTGGGGGCACGCTCCTGCTCACATCTCGACAGTGATACCTTTCGCCTCCATGGGTCATGCGGGGCCGCATGACCTCAAGCAGGCCAGTAGCCACTCCTGGCCGTTCTCGCTCTTGGGCCAAGCAGAACCCCTCCAATGTCTCTGTAAGCAATCCCAGCAGGCCGGCAAGCACACCACAGTGCAGGTCACTGCGTCCTAGTCGGGGCCTCAGGCACGTTCGGCCTGCCCCGATTGCTCCTCCCTGCCAGGCTGGACCCCAGGGCAGAGCATTGCATGTGTTATCGTCCAGCGAGTGGCTTCCTAGCCAGGCACTTGGGTCCTATTCTGATTTTAGGAATTGTAATGAGTCATTTATCTGTGAGATCTAGTTGCTTGGGAAGTCTAGCAGGTTTGAGCGGATGCTTGTGAATGATTTAGGCTCCGGCCGTGAGAGCTCTTTCAGTGCCACCCATCTTATTGCACTGCGCGACCCCCACAGAAAGCCATTTCAAATAATATGCACATTATAGAGGAAATTGTATCCTTTATCAAAAAGGGTAGACCCGTCCAGACAACTTCACTGTTAGGGTGAGAGAATCAATACGAGGTTTCGAATTAAATGTTTCAGGCGTTCAAAATCAAATCAGGGACTTTAGACTTATTTTAATATTACAGCTTGTTTGCACAGGCCAATAAGGATTAATAATGAGTTTTTTCTTTGCGCAACTCAAGTATGTAAACATAAGAGCATTTGAGCTCTGAAATTGCTTCTGTCCTCCACAGACACCCAATTTGTGTTGGGTGAATTGGTGTACTAGAATGGAGAGTTTAGTGGCTCATGCACACTAGCTTAAGGGTACTCTACCCTAGGTTGGAAGCAATTTCTCTGAAATCAAGATTGTGATGTAGTTTAATTCGTAGTTCTAGAGACCAACCAAGCTGCTGCACATAAAGTGGCTTTAACATGAGCTAGATGTGACTTTGAGATTCCTGTAAACAAGGAATTCCAGTAATCTAATCTGGGCTAGTTTTTGGATGACTTGCTGAAATTCTTCACCAAAGAATAGAGGCATGAGACATAAAAGCCTAATTGGGAATTTGCCTCTTTTGCAATGGATTTTGAGAGTTTGGTGTCTGAGAGACCTCATGAAGCCCAAGGATTTGGCAAATTCATAGGCCGATGTGACAGTCCAGTACTCTGAGGCATTCAGCCAAGTCATCACTGATGTTGAACATTTGGAAATAGTGATCACAAATTTAGTGTTGAAGTGTTTTAATTTGAGGTGGTGATGAGTCAACCAGGACTGAGGGCCTGATTTAGATCTTGGGGGATCTGGCCCCTGTCACTTTATCGATGGTGATACTGCCCATCTACCCGGCAGACTGCAAGCTCTAGTTAGATGTTAGCAGGTACATGGACGAAAGGCCGCCAGAGTACCGCCGCCTCTGCCGGAAATTTTCACCTGCATCAACCGCATCATATGCAGAAGTCTGTCTGTGGGAGTCCAGCCAAGATTTCCGCTGGGCCAATCATAATGTGTTCCTACTTTGTGTTGGCAGAATCGAAGGAAATGAGGTAGAAACTTCTTTCTGTTTCCCACTTCCGTTTCTGTCTTGAACCCCATTGTCCAGGTCTTGTCTTTGCTGCTACTACATAACCGCCACGCTAAATAACTCTATTGTCGCTTGATTTAAGGTACAGTTCTTTTACACTTGTCTTACTATAAATAATGTGTTGACAATTTCTTTAGTCTTATGTATTTTTACATTGCTCTTACATACATATTTTTATGTGTAATGCATCAGTGTACATTTTACAATTTATCAAGGTAAAATGAGCACATCTGTATTGACAAATGTTGTGGTGGGTGTGGTGCGTGTGAGTGTGCATTCAATAGTGTGTGGTTGTTTGTGTGCTATGCAATATGTTAGAAAAGGGGCATAACACATCTTCTACATATATTTTAGAAGCAAACACAACGTATATGTGAATTGATACATAAATCCGTAGTACTCACCAGTCTCCACTCCACCAGGGACTCAATCCATCGGCAAACCACCGCTAGGACAACACCAGCACAATGGGGACGTCTAAATAGGCTCAGCGCAAACCCGCCGACCTGATGTCATTGGAGTACTGTTAGCCAGGAGAGGAGTCTGCTGCTTCGACAGCGGTGTGCCGGGAAACAGTCTGTCGATGCGGATGGCAGTTCAACCAACACAAATCTAAATACAAGGGGCAGGATACTGTCAGCTTGGCGGAGTATTTGGCTATTCCGCCACGAAGGGACAACAGGAGTCTGACCAAGATCTAAATTGGGGCCTGCATTCTTTAAAGAGTCTGATAGAAAGGCAAAATCCTCTATGATGCCCACTTACAAAAAAATTGGAGTCTCATCAGCACAAAAGTGGTAGGAGATGAGGGGATTTTTTAAAAAGTGAACCACAGGGGCCCAAGTCTAAATTGAACGGTAGGAGATATAATTGGTCCTTGAGCTACATTGTACTGTACACAGATTTTTTTCAAGTACACCTGAAAGATCCCTCAGCTGTCATATGAGATGAGAATGCAAGTGGCGTGTCTGTGCTAAGTGGGGATGTGCTACCTGTATTTAAGTTCACTCTATTGTTGTTGGCAGAAAATGGTGCAGGTTTAGTATTATTGACAAAAAACAAGGACCCCCTGTTTTGGATAAATATCCTGGGACAGGGCAAACAATATATGTGAGATAACAATCCCAGGCATACAATTAAGGAAAAGAGGCAAAAAATGGATTAAGGCAAACACACAACTAATTCAATATGAAAAAATACATTTTTAATATGATAAACACATATAGTAAAAAATCAATAAATTGATGCCAATTGATAAAATAACATTGTACTAATACATATGTTGTCACAATAAAAAGCTATATGATAAGAAAAACAGATGGTTTCCTGCCGACGCGTTTCGACATACACACTATGTCTTCATCAGGACTTTTACCATCATATTTCTTTTTTATTTAAAGCTGTAGGGTAGTTTAGGACTGATATAAAAAATTTAACATTCGAGTTTCAGACTCCCAAAGATAGCTTGTAGAAAATCGTTATTTTTAACATGATTCTGATTTCACGTGAAGCAAGAATATCTTCAAGATTAAAATCTTTTATTTGTGGGGTATTATTCTAAAATGATAGTCCGATTCCAGACTACTTTGTATGTCTTAATATTTCAGGTGGATAGCGAAGGGTCGTAGTAGTTACTTCGCCATTGTCAATTGACTTATGCACAGTATATCGATAGCTGCACAGCGTATGTTCAAAAATGCACAGTGGTAGAGTGCTGTTGCTTTATATTTCTTATTGCAAGGATTTCAGCCACACAAATGCGGTACATCGGTAAAAAGACAATGATGCGATGTCTATTCAGACACTCTTATGCGCTTCTATTTCCCAGCTCGTACATGTGGTACGTCGAAGGAGAGACAGCAGCGCGACGTATCTTCAAACACCCTTCTACGCTTCCGTTTTTTGAAAGTTTTACTTTTTCAAAAAACGGAAGCGTAGAAGGGTGTTTGAAGATACGTCGCGCTGCTGGGAAATAGAAGCACATAAGAGTGTCTGAATAGACATCGCATCATTGTCTTTTTACCGATGTACCGCATTTGTGTGGCTGAAATCCTTGCAATAAGAAATATAAAGCAACAGCACTCTACCACTGTGCATTATTGAACATACGCTGTGCAGCTATCGATACACTGTGCATAAGTCAATTGACAATGGCGAAGTAACTACTACGACCCTACGCTATCCACCTGAAATATTAAGACATACAAAGTAGTCTGGAATCGGACTATCATTTTAGAATAATACCCCACAAATAAAAGATTTTAATCTTGAAGATATTCTTGCTTCATGTGAAATCAGAATCATGTTAAAAATAACGATTTTCTACAAGCTATCTTTGGGAGTCTGAAACTCGAATGTTGAATTTTTTATATCAGTCCTAAACTACCCTACAGCTTTAAATAAAAAAGAAATATGATGGTAAAAGTCCTGATGAAGACATAGTGTGTATGTCGAAACGCGTCGGCAGGAAACCATCTGTTTTTCTTATCATATAGCTTTTTATTGTGACAACATATGTATTAGTACAATGTTATTTTATCAATTGGCATCAATTTATTGATTTTTTACTATATGTGTTTATCATATTAAAAATGTATTTTTTCATATTGAATTAGTTGTGTGTTTGCCTTAATCCATTTTTTGGCTCTTTTCCTTAATTGTATGCCTGGGATTGTTATCTCACATATATAGCATGTTTAGTATTATTCACAGGGGAAGAGCTTCCGGGTCTAGTGGTGCAGGTCTTTGATGGGGCAGGAATGTTGGATACCCCAAGTCCCCACAGGAAATTGTCTGTTTTCTCAGATGTAGGAGGTAGGATCAGCCTATGACCAGGAAGCCCATTGGGTAACCCATGCCTGATGCAATGTCTATATTTGCTACTTTGGAATCATGCCCAGAAATGTTTGGATAAGGAAAACGATTAAAATAAAGATTTTTCTATTTCTGGGGGATCCCTTTGCCAACTGTTGTACTCACAGGAAAGTTGAATTGGGATTCTATCATGATACCTCTCTCCACTCCTATATAAATTCAGTGTGAATTTGGTATGCCATTGTGCTAGCCTCAGAGACCACGCATCATCATGCTGCCAAATCTGATTGCACATTGGCCTGGGATAGTGGGAATGTCCATCTCACATGAGTAACTGATCATACATACAGGAGACCTAGGTTATTATTCAATAACAGTTTTTGTGTTCTACTGCAGAAACATATAATAAGCTTGTTCTGCTCATGTTTTGTACTCTGAATTTTTTTTTGTTTGTTTACAGGACCTTAAACCAGGGAATCTAGCAGTAAATGAAGATTGTGAACTGAAGGTACAGTATGAGAAACCGGTCCTAATGTGCAATTCCGTTTGTCTAAAAATAGCAATCAAAAATGAATTCGCATATTTATCATTAAGTTGTGTTTATTATAAACTTCGGTATTTCTAAACCACTGTCCACCTTTGATACAAGCAGCAAAACAATATAAGCGCAACTTAGTGATAAACAGTACAAAGACACCAAGTTCTGGCTATCCAGTTGCAAGTATTTATAAAACAGCTTGTGAAATTATTGAAATTTGATCTATGTATCATTGTCGTGGCAGATCCTTTCTGATTTAGAAACTACAGCCTGAGAACCGTCTGTCTGATATCGATGTGAAGCCACATCCAGATGTACCCCGAAAGTGTTATGGATATATCACTGCTCATTCAAGCCCAACACGCACAACTCCATCAACCAAAATGTCTCAACAGCATATACAGAAGAGAAATTGAATGGTGGGCGTAGAATATCCTTTCTACAGAGACACATCATAGCGTCGCAGAACTCTTGGATTCGCGGCAGTGTCGGCGAAGGGCCCATAAACTGTAGTTCTCTCTGGACAAGAGTCAGAATTGACTTTGAAGGAGATAGAGTTTAGGAATGAGACTGAGAGGAACATTTAAGCCCACGCCACTTCTCAGAGTTCAACAGTGGTGGAAACAGACGTATTATTATTATTATTATTATAATTAAATTTCTAAAGCGCTCAGCTACCCGTAGGTTTCCCGTCGCTAAAACCAAAAAGTGAGAGGGAAGAGTCAGAAGAGAACTGTTAGATGTCAAATAGCCAGGTTTTTATCTGTCCACGGAACCTGAGATAGTTAGGTTCAGTTCGTATCTGAAGAGGGAGAGAATTCCAGAGTGAGGGAGCCAGCCAAGCAAATGAGCGGCCACCCATTCTGGCTTTCTTGATTCTAGGAACCGACAGTAGGTTTTGATTAGAAGATCGAAGATTACGAGAGGGATGGTATGATTGTGCCAAGGGGTTGAGATAAGAGGGGGCTAAGCCGGAGTTTTTTCTGTGGATGATGCAGAGGGCCTTGAATTTTGTCCGATTTTCAATTCGGAGCCAGTGCAAGGAACGAAGGGCATTGGAGGTAGGAGAAGTGTTAGGTAATTTGCAGAGAAGTCGCGCAGCCATGTTTTGAACTGTCTGCAGCTTACGCGTCACCTCTTTACTGGCTCCCAGAAGAAGGATGTTCCCGTAGTCCAGTCTTGAAGTAATAAGAGCCTGGATCACTGTCTTCTGAGTGTCCAAGGGAAGCATCCAAATGATTTTTCGCAACCACTTAATGATAGTGATGCAAGTGGATGATGTTTTAACCACATGGTTCTTCATAGACAGTTGATTATCGAAGGTGACGCCAAGGTTGCGAGCAGTTATAGATGGGGTGGGTAAAGGGCCCATTTGTGAAGGCCAATGCTGGGGTCCCCATAAGGTGGTGTTGGGACCGAACAGAAGGACCTCAGTTTTACCCCCATTTAGTTGTAGTTTGTTGTCCAACATCCAGGCTGCGATGTTACTCAGACCTGTACGGAGGGAGGAGGATGAGGAATGAGAGTCAGAGGAAAGGGAGTAGATGATCTGAGTATCATCGGCGTACGAGTAAATAGTGAGCCCAGCTTGCTCTGCAATAGCAGCCAAAGGTCTGACATACAAATTGAACAGCAAGGGGCTCAAGATGGAACCCTGCGGTACACCGTACGCCGATGTAAAGGTTTGAGAAACAGAGGACGAGGAGAAAACTTGAAAGGTGCGGTCTGAAAGAAAGCTAATAAACCAGTTGAGAGCTGTGCCGATGATACCAGATGATCTGAGGGCATTGATAAGGATGGCATGGGAAACCGTATCAAATGCGGCACTCAGATCAAGTAAAATGAGTGCCACGGTTTCACCCTTATCAACTCGGCCCCTGATGTTTTCCGAGACCCCTAACAGGGTGGATTCAGTTGAGAAGCCACGTCTGAACCCGGATTGAGATGGATGAAGTAGTCCACTAGCCTCAACATGTGTTGACAATTGAGAGTTGATGTGTTTTTCCATAATTTTGGAAAAAACTGGAAGAAGTGAGATTTGGCGAAAATTAGATGGGATACTTGGGTCTGCATTAGGCTTTTTTAGCAGGGGTACTATCATTGCATGTTTCCATGCAGCGGGTACTGAAGCTGTGTTAAGGGAGGTGTTAAGAAGATCCACAATCAGTGCAAGAGAAGAATGGTCTAGTTTGTTTAGTATGTGGGGAGGAAGAGGGTCCAGAGGAGAGCCGGACTTAATTTTGCGAATGATGTCAGAGAGAGTCGTGATGTCAAATGGCTCCCAAGTGTCGATCAGAGGAAAGGAAGGAGAACTGATGTCAAGATGAGTTCTGGAATCACAAGAGATCATGGGTACTAGGGGAGTGGAGGGAGTATATAGACCTGAAGTAGAAGACGAGTCCTCTAGTGTCAGCTGTTCAGTGAGTAAGATAGGGGTGGATGGGTAAGACAGCGAAGGGGAAGGGGTAGATTTCTCAAAATTGGAATAGATGGTATCTATTTTGGCTACAAAGAATTCGGCCAATGAATTACACTGCGCAGCATCTAGGCTAGGTTGTTTGGGTTGACACAGAGCGCCCGACAAACTCTGAACTACCTTAAAGAGAGCTTTAGGGCGATTTTTTGCTTCAAGAATGGTCATATTAACATGCTCAACTTTAGCAATTTTACATGAAGAGTGGTATTTGCATAAAGCGGCTTTATAAATTTGTTTTGAACAAGGATCGTATTTTAAGCGCCATTTACGTTCAAGATTTTTGCAGATGGTTTTTTCTGCTTTTAAGGCAGCTGTAAACCAGGGTGCGGGCGGATGGTGAAGATTATATTTTTGCATACGTTGGGGTAGGCAAGCATCTGCAGCCTTAGCTAGCCAGGCGTCAACAGCCTCAGCAGCTTCAGTACAATTATCTTCCCTGGAAGGTCTAGTGTTCTCAAGACAGAGATTGAATTCATTTATATCCAGTTTGTTCCAGTTTCTAGAAAGTCTGGATTCAGTTAATTTCGGGGGAATATTAGATTGGTGACCGATGGTAATAGTAAAAGTTACCAGGAAGTGGTCCGACCATAGGATCGGTAGTGAGGCCTCACAATCAATAGTTTCTAAATTGGAAAGAATGGGGTCCAAAAGATGTCCTGCAATATGCGTAGGGCCTGTGTTATGTAGGGTGATGTTTAATGCAGCCAGGTCCTGTAAAAAATTTCTACTAATGGAGCAACAGGGGTCATTTAAGTGAAGGTTGAGGTCACCAAGGATTGAAAAATTGGTGGAGTTCTGGATGAAGGGCGCTATATACTCAGGGAGGGAGGTGGCCCAAGAACTTGCTGGTCCGGGGGGACGATATATGAGCAGTCCGGAAAAGGTAAAGTTGGGAGACAGCGAAAGCTTGAAGAGGCCTACCTCACAGTTAGGCACTACAATGTCTTCCCATTTGCAGGAATACCGTCGGTTATAGACTATAGCTATTCCTCCGCCATCTTTCAAGGCTCTGTTTTTGCCGACATAGGTGTAGTTGTCAGGGAGAGCCGCAGCAATATCTGGACCAGAATGATCTTTTAGCCATGTCTCCGTTAGGAATATAGCTGCAGGTTCCTCAGAGACAAGGAGGTCAAATATTTCCCTCTTGTGTTTCACTAGGGATCTGCAGTTTAGGCTAATCAATGTCCGAGTTGAGAGAATAACTGTGGGAGTGGATGTGGCACATGTAGGAGGAAAGTCTGATAGTGCAGTGTTAGTTAGGGAGGGGAGGGACGTAAGAGAAAGATGACAAGCAGGACAAAAGGAAGGGGCATGGAAAGGATTCAATATGGTGCAATAAGCGCAAGGTGGTGACCTAAACTTAAACAGAGTTTCCCTAGAGTACGTGTGTAACGTACCAGGGAGTGATGGGCCAAGGATCAAAGCCCCTAGTCCCGGCCCGTCGCGGACGGGCGCAGACGGGCTCGCCTTAGGCGCGCCCGCTGCGCTCGTCCGCTGCGCTTCCCGAAGTTACACATCTATATACGCCCGTGGGGGCGTGAGGGGGCGTGGCCTAAGAGTGGGCGTGGCCGCAGCCTCGGCGTCGGTGAAGGCGGGAGGAATACCCAGGTAGGTCGTGTGACAGCGCAAAATAGCAACAGAATACAGTTTGTTTAAAAACACAGACAAATGCAGTTAGTGCTTCTCCCGGCTATCCGCCTCAGGAGATTCGGTCTTCACGAAGCGCTAGCAATCAGCGCTTATGAAGCTAAGAGGGCGGGAGGGGGCGTGGCCTAAGAGTGGGCGTGGCCGCAGCCTCGGCGTCGGTGAAGGCGGGAGGAATACCCAGGTAGGTCGTGTGACAGCGCAAAATAGCAACAGAATACAGTTTGTTTAAAAACACAGACAAATGCAGTTAGTGCTTCTCCCGGCTATCCGCCTCAGGAGATTCGGTCTTCACGAAGCGCTAGCAATCAGCGCTTATGAACCTGCTTGGAATTCTTGTGCTTCTTTTTTGACTTTCCTGATGACTTCGACTGTGCTGAAAACCACAGGAATGACTATGGGTGCAGAAACTGGACCATCCCTTTCACTTCGACCAGCCATGGCATGCAGTTTTCTGGTATTTGGAGACCCACATCTTTGCCTCTCATCCCGGATGACATTAGATGAATTCATTACAGTCCTTGGAATCCTGGTCCAACTCCAAGTACCAAAAATAAAAAGTGGCTGAGGTTCTTGACCTCCAATTGCCTACTAATGAAGTGAAAATGAATGTCCCAACCTAAGTCTTCCAACCAGGACAGACCAATACTGACCTCTATTGTCTTTTGATGAGTCCATCATGGACACCCTGTTTGGGTCATGGGAAGAGCAATGTTCCGGACCACAAATAAATGGGCTGATAGTGAGGTGCCACCACCCTACCCCAGGTGATCTGACTTTAACACAGTACCCGAGAGTCAAAGCGCCTGAAAACCTTTGGAAAATGTGCGTTCACCACCACCAGTCTGGTATGAAGGTCTGTCAATGCCAGCTACCTATTGGGCTGATACACTCATGCCCTTTGGGACATCGTCGCTGAGGGACAAGCTGCTGTACCTGAGGACTTGCACCCCATTCTTACTAAAGCCATTCAGGATGGTTGTGATGCAGAAAAAATCTAATTTGCTGTGGTTAAATACTGCAGATTGCCTTGGTTGGGCAATAGGCACCAGTGTGACACTCCGGAGACATGCCTAGATGAGATCTATGGGCTTCTCCTGGGATGTCCAATCTTCCCTTATGGACATTTCCTTAATACACCTTTTTTGTGGCAGAGGCACCAACACACAATGTGGACAGCAAGCAGCCCCAGCCCCTACAGCTGTTGCAACCACAAAACCTCTTTAGTGGACACTTACAGACACACAGCCACCCTGTCGGAGGCAAGGTCTGGCACTTTCTCCTAGGGTGGCAAGTTATCACATTAGAAAAGTGGGTACTGCAAATTGGCCTGCCAGGTTATGCCTATCTGTAGTAGGAAATTTAGGCTCTTCGGATGTTGGCACCCTCTCTGTGGCTTCTTTGGAAAGAAGTTTGAACTGGCTGTTACCACCGCTACTTTCTGGTGCCAAAGAACGGAGGATTTTGTCCTATTTTATACCTTCACCCCCTCAATGCCTTTCTGAAAAAGGACAAATTCATGATGCTCACCCAAGCCCAGGGCTTGTGTGCCCTAGACCCTGGAGACTGGATGGTAATGTTTGACTTGCAGGATGCTTATTTCCACATCTTCGTCCTGCAAGTTCACAGGAGTTAGCTGCAGTTCATTGTGGGCCAAGAGCACTTTGCTTGCTGTGCTCTCCTTTGGTCTCACCAGTGCCCGAAAGGGATGGCGCAGTTGCAGCGCGTCTATGTGGGTCGGGGAGTACCAGTTTGTCTCACCAGTGCCCGAAAGGGATGGCAGCAGTTGCAGCGCGTCTATGTGGGTCGGGGAGTACCAGTTTTCCCTGACCCCACCAGCTATTGCTGGTGAAGGCGACTTTCCCCAGGCAGTCGTCACACATTTTCAGACTATACTGAACCTCTAGACATTCTTGTGGTTCACCATCAACCTGACAAAGTCACACCTGACTTATTCACAGATGCTCCCTTTCATCTGAGTTATTCTGGACACAGTGCGGTTTTGTGCTTCACCACGAAATGTTGTGAATAGAAGGGTTAGACCCATGTAGTCAGTGGGACCTGGGTAGTTGATTGGGGTATATGAAAAGGGTCCCAGACCAAGAACAAAGAAAATTGTTTTCAATCACATAATTATTTAAATAGAATCAAAAAAGCAAATGATGGTGCTCAGTGTTTTTATTATCACTGCACCAAAGGACATTCAATGTTCGAAAAATCATACATATAGTACACAAATTTGGGTGCGCCCACAGAAGGGGAGGGAGGTGTGTGAGGGAGGGGGTGTATTTCAATTAGTTATACATCACTGATCGAAAAATCCATAAAACAAGAAATTCAGCTTTCAAACCATAATTGTCATAGATCCACAAAGAAGAGGTCAAAAAACACACATGTCCAATAAACCAATTTACAAAAGAAAAGAGACTCCCATAGTGATTATTACTATCAAACTGGGGTTAGGAGTTCTTGATTTGTGGAGGATGGTCTACGTTTCGACCCAAAGGTGTAGGACTGTAGATCCTTACTCGCGGGTCTTCATCAGGACGTGAGAGACAGGGGGGTGGGGGTGATGTGGGGCTGGTTCCTAGGCACAAATTTAAAACACTACATTACTTGAAACGGTCTCAAAAGAGTCCCGACATAATCATTCATCAAGACACCCAGAAGGGGTATTATTAAAAATTCAAGGAAGAATAAAGGAGTTTGGAAGAGAGGTTAGCTTATACTGAGGAAGAACTCTAGAGAACCAAGTTACGCGGTTGGTTTACCTGACAGTGCAGGTGGAAAAAAACGGCCTGCCCGTTGGGCGTGGTCCGTGTTCAAGCGGTCCCTTGTTCCAGTGTGGTATCGTCTGGAAATCACAATGGAGAAACTGACATTGAAGTGACGATTGATTAAGGCATTTGCTACAAGGTCTGGGGCGTGAACAGGGGCAGCCTACCTTAATTGATAGACACAGTGGTAAAGATCACTCTTGCCGTCGTGCCTAGCGCGATTTAAAAATCTCACAATTCACTTTAGGATCGTGCCATGTCTGAAAAAAACGAAATTGAAAATAAAATTAAATAAACATAAAAAGCGGAGTTGTAATCATATGAGGGTAGCGGTTTTTACTGGGGGCACACTGTAAAAATAAATCAGGCACTCACCCGATGTAGAAAAAGGCAAAAAATTGCAAAGAGGGACGGTCGGGCGTCTCCGCGCGTCTTCTGACTGAGGAATTACAATGTCCCCGTGTAAGTGCGCTCAATGGGTTAATCAGGCAACACTCGTCATACATCTGTAAGACACCAAGTATCAGATGGTATTAGCGTTGCACCCAAGATTGGATTATGTGGTGGTAAGCTGGGTAACGCAACTTCTGCTATTAGAAAACTCACCCGAGGTGAAACAGAGCCGAACTTAAGGAGCCGGCGTCTCTCCGCATCTGTCGGCACAGCGAGGAAGGGTTGCCCAGGGAACCGGGTTGAATTTGTAAACTCGTAGAGGAAAGACTCTCGCAAGTTGCTAAGAGACCAGGTGGCGTCCTGTGGGAGGTGCGGGGAGGAAAGACTCCCATATCTGTTTAAGCGAGGGGTAGGCCATGTTCAGATTATTGGAAGCATAAAGAGTTTAGGAGGTAAAAGGCCAGTGTTTCGACCAGTCTTGCATAGTAAAATTATTATGCCCACCACGCATATTGCTGATTATAAGGGATTTTTGGGCCGCGAGCCTGCCAAAATGCGGCGATCAGGCGCTCGGTATTCAAAAACAGGAAAGCATCCCTGAATATCACTACTATATCGTGCTCAATTTGGGTTACCAATTGAAACCTTGTTGTAAACAATTGGGGGTGATACTCTACTAACGCGGACCTGCCAAGCATGGTAGTCTAGCGTTCATAGGGCATCAAAGGCACTCAGAGAGATGAATGAATAAAGGAAATGATTACAAAAAGATATAAAAACACAAAAGGCAGACCTGTCATATTCGGCATTCAAGCATACCAAGTTCCGATTTTTCTTGCAAAATAACATTATGACATTATGTCCAACATGCAAGTTCACTGAATATGGGGGAAAACAGAGTCGCGGACCTGCCAAACCACGGCGGTCAGGCGCTCGGTATTGGAAGAGGATACACATTCCTTACTAACACTGTATTATCATAATAGTCATACACTCATTTTGGGAAACTTTGGGTACCAATTATACCATGTTAGTTAACCATGGGGGTCGATACTTAACTGGCGCGGACCTGCCAAGCATGGTAGTCTAGCGTTCATAGGGCACCAACAGCACTCAGAGAAATGAATGAATAAAAGAAGTACAGTGGAATGAATACAGGGGAAAGGGGTCATGAGGGGTCCGAGGTACACCTATCAATGTGTGGGTCAAAGATCAAAGTGTTGCCATTTGCGCAAAACTACTCTCAGATTCATTCAGGCCCAGAGTGACAGAATCAAAAAAACGGATCCATTTTATCTCCCTTACATTAAGGACGGGTTCTATACTCCCACCCCTAGGGCCTAGTTTGACCTGTTCCAAAATTGTCCACTTAAGACTCTCAGGGGGGTGATTGTTGGCATTGCAGTGGTCAACCAAAGGGGCACCAGTGACCTTGCAACGGACACGACTGCAGTGCTGCAGGAAGCGTACTGTAACACGTTGTTGTGTCTGTCCCACATATATCAAGTTACAGTTCGTGTGTGACTTGAGAGGAACTTGGTGTTGTCTTTAGCCACAAACAACACCAAGTTCCTCTCAAGTCACACACAAACTGTAACTCCACCAATGTGGTTTATTGCATAATATGCCCTTGTGACTTGATATATGTGGGACAGACACAACAACATGTTAAAGTACGCTTCCTGCAGCACTGCAGTCGTGTCCGTTGCAAGGTCACTGGTGCCCCTTTGGTTGACCACTGCAATGCCAACAATCACCCCCCTGAGAGTCTTAAGTGGACAATTTTGGAACAGGTCAAACTAGGCCCTAGGGGTGGGAGTATAGAACCCGTCCTTAATGTAAGGGAGATAAAATGGATCCGTTTTTTTGATTCTGTCACTCTGGGCCTGAATGAATCTGAGAGTAGTTTTGCGCAAATGGCAACACTTTGATCTTTGACCCACACATTGATAGGTGTACCTCGGACCCCTCATGACCCCTTTCCCCTGTATTCATTCCACTGTACTTCTTTTATTCATTCATTTCTCTGAGTGCTGTTGGTGCCCTATGAACGCTAGACTACCATGCTTGGCAGGTCCGCGCCAGTTAAGTATCGACCCCCATGGTTAACTAACATGGTATAATTGGTACCCAAAGTTTCCCAAAATGAGTGTATGACTATTATGATAATACAGTGTTAGTAAGGAATGTGTATCCTCTTCCAATACCGAGCGCCTGACCGCCGTGGTTTGGCAGGTCCGCGACTCTGTTTTCCCCCATATTCAGTGAACTTGCATGTTGGACATAATGTCATAATGTTATTTTGCAAGAAAAATCGGAACTTGGTATGCTTGAATGCCGAATATGACAGGTCTGCCTTTTGTGTTTTTATATCTTTTTGTAATCATTTCCTTTATTCATTCATCTCTCTGAGTGCCTTTGATGCCCTATGAACGCTAGACTACCATGCTTGGCAGGTCCGCGTTAGTAGAGTATCACCCCCAATTGTTTACAACAAGGTTTCAATTGGTAACCCAAATTGAGCACGATATAGTAGTGATATTCAGGGATGCTTTCCTGTTTTTGAATACCGAGCGCCTGATCGCCGCATTTTGGCAGGCTCGCGGCCCAAAAATCCCTTATAATCAGCAATATGCGTGGTGGGCATAATAATTTTACTATGCAAGACTGGTCGAAACACTGGCCTTTTACCTCCTAAACTCTTTATGCTTCCAATAATCTGAACATGGCCTACCCCTCGCTTAAACAGATATGGGAGTCTTTCCTCCCCGCACCTCCCACAGGACGCCACCTGGTCTCTTAGCAACTTGCGAGAGTCTTTCCTCTACGAGTTTACAAATTCAACCCGGTTCCCTGGGCAACCCTTCCTCGCTGTGCCGACAGATGCGGAGAGACGCCGGCTCCTTAAGTTCGGCTCTGTTTCACCTCGGGTGAGTTTTCTAATAGCAGAAGTTGCGTTACCCAGCTTACCACCACATAATCCAATCTTGGGTGCAACGCTAATACCATCTGATACTTGGTGTCTTACAGATGTATGACGAGTGTTGCCTGATTAACCCATTGAGCGCACTTACACGGGGACATTGTAATTCCTCAGTCAGAAGACGCGCGGAGACGCCCGACCGTCCCTCTCTGCAATTTTTTGCCTTTTTCTACATCGGGTGAGTGCCTGATTTATTTTTACAGTGTGCCCCCAGTAAAAACCGCTACCCTCATATGATTACAACTCCGCTTTTTATGTTTATTTAATTTTATTTTCAATTTCGTTTTTTTCAGACATGGCACGATCCTAAAGTGAATTGTGAGATTTTTAAATCGCGCTAGGCACGACGGCAAGAGTGATCTTTACCACTGTGTCTATCAATTAAGGTAGGCTGCCCCTGTTCACGCCCCAGACCTTGTAGCAAATGCCTTAATCAATCGTCACTTCAATGTCAGTTTCTCCATTGTGATTTCCAGACGATACCACACTGGAACAAGGGACCGCTTGAACACGGACCACGCCCAACGGGCAGGCCGTTTTTTTCCACCTGCACTGTCAGGTAAACCAACCGCGTAACTTGGTTCTCTAGAGTTCTTCCTCAGTATAAGCTAACCTCTCTTCCAAACTCCTTTATTCTTCCTTGAATTTTTAATAATACCCCTTCTGGGTGTCTTGATGAATGATTATGTCGGGACTCTTTTGAGACAGTTTCAAGTAATGTAGTGTTTTAAATTTGTGCCTAGGAACCAGCCCCACATCACCCCCACCCCCCTGTCTCTCACGTCCTGATGAAGACCCGCGAGTAAGGATCTACAGTCCTACACCTTTGGGTCGAAACGTAGACCATCCTCTACAAATCAAGAACTCCTAACCCCAGTTTGATAGTAATAATCACTATGGGAGTCTCTTTTCTTTTGTAAATTGGTTTATTGGACATGTGTGTTTTTTGACCTCTTCTTTGTGGATCTATGACAATTATGGTTTGAAAGCTGAATTTCTTGTTTTATGGATTTTTCGATCAGTGATGTATAACTAATTGAAATACACCCCCTCCCTCACACACCTCCCTCCCCTTCTGTGGGCGCACCCAAATTTGTGTACTATATGTATGATTTTTCGAACATTGAATGTCCTTTGGTGCAGTGATAATAAAAACACTGAGCACCATCATTTGCTTTTTTGATTCTATTTAAATAATTATGTGATTGAAAACAATTTTCTTTGTTCTTGGTCTGGGACCCTTTTCATATACCCCAATCACCACGAAATGGAGAGTCCAGGACATTTGGGCTATGATCTCAATTTTTCGGCCTCCATCCTGGATCTCAGTGAGGATGACGTTAAGGCTACTGGGACTCATGGCCTCTTGCATTCTACTGGTCAAGCATGCCAGATGAGATAAGCAGACCCTGCAGTGGGATATGAAGTACCAGTGGGCATAGCATCAGTGGGATCTCTGGGACTATAGCCAGATTTCTTAGGAGCATGCAAAAGATCTGCAGTGATGGCTGTTGGATCAGCAGCAGACCCCTCTCCTTTCCCCACCCAGAGGGAACATTGGTGTCCAATGCATCATTTCTGGGGTGGAGTAGACATCTGGGAGAAGTGGAGATCAGAGGTAGCTGGTTTCCAGCAGACACCCAGCTCCATGTTAATCTCCTGGCGTTGTCGGTTATTCGCCTGAGTGGTAAGCCTGCCTGCCATCTATTAAAGGGAGACTGGTGCAGGTGCTCATGGACAACATCACTACTTTGTGGTACTGCAACATGAACAGTGGGGTTGTGGACCCAGTGTTCATGTAATTGTACTGGTGGCACACTGCCCGGTGGGTTCTTTGAATGCCAGAGCGAACTAACTCTGCCGCCAATGCCTAGCAGATTACAAATAACAAATATACCCGGAGGTGGTGCAAGGTCTCGTCTACGAATGGGAAAAACCTTGGCTTGATCTCTTCGTCACCACCAAAAACACACAATGTCAACATGTTTGCATGTTGGAGTTCCCAAGACTGCTTTCACTCTGAGGTGCATTTCATCTAGAGTGGCGCTCTAGGCACCTGTACGCTCTTCCGTCACTACCTCTCCTGCGTCAGGTTATGAAGAAGATCAGGAATGAGTGGGCCCAAGTGGCACCAGATTGGGCATGGAGTGTGGGACCTGGAATTCCTGGGCATCTGTCTTTGACCAGGCTACTGCTTCGGAAAGATCTTCTGTCACAGCAGCAGAGCAAAGTCCTCCACCTGGGCCTACACGGTCTTCACGTCCATGCTTGGAGATTGAGCACTGACAATTGAACTCATTCTACCTTCCGACTTAAGTTGTAGATGTCCTTCTGGCAGCTAGGTTTCCCTCCACAAAATTCCACAAAATCTGTGTACATCAGTCATTGGGGTAAGTTTGTGATTTGGTGGGGCACTCGGCAGATTGGCCCACTAAAAGCCAAACTATCTGAAGTGTTACTCTTTGTTGTCTCTAGCCCAGCAAGACCTTGCTCTGGGCACCGTTAAAGGTTATTTGTTGGTTCTTTCAGCAATTTTATGGTTGCTAGACAAGCCCTCTTTATTTAAATCCCCCTTTGTGATGTTTTATTTTTATGTTTTTTAAGGGTTGCAGCACATATATCTGCCCACACCTTTCATCATGCCTCCATGGGTCCTAAACTTATTCTTCGCATTCCTATTGTGTGCTTCCTTTGAACTGCTGCACAGTTGTCCTTTGCAGCTTCTCACTCTAAAGACCGTTTTTCTCATTGCTAGAACATCGGCGTGGTGGGTGAGTGACCTGCAAGCCCTCTGTTAACTCACCGTGCAGAACATTCTTTCCAGAGAAGCTGGTGCCGAGAAGTAGAGCCTCCTTTCTATTCAATGTGTTGACTCCTTTTCATGTTGGGAAAAACATCACCCTGTCTGTATTGTTTGCTCCCCAACACCCTTTTACAGAGGAGGAGAGACTACACTGGATCAATCACAAAAGAGCTCTCGACTTTTTTATTGATTGTACCAGGGAACATCGTGTGGACGATCAACTCTTTGTTCGAGTTTCTGTGCTGAATAGGACAATTTCTTGCTGGATTGTTCTCTATCAAAATCTCTATGCCTTAGCCAAGAAGCAGACTCCAAAAGGCGGCCTGCAGGCTCATTCCATCAGTTCTAAAGTTGTTGCCACTGCATTGGCATGTGGAGTGCTGTTCTGGACGTTTGGCAGACTGCGATGTGAGCACTGCTCTGCTCCACACGTTCACAAATCACTAAATTCTGCACAGCCAGGTCTGACAGAAGGGCACTTAGCCTGCTTGGTCCTGCAGGACTTTGTTTTGAGTCAGCCCACAGACCCGCCACCTGGGATTTACTGCTTTGGTGAGGTGCTTAATTTGAACCGGACCTTTCCGGTTCTGAGCACCAGCACTTTGTTTCCGGTGCTCGGCACCGGCACCTAATTGTCAATACCACACTTAGGGCAGTCTGCCACAAGGTGGCGCTGCTCATGTAATTTAGAGAGAAGCGGTAGAACAACTGTGAAGGGAAACAATATACATGCAAAAAATACTAATATCTGCCTCCCCAGCCATTTATTTAGCTTTTGGGACCAGGAATAATCTTTACTGTCGCATTTACATGCGAGAGCGATAGTTAGTCGTAGTTATGGCACGAATGCCAGGGGCGATGGGTGGTGCAAGCTGCAGTGGCCTCCTGGTCAGAGCCCTGGCACTTAATATTTTACAAATTAAGCACTGCGTTGGTGTCTATTCTGATGAATGCTTAAAACAGTGTCCTAATCAACCCTACTTATTCCCTATTTTGTGAACTGGACTCTGCCATCAAAAAAGGTCCCAAGTCTAGACCGCTGCACACTGGTCCATACTAATATGATTTTGCGCTCTGTGTTTAGGGGTGTATAAATCCCAGGAAGCAACTGACATCTGCATGCTTTGGTGGCGCTTATATGTAGCTCCCCAAGCCACTTCCAGAGTTAAACGACAATTACCAGATTTAGTCCGATGTCTAGGGAGTATTCTAAAGGTTACACATCGGTGGGCAGAATGAGTATCCAACAGAAAGAGTGCTACCAAAGGTAAGTAACTTGTTCTTTCATCCTATTCCTCTGCTGTGCAGTATGGCCATCAACACATGATTGTATTTTGCAGCTGGCTATGGATGTTTGTGTTTATCAGTATGTAAATATGAGAATATGTTTAGGTTTTCAACACTCTTTTTGCAGTGTTCTGAGTAAGAAAAGTTTAAGAAATCAACGCAAGTCATTTCTCTCTGGATTCCACGGGTCTAAAATGTTCACAAATGTCTGTAGGAGATAGCTTTCCCTGAGCCTCAAATTGCAGGTCTGTCACTTGTCACATCTCAGTGTGCGTCCAAAATGTACTAGAGATGTTGACACTTATAATTTTACATCCCTATTGATCTATGGCCAACCATTGTGGTTCCGTTTTTAGAGTTGCGTGTGAGAGATGGGTTAGGGGCTCACAGGGGCCTGACAGAAGGCCAACATGCCTAGACCATGCAAATTTCCAGATCATATTAAAAAAAATCATTTGTGGTGATCTTGAAAGTGACTGGAGCTACATTTGCAAAAAAATACTCCACTACAAGAGCTGAAATTTCAAAGGCAGATGGTAGTCCAGAGAGTCATTAACCGTGCTAGGAAGTTTGACCCCCCCCCCCATTCTGTTCCATTTATTTTAACTGAAAGAATGGTTGTTAGCTACTATAAAGTTTGGCAATAATCCAGCTGTCCTGGACACCGGGTATTTTGAGTGATTGCCACTTGGAGTGCTTCTATGAAAACGTACCTACTCGGACATCAAGAACATAGGGAGGAATGATTCTGACCCTTTTTGATGGAACCATGCCAGTACTGGGGCGTCCAACCCTGGGCCAACGCCAGTACTGTTAGTAAATGTTCTTAAATAAGTGTACTTATTGACTCTGCATACTACAATGGTCAATCAATTATATCGAGCTAGTTGACATTTTTCTACAGCATTCTTACCTACATTCTTCAGTAATTTCATATTTGTTTGATTGCTGTTTTCTTTTCTTTCGATCCCAGATTATCGATTTTGGATTGGCAAGGCACACTGACCGGGAAATGACAGGTTATGTGGTTACACGATGGTACAGAGCTCCAGAAGTCATACTTAACTGGATGCATTACACTCAGACAGGTAATATGCTTACTACTACTCCAGGCCATTTAATGATACATAAAATAATCGAAAAACATGTAATTGCTTTTTAAGAGGCTGGAGGTATCTAAGCTACGTTTGTGGTGATTAGTCTACCTAGTAGGCCAAAATCAGCATGTTTGCCTCAACTCTTAACCATCTAAACATTGTCCAGCAATGGGTAAAATGTACCTGTATCTAGTACCACTAACGTAAGTTAAACAAGAGGGATGTTTTTGTTTTTTTCTACCGGTGGTTTACAGATGTAAATCACAAGGAAAATCTATTGTTTACAAGACTAGCTTCTGTGCCCATGGCCAGATATATGTGAATGCTTCTCCTTAATGCCGGACTCTTCCTTCTTCCCAGAGCAGACATTAGAAAAATGGTAACTTTAATTGCAAAACTCCATCAGCTAGGTTGGATATTTTACCGATGGTCCCGTTGCCCCCTGGGACAGTCCCAGACGGCGGACCCCCCTCCTGCAGGTTTAGCAGCTCCACCTCTAAAGAAATCAGTGTCCTCCAAGGCACACTGTGCTCAGCGATAACAGTCCTACCTTAGGAGACTTGTGCGGCACTGCCTTCTAGGCCCTCTGAGTCGAATAACATCATCCAAGGGTCAAAAGGGAAATAAAAGAATTGTCTTGCAAAGAACCTTTTCAAAGCACTTTCCCATGGCCTAGGGATTGCCAGGATGGACGAACGTTTTGCTTCAGACTCTGATGCTCTTAATATGCCAGGTAAAGTTTATGACCAGATGCTCTTACAACGTTAATGCTGGCCTTTATCTGGCTTTATAAGATGCAACTAGTTTGGGCATTTCTCCTAAAGGGGATATCACTTAAACCTGTATCTATCCCTCCTTGAGATTTTCACTCCAGTGATACAAAAAGCAGCAATAGGATTGGAGCTGACCTTGCCTTTGGCGGATGACAAATATACAATTTTAATAAAACTTGTGCAGCCCTCTGCAGTTTCAGAATCGTTGCTGCCGTTTAATAAGGAACTCTTGGGGCATGTACTGGCTGCCTGGGAGAACCCCTTATGGGGCCTTTGTAATCGACAGGCAACGTGCTAGACAGAAGGACCCATGTGAGCTGAAATTCTTATGGTCACACCCTTCACTGGAAATTCTAGTGGTCCAAGCCTCCTCTGCAAAAATTAAACCCAAATGTTTTTCCCACTGCCAATCCAGGCAGAGAATCTGGGCTATATGGGCCACAACGTCTTTTGATACTGGCACTGGCAGTCTAGCTCTCTGCACAGCTAGCCTCTGGGGCCACTATGCCCATGCCACTGGAAACTGGCAGAACTATCACCCGTTTCCCTGATCACATGAAGAAGTTCTTGATGATGGTTTGGATGTGTGCGTAGATTCTTAAAGTTTCAACCTAGAAGGAGATTGTTTAGGGGTTTTTAATATACAAAATTCCAACTAAATTATTTTTAGTTGCTTTAATAATAAAAATTAGATTACAACATATATATTTAGCTCAGCACACCGCAAGGTGGTCCAGGCAACTCTTCTTAGTCGCTTCAGTTACTGCAATTCTCTTTTCCTGGCTGCACAGAAGGGCGTGGTAAAAAAGCTTCAACACATCCAAAATACTGCTGCCAAACTAGCCCTAGATATGCCTCATCTTCCTCTCCCTTTCATAAGCTACATTGGCTCCCTGTTACAAAAAGGTTCATCTTTTTTTTTTTTATTTAAATTTTTGAAAACCTTTATTTGAGAAAATGGATGCGTACAAATACGGGCCTACAACCCGGAGGCCGGCCACGGGGCAAAACTGGAAAGCACCATCATCAATTAAAGGTACAGAGTGGTTAGATCATATTACCTAACGCTGCAAGTCAATGTTATCAGCTAGCTAGAACCACTCAACACAGGATCAGGGAAGGTTAATTTTATATAGTAAAGAATAAAGGATCGGTCGTATAGGTAGCAACCTGGAGTACATGGCGGGGAATAATCCAACTATTTCGTTGCAGTACAAAAAGAAAAGTTATCAGAAAGGTCCATAGCATGCAAGACATAGGTTAGCTTATAATTCCTCAATGGTGGTTTCCACGCCCAGCCACATGTACCCAGAGACTAACTGAACAGCAATTCCGCAGCAATAAAAACCCATCAGGGAAGCAGATTGTCTGCAATCACTATACTTCCCAACCCCGGAAATAAGAAAACAAGAAAGTCAAAGAAGATAAGAAGTAGGGGACTCCACGTTATTGTACCCGCCCCTCAGTGATAATAGCAAGCAATAATACAAGTAGCGAACGTGCAAGGGGTCGGAGCGATAAATTAGGAGAAACAGTACCGTGAGTATCATGTGACGTAAAATACCTATTTCTCCCCTCACCGTAACTCACCCCACGGGGTTACACACAGTCGTGGAGACCCAAGAAAAGGATACAAAAGAGCCATAGAAACAAAGAACAGCCTGATAGACCCTACTCCACCCATCCCACCCTGCACCCCTGCAGAAGGCTACGGCCTACCCCCCCCCAGCAGCGTGCCTGTCGCCCTAATGATGAACCCGAAATATAGAAAAGAGAATATAGAGAAACGGAAAAGGGAAGGGAGAAAGAAAAAGAAGGGCCTGGGGAGAGGAGCCATTAGCAAATGGTACGGCCCCCGCCCACTTACGCCATGAGTAATGCCCAAAACGAAACTGGCAAGCGTTCAGCAATACGCAAATACGAAGGAATCCGCAAAGTATCACAATGTAGGGCAGTCCGTAACTCCATTCACCAATCAGTAGTCCTCCTAAAAGAACCGGGCTCATCCTAGTCCCTTCTTAGCCAACGTCGCTATATGCGTAGATCCAGTGGGCATAGGACATGGCGAGGAAGAAAGGCCATGGAAAAGTTGCTAGAGTATAGACCGAAGCAGCCAGTAGTACCACCTCTTCCGAGGGCAATGCAGAAACCGTTCACAGCAGCCGTATATACCAGTGTCAATGAACTCCAGCGGTTCCACCCGTTCATTAGTCGGACCATCGCCACCCCAACCAGAAAGCGGGGAACAATCAGCGACCACACCAGACCAATCCGCGTCCTCAAAAGCTGGCCCAGAAGGAATGGGGGCCATTACATCCCGCTGCACACAAGAATCCCGGACCAAGGACGACCTCCAGGACCACAAAGCTTGCAGGACGTCGCCCATCGTAGGCTCGCGCTCACCAGTACATGCCCAAGCGGAGTGCAAGGGCAGGAATTCGGCATCCCGGGACCCTGCACGGAACATGGCAGCAGCTGCCATTTTGCGACAGCTACGCCGTCTCTCCAGATTCGTCTCCAGGGGTGAGCTCAACAACAGAACCCCGGCAGGACCCCCCTCAAGCGCACGAGCAGCACCCACAGAGCTGAAATAGTGGTCACAAGGGAGGGGGACCCGCCGGTGACACCGCTCCACCACAATCTCTCTTCGCCACCGAGTGAAGGAACCCGGTACGGCCGGACGGCAACAAAGGGGAGAGCCACCAGTCACGGCGTCCCCAACCCACAACTTGCCGCACACCACCTCTGGAGCACCGGACGAGTGTCCCAGGCGCTTTCATTTGCCTCCGGGCTCTTCGCACATCGGCATCTTCCGGCCGGCCCCAGACCTCCACCCGAGGCCGCCTCCGACACCGTCTCGCCGGCAACTCGCTGAGGGTGAGGCCCCGGTCTCAACCCCGGGGAGGCCGCACTTTCCGGGAGGGCACCGCTGTGGATCCACCGAACACCGGACCCACCAGGATGGAAGGTAAGTTACTGCAAAGCTCCGCATATAGGTTGTTGTCCGTTTTGGGCAGGATAATCTACAGGATATTAGATTGTAGGCAGGTAGGGCTGCGGAGCCGAGCTAACGTGTGGCCATCTCGTTGTCGAGCTTGGCTCCTCCCCCCCCAAAAAAGGTACATCTTTAAGTCTCGCTCCCTTGTTTATAAAGCCATATTTAAATTTTGGAAAAATTGCAGAACACATGTAACCTATATGTTCCAAGCTGGTCTCTGTGCTTCTTTGTTTCTAAATTTAGCTTAGGCGGTAGGGCTTTTTCAGTGATGGCCACTAAAACAATAGAATACCCGTCCCATTATGCAAAAATTACTGCTGCACCCTTGCTTTAGAGAGCCTTTGAAAATTTGGTTATATAGCCTATTACTGTAATGTCATTTTATGGACTACCTATTTGTTTTCTGAGACTTGATTGATTTTCCTCCTGGGTATTACCTGTTGTCTCTTTGCGCTCTTACAAATCGTTAACATAACATACGTACGTTGATTAGTGGAAGGTACGGTTGTGAGCATTCTTACAGTATCTGTTTCAGAGAAACTTTTCCTATATGCCTTTTAAAAGGTTCCCATCTGTCAGGCCTCCTACTGTTCTTTCTAGGTTGAGGTACATGCTAGTTCTCTAAACCTGCAGTGGTTGTCATTTCTCTGCTGCATGTTCGTTTTCCACTTCCTGCAAGTTTGTCTTCGCCATCTCCATGGTTCTTAATCTCTTGGTTCATGCAGTCAAACAACTGTATGCTTATTTTGTAAGGTATTTCTGACTTCTGGAGGTATAATAATTGTTACCTTTTTTGTAAGGGTTAATTTATTTTTAACACTAGTGTGTGGGAAGGTTTAGGTCTTGTGTTCCAGAGACGTCTGGAAGATACACTGCTGGCATGCTTCCATTTTTCTCCATTAACTTTTTTCCAAAACAATTAAAATCTCAGGTTTAGGTTTCCTTGGTTCTAATTTGCTTCTCTTATGTTTGGGTAGTACTATTTTGATTCCATGTCTAACGCTCGAACTCTAGTTCTTTGACTTCCTCAAGGAGTTCACATATGTTTTGTACATGTGTGGAGTGCCAATCTGCTTCAATTTAGAAGTCGGTGTGGTCACCTTATTCCTATTAATTCAACAAGGTATAGTTTTAATTTTGTCTCTTTTGTTGGCTGTCCTTCACCATATAGTGTATATCTCAATATCTTATACCACCTTTTAATGTTTTGCAGTTCAGGGCTTTTTTTCAATTCCTATTTAGCTTGAGCTGTCTTTTCGGTCCTCTTTTGTTCCACTAGTCATTCTCAAATCCCACATATCATTCATTTCATTTTGCCGTATCTACTTTGAATCTTGCTGTATCCTCCTTGGATCTTTTATGCAGTACTTTCTTGGCTCGAAATTTGTCGTCTTTATGTAACTTTAGGTAGACACCATTGGGTTGTGCCTGGGGCTTTGCTCCTTGGAAAATGTTCACGTACATCATTATTTTTGTGATCAACCTGCAAAACAACCTTGCTGTCGCATTTAAAATTGGGAATGGATCCTCTAGTGTTTCATCACTTACCTGTCTGTTTCAGCAAAGATGGACTTCAGTATCTTGCTGGTCGTCATGCTTGCAGACTGGACTGCCTCAGTTTATTTTATGTGGTTGACTGCTAGGTGGTGATACTCCCGTACTTTTATGTTTTCAGTATATATTAATCATATTAATCAACCGCCAGTTAGGGAGTAAAATAAAGTCACAGTTTCCCATTGTAGGATGTAAGTCTCTTTGATGCTCTCCTGATGTGGCCCTGCATTGTTACGTTTTCCACAACCCCTAGTTTCGGTTACTGTTAAGGTCTGTGGTGGCTGAGAGTGAGTTCGAGTGAGAGGGGTAGAGAATTATGTCAGCTCTTGTACTGGTGGATGTGGTACCACTGCCTTGTAGTTTTGCTGACATACTTGCCTGGGGGAATCGGCGGTTCAGTCAAACCATATGGTCCGCTTGTCGTCTAAACAGGTATTCAGTGTTGGGCAAGAAGCACTGGATCCAAGCTAGATATTCTGCATATCCATACAAGATACATTTACCTGCAACCCTCGTCCTTTTAAATAAACAATATTTTCATAGTCCTTCGTTATCCTGAAATTTTTGGCTGGTTCCTGTCCTACCTAAATGTTGTGCATTTTGGGGTGAAAGATGTGCAAACCCTACTGTTTCCCCATTGGATTATTTAAAAGATGGATACACATCAAGAAGACCACCATCTGTGGCAGATGTTCTCATCAGGTGCTTAAGTTATTCTCCTCAGTTCTCTTTGTGTACTATGGCAAAAGCTTGTTCTTTAAAAAAAAATTCTTTCTTTTTACTAACACAAAAAGGGGAGCATCACACAACAGTTGTTTTGACGTATCACGAACAATAAATTGTATGCATTTGGTAATATGTGGAATCGCATTTCTGGGTGAACTTCGTCTCTGACCGTTGACCTGAAAAGGATTGCGGGACAGAAGTCCATTATCCATAGCTTTTTCTTTATCATTTCTTGTGGAGTTTTTTTTCCTTTAATCAGGTGTTGTGGAACTTTCTGTGCTATTAAATTGCAAAAAGCCTCTTATGTTAAACCTTTGCTTGCTTACTTGCACTGATTCTTTTTCTGCTTAAAATGAGAAGTGAAGTGTTGTGTGCATTCACTAGAATTATACCACTTTATGCAAAGTTAAACTTTTTTCTTTGCTTTTCTCTAGTGGATATTTGGTCTGTGGGCTGCATCATGGCCGAGATGTTCACAGGAAGACCGCTGTTCAAAGGAAATGATCGTATCCTTTTTAATTGGTGTTGATTGTCTGATGTCAATGGAAAAACATAATTATCTCGACTTATGCACGTACGTTTTCTTGAGAAGGCTAAGACATCCATGATTATCTGTTTGCTTTGCTGGGGTTTTATAGCATTTTTACAAATTAGCAGGGCTGTTTTCTCAAAAAGCTATTTCATGTTACGTGTTTTGCCTCAAAATGAAACCTCCTTGTGATCCTTTTTCTTATTTAATTACATTGTGATTACGTTTTTTCCAAGAAAATGATGGTCGGTCGGTGGATTAGGTTTGACAGTTCGAGTTTAGAAATGTCTTCGTTGCCATCAGAAATCAGCACTGGCAAAGCCAATAGTTCTGATGTTGGCTGCCAGTCTTTTGGTTTCGTCCGTGCCTGTTTTGTTTTATTGAGTATTTTTTTTTTTACATGATTGTTGGGGGAGCAGTTGGGCCTTCTTCTCTATTTATCTATATATATTTGAGAGACCGATAACAATTGGTTAAATGTAAATATATATTTTTAACCTAAAAAAGCACAGATTGTATTAGTAGTCCCTGGCACTGAAGGGGGCTATTTGTTGTGCAGATGTGAAAGAAAAGAATGCAGTCACTCGCAGTGAAATTAACCAATTGCCTGCGACCCATGCTGTAGTGGACATGATAAATATATGAAAGACTGGGGCAGACTAATTGATGAAGAGGGCTGGCCAAAAGCCTCAATATGCAAGAATATTATATGTAAATTTAGTAAAATAAATGTCCTTGGCTTACACCGAGGGGGGGCAGAAAAACTGGCACTGGCCACATTCCCACCCCAACTGAAACAAACCAGTTTCTCTGACCCACCCCACCTCCGGGCCAGACAGGGGGTTGTCTTCAATTTGCCCCTGAGAGTGGCAGAAAATCCACTACACATCATGAAAAAGTCAGCAAACTAACAAATGGAGGGTGCAGCCTTCCCTGGCATCGAGCCATACCCCTGCCCCAGAAGGCGCAATAGTGTCTTTCTGCCCCCCCTCCCCCCAGGGGCTAATAGGAGGTTTGTCCCAATTGGGGAGTATGCCCCAAATTTGATAGACAGGAGGTTTTCCCCTGGGGGCAAGAAAGCTCGCTGTATGTTGGGAATATATATTTTTAAATATATAATGGGAAGGGTCTCATCCTAACATCCACCCCACCCTATTCCTTAAGGCATCAACTGTCTGTCTGTTCCCCTGCAGAAAAAAGAGTCCCATCCCAATGGTAAGCAAGAGGACATTTGATTATTTTGGGTGTTGTTTTTACATATGGGCCAGGAAAGTGTGGCTGACTCCCAAAATGGTTAATGGCTGCACATTTCGGGCATGGGTAGGCTGCAACCTGGGAAAACCTACCAGACCCAGACAGTTCTGAAATATGGACACTTGGAGAGTCCAGCGTGGTGTTTCTTGTGGATCCCACAACATTTTATTATCCATAGTCCCTGCAGACCGCAAACTTTGACTAAAACACACACTTTTCTTACATATCTGTGAGGAAAACTTCTGCTATCTGTGGGGAGCCATACATTTCCTACCAGCCCGCATTCCTCACAAGTCCCCTGGTAACAGTACCTTACTAATGTTGGTGGACTGAGAGACCTTGACACAAAAGGCCCTAAATTGCTATGTGGAGAGATCACCGATAGGGGAAGCTGCTGGATTTGGGGTTGTGTTCATGCCCCCATTCATGGAAGCCTACCAACCACATATTTTTTTTTAATTTGACCACCAGGGGATTACACAGTAGTTTGCCTTGCTGGTATCCCATTTGTTTTTAGGTCTCGTCTATTCCAGCCCGTAGGGATGGTAGGCGAGATTTATAGTAAACGTTTCGAAAAGTATACCCACTGCGGATCGTGTACAGTTCATGTGAGCCAGGCGCGTGCACAGGAATTCGCTCCCCTTACCCCTCCCACAAAGCAAGACAATACAAGAACATCAAAGCGACAGTGGCCGCTCTGATTCCATTTGCCACCAGCCACTTCACGCGGTCCGCAGGTCCTAAACAGGACCATCTGCTCGTGAATCGGAATGTTGGCATGGTTGCTCTCACTTGCTGTCCCTCTTTCCCACTGCCTCGCCCCAACTCCTGCATTCCATACCCTACTCACTTCTGTCCCTCATGCAGAATTCTCCTTTCTATCCAGCTCTGCTGACTTGCTGCTATGCTTCATTTTCTCTAACCGCGCTTCTATGCAGCGCCGTGATATCCTATTCGGGATGATTGTTAGCGCTTTATAAGAAACACAATACAATACAAAACAATCCGCTCCCTCCCTTTCTTTCACTCTTTCCCTCCCTTCTATCTCAAACACGCCCCCTCTTCATGTCATATCTTCGGGCTTCGCGTTCTCTCTCACACAATGTCTTCTCTCTCTCTCTCTCTCGCTCTCTCTCACACACTCTTCTGTCTCTCGCTCTGTCTCACACACTCTTTTGTCTCTCGTCTGTCTCTTGCTCTGTCTCACACACACTCTTCTGTCTCTCGCTCTGTCTCACACACTCTTTTGTCTCTCGTCTGTCTCTTGCTCTGTCTCACACACTCTCTTCTGTCTCTCTCTCTCTCTCTCACACAATTCCATTTTTTTGTTTCCGCTTTGCTTACATTCTTTCACTTGTTTTCATGCGTGAGTAGTGGGCAATTATTACCCAACCGTTTTTTACCCCTCGATTTTAACATACTTTCGGGGTAACACCACCTCAAAACAACGGACACACACACCAACTATTGCTTGGCGAGTACAAAACCTCAGATTCAGTAGTTTGCTATGCACAGACACAAACAGAGCCAATCTATTCCTCGGTGTGTACTAACCTCTCAGTCACGCTCTGCACAGCACAGGCATTCAGAGGGAGCATGCCTTCTGGGCTCTGGGAGTTTAAAGGCTGGGCCCGGGAGGTCTGCGTGGATTAGTGGACCTGCCAGCTCTCATCAGTTTGAGTAATCCAGTGTTTTTTTTCTGAAGGTTTCCGTTTAGCCTATTTTTATCAGACATGCTCCAACGTGTATTAATTAGATTTCTTAACAATGCTTTTTTTTCGCTGCAGGACCTTAATGTTGCTTTTATGTATGTGTACTTTTTTAAGCTATAATCTAACACACTGGATACTATGTCCAGAACTCTGATACCTGCAGCCAAGATTTACTCTGATAATGGGTAACTGGGGATTTTCACAAGCGACCAGAAACCCGGCCCGCCATTGGCCAGTCACATGAGCTAGTCGAGGAAGCAGGACAGCTTAGATGAACATGCAGCAAGTAATCTGCCAGTAGAAAATACCCCAAATTTGGTTGAATAAGCCCCCTCCTGCTTCCCAACTCTCTCTCTCCCGATATACTTACATTTGGCATCTTACTTGCTCGCATCACATCCTGTTCTTACAATTGTCATGCACATGTAGTTGCATTAGCAAACTAAAAAATATCTTTCAAGTGATTAACTGAAGGGTAATTTTGCAATTCAATATTAAACGTATAGTGAGCCCCTAGAATGCATCCAATTCTGCATATTGTCTGAGGGAATGCAACACATCTTAATGAAGTGATATCCGAAGGATGGAAAAAAGGTGCAATATGGCAAAATAAATTACATAAGAACTATGGAAGCCTGGCAGAAGGGAATACCAAAAATAAAAGCAAGTACAGGTACGTATTTCAAAGGAAAGAGTATCCCACTTCTGATGGAACCACTGTTGTAAGGTTTTTTCCCCACTCTTTTTTTGATAAAAAATTGTCTATTTTGCGGACATTCTGAGAACAGTTACTCAGACAAGGGCCTCAAATTCCAATTACACCAGGACCCATGCATCTGTCAACTAGACCCTCACAGGCGCACAGCACTCGACTGGGAAACTCCTTTTCCTCAGTGAACCCTGATTCAACTTACACCTCAACAATGTCTCTTTAAAGTCCCTATCAGCCAAATCAGTCAGCCGCTCTGGCTCCCCTTCATGCCTTCCTGGATGGTTAACCCAACACTCTTCTTACCCTTCTGTACTCCACCAGTTTCCCGCTTGAAAGGTCACTGTTTTCTATTCTTGCACAGGCTCACAAACACCAGGTTTACCATATTTCCTCCCCAGCTCAACGATTCTTGGCACTAGCCACATGCCCTTGTGCCCCTTGGCTAAACCTGCCCTTTCTGATTAAACCCTCTGGTCTCCCAAGGGCTTCTCCCAGCTCTTGTTTTTGTTTTGTTTGTCCTCTGAGACATTCCTGCAGCTGTTACTTCTCCAGTAAGGCAAAGCCACTTCCTCCTTTCCTGTCCTCCCTGTTTCTTTCCCTGTGTCCACCCTCTGTCATGCTCCCTTCCTCCGCCTTCTCCTTCTTTCCCTTCCTCCCTAATCTAAACCCTCTCTTTTCATTCCCTCCATTCTCTCTTCCATTCTACTCTTCCCTCAAACGTCTCTTTCCTCTATATACCAATTCATTTAATCCGTAGCTGTGTTCTCTTTTCCCCTTCCCCTCTTCATTCCCTCCACTGGTCTCTCCTCTTTTCCACCCGTTATTCTTCCTTTAAATCCTTTATTTTCCAGATTCCTTACTCCCTCCCTCACACTTCTCATCTCTCTATAAGACTGCCCTGATCTACATCACCCTCCCTGCCCTGCTTCTCTCCATCGCATCCCTCCTCCCCCCCCCACCCTCCTTCCCTCTCTCTCCTCCTTTCACTCTGCCAGACTCTTGGCCACCGGTGCACTAAGATGCTCCCAGCTGAGCACTGGACCCAGTGGAGCCAGCCACAGCCCATCCATCACTCTTATCAGTGGCCATGTGGCAGCTCAGTGGGCCCTGACACCAAGAGGAGGGGGACCTGCGGGGCCAGGCGGGAGGGGGCTGGTGGAGACAGGGAGAGTTATTAAGGTGATAAGCAGCCATTACAAACAACAACTGTCCGGACTGGTAACTTCAAAGAAACGTTACGTAATGTATGTAGGCCAGGAATGTAAACGATACATCGCATGCTACCCAATAAAGCTTTATTGGCATTACTGAAGGTCCATGGATTGCCAAAGCTATACATTAGAAAACTGCACCAAGCCGGGCGGTACGTGTGTGCGCGAGCGGCATCCACGTCACAAGCCTTGTGTCAGTTAATAATGGCTTCACGCCAGCTTTGCTTGAGGGCTGGAAACCCAGCCTGGAGCTTTGCATCACTTCTCGAGGTCCTTATTTAGAGCACAGTCTCCTGTTCTGGGGGCACTTCTATGGGGGAAGCGCTTTCAGTCTGGAGCAACAAACACACAACCCCACACACATACAACCCCAGACACACACATACCCACTCACACACAACCACACCCCCCCCCCCACACACACAACCCATTCACACACAACCCATTCACACACTGCCCACCCACACACTGCCCCCTCACACACTGCCCCCTCACACACTTCCCCCTCACACACTTCCCCCTCACACACTTCCCCCTCACACACTGCTCCCTCACACACTGCCCCCTCACACACTCTCCCCTCACACATTGCCCCCTCACAGCCCCCCCACACAAACACACAACCCCATACACACACAACCTAACATACAATAGCATAACAAAACATAGCATAGCAAAACAAAGCATAACATAGCATAACAAAACATAGCATAGCAAATCCTAGCATAGCATAACAAATCAAAGCATAGGATAGCAAAACAAAACATAGCATAGCATACAGCATCACTCAGCACCACCACAGCATCACTCGGGGGCCCCACAACATCACTATGCACTACCACATTTTCACTGAACGCCACAGCATCACTCGTTTGCCACCACATCATCACTCAGCGCCACCACAACATCAATCTGTGCAACCATTCAACAACAACCGGTTCAAATATGTTCTCTCAATGTTTCAAGCTTTATTACTAATGTCACAAAAAGATGTTAATATTTCACTTCTGTTCTTGGATTTTCGTCACAATAAAATACCCTGAACATAATCTTCACAAAAGTTATTTACAAAAGTTTAAGCTATTGCCATTATAAATTACAATAACTTTTATTCAAGTAATAATTATTAACAAAAAATTAAAGCCATTGTTATTTGTAATATCAATACATCTAAGTCACGTAAATACAACACATATTGCATTACAAATGCTATAGGTGTCACATTTGCGAAAGTTAAAACTATTGGCATTGTAAATGACAAAGCTATTAATTTCGCTATTTTCAAAACCAACACATAAATACAAAATGTGTCATTTACAATACCAATAGCTCAAACGTTCCAAATGGGAGACCTATTGCATTGCAAATGCTTGTTCTTATTGTTAGATCTGGGGTACTCTAGTTGGCAATGGTTTTCACCTTTGTCCAAATAGGGACCTTTACTTCTATGTCTGGATAAGGGGATTACACTCCTTAATAACCCCTGCTCACCCCCTTAGTAGCTTGGCACGAGCAGACAGGCTTATCTGGGTGGCAGTGTGTTTAGAATTTGTGAATATACACAGTAATACAGTGAAAACACTACAGATGGACACAAAACAGGTTTTATAAAAATAAGTATTCTTTATATAGACTTAACCCAAGATCACAAACAGCAAAAATCCACAATACTACACTTAAAATTACTTAAAAGATGATTAAAGTCTCTTATTTCAAGTTGTTGGTAAATGCGACAAAGTTCTCAACAAAGTACCTGGATGCGTAACACAAAGTGAACAAAAGGGGAGATGCTACGGTTCCGTGACCCGGGGAACGTTTGTGTCCTTCCTCAATGCTTGCGCAGAGTAGGGGATTCGTTGTGAGCCTTACCGGTGAGGAGGGGATGCGTAGATTCTCGGCTTGCGGGCCCGTTGCTGTGCGCAAGATGGCGCCTTGATGCGATGATCCGGTTGCGATGCGATAAGATGTCGCCCTTGATGCGATGACGATGCAATGCTGTTGCGATGGCGCCCTGGCAGCCTTGCGTCGACCCTGTACTTTGGAGCCGCGACAGGCCTTGCGACACGCTTCTCCGGTGATGCGACAGGAGGCAGCTTCGATGAACACATGCTTCCAGGGAGATGCGACAAAGGCTCGCTTCTCCGGCGTTCTAATGATTTCTGCTGCGGCGGCGACACGCTTCTTCTCGATGCGTCGCGCTCCCAGCGGCACGCAAGTGTCTGGAGTCAGAATTCCCAGCAAGGAAATTCAGGAGGGAGCAGGAGGTGAAGTCTTTTGTCCTTGAAACTTCAACAGGAGGCAAGCACAGTTCAAGCCAGTGGAGAATATTCTGTAGATGAAAGTCTTTACAAAGATCTTTCTCCTTTCCCTTGGCAATGAAGCAACCACTGCAGGGCAGCCCAGCAAACAGCACACTGGCAGAGGGGCAGTCCAAACTCCTGCAGCTTCCTTGGTTCTTCTCCTTGGCAGAAAGGTTTCTTGTTCCAGAAGTGATCTAATTTCTTGGGATCAGGGTCCCAATATTTATACCCCAAAATCCTTTGTTCTCTGAAGGCAGAGAGGCCTCTGCCTAGTCCAAACCAGTTCCTGAGCACTTTGTTTACATGGCTCTCTTCTTCCTTTCACTTTGCAGGACAGAGACATCAGCCAGGAGGTGGAGCCATAACAGGGGAGGGAAAATACAGCTCTGGAGCACTCTGTTGACATGATTCCTCCTCTCCTTCACAGTGCAGGGCAGAGATATCAGACAAGCCACAGGGGTGGAGCCAGCATTATAGAGGAAAGGCCCATCCCTATTCAGGTCACAGGTGCAACTCCTCCCTCCCATCTAGATGCAGATCTCTCTATTCATCACTGGGCTGCCCCAGCCTGTCTCCTGGAATTCCCGAGCCCTGTCACACACAAACTCAGACAAGGAATACACAACCCAGCAGAGGCAGGCTCAAATGGTTATGCAAGCAAATACCTGCTTTCTAAAAGTGGTATTTGCAAACACAGAATATTACAATAAACTTTACTAAAAATATGTATTTTAATATTCTGAGTTCAGGAATACTAAATTCAATTTTCTACCATGTTCCCTGAGTCAGTTAGGAATATAAGAATGTAATAATTTAACTGCCCGTTCTGGCCTATGAGAACAGGTAGCCTTCAGTAGTGAAAAATGAAAATGGCTGTAATTTACTATTAGAACATGCTACACACATCAGAGCATGTCCTACCTTTTACTTACAATGCACCCTGCCCTTGGGCCTACCATAGGGGTGTCTAATATGAAGCAAAGGGAAGGTTTAGGGACTGGCAAGTGGGTGCACTTGGCCAAGGTGACATGGCAGTGCTAGACTGCGCGTAGGCCTTGCAATGGCAGGCCTGAGACACACTTTACAAGCTGCTTCTGTGGGTGGCACAACCAGTGCTGCAAGCCCCCTAGCAGCATTTGATTTACAAGCCCTGGGCACACATGGTGCACTGTACTAGGGGCTGACAAATAATTCAAATAACCCAATCATGGAATCCAATTAGTATATCAATTTAACATAGGGAGCACTTGCACTGATTAGCAGGGGCACAGTGCCCAAAGCATAAATCCAGCAAAAACATATCAAAACAGAGGAGGCAATCCGTCAGAAGTGGAAGGGAGACTCACGCCAATGATGTCAGGTCTAACACTTGTCCACAACCTCAAACGTTGCCTGAAATCACACATTTTCCTTACATTTTCCTTACAATCTTCAGGATTCCACCAGGGCTCCTATTGACCTTGGTTTGGGCACTAGTCCAGGCTAAACATGTGGTGCCTCATTTTTATTTGCCCACGTGGTGTATTGCTAGGTGGTAGAATTTTGTGGAGTTTTCCCTAGATTGGGTGTCTCCACCAGTTGATTGCGAGCTACCAGTAGCTCGCAGACACCTTCAAAGTAGCTCATAGCCTTGAGTTAATTGTTAAATAAGCATAGGGTCACGTTTTCCTTGAAAAGTTAAGGGAAGGCTGTGTTTATCTAATTTATCCTCTGGCATTCTTGGCAGAGACTCTCGGTGTAAAATAATTTATTATGTGGATGATTCCCAGTAACTTTTTTTCCTGTGGTAGGGAGGAAGTGTTTGCTGGCGAAAAATTCAGAACCTGTTTGACAAAAGTTTTTCAATGGCTATCTCACCACCAGCTTAAGTGTAATGAGGGTAAAACAGAGCTACTTTTTTGGAACAAGATCAGACAAGCCATAAGTTAGATGGTGAGCTTTCTTTTCTGTCATAGGTTAATGCAGTGGTAGGGACCTGTTTTGGTCTGCTACGTGTATTTAGGAAGTTTTCCATTTTCTGTCTCTCTATACTAGGAAACTGGTAGTACAGGCTTTGATAAAATCTAGGCTTGATTACGGCAATGCACTGTATTTGGGTCTGCCTGAATATCTGATCAGTAAGTTGCAGGTAGTCCAAAATGCAGCAGCCCGCACGCTTCTCTGCTTGCCATTAAGAACCCTAGTATCCCACTATCTTGGAGAGCTTCATCGGCTTCCTATTTGGAAGAGGATTCTTTTAAAGACCTTGCTACTGGTCCACAGGGCTCTTCATCATTCTGGTGCAGGGTACCTTAGAGCAAGAGTTTGTTTTTATGCTCCTTCCAGGCATCTGCGCTCAGCCAACCTCTTTCAGGCCAAAATCCCCAGGATTCGGGGGGCAGGTCCTTTAGAATTTCTTTGGACCTTCTCTTTAGAATAAACTCCCTTTGGAGTTAAGGTGCAACTCATCTACCCTCTAGGTCTGGAAGAAACTGGAAACATGGCTTTTTAAGCAAGATTAATGTTGCTTTTCTCAGCTACCACTCACTGGAGGTGCATAGCGCCAGAACACTCCTTGAGTAACCGGGCACATTAGAAATGCCTTTTACATTACTTAATTATTTTTTGGCTGCAGATAGCAGAGTCTGATAATGAACAGTACTGGAGTCAGATTTATGACCCAGGGCGCAGAGGTGAAGAACTGAAGCACAGAGGCATTTAAATCTTAGATAAAAGTCCCCGTCAACTCAATATTGGAGAATAAGAACAAAATGATGTTGCTGAATAGTTTTAAATGGGAGAAAATTAAAATGAAGAGTTTACTTAATGATTAGATCTGAAAGAGACACGTTAGTGATAGATTCCTTACCTTAGAATATCCCCAGGCGTCAGACTGGATCCGGAAATTTTTGCGTAGCAATACCCCTGCGCGTCAGTAGGCGTTGTCCGCGGCTCCTCGTCCGTCGTCGGCGTCGTTAGCGCCGGAATGCGTCGTAGGAGTACTTAGACGCCGCCCATGCGCGCTGACATCAGTTCTTCTTTTTTCCGCGCCAAGTAGCGCAGATCCGGAGAAGCTCTACCCCTAGTCATTTTTTGACTAAACTTTTTGATCTTTTTTGATCAAATTTATTTTTATTGGCATCAAGGCAAAACAGTGCATTGTTTGGACATTTGCATCTCACATTACTCCACATGCCCCTTTTGAAAGCCCCAACGTGAGACTCCCTGTCCCCCGGGTCAGAGGCCTTGAGTCCGTGTATGCTGGTGAGGGTAACCCAAAACACTGTGATGCACATTAAAACTCCTAAGCCCATCCCCCCTACCATGCCCACCCACTCCCAAACTGGTTCTCCCCCGTCCAACCCCCCCTCCCTCCCCCTCCGTGTGTTCCATTGCGACCATACCATTGGTCTACCTGGGTCTTTTCTTTGTTTTCTTTTCTTTATTGCCTTGCGGTTTGTGAAACTCATCCACCAGTCTGAGCACTTTAATGTATTTTGGGCACGTCAGTTCATGGAATTCATTGGTAAGCAGCGCAATCAAAGGGGACCATATCTCCCTGAAGGTGTCAGAAATTTGTGTAAGAGAGGCCTGTATGCGCTCCATCCCCATGATAAACCATAGTTTGTGAAGCCATCCTGTGTGTGAGGGTGTACGTGTGTTGCCCCATAATGAGAGGATGTGTTGTGTCGCCGCTCCCATTGCCAGCCCCATTTGCTTCCCCTGAATCGACTTGAGAGGGGAGGTCAGTTTGTTAGGCAGGCCCAGGATCGCGTATGCGGGGAAGCGGGGGATTTCTGTTTCAAAGTATAAGTCTATGTCCCGCAGTACCTCCTCCCAATACTCCTGCACCTCCGGACATTCTCCCAGTAGGTGAATCATGGTCCCCGTGTTTTCGCACCCCCTCCAACACTTAGGGTCCCTGCTAGGATTACTCTGGTGCAACCTTTCTGGGGTCAGGTGCCAGTAGCAGGCCACCTTGATCGCGGCTTCCTTACTGGCCACATTACAAGCCATGTGATGCGCCCTATAAAAGATATCTTGCCATTCTTTGTCTGAGAGCGCCCTCCCCAGTTCTCTCTCCCAGCGTTTCTGACCTGCTGACCTAGTCTGTGATGCAGGTGGAGTCAATAGTTTATACAATTCAGTAATCGCCCGTGTATCCTCAGATTTGGTTAGAAGCCACTTCTCAAGGGGGGTAAGGAAGTGGCCTACGTGCGGGAGAGTGTCTTTGTGAGTGAGCCAGTGTCGTAATTGAAAGTATTGGAAATTATGCGGGCGATCCACCTCGTACCCAATCTTAACCGCGTCTAGCGTCATAAAGCCCTGCAAGTCAAATAAGTGTCCGGCCAAACGACACTCCGATTGTCGCCACTGAGGGAAGGAGCCTGGGACCATTTTTTAAATGGGAGAAATTTAAAGTGAAGAAAAATATTTCTATTAAACATGGAGTCAATGTTTTTCTCCACTTCCAAATAAGCAAATTACGTATCAATATCTTATGAAGCATGTTCCGTCACTTTAAATTCCGCCCATGCACATATAAATTACCTTTCCCAGAAGCCATTGGAAAGGAACTACAAAACTTTGACCAATAAACATCTCTCTTGTCCCTTTTAACGAATATCTCCCTATGTAACTTTCTCTTTTGTTCCTGCAACGGGAAATATTCCATAGGAATTGCAGAATTCTGTAATGTGGTTTGACTATGGTGCCCTTCAGATGAGTGTCTTTGAGATCGATATGTACCATCCTTTCTTTTGGTTGTAAGAGATCGCACAGTAGCTAGATACCATTAATTATGAATTGGCAGTAAACCAACAACCCATTGAACTCCCTGAGGTTTATCATGGGACGTTGGCCTCCATCCTTTTTTTCCACTAGAAAATTGTGGCTGAGGTAGCCCCTCGGGTTCAGAAAAGACGAGGCGACGGTGCATTTACGCAACAAGTCTGTCACCTCCTGATCTTTCAAGGTATTTTGGGCTTAGGAAAAAACAACGGACGTGGGCCGGGGGTGTGTCGCACAAGGGATCCGTAACAGTTGATGTGAAACCCTTGGACTGTCTGTAGTACCCAGGAATCGGAGGTCAGGCTTTCCCAATTGTGGCGGAACAGTGCCAGCTGACCTCCTACTCTTTGTTGGGAAGTTAGGCAAACATTCACCTGATTGATTGCTGTGAAATTTTCCACTGGAGTAGTCCCTGCCTTGACTTCTCTGGTCTCTCTTGGAGGGGAAAAATTCCCCAGGGCGGGACTGGTCCTATCACTGGTTCTTGAGGTAAAGCCTTGAGCCCTGGAGGGGACGTGTGTATAGCCAGTCGAGTGCCCCCTGCCATGGCAGACCCCGACAAAAATTTAGGGGGTGAAAGATTTTCTCAATGGAGGTCTGTGCCTCGTCGAGGGCTGTGAAAATGAGCACATACTTTCCTAATTCTTTAACAAACGGTTCACCAAAAAGTCCGCGTTGGGCCACTGCCTTTGCTTTTGTGGAGGCTAAGTCTCCCAACTTGGGATCTTCCTTGATTAAAAGGGAACGCCGCCTCTCAGTGGATAATGCGCAGTTCGCATTGCCCAGAAATATTATTGTGCATTGTATTTATCCACGGAGGACTGCAGGCAAGACGGAGTTACCGGAAAATGTTGCCTCTTCTGCTAGGTCCAGGATCTTAGTCTAAGGCCCTTGTGCATCCTGCAGTTTGTCCTGGCAGGACCTCCAGGACATGTCCATGCCCTTATTAGGCTCACAAATGTATTTTGCTGTAAAAGTGACCATTCTGGAATCGATATCTGGTGTGTGAGTCACCTTGACAGTCAGGAAGGGATGTGAACATTCTGCCAGGAGGCGGGCTCGTACCTCTTCTCAAGGGGTTTTCGGATGCGGTCTGCCACATATTTGGCAACTTTGGTGGAAGGGGTCCACTCTGCTGCCTCAGATGCATTAGATTGTCTGCATCCAGCACTCCCGATTGACACTCAGGGTCATCGTGCAAGGTGGCAAGAATAGCGCTAGGGGATGGGTGCCATGATCTCAAGGGGCCCGCCTCATCGTTAGTATCCCTGAGAGTCATCATCCCGATATGGGTGAGGTCGGTGCATGACCCACTAGCACCCCTTGATCTTTATCATGGCCTGTAATAGGGATCTGAACAGGAAGGCCTTTTGAGCCATTCAAATCCGGTCAAATCAACCCCTGTATCTGCCTTGGGGTGGGGAAGGGTGGGTGGGTGGGTGTAGGCCTAATGAGGGAACCCCTGGTCAGGGTATATCCACAGATAGGTTCAAAGGAACTGGGCATTAATAAGCAATCTGAATCGGGTCCCTTTCTAGTGGCACGATCGGTGAGGCAACCGTCTGATGTAATGCGGCGTCTACAGCCTCATAAAACTGATCATCAAGAGGTAGTAAAGAGACGGACTCTTCAATGTATTCAGCCTCCGTTGTATGAGCAATGTATAATTACTTTTATATGACCAGCACCTCTTGGCGCTGTCACTGTAGTACTGGATAACCCAAGTGTATTTTGGGTGCGTTAAGACACTCAATGTGACTTTACCTGGGGCCCAACCCATAAAGTCTAGAAGGGTTAATTTATGATCGCCAGGGCCGGACCCCCCAGCGGCAGCAATTAAAGAGCAATTGCATGTTGCTGTCAAGAAAAGTACCTGTTTGAAACATGGGCATCGTGCTGTTTACATCAAAAGGGAAAATGCAGACCCCGCTGGGCGTTCTGGCTTCCAGGTATCGCAGGTGTTATGTAAATAAAGGCACAGGCTCAGTGAGGTTGACGGTTTGTCGAAAGAGTTCTGAAAATGAGTCCGTCACCGGCAGAGCAGCGAGAGAGAGACAGGTAGCGCGTCCAACATGCATGTGCGCCCTCTGGTGGGCCAATTAGTGCACCGCACTCGTGGAGTCCCTGGATATTAAGACAAGCATTTGCAATGCAATAGGTCGCCATAGCTGCCAAGGTTTCAGATTGCTATGTGGGACATTATCATATTTTCAGAGTAATTATGAGTGGCATTTCAACGAGTATGAGTGACACTTTCTCGCGAACCAAACAAAGCAATGAAGATGAGGTAAACACATAAATATCAAGGATTGTAACCATTTGAGCAACGAGAAACTCCAAGAATATCCTGCCAAACACCAGAAACGAAAGGGCACTAACCTAGAGCCCAGTTTACTTATGCTCATGAGCATGACGTTCTTACAGAACTCCCTCCCCACTCATAACCGTGGGCATTTGCTCGACCCCATATTCTGTAATTTCCAGGATCTTGTGACCAGACCTCCCATTCCGGTGCCATGGTCCGACCACCTACTTATTCCTTTCACCTGGTGCACTTACCCCAAACCGGCGCAAATCCAAGCTCCCGGCAGACCATCTCGACCCTGGGCGAAACTAGATTATGATAAGTGGAAACAAGCTCTCGAGGATACAGTCCCTACCCATAGTTCAACTATTGACCTTGCTGATAGGGAATTCTCATCTTGGATCACCAATTCTCTAGACAAAGCTCTCCCAAAAAAACCTCATCGTAAACCAAGGACAAAAGTAACCTCTCCATGGTTTACCCAAGAAATCCGCCTTTTAAAGAAAATCTGCAAGAGAGCAGAAAGAGTCTGGAGAAAAGACTTTAATCCCATCAGCAAAAACAACTACAGACTGATGATTCTTAACTATAAAAAAGCTCTTAAAAACGCACAAATCTCCTTTTACAGTGAGAAAATTAGCAAAGCAGCAAGTTCGTCGAGGGAGACGTTTCTCACCCTGAAAAAGCTTTTAAAACCCCCCACACCCCCAGCTGCGCGAGACCCTTCAATCGAACACTGCAATGAGCTAGCCAATTTCTTTGACTCAAAAATACAAACTATACTCAAACAACTTCCGCCTCTTTCTCCTATAGACCCCTCCCCCCGTCCCTCTCCCCAACATCAGAACAGAGACATTAAGCAAGTTCCAACTCATTAACGCGGAAACGCTTGGTTCTATATTACAAGCCCTCAAAAGCAGATCGCCTCATGACCCAGCTCCGGTGAGACATCTGAAGCAGGTTGCCCCGAGCATCCTTCCACTCATGACCAACCTACTTAACGCCTCTTTTGAATCTGGAACTGTGCCCACAAGTTGGAAAAAAGCGGTGGTGAAGGCACTTATAAAAAAAACCATCCCTTGACCCGGAAAACCTGGCCAACTTCAGACCAATATCACTCCTCCCAGGCATTAGTAAACTAGCGGAAAAATATATCAACTCCCAGCTCTCTCATTATCTGGAGTCCAACGAGCTGCTAAAAACCTCCCAAACTGGTTTCCGCCCGGGCCAAGGGACAGAAACGGCAATGGTGGCGGTAGTCGAAGAAACCAGGAAAATCATCGATGCAGGAGGATCAGTGGCAGTGATCCTCCTGGACCTTAGCGCAGCATTCGACACCGTCAACCATGGCATCCTTGCCCAACGCCTGGAAAACCTCACCATCACTGGGAAAGCCCTTGAATGGCTAAAATCCTTCCTCCACAATCGCTCCTTTCAGGTGGCAGAAGGAGACTGCATCTCTAGGGAAACCCCTGTACGTTGCGGAGTGCCCCAGGGCTCCTCATTGAGCCCTACACTCTTCAACGTATACATGGCGCCTCTGGAACAAATCGTCGTCCCCTATGGCATTAAACTCTTGACATACGCGGACGACACACAGCTGGTCGTCTCCCTCAGCCAGTCAGAACCCCCCAGCATTGATCTGTATTCCTGCTTGGAGAATGTAGTCAGCTGGATGAGCGACTCCCACTTAAAGCTCAACGGGGAAAAAACTGAGCTAATGGTACTAGGCAACCAGTCCCACTTCCGCCCGGAGTCTCTTTGGCCTTCCAGTATGGGCCCACCACCAATCCCCAAAACTGATATCAAGAGTCTGGGGATTTGGCTGGATGATAAACTTACTCTCAACACGCAGGCCAAGAAAACTGCAGGAACATGCTTTGGCCTGCTCCGCTCCATCCGTAAGATTCTCCCAGTCCTACCATTCCAGTCAAGGAAATTGGTCATTCAGGGCCTCATACTGTCCAGACTTGACTACGGCAACGCCCTATATCTCGGTTCCCCAAAAAAAGTCATCTCTAGGCTGCAGGTGGTGCAAAATGCGGCCGCCAGAATTCTCACTGGCACCAAAAAACGCTGCTCCGCCAAACCTGCACTCAAGGAGCTCCACTGGCTCCCGGTTGAACAAAGGGTGCAGTTCAAGGCCATGTGCCTAACACACAAAATCCTGCATGGAAAAGCCCCCCGGTCCTGAAAGATCTCGTGACCCCACACACGACAATCAGAACCCTACGCTCAACCAATACCCACCTGACCAAAATACCTAAGATCAAAAAAACACGTTTTGGAGGTCGACAGTTCTCTTTTCAGGCGTCCAAGATGTGGAATACTCTTCCATCAGACCTTCGGGCCCAACCTAATCTCCTTTCATTCCGCAGATCCCTGAAGACGTGGCTGTTCCCCTGATCTCTTCTTTTCCCGCCGGTCCCCTCCTCTGGAGTTGATAGTGGATTTCAATTAGCGCTGGGACGCTCTCGGGCAGCCATGCGCTCTATAAATCTCCAAAATAAAAAAAAATAAAAAGCAAATTAAATAAGGATTAGTGAAGGTACTAGTGACACTTATTTCTCTGCAGCAAGCAGCACGTGGCTGGATAGACAATAAACACTGCAGTAAGTGTGTTTAATCCTTATATCACCTTGACCAGCATAGCTGCCAAGTTTTCAGACTGCTTGCTTATGTGTTACATTTTGGTGGGTTCAATGTGGTATAAGTGGCATTCACTACCTAATGAGTGACACTTTCTAGCAAGTAAATCGAAGCAGTAACTAGTATTTTTGTGCCTTTCTATGAATTTTCGATTATTATGCATGGTAAAAACCCAGCTTCTGTAGTTAACAGTCAAGGCCAGATAAGTGGAAAACTTGCAATAGAAACAACTCATCAACGTGCCCCAAATGACAAGCACATGAAGATGTAACAAGGACAAGTATGTGCCCCCCTACACTTGCTGTACCTGAAATAGCCTTCTTGTATAATGCCCCTAAATCATTTCATAACTAGAAAAACCCAGAAGTTCCTCCGAATTTTAAATAACTAAAGGGTTCTGCAGAAAACAAGACTGCCCACCCGACCCACTAGCTGAGAGGCGCAAGAGCAGATCTCAGCTGCTACTATTACTTAATAAAGATTCAAAACCATCTGAAGTTTGGTAATGCGCCTCAATCGATCCTAATGGCACATACAAAGTACCACTACCAACACCCTATCAACCATGTACCCAGAGCGCGCAGAGAAACCTTGCTGTGAATATAAGCGATATATAATGGACAAACATGAAGGGGCATCAAAGTACTCCACAATTCAAAAGTGGCTCAGGTCTATCCTATTGAATAGGCTACATAAATACTAACACAGCACTTTAAAAAAAATCCCTATTAACATCTGCTCCACGTGTTACCTCTTTAATAGGCCGACCAACCTGTGACCTTGTGCAGATGTTTGAAATCCTGTCCGATCTTTCAGTGACAAGCTGCCCTCTTCTGTTTTAATTTTTTCACCTTTACTGCCCCTCCCTCAGACCCCACTTTCACAATTATATGAAGCTGCTTAGAACATCACTTCAGAGCCTCTCTGTCCCAGGTGGAGCCCGGCCAATTCCAAACAGGATGTGAGGCCCCAATAACACTCTTCATTCTCACTGGTACCTAGTGTTGGCAGATGGGCAGCAGAAAAACAAATTAAAAAAGATAGCCAGCCTTTGCCTACTTACTGAGCAGGGCCCCTCCCTCTCGGAATCAATCAGGGGAGCGAGCATCAGGATTCTAGGGCCTCTCTCTGTCAAGGTGGGACCGGGTCCAACAGGAAGGAGTGTGCTAGGCCCCAACAGGAAGAAGTTACAGACCGATGCAGGCATCTCGGCTGCCGAAGTGTCAGAGTCTCAGCTGACTCGCGCCATTTATTATTCTCACACGCTGACTGAGGCCGGCGCAATATTCTTACATACGTCTTTTGCTAGTACTGTCTGAAACTAGCTTTTGAATTATCAACGGATCTTTTGAGAAATAAACTGGTAAAGATAATAACAGGGCCAGAAAAACACAGTTGTTTGGAGCCTGGCAAACGTTGTAAGTGAGCTACAGCAAGTTCTGTCACACGGACGGGGCACCGACTGACTGCCGGAAGCTGCCAAAGGAATTATTTCTATAATGTACATAATTCACACACACAGACACTTCGATAGCTGCAATGCACCTCTCTGTCTCTCTTGCTCATTTACTCTACATGTTGGCAAGCGTTAAAAAGAACATTTGACACTCTGGTCTCACACTTACTTGCAAGGAGAGGCCCAGGGAATTTCGGCTACTCCAGAGTCTGGTCGCAACTTTTCACTCGTCTCCAGCATTAGGAATGGCAAACGTGCGCCGCACCCCCAGGGATCCCCATCAGACTGACTCAGGCTCACAGCAGTGGCAGCTCCGTGCGGATCACTCATAATTGATTACAATTTACTGCCTCGGCGCGAGCAGCGCTATCACGCAGCCTAGCCAACCTCGCCACCACTGTTACTGGGCCTGTGCTGGTAGCGGCGGGAGCAGCAGATGGTCTGTGATTGGCTGCAGTATAATGGACTGAGAGGGCAGCCGGGCCCCCCTGCAGTGTGTGATGATTCATGAGAGCCCGCTGGCGCCTCACCATAATTTGCCGCATTTTGTTTCTTTCCAGGGCAACAGGCAGCTCCTGGCAAACTAAGTGCAGTCGAGAGGTAACATTTGTAGCGCTCTCAGCCACAGAGCTGAGAGCAGCAGTCTCTGGTTATCTGTTAACCTCATCAGCGCAGCGCAAATTCGTGCGCTGTGCTGAACGTTCCATTGGGCTTATGGACTCATGATGGAACAATTCCGTCATGAGCACAGGCCAACCGACGCTCATGACGGAACCGTTCCGTCATGAGCATTGAAGGGGTTAAGGAACGAGGGAAGCAGGCGCACCTCTCGGAACAGCAGAGAGAGCCCGGGCACAATGACAGGCGCTGCTGGTGGCTCGCCTGGCAGCAGGTGGCAAAATGCGTGACAACGCATTTCAGTGCGGTGATGCGGATCACCGCACTGAAATGCGTGAGCGTCACACCTGTTGCGTGACGCTTGACAGGACTGGGTCGCGCATTAGGAAAGTTTGAGCTATTGGTATTGTAAATGACACATTTTTTATTTGTGTTGGTTTTGAAAATAGCTAAATTAATAGCTTTGTCATTTACAATGCCAATAGTTTTAACTTTCGCAAATGTGACACCTATAGCATTTGTAATGCAATATGTGTTGTATTTACGTGACTTAGATGTATTGATATTACAAATAACAATGGATTTTATTTTTTTTATAATTAATACTTAAATAAAAGTTATTGTAATTTATAATGGCAATAGCTTAAACTTTTGTAAATAAGTTTTGTGAAGATTATGTTCAGTGTATTTTATTGTGACGAAAATCCAAGAACAGAAGTGCAATATTAACATCTTTTTGTGACATTTTTACTAAAGCTTGAAACATTGGGAGAACATATTTGAACCAGTTGTTGTTGAATGGTTGCACAGATTGATGCTGTGGTGGCGCTGAGTGATGTTGTGGCGGCAACGAGTGATGCTGTGGCATTCAGTGTTGCTGTGTTGCCCCTGAGTGATACTGTGGTGGTGCTGAGTGATACTGTGGTGATGCGATCGAGTGAGTGCGATAGATCAATAGAGGGAGGGCAATAGAGTGGGGGCGATAGAGGGAGGGCGATAGAGTGAGGGCGATAGATAGAGTGAAGGCGATAGATAAAGTGAGGGCGATAGAGTGAGAGGGGTGTAGAGAGTGAAGTATGTTTTAACCAGCCGCACAGTTCAGGGACGTCTATGATCAATCAAAGGTGAATCGTCCAGTCTGCTTTCCTTGCCGAAGTTATAGCCAAAACAAGTGCGCTCAACCACCATAACTGTCTTGGCCAGTAAGATGGTCTGGTGGATTAAAAGACTGCTGCAGAGAAGTGTGGCCGGCAGCCCACTGGTAACATATCAGCATCCTAGTAGTGCCAACTTAGCCTCATATCATTGCGAGGTCAACAAAATGATAATGGGAACGTCTGCTGTTTCCAGCACCATGATACAGCAACACCAGTGTCAACAAGGGCTATCTAAAACACGATTTCTAATGATTTTATGTTACTGCTGTGGACAAAATGCACTTCTTTAAGTTTATACTTTTTCCATCGTAGCAGCTGATCTACTCGGATGCTCATATTTACCTCAGAGGTTCTCTTTCTGTGCTAGTAAAACCACCTTGTGTGGGCTTTAATTTTCTTTAGCTGGACAGACACGGGAAAGCACATAGGTACTAATGCCAACAACAGCACGAACAATACGGACCCCCCACCCCCTCCCAATCGATTGCTGTCTCTAAAAGCTTTGCATTTATGATTATACTTGCTCCAGTGCGATAACAGAAACCATTAAAAAAACAGTGCAGATTCGGGTGCGGTAAACTTGCAGGTTTCCCAAAGGGTAATTTTAGTGCTGCATGTGACGTTCTAACTAAAGCCACGAGCACTTTCATGGCACCAGAATGACCAGTCGGGAACGGCTGTTATTTTGTAGTCGAGTAAGATGCCTTCTTCAAAAGGCACAGAAGCACAACTGAGTGTTGGGTATAACAACAACATTTAGATGTGTTTACAGAGAAAGGTACGTCCGCTTGAGGACTAGCCTGTCATCAGGGGTTACCGGAGGCGCTAAGCTGGCTCGCCACCAGGAAAGGAGGCCGCCTAATAAGGACAGCGTCGCACTCACCTTCAGCCTATCAGAAGAGCAGCGACGTGATTTATGGCCTTGGTAGTAAACCTGCTGTTCAATTATTGCTTACTTCTGGGATCTTACACCACTCTGCAGCACGTGCCGGCCGGGAACCAATCAGCGAGGGGGAACCAGAGCTCACGCCTGTGTTTCACTGATACACAGGGCGCCAGACCCCTGAGGCGTACAGGACACAAAGCCACTGAAAAACAGAGCCCATATTCAGATATGTGGTGGGAAAGAACAATTATATACATGGGCTAAATCTATGATCTCAAGCTGTCTGTTTTTCTCTTCTCCTGTGTTGCATACCAAATATATTCTTGCTATGTTGTTGTTAACTGTGTGCACTACAGCATTCCGAAAGCTGGGTCGGGTCTGTTAAGTCACAAAGAGCAGGTCCATGAAGTCACGCAGAGAGCCATGTTTGGGAAGTCACACAGAGAGACCAGTTTACCAAAAGTTATAATAAATTGTGTGCTTAATAAAACAAGGAGCCTGCTCACAGTGCCCGACAGGTGGCAGCACAGCACTTTAATGGCGAGGACTGAGGCACAGAGTTCCGCTGCTATCTTCAGCAGCAGTCAAAAACGTGTTTTTGTGCCTTCTGTTGTGCCTCAGCTGATGGATCGTCACGGAACGAACCCTGCTGAGTTCCCAACAAATTGACAGTTCTGCTGCCTGGAAAAGCAAGCTCTCGGTATAGCGTGGTGGGGCGGGGAGCGGCTTCCTTTGAAGCTCTCGGCATTGCATGGCGGGGGGCAGGGGAGCGGACTCCTTTTCAGTCTGATGCGGGGGAGCGGATTCCTTTGCTTTGAAGTCTGATGCCAAGGCTCTGTGCTATGTGCACGCGCCCGGGTCACATGAACTGTCCCCGATCCGCAGTTTGCGTAGACTTTTGAAAGCCTTACTATAATCTCGACAAGCAAGCATTGCTAAAGCAATGCTGTAGTCGAGATCTAACAAACCAAAACCAGCCGCAAAAGGCGGCACCACAAACACAATATGCATTAACCAACAATAAGTAAATACAACATTCAAATAGGTTAATATTCAAGAGAATGTGCCTGCTGGAGCAGGAAAGAAGGGGATGTTACATAGGAGACGCTCATAATAAGGGAGAAGAGAGACTGTTAATTGGTCAAAGTTTGGTAGTTTCTTTCTCATGGCTGCTTGATGAGATAGTTTATATGTGCATGTTGAAGTTGAAGTCTGCTGTTGAAGACAGAAAGTAGAGCATAATCCTCACCGCCGGTCCTGGCATAGAATTTAGAATTTCTTCTACTTTTCAGAAACCTGTAGCTTGCCTAGATCACCCATGGGTTTTATTCTGGTTTCCACCACAAACTGGAAGTAGGTTAAAAACACAAAAATAGGAAAAATGAGCTACCTCTTTGAAAATGCCGAGACTGTGGTAAACAAGTGGGTTTTTTATTCAGGCCTGTATGTTCTGGAAGCTGAGAAGGTCTTTTCACTGTCTTTTAGATCATCCTCATTAGTTTGTGCCTGAGATTCCGAAACTCCCTTTCCAGAGAGAGACTCAATTTTCACTCTGTACTTCTATCATAATTTGAGAGCTGATGAATATTCTTTTTAATGCTAACTGCCAAAGACAATGTTGGATCAACTGCCAGTTCCTCTGTAATTAAAACATAAGAATAGTTCCTTAACTTGTAATAAGGACATGCAACATTGGCTTGGATTTTGTTGAATTATTTTAGATGAAAATGTTAAAAAGACACTTTTTTTCTGTATACTTACTTCAACATGCCCAATGTTTTACATTATAATTCACTTCATAAAAAATGTTTTCTCTTGTTCTTTGTCATGATTTTCCATTTTAGGTGTCATATTTAGTTGCAGTTTATTTGTCATTTTATCCTTTTTCTCCAGTGCGCTTCATGTCCAGTTGCTAATTCCACCTTTGAAACTGTTTGTGCAATTTCTTTTGAGTGCATGTTTACTTAGTTATTGGTCAATAGATCACCATGTGACATTGCCTAACTATCTTGACAGGACAAATATTTAAGACTTGATTCTTAACCACTGTAATTCAGATCTTGACCAGCTAACTGAAATTATGAAGGTAACTGGGACCCCAACTCAGGATTTCGTACAGAAGTTAGAGAGTGCAGATGTAAGTTATTAAGTCTTGTGACATGATTGCCTCCATAAGACTATATCCAGCGTGACATTGGTCCACGACTTCTGGATCAATGTCAGGTGTTCAGGATAACTCCAAGGAACAGGTGCATAAATGTATCTAAATGTTAATCGTTTACTTATTTGGTAGTCCACTTGAAACTCTGAAATGGATCCAGCCATTGTGGACCGACACTGGCAACTCCTGACCTAGATGTTAAATTTGCTTTTGTACATTGCCATGAATGCAGTTCTGCTTATATTCAAGTTCTCCAGTTTGCAGTTTCTCATTGGTCTCTGACCTGGATGGCAACTTAGGAAGATGATGTAGACCTTGGACCTCATTTGACAGCTAAAAAAGAAATTATAGGACCAGCAAACCTGAAATAATCTCCCACAAGACCCTCTGAAAACCTACACTTCTACCAATTGCCTAACCACCAGACAGGACAATACGTTTTATTGTTATGCAAATCCACCTCCTTCAAAACATACATTGGTGCTTCTAAGGCACAATTTTCTTCCATCAAGGTGAAGGAAAGCAGAATCCATGCCACCTTTTTAGGAAAACTACTAAGTAAATTATCTCCATTTAGCTTTATAGTATATAAAATTATGTTGCTTGCATAGCCTGAAAATCTGGCATGAATATGGTCTCTTTGGACCTATTTTGGACACTCCTATTCTAGTGTACTCCCATAATGGTAACAGATGCTGCTCTAGTTATGCATCATAAAAAAGGTTCATACTCTGAAATGGATCTTGATTGTTTTGATATGTAGTTTTTGTGTTTCAAGCATAGATGGGTGTGATATGTGGGTCAAGTATACATTTATAGTTTCTCACTGCAGATTGAAGTCCACAAGTAAAGTTGAATTTAACACACATTTTCACTTTCCATTAACCTACATCAATCAGTGTCCTTCATCTTTAAAGTTAAGTATTTAACTTTGATTTGTTTGGCCATTCGCCATTCATTATCAGGGTATGCACAAACGAGTTTTGCTTACCTGCTTCTAATACACAGGTGGACCAAACCAGGCCATTACATAGTCAGTCATGAGTTTTGTAGGTCATGAAATGTGGCGAAAACGTTGTAATCAGTTTTTTAAATATAAAGGACACTGTCAACGCTTCTTGGTCGTTGAAAGGGTGTTTTTTGGCTGTATAGAAAGTGCAACCACAATAATTAATCAATATAAACCACAATACTATGTATATACAATAACAGATGGAACCAAATTGCATAAGGTATGAACGTTTAGGTATACCTTACAGCTGACACTGTGCATGCGCACATCTGCACACATTACCAATTTACCTTTATTCCTTATTTAGGAAAATCCTTACTCAGTTCTATTTTGCTACTTTCATATGCTGTTGATGTGGTTGCTTTTATGAAGTAGTAAGAAGTGTAACCAATTATGCTTCCTGGTGCGCTTGTGCCACCTAACATTATATACTTCTTGGATGGTACATGTGTCCAGTAACAAAGTCCAGTCTTCTGTACACCTATTGTCACGGAGTATTGGTATATGTAGTTGGAACAATAAGGCTTGATATTATGGAGTTGTGAGTGCTGTTACCCATGGAGGATTCGAAGGAAAGAGGCTAGGACATACTGCATGCATCCAAACATGGCACAGGATGGTCAGGAAAAACAGCATTGATGCTTACAAGCACAAGGTTCTTTGTCCGGGATCCTGAATCTTATTGACCTCAACAATTATTCTTTAGACCGCATACCTGAAAAGATGACGAAAGGTTAGCAAGCAGCCAGCTATGGTGGACCACCATAGTAGCTGTGCCTGTATAAAGAACAATGCACATTTTCTTCAATCAGACCTGTTTTGTTAACAATTTATGCAGGTGAGACGCGGTGGGGTATCTTTGAAACACAATAAATAATTTATAACCGATTAATAGGGAAACAATTTGGTTTGTTTCAGAAATGCTGAGATGAAGGTTGAATGTACACGATCTGGATCCTCACACATTTACCCTTGACACCATATAGTGGATTGTAATCCAGAAGAATGCATATTTTTGAACCAGGAAAATACATTTAATCACACACATATACTCTCTCTCTCCTCTCTTTCTCTGCTAAAGCGATTGCTTATGTACCTGCAGCAAACATATATACCTTTTGAAGTGCCAACGGGCATGGAATGTTAGGGTAGTTGAGGCAAGACAACTAAGTGTTCTGTTATGCTTTCTCTGTTAATCACCGGAGTTTGATTCTCTTAATGTCCTTTTCATTCCGAGGACATATACAGTATAAATATATTGCCAATTGTAATACATATGCGATGCACACATATTTGCTCATCGAAGTGTCATAAAACCTTGTAAACCTATTTTATACTGGATAGTACCTTCAGGATGTAGGGAAAGTATTAATGCATTTTACAGTTAAATTAGCTGTATCAATAGTATGTGCTGTGAAAGTGTCTGTTGCTATTCGAGTTTCTTTTCAACCACATTTGCTTCATGTCCTAATGGTGGCTGCATAAGTAACGACAGGAAAGCAGGGAGGCCAAGACCTCGTGTTTGTGACGAGCGCCATCCATTCCTGGTCAAGTTATCTTTAGAACCATTTTAGCACATACAGTGCAGACACTATTTCAACTTTGCTCAATTGACCTAAATGCCACGGTGCATTCAGAGTTAAAAATGTGCTACTTAAAACCTTCTTTCAAAAGTACGTGTTTCCTGATCCCTTTCTGCTCTTCCCATTCTCTAACCTCCCATCTGTGCTTCTAAGCTGGTGCACATATCCCAAATATTCGATCATGTTTCAACTGCACTGTCTCCAGAGGATGCAGTTCCCTTGACAACCTTATGTGTCTCTAATAGCAGATGGAGTAGGTCTGACCTACTTTCTATTGGATGAATGGATGAACAAGAAAGTAAAGTGATTTATATATTTTGTTTCCAACTTGCTACTCTCCGAAAAACGCTTCAGCGCATCTTCAGGGGCAGTAAGCGCTATATAATTGCAATTACAATTACGTATTCTACGTTTCCCGTTTCCTTGGAGTGTTAACCATTACTTTACTGCTCTCGGTGTATAGCACGAGTCTACCATGTGGTACCCTTTGAGACATAGCTTTGTACACTACACCTTACCAGTGCAGTAATAACATATTTGGGAAATAAAAGAATTCATATTGCAGAAGTCTGCCTTCCTCTTCATTTATAGATATTTAGATTGTAGTTCCTCTAAAAGCTGTATGGCTAAGGTATAGTTTTGTTTTTTGCGGCATGCCTACTTCCCACCAGCAGTTTTGGTTTCAGAAATGGTCCTAACACCTATTTTATTTACGTTTAAAGATGCCCTTCACTAGAGAAGACAGTTGTGTCTTTTCTGAAAGTATTGAATGCTCTTCTGTTTTACTTTAAATTACTCTCCAATGCTGTATGGGGTCCCTGTCCCCCAATATCTCCCATCATTATCGAGAGTGGTCTTGTTAGGATGGAGAGCGGTGCTATGCTGGACAGGATAGGATGGCAAACTCACCCAGGAGACCCCTTTCTACAGGCGGTGGTGACTGCATGTAGCGGCCTCTCTACAGGGGGGTGGCAAATGGGATCTGACTGGATTTTCGAAGCTGGGGATGTCTGGGCAGGATCCTCATGAAATCCTTCAATGACATACAGACAGACTTCATACTCCACTGCTCGCAGTTCTTCGGATTCCTCCAGCTCCCCCTAGCGAGTGTCTCACAAGGGTCTCAATGGAGGAGGTCGCTGAGTTTAGTCCAGTGGAAGCGCGGGAACTAATGGGACCCCTGGGGAAAGGGGGTTAGCCTGCTTCGACAAGTCACTGGCCATTAACTCCCCAAACCTCTTCACAACACTGAAAATCAGATGGGCGTGCTGGATGGGCAACTTCGAGGAGTCAGAATGGCAGGTGGCCCTTGTGACACCAAGGTAGCAAGCAGTTTCATATAGGCCTGAATTAAAGTGCCTCCAAACCAGCTACCTGACACCGGTCAGGCTGTGCCTGCTCTCGTCCATCCTCCGCTTGCCTGAGATGTTGGGAGGAGGGAGCAGACTTCTTCCATATGTCTGCTGATCTCTTGATAGGGGTAGGGGTGTTGTGTTTCATACCATATTTCAGGTTCCTGAGTATCCCCCTGAATCTTCCCTGTGGGTGTCACTACTGGGTTTACTTGAGGATGTTGGGTGATTCAGAGGGGAGAGGGCACTTGCGGTTATGGGTACCCTCATTGATAAACAAGATGTCCCTGCCTGGAATGCACCTGATCCTCAGTGGATAATAGTGTGGGGTAAAGGCATTGACTGGTGTGTGAAGCTTGAAGAACTGGTGTATGTGGCAGGAGGATGCCCTCAAAAACATACGAAAATGTGGGGACCATAGTGAGAACACAATGGATTAGAATAATTTAAATTGCTGCTGTATGGCTCTTCAAGCTACCTGGATTGACCTTCTGAGCGGAGTAGTTTGTTTATTTCTATGCACTTATTATAAAAATAAATTGTGTATCAAAAAATTACTATCCAATGTCCAATGCTGGATTTACCAAAAACCCATTCAGCTTTGTCATTTTCTTTACAGTAAGAAAACAGGGTGCTCTTGTTAAATCAGTTTTGCAGTGTGAATCTTTTCTAGATTCAGATACTGTGCATTATTACACCATCTAGTGGTTAAGTCTGGAACTCTTCTTTTGTAGTCTTTTCTCTCCCGCTTTTTTTTGAAGAGGGGGGTGGAGTGGGGCGCCTTCTGTTGCCATAATTTGGTGACTAGTAAAAAAAAATCCTGACAACAGACGCCCTCCACAGAAGCCTCTGTGTCCTCACCATGTTCAGATTCATTTTTACCGGTGATTATTTATCCAGTCTAGCTCACGTAGGTTTCCCCTTGCCTTGTATGTTGTGCTTGTCTTTGCCTGTTTTTTTGTCACGCCTCATTTCCTGAGGAGGTGGGTGGGCCGCGTGTGAATCCAGTACATTCTTCAAGCTGCAAAACCACTCCTACTGCTAAGTAGCCATTTAATTTTGCATTTTTTCAGGATTCACATGCTGTGCATGGGTTTTCGGATTACTGTGATAGTTGAGTTTGAAATGAGGTTGAGCTTACAAACAAGTGTTTCAGTACTCTTTGTCCTACTTGTGATCCTCTGTTCACTTGGACGTCTATGCCATAATGCTTTGTGAATGTGTGTACTGATGACCATGGGGCTGCCTAGCACATGTTGCTTAATGGGACATTCACTTAAAAGGCTAAGATTGCTCCCTTCTTCCTTGTCGAGTGCGCTTTTGCCTGTGTTTTCAGTGGCATGCCAGCCTTCGTGACGCATTTGAACAATCTGAGCTATCAACCTTTCAATGGTCATAGTCGAACTTTGTCCCAAGGCAGTGAGGTGCCTTCTGCACCCCAATTAAGATTTTTTTCGAGGGGGTGGCAGTTTTCCATGATTGCATTGGGTTCCATGGTACCCGGTTTACGTCTCTCAAATAAAGTGGTACACATGATAGCATGTGCTACATAACTATTACTATCTATTGGCGAGACTTAATGATGTTTGGAGGTACTGTTTGTTGTGGGGTTCTGTTCGACGTCCTATGAAAGCCAAAATATGCTATATCAAAAGTGTTGCATGCATGTGGTAAGGACTGTTTACAAGGTGAATAATCGGTCATGCAGGAGAGAAGTAATATTAGCACAGTGGATGAATAAAGGTTTTTTGCAATATGTTTTTATTACATTTTTTAGCACAGAACGTAGAACAAACAACTATCACCTGTGTCCAGCTGCTGAATGCATACCAGTGTTCAGAGTATATGGTTATATTAACAGGTCCAACATAACTCTTCACTGGTGAGCCGTTCACCAGCCCGCCCACCACCACCCAACTTATCAGAGCTATACACTCGAGGAGACCCCCACATCCACCCGCTGTTTATTCCCCTGGCCTGTCGCCTGTCTTTAGGAGTTAGCATCCTTGGCGGACCCAATATCTTCTCAAACTTCCTTGGGCACCCCTGTGCCTTATATATCAATTCTTCATCCCTCCTCCAATAGACCAGATTCGCCTTGCATGCACACAGCGTTGGAACCTTGGTGCTCCGCCAGAGTCTAATTGCACTGTGACTTGCCACCATCAAGGCTCCATTACAAGACAAGAGTGTATAACAGTCTACTGTTTGTTTACTCCCAAAGGCATGAGTTGAGGGACGAGTTCCAACGAGAAGTCAATGACTGCTGTCAGCTTGCGCCCCACTGTTGTTCAAGAACTCTGGATCTTAGGGCAGCCCTATAGCGTGTGTACCAAAGTTCCCCTCTGGTGGCAACTCCTCAGGCACCCATCAGGTAGAGCTGGGTCCTAGTTATGTATGCCCTATGGAAAATCTTCAGCGGGATGAGTTGGGACCCCCTTGTATGGCCACTTCCCGCAACAAGCCGCATCCCAATTAGAGTCTTCTAATTTGCATAGGTCCCCTTCCGATTTCTCCCTCAGGCTGTACAGGGGGAAGGTTATTATGTAAAAGCGAGGAACATATTCGGGATACAGCATGCTTAATGGGGGGAGGGGGGGTCCCAGCACCCTATACTCCAGGGACATCTCATCAGTCACCTCCTGCAACAACTGCACGTTTTACTGGTAAATGCCTTAGTTGCTGGTATCTTGGAAACTGGTTCCCTGTCAGTTCTTATTGCTCTTACAGCTCAGTAAAGGGCATCTTGCCATCCCGCCACATGTCCCCCACTTTAAAGATGCCCATCAGGTTCCATTTTTAAACTCTAAATAATTCTCCTCCTGAGCAATTACTAAAGCAATATCTTAGGATCAGTTCACAAAAAAAGCATCCAATTATTATCAAAACAAGTTGGAAGAAATCAATCCAGTGTATTTCAAAAACTTCTTCTTTATTTTTCTTCTTTTCCAGACACTCAGTTCTTTTTCTTTTCTTTTCCTTTGCCAACACGTGTTTCGTCCTAACTAAATATAGTTAACGGACTTCGTCAGGGCTAAAGAAAATTAAACAATTATAAAAATTACAAAAATTCATAAAAGTTTATATGATAAAGTATCATCAATATAATACTTAACATTTTCTAAAATTCTTTCTGCTGTGCAATAAGAGGTCTATTATGGTGGAACTCACTCTTTGTAATTGCAAAACAGTACAGTTAATAATTCATACGTCTGGAATGCTCCCATCCAGAGACGTTATTAGTAGTTTCCATCCTAAAAAAGTCATAATCTCATATTTACAGATTTGTCAAATCATACTATAAAATTTCCAACAAATTCTTGACAAAGAGAGGAATCAATGTCAGCAGCATTTAAGCTTTCAATACTTCTCATGCTATAAATGGCTACAAATCAAACAATCTCAGAGTCTGTTCAGCACAGAAATATACATATGTTTTGATGCTAGACTCACCAATGAATATCTTTAATCTATGGTATTGGCGAGACCTCAGGTGATCACAACTTGAAAGTTCCTAGAGAGTACATATAGTTCCATTATTAAGTGCATGAGTCCACAGTATTACATGTAATGCAGACCCAATAATATATATTCATATTCATCTAAATATCAAATTTATAAACCCCCTGATTACTAAGTTAACCTGAAATCATATTATATAACAAAGACGATACTCTCAGTTGATTCCACTATACTATTCATATCCAACTAGTTAAACCAGAATGCTAACCCATGGTATGTCTTAGATGATGTTTATAGACCATATTATCATAGTCTTCATATTAAAGCCCTCATGTATACAGAAGAACCCATATGGGTGGTTGGTATTTAGACAAGTTTCTATACATTTAATATTCCATTGAAAAGGGTTCACGTACCTCAAAAAGGGAACATATACCTATTGGTGAGGGGGGGGGGGCGTAGGAGGCTGCCCGGATCCGTTTATGTTTACCCCACTAACATTCTTTGCGTAGTCTGACATACATTAGTCTATATTAGACACAAACCAGGTACTTACTATACTAGACCTGAGGTCACACCCCTCTGTTAAACAAACACAAAACTGTTCTTATTCACTCTACCTATCCTAAACTGATCAGCTATCTAGTCATTATGCAGAGTTACACCAATATTGAGATGATACTCAATGTCCCCAGTCCTAAGTACTGAGCATTTAAACAGAGCAAAAAAAGGGGGCCAATAGTACCTTCGTAAGACGATGTCCACTAGGTACCATATATTCTCATAATCTTCGCTATCAAGGTCAAGTCATTTAGAATCTATAAAAAGAAACTCATATTAGAGCAAAAGTATTATTAGCTGCCTGGTACTATATTGTTAGCACGACTAATAATTGATAATGTGTTCTAGATCAGAACGGAGTAAAGTTGCAGACGATATGTTCAAAAATCTTAATGCAGGCATTTCAGTTAATAGAGCTGTCACTCAAAGCACACTAAGGGTAAATGAAGGATTGAAAAAGAAATTTGAGAGACTAGAAAGGTTAAAGAAAACAGAGATCACCAAATGGTGGGACGGAGCGACTCTTAAAGAATATATCAGGCTGGAGAGAATACCAAGGGGCCTTCGCTCTAACTTGTTTCCTACATATGATGATCTGGAGGAAGATTTGTTACAAATATGGGAAAAGGAGTTGACAGGTAATTCAATGAGGCTAATGAACATATTAATTGAAAATTGTGATCGGAAAGTTATGCAAGCAGTAGAACTGGTAGACTTATTAGAAAAAGAGATAGAAGAACTTAAACTTGCAGATACCACTAAGAAAAATTACTCTATCCTAGAGGATATTTTGAGTAAATTTGAGGAAGAAATTAAGGATAAAAAGGCAAGGAAGTTGAAGAGGGACGAGAATGACTACCGAAATGGTAGAGTTTTTACCTTTGCTAAAAAATTTGACATTTTAGTCAAAAATGATATGCAAAGGAGTGGTAGTAAGATTGGTAGTAAGATTTCGCTAGCTAGTGGTATAAGTTCTGCCTCTTCTAGTAATGTTTCTTTGGTAACAGAAGAAGTAAATGCAGAGACTCCAGCTAATACTTCAAATAGCAGTAATTTTTTGCGCGAGGTCCAAAGGATTCGGATAGGGAACAAAGAGGGGAATGGAGCAAGAGGAAGACTAAGAGAGGATGTAGAGGAAAAGGGAAATGCAGGTCCCAGAGACAGGGTAAATACCCGATCTTGGAACAAATCCAAACAATAGATGATAATGCCAATTCTATTCAGATTGTCAATTTATCTAGTTATCCCATGACTGATGATATGACCAGAGTCTTAAGTAAAGGTATGAGCTTTTGTCCAATGGAATTTTGTGACTTAACGGATGTTAAGATAGATTTGTATAAATTCATAAGGAATTTAAAACTGAAACAATTCTTTGTCTTTGATGAGAACCCAAATAAAAAATGCACACCTGATATTGTTGTTGGTAGTCTCTGTATACAGGAAATTAGAGATACAGCTCTGTTATTATCCATTACCGAAAATGAGGAGGACCCTGTCACCATGCATAAGGTATTGCAAGATTTGGAATACAATACTAATGAAACAATAGATAGTGGGCTAAGATTAAAATCAAAATGGACACCACAACTGGGGAATGGGAATAGCATTGATGCATTTTATAGAGTGGTTCTTAATGATCTGGATAAAGTAGAAGGCAAAGTTAATGATGTAAGAACTATGAGACACATGGATAACTTAACCATTGGTGAGCGTAAAGCATTGAAGGTTTTAACATCTAATGAAGAAATAATAATAAAGAGAGCCGATAAAGGGGGAAACATCATAATTCTGGATAGAAAATATTATGAGGATGAAATATTAGGACAATTAGGTAAGGTAGCGTTTTATAGAAAACTCCCTAATAACCCCATCTTCAAAGTAACTAAACTCATCAATGAGAACTTGAAACTCTGGCACTCTGCTGGATTACTCAATGAGGATGAATTTAAATACCTGACAGTCGATAAACCTAATTTTCCCTGCCTTTATTGCCTACCTAAAATCCATAAAAATGCCACTAGACCACCGGGAAGACCCATAGTATCTGGGGTGGGAGGACCAACAGAAAAAATATCAGAATTTGTGGATACTTACCTTCAACCTTATGTAGCAAATCTGCCATCTACATTTTTGATACTAAACATGTACTAAATATTATTGAGGATATAACTTGGGAAGATAACATGCTATTAGTGACAATGGATGTGGTCGCTTTATACACAAATATACCGCATGAATTGGGACTAGAAGCCTTGAGATATTATCTCTATAAAAGACCGGTAGAACTATTAGATCATTCTAATATGTTGGTAGATTTGGCTAGGATTATCCTTGAACAAAATGTGTTCATGTTTAAAAAAGACTGGTATCAACAAATATGTGGCTCAGCAATGGGCTCCAGGTTTGCGCCGTCCTTAGCATGTCTCTTTATGGGACGGTTTGAGGCGTTGCATATCTGGGGCGAACAGGGAGCAATTTGGCAAGAATACATCATGTACTATGGCAGATACATAGACGATTGTCTATTGATATGGACAGGAGGAGTGGATAAACTAAAAAAGTTCTTTGACTTCCTCAATAATAATATTTTTAATATCAAATTCACCATGGATTACAATGCAAAAATGTTGGTGTTCTTGGATGTAGAACTATTTGTTGAGGGTGATAAGTTACTAAGTAAAATGCATAGAAAGGAGACCTCATGCAACTCCCTGCTACATGCAGAAAGCGCTCACCCTAGAACACAAATAAATGCAATCCCTTACGGTGAATTTTATAGAGCTAGGAGGAATTGTGCTAAAGACACAGACTTTATGGCTACACTGAATGACATGGAAAAAAGATTTATATTCAGGGGTTATGATCCAGAAGTGCTCGGAAAAGCGAAAAATCGAGTGAAAAAATTGAGATCAGATACTTTACAAACAAGGAGTAAGGATCAGAATAAAACAATCCCTGTTAAACTCATCACAGCATATCACCCATGGTCCAACAAAATATACGGAATTTTAAAAAGGCACTGGCACCTTCTTACCTCTAATATGTTGTTACAGAAATATATACCAAAAAATCCTGGAATAACATATAGAAAAGGCAGAACCCTGGGTAACATTACCAGTCCTAGCTACCTAAGAGACAAGGTATTAAAACCATCTTGGTTACATAAACATAACATTGGTTCATATAAATGTAACAACTGCAGCCTCTGCAGAATGGCCTGCACGGATATAAAGGAATTTACCTATAATGGATCCAATAAATATTATATAAGACAACACATTGATTGTACAACAAAGTATGTGGTATATATAATAATATGCAAATGCCAGCAGATCTATGTTGGGAGTACCATAAGAAGTATGAAAGAACGCATAGCGGAACACTATAGGGCCTTTAAAAATATGGACCCAAAATACCCTATAGGTCTGCATGCATTGAATTGTTCCAATAAAAGTTTTTCATTCCATGGTATAGAATGTATTCCGCCCAACATAAGAGGAGGGAACAGAGAGCTTAGAGTGAGACAGGCTGAAGTACGTTGGATCATCAGGCTAAAGGCGGTTGCCCACGGGATTAATATTGATGATGAGATGCAATATTTCCTGGGTTGATTTGATACTGTTAGATATAATATACTTGATATGCTAATGAAGAGTTTAACATGCCACATTGGAGAATCACTAGACTGTTATTACCCCTTGATATGCCTATGAAGAGGTAAATATGTAATATTGAGAATCACTATACTGGTATTACCCTTGGATACACTATCAGCAATCTCAGAATGAATTTGCATTAGACTGTAACTAGTCTGAACTAGAGGGCTCATATATATGTATGTATTCATAAATACTGTTTGGGGATATGATAGGAAGTAGACAGGCTTTATATTATTGGTGGGTACTTGGAAATGATGATAAACAGTTCTCTATTATTGGACATTGAGGCATATTAATTAAGAAATGATGATAATCTGCTCTCTATTATTGGACATCGAGTTATATGAATTAGGAAACACACTTTGATCCTGTAGTACGATAACTTAATAAGGTACACGAGTGTTATAAGTTAACAGGGTATTTTTTAATATTCATTAATCTACTTTGATTATTAGATTAGGTATATGGGTGACGAATTAATAATACTGATCATGAATATTATACTAGAATTCGACTCGCTAGTCGCAGAAGGCAGAATAAGCCTTAAATTACTATTACTTCGGGGTTTGACTAGCCACTCTAAGATGGCGCCCGCTTTTGATAATAAATTGTAATGACCTGTCAGGATATCGGCTTCGCAATGATTCCCTTTTATAGTTGTTTGTTATAACATTAATAATATATATATACTTTAGAATTTAGATTGGAAGTTAATATATGATAGGATAGATACCTTTACTAAAAATCGCGCACTGTAAAGGGCGTCTGAAATCATTTAATATTTGACCATCATAGCGCGTTGTAGCATAAATAATTTAATAAACACAGCGTTAGGCACAGTGCAATTGTTTTCTATGATTTAGTGATTCGATATCAGTTAAGTCCCTCTCCCTCCTTTTTTGAAGTGAGGGATAGTATAAAACCCCTAACAAACATGGCGCCGATGCTAGACGCCGATTACACCAGGACCCCCATGAATCGAGGCACATACACGTTTTATCCGGTAAGAATGACTAGGATAATGCTAACAATATAGTACCAGGCAGCTAATAATACTTTTGCTCTAATATGAGTTTCTTTTTATAGATTCTAAATGACTTGACCTTGATAGCGAAGATTATGAGAATATATGGTACCTAGTGGACATCGTCTTACGAAGGTACTATTGGCCCCCTTTTTTTGCTCTGTTTAAATGCTCAGTACTTAGGACTGGGGACATTGAGTATCATCTCAATATTGGTGTAACTCTGCATAATGACTAGATAGCTGATCAGTTTAGGATAGGTAGAGTGAATAGAACAGTTTTGTGTTTGTTTAACAGAGGGGTGTGACCTCAGGTCTAGTATAGTAAGTACCTGGTTTGTGTCTAATATAGACTAATGTATGTCAGACTACGCAAAGAATGTTAGTGGGGTAAACATAAACGGATCCGGGCAGCCTCCTACGGGCCCCCCCCCTCACCAATAGGTATATGTTCCCTTTTTGAGGTACGTGAACCCTTTTCAATGGAATATTAAATGTATAGAAACTTGTCTAAATACCAACCACCCATATGGGTTCTTCTGTATACATGAGGGCTTTAATATGAAGACTATGATAATATGGTCTGTAAACATCATCTAAGACATACCATGGGTTAGCATTCTGGTTTAACTAGTTGGATATGAATAGTATAGTGGAATCAACTGAGAGTATCGTCTTTGTTATATAATATGATTTCAGGTTAACTTAGTAATCAGGGGGTTTATAAATTTGATATTTAGATGAATATGAATATATATTATTGGGTCTGCATTACATGTAATACTGTGGACTCATGCACTTAATAATGGAACTATATGTAGTCTCTAGGAACTTTCAAGTTGTGATCACCTGAGGTCTCGCCAATACCATAGATTAAAGATATTCATTGGTGAGTCTAGCATCAAAACATATGTATATTTCTGTGCTGAACAGACTCTGAGATTGTTTGATTTGTAGCCATTTATAGCATGAGAAGTATTGAAAGCTTAAATGCTGCTGACATTGATTCCTCTCTTTGTCAAGAATTTGTTGGAAATTTTATAGTATGATTTGACAAATCTGTAAATATGAGATTATTACTTTTTTAGGATGGAAACTACTAATAACGTCTCTGGATGGGAGCATTCCAGATGTATGAATTATTAACTGTACTGTTTTGCAATTACAAAGAGTGAGTTCCACCATAATAGACCTCTTATTGCACAGCAGAAAGAATTTTAGAAAATGTTAAGTATTATATTGATGATACTTTATCATATAAACTTTTATGAATTTTAGTAATTTTTATAATTGTTTAATTTTCTTTAGCCCTGACGAAGTCCGTTAACTATATTTAGTTAGGACGAAACACGTGTTGGCAAAGGAAAAGAAAAGAAAAAGAACTGAGTGTCTGGAAAAGAAGAAAAATAAAGAAGTTTTTGAAATACACTGGATTGATTTCTTCCAACTTGTTTTGATAATAATTGGATGCTTTTTTTGTGAACTGATCCGAAGATATTGCTTTAGTAATTGCTCAGGAGGAGAATTATTTAAAATTCATTATATAGACAGAATTCTTTTGCCTATTTCTACAGTTTATGATAAGGGACTGTATCTCAACCTTTGAGCAGTACTAAGCCAGATAGACCCTTCATCTAATAGGAACACTATAAGCGCAAAAAGCCCCTCTTGTCAAGTTGTTAAATTATCCATTTTTAAACTCCTCCATTTCCATGAGCCCCCTTAAAACCTCGGACACCCACAGGTGGGTCTCGGGCATCCGCTTCCCTTTCCATCCCATAGTCTGGGTTGCCCATGTAACGTCTTATTTATCGCTACCGTAGGAGTTGGCAGTGGTGATGTTTGTTTTTTGGAGAACTGCACTCACACAATTGTATTTAAGTACCTTTAATAAATGTTCCTATCCTTCAGATGAGAATTCTCTTTTTATTGACCGTGGAGAGATTAAAAGCCAGTGAGCCCTTTCTAAGATTGTCTTATTCCATTTAGGCTGAAATGAAAGAGTCCGGCAAATAATACGTTTAAATAGTTCCTTTAGTAGTGCTCCCCTGCCCGTCTCCAACCATACATAATCTTCACAAAATGGCAGGAAGTTTTCACCACGGTTGCTACTATGTGGTAGTAAGGCATAACAGCAGAGAATTCAAATTGCTTGGGATATGTTATTGTTGATACATTCATCTACATCCGGCTCATCTGGCGAAGATGCCGAGTAACCGGTCTAGTTATTAGTTGCACCATGCTCGGCTTTAATTTCTAGTGGTCTTTGCTCAAGTGAAATTCCTGACTTGTCGGCCTTAATTTGGTCTGAGTAACATCTGATTGGGGTGAGTTTGTAGGTTTTGCCGTGTGTTTTATTTGACACAGTACTGGTTACTAAGGTGAGGCACTTTAGACAGGGGACCATCTTTGCGCTATAAATTTGCAGAACATCCATTTGACCTACTTACTTTGTGCTTATTGCATTGCACTAATTCAAACCGAGCCAAATTTGGTCATCAGAATATATACATATTTTTATGTGGTGCTTCGTAACACACTTCTCTTTTTTTTTTAGCTCTGTACATAACTTGGTTACCCAGTTTAATGGTGCTCAAGACATTTGTCCACTTCTAAAGAATGGAAGGCTGAGTTGGCCTTGATGGGAATCCAGCTCATGACCTGTACATAGATGCATGTTAAGGTGGCAAGCATTCAGGTCACCGAGCTATCCTGCTAGCTGCTGCTTTCACACCTCTTTGCCCAGTAAATAGTTAAAAAAGGGCTGTTATCACTTTGAAATACTGTTTGTTTTAATCAAAAGATAGATATCCAGGAAGTCCCGAAAGTAGGATGGACACATTATCGTTCTAGTTAAATAAGTTGCCCACGTGACGGTTCTCTTTATTCTTTCATTAGCCCGTCCCCAGCCACTTGGTCATGATGTCCCTTCCGATTGTTTCCGCTGTGTTAGATTATTAAGGCCACTTGATGTAATGTAGAAACTGGTGCATGGCCTTTAATGATAATGTTTGTTACTAAATGTTTGCCTCCATGAGTAGCTTTCTATACCGTGTAAGGTGTGTGGGTGGTAGGATGTTGTCTTGGTTGAATATTGGCCATCGGTGTTGCTGCTTCTCGTTTCTTCACCACCGTGCTGGTCCTCTGGTCGGCGGCTACCGTGCGTAGACAGAGAATGCGGCCCCATTACCTTAGAAGAAGTAGGCTGCGCCATCGCCGACATTCCTGCACCATCTCTTTTCGGTGGGAGAGGTGTGGAGAAGTGTGGCTCACTGGTTAGAGCAGGCAGACCCTGAAGCAGAGGTCAGACCCGGGACCAGGGTTCAATTCCTGACGCGGCAGGGTCTTGAGCTCAAAATGTCCATGGACTTGATAATTCTCGCTTCGATGCCTGACCTAATCATGGGTTCACACTCTGCAACTCTGGGCATTAAGCTTGCTTAATCTCCACAACGGCCCCCCCGCGACGGGATGCCTGGCTTTCACCTTGGGGATGCCCTGTAGGGGCTATCTCACAGGGAAAAGCCAGGACGGGTTCCCAAGGCAAGCGTGGAGATACCCCTTCGGGGGTCGATTCAGGCGCTATATAAGAAACACAATAATAATAATAATAAGGGAACCAGGCGTTTGCGGCATGGGCATTGGTTGGAGGAGAGGGGCTTAATTTGTTGCAAGAAGGAATGAAGATTTTTTCATTGCGGTTTGTATTTTTCTGTGGAAGTCTGGGTCTGTAGGATTGGCATATTTTGCATTGTAGGTATTGGTGGCCATAACTCTTAAAAGTTGCTCCCTACACCGGGCTGATTCCTGGAGGTAACGGTTTCTCTTTTACTTTTTGTTTCATTTTGTCCTCGTGTTTGGTAACTTTGGTGTGGCACTCAGTGCGTTAATGTGATTTACAGCAGAACACAGTTCGTAGTTTTTAGGTCTCGCGACCTATCAATGCGCACAAGCGCATTGAGCATAGCGAGAATTCATGTCCTCAAAACGCTCGTGAAACCAAGGGTTTCGTTCGTGTGGTTTTGTTTAAGTTCACGTGAATCACGTGACCAAACAAGCACGCGCATTCACGGCCGCACAGCACATCAAAGGGCTTCTCCTCCCCTAATTATTCATGGCCGGCCGCAGACCCGCCGTACTTTCAGTTTCCCAAACGGCTTCTCCTCCCCTAATTATTCATGGCCGGCCATAGGCCGGCCGTACTTTCGGTGTGAATTAAGCATTTTGCTTGGGCTTACAAGTTAACTGTATTGATTGATTTTTTGGAACCGGGTAAATAATTTAACAAGCCATCTTAACCCACAGATCGATAGTGGCAGATTATAATTACCAATAACCCAGCTATAACCATAGTTGTTCTAAATCACTACATTGCCACATTATATTGTCTGATTTGTTATTGCTTGACTGCCGAGTTAATTTTTGTCTCATAATTCTATCCACTCTAACCAAGCCCTTCATACAAAAGCCAAGTGGCTGATAAAAGCTGCTTATCTGATAGTGTTGCAAGATAAATTTTGACTTTTAACCCGATGCATTTCCCACATAAATTCACGTAGCATTGTGCGGAAACCAATCTAGTAGCCTTTTAATCAGGTACAAACTGTAGCTCACTGGGTGTGCAACGCATACACCTTTTGTTTTTAATTTTTTTAATTTTTTAATATTGCTCGAATCACTAAAAGAAGTTCTGTGGCTTGTTTCCTTAGTCCCCGTTAAAGCAGCCTCATATGTTACACTGCTTTCCATAAGCAAAATGGCTGCCCTTTCAGCACTGCTGCAGACAGCTCATTGGGCTCCTCTGGCTTTAGGTAGCCATGGCAACAGCCAACAGACAGTCCAATACAGCAAGCATGGCTGACCATGTGCAGGTCACCAGCCCGGAATGTTAATTTATTTTACTACAGTTGTGCATTAATTACTCCGGCTGGAGTTTTGTTTTGCGGAATGTTCATTTATTTTACTACAGCTGTGCATTAATTACTCGGGCTGGAGTTTTGTTTTGGAAATGTTTTACACAGAGTAGGCAGGGGCTTTTGTTTTAAAGAATATTGTTACCCCTTCTTTCTCGCGCAGTTTGGGGCAGTGTAAACATGGGAGGGCTGGGTGTAGAGAGCGTCTCTGGTGACTAATGGCATTCGCACTCTCCTTTAATGTAATGTCATTGATTTACGGGAGAGCGTTGCAACGCAGCACTCAGCTTTTACATGCTTGCTCTGAGTATTTGAAATGCGGTCGCTTGATAATGTGTTAACGTTGGGTTGACTTTTACATAATAATGCCTCAGAGGTAAAACTCCACCAGTGTTGGCATGTCATTTTTATAGTCCTTTTCTTGACAGTGTTTTGCTCGAAGCTGTCATTTATTTACTCGAGGGTTGCAGAGGGTTTCTTATACTCATTATGCATACACCTTTTCTTTTTTTAAATTTTTATTTTTTAATATTGCTCGAATCACTAAAAGACGTTCTGTGGCTTGTTTCCTTAGTCCCCGTTAAAGCAGCCTCATATGTTACACTGTTTTCCATAAACAAAATGGCTGCCCTTTCAGCACTGCTGCAGACAGCTCATTGGGCTCCTCTGGCTTTAGGTAGCCATGGCAACAGTCAACAGACAGTCCAATACAGAAAGCATGGCTGACCATGTGCAGGTCTCCAGCCCGGAATGTTAATTTATTTTACTACAGCTGTGCATTATTTACTCCGGCTGGAGTTTTGTTTTGGAAATGTTTTACAGAGAGTAGGCAGGGGCTTTTGTTTTGAAGAATATTGTTACCCCTTCTTTCTCGCGCACGTTGGGGCAGTGTAAACATGGGAGGGCTGGGTGTAGAGAGCGTCTCTGGTGACTAATGGCATTCGCACTCTCCTTTAATGTAATGTCATTGATTTACGGGAGAGCGTTGCAACGCAGCAGTCCGCTCTTTTACATGCTTGCTCTGGGTATTTGAAATGCGGTCGCTTGATAATGTGTTAACGTTGGGTTGACTTTTACATAATAAGGCCTCAGAGGTAAAACTCCACCAGTGTTGGCATGTCATTTTTATAGTCATTTTCTTGACAGTGTTTTGCTCGAAGCTGTCATTTATTTACTCGAAGGTTGCAGAGGGTTTCTTATACTCATTAGGCGTCATTCCACATAAAGCACAGAGCTCCATATAGTGAGCAAGCCCCCATTTATTAGAACAGGTCTGCAGTTAATTCAACAGTCATATCCAATTTATAAGCAAGCCTCACTTATACAGAGTGAAGAACCTGACCATCTCATCTCCCTTAAAGCTCACACATAATGCCAAAGCATTTAAAAGAAATCACTCACAAGCCAAGCTTACATTTTCCGCCAACCATCTATCTCATAGGTTAGGGCTATTTAAATGGGTGATCCTAGGGTCAGCTATATATAGCCAATTGCTTCCTACCCCTAAATGATCTCCATTGTTCACCAATGGGCACCTGCCCAAAACATGGTGTAAGTGGTTTCACCGTCCACAACCAGAACATTCATGCTGGTAAAAGCAGAGCTGGCAGAAAAATGTCTCTTAAATCCCCAATATGCCTCCCCTGGTTCCCCAGGCTGTTCTTTTCCATAGATTTCCCGTCCTACTCTGTATGAGATGTTCCAGGAAGGGCCGTCACAGGATTGGTATACCATTAGCTGTCTGAGCAGCTGGTGCCAGTCAGGTGGTGCCTTCTACTGCAATCACAGCCCTGAATCAACCCACCGCCCCATGGCTTCTCTGGAATGATGCTCAAATGAGCTCTAAATTCCTCATCATAAATGTACCATACAAAACCCCCCAAATCCATCTGCTCTTTTCAAATAACATCAGTATATTTAACAAGCACTGGCGTTGCCAATAGGTCTCGCAGTAGGAAAGTTGGAGCTATTACAATTGCAAATAACAATGCTTTTTATTTTTGTTTTCATTTTAAAAACATAAAGGGCTTTGTCATTTACAAAACCAATAGCTCCAACTTTCCTACTGCGAGACCTATTGGCAACACCAGTGCTTGTTCCTGGTTGTCAGTAACTTTGATGTAGCGCTGCGCTCCCTTGGAAAATCCAGGCTTTGGGGCAGAGACTGGTGGTCTTTGTATAGAATGAGGGCGTTTGTATTGTGGTGGGTGGTGGTGTGTGAAAGGTAAACTCTGTTCCGGTGAGCTGAGGCAGACTTCAAAGGGTGTTCGACTCCACAGGGTGATCAGAGACATCACTGGTGGGAAGATGGAACATTTAACCTTCAGGTTTCAGCTGTGCCACCACATTCCCGGGGCACAGAAGAGCCTGGAAGAAGGGCTGATGCCCGATGCTTGGAAACGTTTGTCCTCCAAGGTAGTGTGGGCTGGAGCCATTGAGAGGGAGTTGTCACCACTTGTGTCTTGAAATGTTCACAATTTACAGCAGGCAGAGCCCCCGAGGGACAGAGGTCCTGTGTATTCACAGCAGATTGCACAATTAGTTAGTCTCTGAAGCGCTTTCCAAAAAGTAATGCTCTTTTTACACTGAGTCAATCAGTTGCGTATGGCTGTTTGCTTAATGTAGATGCATTTAGAAAAAAGAGAAACCGTTACTGCGGTCATGGATGTTTTAGAACCGGTTTGGGGTGGTTCTCTTTTCAAATGTCTATCTAGGCTTCTCTACGACACAGCATTTGTGTAGTGATGTCCCTCACAGCAGGGCTGTCTCCAGCCTGGAGCACCCGTAACAGAGGCCCAAAAAAGTGCGAAGGTAGACAGAAGGCTTGGCCTCACGTCACCTAAAGTGCCTCCTTCAACCTGCAGCTCCACCACTCCTCACCCATCTCATCTATAAAAATGGCATGCTTTATAGGAAGTCTGACCAGCAGCCAATAGCTAACCGTGTTGACTGAATTTGTAAATGTAGATCTTTCGTCCATCCCCACACTCATGCCAGTGTTTGAAACTCCTGCCCTTCAGCCATTGGAATGCCTGTAGCACACTTTCACTGTCTGGGAAGCGGTCATCACCTTCCAACTGGTGCCATTGAAAATCAGAGGCATTTAAATGGATCCCTTACTCTGCTTTGTAATAAATACTGTGAGCCAGGCCTGAGGATGAACACCAGAAGATATCTACTCCTTGTCACATTGCTATTATCTTGATGGTACTGCTTCCTCTACGTGCAACCTACAGCTCTTGATATTTCTCAACATATACATTCAGTCATTATGTTTTAACTTTCAACCCTTGAGGTGATTAACTGACCAGGCTGGACATTGAAAATCCTCCGGAAGGTTCTTCCGTTCCTCCCAGGGGAATGCAAAAAAACAGTTGTGACAGCCTTGGTGCTCTCATGATTGGATTATTGCAACAGTTTGCTCCTTGAAGCCCAGCAGGGAATACTTGACAAGTTACAGATACTGCAGAATGCAGCAGCGCGCCTACTTACAGGCCTGCCTAAGTTTGCATCTATCTCCCATGAACTGGTGAAACTACATTGGTTGCCAGTAAGGAAACGGATCCTATTCAAAAGCATGTGTATTGTCTTTAAGGCGACCCATGGTTTAGGCCCAGCATTCCTGGGGCAACATTTTCCCCTGTATAAACCAGGTAGACTTTTGAGGTCAGCCAATTTGGGATTGATCCCCATGCATCAGGAAAGTTTGTTGGGGAGGCAGGAGTTTTAGCCGAGGGACGGCGGTGGCCTGGAATGCTCTTCCTGTGGCACTCCGACTGTGCCCTGAGCTGATGACCTTTCGGAGAAAGCTAAAAACGTGGCTTTTTGTAAACTAGTTCCGGGGATATAGTTTAGGAGTTATCAGGATAGCGCCAGGACACCGTACGCTAACAGTGCGCTCCACAAATGTCACAAATAAATAAATAAATTTACCTGGATAAGTGGTCTAACAGTAGCCTAGCAGTACAGAGATGGTTTACCTGATTCTAATACTTAGTAAAAAACCTAATATTGTACAATCTTCACAAGCAAATAATGCTGTTTCTTTCTAGATTATTGCATCCTCAAATTACATGCTGTCTAAAAAATATTCTCTACATTGCTTGAATCTGGCATTAAAAACTGACCTTTAATTAAAGCGTCGCCTCTTTTTTTTCTCTTTCAAATGTCCCTCTCATTCCCTTGCATCCTCTGCATGCCTCCTCGATGAGCATAGCCCTACTGAGCTTAGCCTACTGACACATTCATGTTTTACCTATTCTCTATTATTGTATTTCTGCAAATTACCCACAACTCATTCACAGGATCACACTCTATTCTCCTTCTCTGAAAGTCATACCTAGGCAACCACCTAACAATACCTAATCTCATCTAGTTCATCTATTAATATCACCAACCATGTGCATGAGCTCACAAACCCCATAACTCATGATTACAACTAACCTGTCCACTATTAATTTAGTTCAGCATTAAGAAACTGGAATGACTGCATGGAATTGTTTGCTTGAGCACACAAAACTAACCCCAATAACTAACTGTAATCAAGAACTAACCACTAACCTTGGGTTACGGAGCAGTGTGCTGCCTGGCGTAAAGCACTGCAATGCCTCATATGCGATTGTAAGCGATATATAATTGCATTTACGCTAAAGTTGTCTGAAATGCTCCTGTCCAAGGGAGTTCATTTTGAAAGCGGTAATCCATAGAGAAAGCAATATGTTAACAAGCATTGGCCATTTTTGTGTCAGGAGAACTAACCTCTGGAGCAAATGCACATCCCAAATCCTCTCCACTGGTGCTCACTCCGAACAAAGTTGTTCATCATAAACACAAGCGAGGGGGAAAGGGGAATGAGAGAGAAAAGAGAGACTGCATCCTGAGTCAGGTGCCCTTCTATGTTCTATTAGTTCTTTTCTTCTTCTAACCTTCTAGATATTTTCTTATTGTGAGTTTCTGCAGCACCTAGATAAAATAACAAATAACTCTTATAAATAAGCATTTCCTAAATACTAAACTCTCTCCTATTAATTTACTCAATCGTTCATACATCTACCTTGTAAACTTTATTGACTAACATCTCTCTATATAGTTCTAAGGAGATTATTTAATGTAAAAGTATAACATTTGATATTTTATGAGTTCTTTCAATTCTTTTTCACTTGGATTTCCTTCTCTAAAGTAAGATATATGAAACATTAAAGTAAACAATTAACTTAAAAATCTTTTACACAAACCTTGAAGAACCTCCAAATGGATATGTTCATGTCTTTCTGTTGTATATAGTTTTAATGATCCATTATGTATCCTTGGAATATAGCTTTCAGACTTTCTTCAATTGGTATGCATCAAATTATTCTCCTCTGAACTACCTTCATTTGTATTCAAGCAAGTTTTCTCTACAGAAAGGCTTTTCTCAAGTTTTTAACCGGGTTTTCCCCTCAGAAAAGCTGGTTTTTGTATTGAGGAATACCCCGGAGTGTGCACACTTGAAGAACAGAGAGACGGGGCCTCAAAATGCTGAATTCCAGACAAGAAATCACTACAGGCATGAGCACTACAGAAACGCTACTCTCTGAGTGAAAAAAACTGTTGAAGTGCGCATTTTCCCTGATGTGCATGCCTGAAGGAGAGATTGGTATGAAGAGAACGCCAGAAGACTAGAACGCTAACTAACAGTCGCAGGAAACTGCCTTTTTGAATGAAAACAGCTTGGACTCGACTGCAACAACAGTAACATACCGAGCCGCAACAGAGATGACTCCTTCCTAGTTTGAAGCGGGGAGTACAAGAGAATTTCAGTTTCCTTCTGCTGTTTGAGCGACATGTAATACTGGCTATGATGTTCCTGACATTTAGAAACTACTGGCTTTGCCACAGATTTTTGGCAAAGATGAACAGCATTGGAAACAAGCATTTGCAATGCAATAGGTCTCGCATGTGTTAAAGTTGAAGCTGTTGGCGTGGAAAATGACTGTTTTTTAATTTGCTTTTTTTATACCAATGGCAATAGCGCTATGCTAATATAATCACTCCACTGCAAATTTTAAAAAAAAGTTAAAAAACATTGTTATTTTAAACACCAACAGCTCTAACTTTAATAAATACGAGACCTATTGTTTTACCAGTTCTTGTTATATGTGCAATGATTATCACAATGCACACATTGGTACTAGTAATGGTCCTGGATTTAAATAAAAAATATTCTGTTACTTCCTGAGAAGCGACAAGGGAGGTGACAACCTACTGAGATCACCAACATTTTTTTAAATCATGGACAGCATTACCTAGGGGCGACAGTAATAAAGTGAGATGTCTCTTAAATTTTGATGGAAATAGTTGCACTATCAGTATCTGCTGATTTCTCAGGATGATCATACGTCGGCTACCAGTATTGTAGTGGTTGTTTGCTCTGTTCAGGGCAGTGTGGAACTCTGCCCTGGTACAATGGCAGAGAGCATTTACATCAATTGATGGATCCCCTAGTCACATATTCCCATTCATGGGTGTCAACTGTAGTGTGTGAATTTAAAGGGATTGCTCTCATCAATTCCTCAACATTCTACTGAAAGCATGGCAAATATCATGAACCCCCCCCCAACAGTTACTTCAAATTGTGGGAGAAGGTGTCTCCCAAAAATAGGTTGTGTGGAAAAAATGCAAATTGACTTTGTGCTGATTCTTTCAGCAAAATAAGTGAGACATCCTTTGGTGTTTCTTTGTTAGTTTTTGCTGAAAAGGAAAGATGCAAATTGACTTTCTGTAAGAAATTGTTAACACAAAAACTGCAACATTCCTCAAAAAGTGTTATTGAAAAGAATTCAAAATTAAGCAATTCTTTTGTATGCATCCAGTGCAAATGCACACCAGAGAGGTGAAGCAACTGGAGTGGTTTGCATGGTCAAGGGTGGCACCGAACACCCAGATGGAGCAAGTTTGCTTTTTGTCTACCAGCATTGCTCCATAACTCCTATCTGAGCACAGTGACCTACTGAAAGCTGATACTGAAGCCTAACACTGCAGGGCAAGAATAAAACCAACAACCTCACCATTGAATGATCTGCAAGAGCATTAAGGGAATGTGTTCTAAATCTGGTGAGCATGACCGCTTCGGGATGATTTTATAAAGCTGCCTATCTTTTTTTGGTATTTTAAAAATTCTAACCTGCAAAAAGGAAGATAAAACCGGGCAATCTCATCTCGAATTACAGGCTCGTTAATTTATCAAAGCATGGACCATGCACGTTCCGTCCATGAGAATCCTCTAAAATTAGCATCATCCGGGCCTCTCCAACCTCCACTGACCACAGTTTTCTATTTCTGCAAGGTGATGTCTTTCATCTTTGCATTTCATTTCTCATACAGTGTTTGCTGACCCTCTTCAGGGCGGCTGAATTTTCACCAAAATTAGCAGGCCAGGTGTGGTTGCTTAGTACACTAATGTGCCCAACATAGGGGCGTGTGTGAACTGATGGTTACACGTCATCAGGTCCGGTCCACTCAGACTTTCACCGTTCTGAGGTCGATAAAATGAGTACTATTGAGTTGGGAAACAAACATGCGCTGTGCAAATACATGTTATTACTTGGAATAAAGTGCTCAAACATCCTCGGACATCCCTCCCCCCAGCACCTACTTCACTTGTACATGAATGTAATTGTCAGCAGCTGGCTGCAGTACGTGTTGAATTACACAAACGTAGTCAGGTGTCTTAAAAACTGTCATCTGTATTTACTGCATGGCCAGTCACTATGCGGTGCTAATGCATACATCTCGTGCTGCAATGACACACAGCATCCTACATAATGCACAGCGTGTTCTATATTCTTCAATTTTCGCCAGACTACAAGTCTCAGGATTCTTTAAGGAACGGTTGCAGCGCAAGGACTACGTTTACTTGTCTCTGGTGACCTATTCTCAGACGACAACCAAACAAGGAAACTAATGATTATTAATCCTGCAAGACCATAAAAAAGCAGTCTTGACCGCCTGGAGCTGTGGGATTGTGATGTACTCGCCGGACGGCTACAACCCCTCACCCATCCCTTTTATTTTGCGAAGTACTTGGTGTTCAATAGATCATATAGAGTAATACTGCCGCTAGATGTTACCAGGCTTGTGCACAGAGTGAGGGAACAGAGGCTGCACATTGTAGAACAAGCCCAGGCGGCGACTAAGTTAAGTGACAGTTCGATGAAGCTCTGTCTCCCGCAAGATTCTAAAGCAAAGCAGCTGCACTCAAAGTCATGGCGTGCCACGTTAGCAGGGTCTGCTAGCAGGGTCCGCAAACAGCATAGAGGAGGACGTGTGCTCTTGCACTTCCCTGGTTAGGAGGAGGCGTCTTGCCGAGCGCAGCCTCTGGCTACAGAATCAGTAAATGTAAAATGCAACAAGTGGGTGCAGTGCTGAAGCAAAGCTTGGCGCCTGTGTACAAACATATGTGCGCGGCGGCCCATGAAGTGGGCGTTAGGTAAACAAAAACTCTAGCATTTATTTTCCCTGAAAGACAACCCTGAGCAACGAAGCAAGTTTGCCCGTCGCAATGTTAACAAGCATTGGTAAATGCAGAAAACTATGCTACAGCCAATAGAACTGGAGGAAAAGTAAGTGGCCCGCACAAGAACTAATTAAAAGCCAGGAAAGAGAGGGGCTCAATGTAAACTTGCACATAATCTAAAAACCAAGCCCAACCCAACAAATATCCTACCAGAAAACGCCCATCTGACAGTGGACATCAAGGTGCAAAAAGCTCAGAAAAAACAAGCAACCGAGCGGGAAGCACAGCGGGGAAGTAGCAGTAACATTAAGAGGAGAGGGAGAAAAAATGCTATATTTATATGTAAGCAGCTAGGGTGCTGACGCTAAACACAGACAAAATATAACCGAGCAGAAAACCAAGGGAAAAAAAATTCCCTTAAAGAACAGGTAAAGAACCATAGTGGAATGAGACTGTACGAAGTCCCTGCTTTGTGTGAGGAACAGAAGAGAGAAAGGAGGGACAAAGAGGCAGGACTAACAACTAGCAAGCAGGGATGGACACTGACATAGACAAATGAAAAGCAATGGCAAGACGGGGATGGACTTGAAGCCAAAAGACTGATTACAGTAGGTCTCAGAAACTGTGCATGTGCTGTCTAGCTAGACCTAGAAAAAAAAAATACTTTTTGCGGGTGCAGTTTCACACTGGCAAAAAACCCAAAAAACTTCTGTGCGCAGCTGCTGTTGGTGGCTGCTGTTGGTGGCTGCATCTTTCTGTATGCATGCTTGTTTCCGGCCTTCCTCAGAAAAAAAAACCATTTAAACACAAGAAAGGGCAAGTAGCCACACAAAAGACTGCAGTCGCTGCTTATGGCCAGGCATTTTTGAGGGGGAAGGAAGAGAAAAATAAAATAAAGAGCTGGAAAACATGTAAAGCAAAACGAAAAGATAAGTTCCCTAAACGGTAGCAGTGGAGGGCAGAAGTTAGCCAATCAAGAGGATAGTAAATATGTTATGCTTCGGGGAGGGAGGGGGTGGGCAAACAGAAGATGGACTAGGAAAGCAATCCAATAAAAAAAGCAAGCAAATAAAGCTCACAAACACAACCAGTGAGAATCAATGGGTGGACCGTAAGCTTCTGTAAATTCTTTGTAAGGCCACAATAGGTCTTTTGCAACCAGACATCTGTGCTGTCTAGTAGGACGACCTACAAATTAACATGAATAGGCAGGTGCTTTAGGAGCTGAAGAGGTAGTGAGAGGACTGTCTCACTGTATATTCATGTCTACACCAATTGTTAATGCATTTTTCCTTACTTTACCTTTTCAACTGTTGAACTTTATCAAGAAACTTACATGTGTTTTAAACAGTGGCTTTCTTATTTATAGGCAAAGAACTATATTAAGAGCCTTCCAAAGGTCCAGAAGAAAGATTTTGCTGCAGTTCTAAAGTATGCAAATCCTTTAGGTGAGTAAATGATTAATTTTCTTTTATCTTAATTGTCATGTCTACTTATTCTGCCCTGTCTTTTGTTAAACCATGCTTCCCGGGTTGAATTCATAAAGGGTAATTGTTTCTGGTTATGTTTCTCGTATTCTCACCTAATTTTCTTTTACATTAATAATCTTTCTCAGTGTTCGTGTTGAAGCTTCACATCCTTAAGTAATAGTCCAGACTGCGTGTGATTGAAGAATGTTGTATATTCCTTTAGTCAGGAAACATCTCTCTTGGAGGCGGCGATAGAGACAGTATCATTGGAACCGAGCTGTTTATACAGCAATGTAACTTGGTGACATGAAGTAGATGCTAAAACAGGTCCGTTCATTCTTCTCTAGGATAATGCCATGCAAAAAGTGCAGGGATAGGATAATAAGTCTTATTATTTTAGGTGTTGAAATAATTTTCACTCCCTATGTGAAAAGTAATTGTAACAATATCAGCCCTGCCCTGGCCCGCGCACAGCTGCTTTTATCTCCCTGCATGTGATCCACTGTGCTTATGTCCAACGATCTCAAACGGATGCTTCTTTGGCCTATGCCAACAGCTTTCCTAAAACACCTTTGGCTTAAAAGCACGTTAGAAACGCTTCTTCTGAACTCGCTACAATGTGTCTCGAGTCATCTGGCCTTGTCTTTTTTTGTCTCTCACTATTCTTTGAGCTATGCCCCAAGGTGACGCATTTCCAATTAAAGAATGTAAAAAATGATAGTCGTAATGTAGCAGGATCTTAGGAACTTCCGCTAACCCGCTTTTTACTTGATTACCCTCAGACAAACAAGCTTCCTACTTTTCACACCTTAGGATGGCAGCGCATATGTTACTTCACAAATTTGCTTGCTGTGCCTGTCTTTCAGCTGAGACAATAGCACTGTATATCAAATGGCTTTTTGAGTGTATTTATGACCGAGGTGCCAGCATAACCTGGTGATGTTGACAGCTTCTCAGCAAAATAGCTGCAAATGCTTCAATTGCTTCTATCCTGTCAAATTAGTTTGGATGCAATGTCACCAATTATCCTTATTTTGGGGTTATGGTCTAGTGATGTTGAATCACACTCCATATTCGGTTGTTAGACTCAAGGGCATGGTGCTCGCCTGGCTTGTTGCGTGAGTGTTTAGTGCCGAGCGCAAGCTGAAGCAGACAGTGATGCAGTTGATTTGAACCGGGCAGATTGTTGGTGCGAACTAGAGTACAACCTGCCATCGAGCAGATGGACCTTTAGAACCAGACTGAGGTGTGACACAAAAAATCAAGTACAGGGGATTACAGGAAAGTATTTTAGGCCCAACAATGACGACAGAGTGGCAAATTTGTAAAGCATAAAGCTAATTGGCAGATTAGCAAAGTTAAAAACACAATTTAGTTGTAAATCAGTAATCCTTATATGAATACATTAGTTGATGATTCAACGCAATTCAAAATGGCATATAGTTAAAAAGAGGATTTCCTGATGTGAAATGATCAATAGGAATCATGAATGTTGGAATGAAGATTTATTCTTCAAATTGCATGGATATATTAGCTCATCCACCCAACTGGCTCAGGCTCTAACATCATATGTCCTCAAGAATCTAAACCTAAGGCAATGTCCTGGATTCTATTCCAGAACTAAACTAAGTCACAAACAGAACCTATCTAACATGAAATAAATAAAAAAGTAAGAACATTACAACATATACAAAGACAAATTGTTTAAACTTATCATAAAACAAATGAAAGCTGGCACAGTTTTCCATAAAGGAAAAATCCCTTGTTTGATACACTAAGAAGTGGGGTGGATTGGGGAGAAGTCAATTAGAAGGGGTCATTAAGTATAGCCTCTAGAGGCAGAATCAATAAAGATGCTGTCAGGTTAGCGGGGACGGATTTGCCCTAGAGTCTGACTTTTTTTGGGTAGGAGCAAGAAAGTGTCTCCTCTGTGGAGAGTGGAAAGGGCATCTCCTCTCATCTCAGGGCATTAACTCTGCAATGCTCAATTAAATCATTTCTTTACATGGAAAACAACTCCCTACAATACCCACTAAGAGAACTAATCAGGACCAAACATTTTTTGATAAAACAGTTCAGTCAGGGGTGGCTCCTCCATGTGGGTGAAGGAGCGTCGCCTCACTGCTTTCTCGCAGTGCGAGAAGCAGAAACCTAAAATGGTATTATGAATAGCATTTTATGTTTCTGCTTCTCGCTCTGCAAGAAAGCAGTAGGGTTTGGTTGGGGGCGGTCGGGTGGGTGGTCCTACGCTAGGGTAGGGGAGGAGTTGCTTGCCCAATCTGAGGGCGCCGTCTGTTTGGTAGGCCCCAGGGCGGACCAAACCAGTCACACACACACTCCCTTTTCTCCATATAGGCTGCATGCAGCCTACATGGAGAAAATGGCTGCCATTGCAGCATTGTGATTGGATTAAGGGAGGGAGGATGCCAGCTTCCTGTGTGGAGCAGAGAAGCAGGGACGACGAGGAACCAGGCCTGCGAAGGTAAGTTAACTTTTTTTTAAATTATTTAAAATTAAAACACCGCACCGCACGCGACCTCGGAGCGTGTTCTTCTTACAGCTGCACAGGTTCTTTATTCTTCTCTCTAAGGAACATATACAGATAAACATTTACAAGCAGACTAAAACATTGATACAATTTAATTTAGGTGGCAGCTTAGTTCCTGAAACAAGTGAAAGGAAAAATATACTGCAGATAGGAAAGCATTAAACACGAGTCATTTTACACTTAGGCCAATATTAGCTATGGTCAAATTTAATGTGAAAATCACTCTTTATATATATTTGAGTGGTGCAGATTATAAATGTTTGAGCAAAGCGTAAAACAATGAAAAGTGCGTCTTCAACAGGATTAGTGGGTATTCTGTGCACTGACCATTGTCTGCAGCGGATGTACAGCAAACAGCAGCAGACATCAGAACGATGTTTCACCGATCCAAGATGGGTCACTCTTCTAGAACACAGTAGAGGCTGCATCTTTTACTTCAAGGGCATGACAGAAAAAGTCAGAAAATAACCATTGCCAACACTTTTGCCAGTGCCTGGCATTGGCAAGATTATGAGTTACGTCAGCATCATTATTTGTGAAGTCCACATGCAGTCTTCCTATCTTAAACATTCTTTGTTCCATCAGTGGTCTCTGGTTTGTTTTTGTTACCCTGGCATGTGCTGATGTATGTTCTTTACAGATTTCCTTGCTGACATTTCCTCCAACAGCAGGCACTTCCGATTTTGACCTGGTGCTTCACTGACCTCAACCCTTCCAAGGAATCCATTGAGTTCGTTTTTTTCTCTTTGATTAATGTTTGTGCCTTTCTTTTGTCTAATTATGCCATTCTTTAAATAGAGATCCTTTGTGTCGTGCTACTGGATTGGCTGCCTATTTCTGCTCCTTACCCACCATACTTCCGTTCCACACATAAGGAGGGAGGCGGGGTTTAACCTATCACTGTCTGCTTTCATCTGAGGTCAGGTGGTAGCAATATTGACTGCACAATGCCACATATCGTTCAGGATCATTGACAGTTGCTAGGTCATTTATTCTGACTGAGACTCACTACCGAAGGCAGTTGATGCCAAATGCTTCACATGATGCATTGAATTTCGGAATCAGAACAAAAAACTGCTCATGCAGGGTATGCTCTTTTTCTCATTTGCATCAGCCAATTACAGACCATCATAGCCCCTAAACTCACCTAAGCCCCGTTCAGTTCATTTGAAACCATGGCATTCGACTGGATTAACGCCCAGTCAGTTTGCATTAGAGGGCAGACGTCACCCATCCATGCCTCGTGTCTACAACATCTGCGATTACCTGATCATTTCTAGGGGGTGAGGTTATTAATGAGAAGAGGGCGTTATTTATTTATTTAGTGTATCTTGATATAGCGTACAGCTACCCCAACGGGGTGTCCCGACGCTTCTGTGTAACTTCATGCTGCATGAGGTGGTTGTTAAGAAGGAAAGAATCAACAGAACAGGTAGGTTTTTAAGGCTCTCCGGAAAGGTTGTTCATCCTTGATCAACCGAATGGTGTTAGGTAATTTATTCCAGAGAGCCGCTGTCAATACTGGGAAGGATTTCCCGCCAGAGCGGGTTTTCCTAAATCTGGGGACCCTAAGGAAATTTTTAAAAGAAGAACGAAGGGTCCTGGAGTTATTGTAAGGAATCAGGCACGTAGAGAGATAAGCAGAACCCTTACCTCGCAATGCTCGATGAGCCAGGACCAAAGCTTTATATTCTGCCCTCTTATGGACTGGTAGCCAATGAAGATCGCGACGGTGATGAACGATGTGCTCGCGTAAGGGGATACCGCAAACCAGTCGCACCGCGGCATTCTGAACCGTCTGGAGGCGATGGCAAAGTCCCACAGACAGCCCAGTATACACACCATTGGCGTAATGGAGGTGTGAGGTGATTAATGCCTGTACCACGGTCTTCCTGGTATTACTGGGCAGAAAATGAATAAACTTCTTTATCATTCAAATTTTTGCTAAACAGGCCGCAGAAACTGTGTGAACTTGATGACTAAAAGAAAGGTTGGGGTCCCATCTAACTCCCAGATTTTTCACTGAGTCCTTTGGGATCGGAGGAACGCTTAAATCAAGAAGCCACCAGATGTTAGAATCCAGTGGAGTTGGCTGGTGGAAAAACAGGACCTCCGTTTTTCCTGCATTCAACCTCAAGAAATTACTATCCATCCACTGGGCGACTGTTCGTAGGCAGTTTTTTAAGGGGTCGAAAGTAGTGGGGGTGATGCTATTAAATGAAAACAAAAGCTGGATATCATCAGCATAGGACGTGACTTTTAAACCAGTTTGGGCAATGATATCAAAAAGTGGGGAAAAATATATATTGAATAAAAGCGGGCTCAGGGAGGATCCTTGAGGGACTCCCCACCGGATCGGGCGGCTTTCAGAAATAAAAGGGGGAGTGAACACCGCCTGGGTACGATTGGACAGGAAAGATGATATCCACCCCAACGCTGTACCCTGAATGCCCTTAGAATGCAAGCGTTCAAGGAGGAGGGGGTGGGAGACGGTGTCAAATGCTGCTGACAAGTCCAGCAGCACCAACACCGCTCTAGACCCCTCATCCAATCTCCATCTTACAGCATCAGACATCTCAATGAGTGCCGATTCTATACTATATCCAGACCTGAAGCCATGCTGAGTCATGGAATGCGCCTGATGTTTCAAGGAAGGTCGCCAGCTGTTGTTGAGCAAGTCTTTCTAATACTTTAGCAGGGGCAGGTAACAGTGAGATTGGTCTATAATTGGCGGGGTCACTGGGGTCGGCGGTGGTCTTCTTGATTATAGGAACCAATCGAGCCTGTTTCCAGGTGTCAGGGAAAAGTCCCAATTTAAACGAGTCATTCCAAATCCCATTCAGAAAAGGGTTAAGAACGGGGGCTAAAGATCTGTGCTGTTTAGCGGGCCACGGGTCTAATGGGGAGCCAGATTTAGTTTTAGAAAGTTCTGCCAGTGATTGTTCCAATGTAATCTCTGCAAAGTCAGAAAACAGGGGCTCTGAGGCCGCATAAGGGGAAGGAGAAGAACATTTTATTACCTGAGTGTTACTGGGAAAGGAGTCATAAATAGTAGCGATTTTATTCTCAAAGAAAGTGGAGAGGTTGTCACAGAGAGTCTGTGAAACCCAGTGGGTGGCATTTAAGGGCTAGGGGGTCCTTAAACGATCTCACTGTCTCGAAAATTTCCCTAGATGACCTTTGGGAGCGATTTATTTTGTCTTCAAGAAATTTCCTTTTATGGTCAATAATCTTCCTCCTATAATTTTTCAAAGCGGCTTTATAGAGATTTTTTCGATCGGGGGAAAAGGTAGTTCTCCAACGCCTCTCAAGACGTTTACATTCTGATTTAAGCACTCGAAGGTCATTTGAGTACCATGGAGCCGAAGGGGCTGAGCGGTAAGTTTTTATAGGTCTGACTGGGGCAATGAGGTCGATTACCGAGGTAATCCGATCATTGAGATTAGTCAGGCGTGTGTCAAGATCTAAGCTTGTGTCTGAAAAATCGACCAGTGAGAGACAAGGCGCTAGACTTTCCGGGGAAATCTTGCTCCAATTTCTACCTAATTGTTTAGCCGGACGGATATGTCGATTGATAGAGTGGCAAGGGAATGTAAAAGGAATAAGCAAATGATCTGACCATACTATTGGGACTAGGTCACGGACCTCCAAGCCCGTCAAGTTAGTACAAATCAGGTCAAGAGTGTGACCCGCTTTATGGGTGGGGCTGGTGATAAGTTGTTTCAAACCACCATCTGCCAAAGTGGATATAAAGTTAGTAGAGGCGGTATCCTTAAAATTATCAACGTGGAGATTAAAATCTCCAAGGAGAGTGAAGTTGGCATATCGCAGTGAAGCTTGTAAAATGAGATCAAGAAAATCTGGGAGGTAGGCTGGTTTAGAATTGGGTGGTCGATAGGCCAAAAGGCCAGAGAAGGCAAAATTAGGAGAGATGTTAATACAAAGAGGAAGAACTTCAATGCGTGCTGATTGAATAAAGGGAAAGGACGAAACGGTCCAATGGGATCTGTATATGATGGCCACTCCACCCCCATGGTGTGAACTTTGTCTATTGGCACACAGTATACTGTAGCCTGAGGGGATAGCAAGATGAATTGCGGGATTGGTATCATCTGTTAACCATGTCTCAGTGAGAAACAGAAGATCCCATTTATCCTCTTCCAGGGTATGGAATATGTCCAACGAGTGTTTAACTAAGGACCGACAATTTAACAGGCCAGCTTTTAAATATGCCTGAGATAGAGTTTCCTGCTGGAACAGACATTCATACTTTCCGTCGCCCACTCGGTGACAGAGACAATTGGTGAGGGGAAAAAGGGGTTTAATAGGAGCACAGGAATTAGTTGGTAAAACACAGTGCAAAGGCCGCAGTGAGTTAAGCGTGGCGCTGTCATAGGTCAGAGGAGGGGGATACCTAATATAGCACTACCTGCATTCACGGTCGCATCCTGGTCGCGGACGGGCGCAGACGGGCAGGACTCTGGCACGACTCCAGCGCAGGTCCGGCGCGTCCGCTGCGCGGAAGCATGATCTTCCGTTTTTATAGTGGCCAATCGGTGCCTTTGAAGGCTACCCCACTCTAAGATGGCCGCCAAAGTTGATCCGGTCCCCCCAAACAGCGTTCCAATCTGCTGCGGGGAGTGAGGGTCTTCGAACAGGGAAGCAATGGTCTGCCCTGCGCGCAAAAAGGGAGCGGGAAGAGAATACCACCGCCGCTTTTCAATCGAGCGGAGGGGATGGCATGTGAGTGCAGCAGAGCTTCGTGTATCAAGCTGAGTGCACAGAGTTCGTAATCAGCAGAGAAAATTAAACTATCCGGCGAAAATAGGTGTATTTAAAAGGCTGCAAGAGCAGCTGCTAAAAAGGTGCAAATAAAATTTTAACAAACAATCAACAGCAACCTGTTAGGGCAGAGGACGGGGGATACAAGGTGTTTTGTTTATTTTTGGCTGTCCTTGTGTCAGCAGCCAACTTCTGTTTATTAGCCGTGAGTTTCTAAAGTCATGTTGAAAGTCCCGATGAAGAATACAGTTGTTTGTACTGCTCTGTTGGTCCTGAAAGAGTTATCCTAAACTAGCACTTACCTTGCCCTGAAACCCTTGCCCTAAATCTTTTCTACTTGCAACCCTTGCGTAAAAATTAATTTTTACCCGTTTTTCATGAAAATCCCATTGCTGTTTCTTAGAAAATTGAATATTCATTCATTTTTCATTTCTTATTGCTTCAGACATTATCACGTTTCCTCATATTGAATTTGTTTTTGAATGATGGTTTAATGTTGCACGTCACACAACTGTGATATTGACATATTTTATTTTGTTTGTCAGCTGTCAGTCTTCTGGAGAAGATGCTGGTGCTGGATGCAGATAAGAGAGTGACGGCAGCAATTGCACTAGCTCACCCATATTTTGAGCAGCTTCAAGATGTAGATGATGAACCGGAGGCAGAGCCATACGATGACTCGTTTGACAACGTGGATTTACCTATTGACGAATGGAAACGTGAGTGTAGATGTTCCTTCAAGTCAGTCTTTGAAATAGCGCCTCCTAATGTTCAACTTTTATATTCTAACCTTCACCTTCTTAAGACTCATGGCTAGTGTGCGTGTTCTGTATTTTGCAAGGTGACAGTGAACAAGGTTCAGGACTTTAAATACTAAATCTCTGGCAGTCCCATAGGCGCTCAACTTATGGTAGTGTCTGCAGTGCATTATTTGTCTATAGATTGCTGTGGGCACTGTTAGTTGGAATGGAAACATTGAATAAAAAATTAAGTCAAATAGGATTTTTAGGTGTTAAAAACCACTACAATAATAAAATAAAAACACATGATAATATACATTAAAATAAGCAAGTGCAGATCTTATCTCTACAGTACTTTGCAAAATAAAGGTACGGTTACTGTTTACAGCACATAAAAGTTACACTTGTGAACAATAACCACTGTAACAGTTAACAACTTATCAACGTTTTACATAAATATCTTATGCTTTAAAAAAACATCAAGAAGCATAGCTGACACTGTATAAAAACCGATGATACTCCTATGTCAAACATTTGCTGTACCCTGGGCAAGCAGATAATTACATGCATTTTCTGTTGTCCTTCTACTAACTTCAAGAAAAAAAAGCGGTTTAAAGCATTTTCACGTTTATCTAGTGCAGTGGGATAGATCAAAAGCAAATGCCTTAATTTATCTCAGCATTTTATGCTACAATAACAATTAAGATATTGCAATTTGTGGTTGGCAATGTGAACTTTAATTAAAAGGCTTGTTCCTATTAAAATAGGTATCTTGTTCATTCTGGACTTGCTTCCGATATTTTTCAGTCGCAACTGTAGACCTTTTGTCGGATCTAGACTGCGAGTTGCTTACAAAGGAATTTCTTCAACCTGTTCTTTTAAATGTCTTATAACAGCAATTGCAAATTCCCCATTTCCTAATAATTCAATGGCTATATCGAAGTTGTATATTTTTTAATCAAATAATCCTGGGCTTTAGTCTTTTATGTATAAAATGTTCTCTAAAAAGTTGCATTCAGGTACATGACTGCAGACGAGCGGAGTCAGTCATTCAAGAGCATGCTCAGAAACTTAATTCCCTAAAGAGCAGCTTCAAAATGTTTCCCTTCTTAATGCTTAAACTCCGAGAAAGTGGGGCTCTAAAGGAGACCGCTTTGCTCTGTTGGAGTTGAATTGCAGTGAAACACAGTAGGCCTTCGTTGTGTTGGTGCAACACGCATGTGTACCTGTTGTTCTATTGGATGGGACTAACTGCAGAGCTCTACAGGTTTGGGGGTTGTGCAGAAAAGCCCTACTTCCTATATGGCAAATCTGAAAGAGTTGGGAGCAGATGCTTTGGGCAGAGCTTAAGTGGGAGTAGTACATTTCAATTGTTGAAATTTGAACCTGCACCAAAATAAGTGCAGAGAGTGACACGAGGACCTTAAATTGTACAGTCTGCAAAGCTGTGGACTTATGGTCCTGTTTCCTCATTTTGTGAGTAGTAAATTAGGAGCCCAATTTTAAACGTACAATGGAAAGCAATTCAAATTAAATTGAGAGGTCCAGAAATACTCACTGATGCCGCATAAACTTGATACGCCTATGTGTTGTATGGCCAGAATCCCTGCCTACAGTTGGAAAAAAGGCACCGATAAAACAAATCGTGCTTTACTAAGGTTTCGATGTGGGTGGTGTTGCCAAGTTAAAAATAAGTGTGAAGCATTGCCTCATAGAGTACCAATGAAATAATGACCCAACTGGCTCGATTGGGATGACCATAATTGCCACCTTTGAAAAAGAATTGATGGATCCACTACACTACTAACCCCGGCCTGTTCTAGGTTTGCAAGATGATTCAGAAAAAATGGATCAGGGTACTTTGCTTGATGAGGCACCTCTCTCTAAAAGGGCGCAGACTCAGCACAGTCTACATTCCACATGATTTTTTGTTTTGAATGCATAGTAAAGCTCCCTCTGTGACTTTCAGACCCGAGACTAGCCACAGCTCGGTATCTAGGGGGAATTCTTGGTTAGTAGCAATAACATAATGATAGTCTTCAAAATCCCTTTGCCAACAGGACTATGAAAAATGAGCGGGAGACCAAGTAGGTGGTTCTTTAGTAAAGGATTTCATGGTGGGTGCAGCCTGGGGAGAAGACTGGTAAAGCATTCTAGTACATTATTATATATATGTTCGAGGCATATGGGCTGCAGATGGTACATTTATGAATAGATCACCATCTGGTGTTGGGCTCGGATGATTGCACTTGTTTTTCTCTTGGAGAAGTCTTTTGTCGTCACAAGACTGGTGACTCCTCCTTTGGGTGCTAGTGCGCATGGGCATCGGCTCCATCCTTAGATTGTTTTTTTCCGCCATCGGGTTCGGATGAGGATCGAAGCGCTCCGGATCGACTTCGAGAAAAAGTGATATTTCGGCGCGTATTCCCTTTCCAATTCAACGGTATTGTTATCGAACGCGATTTCATTTCCATTCCGACGCGTTTCGACTCCAACAATAAACATTTTCTTCTACGTCGACGAGACCGGGAGGCCTTTCTCAACGTAGTCCAGCCCGGAGTCCATGGAAAGGACTCCATTTAAGAGATGCCCAACGTGTGGTGCTAAGTTCCCACACAAGGACCTACACGAGGTGTGCAACCTCTGCCTATCGCCTGAACACGAATACAGGGACTGCGAAGCCTGCGCAGCATTCTCCTCCAAGTCGACGATTAGAAACCGTCGAACCCGAAGACACGAGCTTTCGAGAATGCCGTCGGAGGCAATCCCGGAGCTGTTCGAGGCCCAACACCTCGAAGAAGAAGAGGAACATGAAGACGAGTCGGGGTCGGAAGTGGACGAGTCTGATGTCGAAGAAATCGACGCTCAACAAACCGTGAGTGACGACGTCCCCTTACCAAAAAACCGACCCCGTGTGGTACCGACCCCGCCTTCGAGCCCGGTCAGACTACCGAAGAAAGTTTCCGACGCCCCGCCTTCGGGCCCGGCAACGAAACCGAAACTCTCGGCCTCCCAACATGTCGCATCCGAGAAACGGTCGACATCGACACCAAAGCTCCAGACAAAGGAAAGCTCGGCATCGAAACATTCCATGTCGAAACCGAAACATGCTTCGACGTCTAAGACTTACTCGACACCGAAAAACTCGGAATCGAGCAAATTCTCGGTGCCGAAAACACAGAACATTGACGGTCAGAAGCAAAGGCACCTTTCGGAACCAAGAACTTCGGTACCGACACAGGAGCAGCAGACAGATCCAAAACAAAAGACTTTGTTTATCGATCCGCAAACTGGCAAAGTGGTGACAAAATCACCGAAAAAGAGGAAGAATAAACAGCTAGATGACAAAGCTCTTCCTCCTAAAAAGAGAACAATGGGGACAAATACAACTCCTCCCCTTTCTCCTCGACCTAGAGACACACCCTCTTCTCCTATTCCTCACACTATGCCAGCTATTCCTCCACCTTCTACACCAAGACCATCTACACCTCAAACAGATGTAGACAGTGATACAGGGGAGGGAGAACCTCATGGGGATGACGACACTGTCCCAGATGAAGAAGACCCATGGGAGAATTATGATGCAGGGTCAGATGATGATAACGACCCAGAATAATACCCCTCAAAACCTTCACCACCTGATAATACAGGTTTTGTACAGCTGATTTAATAGGGCAGCAAAATACCATAAGGTAGATTTACATACAGAACCTCAAATAGAGGATTTCCTTTTAGGAACGCTACCTGCTGCACAAAGAACATCAGGAACACTACCTATGCTAAAGGGTCTTCTCAATCACACAGCAGACATATTCAAAGACCCTGTGAGGGCTAGGGTATTAAACCCAAGAATTGATAAAAAATATAAGGCAGCCCCAAAGGACCCAATATTTATCAAGGGACAGGTACCTCTGGACTCGCTTGCAGTCACAAACGCTCGTAAAAGAGCAAACTCATTATCTACTGGAGAAGCTCCTCCTCCTGATAAGGAATCCAAGCTAATAGATGCATCAGGCAAAAGAGTAGCATCCCAAGCAGCAAACAGCTGGCACATAGCTAATACACAAGCGCTACTTGCACGCTATGATAGAGCGCATTATGACGAGTTAGAAAAACTCATCACACATCTCCCTAAGGAACATCAAAAAAGGGCAGACCAGCTTATACAGGAAGGGAAGATAATAACCAACACTTCCATTAAGTGCGCCTTAGACGCGGCAGACACTGCAGCAAGATCCATCAACACCAGTATCATGTTAAGAAGACATGCGTGGCTTAGGGTCTCAGGGTTCAAACAAGAAGTACAAACATCTTTATTGAACCAACCTTTTGATCAAAAAACACTTTTCGGCTCAGGTACAGATGAGACTTTAGAAAAGATGAAAAAAGACACAGAAACGGCTAAATCAATGGGAGCATTACAACAGCCAACTCAAAGGGGTTCCTTTCGTAGGTCCACCTATAGAGGGGGGTCAAACAATACAGGCAAAAGCCAGCAATCTACCTCTTTTACACCAGCGTCACCCAGAGGTAATTCAAGAGGCAGTTACAGAGGTAACAACAACAAGGGTAGAGGTCGCGGAAATAATAAGAACCGCAGCTCCCCAACCCCAAAACGGTGACTTAATACAACTCCCCCCAGACCATATAACACCGGTCGGGGGACGTTTATCACAGTTCCTACCTGTCTGGGAAAACATCACGTCAGACAGGTGGGTGAGACAAATTATCCAACATGGTTATTGCCTAGAACTCACAGCTACCCCACCAAACATCCCCCCCAGACAGCGTCCAATGAGTCAAGATCATCTGACATTGTTAAAACAGTAAGTACTATCACTGCTACAAAAGCATGCTATAGAGAAGGTTCCAAAACATCAGCAAGGACAGGAGTATACTCTCTATAATTCCTAATTCCCAAAAAAGACAGGTCTCTAAGACCAATTTTAGACCTCAGACCTCTCAATGCATACATAAACTCGGAACATTTCCACATGGTCACGCTCCAACAAGTACTTCCTTCACTGTAGAAAGGGGACTTTCTTTCTACACTGAATCTAAAAGACGCTTACTTTCACATCCCAATTCACAAAGCCCACAGAAAATACCTCAGGTTTGTAGTAGAAGGACAACATTATCAGTTCAAAGTCCTTCCGTTTGGGGTCACAACAGCACCAAGGGTGTTCACAAAATGCTTAGCAGTAGTTGCAGCACACCTAAGAAGACCACAAATACATGTCTTCCCTTACTTGGACGATTGGCTAATAAAAGCCAAGTCACAGGAAGAATGTCTTCAAAACACACAGAAGACCATTCAATGGCTGCACCAGCTAGGGTTTACGGTGAACTACACAAAATCCCACCTACAACCAAACAAGGTTCAACAATATCTAGGGGCTACTATAGACACAGAAAAAGCCAAAGTATACCCCAATCCAATCAGGATCCAGACAATGATCACGTTGATCCAAACATTTCAACCACAACACTCACTAACAGCTCGAGTGTTCATGCAGCTGTTAGGGATGATGTCCTCCTGCATACTGCTAATACCATATGCCAGACTACAAATGCGTCCACTGCAAGAGTGTCTAGCGACACAGTGGAATCAGGCTCAAGGTCAGATTACAGATCTGGTGTTGGTAGACGACCGCACACATCGCTCTCTGAAGTGGTGGAACACAACAAACATTTCCAAGGGGCGGTCGTTCCTAGAACCGATTCCACAAGTGATACTAACAGCGGATACATCGCTCACCGGTTGGGGAGCGCATATGGAGAAATATACAGTGCAGGGAAAATGGAGTGTACAGCAAAAAAGACTGCACATCAATTATCTGGAACTACTAGCAGTGTTTCTAGCATTAAAAGCTTTTCAAATGCAAATCCTCAACAAAGCAGTATTGATCAGAACAGACAACATGACTGCAATGTATTATATTCAAAAACAGGGGGGGGGACACTCTCTCCAACTATCCAGACTAGCACAGGACATTTGGAGATGGGCCATTCCTCAAAAGATCTATCTGTTAGCCGAACACCTACCAGGAGTTCAAAATCAGATAGCAGACATCCTAAGCAGAGAGTCAGAACAAATACACAAATGGGAACTGCACAACCAAATACTGCAGCCATTTTTCCAAAGATGGGGACAACCAGAGATAGATCTCTTTGCCACTCATCAGAGCGCAAAATGCCAAAACTTCGCATCCAGGTACCCACACCACCTGTCCCAGGGCAATGCGCTATGGATAAATTGGTCCAACAAATTTGCTTACGCTTTTCCCCCTCTCCAACTAATTCCATTAGTGGTTCGGAAACTGCAACAACATTCAATGACAATGATACTAGTAGCACCCACGTGGGCAAGACAGCTGTGGTTCACCACGCTACTGCAACTCTCACAGGTGCCACATCAAAAGTTAGGATTATTACCCATGCACCTTACACAGAACCATGGAGAAATAATGCACCCAGATCCCAAACAATTGAACCTAGCGATCTGGCTCCTGAGGTCATAGAATTTGGATACTTAGATTTACCTCCAAACTGTATGGAAATCATTAAGCAAGCAAGACGTCCTACCACCAGAGCATGCTATGCAGCAAAGTGGAAAAGGTTTGCTGTATACCGTATCAGTAACAACATCAACCCTCTGGACGCATCCACTAAACAGATTATTTGCTATTTACTACACTTGCAGCAATGTAACCTTGCTTACACCTCTATTAGAGTACATCTTGCAGCTATAGCGGCGTACCTACAAAACAGACAACATCTTTCCCTGTTTAAAGTACCAGCAATAAAAGCTTTCATGGAAGGCCTCAAAAGAGTCATTCCACCAAGACTACCGCCTTCCCCAGTCTGGAATCTCAACATAGTACTTACCAGACTAATGAGACCACCTTTCGAACCTATGCATAGGTGTGAAATACAATTCCTCACATGGAAGGTGGCCTTTCTTATAGCTATTACTTCACTCAGAAGAGTAAGTGAATTGCAAGCATTTACAATACAAGAACCATTTCTGCAGTTACACCAAAATAAAGTGGTTCTTAGAACAAACCCAAAATTCTTGCCTAAAGTAATTTCAGCATTCCACATTAATCAACCAGTGGAACTACCAGTCTTCTTTCCAAAACCACAGACGGTAGCAGAAAGGGCCCTACATACATTAGATGTCAGAAGGGCGATATTGTACTATATAGAAAGAACAGAAACTTTCAGAAAGACAAAACAACAATTTGTATCTTTTTCGCCTACACATAAGGGCAATCCTATCTCTAAAGCAGGCATTGCCAGGTGGATTGTAAAATGTATACAAATATGCTACTTAAAAGCAAAGAGGACATTAACTGTTCCTCCTAGAGCTCACTCTACACGTAAACTAGGAGCGTCTATGGCATTCTTAGGAAACATTCCTCTAGATGACATATGCAAAGCAGCTACCTGGGTTACACCGCATACCTATACACAAAACACTACTGTGTAGATGTGCAGGCAACACAACAGGCTAGAGTGGGACAAGCTGTACTAAAAACTTTATTTCAGACTGTTGCAACAGACACTGGTGACCACCGCTAGGGAAATAACTGCTGTATAGTCTATTCATAAATGTACCATCTGCAGCCCATATGCCTCGAACGGAATATGCTACTTACCAGTATGCATCTGTTCTTGGCATAGAGGGCTGCATAGTGGTACATGCCCTCCCAGCCTCCCCGGAAACCTGTGTCTGTTCCAACACTATCTTATTTAGATACACTTACATGGGCATTTCTATCTGTATTCCATCATACTACTCCATCTAACCCTACTATGGCAAAACAATCTAAGGATGAAGCCGATGCCCATGCGCACTAGCACCCAAAGGAGGAGTCACCAGTCTCGTGACGACAAAAGACTTCTCCAAGAGAAAAACAAGTGCAATCATCCGAGCCCAACACCAGATGGCGATCTATTCATAAATGTACCACTCTGCAGCCCTCTATGCCAAGAACAGATGCATACTGGTAAGTAGCATATTCCTTATAGTATATCAGTGTTAGATTTTTTTAAATGAAAATAAGATAGAGAATGTTTGAATGCAGATTGAGGACATTGAGACTGAGTTGGAGAATCTAGGTGGGTTTTGTTGGCTCTAAAAAGGTAATGCATAGGATCAGAAAAATTATGAACCGCCACCAATTTTACAAACAACATCATCTAAGACATGCACTCTGACCACAGTGAGACAAAGGCATCAAGAAGGTGACCTTTGGGAAACCAGGTCTTGCTATGGAAGACGCAATATCTCAATTGCATAAAATATTGAAAATAAGTACACTGGACAGGCGACGGGTCTTTAGAAAACGATGGGAACCTGACCTCTGGGGCATAGATGCGGCAAAATGGGGTAAGGTGCTTCTGGGACACAGGGAACTGTCCAGATCTGTGAATCATTACTTGATCCAATGTAAGTGCCTCTATTCGGCAGGTAAAAGTTGTGGCAAATGAGGTGGAGTAATACTAAGAATGTCTCCATTTCCAGGCAGAAACCAATGCTATTCATACTTGTGGTCCTGGCAGGGTGTAAATTGCAAAAACACTTTTATAGGTGGTAGAGCAGCACCTAGACAAAGGCCTTCACAGGCTGTCTGGGGTTGAAAGATAAAATTGAATGAACTAAATTGGAAATACGAATTGAGCTGGCACTGCTAAAAACTTAGAGACCTAGGAGTGTATTGAAGGTGCAGACATGCACAAAAATTAGGAATTTGGTTAACATGCGAATACATGGAAAAGCTAGTCCACATTACAGTATAGAATCCATTTATTCAATAAAAAAAGTTGTCTTTTAAATACTGTAGGAAACTAGGAGCTGCTTTCATGGTTACCCCCACTTTCCACAGGTGTTATGCGGTTTCTGACTAGTCGGACTGGGATCCTGCTAATCAGGACCCCAGTCACTGTGCTGTCCCTAAATTTGACAATGGTAAGTACTTTGGTACCAATTACAATGAATTCACAGAAACCTGTGGTATGGGGTGCACTGTTCACATATACACAATTACGTGTTGAGTTTTATCTTTTGTTTTGTCTACTCATCTTTCAACAATGTTAAATCAAAAACAATTAGTTAATATTACATGCGGGACATGGCTTCATGAGTTGTTTGAGGAATCTATATTTTCTTTGATGAAAAAAAAAGAATAAATCTATTTTGAAGAAAGAAAACACAAAGCATTGTTTGAAGATAATTTATTTTGGTGTTTTTCATGTTTTCAGCCCAACGTGTATAAATGTTGATACAACTTTCTGAACAGTAAATATTAACTAATTGTTTTTGATTTAACATTGTTGAAAGATGAGTAGACAAAACAAAAGATAAAACTCAACACGTAATTGTGTATATGTGAACAGTGCACCCCATACCACAGGTTTCTGTGAATTCATTGTAATTTGTACCAACTTGACTAGGGGCTAGTCAAGATATGGGTTAGCACCATTTATAATTTGGATTAAACTTAGATTAAGGAGTTAAAATAGGAGTGCTTAGCACATAACATTATTGAATAAGTACTTTGGTACCGCCACAATTGGCTACTGGTGTACCCTTGTAAGTCCCTAGTATATGGTACTAAGGTCCCGAGGGCACACCAGGGGTCTCCCATGGGCTGCAGCATGTAATATGCCACCCATGAGAGACCACTGAAACTGTGACTACAGGCCTGCCTTTGCAACCTCTGTGAGTGGGTGCTTACACCCTTCACCAAAGATATACAATTACTTATATCTGAGAACACAACACTTATAACCTATAAGTCACCCCTATGGCAGGCTCTTCAGTCCTGAGGGCAGGGTGCATGGTTACAAGTTTGAGGGTGCCCCTGCATGAGCACTGCACCCCTACAAACCCCAGAGTCCTTTTTCCAGGCTTTCCAAGTGTGGTCAGCCATTTAATACATATAGTGGACATCAAGTCAATTAGAAGATGACTAACTATATATTGTCTGCTCCGAAATGAGTCATGTTTCGTGTCAAACCTGTTGGAATCCTAACCCAACACTGAATCCTGATTTGGCTGTGGGATCCTATGTACTGGGTTGGGTTCCCTTAGGGTGCCCCCCTGTATTCTCTGTACCAGGTTTTCAGGGTCTAACGGAAAGCTAATGCTGCGGCCGACCACAGACACAATTCTGCTCTCCTCCTTGTTGAAAGGCGGTGACCCCAGGGGTCAAGAGGACTCTCCTTACCGCCTGGATCCTCCTCTCCCACAATTACTGCCGAGTCTTATCGAGGGGGAGTCCCCGCCGGGGAGGACTGATCGTACCCACTGTTGACACACCACACTTATGAACGGACACCACACCGTGATTCTTTATCAAGAAAGACTTTATCAAGATTAAAAGTAGGGAGCAATACACAGCGATCGAGGGATCGCGAAAGTCTCGTAACGAGGGATCGGGGAAGCGGGACAGTCTTAGGATGCCAGCTGGCACGCCACGCACCCTGCGCACAGTTCTCAATCCTCGAACTGGGGGGTACGAGGGCTGGCGATGGGACTTGCTGTCCTACTCACTTCTGGTTCAAGATGATCGTGAGGGTAGCGTCGATGGTCCAGCCGGACCAGAGAGTTCGTCAAGCCGCGACGAGGTCAGCAGGGCTTGGGCAGGAGTACTCAGTTGTACTCATAAGCAGTTGGAGCCGCGACAGCGTCAGCAGGTCTCCGATGGTTCAGATCTTGTTTCTCGAGAGTGGGCCGCGACAGCGTCAGCAGGGCTCCGATGGTTCAGGTCTTGTTCTCGAGAGTGGGCCGCGACAGCGTCAGCAGGGCTCCGATGGTTCACTTCCGTAGATTCGAGGGTGAGCCGCGACAACTTCAGCAGGGCTCAGTAGGTCAGAGTCTGTTCTCCTTAAGGTCAGCCGCGATCGGATCAGCAGGGCTTTCTTGTCCAAGATACAACTGCCGACTAGATGGAAGGCAGGCTGTCTTATAGTACTGGAGCTCTTTGATGTCCAGACCCTCAGAGGCAGGGGGCCGGAGGTCCGAGGGCCAGGCGCCTGATCGTCTGGGCGGTTGGTTCTTTGATGCTTTGGACCATACGCCCAGGGAATACCAGACGCCCATCAGGGCCTCGAGCCAGCTCACTAGGAGGCCCAAGGTGCAATCGAAACCAGCCCCCATGGATAGTTCAGAGGTGTGAGGGAAACCAGTTCCTCGGAAGGGGGCCGGAGGTGTGATGGAAGTCTTGGTTTCAGGTACTTGAGGAGTCGTTAACCCCCCGGGTAGATCTGGGCGCGCCGGCCCAGCTGCAGCCAGGAGAGGCCAGGGGCTGCCGAAAGGAAAGAAGGCGGCCGGCCGGCCGGGGTGGCCAAACATGGAGTCTGATGGTCACGTGCACGGGTGCAGGCACGCGGTCTGGGGATCGTCTCAGGTCCAGTGTAGGAGTGTCATATACAGTTCTGGGTGGACGGGAGTCAGCTCCACCCATAGATCTGGGGCTGCGGAGAAAAGCGAGGACCACGCCACGAGGCCGGGTCCAACACTCCTGCTGAGCTGAGCTTGAACAGGGAAAGGCAGAACAATAGTTTTCCTGTCACAGGTAGGTGTGACCACCTCCCAGACAGGACTTAGTGTATTGGGGTGGGGTGGGATGCATGCCTGCACCACCAGACTGCTTTGAAGGGAACATTTGATGCCGATCTTGCATACTCCGATTTTAACCAGTTTATGGAACCCTTGGCAGGCGATCTGGCTCGAAACTGGACAAAGGACATGAGTATCATCCCCTCTATCCAGCCCTTCCTCTGGGAGGGACCCCTGAGTTGTTGCAACCCTTTCCTTAGGGTACTTAAGGGATTACCTGTCTGTTGCTTTTCACATTCATTGTGGGACAAGATTCAAACCCAAAACCACTTCAGTTTTGACCGTCTGGGCAACTTGGACTTTGTTGTACTTTGCCTGGAACCTAGACTGCACCAAGTAAGACTCCTAATGCTCCTGGTCTTGCTGTTCTGCAAGACTTCTTCGTCGCCTGTGCTTCATCTAGGTTTCTGTCCTGGCCTGTGAGCATCAATGACACCCGAAGTAATCTCCCTTGGAGTGAAGGAGTCCCTCCCCTGCATCTGCAGGCACTGCAACTAAGCTGACCGGCCTGCAGCTCCTGATGTCCCACGTGCCCTTCTGGCACCTGTTTGAGCCTTTTTATCCAGCTTAGCATTTTTCTGGCTACCTCAGGTGCACTGTCAGAAGTCGGGGCAGAGGACCAATTAGTTTGCATTGAATACAGAAGCATTTTCTGGAAACATTTGTTATAGGATGTCAGCTCTGCACACATCGGCTTGGGACCCTTTGAAAGACATTAAGTTGTACAATAGCCCTAAGATCCAAGTGACTTATAGAAGAGAGCATACTGCAAACCTAGAGATCGGTGGGTTTTATTTTGAGGCCCGTACAAAGTTTCTCTAGAATTGAAATTAGATGTCACAGCTAAATTGGCCCCAAAGAGGACCAACAGTAAATGAAGCTTCATACAGATGATTGGAAAGATCGTAGCTTTAGAAAATAAGCTGCGGACACCTCAAACATTGTAACTAGTGCTCACATCGATGTGAATTTATTTGTGCTATCTATATCACCAGTGGGCATGTCTAATGGGATCTGTGCATATAAATAATGAATGATGCTGCAAATACTCACACTGATATATGTCCTTGTTTATGAAAGGCACTTGGAAGGTGTCAGTAGCATTTTCCACATCTATATATTTATGGAATCCATATTTATAGAAACTGGGCTTGCTCTCTGCTTTGAACCAAGATATTGGAGCCACACCCCTATACATGGAGACCTCTAACCCCATCAGCCCTTTGTTGGCCCGCAGCTTCACAAGTGCTAGGGATCAAGTGTGTTCTCCAAGCCCGCAAAATTACTTATGTATTTATTTTTGAGGACGAGTTCCATATTTGGCTGCATCAGTTCTCGAACCATGAAAATAAAGCCTAAAATAACAAAATTCAGCTTTTTTGGTATAATCGTATTTCAGAGGTTCTCAGCGCAAAATATTGCAGGATTGAGGGTCCTCCGTTGGCAGTCAGAAATTTTGCAGTGGTCAATGGATTTTATTTTCCTCTCAGCCAATCAGATTGGATTTGTTAATCGGATATTGTTTCTCGAACCAAGCTGTCAACACTGTCAGTGTTTTTCTCTCAAAATTTACAAAACAAAGCAACATTCCTACTGGACATTTGGAACGTCCTTCTGTTATAACTTTTGCCTCCCTTGAGCCAGGTGCAGACAATATGGAACACATCATTTTATTGTTTCCAGATCCTTTATTCTAGAAAATGTTGTCCACATTTGTCAAATGCAATATAAGCATTCAAAAAAGTATTTTCCTGTCCACTATACAAGTCATCTATTAGTAACTACAGTCTATATCGTAAATTCTCCAATATCAGTTTTCAATGTATTAATATAATTTTAAATGTTAGGCATCAGCTAGGCATTCACTGATGGACATAAGAACGTATTTCAAATGGCTAAGCACAACCAGTACTCTTTCAAACATTAGAGTTTCTGTACTCCTTATGACTGAGATTGTAGGCTCAATTTGGAAATATAATTGATATTAACTAAAGAAATGCCTTCTCATAGTTGATGAAGTTGACATTGAGGGACAATGTTGCATTCTGGTCTGTGTAGGTTTTTGCGGAAGCCAGCTTGCTGGTCTTGCAGCTGAGCATCAACTTTTCCTTCATTCTGTTTAGGCTGAATCTGTTGAGCACTTTGCCTGGGTTGATTGAGTTATCCCTCTGTAGTTTGCACAGTTAATCACATCACCTTTCTTGGGGATCGTGATGAGATAGCCCTCCTTCTAGTCTGGTAGCACCTTTTACTTTTCCCAGATCCTTCTAAACATAGAGTAGAGCATGTCTGCTAAGATGTTTCAGCGTCTGCCTTCAGTGCCTCTGAAAGAAGGCATTCAACAGCATGGACACAAAGAGCCTTTGAAAACTCCAGCGCCACTACGGTGTGCGAAATAAACTCATAAGACTTATTAGTAACTACTATAACACACTTGCGGGTATAAACAAGTTCTCTACGGACATTAAAAATGTGACTAGATGCCTCAATGATAATCTTGCTGGACTGGATCATCGGTAGAATACCACTACCTGTATTTTGACTGTTCTTTGTATGGCATTGACATGATGTATACCATTGGGCTTGGCTATTTTTACAGCAAGAAAAATTAATAAAATATGTTTAAAAAAATTATTAGTTACTCCTACGAGGGAAGGACCTGCAAGATAGTCCATGGAGGACAGCTAACGGAAGCATTCCATCTGAGGACCGGGGTGCGCCAGGGTGGTTTGCTCTTGCCTTGGATCATGAAGACATCCATAGCAAGGAGAAGAAATGGGAGCCAGTGGACACCTTGTATGCAGCTCAACGATGTGGACTTTGCAGACGACCTAGTCCTACTCTCCCACACCCATATGCAGATGTAAGAGAAGACAGACTATGTGGCAGCCACATCAGAACAACTTGGCCTAAGGGTAAAACCAAGATTCTGAAGGTGAGCACAGCCTGCACAACTACAGTCCCTCTCGCAGGCAATGCACTGAAAGAGGTTTAGGCCTTCTCATACCTGGGCAGTGTCATAGACAGGTAGGGCGGCACAGACTCCGACGTCGAGGCAAGAATTGGCAAAGCAAGGGCTACCTTCATTCAGCTAAAGAAGATTTGGTGCTCCAAGGACCTAACGCTGCAAACCAAGATCAGGCTTTTTAACACCAATGTAAAATAATTCTTTCTGTTTGGAGCAGAAACGTGGAAGACAACAGTGACCACCACCAACAAAGTGCTGACCTTCCTCAACACTTGTTTGAGGAAAACCCTCCAAATCCACTGGCCAAACCCCATCAGCAACAACAAACTATGGCAGCAGATTTCCCAACTCCCTCCTCATGAATAATGAAAAGACGCTGGGGCTGGATCAGTCACACCCTCCATAAGCCTGCATCAAATACCACCAGGCAAGCCCTGACTTAGAATTTTCCAGTGAAAAGGAAAAGAGGAAGGCCAAGAAACACCTGCTGTCAAAGCCTTAAAGCGGACTGCAAGGAGATGGATTACACCCGGAGTCAAGTTAAAAGTAAAGCCCAAGACAGAGATGGCTGGAGAGTCCTGGTGGATGGCCTTTACCCCAAGAGATGTAGAGGCAAATGTCCGTAAAAAAAACGGATACTACTAATGCGTCGCTGAGAATCTTACTCCAGAAATGAACAACATTTGAGCCAGAAACTACACGGTCTACAATGCCTCAATCAAAATTAACCTAATGGCATTTCAATTTCCCCAAAAAGTTATGAATCCCGTAGCACCATATTGGCCAATGTTGATAGCAACAGGTCTCATACAGAAAGTAGAGTGGCTTAGATGCTGCATTACAGTATTCCCCACCTTAGGAATACTCCTTGCAGATTCAGATTGGTCCTAAAAACATTTTGACGATCAATGATTCTGCCGTGCTGCCAAGTGATGCCACGCAGCGTTAGATGTGACTTTGCCTCTGGATTTGATGTCACTGGAGTATATCGGGAGCCAATTCGCATGTTGGTGTCCGATCCTGTTTTTCCACACCTCCTCAACTTGGTCCAGAATGAACTCTTGATCCTGTTGAAGATTTTGTGCTATTATATTTTTGTGCATTATTAACAATGTGCAGAATGTAGTCTTACTCTTGATTTTTATGTACCCATTGATATAGTTATATGGTCTTTAGATCGAATGTCCTATGGCATATAAAAGTGTGTTTTGCAGACCCATGTTTACTAGGATTAAGTCTAGGCCTGGCATCCAGGTTTTCCAAAATGGATGTCTTCCTGTCTTCCCTCTGCACATTTCACTGTTCGTTATTTCTGAAAGCACACAAGCAGTCATGTTTGTTTATTTCTGCTGGCATTGTTTTTGCTGTTCTCAAACCAATCTTCCCAGCTTGGTCACAAAATAGTATCTTGTGTCAACGTCTTCCGTTAACTCACTTTACCTTATTTTTTCATAATATTTTGCTGCTGTTCATGTATCTACTTTGTTCTACCGTCTCCGGATGTCATTAGCATAGAGTAGGCAGAATAAATATTCACGTAGTAAGATGGTACTTGGGTGCTAAAGCAATATGATGTTCATTAAAATTGTGTTCTGATTTGTTATTAGGGTGATACGTTTGCTCACACCAAGATGAGTTTGCATTTTCTGTATTATAAGAAGATTTCCTATACATACCCTCGGTTTTGGGAGTGAGCAAGAAGACTCCGATTCTACTAAATATTTTCAGCCTTTTTACGATCTTGACGTATGGGACACTTCATCACAAACGTGACGGATATCCCGTCCCCTCTATTACACGTTCCAAAGGACATTATAGAATTGTAATTTGGCGGATGGGATATCCGTCAAGTTTGAGACTGGGTAACCCTGTCCGCCAAGATCGTAATCAGACCCTTTGTCTTTTTCTCTCTGTTGAATTTGCTGCTCATTTGGAACTTGGAAGGTTTTTGGATTTTGCACTTCGCTGTTTATGCTCTATTTACTGAGAGCCTTCATGGTACTTATTCTTTGCCATATCTTTTGAATTTTGTAGTAAAACCCTTAAATTTATTCCACTGAATTAGAACTTAGTTATTGAGTGGGCCCTTTACTTGACTGTTTTTCTGAAATTTTGATGTATTGGGAGGTGCCTCATGAAAATGAGGTTTAACCAGTCTCCAGTTCGTCAATCCTTGAGTATTCTGTTGAGGTTAATTTTTGGAGTTAGAGAAATGCTGGGGACCACGTGCCCACAATCTTCAGAACTTCTACTTTGACCTTCTGATTCACCACATAAGCACTACTTGAGGTTCTTTACTGCCGCCACCCCCAACCCCCTTGTTTGTTTGAAGTTCTACTGGTCAGACTGACAGCTCTGCACATCCTTGCAAAGATACAAAGATGATGGCAGCTTCCCTGTGGAGTCTGGAGTCCATGTATTTCCGTACTTTGCAAACGTGGGTGACTGGCTGGTGAAAGTGAAGTCACCCGACACCGTTTAATGACTGCTCTCCACGACCTGCACTTTACCACCTATAAAGTCTCACCTTACTCTCACGAAGACGCGGAATTTCATTAGGGCAATGCACAACAAAACCCTTTAAAATGCTGCTCCCTGCGAGGATTATGGATATTAAGGGGATTCAGATATATATATATTTTTTTAACTCTGGCTTGGATCTCAGTCTTGCAGGCCTTCCTCCTACTGTGCCTCATCCTGTTGGTGCCCTGTCAGATGATGGAGAAGAGCCCTCCATTGGTGTTTGAGAAGACAGCAGCTGGTATGTGATCTGCTAGCAGTTCACATTTGTCAACCTCTTTGCCTCTCACACACAGCGGACCTGCTACTCGCAGCAGGATGGTTGTCCTCTACCCTAATACCAAAATGCTTCAGCTACACCTGCTGAGACTTGGCGGTACTGCTAGAATCTTTTGGCCTTACTGATGAAATTGAAGATGTCTTCTTGGTTACCACTAAGCCTACTATCAAATACATCTGTGCTTTGTGCTGGAACAAGCTTGTTCAGTAGGATGAGTCTGCAGGCAATAATCCTTTTACATCTATTTCCGTCAGCTTGCGTTCAATTTCATCCTTGCAGAACTGTCTGGTAGTGGCTATAGCTAAAGCCTATTCAGCAGCTCTGTATGTGTTTCTCTTCTTGGCAACCTTCCATGATAAAATCAACACTAGTAGCAAGTTTTCTAAAAGGCTTGCTTTTCTTGGTCCCTCTCTCTCTATTGTTCCTCAGTGGCATTTGAACCTTGTATTAACTTCTTGATGGAATCTCCATTTGAAACCATGCAAGGTTCGGCAGATCAACTTAATTTTTTTTTTTTTTTAACAGAACCATTTTATTGATTTTAATGACATGTTGCAGACATTGCAATAAGGTTATAGTTTATGCAAATACATAAAAACACATACCAGTAGCAACTAATCACATCAACATTTTTGTATCAGCGGGTGCATACGTACAGACATCTGTCCAGGCTGTGAAGATTGGGCAAATCTACCCCAGAAGTCATGTTACATAGGGAAGCTGCTATTAGGTGGGTCAGGACCACCTGATCGAATGAAGGAATAAGAGGTCATCTGAAGTCTATAATGTTCCCATCCACGCCCTCCAGATCTTGTCTTATTTCTGGGGACAGCCCGTGCTTTGTAAACTGCTTTTTCAAGGACCTGCCCTCTTTTCTAGCAGTGTGGAGGGTAATTTGGCCCTCCACTTCTTCGCTATGTCTCTCCAAGCTAATAACAGTACAACTTGCTTTAGTGCCACCAAGTTTGCCCATGATTTGCAAAAAGGTTACTTTAGATGTATGTTCGACTGGTTCCCCACTCACTGCGGCCAGGTATTGCTGTATTTTGGTTCAATCGTAGATCACATGAATCAGTTTACCCTTCATGGCTTTATATCTAGTGCGGTTTGGGGAGATATTAGCATCCATGCTCCACAACCTCTCTAGAGGTAAAGATAATTAAACTACATGAGCCAAGGTGAGCTGAGATAGTCAACATTCTGAGGACCAGTTTGGCTTCTCTCCATTCTTCGTCATCCATCCTGCTCAGTTCCCTCTACAACTAGAGCATAAGGGGGCCTTACGGTCTGGAATGTTGACGAACAAAGGGCAGTACATCTGGGATATGCTGCTCTTACCCAATGGGTTTAGCATCATTTCAACCTCTAGGGGTTTGAACTCCGGGAGGTCTGTCAATTGGTTCCCAGAGACGTTAGAGCATGTATCTCAGTTGGAGAAATGTAAATACTTGCGTCTTGTGCATTAACTATAAGGTTTTCCAATGATATCATGTGTTCCTTGTCACAAATAGCTCCCAGTTTGGAGATTCCAATGTAATCTCAACCTTTAAAGTTGAGTGACCTGGTAGCGAAAGAAAGACAGCCACCAAGCCACAGTGCTTTGAGCCAGGCAGTTAATATTAGTGTCATGATCGTTTGGAGGGTCCTTAGACTGCTACAGGAAGTTTAGGGGGTGTGTGTCTTGAAAGAGATCTAGTTCCAGTCTGTGTGCTAGGGCATCGCTCTTTCAAAACTCCGAGTGAATATTGATGAGGAGTAAAATGGAATATCAGCCAGGCCCTGTCCTCCCTTGTACACTGTTTGTGCATATTTGACTAGGAAGACTTGGTTGTTTGCCTGCCCACAGGCACCCCATGTGTTGCTTTCAATTCATCAAACAATTTGTTGGGGGGTAATTTTTGGGAAGTGTTGCAAAACAAATGTCTGGAGGGCTGTAACCTTGGACAGTGTGACCTTGTCTATTATTGATAATGGGATGGTCGTCTATTTACATACTGAGTAGTCTTGGCCATTAGGGTAGTTTAGTTAAGATCCCAGGCTAGCTGCGTCTTCACTGTTATGCATAGCTTCAGGTACTTACAGCTTGTTGAGTAGACGGCACCACAACGGATTTACTCCAGTTAACTGTCAATCTTGCTACTTACCGCTGCCCATAATGCTGAAACTAGTGCAACGCATTCTCCTAAAATATTTACTGCACACAATTGGGTATCTTTTCCCTCACGGACATGTGTTTTCCTGCACCGAATATACACGTTTTCTTGACGCCCCCTATATGGACCAATTTGTGTTACAGAGGCTCCAGAGAGCACTCTGAGCCCAGGTTCCTTCATACCCGTTGGTGCCAGAGGAATTTTTGCCATGGGTATTTGTGCGCTCTAGAAATTGTTAAACTAAATAAATAAAATGAAATAATTACTGACTTAGAAAGGGACTGGGTAAATTCAAAGCTGAAGCATGCTAGTTTGAACCTATTACCTGCACACAACTTAAAACGTAGGATGGCCTGGGAGACAGACAACAGACACCCCTTAACAGATAAGGTTTGGCACAAATGCTGCAAAACACATGCTTAATATTCTTCAACCACCACCATAAGTTAGTACATTATAAATTTTTACCACAAGTGTACGTTACACCGCCTAAGTTAGCATGCATACACCCAACTCAATCATCGGATTGCCCGAAATGTCTATCACTAGCAGACTATGCACACATGATAGGGGCTTGTGATAAGATACTCCCCTACTGAGGAGAGAAGTCATTGCCAAACTTTCTCTCATGACCCTCATCATCATAGAATCCTCCCCCTTACTGACCATGCTGGGCTATGTACACAACTTGCCTAAATCAATACGCTGCTTTGTAGCAATTGTCCTAAAACTGGCCGCGCAGGAAGTAGTCATACAATGGGGGAACAAACGCCTGCCTACCTCAGAAGCTTGGATCCAAAGTCTAATGTACTGTAACACCAACAGTGAGCTTTATGCCTGTCTCCAACCACCCACCTCTAGACCCAGAGATATTTTGCAACTACTGCGGGATTACCAACTCTCGCTCAACACCCCTGAAGAGGAATAATGCTCATAGACACCCTCCCTAACGTGCACTTAACGCCGAGTGGGCGAATACACGAGGCAAAGCTAGGAGGACAATCTGCTACGCTGAACCATTGCACAATTTTAAGGATGATGCAAGTTGTAAAAATAAAATTCTCTGTTGCTATCCTTACATACGGTTGAATGTTACTGCTATGTAATATCAGCGACTATTTCTTTTATGTCTTCCTATATCATTACTTTACAAGCCCTCCGGTGGTGGGAAAGTGAAGCGCTATGTATGGTGCTATGAAAAATCAAAAATAAAATAAATTAAAAAAAAAAAAAGCCTGCCACTTTCCACTAGAGATCTAGCAGTTGCATTAAGCTGGTACCTGTTGCGTAGGCAGAGAAGCATGTCGCCAGCGTACATTGAAATAGGGTCTTCAAGTTGCCTCCTCCAACTAAAATCTTCTACCAATATGTCTTTCCTGTAAGCGACCCATACACCAACCAGCTCAACTACTGGGGCAAAGAAGAGCGGAGAGAGAGAACTTCCATATTTAGTGCCCCTCACAATCCGAATGGAGTCTTGCAGTGCATCGTTCACTTTAAGCTGTGCTCATGGTATCGAATATAGGGTCCTAATTTATGCCAGGAATTTGGATTGATAATTTTTGTGAGGATCTGAAACAAAAATGCTCAGATTATGGAATTGAATGCCTTTTCAAAGTCTAGTTGTACAAGAGTTTGGGCGGTCAACCAATTTGTGCCTTTTGGCCAAGCCCAAAAGCAGTCTCCTGCAACTGAGTCCAGTAGTGAACCTAAGGATAGACTCGTTCTGGTCACGATGGACCTAGAGGGTAATTATTTTTGCAATTATTATGGTTTCGAAGTTGATAAGTGATATTGGCTAGTACGATGAGCATTGCTCAGGAGGACCTTCTCGGTTTTGGAATGACAACTGTTGTGGCCCGTGTTAGTGGTTTGGTAGAAGGTAAGTCTGGGACATTTCTTAAAGTAAAGATTGCAGGTAGGGACTAGTTAGTGATAGAAAGTTTAAAAAAAATTCCATTTAAAGCCATTGGGGCCTGGTGTTTTCCCGGATTGCATTCCTGTGACTGCCCCCAGGATTTACTCTTACCGTTATGGTTGAGTCCAACTCCGTCCATCCGGTGGCAATTTGACTAGGAGGTTTGTGATCAGTGGGTTGTTTATTTTGGACACAGACTGCGGTTATGGATTTATTGTAAGACACGAATGTATTTGCTAAACCTCTTGGCAACTGAGATTAGGTTGCCCTCTTCTTTGATCACCTGGATCACTCTTACTGTCTCGTTTGTATCCAACCAGTATATCAGTTTCCCAACTTATCTCCCAACTGATATATTCTTCTTTGCTCACCCATTCACAGATGCCTTTTGTATAAAATCCTTCAGCTGGGCTCTAGTAGCCTTATGCTTTCACAGGATGGGTATCACATTGGAGTTCTATACTTGTTGCTCAAGTTTTTGCACCTTCGTCTCAAGAGCCACATTAGCTTTGTGTTCCCTTTTTTGAAACCTGACATGAGGCCATGGACCTTCCTCTAATTTTCACTTTGATTGCCCCCCAAAAGGTGGTAGCTGACTGGACTGATGCTTTATTGATTTCAGAGTATTCTTCAATGTCCTCCCTTAATGAGGCCACCAGGAGCTTAATCGCCAAGTACCTTTCTGCTTTGACCTGGTACCGTAGAGTTCTAACATTACTGGCGAATGGTCCGATATGGCTCTTCGGAGGTTAACAAGGTTTTCCATGTCTTGGATGTCTGGGGCGCGCAAGAAGTAGCATTCTAGTTGTGAGTGAGTCAAGAATGTTCAGTCAAAGATGAAGGCCAGCTTTTCCACATGCGCAATATATCTACCAAACCCTTGCAGTTTGCCCCCTCGAGGAGTCAGGTGGAACAATGTGCAGTTGAGAGACCTAAATTACCATGTGTCGTACTTCCTATTCATGATCGCGCCGAAGTCTCCAACTATTGAACAAGTTACTTACCTTCGGTAACAATATATCTGTAAGAGACATATATTAGTTATAGATTCCTTTCCTTAGAATTATCCCCAGGTGTTAGACTGGATCCGGAGAATGTTTTTCTTCAGCAGTACCCCTTTACGTTTGTAGGTGGCGTCGGTCGACTATATGTTCGCGTCATGATCGCCGGAGTGACGGTAGGGTATCTACTTAGATGCCGTCCCTGCTCACTTACGTCAGTTCTTTACACAACATTCCACGGCAGAAGCGCAGAGCCATACAAGACACTGCCATCTGGTGTACAAAACTAGGGCCCTAAAAGGGAGTCCCTTACTCTAGAAGTCAGTTCGCAGAACGGGGAGGATGTGTGGGGCGGTAAGGAATCTATAATTAATATGTCTCTTACAGATATATTGTTACCGAAGGTAAGTAATTTGTTCATCTGAAAGAGACGATTAGTTATAGATTCCATACCTTAGAATAGATACCCCAGCAATACCAACCCCGGAGGTGGGTCTGCGAACCAAGTTCACACCAGAAAGTCTTGGAGAACTGAACGGCCAAAGAAGCTGTCTCTCCGGACTTGACTATCCAGGCAGTAATGGTTCGTGAATGTGTGCAGTGATGCCCATGTGGCTGCTTTGCAGATGTCACTGAGGTGCACTCCATGTCTCAAAGCAGTAGTGGCTGCCGTTGCCTGGTGGAATGGGCCTGCAGTCCTACTGAAGGCTCCTTTTTCGCCAAGGAATCGCAGATTTTAATGCAAAGAACGACCCATTGAGATATGGTTTGCTTTTGCATGGCCCGACCTTTCTTGGCGTCAACAAAGAGTTGATCATCCACTCGGAATTGTTTTGTGCAATCTAGATAAAATGAAAGCCCACATTTTGGATCCAGACGGTGGAGCCTCTCCTCCTCTTTAGAAGGATGCGGGCAGGAAAAAGGTGGGCAAAGTGATAGTCTGACCTTTGTGGAAAGAGGTAACCACTTAGAAAGAAAAGGTCGAGATCGGAGGACAACCTTGTCCGGATGAACAGCAAGGAAAGGAGGTTTAGTAAAAAGAGCCTGATGCTCACTCACCCTGCGAGCACAGGTGATGGCAACGAGAGAAGCAGTCTTCAAAGTCAATAGTCTGAGAGAACAATTTAGTGGTTCGAAAGGAGCACTCCTGAGGTAGGTTAGAACCAGATTCGAGTCCCACTGGGGCATTACGAAAGGAATGGGAGGAAAGAGGTGAGTAATGCCCTTAAGAAATCTATTTACAATAGCGAATTTGAAAAAAGAAGGCTGGTCAGGAAGGCAAAGAAAGGCCGAAATGGCCAAAAGATGGCTTTGTGTGCCCAGAGCAGAGCCATGCTGGGCCACAGAAAGAAGGAAGAGGAGAACCTCTGAAAGAGAGTCAGAAAGGGGATCCACAGCCTCTTCTGTGCACCTTGCCACAAATTTGTTCCATCTACAGGGTCATATACTGTTTAGTGGAGGAACTTCTGGCTGCCAAGATGACAGTACAGACTTCGGAAGGAAGGTCAAAAGCTGGCCACTGTCGCCGCTCAATCTCCACGTAAGGAGGTGGAGGCTAGACAGGTTCAGGTGGAGGACCAGACCTGCTGCTGTGACAGAAGATCCTCCCGAAGAAGCGGTCTGATTGGAGGATTGATGGCCATGTTCAAGAGCTCGACCAACCTGGAGCCACAAGAATAACTTGGGGCCCGTCACGCTTGATCTTCAGCGCTCTGGGCAGAAGTGGTATAGGTGGAAGAGCGTATAGAAGACTGCAATTACTCTTGTGACGAAAAGCGTAGCTGAGCGAGTGCCTCCTTGGAAATTCTAATACACAGAAATGCTGACATTGCGCATTCTTTTCGGTGGCGAACAGATCTATCCAAGTCTCTCCCTACTGCTGAAAGAGACCTTGCACGACCTCCGAGTGAAGATGCCATTCATGATCCATTATGCACCGGACGACTGAGTTCGCCCGCTCTGGCGTTCAGGGAACCTGCCAGGTGATCTCTGCCTCTCCCATTTGGCCACCCCATTCCCGAAGTGACACATCTGTCACAACTTTTAGTCTGGTTGAGGAAGGAAGAGTGATCTGCTGTTGACCCAATCCTGGTTTGTTAGCCACCACTGCAATTGGTGTGCAGTACCCTCCCAGATCTGGACAGCATCGGAAAGATTCCCCTGATGATGCGTCCACTGGTTACTTCAGGTCTCACTGCAGAGCCCGCATATGCCACCTGCATAGTCCACCCGCATGATGCAGGAGGCCATGAGGCCCAGCCGCCTTGGGGTCCTCCTCACCGAAACCCAGGATAGAGGCTGAAACATTATCATAGCCCAAATATCCCGGACTCGCTGCTCGGGAGGATAGGCACAAAACTGTGCTGTATCCAGAACTGCTCAGATGAAAAGGAGCTTCTGAGAGGGAATCGGGTGTGACTTCAGCATGGTGATTGTGAACCCCAGGCGAGGATCAGGAGGTCCGCCATAGTCTGGAGGTGGGAAACGACAGCCTAGGGTGAACTTGCCTTCACCAGCCAGTCGTCGAGATAGGGAAAGACTGGAACCCTTGATCTACGCTGCTGAGCTGTGACCACTGCCATCACTTTTGTGAACACTCCAGGGGCGCTAGTAAGGCCAAAGGGGAGCACAGTAAACTGAAAATGCTCATGGCCTACCATGAACCGTAGGTAACGCCTGTGGGCCGGCAGGACGGGGATGTGAAATAAGCATCCTGCAAGTCCAACACTGCCATCCAGACTCCAGGGTCGAGGGCAGACCAGACTTGAGCCAATGTCAACATTTTGAACTTCTCCTTCCGGAGGAAGCTGTTGAAGTCCCTGAGGTCTAAGATTGGACGCAGGCCTTTGTACTTCTTGGGTACGAGAAAGTAGTGGGAATAGCAACCTCGACCAACTTCTGGGACTGCGATGCGCTCGAAAGCTCCCTTGGCCAGGAGAGCCGTAACTTCCTGACAGAGAAGGGCCAGGTGATCCTCCGACATGCAATGGAATGTAGGTGGCATGGATAGAGGGGTAGTCTTAAAGGGGAGAGAGTAGCCCCTTCGGACCAGCTGCAAAACCCACCCATCCATTTGATGTGCTAGTGGGGAAGGTGATAGCGGATCCTGCCGCCCACTGGCGGCCCTGAAAGGTCGGACTATGAAAGTTTGGAGGCTGCTGCAGAGGGGGCACTGGTGGACTGGCCGACCCGCTGCCCCCAGACATTCGGTGGTGGGTCCCACGTCCCCGGCCCTGCAGAGGCTGGGCAGCCTGCACAGGGCTGTGGCACTGGGCAGAACGTGGCTACGGAAGGGGTGGAAAGCAGACTGCATGGGGCGAGAGGTGGTAGCAAGGCCGGATCTGGCCGTAGCCCTATAGTCCTTGAAGTGCACAAGCGCATTGTCCGCCTTGTCACCAAACAAGCAACTGCCATCAAAGGGCATGTCCAAAAGTGTCAATTGGACAACGCTCGAAAAGCGGCTCGATCCTCAGCCAGGCGTAGCGTCTCAGGACTACCGACGTTGAAATCGTCCTGCTTAGCGAGTCAAGGGTGCCCAGCCCCCTGCGAATGGCGAACTTTGCTGCATCCCTCCCTTCTGCGGCCGCACGGGAGAGTAAGGCCCGGGCCTCCTCCGGACACTGTGGCATCACCTGCTGAACTGTGTCCAACACAGAGTGGGTGTAACGGCCCAAGAGATATGCAGTGTTCTCCAACCGCGGTCCTAAGCTGTCGGAAGATAACATTTTCTTTCCAAGATGATTCAGCTTCTTGCATTCCCTATCTGGAGGAGCAGAAGGGAAGGCGCTTTTGGACGTTGAAGCTTGGACCACCAAGCTCTCAGCGGTAGGGTGTTGCAAGGGGAAAATGGGGTCGCCCAGGGCCGGGTGGTGGCTTTGAGCAATCATCCTATCCACAGGAACCCCTGTTCTGGGCTTGGGCCAAGTGCCCAGAAGGATGTCTGTGAGAGCCTCATTGAAGGGCTGTTGCTGGTTGAAGCATCTCAGTCAGGAGGTTAGTCCTTCCTGCCACCGTAAGTAGCTCAAGGCCTAAGGCCTCAGCCGCCCTACGCAACACCACAGCATATGAGTCTCCCTTCTCCGTGGCCACGGTAGGGGGAGAAAGCATACCAAAGTGTGGAGATGTATCCAGACCACTGGCTTCACCCAGTTTCTCTCTCCAGTCCAACTCTTTAAGCTGGTCTGCCAGAGGGTCAATAAACCCCTCCAAGTCCTCATTAACTTCTTTTGGCTGCCACTGCGATAAGGAACGCCATGATAGAACAGAGGTACAAAAGTATCACTTGGCGCCAGTACCTGCGCCGATCAACGCCAGTCCGGCTCCGTGTCCATGTCCAGGGGAAGGCTGAGGTCAACGCCAGCTGGTAACTCAACCGGTGTCGGAGGGGGCGGAGGTGTCGTCAATGGAATCGGCACTGAAGAAGAAGTCGCAAGGTCGACCAGCGCCGATCCGGATCCAGGCCCAGGCCTGGATAGTTGGGGGCCCTGCGGTGCCAGAGCTGCCTAGGCCTAGAACACCCAGCCGAGTCCACTCAGCCCGAAAGCACGGCAGCAGAGTTGGACTGCCCAAAGTTTGAGTGAATTGCTTCGTTAAACGTACTAAGTTGGGCAGGGGTCGTTCTGGCTCCCGGGAAGGGAGGGAGGCTCGGAGCCGACCCAGCAAGCTCCGTGGGCAGAGCCAAAGGAAGACGATCTTCCGCATCTCGAGTCACGTCGGCCGACAGACGGGGAGAAGGCGAAGAGCGACAGTGCTTCTACGCCTTCTTCTTGTGCTTTGACTTACCCAAAGATGAAGACTTTGAAGATGAGTGATGGTGGTGACTCCTCGACCGGGACCTTGAGCAGCGCGGAGCTGGCTGCCGGGCCTCGAGAAGCTTTCGGGACCGCTCCCACAAAGACTTCAGGTTCATGGCCCGACAGTCTGAGCATGACTTCAGGTCGTGGTCGGGCTCCAGGCAACAGAGGCACACGAGATGTGGGTCTTGACCAACATCAACTTGTGACAGTCACAAGCTTTGAATCCGGACTGTCGATGTGACATCCGTCCATGCACCACGAGTCAAACGACTTGAAAAAAGAAGTCGACAAAAGTAAAAAAAAAGTTAGTAAAAAAAGACAAAGGGTCCCGCTCTCTCCGGATCTGCACTTGCTGGTGCAGAAAAAGAAAGAACGGATGTCAGCACGAAGGGGCGGCATCTAAGTAGATACTTCAACTTCATTATGGCGATTACGTCACCAACGACTAACGTGGAATCAACCGATGACACCTACTGATGTGCAGGGGTACTGCTGAAGAAAAAATTCACCAGTTCCAGTCTGATGTCTGGGGGTAATTCTAAGGTAAGGAATCTATAACTAATAGTCTCTTTCTGATATGAGTTTACTTTGGGGCAGATTAACCAGGCTATTGATCAGTCTGTAGTGTCAAAGTGGGCTGAGGGACCGTATGCGGTCAGATAGGACCATCTGTGACCATGGAGAGACCCGGACTCCAGGGCATATTACCCAGATTGTCCAACTTGGAATGTTCTCATTTGTTTGGGAAAGATGTGGATGTACTGCATGGTGTACTCTAACATACCACTAGATCGCCCCATGAATCTACATTTAGTACCTATGAGGTGAATTTCCAGTAGGAAGAAGAGGTCCGGCGCAATTCGTTTAACGCATTTCATAATTCCACCTCTTAATTTAATTGTTATGCCTTTTGACAATGCCTCACTTCGACCAGCCATTGGATGGTGTTATTTAAATCTTGATTGCCTTGTACTGTAGGCTTCAAACTGTGGTAAGACCAAATCTGAACATGAACAACCCACCGCCATACTGTCACACAAAAAGCATTAAAGAAAATGTTGTTTTTTCAAATCCAAATCTGTAAGGGGCTAGGTGTAACTTGGGGGACTTTCTCTACAGTTGTCCCACACAAGAACATGCATTACAGCACTTACATCTGGGGTTTATTTTTTGTGGAGAGAGGCGGAGATTGGTGGGGCAGCAACATCCGGTCTAGGGCCCGCATCCTCTGACACTGCAAGGAGGGAGGCTGAGGCCGGGGGATGCTCCACAATGCAGTGTTCTGAGGATGATGCGACTCATTTCCCTCCGGGTGGATCTCCACCAGTTCTCCAGAAAGAATACCTAGTAAGCAGTCACCAGGCTGTTTGGATGCCCCCCCACCTCACCCCTCCCTGTGGTGCCTCCCATATCTCCGCTCTGTTGGGGTATGGTTTGAGAGTACATGACAGAAGATCTTCTTGACAAGCTGGTCCGGTGGGCCCTCCAATGCTGCCGCACCATCCCCTTATTCTCCCTCAGCGGAACCCTATCCTATATGATCTGCCCCACAGCAATGCACCTTCTAGTGAGTATTCACTGGGCTGCAACAGTGGGACCCTAACCCTCACAGCTCGGGCCCTCATGTTTGCAAAAAAGTGATAGATGGAATGCCTGAATTGATCTCAGCTACTGACAATTACTACAACAACTCCACATCACAATCACAGCAACTTTCCACACTCACCATGCTCCAATCAGCCAAGAATAACACCCAGTACACTGCTCTAACCTGCATGCCCATCAGCACTCCTCTAGAAGGCCTCACCACCATGTGCTGCAATTACTCTGGAACTCCGTTAAAGACCTGCCCCGATGCATCTCCACCAAAGGACTCTACCCCATTTGCACAATATTCACTCCATTTCTCGATAATTCACTTACTACAGCCACCTTCCTGAACTCCTGGAAACATGCGATCTTCTCACCAGTCCAGAAAAAAACCTACAGAAGCTCCAAAGACACAGGCGAGCTACAGATCTATCTCTCTCCTCCCTTACCTGACCAAAGTTTTGGAAAAACTCCCCAACAAGTGATTGGCTGACCACCTCGATGCCAACCTCCTAGTCTGAACATACCCAGTGCACTTGGGGTCTCTCACTTAAGTATACACAATTGTGATAAATGGAATGCTCTGATGTGGGTCTTGTACTCACTGTGCCAGAGTAACCAAGCTGCACCCCACGAACAAACCCCATTCAGGGTAAAACCAGGCTTGGGTTGCTTGTGTTGGGGTAGGACATGGTAGTTCGGGCTGGAGTGTTCCTATTGGAGCAGGTTAAAGACTAATTTGCATATGGCTGGATCCAAACTGTGTTGGCATTGTGTGCAAAATAATCCAGGACTGGGATGCCATTGGAGTAATTACCAGTGGATGATATAAAGCAGCTTTCTTAACATTTTAAAAATCACCAATTACTAGATGCTAGCCAGATGAGTTTAAGACCTGGTTTAGATACTGAGGTTGTATTGAACGACATCAGACAAGATTATGATGAAGGCATTTCCTAATGCTCTATCCTGCTGTTAGCTTTGTCAATCTATGACCTCTAAGTAAGGATCTTCAAGAAAAACCTTCTTTTAATATGTGGCAATTAAAAGCTCATGTTAATGCTCCCCTCATTTCTAGATTAAACTCTGCTAAATCTTGCTATATTGGCTTTCCTGAGACAGTTGTTTACAAGCTTGAAGGTGTTGACTTGCCCTGATGTTCTTTCTGAAGATGGAAATTTAAAAAAATTTAAAAAATCATGACCTCATTATGATTTCACAGAAGGAATTTTTGGAGTATTGGCAAAAAGTGTAGTTTTACTGAAACAATAAAAGTGTTACTTACCTGCACACTGTAATTCTTCAGTATTGTTATCTTTCATAGATACACATGCTTGACTCTTCCCTGTCATCATGGTGGGGTGAGCCCCACAGCATTTAAAACCACCTGTTCCATGTAAGTGCATTAACAGACCTAGAGAAAGCAATTGGCACGGTTAACCAATTCATATGTTTTAATAGACCCAAACTTCAGCCAATCAGAGACAAGACCATGAACCACTCTTTCCTGAACAGTTTCCCTGCAGAAACAGATTTTGAACACGAGTGTTAAAGGGAATAAGATATATCAGTGAGGTTTAGGAGTGGTGAGCCAGGTGGGGTGGTCCATATGAATCTATGAAAAATATGAATACTTCTTTTTTCTCCAGTATTGAATCTTTCATAAATAGTGTTTTATCAGAGTAGACAGCAGTAAGGAAAGAATAAATGGTGATAGTTTAGGCGACAGCAATCTCAAAAGAACAAATGGAGAAACCATGAACCACTGGAAAATAGAAATATTGGAAAACAATTTAGACACACGCAATAAGAGCACACCACCAATATGAAAGAACGAAAAAATGAACTGTACCTTATTGAAAGAGGCAATGTAATACTGCCCACCCAACAGCTACATGTGCTTTCCATGCTGAGTCCAAACAATAGTGCATGGTGAATGTATGTGCAGTTCACCACGTTGCCACTCTGCAAATGTCTGGAAATAATACTCCAGCAAACAAGGCAGTGGATGCAGCCATTTTTGTGGTCGAATGCGCAGTGACTTTCATCAACAGCAGCCTTCCTGCTTTGTCGTGGCCATAAAGCAATTTCTGCCGACATCCAATGGTCTATGCTGCTTCTTGCAAGTGCACAATCCTTCCTGGGTGGAGCAAAAGAGATGAGAAGCTGGTCTGAATTCCTGAAAGCATCTGTTCTGGTAATATAGAATTTAAAGCAACGTTTAACATCCAGAGGACGGAGAGCCCTCTCCACAGCAGAAGAAGGGTTTTTAAAGTATGTCGATAGAACAATAGGTTCATTAAAAGTGGGAAGAAGTTGGGACCTTCGGGATAAACTTTGGATTGGTTCTTAACAACACAATCCTCTCTAAATTGTAAGAAAGGTTCCGTAACTGTAAAAGCTTTCACTGAGCCTCCTTTGTAAAGTGAGGGCCTGTAAAAAGAATGTTTTCGATGAGGAAAATTTTATTTTCTGGTTTATGGATCGGTTTAAATGGAGCTTTCATGAGTTGGGAATGAACCATATTCAGCTGCTAGGATATTGCAGGGGGCTTTACTGGTGGAAAGGCCCTGAATAAACCTTTCATGATTTCTTTAACCAGTCTAGTAGACCACACAGAGATTGCAACTGTTTTCCTCCGGAATCTCAAAACTGCTGCTAAATGCACCTTTACTGAAGAGTGTGCGGGCATGACTTAGCCAGGTGAAGAAGATATGGTAACAGTTGTTCTATAGAAGAGCAAAAAGGTTGCGATAATTTTTGATGCACGAGTAGCAGAATCTTTTCCATTTTGCCATTAACGATTTATTTGTTTTGTGGAGAAAGCATTTCACTCTTTAAGAATACATTTGCATTCCACTGGGATACCTAATGGTCCAAACTTCTTGTTATGAGGTGCCATGCCGACAAATTAACTGATTTTATTTGAGGGTGAAATATCTGACTGTTGTTCATGGAAACAAGATTCTCCATCGACAAAAACTGCATGCGTGGATACACAGATAGGAGGAGAAGCTCTCTGTACCGATATTGTCTCAGCCATGTAGGGGCTATGAGAATGAGACTGCATGGTTCCCACTTCATCTTGCAAATTACCCTGGTAATGTGAGGAAAGGGTGGAATTGCATAGGTGAACATTCCTGTATGTCCACTGTATCTGAAGAGCATCCCCCTAAGACCCTCTCTGAGAGAACCTGCTTGTGAAATTTTTGCACTTCTGATTGAGGAGGGTTGCAATGAGATCCCAATTTGGGGTACCCCATTGTTTAAAGACCTGAGACAACTGTTTTGGATCCATTTCCCATTCTTGTCACGGACTTGGTCTGCTTAGAGGGTCTGCCCATTCGTTGTCTATCCCTGAGACATATTCCACTGCAGAGAGATGTTGTGCATAAGTAACCATTTCCATATTTGCTGGGCTTGAGAGGAGTGTAATGGGGGCGTGGCCACGAGGCGGATGAGGGAAGACACTTGAGCGCTGAGCTCCGTGCCGACCCCGGCTGTTATCCTGGTTCGGGACATTATATGAAGCCCCCGAACACTCGTGGAGAAGGCGGCAGAGGGCTGGAGGCTACCGCAGTAACCCTGGGAGGTTTTGGAGCATTGTAGCCTACAAAATCGCCGAGCGGGATCGGGAACTGGCCGGATGCCTAGGATGGCGGATTGACGGAGCTCTGACTCTGGCGGCGGCGCTACAGGACGGCCCAAGAGCTTTGACTAGTGTCGCAGAGGGGAGCGGAACCTGCCTGTATGTATGTATGTATGTAGGTGTACTTATAAAGCGCGATACTGTCACCCGAAGGGCATCCTGGCGCTTGAACTTCGGACGATCACACTTTTCACTGCTCAGACATTTCTAGGAAAGAGATGCGTTTTTAAGGCTTTCCTGAACGGGAAATAATCCCTGTGGCTTCTCAAGGAGAGTGGCAGGGAGTTCCAAAGTTTGGCCGCTGCAACACTAAATGAGCGGCCACCCATCCTGACTCTCTGAAACCTCGGGACCACAAGCAGTTGTGCCGAAGAAGAGCGGAGGGGCCGCGAAGCAGAGTACCAGGCGAACATATTCTGCAAGGGCACTGGACCCTGTTGATGTACCGCCTTAAACACCAGGCACGCCGCTTTATACAGTACACACAGGTGCACCGGTAGCCAGTGTAGATCTCTTAGAGCTAGAGTAGAAGAGCTAAAATTAGGGCGAGAAACAGCCAACTTGGCGGCCATATTCTGCACCCGTTGTAACTTCCCCTGCAGGTTTTTTGGGGCCTTGAGAAGTAGCGCATTACAATAGTCTAAACGACTTAGTATGGTCCCGCGGACTACTTCCGGCCTGGCCTGAGCGGGGAGGAGGGGCAGAACTTTACGCAACATGCGTAGCAGCATCATGCACGTGGAAATGGTTTTATTGACGTACATGTCAAGCTGTAAATTTGGGCCGAAGATCACCCCCAAATTACGAGCGGATTCCGCAGCTGACACTGGCTCGGGAAAAGTGGCAGACCAAAAGTTCTCTGGAAGTACCCGCGGGATCCGGTCCATGGAGCAGTAGAGCACCTCTGTCTTTGTGCTGTTAAATTGTAAGGAATTGGCCCGCAGCCAATCCGCTGTGGCTGCCATACAGCAATGAAATGTCTCCTACGGGACCGCGTTGTTTCTTTCCAGAAAAAAAACCAGCTGGGTGTCATCAGCGTAGTTAAAAGCCGAGACACCAAAAGATTTTATAAGCTGGACCAGAGGGCGGAGGTACAGATTAAAAAGTATAGGGCTGATGGCTGAGCCCTGTGGGACCCCCTGCCCTACTTTCCGTGGCTCAGATCGAAATGGAGGAAGCGAGACCAACTGCCGCCGGCTACTGAGATAGGATACCAGCCAGTCTCTTTCTCCCGCTGTGACCCCACATTCCTCAAGTCTCCTGATGAGGGTCCGATGGCAAACCGTATCGAACGCGGCCGACATGTCGAGCAGCACTAGAAAGGCTGCCCGACCACTGTCGACACGCGAACGGAGATTGTCCAGTACGGTTACCAGTGCGGATTCCGTCCCGTGCCCAGGATGGAAGCCAAACTGTGTCTCATCGTTCCATCCGATTTCCTCCAGGAAGCCTGAAAGTGAACGGGTCACCCATTTTTCCATGATCTTAACAGGAAAAAGGAGCAAAGAGATTGGCCTATAGTTGGAAAGACAGGCAGGGTCCAACGTTGGTTTCTTAAGCAGAGGTGACACTACTGCTAGCTTCCAACACTCGGGAACAGATGCCAGATCCAAGGACTGGAGGCAGATGGAATACAAAGGCTGGAAAAGTTCCGCCTGAAATGCCTTCCAGAATTTGGAAGGCAGTGGGTCGAGCGGCGAACCCGAGGACACCGTATGTTCCATGCTGAAAAATTCCTCAAAGGAGGGACAGGGAAAAAGTCTTAGTTGGGGTCGACTGGAAGAAATGTCCGGAGCTCCCAGACTAAGAGCTGGGTCACTCGACTGGGGTCGACTGGGTGATCCGTCCGGAGCTCCCAGACTAGGGCCAGGGACAGCCGGCTGGGGTCGACTGGACGGGCCAACCGGAGCTCCCAAGCCGAGAGCTCCCAAGATGAGAATTGACTCAATCGGCTGGGTGACCCGTTCGGAGCTCCCAAGCCAGGGCCAGAGACAACCGGCCGGGGTCGACTGGACGGGCTAACCGGAGCTCCCAAGCCGAGAGCACGAGGCAAAGACTTTTTTAAGCCCTCTAAGATCTTAGCAGTCTTCTCCTCAAAAGCACCCGCCAGGGAGTCACACTGGGCCTGCGATGCAAAGACCGTGTTGGCCACACACACGGGATGGGACAAGTCCCTGACAATTTTGAACAGGGCTTGAGATTTATTAGGCGCCTGGTTCAAAGTGGTTTCCAGAAAAGCCGCCTTAGCCAACTTAATCTGCATGCTGGAGCCCCGGACTGACTCCAACACTGTGCAGAGCTCTGGGGGGCTCTGATGCCCTGGAGACACCCTACGCCATGGATCGGAGGAGGAGACCGGGCCGATGCTGGGCCCCCAAGAAGGCACCAATGACTATGTCCCAAATCACATAGAGGTGCCGCAGAACGGCTTGAGGATCGTTGGACGGAGCTGCGGGGGATGTTAGATCTCGACCGTGGGTGCCGGAGCGAGCGACCACACAGCAGAGACGGTGGGTGAAATTTGTGGACCTGGGGCTGGCCACTGCGAAGCCACGAGGACAGTGGATACCGAGTGCAAGGGTCATAGGCTACAACTGGGACCAGCAATAAGGAGGCTGTTGGGAGGCACTGTGCGGAGTGTGGGAGGATCGCCCGCTTACCTGGAGTGACTGTGGAGCAGACAGCCTCTCGCTGCTGGGGTCGCCATATTGGTAAAAGGGCGAGCTGGAGGTGGCGGCCGCTGGATAGACAAAGGCGAGCACGAGTGCCCGTGGGCATCCCTGGAATACTGGCAGCTGAGATGACATTGGCTGGAAGAGCAACGGTACAAGTGACTGCCGGTAATTGCGCTGGGGGTGATCTAGGCACAAGGAAAAGAGAACGCTGGTGGAGGCTGTGATCCGCGGTGATGTTGGAGGGTGTTGTGGGCAACTGAGGGCATTAACGAGACGCTGGAGAAGTGGCCGGAATTGTGGAGCTGGTATGGGACATGGCATCATTGATTGTTCCACTGAGAGGCGGCGGCAGAGGGTGAGCAAGAGCCGAGCAGTACTGTGGTAAGGAGGCCTGCCCTTTTGTACTCCTGAAGCGGCGAAGCAGCTGAGGAAGTCGAGCAAGTAGGGCAACACGGGTGAGCTAGGCTGGTGCACTAAAGGTGGGGGCGCTGTGGATGGACTGGGTTGAGGCCCCACTGATGCTCAGTTGTATACAGGACCAGTGATAATGAGAATTAATTGAAGAACCGGTGCACCGCTTCAGCGGTGAATAGATGTGCGTGGGGAACTGCGCCTGTGAAGCGGTTGCCCATGTGGAACAGTGCAAAGCAGAAACAGTGGGAACAGCTTGACTGCTTGAGGAGTGAGCATACTACTGGGGGTCAATAAAGGAGAAGTGAAGTATTGAAGGAGAACCTGCTTGGCGGACAGATCTTACACGCCGAGTAAACATGGGGAAGCCCAGAGGGAAGCAAGCAGGTGCGCCAACAGAGCAGGAGGAATATGCAAGTGCTCCAGACACGCAGGGGGGGGCTGCCGTCCCATCCAGAGGGGATGCTTCAGCAGCAGGTAGATCAAATCCTCAAAGCTATCACAGACACCAGGGAGGCCCTACAATTGATATCGCACATGTGACGCAGGGTCTTGGATTGCTCCAAGACGACCACGCAAAATTGACAGACAGGATGAAGCAAACGGAGGTCACCCTAGAAGTCCCAAAACACGATGGCAGCTCAGATAACAGATTTATAGCACCGGCTACAAACCCTGGAGCGGAGGATGGAGGATGCTGAAGGGAGGAATCGAAGAAACCACGTCCGGGTTGGTGGGGCTGCCGGAGGGAGTAGAAGGGGCCAAAATGGTGGACTACTTGGCAGACTGGCTGAGAAAGACCGTCCCTCCGGAGGGCCTGACATCTTTCTTTACTCTGGAAAGGGCCCAGAGGGTGCCGGCCCGACCGCTGGTTCCCGGGAGACCGCCCCGACCGGTGGTGGCCAGGCTGCTCCATTACAAAGACAGAGACCTCCTATTATGCAAGGCCCGGACGGCGGGCCAGTACACAGTGGACAACAGCAAGGTGACGCTGTTCCTGGATTTCACACTCGAGGTGCAGTGCCACCGGGCATAGCTTGTGGCAGTCAAGAGAGCACTCCGCGACGAGGGTCTTTTCTGTTCCCGGCGCGCCTAAAGATAACTGTGGATAAGACGTTTTTCCATGGCAGCCCTGAGGAGGCCTGGGACTGGCTGGAGATGTATAAAGCAGGCGCTGGTGAAGTAGGGCGCGGCGCGAGCACTTTTACGGAGAAACCACAGCCACGTAGATCGCAGTGTATCTGGCTACGCCAACCTGCAACTCAGTGGCCTACGGTGACACAGACTGAGAAAGAGCGCACTGCTGCCTTAGGGGCCATCACAGCTATCTTGCACGAGGAGAAAACTGCATCTCCGATCTCTGGAATCGGACAATGGAAAGTCGGACACAGGGAGCCTGCAACTGCCCCATGTGACAGCTGGGACTGCGGATGAGATCGTGGATGGGGAACACCGCGGCTTGCCAAGCATGGACTGAGAAGTGTCCAGAGAGGTGGTTCGGTTTGGGGGTGTCTCCCCTTACATTGGTTGATTGGCAACTGGTGCCGAAGGTTGGAGGGGCCGACAAGTTCGGCTGAGTACATTCTTAGATGATCCCACACTACTGTGGCTTCGATCGAAGGGGGCTAGCTAGTCATCAGGGGTGGAGGGCAGGATGGCGGTGTTCTGGGAGGTCGGCCCTTTGAAGTCTAGGGCGCACCCCCTAAGTTTGTGTGGGTATAGCTCCTTAAGGTATTCTTGTAGGAGCAGTTTGAGTATAAGTTTGGATGGGTACTAGTGTTGTAGCGCCTGTTCTTGGGGGGGGGGGGGGGGATAGTTTGGGTGGGGGGTTGGTTGGGGAAGTTAGAACCACTGGTGTGTTCCTATGCGAGGAGAGTGTGCTTGTGAGCAATTGGTTGCCAAATGGGGACTTTACATAATCTGAAATGTATTACCTATAATGTGCGGGGGCTCCATACAATGCAGCTGCGTCACAAGATGCATGCTTACCTGGTGCGGCGAGGGGCGCATATAGCATTTCTACAAGAAAAACATATTGATCGGACTGAGGGGTTAGCTTTGAAACGTAGATGGAGGGGGCAATTATTTTACACGAGGTATTCAGCTTATGCCAGGGGCGCATTGATAGGTGTCAGAGCGGGTGTCCCTTTCCAGCCGACGCAACAATTGGTGGACCCAGAGGGAAGGTTTGTAGAGGTGCTGGGGCAACTCAGTGGGGTGGAAGTGACGCTATGTAGCATATATGCCCCCAATGTGGACCAGGTCTCCTTCTTTGACCGTCTGTCGAGGAGTTTAGCGCCACACCTGACTAACTCAATAGTAATGGGAGGGGATTTTCATACAATCACAGATGTGGAGAAGGACAGATCTCATCCCCGCTTCCTGACGCCCCGGTACATAGACTTGCCAAGGTGAGGAGAGCATGGCAGAATCATTGGGGATTGGTTGATACGTGGTGTGCGCATCACTGGAAAGAGCGGGACTATTCTTATTACTCTGGCCTCCATGACCTGCATGTGCGGCTTGGCCCGGAATTGTGTACCCCTGAAGTCCAAGGTAATAGGTAGTGAATATTTGACCAGGACGATTTCGGATCACAACCCATTATTAGTGCGGATACGGTGGGACTGAGAGAGAACTGTTATTCCGACCTGGCGGCTCCGACCGGAGGCGCTGGAAGACCAGGTCTTCAGCGAGGACTTGGGGGCGGGTGTTAGCCAGTATTTCGATGAGAGCGAGGGGGCGGCAACGTCGGCGGGAGTCGAGTAGGATGCATTTTAAGTAGTGGTTCGAGGTTTCTGTATTGGAAAAATGACGGGGAAAGGAACACATTGCTGATGGATCTAGAGACTGCAGAGTGCCGGTTGCGAGGAGCCGAGAGAGCCCACCCTGGGGATCCAAGAGCGCAGAGTGAGGTCTTGGAGGCTACCGAGGCAGTGGTGGTACAGGTGGAAAGACTGCGTTCCTTTGACCACAGGTCCTACAGAGCGAGGATGCACACAGAGGGGGACAAATCGAGGGCTCTGCTGGCATGGTTGGCTAATCCGTAATCCCAGGGGGACACCAACACTGGGACTGACAGCCCCGACAGGTGAAATAGTGTACACGCAACTGGATAAATAATTTATTTTTGTAATATTATACAGAGCTTTACGGCAGCAAACTGACTCTGGGTGTCGATGACATAGGGGGGTACCTTGCAGACCTGGTCCTGCCGCACTTGGAGAAAGTTCAAATATTAGCCCAGGGGAACCCCGGGCTGCTAGAAGCACAGCTGCTGGGCATTCAGCCTCTTTAAATTTGATGGAGTTTTAACACATTTATTCAAACTTCAATATTTTCCTTTAATTCTCAAAGATAGCATATTTTACTCGTAAACATTGGTCATAAAAAATACGTATGCACATGTTTCAAAAAGCATTCATAATCAATGTCAAACTATTAACACATGAAAATATTAGCAAAACATATTTTCAATGCATGTAAAGTAATATAAACAGTTCATCAATGCTTGATATTCAAAAAATAATAATAGCTAACATCCCAATGCATTTCGGGTTACAAACAGAACCCTTCTTCAGGGGATAAATTATATGCGGTCAAAAGTTCAATCTTCCTTGAATGATTGGTCTCTCAAAGTGAAAATTCGATAGGATCTAAAAGACAACAGCATACCAAACTATATTGAGTTGTTTCATATGTACAATTTTATATCAAAAACGAACATTCTGGGGTAAACACTGAGGGGAAAAAGCCAAAGTACGCGCCACCAAAAGTTGACACCCGTGTCTTGCAAAACGATTAGAAGGTGTGAGATACAGAAATAGCGAACCAACTAGTTCATAGAAAGAGATGAGATCAAACGTGCTTCGCTCTCGAAGGTGAAACACGGGACCCAAAAGGTGGCATCATAAACTCATGCTAGTGACTGAATCACCGACTGACTTCTAGTGTTCGATTGTCTACCTTTAAGTAGAAAAATCCACTACAATGTAAAAATACATACACTCGTCCGAACAGCCTCACGTTCATCCGGTAGCTTATCCAACATGAATAACCCTTTCTAGCGAGGACCTAAATGACAAGTTGATAAGAACCTATTACAATTCCAGAGCAACGTGTGGTAAATGCCCGTAAGAATCTAACTTAAAAAACAAGTCTTACCGCCAACTTGAAGACGGGTAAACGCGCTGCTCAAAAAGGTCGCCCAGCAACAATCTGTATATTTAAGAGAAACTCGTGGTGAGTTCAAATCTGTCGGACAAACCGTCCTTCCCAAAAGTAACTGCTAGTCTCGTGTTGAAGTACTGACCTGCCTCCTCCTGCAACGGCGTCCTGAATGAGTCTATCGGTGCGAGTCCGCCCTACCGATCACGTGGTGCGGAACTCGTCCGGAGCATACTGCCTTAGTCGACACAAAGAAGAGACTGTAGTCACTCAACTTTGTAAATCCTCTCTAATCATGGCGGCCGTAGTGCGCCAGCAGCCCTGACGTTGTCAGCCATAAGTACGTATGTATTTAAAAACCAGTTAAAGTGTACTTCAAGACTCTGGTTCATGGTTGCGGTGTCCCAAGTAAAATAGAAGGAATAGTAGTGAAATACGCTAGTATGTGATATTATGCACATATGTATCGTTGAACAATCCCAAGGTCACCTGTTTCATTCTTTCAAGGGCTCTTGCTATGTTCCTACGCTAAGTGAAAGAATGTCTGTGGATAAAAGAGGAAAAAAGAACACAAACTGTTATATAACACAATTAAATAATTTATAGGAAAGTTGGAAAACAGGGTAAGTTGAGAGAAGAAAAGAAAAAGTGAGTGCCAAGACTCGGTGTTCCCCCTTACAATCTGAAATACGTGATCATGTGGAGTTCAGAGAAAGCACAAAAGTTCATAATGGTCATTTAAACCATTAGGATCAACAGTTCCTAAGAATTTTATCCAGTGTGTTTCCCTTCTAGCTAGAAGTGTATGCAAATCCAATCCTGGGGAGCGTTCTATGCGTTCTAGGACTGTGTACCTGAGTTGGGGAATTGTGTGATTGGCTTCTACCCAGTGTCTGGCCAGTGGGGAAGTTGTAGTGTGATTCCTAATTTGGCTTTTGTGCTCTATTATTCGAGTCTTTATTTTTCGACTTGTACGTCCCACGTAGACTAGTCCACAGGGACACTTAATCGCATATACAACTCCTTCCGTGTTGCAATCAGCATTGTGTCTTAGTTTGATGCTCACTCCTGAGTGTGGGTGAGTGAATTGATCACCTGTGATAACGTTCCCGCACTGTCCGCAGTTATAGCATTTCATCATACCCCTCTCTCTTTGTCTAGCTGTTCGCTTTTGAGGTTTCAAGAATTCCCTTAAATTCTTGGTTCTGGTATGTGCGAAAAGGGGACTGCCTTGAAATACTGTTGTGAAATCAGGTTCACTTTCAATAAGTTCCCAACGTTTCCTGATTATTGTCTTGATCTGTGTGGCTTGCGTGGAGTTCTTGAGAACAAATACCTCACGGTGCGTGGGTACTTTCTCTTTCGGTGTCAAAAGTTCATCACAAGTTTTTCTCGACGTGATCTGAGCAGCTTCGTTGAGTATTTGGTCTGGGTAACCTCGCTCTTTGTATTGTTGCGTCTGTTTGGTGATCTCTTCTTTACTTCGCACATCATCTGATGTAATCCTCTTAATTCGCATCATCTGCGAGATCGGAAGATGTTTTTTCAAACTGTATGGATGTGCGCTCGTGAACAGCAACGCATTGTTAACATCTGTTGGCTTCCTATACACCGATGTGGATAACCCAGTTGGAGTTTTACTTATTTCAATGTCTAAGAAATGAATCTTCTGTTTTTCAATACTATGGGTAAACTGGATACGAGAGTTCTGTTCATTTAGTTTGCAAATGCTCTCTTCCAGTTCATCTCGGGTGCCTGTCCAGATGACTAGAATGTCATCAATGTACCTCAGGAACACAGCTGCATGTCTTGTCCACATCAGATCCGACAGTATGTGTTGGTCCTCAAAACGAGCCATGTAGGTATTGGCGTATGATGGTGCTCCGGGAAAACCCATAGCTGTCCCTGTACGCTGTATGAAAAAATTGTCCTTCCACACAAAGTAGTTGTTATAAAGAGCAAAATGTAGTAGTTCTAGAAGAAAAACTGCTTTGTTGTGATCAATTTCTGACTGTAACAGTCGCCATTCTATTGCCTCCAGTCCTTCTTCGTGTGCTATTGAGGTGTATAGTGCGACTACATCAATTGTACATAGCCAGATGTCATTCAAAAAGAGATGTTTTTGTGATTCCAGTTTCAGTAAACAGTCGGTGGTGTCTTTAACGTATGTCTTCCAGGATTGGACCAGCGGTTGTAAATAAAAGTCAAGATAGTATCCCAGAGACTCGTGGATCGAGCCGCACCCTGCTACTATGGGCCGAAAAGGTGGTTTGGTTTTGTGCTTGTGCACCTTTGGTAGCATGTATAGGGTCGGAATCTTAGGTGCGGAGTTGAAAAGAAATTTCTTAGTATTCTCATCTATGATGCCAGAGTTTAGAGCTTTAGACAAGAACTCATCCAGTAGTCTCAGTAGTTCGTTTGTTGGATCTTGTTCTAAAGGAAGGTAGGTGTCTCTGTCTTGAATATGTTCCATTACACTCTCGTTGTAAAAATCGGTGTCAAGCACCACTAGAGCTCCTCCTTTATCTGCTGGATGAAATGTTACTGAGGAGTCTTGTCGCAACTTATTGAGAATGCGTCGTTCCTTGGGATTCAAATTTTGATGTTGTATTGAGCCATATTTGATTGTTTCCAAATCCTTTTTGACCAAAGACTCAAAGGTGTCAAGGGTCTTGTGTGAAATTGGTGATAAGAATCTACTCTTTGGTCTGAACTTTTTCTGTTCCATCGTAAGTTCTTGTTGACTGGGGTTGATAGAGAAGAACCACCTTAATCTGAGTTTACGCATGAATTTAAAAAGGGCTACCTCCGTCTCTAATGCATTGGACGTGTAGGATGGAACAAAAGAGGTTCCTTTATTGAGTACCTTAATCTCTTCCGTGGTTAACTGTCTTGATGAGATGTTGATTACCAGGGAATTCACTTCTTCACTGTTCTCTGTGGCCTTCCTTGCTCTTTTAGCACCTTTGGTTTTTCCGCGCCTAGTGTTTCGTCTTGTGGTGTCGACGTTTTGTCTGGTGGAATTTTGGTCAAGGGGCCCTCCCCTAAAAAAGGTCCACTGCTTGTTGAGGTGGTCGCTGTCGTTTCCAAATTTGGTGCTGTGAGATGTGTCACAATAGCGGGAGGCCTCTGCATCGTTAAGTCCTCATCTTGTACTATGCTCTCTTCCGACGATGCCGCATCTGGTTTTTTAAAGACCCTCTTCTGTGCATATTTTTCGGCCCAGGTATAAACTTCGTCCAGTTTATAGTCGATCGTGTCCCTACGGAACTTGCGTATCTTCCTTTCATGTACTTCCTTTGCATGCGTATCAAGATTCTTGTTTATCTTCTCAAGTACTTGATTCCAGTTCTCTTTCTCCATCCGGTTACTTATTTCATTTTTTAATTTGTTGATGTCAAACAGTAATTCACCTAATAGTGACGAGATCTCTTCTATTATGAGCAGAATCAAATCGAGCGAACATTTATTCAGAATTGCATTCCAGCGGGCCATAAAGGATTTATTATATTTGAAGAGCATTGGGCGTAGAGCGACCCTTAAGCCTCGGGGTATACGCTTGACTTTATGATATTCTATCAACGTGGTTGCGTGTAATCTTTGGTTCACTTCTTTTCTCATTAAGTATTCGAGTTGTTTTAGTTGCTGCGTCGTAGTTCCTGTTGATGTTCCAAATTCCCTCACTTCCTTCACTAAAGCGTAAATGGTTTCCGCTTCTTCTGATGAGTACACTTTTGTTTCTGCCTGATTCGTGGTCAGATTTGAAATGTCCTGCCAGGACATAATTGCTCTTGGGTGCTGATCCACAGGTTGGCACTGTGGGTAAAGAATTTCTTGTGTAGGGTGGATCTGCACACCAGTAATCAATTGTGAAGATGGACTGTGTGGATTTTGAAGAAATCTTAGCGTGCTTGCTAGTGTGAGGGTTTTGTGCCTAACTCCCTCCTAAATAACAATAGTTCAAATATTAGCCCAGGGGAACCCCGGGCTGCTAGAAGCACAGCTGCTGGGCATTCAGCCTCTTTAAATTTGATGGAGTTTTAACACATTTATTCAAACTTCAATATTTTCCTTTAATTCTCAAAGATAGCATATTTTACTCGTAAACATTGGTCATAAAAAATACGTATGCACATGTTTCAAAAAGCATTCATAATCAATGTCAAACTATTAACACATGAAAATATTAGCAAAACATATTTTCAATGCATGTAAAGTAATATAAACAGTTCATCAATGCTTGATATTCAAAAAATAATAATAGCCAACATCCCAATGCATTTCGGGTTACAAACAGAACCCTTCTTCAGGGGATAAATTATATGCGGTCAAAAGTTCAATCTTCCTTGAATGATTGGTCTCTCAAAGTGAAAATTCGACAGGATCTAAAAGACAACAGCATACCAAACTATATTGAGTTGTTTCATATGTACAATTTTATATCAAAAACGAACATTCTGGGGTAAACACTGAGGGGAAAAAGCCAAAGTACGCGCCACCAAAATGCGGGAACGTTATCACAGGTGATCAATTCACTCACCCACACTCAGGAGTGAGCATCAAACTAAGACACAATGCTGATTGCAACACGGAAGGAGTTGTATATGCGATTAAGTGTCCCTGTGGACTTGTCTACGTGGGACGTACAAGTCGAAAAATAAAGACTCAAATAATAGAGCACAAAAGCCGAATTAGGAATCACACTACAACTTCCCCACTGGCCAGACACTGGGTAGAAGCCAATCACACAATTCCCCAACTCAGGTACACAGTCCTAGAACGCATAAAACGCTCCCCAGGATTGGATTTGCATACACTTCTAGCTAGAAGGGAAACACACTGGATAAAATTCTTAGGAACTGTTGATCCTAATGGTTTAAATGACCATTATGAACTTTTGTGCTTTCTCTGAACTCCACATGATCACGTATTTCAGATTGTAAGGGGGAACACCGAGTCTTGGCACTCACTTTTTCTTTTCTTCTCTCAACTTACCCTGTTTTCCAACTTTCCTATAAATTATTTAATTGTGTTATATAACAGTTTGTGTTCTTTTTTCCTCTTTTATCCACAGACATTCTTTCACTTAGCGTAGGAACATAGCAAGAGCCCTTGAAAGAATGAAACAGGTGACCTTGGGATTGTTCAACGATACATATGTGCATAATATCACATACTAGCGTATTTCACTACTATTCCTTCTATTTTACTTGGGACACCGCAACCATGAACCAGAGTCTTGAAGTACACTTTAACTGGTTTTTAAATACATACGTACTTATGGCTGACAACGTCAGGGCTGCTGGCGCACTACGGCCGCCATGATTAGAGAGGATTTACAAAGTTGAGTGACTACAGTCTCTTCTTTGTGTCGACTAAGGTAGTATGCTCCGGACGAGTTCCGCACCACGTGATCGGTAGGGCGGACTCGCACCGATAGACTCATTCAGGACGCCGTTGCAGGAGGAGGCAGGTCAGTACTTCAACACGAGACTAGCAGTTACTTTTGGGAAGGACGGTTTGTCCGACAGATTTGAACTCACCACGAGTTTCTCTTAAATATACAGATTGTTGCTGGGCGACCTTTTTGAGCAGCGCGTTTACCCGTCTTCAAGTTGGCGGTAAGACTTGTTTTTTAAGTTAGATTCTTACGGGCATTTACCACACGTTGCTCTGGAATTGTAATAGGTTCTTATCAACTTGTCATTTAGGTCCTCGCTAGAAAGGGTTATTCATGTTGGATAAGCTACCGGATGAACGTGAGGCTGTTCGGACGAGTGTATGTATTTTTACATTGTAGTGGATTTTTCTACTTAAAGGTAGACAATCGAACACTAGAAGTCAGTCGGTGATTCAGTCACTAGCATGAGTTTATGATGCCACCTTTTGGGTCCCGTTTTTCACCTTCGAGAGCGAAGCACGTTTGATCTCATCTCTTTCTATGAACTAGTTGGTTCGCTATTTCTGTATCTCACACCTTCTAATCGTTTTGCAAGACACGGGTGTCAACTTTTGGTGGCGCGTACTTTGGCTTTTTCCCCTCAGTGTTTACCCCAGAATGTTCGTTTTTGATATAAAATTGTACATATGAAACAACTCAATATAGTTTGGTATGCTGTTGTCTTTTAGATCCTGTCGAATTTTCACTTTGAGAGACCAATCATTCAAGGAAGATTGAACTTTTGACCGCATATAATTTATCCCCTGAAGAAGGGTTCCGTTTGTAACCCGAAATGCATTGGGATGTTGGCTATTATTATTTTTTGAATATCAAGCATTGATGAACTGTTTATATTACTTTACATGCATTGAAAATATGTTTTGCTAATATTTTCATGTGTTAATAGTTTGACATTGATTATGAATGCTTTTTGAAACATCTGCATACGTATTTTTTATGACCAATGTTTACGAAAAAAATATGCTATCTTTGAGAATTAAAGGAAAATATTGAAGTTTGAATAAATGTGTTAAAACTCCATCAAATTTAAAGAGGCTGAATGCCCAGCAGCTGTGCTTCTAGCAGCCCGGGGTTCCCCTGGGCTAATATTTGAACTATTGTTATTTAGGAGGGAGTTAGGCACAAAACCCTCACACTAGCAAGCACGCTAAGATTTCTTCAAAATCCACACAGTCCATCTTCACAATTGATTACTGGTGTGCAGATCCACCCTACACAAGAAGCACTTGGAGAAAGAGCAGGAAGATATGCTAGGGAGTGAGATCTCAATAGGGGAAATTAGGAGTGCGATCGAACACATGGCGCGCAATTAAACTCCTGGGGTGGATGGCCTCCCGATAGAATTCTATTCCAAGTATGTAGATTGCTTGACCCGCACCTACAAATGATATATCCGGAGGCAAGGAAGACTGGGCGGTTACCGGTGACCACTCTGAGGCTATTATTGTTCCCCTTTTGAAACCGGGGAAGGAACCCTCCGACATGGCAGCAAATCGTCCACTCTCAATGTTGACGACTGACTACAAAATTTTGAGTAGGATCCTCGCATCTCGGCTCCTCCTGTACAAGTTGCAGCTGGTCCATCGGGACCAGGTGGGTTTTATCCCTAAACGAAACACGTCTACTAACGTGCTGTGCCTACTTTGTATTTTGGGAGAGGCCCATAGCTTGCCGCCTACCGCGATGGTTCTCTTGGTCGACATTGAGAAGGCCTTCGATAGTCTGGAATGGCCGTTTCTTTTTCAAGTCATGCAAATAATGGGTCTGGGAGAGGCATTCGTGGGATGGACCCAACTCCTCTACAACTCTGCAACGGCCCGAGTGCGGACGGGGGCGGTGATATTGTCACCCTGTTTAGTGGAGCGAGGGACGCAACAGGGTTGCTCACTGTCCCTGCTCCTGTTCGCTCTTGCGATAGAGCCACTGGCCCCGCGGGCAAGATTGGGGGGCATTATGTAGGCCTGGGGTTACGCAGGGACATGCAGAACATCTCACTTTATACTAATGATCTGCTCATGGTTGTGGCCGCCCCAGGAGAGATCTTGTCAGGAACGACAATGCTCCTGAGAGAGTTTGGTGCGGTTACAGGGCTCTAAGTGAATTGGACAAAGACTTGCCTGTTCCCGGTACATCAGGCGATGGAGAGTCCTGATCACCTGGAGGGCATACGGTGGGAGCCTCACTGCTTACCTTATCTGGGAACTAATGTCTATCCTAGGCAGGAGGACCTCTTGGAGGGTAATGTGGGCAGAGCAGTGCGCGGGATAAAAGGGAGCATGGCATTCTGGGGCACGCTGCCGCGATCGGTGGCAGGCCGCATGGCACTTTTGAAGATGGTACCACTGCGTAGACTGTTATAATATTTCAGGACGCTCCCTATCTGGGTTCCAGTTTCAGTGTTCTGGATGCTCCGGTTCATGATCGGGGTTTTTTATGGGGGAATGCCAGACGCGCGTGGCACTGGCCACGATGATGCGACCTCGGATAGAGGGGGGATGGTCGGTCCAAGATTTTGAATTGTATTACCTGGCTGCTCAATTGCAGTGGCTTACCCAAGCTGTGGCGAGGGAGTTCAGAGGGCGGCCGAAAGGCCCGACGGACTGATGGTTCCCACGCCATGTTTTATCCTTTGTTGTCCTTTGCCAGCGGATGCGACTCAGCTCGTTGACCTATGAAGAGAGGGCACTGAGATCATGCTGGAACCGAAACCGGCGCAGAGGCGGAATCCATCTTCCATATGCCCCGGAGATACCTTTGGGTATATGCACGGCCCTCCTGCACAGGGGGGGACTGGTCTTCGCTGGCGGGGTGGGATGAACGGGGGCTGCAAATGTTTGGGGACCTGTACGAGGAGGGAGTCATTTTGCCTGATCAGGCTCTGCAAGATAGGTATGACCTACCCAGGGGCGATTTCTTACTGCATGCATTTGGGAGGGCTATTGGAACCACAGACGCCTCTGACATGTCAATATATTGTGATGGCAGTGGGAACAATCAAAGCTATAACGTGCTTATATAGGCGAATGGTGGCAGAAGGACTGCAGCCGCTGTGTCACTTGCAGGAGAGTTGGGAGGCAGACCTGGGTAAAGCTATTCCGGAAACGACATGGGCAAGCTATTCCGGAAACTACATGGGCTAAGATAGTGGAAAGAGCTTGGAAGAGCATGCATAATCCTAGATTCCAACATATTCATTTCTACATATTGCTTAGGGCGTATTTAACCCTAGCGGGTTGAATAAATATTTTCACGTGGACACAGCCCGATGCCAATCGGATGCGGCAGACTTTCTACATATGATGTGGAGTTGCCCGCAGCTAGGGACATATTGGGAGGAGGTGGTTGCTATACTGTGTGGAGTGACAGGTAGGCAGATAGAACCCGACATGGGAGCATGCATATTACACTGGTTCCCCCACACAGCGCAAACTAAAGTTACAAGTAAGTTCCTGGATCTGGCGTTGCTGCTAGCCAAAAGGGAATTAACAAGACAATTGAAAGCTAGGCAGGGACCCAGCATAGAGCGTTGGAGGGCGGAGATCGCTGCTTGGGCAGCTATTGAGAGTGTGGTTCGGTTCCAACAAGCTAGAAGAGCTAATAATGAAAAGGCACTGGAAACCGCAAAAGCATGGGAAGCATTGGTCGCGTTGCTAACGTTGCCTGTCCTGGAATCGGATAGCAAATCGTTGGATGAACAGCTGGAAACTCCCTGAATAGACGGCTTATAGCGGGGCTCCAGTAGGACTGGGGGATAAGGTTGCGGATTAACGAATGGCTAAGATTAGGCTGCCATGGTGGGAAAGTAAGAGAGCCACACGACCCTGAAAGCTAACGACAGTTGATAATTCTTTATTCATGTTAAACCGAACACACCAGTGGATGGGGTTAGGGTGGGAAGAGGGAGGGGGTGGCAAGTAAACTGGGGATGCAGATCTTGGCTAGCACAGAAATACATGATGCTATGGCACGAATGTTAATTGAGGTTATTATCCCACGTTCGGTGGCCCTGAAGGCACAGTATGATAGAGACTATAAAAAGGACAAAATCAAGTTGGTGGTTATGATCCAATGCAAATTTATCAAGATGTGTGCCCGTGACATTAATGTGCTACAATTAAGGGGTTTGTGTTTGTGATATAAAATCAATAAAATAGATTTTAAACATTTTTTTGAGGAGTGTCATTTTGACCTTGTTCCCCATGTTGAGCGAGATGGAAAACGGTGGTGGTAGTGACCATTCTCACCAAGACCGAGGAAATGTGAATTCTGTGTAGAAATAATTGCAGGCCCAGGAACACAGCTTTTTAGTTCTCGAAGATTGATGTGCATTTTCACTTTTTGCAAGTACAATTTTCCATGCATTTCCAGCTCCTGAAGATGAAATCCCCAACCTTCAAAGGAAACGTCCATTGTTATTATGAAGTTTGATTGTGCTGCTACAAAAGAGAGACCTGGATAGAGATTGTCCTTCTTTCCTCACCATGTCAAAAGTTTGCTTCTTTGTAAAGGTGATGTTGATCATGTCGTCAAACGAATCGGGAATCTGTATCCATTGTGCACCCAATTGTTCCTGCAACAGTCTCATGTTCAGACAATAATTTTTGAATTAAGGGAATGCACAAAGATAGCATTCCCAACATTGAGTTGAACATTTTCACTGAAGTGGAATTTCTTCTTGCAAGGGAAATAGCAGTTTCCATTATTCTGTGAACTCTCTGTGCTGTCGGGTAAGCTTTGGCGACCGTTGTGTCCAGAATGGCTTCCAGAAGCACTTTGATTGGTATGGTATCAGGGATGATTTTTCTTAGTTCAATTTCAGCCCCATAGACCTGAATAGCTGCTGACATGCCAAGGTAGATCTTTTTGCTGAGTGGAATGTGGATCCCTTGACCAGCCAGGTAAGGGGCTATCTGGTGTCCCTTTATTCTTAAGAAAGCTGCTACCAGTGCCATGCATTTTATGAATATTATTTATTTATTTATTTATTTTTTACATTTATAATGCGCACAGATACCCACAAAGGGTTTCCCGGCGCCATGGCTAAAAAGGGCAAAGCACAGAAAGCAACTGTTGACAACACATTGGCCGCTATTTATTTAAACAGTTATTTATTAAACAGCCAGGTTTTAACTTGTTTCTTAAAACTGGCATAGTTTTCCTCTTTCCGCAGGGCTAAAGGAAGGGAATTCCAAAGAACTGGTCCCAGGCGGGAAAAAGATTTACCTCCCATTCGGGCCAGTTTGAATCTGGGTACTGTGAAAGTTGCTCCATTTAAAGAGCGAAGATTGCGTACAGGTACATGAGGCTTAACCAGTTTCTGCAAATACCGTGGTGCGGTTCCCGCTCTAATCTTGAACATGTAGGTCAAGGCCTTAAACCGGACCCGGTTTTCAACTTTCAACCAGTGTAGGTCTCTAAGGTGGCTCGAGATCCTTGCTGTCCTAGGGATCTTACACAACAGCCTGGCTGCGGAGTTCTGGACAAGCTGCAACCGTCTGGTTACAGCTAAGTTGGAGCCCAGATATAGAATGTTACCGTAGTCAAGCCTAGATGTTATTAGCGCATTGACTACGGTCTTCTGGGTATCCACAGGCAGCATCCAGATAATCTTCCGCAGCCATTTAATTATCGTGAAACAAATGCCAGCCACTTTATTAGCCTGTTGTTTCATCGATAGAGAATCATCGATGCACACCCCTAAGTTTCTAACCTGGGTAGATGGGCTGGGAAAAGCTCCCAGGGATGGCGGCCAGTGCCTCTCCTGCCACAGATCACGATTTTTTCCCAGAAGAAGAATCTCCGTCTTCTCCCCGTTAAGCTTCAGCTGGTTAGTTGACATCCAGCTGAAGACCTCCTGAAGACCAAGTTTCAGAGCTGAAGGGGATGAAGATTCTGCGTTGGTGAGGGAAAAAATAATCTGTGAGTCATCCGCATAGGTCATCAGTTCAAGACCTACTCGCTCTGCTAAATCAGCGAGGGGGCGGAGGTAAAGATTGAAAAATAGTGGGCTTAAAATTGAGCCCTGAGGCACACCATGGGATGACGGAAAAATGTCCGACTGGGCATGTGAGGACGAGATCTGAAACGTTCGGTTGCTCAGATAAGATCTAATCCAGTCCAATGCGGCCCCTCCGACACCATCCCCACTCAGCCTGGCAAGCAGTCTGTTGTGCGAGATAGTGTCGAAAGCCGCGCTCAAATCGAGCAGGACGAGAGCAACCGTTTGCCCGTCGTCCAAAAGTCCCCTGATCTTCTCCGTGACTCCCAAGAGGGCAGATTCGGTGGAATGGCCTGCCCTGAAGCCCGACTGGGAATAGTGGAGCAAGTTGTTATTCTCCGTGTACAATGAGAGCACGCCATGGATATGTTTCTCTAAAATTTTTGAGAAAGCAGGCAGCAGAGATATCGGGCGATAATTTGCAAGAACCTCTGGGTCGGCAGATGGCTTCTTCAGCAAAGGGCTGACCATAGCGTGCTTCCACGATGACGGAACAGTTGCCAGACGGATGGAAGCATTAAGTGTCTCGGCAATAGTTCCTAAGGCACCGTCATCCAGTTGGCACAGAATGTTAATAGGGAGGGGATCGCACGGAGAACCTGATTTGATGGAGACCCTGGGATCTTACTGTAGGCCAAAAGGGAGAACCTAGAATTGGTAGTTGCACCCTGCCACCTCAAACCTCAGGAACAACCGACATTTCACATGAATGGTAATGTGGAAATAAGTGTATAAGAGTTCGAGAGACGTCATGAAATACCCCTTGTTTGCCAGCAATAAAAATTCTTGCGGAGACCGCGTTCTAAAAGGTTGTTTCTTTATATACTTGCTCAGCTGCCAGAGATCCATGACCTGTCTCCATTTCCCAAATATTTTATTGATGAGGAAGATGTTAGAATATTTAATATTTGCAGAGTAATATATAGCGCTGGCTAGACCCGAAGGTATCCGAGAGCTTTACATGAGGATCAGCGAGTTACAAGTTACAAAATTACATCAGTTACAGGAGCTTAGTAACAAAAAGTATAGCAGAACAAGGACAACATAATAAACAGTGTGACACAGTAACATGAGTAACTGGAGCCTAGCATAACTAAGACCTGTCCTATAGGGCCAAGAAAGTAGAGGGGGGACAAGTAGACAGGGAAAGGAACGCAGAATCAGGACATTCAGTAACTCCACTGGGGATTGGCCAGCCTGAAATTGGCTCCGCTGTCGGCAGATCTTCGTAAGTTCGTCAGGAATCGGGGGAGGAAGGCGACACAATGGAGAGACGAGGAAAACTGTGCCCAATGTCTGGCTGGGTAGGTGACGGCCTAGGAGGTAAACCAGAGCCAATCTCCTCTATAGCGATCTGATAGCTCCACCGGGCTTCGGCCATGTTGCTCGGGCTCCGCGGTCGGCACACTATTAACGGTTCATCAGAAGATTTCAAAACTTAATTGCAGGAGTTAGAAAGTCAAAGGACGCAATCCAAGTATCCCCAGGTAAGTAAAAAGCTCTGAGGGGGTAGATTCCAGGGGTTAAGAGCCAAAAGGCAATCCCTAGCCATCTTTGGATCCAATCAAATATGTCATCACGCAGGTATTTCTTAAGCTCTCTCAGCGAGATCAGCAGGTCTTCCCTCGTGAGTGCCATGCTTCCAACGGATTGGGCCGTCCCCTCTTTGTCTGCCCCATGATCTCTTGTGTGAAGGAGCTGGAGACTTTTGCGGACCGTGCCTTTTTTTGGTGGCATAAAGATCAAGGCGCGACTTCAGCCTGGGGCCCCTCCTATGGCAGAATAGAATAGAAACCCTTGCTGTGCTGCTGCATAGGAACTTACTCTATAGCTCCCTTAGAGAGAAGCAGACATATCTCCTGCTTTAAAAGAGTGAGATGTTGTTGCATTCTCTCCCATTGATTATAAAAGATGGAAAAATAGTGGCTCATTTGTTGTTCTTTGGGTTGCGAGATGAACAGTGCCGGAAAATTGTCACTGCCTTCTAATCGCATCCTGGGCTTTTCTTCGCGTTGGCTGTCTTGAGTATGTAGGAGTGGTGGAGGCCCTGTATGGTTGTAGTCTAGTGTATTGGGGTTGATACCCCTGTTGTGAATATTACTGTCTGTAGGACTGATAGGAAGGCCTATGTAAAACTTGTACTCTTCCTCCACAAAAGGACTGAAGGCACCTTTGCTTCAACGTCTCCCAGGAACGCGCAATACCTGTATCAGCTTTAATGCCTGCACAGCATTGTCTACAAGTTTTTCAAATACGTTCTCACCATCAAAGGGCAACTACAGGATTTTTGCAAGGCGGAATGAGTACGCTTTTAACAGGCCCTGCTGGCCCAATACTGCAAAACCTGCCGTCTGTCTAAATGCGGTGGCGGAGAGGTCCATGGCAGTGTCTATAATTACATACGATTCAGTACCTTGTTGCAAGATCTCTTTTGCCTCCTTCTTGTCATCCAGTAGAAACTGCATGAAAGCATAGAGGTCCAACCACGTTTGACAGTCGAAGCGACCCAGAATGTCCAGCCCTTTCGAAGCCCTGATTGATGTAGCTGCCATTGCTGCAAAACGCGTGCCTATGTTATTTAGTCTCCTGCCTTCCTTATCTTGTGGTGCTGAACTGGGGGCAGAAGGGTTTCGGGAGCATTGCTGGACAGCCTGATTGACCATTGAATCTGGGCAAGAATGACCCATCAAAGAAACCGGTGAAGTATCTGGAGCTTTATATTTTTTTGTCTAGCCAAGGAATACCTTCGGAGACCAATTCTGGGGTTTTCATTAATTTAAGAGAGAGAGAGAAACTCTGTTTATTTAGACCGTAGTCTTTAAACAATGAGATCCAAAGTAGAGCTGCGTCACATCAATAAACAAACAAAACTGTACACAATTTTAAAAATTATAAAATCGTTAAAAAATTTAAAACACATGCTATACATAATAAAATTGGAGATTGTTACATTTAAAATAGACGATTTTGATATGTTGCTCATTACAGTACTATCTGATGTCTTATGGGCTTGCAATCCCTCATACTTTAGTTTTTAGCTGCCTGCGCTAAGCGATTTATCTCTTTCAGGTAGTTACCAAGAGCAATTGCTATTTCCAGATTTTCCATTCCTATCAACAAGTTTGTTGCTTGTACACGTTGTCTTATGCCATGTTTTATGAATAAAGGACGTAGGAACCGTTGTCTCACTTTTAGACATGTCAAGCAATCAAGAAGTATATGTAACATTTCACACTTGGCTCCCAAGCCACATTTACATATACCATCTGGGTATAACATTTCTGCCTTAACTCTCCCCTCCATTTGCCAAGGGATGATGCCAATTCGAATTTTTAGTATCTCCCACCTAAAAGCGTAATTTGGCAAGGTTTCTAGGTATGGATACCCCGTCTCGTATTCCCATGCTTCTATCATATTTACCACAGATTTTTTGTTTCTTAGATATCTTATATCCTGGCTTCTGGAGTACTCCCTTCCTTGTGCTCTAAGTGCACTCTTCGTGAACTCCACATCTAGGGAATTTTGGTTTACTCCCACTTTTAGGTTCCCAATTATTTCCTTTATTTTTCTTTTAGCATCTAATGCCCATCTAAGGTTACTGTGGCGGATTTCCTCACTACACCAAAGTGAGACCTTTTCCCCTAGCCCCTGTGATTGGCGTTTCCAGAATCTTATCATTGCCGTTTTGGCCAAGGTATTCCATCCAATCATATCTGTTTCCAGTCTAACAGCCTGTATCATTGATGACTTTGGCAATGACAATAATGTTTTCAGGGCCCTACCTTCCTCCCGATCCCAGCCTCCCTTTCCGCTTAGAAGGAGCACTTCTGCACCATACAGTACTTGGGGTGGTATCATGGCCTCATATGCTTTTAATAGCGGTTTGTGTGACTTGTCCCCATAGTTTTTATTGAATTTTTTCAGGCCACAGATAGAGGAAGATGCTTTTGCGTTTTGGTGTCCCAGATGTACGTCCCATTTTAAGGAGGATTCAAACCAAAGGCCTAGATATTTATATTCTTTTACAGTTTCTAGTTTTGTTCTATCTAGGTACCAACTAAAATTCTTGGTCCTTTTGCCGAAGCACATGATTTTTGTTTTTTCCATGTTCACTGTAAGCAATTTATCCTTACAGTAATCATGGAATGCGTTTAGTTTTCTTTGTAGCCCGAGTTCTGTCAAGTCAGTAATCACAAGGTCGTCTGCGTATAGCAAACATGAGACCTTTCTACTATTTATTCTCGGGCTCGCGCTTCTTTCCACCTCCAGCGCTGCTGGCAGATCCGCTAGAAATATTGAAAAAAGGAGCGGAGCTAGGACGCAGCCCTGTCTCAGCCCGTTCCCCATTCCAATTCTCTTTGTCAGCGCCCCTTGTGTGTCTTTAATGACTTGGGCCCAGTTCCCTTTATGTAATTCCTTCAAGATTTCTAGTAAGCACACCGGGATTTCATATTTGATCAGGCACTCCCATAGTTTTGCCCTGTCCACCAAATCAAAGGCTGCCCGGAAGTCGACGAAACAACAAAACAGGTTTCCCTTTTGTTCTATCGACTTCCGGGCAAGAGCCCACAAGGCATAGCAGTGATCCATGGTGGAGTGCCCTTCTTTAAAGCCCCCCTGTTCCACTGGGATAATTAATTTCTCTTCCACCCAGTCCTTTAGTTTGCCAAGCACTATCTTTGCAAATATTTTCTCCCCGATGTCCAATAGATTGATTAATCTATAGTTTTTTGGGTTGCTCATTTCCCCTTTCTTGTGAATTGGCCTAATTATAGCCCCATTCCAGCATTAATTTAAGACGTTCTTCTCAAGTATAGCTGACAATGGGATTAGATCTGAAGGATTTTCTTGCCTAGTCCTTAAAATCATACAGAAAGCAGTCTGTCTGTTTCAGTGGGAGAGGCAGATCAAACCTTTGGAAAGCAAATTCAAGCAACTCGTGGAACCCACCTTTGTCCTCAGGAGGAGAATTTGCTGGTGAAGGTGATGGTGATGAAGGGGCAAATTAGTCGTCCCACTCCTGACCCAATGTAGCTGGGTCATGAAGTAGCTCATCCTCTTTGGGTTGATCATGTGTGTCACTGTCAATATAATCTTTCCTAATGGTAATAGGCGGTAGCACTGTCCTGTCCTTCTGCGTGCGAACAGGCGTCGGTCTCTTAGGTAAGGGTGGCGTGCCAGATGCATCAGAGTGAGTGGTACTGGCGAATTTGCTTCTGGAAAGCGTCTATTATAGTCATCAAGCATATGTTAAATCAATGACCAAAGAGATAGGCAATGATATGGTGCCCCCTTTGAACCCTGGTGTTCCTCATGACGATAGTGCTCTTGGAAAGAGTTATAATGATGAGACGCAGACTTGTTGGCGAGCTGTGAAAGAATAATCCCCTTTCATGCTGGTGGAATTGTCTCTGTTAGGGTCTTCCTCGTCTGTCTACTGGCACTTTACCCTTAGTTGAGAAGGGCTGTATGATGGTTCGAAAAGTCCTTCATCTCTCCATGTAAAGAATATGAGCTGGTAGCAATGGGGAGACTTTGCTTCAGGTATGTCTGGTCTGGGCTCATAATGTTATAGAAGAGGTGGTCTTTTTTCATTTTGTTATGGCCGCTGAAGTTGGTCTCAACGCCAAAAATGTAAAAGCTGCTGACGGGATGGCCAATGTCGGCGAGATGGTAGTTGTCACCGATTTTATTGACAAAGCTATCGTCTGTGATGTTGTTGGAGTCACCGTCATCACTGTAGAAACTGGAAGCGAAAGACAGTGTACCGTCCAAGTTCTCAATGATGGAGCTGTTGTCGTCGACTGGTCCATGGACGATCTACTTTTCATTGACAATGATTCTATTTGAGGAGAGACAGGCACAGAAGAAGCAGCAGAATATCTTTTCCGAGTGGAACTTAAAGAGGAGTCCCTAATGATCAGTTGCACAGACCCAGATGTTTTACTAGTACCTTTGAGTCTTTTTGGGTCTTTGTAACACGAGGGAGAGTCCTCATTGTTACATTAACGATCCAATGAGAGCAGCTTGGACCCTCATCAGAACCTGATACTGAACAGGACTTTTTCTTTTGGAGACAAAAGTAGTCTGGTTTTCCTGTACTTTCGCAGAATTTTTTTTGCATGGTTTACAATCCTTAGGGTTGTGTTGAGAAATTAAAACAATATAGACAATCTTCATTGGAATCCTCTGAGAAAAGTCTTGGCATCCCATAAGACTTACAGAGCCTAAAGAAATCTCTTCTTAGATCCCTCTGACATGATGTAAAATACTTAGGAAAACTGTACCTCCGAGCTGTAGCAGTCCAATGTTTCCTTTCTAGAGAGAAGGCAAAGGTCAAAAGTTGACAAATCTGAAAAGACTAACCAAAGCTCTGGGACACTTCCTCATACATGACAAGTTTCCTCCTGCACATTCCTCCCAGCAGGCAAAAAATCTGGGAATTAAGATCGACAATGGTCTGACGTCGAGATCTCAGATCCTCGGTCTTACGGGAACATGTTTTGGCCTCCTGAAGATGCTCCGGAAGTTTCTTCCTTTGCTTTCAGAAGAGCACAGGAGGATCACTGTGCAGGCCTTAATTGGCTCCAGATTGGACTATTCCAACGTCCTATATCTGGGCCTACCGGAGTATCTACTACAGCGCCCTCAGGTGGTGCAGAATTCGGCTGCTCGGGCTATCTTCGGCCTTCACAGGCGAGCCAGAGTGTCCGGCCTTTTGCAGTCGCTTCATTGGCTGCCTATCCGGAAGCGGATAGTTTTCAAGGCGTTGATGCTGGTTCATAAGGCTCTTTATGCCTCGGGCGCGAAATATCTGCAACGGAGGCTTACCTTTTATCGCCCCGCCCGATCTCTGCGATCCGAATCTCTCTTCCTTGCGGTGGTCCCTCGAGTAAAGAGGGCCCGCGTAGGGGGTCGCTCCTTCTAGTTGAAGGCATCGCAGCTTTGGAATGCTTTGCCATTGGCTCTACGTAGCACTTCTAATTTGCTGACCTTTAGGAAGGGCCTTAAAACTTGGCTCTTTGCCCCTTAGCATGCTCCCTCCTTTGCTCTGTTGTTTTTTCTTTTATCCCACTGTGTTATGTCTTCATGCTTACAAGCTGCCAATAAAAAGCGCTGGGACACTCCAATGGAGTAGCCGTGCGCTATAGAAATCAAAAATAACATAACATAACATAACAAGTGATTAGAAATTTGATATATCGTGCCTCCACAGGAGAAGAGTGGCTCAGGGCTTGTCTCTGATTGGCTGAAGTTTGGGTTTATCAAAACAATGTCAATTGGTTAACTATGATGCTCGAGGCGTGGTGTAAGACAAACAGATGTCTAGGATGGGTGCAGAAAATCACTCCAGAAACATTACTTTAGGCAGGGAGGAGTTTTAAAGAAATTGGAAAGCTGAGAGGGTTCAATGCCTGGGACCATATTGGTATCTCCAAGGTTGGTGACCTACTGGAATGTGGGGCCCTAACGTCCTTTTTGTCCCTCCAAAGGGAGTATCGGCTACATGATATGCAATGTTACAATTATACTTTGTAGATTTATACAGCGCAGCTATTCTACAGTGAGGGTATCCAGGTGCTATCCATGGGCACAGGGAGATTAAGTGATTTGCCCAGAATCAAAGGATGTTAATCAGACACCGAGACACGAACCCAGAGTCGGCAGCTCTGGCCGCTGTCCAACATCCTCACCAAATACCTGCAGGTCTCCCAGAGTATGCATCACTGAAAGGGAGACTCTTGATGGGGCAGATACCAGAGAAGGCAGTTTCCTTCGAATATAATACAATCAATAATTATATGTCCAACACCCTAAGGAAAATTAGAACCAAATGAGTAAACAAACTGGGAAACTGGATGACCTGGAATGGGAGGCTGCACTAATGTTTCAAAGAGAAGTAGCAATTAGTTCCAGGCTGAGACCCGTTCAATTTAACATCCTCCACCAGAATTATAACAATAGTTCTCCTACATAAAATGGGTAGAGTGGCGCCATCAGATTGTTTGAGGTGCGCACAAAAGCAGGGGGTGCCAACACAAATTCCACAAGAAATCAGCTAGCTGTATTAATTACTAGGAGTTGGATATCCAGGATGATATTGAACCATGCAATTTGATCTATTGTGCCCGTCAAGTCACTGTTGATTCCTTAATTTCTCTTGTATCGCTATTATTGAACTATGTAGAAACATCTGACGTGATGATGCCCTTCCGCTCGGTTTTCTTATTTGTACAGGGCGCTTGTTTGGGCTCTTTTTGTAATGATTTACAAAAAAAAATTTTAAAACAATGTTTATTGCTTTCTCTGTTAATGTACGTACATGGTACTGCTTGTTTTAAATTCTGTGGGACTCCCACCATAACCGGGAAGATTCAAGCATGTGAATCTATGAAAAATTGAATACTAGAGAACTTTGTATTAACTGGTTCTGCAATGTTTTTTATTGGAATCTTTAGATGCTGGTTTTTAATTATAAAATCACATATTCACTTTTTTTTAGGTCGAGCAGACGTACTCTCAATGTGTGAGCATTGAGAGTGTCTGCTTCAGACCTAATGTGGCCCGTATTTAGGAGAGTGGACACGACTCAGACGCGCGCTTTTGCAGTCTCAGTTTTGACCGCGGAAGCGCGCGTCTGAGCCGCGCTTGCGCAGATCAACTCACAGCCCCTGCTCGCACACAGCCAGCCCCCACCCCTCTGCATGCACGCACACACACACAGGCACGCGCGCACACACACACACGCTGCCCCCTCCCTCCCCCCTCCCCCCTGCATACACACAGACACGCAAGCACGGAGCCCCACTCACCCGGACTTCTACTCGTCCCGCTCCGGGGCTGCTCACTCCGACGTAATACGGGCACAGGGACACCGGCACTCCGCTCCTTGGCTTCCCGGGCGGACGCCGGCTGCACGCAGGGCTCTCCTCTCTCTGCACCGGAGCCATGCGCCAGCCACTGCAGCCTGCCTCCTGGGAAGCTCCGGTCGCGTGTCCGGCCCCGCCCCCGTCCCAACAAAGGTTGCCTGGCTTCCTGTTGAAGTCGGGCTGCGGCGGTGAGTTTGCTTGTTTTTTATTTTGCAGTCGTCCGGTCCTGGGGCACCTTTCCATCAAAAGAGCAGCTGCAGGTCGGTGGTCGCTGCACAGTGATTGCCTTTCCTGGAGACTCAGAGGGGCTTGTAACAAGGAGACTGTGAGTGTGTAGATTCCGGAAAGGCAACGATTTCTTCTTTTTTAATATTCTTATAAGTACCAATTAGCATAGTAAATGTCGTCATGAGAGGGCACTGCCTTTAGTAATAATAAAAGCACAGAACGTGACTCACATTCTTAACATTGCATGACGTGCAATTACTTTAAATTTGACTCAACATAGATTTTATTTGCAATTCACTGTAAGGAAAATCATTTGCAGCTCTGAGTTGTGCTGCGTTCGCACCGGTTACTGTGACATCACCGCAGGGCTGACTTTGAGTTCTACGTTATTATGATCAGAGCTACGGAGTGATGTTCTTAAAATTAGATGAGTTTAGAATTGTCTTACTTTTGTGCAGTAAAGTGGTTAGGAAAGGTCGCTGTACCCTGCCAGAGGCGCTTCTGTCTCTCTCTGGAGAGTGTGGCTCTTACTCTGGCATCCGCCAATCTAGGTCACAAACATGCAACGCGCAGGAGAGCTTCTCTTGGCAGGCGCCGCTTCCAAAGTGACCTCATCCCGGCAGAGATGGCACTGCTTGCCAGCACAATACAGCACCACGTGACGCATGCCTCATAGGTGTGAAATATCCGTCCTCCCTGCCGACTACCATATCCGCATGATTCGAGTTACACCTAAACAGATACCAATGATTGAGGACCGGCAGCTCTAAAATGTACACTCGAAGACGTCACGGATGTATTTTAATTAGTGTGCGGCCTTCATTGAGAAGAATGCACCAATAGACCAAAGGCGGCTGTGGATGGTACAAGAGAGCCCACAAGCACCCCGCAAACATCATACACGCAGGAAAGGGACCAACCGGGCTGCGGTTGTTACATACACTGACTGACATTTCATCAGCGGCGTTTCACCGACTCATCAGCCACTACTGCAGTATGCTTTCAATTAAAACATTGTGAACAGAGCCCGAAAGATGTGGGTCAGGAAAATTATTCATGTTTAAAGAACTTTTGAAAGAAGCTACATAGCACTCAAACGGTACCTTGAAAGGTCCCGATTTACCAAATAATGGTGAACAGGATCATTTTGCAGAGAAAAATCTAGACTTTCAAACCTATTTTCAGAAAGTGCTCCCTCGGTCTATTGGCTGAACTGGAATGGTGTAGTGAACCTGCGCTGTTTGCACATTGTTCCTACTCATTAAATGAACTGATTTGGGTTCATTGACCGCTGTACATTAGTTTTTGTTGATTTATGCAGAAGTCTGTGTGATTGACGGGAATATCACAAAGAATCTCATGAAATAACACTCTCCATCCAATAACTCTGTGGTCCTCCATGTGCCGGGGCAAAACGACTTCTTTTGACCACTGATACAACACATAATGCATTACAAATGCTATAGGTGTCACATTTGCAAAAGTTGTAACTATTGGCATTGTAAATGACAAAGCTATTAATTTCGCCATTTTTAAAACCAACACATAAATAAAAATTTGTCATTTGCAATACCAATAGCTCAAACTTTCCTAATGCGAGACCTATTGCATTGCAAATGCTTGTTTTAAGATATCAGCCTATTAAATATTGTCAAATCTAATAAAACATGCCAGTAGTCTATAAACATAATAAAATCCACGAAAACATGTTCCTTGTAATCATGTCCGGTTTGATTGATTGAGTTTGAGATTTATATAGTGCTTGAATGCCTAAGGGGTCTAGGCGGTGCAACGGAGGAATCTGCCAGTAATGAAAGAAGGAAAAGTGTTCAGTTTGAAAAGAGCAAAGTTTTCAGAACTTTTCTGAAGGAAAGCAGAGTTTGACAGTTTTTAATGACTAGAGGGAGCATGTTCCACAATTTAGCGGTGTTCAGGATAAAGCTGCTTTTTCCCCAGCGAGCTTTCCTAAATTTGGTTATCTGAAGATGTTTACTGTGCGCTGAGCGTAGTGTTCTACCAGGATGGTACCATGGAAAATGCTGTTTCAGGTACACAGGTCCTGTTCCATGAACAGCTTTATACTCCAGGCATAGAGATGTAAACTCCGTTCTTCTCTTTACTGGGAGCCAATGAAGAGTTTTTAAGACTTGAGAAACTGACTCGTACTTAGTAATGTTCAGTAGCAGCCTGGCGGCAGCATTTCGCACCCGCTGATGTTTCAGAAAGTGCTGTTTCTGAATGCCCAAATAAAGGGCATTTCCATAGTCCAGCCTGGATATTGCTAAACTTGTCACTATTGTTTTTGCTGCATCTGGGGGAGTAAATTGTCTCACTTTCCGGATTAACTTCAGTGTTCAGTGAACCTGAGAGGCAACTTTATCAATTTGATGATGAAAGGTAAGTCTGTCGTCACAGATGATGCCCAGGTTCTTAACCTTGTGCACTGGAGTAGAGTTCCCATGTCCAGAGGCCACCAGTTCTGTGACCAAAAAGAGGTATTTGATCCCATCAACAGAACCTCTGTTTTACTTCCATTGAGTTTTAGACAGTTTGAGCTCGTCCAGTTGTCTACATGAGACATACATTGATTAAAACGAGCAGCGGTGTCCTCCACATTGCTTGAGGTGGACACCACAATCTGGGTATAGTCTGCGTAGGAGACCAATGAGAAGCCAAACTGCCTGATGACATGAGCTAAAGGGGTCACATATAGATTGAACAAAGTAGGACTTTGTTCAACTAACTGAATACCTGGATAGCATCAACCTCCTCGATGCCCATCAATAGGGTTTCAGAAAAGGCTGCAGCATGGAAACCACAATCCTCAACGTCATTGATGATATCCACAAATCACTGGATGCGGACAAATGCTGCCTTCTCATTCTCCTAGACCTATCAGCAGCTTTCGACAAGGTCGATCACAAACTCCTTATTAAGGTGCTTTAAGAAAGGGCAGGTCTAAATGAGGTGGTCTTACACTGGTTCTCCGCCTTCCTTCACAACCACACCCAAAGAATAAAAATCAAAACTTTACGTCTGATCTACACCTTGTCAGCAGGGGAGTCCCCCCAAGGTTCAGCGCTCTCCCCACAACTTTTCAACATTTACATGGAACCACTTACAACCCTACTCAGAAAAGCCAACATTCCATTCCATCTGTATGCTGACGACACACACATCTATCTGGAAACCACCTTCATTGAGGACATTCAGAGACTCAATGACATGCTTAAAGAAGTCCAACACTGGCTGTCAAGTAACCACCTAAAACTGAATCGAGACAAGACTGAAATACTCCTCATCTCTCACAAAGAAGAGAACCCCCAAATTGCGGAAAGGCTAAAAGCAATGGATGCACTCAAAGGGGACCTCACCCTGGCGGACTCTGTAAAATCACTAGGTATCACTCTAGGTCCAAAACTGAACATGAACAAACACATTAAGACCTCCACCAAAAGCGCCTTCCCTAACCTGAAGCTACTGAACAAAATAAAGCCTTTCATCCCACCCAATGACCTCAAACAAGCCACCCAAGCATTGGTGTTATCTAGATTAGACTATGGGATTGCAGCCCTCTCAGGCACATCAAAGGCACACTTTGCTCCCCTCAAAACAACTCTAAATGCAGCAGCCAGAATGGTCACAGGAGTGTAGAAATTCGATCATATCTCACCCGCACTCCGAGAACTAAAATGGCTCCCAGTTGAATTGCGTGCCAGTTTCAGAACAGCCTGCCTCACGCACAAAGCCCTTCACACAGGCAAACCTGAATACCTGGCCTCAAACTCAAAAAATCCAGTCAGACCAGGATCCTCAGGAGCTCGAACACTCTACTACTCATCTAGCTGAAAGCAAGCAAACAAAAAGCTGCGGCCAGGTCCGTCGCGAGTAATGCACCTAAAATCTGGAACTCTATTCTCCCCCACATCAGAACTATCCCCTCCTTTGCAAAATTCAAAAGACATCTCAAAAATCTTTTCCTAGAGCGTTCCCTAGTGAAGAACAGGAGCCGAAGAAGTGCACCGGAGCTCTAAATAAATTGTCAGGTGCAAAGGGAAATCACTAGTCATAAAAACGGCAATGAGGCTAACAGATGTTAAAAGTAGAAGGAAAAGGTTTAAAATAACAATAGGAGCGCTGTAGTTTCAATAGCAGCAAGTCGAGAATTGTGGCAGAAACCTACCGCTGGTGTTTGACCAATATGTATTTAAATGCACAGTTTATCAATATTTTCTTGTAATGGCTCAAGTAGTAGCTTAGCCCCATTGTTTGAAGTGTTAGTTCCGCCTCCATTTGATGGCCTGTGCTGAAGAATCATGATGATCCAGCCTTAAGTCTGTGTAGTTTGCAAGAGACGATGGCTAGGGACAACATAGTACAATTTAAATAACTTAAGGCTGAGAAAGAACTAAAAGAAGCAAGCACATTTTGATGCAAGCTTGACTCTAAGACATAAGGTAAGATATAGTGTGAAGTGCAACCTTTGTTTTACCATCAATTCCATCTACAAACTGCCGTCCATCGACCCTGCCTTCCTGTAGTAGGCCATCATCACATATGTGCTTTTAACCACAACTCACTAGTTTTGCTGATGTGCAACTTAAGTATACTTCTATAGGGTTCTTCTTATCTAAATCTAGCTAAATTACTAACATTTCTTTTAGCAAGTGTGTTGCATTTTCCTACATTGACTAGTAACTGGGGAAAACTTTTTTTTAACAGAGGTTGATTGGGGCTCTGGTTATTGTCGCATGTTGTACCCAGGGCACATTTTACACCTATTAGCCTGCTCCTAAAATTGTGCATTCTTTTTACAGGCATTACCTTTGAAGAACTGATCAGCTTCAACCCAATGGATCCACCAGAGACCAAGGAAACGGAAGTCTAACTGTAGGAAGACACCTTTGTACAGCAGAAAACGAACTGGAAATGCGAATAGTAAAACAAACAGAAAAATATCAACTGGATATTAACTTTAATCTGTATTTTATGGATGACTGCTGCATTTTATTCTAGGTGGGAAGCTAGTGCCTTTTTTAGTATTTTATAGATACAGGGGAATGTGCAGAAAATTACTGCAACAAAATAGTTGTGTTTTTTAAATATATCAAAAGCGGGTAGGTTTCTTGGTGCAGTGATTATATCATCACTTGATAGAGACCACTTCCGCGGGGTAATAGATGTAGATGGGCATTAATGCCACCTCCAGTGACCAAGCTTAAAAGCTGATCATTCCGAACAGAAAAAATGACCAGTAATATAGTTCATTTTTAAGGCAATGTTGCTCTTATGCACTTTTTATTTGCCAAGCCCGTATCTATTTAATGATATGGACTATGTGCTCGAAGAAAAACAAAGTCGTGACAAGCTAAGCAGCTTGGACCTAAAAGATTTACATCTAGGTGAAGATAAAATATTCTTCAGTAGTATGCAGCTCGAAAGAAGTAAATGTGGTGTTTTGGGCTCTCTGTCCACTGTGGAACCCGTAGATGCAAATTATAACCTCAGTATTCTCGCTTGTACCAATTGAGTGATACTGAACAGATCACTTATTCTCCTTGTATCTTAGTTCCCTCTCTGCGACAGGCTGGGAGGGTTTAGTACTGGATTGACAACCCATAAGCAAGCTCTAAGACCAGACAGGCAGATGATGCAGAAAGGCAGCGTAAAGAAGCTTAAATGTCCCCTGTAATCTCATGTCTGGTCTTCAAGTGAGCCAAGCAGAACTACAGTGATTCCTCTGGAGAGCTTGTAAGCTACCAAAGCACTTCCTCGACTCTCCTTCCAGTTATCACCAATACCAACATCCCGAAAGTAGCAGCTGGGAGAGGTAGCGGGCATTTGCCCTAGGGACCAAAGTTGATGTGCTGTGCTCTATTATCAATGCCTGGATCTGAATGTTTACCATGAGTGGTGGCCGAACCGGACATAAAGTCACCGGTGAGACCAGCAGACCACAATGCAAGTTACTAAGACATTTAAAACAAAAAACATATGAAGACAAGGTTTACATTTCATACGTAATGAGTCCTTTCTCATTACTCAGCCCGTTCAGGCTCTATTTGTTCACATTTAAACCTTACACAACTGTGCCAGCTCTATGAAGTGTAAAAAAATATATAAATATATAATAGGAATCGGATTGAAAAAAATCAAATCTTGTCTTAATACTGTGTGGGAGCACTTTTTCAGTCAGGAAATCTTGTTGTGGGTTTTTGTTATTAAAAGGAAGATTAGTTTAACATTTCCGTAGACCTATGCAGTGCATAAGAAAGACATTTCAATGATAATTCGATACTTGTCCGTGCCAGTGATGGCCCAGTACTCTTCCGGGGCACGCAATGTAAATGTTTGGGGTCCTTGCCAGAAGACCTTCCCACTTCACCCGACCACCTGTAAAATGTTATTTCAATTGAGCCCCAGGGAAGATAAAGCTAACTTTTAATTTAACGCGAATCCGCTTCAGACCACTCCCATCTAAGTCTTTCTAAAGCTTTAGGAAGATCTCCATAGCACTTCCTTTCAGCCACTACTCCCGCACACTAATACCTTGTGAAAGGAGTGGGGTCAGAGGCACATGAACCCAAAAGCCCCTGTTATGTGGTGAAGTGGTAAAATGGAATTGTAATATTTATGGGGCGCCTGTTGTAGTTCTCGCTTTGGGCTGCAGGAAAACATTGATGTTGGCAAACTTTGATGGTAGGTTGTTCCTACCTTGAACTTACATTTATTTTCCATTATCAATATGGTAGGTTAGTCTCGTGGTACACAAATTACCTTAAGCCTGTCTATTCAGGGAGGCCTTTTACAATGCCATCCAATTAAGACTACTACCAGACGTCGTTTAGTATGTGGTCCCATTTGGACCTTCCATTTTGCTAGCCTTTTTGTTATAAACTATTTTCTTAATTTGTACTCCCTGCTAAATTGTGTATATATGTGAAGGTAAACATCAAGCGATTCTCCTTTCAACTGGAATGGCATTCTTGTGTCTTTGTGGGCTGACAAGGTTACATCTTTGGAAAAACGTAATTGCTACACATGAAAAGGAAGACTAAAAAGCGCTGCTTCATTTTGTTAACCTCAAGATGGGTGTCTATTTGCAAAATCCTGTGTTTGCAGCTGTTTTGTGATGTATGTTACCGACTAGTGTAGTGCTGTGACAATTCACCATGCAGGTACCACTGTCATGTGGATAATCAACTCTTATAGTGCACGGATGTTGGTTATAAGGAGCTCAGGAAAGTGAGCGCAATTTCTGCTTACCTTAAAAGAAAGTGTAAATAAGCTGGGAGATGTGTGTGTATGTGTGTGTAATTTTAACATGTGGTAAAAAATAAATGTTTTTGAAACAACTGCATTCGCTCTCCACATTTTTTCTCATCACTTGAAAGTCGAACCCTAAAACTAGTATTATTCTGACAATCTTTTCGTTTAATTTTATGCAATATAAAAAAAAACTTTCAGTCTGGTAGTTGAAGTTTCATGCCGCAAAGCTTTCAGGCACAAACGTAGATAACATTTCTGCAATCGGTGTGCACATCCATGGGGCATTATTATGAATCTCAAAAATGTCACTGCGTGGAATGTGTAGCTTCGTCTTCATTTGCTAAAGTTATTATATTATCTCAATTCCGTTTATTTTTTCATTTTCAAATCAAAGTATGCGAACAAGGGTTAACATTGGGGAAGTTTGTACACAGGAGAGGCGGATTTATCTGGTTGCCCAAACAGCTATCTGAGATGTGTGCTTGCTTTGTCAGCTACAAGTCCATAAAACGATAACCACAACTTAAACTTGGAGCAAAAATCATGGCTTTGTTTTTTGTTTTCTGTTAACAGTTTTTTTATAGAACTTCAAACCGTTCTAAAAGTGCACTCTTCTGAACCCTCTTAAAGTAGCTTATCAGTGCCAGCTAAATTACCCAAAACGGTTTACATTCACATTTTGATGCATCTTTTTCAGAATACATGTTTTAACAATATTTACAAAGATTATACAGAACACTTAACATTAATAAAACTGCAAATCAAAAATAACTTCAAGCACATAAGTAGCATGTTCAACAGTAGGAGATGAGTCCGTCGCTAAGACTGCTGAAGGAGTTTTTGATCATTTTGTAAATCTGATCTATCAGGACTAGTGGCAAGTGCTGCTTAACTTTCGTTTACATCATACATTTCAAAAGCTATCCATTGTCGAGGGACATTGCTCAGGCTTTTGGAACTCTGCTAAACAAGCAACTAATCTGGCAGCACGCAGGCCTGTCTTCAAGAAGCCACTTGATACACAGCATAGCTTTTCATTTACAGAGCACCATTAGATGTGGGAGAATGATGCAGATCCACTGGCAAATAATGCGTTCCTCAGGAGTCAAAGTCTCAAGGTTCTACACAAGATGTAGACATGCTATATTTAGTATCAAAAAGGGGTAGAAATCATGTTGAGGTGATGAGGGGCAGGATCATTCAAAATAGAAAACAAAACATGAGGACCCCTCAACCCATAAATGCATCCACTATTTTAAGGAGGCTACGCAATACTTCTGTACTTCTCAATGCCAACAACTGTTGGAGATTTTACTCTACTTATTTAGATTTAGAGAACTCCTCTCTCAAGTGTGTCCCACTAGCTAAAATATAGGTGTCAAGTCTCCAATTAACAGTGAATGTACAGATTGGAACTAAAGTGGAAAGGAAACCAGAAAGTAGAAAACTCTAAAAACACATAAAATGTGTTCTCTGACTGGTCTGACACCAAAATGATATTAATACACAAGTACAAGATAACAGTTTACATGAATAGAGACTTAAGACCACAAAATCAAATGCAAAATCTTGCATAACTTCTCTGTACATACATTAACATGTGTTTTCATGACCATGGAGTGAAGTTATCAATCCTCTCATTTCCGTGATGTTTAATCATATATTATGGATACAGAGTGCCCTCTAATCCTTAAATTACGATCCGAGCGAGTTTGAGTAAAATTGCAAATCCCATGATTCTCTAGGATTCACTTCTGGTTTTAATGCCGCTCGTAAGAGAAGCAGGAAATGCGGGAACAGAACCCTAAATGAAGCAGCAGTATCAAGAGTAAGGACGCCGCATGAAGAGCAGGTCTGTCATTCGAGCATTGGCACACATCTTTTACATCGGAAGACCATCACACAAACATGCAACCATTTTGTACACCGGAACCCTCCACAGAGTCTTAAGTCTCAATACACAGGTACGAGAAAATCGTTTACATTAATAAATATAATTTTGATGACAGACGAGTCAACCGAGAACAAACTTTCGTATGTGTTTTTTAAAATGTACTACTTTCTTGTTTCCTTTTCCCCTTTAGTTCCAATCTGTACATTCAATGATAAATGGAAACTTGACACCTATATGTAAGCAAGTGGGATACACTAGTGAGAGGAGTTCTGTATATCTAAATAAGTAGAGTAACATCTCCAACAGTTGTTGGCATTGAGAGGTATAGAAGTATCACGTAGGCTCCTTAAAATATTGAGTGCATCTATGGTTTGAGGGGTCCACTTGACATACTATAGTTAGGCACTCTAGTCTAGTCCTGGCTTGAAATGGTTTTCACATCCAAGGCCAGGGTTTAGGAAAAGGGGAGTTCCTTAGGTTTTAAACTCTGGTCCTTCACATTAACAATTGCACCAAGATTTTAAAAAAGTCCAAGTTCCTGTCTTCTGACGAGGAGAGCTGTTTCATTCTGCATCTCATCTCCTGGCAGGAGCAAGGATGTTCAGCTCTATTTGTTTTCTTCTCAAGGATCTATAGTGGCTTACTTCAAAAGGTCCACATGGTAAGATGGCAAACATTACCTTTAAGTTGAGTATTTGGATTCCTCAGTTTATCTGGCTGGAAGAAAAAAAATGCGTTTCATCGTTTGATGTTCACCAGGAATTGAGACCAGGCTGTGCTGTAAACTACTAAAGTAAAGTAACCAAGGCCAAAAAGCAACCTGTTTTAGGTGGTATCTGGGTAATTACCACCCTCCTGTAAGTTTTCATATCTATTCGTAATTGTTTTGGCATGTGGTAAGTTTTAATTCTTGGGTCTGTTGCTTGACACTCCTTTATTCTGGTCCGATCACTTTGCACTGGTGTTCCTTGAACTAGTTACTTCTACATTGCGCAGCAGTCTTTTATTAATGTTCTGTGAGTCTACAATCCTGGTATCAAAAGTCATTCAGACTTCCCTGAAAAAGTAAATGTTGGGCTTCAGTCAAATAACGAATGGCCCAAACCACCCACTCAATTTTGTGTTCTTCCATGATGTTGAAGCATCCTATCGAACCAAACTAATTAGTAGCCCCAGCACTCCTTTGTATCCCCCACTAAACATTTCATATCAACCACACTTTTGCAGAAAGTAGAATAAAAACTCCACCCAAATTCAACATTTCAAAAACATCAGTTCCGAAGAGTTTACCGAGATGTACAAAATAGTAGGTAAGAACCTGTCCACACCTTAATACCCCAGACTAGAAATATTCTGCCACATCATTGCCAATTTACGCAACCAGTTTGCCTCTTTCAAATCGGCCTTTCTAGGCAAAATCTGGGATTAAATGTACTAGCAAATGGTTTAACGAAGAACTGGTGTGACTAAAAAGAAGGCGCTAATTGCACGTAAATGTACTAAAACTTAGAGTACTCCTCGTATAAATGTAAGAATATTTGTTCATGTTATGATTTAAAATTGCTTAAATATTTGAGCAGCAGTTAATGATTATAAAGAATCTATGCAATATTTCTCAGCCCACGTTCAAAATGCAACATTTTAGACTGACAGTACGCGGTAGACTTTAGGTTTTTGGGTTTCTATTTTGCCAACAAGAGTCTACAATCCTAGTAGCCCTCTACCCTGTTTATCATACACTAATGTGGAATATTTTATCGGTTTAAAAAGGGGAAAAAGTACTGTCTCTATATAGCACCAAGGGCTCACACTGGAACTCCTCAATAGTCTGCAGCAAGGGCATCAACCCACTGAGCTATTGCTAGGGTCAATGGAATTATACTATTGTGAGGCTGCTGCATTTTTCACATAATCGTGACTTTGTCGCATCTGCCACATAATCCATCATCTGGATTTTAATTTTTTTTTGTTTCTAGCTCAACAGTTAAATAGTTACTAAAAATGCAGCGACACGTGTTGCACAGTCAAAGGCACGTTGTAAAGCTTAACTGGTCCCCTTCCTGTTGCTTATTGCTATATTTGGATGTTAAACTGGTACTAATGAGGTATGTACAACCAATGCCCAGAAAGCTTTAGCAAGTGTAAAAATAGCAAAATAATAAAGGAATACTATCAGAAATTGTACAGCATAAATTGCCTTTTCTTGCAGCATACTTTACTGACCCCGGCCACATAATTTGGATCTCCCCTGCAGCATAATTCTAGTCATCCTGGCTAGTGCATTCTGATTATATCAGCTGATGTGTGCAACATTTGTCAACATGTCCTGCTTCCTGTACGTGGATTCCTCCAGCCGTTTTAATTCATACCTGAAGAAGTCAACATAAATCAGTAAATTATCCCTCTTAACATGTGTACATGCATAATTCGTGCTACGCCCAGGAGTTTATGCTTGCATTAAGTGGTGATTTTGAATTTTGATGAGGAAAAACTCACTTTTGGAAGGGTTCAGTTTTAAATTGGGAAACGTGAGCTAGTCTTGAACAGAGTCCATATGCCATTTGGAGAGGAGACCATTAAGTGCAGGTGGGTGTCATCTGCATATGATTGTTGATGATAGAAGGTCCCTGCCCTAGTATTGATGGAGCAAGGTTTTATACGTAAAGAAACTTGCTTGGACTCAAACCTCTCGAAATAACATGTAACAAATTAACCAACATGTTTTGTGAAGACTAATAATTGCACCACACAACATTTTCTTTATGTAGGGGAAGCTTGTCTATGTGCTTAATAGCCAGTGATCCGAGTGTCTAAAAATGGCTGCCGAAAACGGAGAACTCTTCTGCACATGCGTTTACTGCATCTACGTTGTATGGCGTCTTTTGCTTTTGGTGGGAATTCTTTGCAGCTGCGCAGTAGAAGCTAAAATGGCTGCTTTGAACCTGACATGTTAATCCATATGCTTTCGCTTAAACTAAACCTCGCATGTTCTGCTAAACTATGTTATGTTATAAGGACTTACAAAGCACATGGCTGCCCCAGCAATAGGGCGTCCAATCGCCAGCGGAGCGAAAGGTAGGAAGGCGAGAAACTAGATGGATGTAAAAAGCCAGGTTTTAATCCGCTTCCTAAATGTCCAGTAGTCGCTGGTGCTGCGCACAGTCAGGGGGATGGGATTCCAGAGTGCAGGTTCCTGAGCTTTAAATGAACGGCCTCCAGCTCTACAGCGGCGGACTCGTGGAATTCACAGCAGATGTTGATCGGCAGAGCGCAGTGCCCGCCTAGGGACATAGGCTGTGCAAAGCTCCTGTAGAATTCGGGGACTTTGATTATGCATGATCCTGTGAGTTATACAAAGGGTCTTAAATTTAATTATTTGTCTTATGGGCAGCCAATGAAGACTGTGAAGAAGATTGGAGGTGCGACATAACCTGGGTAGAGCAAAAAGAATGCGTGCCGCAGCATTTTGAACACGCTGGAGTCTGGCCGTGACAGTTTTATTAGTGCCCAGCAGTAGACCATTGCAATAGTCCAGACGAGGAAGCACCATCGACTGCACTATCAGTTGACGGGTAGAGGCGTCAAAGAAGCCTAGAATAGTTTTGAGGCTGTGCAGGAGGCCAAAGCAAGTGCCTGCCACCTTCTTAGCATGAGGCTCAAAAGTAAGGGCAGTGTCCATCAAGACCCCAAGATCTTGAAACCGTGTCATTTGGTTGTTACGTTCTTTAGCTAACAAGGTCAGAGGGCGGACGTACACATTGAACAGCCTAGGGCTCAAGGCCGAGCGCTGGGGGACGCCGCACTTTAGAGGGTAGATATTGGAAAAATGAGGGGGGAGCGTGAACCTAGAAAGAGCTTTCCGACAAGAATGCAGTGAACCAGGCCAGAGCCCCGCCTTTGACTCCGATCTCTTCCAGGCGTTGGAGAGAATGTTATAGGAGACCGTATCAAAGGCGGCACTAAGGTCAAGTAAAACCAGTGCCGATGTACTACCCTCAACTTGTGTTGCCCGAAGCTGCTCAGTAACAGCTAAAAGCACTGATTCCGTGCTGTGTTTTGAGCGGAACCCGTTCCGAGATCTTTCAGATTAATGCCATAGTTAAAATAAAATAATGGAACTGGGGTAGAAATAAGTGGTATACAGTGCATTCATTTATTTTCGTATTCTAATGTGTTTTTTCTTTGACTTTACTATTAGCTTGTATTTGGGCCTGGAGGGTGACTGGATGCTCCAACTTGTCTGAACCCTACACATGCACATTTGAATCATGAAAACTCTGCCACAACATTGAACTGCTGCCAAGGACTTTCTGACCAGCAAAATGCTTGGAAACTTTACCTCTTGACCCAGAGAGGGGAAGAAGATTCCCTTAAAGTATATACATTGTGCAAGAAAATAATGTGAATGTTGCTGGGTGGAATAAAAGCATGGGAAAATAAATGTAAGGGTGTCAACATAGAACAAATTTAACTAAATGAAAATGACTTCACAATATTATGGTGTGATGAACTCTCCCCATCCCATTGACCAATCAAATGAAGGGAATACACGAATACTGAAACATTTAGTGGAGGGTACATATCCTGAAAATGGTATAACTAAGGTAGGCCAAGTCAGTTAGATTGTCCGACTTCTCACAGGCCTGTCACTGACCCAACATTGCTGAAGGAGTTTGTGGATCTCACAGAGCGCAGAGGATTGGTCGAAAACTCTGACGGAAGAATCGGGAGCTTGCTGAAAGAAAAGAATCGATCCATTTAGAAGGGAACGAGAGTAGCACCAGATAAGGGTGTAACAGTGGCGTTGCACTTAGAAGAGGTTACCTGTTCTGTCCTGATCCTTTGGTTCCTGATTAGTCAGGGGCCCCCTTTCTTTCCAGCCCATGGCCAAGGGTTGGTCTTCGCACCATTCTAGGTAAATCTAAATCTGTGTGGTATGTCCTTGTATCGTATCCCTTTCTCACCCTTCCCAGTTACCAATGTCTAGAGATTTTTCTAGGTCTTCAAAGATTTTTTCTTTGATCGTTATTTTTATTCTTGAGAAACTGGTGATTTACATGTATTGTTATTTGACCTCACAAAATATTGCATAGATAAAGTCTTTAAAATTCTCCAGAGTCTGATCTTTTTATGAAATAAGGTAAATTGTTAACGCCTATTATTTCAATTACCTGATCCATTGACCTGAATAAATTAAGAATCGAGGTGACAAGGAATTGGTAAGTTATGGTGTACAGTTATAGTTAATTAAAAGTAAAATAATTCCTGTTCGGCAGCTAATAGATTACTAGCTTAAACATGTGTATGTTTATGGGCCCAGGTGAGTATGGTGTATTATGAAGAACCCAAGCTGGTAATTTTGCGTCATCAGTATTTTCTTGGTAGCAGAATGATGGATAGGTTTTAGTTAAAGATAAGTAGTTAGTTGTGTATTGATATTATATTGATTTTATGTATTAACCAGAACCCGTTTGTATTGTTATTCGTTGTCCAAAATTCCCCGGGTATATTGAATAGCGGGTGGTAAATGGAAGCCACATTGCAGTGAGGTTACTTGCCTTGATGAAGTAAGTGCAGAAGTTAGGTAGAACTTGAAGCACTGGTTAGGGATTATTATTCTTGTATAAAAGTGAGTGATTCATAGCAAAGGAGTCCACTGGTGAAACTTTGGTCTTATATCACCTAGAAAGGGTAAGTCTAAAGGAGTAGCAGGTTTTTTGATTCTTTTTTTTTTTTTTTTTTTAAATTTTGAAAACCTTTATTGAGACCAGAACACACAACTATTCAGCCTGACATCCCGGAGGCGAGGCAGCAGGAATAAAGGAGACAAATAGTGTCAAACAGTTGAGACATAATCATCAAAGGTTAAATTTTATGATAGAAAGACATCAACAGGCGCCCGCGGGCGCGAAAGTGGCAGTGTATAAAGTATGACGCTGGGTGTCAGGGATGGGTAGGGAATAAGGCAGGAAAACACTCAAGAAAGGCAGATTGCAGAGTGAGAAGGAGGAGGGCGGGGGAAGGTATCAGGAGAATGAATTACATTAAAGCTCAGTTGGCGTCACAGGTTAGGGAGAAACGGTACCATGTTGGTCAATTGGTTCGGGCGGTAGACACACATCCCCCCTATATTCGTTCCATGCTCCCCAGACTTTCGTCCAAGTCCGAGGCCTCCCTCTGGCCACATAGACTGTCTTTTCCCTAAACATACACCAGTCCATGTTGGCCTTCCACTGCACCAATAGAGGGGCCTCAGCCGCACCCCATCTCTGGGCTATGTCCCTCTTCGCCACCATGTTCCCAAGGGTGACCCACCTAGTCTGTGCAACGTTGTGGTCGGACGGCTCCCACACATTCAAGAGGCATCGGCGGGCCTCCGCCTTGGAAGCCACGCCAGTAACCTCCTCCATCACTCGGTGGACCCTCCTCCAGTAGGAGGCGATCACCGGGCAGTCCCAGAGGATATGTAGGAAAGTGGCAGGAGCTCCACAGCCCCTGCGGCAGAGGCCGTCAGGTGAGAAACCCATACGCATCAATCGGGGCCCTGTCACGTACACCCGGTGCAAGACCTTAAACTGTACGAGGCGAAGACGGGAAGAAATGGCAACCTCCTTGGGAGAGGAAACCGCACTCTGCCAATCCTCGTCGTCCAATTCAAGGCCATCCGCCACCCACTGGTCTCTCAGGCCAAGGAGGAGGTCCGTGCGTGCATTGATCAACTTCCTGTACGAGAGGGAAATTACACTGTCCGGCATATGCCCATCCAGGATCCTATCTTCCAGAGGGGAACTTTCGGGAATGACGCCGTCCGGCGGAGTGGCCGAAAGCAGCGCATGTCGCAGCTGCGCATAACGGAAGAACTCCGTCCCGCCCAGCTGGTACTCAGCTTGTAACTGGGGGAAGGTCTTAATCAAACCCCTGGAGAGCATGTCCTCAACCCTGCTGATGCCGATGAGGTCCCACCTATCAAAACCCTTGGTGTGCCATAGTCTACCCAGGATGTCGGATTCAAAGAGGGGAGTGAACCTCGTGAGTCTGCCCTGCCATCCTTGTGCCTTGGTAACCGCTTTCCAGGTGCGTACCGCCGTTCGGGTGGGGCCCGTTAACTTGCGGTCAAAGGATTTGGAGTATAGGGCACGGTAGTAATTACCGCCGCCCGTCAGCCACCTATCCATGGCGTATCCGGGGCTCACCACTGGGCCGTAGAACCCATGGTTTAGGGCAGCCAACTGCGACGACCAGTAATAACGGCGCACGTCGGGGAGGGCTATGCCCCCATCGTACCATGGGAGCGTGAGTTTGTGGAGGGCAACGCGGGGGCGACCCTCCCAGAGGAGGTTACGGAGAAGGCCTTCGAGCTCACGGAAGTAGCGGGCTGGGACAGGGTCTTGTGTGTTTTGTAGTGCGTACAGGAATCTGGGTAGGGCCATCATCTTGAAAAGGGCGGCACGGCCGAGGAGGGAGAGTGGCAAGTGGCGCCAGCCGTCGACATCGCGTCGCAGCCTCTGAAGAGGAGGGAGCAGGTTGTTATCATACCGGAGCTTGGCATTACCGGAGATGTAGATGCCCAGGTATTTGAAACCGCGCGAAGCAATCTGAATACCGCAGCCCCTAGGGAGGCGCGGGGTATCCCCCTTGAGGACATATAGAGAGGACTTGGCCCAGTTAATAACCAGGCCAGAGTACCGCCCAAAGAGTCTGATGACGTCACAGGCCACAACAAGGGATCTGCCAGGTGAAGACAGGTACAGCAGTATGTCATCAGCGTACAAGGAGACCCTGTCCTCAAAGCCAGGGGCCCATTTGATACCTCTCAAGTCGGGATGTGAACGCAACAACGCTGCAAGGGGTTCGAGGGCCAAGGCAAACAATAGGGGGGACAGGGGGCAACCCTGTCTAGTACCGCGACGTAGGGGAAATGGCGCCGATAAGCGGCCATTGACTGTAACATTGGCCATCGGGTCCGCATACAGGAGCTTCACCCAGCTCACGAAGACCGGTCCAAACCCGAGTTTGGCCAGAACCGCCCACAAATAAGGCCATTCGAGCGAGTCAAAGGCCATAGTGGCATCCAAGGACGCCAACACAGCCGGTTCTTCAAGAGTGTGGGCCCGGGCCATGACCCCATGGAGGCGGCGCAAGTTAAGGGCAGTGTTGCGGTGGGGAATGAATCCAGATTGATCGGGGTGCACAAGATCGCCAATGACTCCAATCAAACGATTAGCCAAGAGTTTGGCAAGGACCTTGGGCTCCGCGTTAAGGAGGGAAATAGGACGGTAGGAACGACAGACGTCTCGCGGTTTGCCCTCCTTGTGGATGACCACGATGGTGGCCAATCGTTGGTCTAGGGGGAGAGAGCCTCTCTCAAAGGATTCCAGGAACATCTTACGGAGATGCGGGGAGACTGTGTCCGAACGGATCTTATATAGTTCCACCGGTATACCGTTGGGCCCAGAGGCCTTTCCGGTATTAAGTGAACGGATCGCAAGATCGACCTCGTCCGCGGTGATGTCCCTATCCAGGTCCTCTCTTTCTTCCTCGGAAAGACTAGGCAGGTCGATATCAGAGAGGAAGGCCGTCGAGTCCGCCTCCGAGAAGTCCGAGGCAGACTCATAGACCCCCCGAAAGTAATCCGCGAAAGAATCCACAATGGCGCTAGGATCCGTAAGGGTCGCACCATCGTCACCACTAAGCTCTGGCACCACCCGGCTGGCCATCTCCCTTCTGTCGAGCCAAGCCAACAGCTTCCCGGCCTTATCGCCCACATCGTAGATGCGACCTTGCTGTTCCTTGGCCAGAACAAGAGCGGCATTAGTGGCCAGGGCGCGGTACTCCGCTTGTTTCAGCGAGAGATTGTGAAGGACCAAGGGGTCCGGATCGGATCCCAATTGAGCCTCGAGACGTAACACTTCCTGCTCAATAGTTAGCATGTCTGCGTCTCTGGTACGACGGGTAGCAGCGATAATTGCCTGGGCCTCGCCCCGGAGCACCGCCTTAAAAGCTTCCCACAATGTAACGGCCGACTCCACCGAGCCAACATTCTCGGAGAAGTAAAGATCAATGGATTTGGCCAGGAGGGAGCGGGACTTGAAATCACGGAAATACCATGGATTGACTGCTGCCGGGCGCTCCGACAGAGTCACTCCAAAGTCAAAGGAGACCCATAGCGGGGAGTGGTCGGAAACGCCCCGCGCAAGAAAGCGGGCCTCGGAAACGGCGAGTGCGTCCGAAGCCAGCGTAAGGACATAGTCGATACGCGAGAGACTCCCATGTGCGCCCGACAGGAAAGAAAATTGACGGAGCGTGGGGTGCAAGAGCCGCCACCCGTCCACCAGCCCAGTAGACTCAAGGAAGGACGGCAGCCACATCTGTGGCCCACGTAGGTCGCGGGGCGGTTGACGATCAAGGAGACCAGAGCAAACTGAATTAAAGTCACCCCCCACAATCAAACGACCAGCCGGCATAGACAAGATGGCACCACCCAGGTCCTGAAAAGTACTAGACTGGAGCCCTGGGGGGACGTACAAAGACAACAACGTAAGGGAACGCCCTTCCCATCTCCCAGCCACGGCGGCGTACCTCCCCCTATCGTCAATCAAGGTGGTTTCTATCTCTAAGGGAAGGGATGCGCGCACAAGAATTCCCGCCCCCCTGGAGCCGGAAGAGAACCCCGAATGCACCACCATTTTATATCCCTTGCGATTCAGGGCTTTACAGGCGTTGCCCACCAAGTGCGTCTCCTGAAGAAGTACAATATCTGGCATGTGCCGTTTAATCAGTTGTATAACCACCCCTCTCTTTATGCGATCACCCAACCCGTTAACATTCCAACTAAGAATTTTCAACACCCTACCCCTCATCCCTCCACTGCCCGCCCCACCCATCACCCAAAGACACTTACATCAAAAAAAGTCCAGGATCGCCATTGTCCATTTGCCACAAAAGAGAAAAGAAAAGAAACACAAAACAAAACAAAACTGTACCCAACAACCCCCCCACCCTGCACCCCTGCATTAGACTAAAAAGCCCCCCCAACCAGCAGTGTGCCTGTCGCCCCATTAACTACTCTACAGAAGACCCCGAGGAGTGAGGAATCCCCGTGAAATCGTCCCGCCATCCACCATGAAAATAAAGGAGAGAGTAATCGCACCAAAAACACCAGTCCGGCGGTCATTCGAGGCAGGGGTAGCCCCGGCTCCCAGTTCAGTCTTGCCGCTCCGCTCCGCCCGAGGCGCCTCCAACATCTTCCTCATGCTCATCACGCTCTGGTGTCACAGTGTCCAGCCACTCGCTAACATTCTCAGGATAGTCAAAAAAGTAGGCACGTCCCTTGAATTCCACACGGAGCTTCGCTGGGAACTGCATAGAGTACTTGAGACCCATGTCTCTGAGGCGTCTCTTTACTCCCGCGTAGCTCAACCGTTGGCGTTGTACCAGCCTGGTAAAATCCGGGTAGAAATGCACCTCCGCATTCTGGTATTGTAGTGGCCCGTGCGATCTGGATGCCTGGAGGATCGCATCTCGGTCTCTGAAATTGAGAAGGCGCGCCACAATCGGTCGCGGCGTCGCCCCCGTTTTAGGTGGTCCCCCTGGCACACGATGGGCACGTTCTACTGAGAAGAAATTACTCAGTCCAGAGGGCGCCAGATGTGTCTTGACCAATTCCTCCACAAACAGGTCCGCTGCGCCATTCTCGGACCTTTCCGGAACCCCTACTATACGGACGTTCTGCCGCCTGGCTCGCCCTTCAAAGTCCTCCAGCCGCTTTGAGAAAAGATCGGCAGTCGATCGCAGGTTCCGGACCTCAGTTTGCAATTCAGAGACATCCGAGGTCAGACTGGTGGTCTTGATGTCAAGCGCTCTCACACGATCGTTTGTCTTGCCCAAGTCGGTCCTGATGAGGGAAATATCAATAGCCATGGAGTCCACTTTATGGGACAGAGTCTCGTGCTGCTGCTGTACATTGGCACGGAGGCTAGTAATGGCACCCATGATGTCCATGAGGGTAGGGTCCGAGCCGTCCGGCGGGCCAGTCACTGGGGTCCCTTTGGAGATGGCCCCCGATGTAGGTGGCGACTTGAGATTCACATACCGCTCCATGCGGTTGTTCTGTGTCTGCGGTTTACCCCGACCACCTTTATTCGATGCCCTTTCAGGATCACCTCTGCCCGCCATGATGGGTTCTCGAGAACAAAGGATAGGCGGCAGCAGGTCAGGGTCCACAGCCGATAGGCAGTCGGATCAAAAAGTCACAGTCAGGTCGACGAGGGCAAGGCAAGTGCGCAGTGTCAACACCAAGGAGATGGCAGGCAGGGCCCGTGTAGTCCGATCAGGCGAAGTGACGAAGTGGCGAAGTCCGGATGGACAATGGCATCGTCACGGAGCGGAGTTCAGCTCGACGTAACTTTGCTCGGGAGTCACCGATTTGGAAGCCGATTGCAGTCCCCGCCTCAGTAGACCGTCAGCAGTACAGTGCCACCAACGTGGGACAGGATTTCAGGCAGGATAGTTGCGGTGGATCGGACGGTCCACGGAGCTCCGAGCTTACGCGGCCATCTTGGTCGCCCGCGAAGCTCCTCCCGGTTTTTTGATTCTTGAATGAAGAGTAAGTGGAAAAGGTTTTACTCGTACTGTGTGAAGGGTAAACGGAAAGGTTTTACTCGCTGTGAAAAATTGACTTTTCTTTGAATCTAGTCAATTCAATTCAATTTAAAGATAGCTTTATTCGGTATTTGTTAAAAGACCATAAAAGCACATAAAAATGTAAAAAACATTTCATCCTCAAGCTACATTAGTGCAATTTAATACATTATTATACATAAAATCATAATTTGAGAAAAAGATTAAAAAGACCATCATTAAAACTATTTGTCAGACCTAGGGTGTTAATATGTACAATTAGATATAAAGGAGTACCACGAGATACCATTGTGCAAACATTATGCCATTGAACCTCTACATTTTACTATGTATTTCAGAAAATTGACAGCTATGGCCCTAGTAAGTTCATCTTGTAGCATATATAGTCTGATCAGAGCTGGTTTACATTGTCTCAGTCCCCACATCTTTAAGAGGGGTAGCAGATACCTCTTTCTGCCCCACTCATAATATTTACAAAAAAAGATGCAGTGAATATTTGACTGAGTAGAGACACCATCACAGGGGCATTTTAGTAATGTAGCAGACCAGTCATTTTGGGCAGGAAATGATATCAACCTGAAAAAAACAATCAGTCCTCATCCTTGTCAGTAGCATCCTAGGGTAACTGAAAAGAACTGATGCCAGGTAAGGATGTAATCCTGGGCCATGTAGGATGCAACTATGAGATATGATCGTAGATTTGTTTCCGTCCAGGTACCACCGCCTTTCTTCTAATAGCCCAAGACAGGTTTCTTTTAGTGATTTTTTTCGATTCTAGGGCACATGAGCTGGGAGTTACATAAAGTTCTGAGTGGCCAATGGAATACAAACATTTTTTGACGTAAGAAAGCCAGGTGAACTTCCTGGCCGCTGATTGGTTCATGCAGTCATGGATCACGTCCCTACTGAAAGCTGTATCCTTAGAGGACCATATCTTGTGCCACAGCATGACAGGCGTTATCTTTATTATGTCTGTTATGTGAACTCTATCTAGCTCTTTGTGGCATATGGTTGTTGAGATTGATCTTGGTACAGCTAACAGATATCTAAAGAAAGCATTTTCTGCTAATTGAATTTGTGAGCAGTCGGCCGTCCCCCAGATACCAGCCCCATAGGTCGCAGTAGAGACACATTTAGCTGCATAGATCTTAAGCAGGGTGTCTATGGGTTTTCCACCCAGTCTCTTAGCGAATTGTTTTACTGCGCCGATGGTACGGGAGAAGGCCAGATTGCGTGTAGCAATAGCTGTGGTCCATGTACCTCTGTCATTAAAAGTGATACCTAAATATGAAAAAGTTTTGGTCATGCCTATCTTTGTCTGATTAACGAATGTTTTGCAGTCTGTTTTGGATTTATTTTTTAAAGTACAACACATAGTGAAAGTTTTTCCTACATTTATCTTCAAACCCCTAGAGCCCATGAAGTTTGAAAAGCCGGTTAATGCCTTTTGAAGGCCCACCTGGGTTTGTGACATTATTACGGCGTCGTCCGCATAAAGTAATATTGGGACCGGAGGGGGCGTGGTTTGGCGCCGACCGGGATGGCCGTGTGAGCGTGCAGCTCCGCGCCAGGTCCCGTAATCTATCCTGTTATTCCCTCCTGCGGAGCCCCTGGAGGCACAAATTCGCCTTCCGAGGCGAACTTCGATCGGTGCAGGGAGTCTGGTTGCCGACTGGGCTGCGGAGGGCGAGCGGCGATCGAGATCCGAACGAGGAGGTGCCTGGCCGCAGACAAAGGCAAGGTGGCAGCGTGAGGCTCCGGAGCCCATCGGAGACGGAGGGCGCTGGCAGCTGTTATCCTGGTGGCTGCTGAGAAGGGCGAGGGGTGCGGAGAACTCCCTGAGGACACACTCGGTGCTGAGCGAGGGGTTGAGGGCACTGTCCCCCAGATAGCGGTGAGTGCGGCCCCCTCGTGGCCTCCCCCCCCCCCACCCTCCCGCTCCCCGTCCTGGAGGCTGAGGCTGGTGCGGGACGGGTGGCCTGGGACTGCGGCGCCTGCAGCGGACAGCGGGCGCACAGGCGGAGTGCTGAATTGGGACGCTCGGGGGGGGGGGGCAGCACAAGCGAGCGGACCCGGCCGCCCGTGAAGTGACTGTTGCAGGCGAGCGGCGGATTTTGAGCCGCAGAGGCAGAGGGGCCGGGTCCCGCACAGTTGGGGACCCAGACCATCGGGAGATGGGCTCCTAGGACCGGGAGGCGCCCTGCGCTCAGGCCGGGACAACGGGGGCTTGTTGTTTTGGCGGGGACCGCCCGCCTGGGCCACAGCGACAGTGGAGTTGCGGAGGTGGGGCACACGTGGGGGCGAGGACCAAGGCTGTGCTGCTGGCCTGCTGTGGTGCCCTGGACCGGATACCCGACACGATCGGCCCCCTGGGGGTGCCCGCCTCCTTGCCTGGGGAGATGCTGCTGGCCTGGGCGGCAGGATTTGGACGATGGCCCGGAGCCCTGTAGGTGGCTTAAACCTGTGTACTGCTGGTGACAGTCGGAGCCGGCAGGTGTGAAGAAGCAGTAACTGCCATTGCCGAGGTGTGGGGGGCCCTGGTGTACTTGGCCGCTGGTGTGACTTTCAGGAGTGCTGTGGACAGCGGGGCCGTAGGCAGAGGTCCGGGAGGAGCGTCTTTTGTGCTCAAGATGGCTACTACGGGCGGGGTTCTCAACACGCCGCCTGGGCAAGGCGATGTATCCACCTTCACTCAAAATGGCGGTGCCCGGGCCCAACAGGAAGACACTACGCCGGAACAGCGGCTGAACTTGCGTCTTGATGCTATCCTGGCCGCGATCACCACGACTAAGGAGACGCTGCACCAGGATATTGCGCAGGTTGCCACGGGGCTGGGCCTACTGAGAGCTGACCACGCCAAGCTCTCGGATAGGGTGAAGGAACATGAACAGTTACTCCTAGACCTGAAACCTGCTGTGGTGACGGCGGAACGCAAACTGACGGACGTCATGGGCCGTTTGGCGATTCTGGAACGACGGGCGGAGGACGCGGAAAGCCGTAACAGGAGGAGCAACGTGCGGGTGGTGGGCCTTCCGGAGAGGATCGAGAAAGACGACGCAGTGGCGTACATGGAGGACTGGTTCAAGACGGTCGTGGCGCCGGAGGGGCTTTCTCCTTTCTTCTCCCTGGAAAGAGCACACAGGGTCCCGGCCAGGCCGCCCCTTGAGGGCCGACCTCCCCGACCGATGGTAGTGAAATTGCTGCATTACAAGGACCGTGACCTTTTGATACAGAGGGCGCGGACTCAGGGCCCCTTTCAAGTGGACAATAGCAGGGTCACGATCTTTCCGGATTATACACAAGAAGTGCAGAAAAACAGGGCGTCCTTTCTGTCTGTTAAAAAAGAGCTGAGGGAAGAGGGGATTCAGTACTCCTTACTTTTCCCTGCAAAACTGAGGGTTATCCTCGATGACAAGACACACTTCTTCCAAACTCCGGACGAGGCTTGGTCGTGGCTGGAGTTATACCGTGCTGGGACGGACCGCACGACCAAAAGCGGAAGGGAGAGGCCGAAGCCGATCCGGATCAGGAAATCGCAGCGCATTCGCTCACGGAACAAACTCCAGAGGGCCATGCGGGAGGCCCAGATGGCGGATGACAGGAGAGGGGCTGTGGCTGCAACGGCAAGCATTACAGGATCACAGCAGGAAAGAACGTCGGAGGGGTCGGCCTCGGAGGAGGAGGATGAGAAATCTGGAGGCGATGAATCGGAAACAGGGAGTACCCGGGGACCAGTGGTTACCCCACAGACTTCGGATGGAGTGTTTAATGAATGACGTTTTAAAGAATCCAATAACTCCGGGGTACCTGTTGGGACTGACTCTCCGGACTTTTTTGTATGCTATCAGGTATGGGGCGGAGAAAGCAGGGTGGGACGGAGGGCATGGGGTGGTAGCTCTGCGGGCCCTGGTTCGGTGCTCTATCACCCTCTTGTGGCCCTTAAGGCCTTCTGTGGTGGCGACCACAGATTAGTGTGAGTGTGTGGTTTTGATGGTTTGGAACGGGGCTGAAGCTGGGTTATTAGGTCCTGTCCTGGGGAGTGGGGTTTGGGGTGTTTTGGGGGGGGATTGGGAAGGGGGGTGCGACTGCTGCAATGCGGGGTACAACTGTTTGATGGTGACACTGCGCAGAACTGTCTACTATGGGGTCGTTACCTAATGTGAAATGTATTACATGGAATGTCCGCGGAATTCAGACGATGGTGAAACGCCACAAGGTGCATGCATATCTGGTGAGGCGGGGAGTGCAGATAGCAATGCTTCAAGAGACTCATTTAACTAAGAAAGAATGCAGCGCTTTGCAGAGGAGGTGGCGGGGTCAGGTGTTTGGCACAACTTATTCAGCATTTGCCAGAGGGGCCCTAATCTGGGTGAGAGCAGGGACTCCGTTCGAGGTCACGTCACAGCGGGTTGATCCTGAGGGTAGATATGTGGCGGTGGAGGGGCGACTTTACGGGAGGGAGGTGGTCCTGTGTAGTGTGTATGCCCCAAATTCTGATCAGGCCCGCTTTTTTGACGGCTTAACAAGTTCGCTGGCTCATTTTTTGGCTGGCCCGGTCTTATTAGGGGGCGACTTTAACTCGATCACTGATGTAGTAATGGATAGGTCGCACCCACCGTTGGTAGACTCCCCAGTGCGCAGGCTGGCGGCTCATAGGAAGGATTGGCAGGAGAAGTGGGGACTGCTTGATGTATGGAGGGTACAGCATCCTGAGACAAGGGATTACTCCTACTTTTCTGCAATACACGACCTACACGTTAGATTAGACGCAGTGTTGTGTAGTGGCACTTTGGCAACGACGGTGACGCAAACTGAGTACCTGGCTAGGACCATATCGGATCATAACCCCTTATTGGTATCAGTGCAGTGGCAACGGGCTAGGTCAGCGGTCCCATCGTGGCGGCTTCGGCCGGAGGCGCTGGAGGATCTGGTGTTCAGTGACGTGGTGCAGCAGGGCATTGACCGCTACTTTGCGGAGAATGAGGGCTCCGCAACGTCGCGATCGATAGAATGGGATGCAATGAAAGTGGTGGTGAGGGGCGTGTGCATGGGTAGGTTCTCGAATGCGCGGGCGGCTGTTCTGAATGATTTAGCGAAAGCTGAACTGGCGTTGCGAGACCTGGAACGTCAGAGGCCTGAGCGGCCGGCTCTGCAGGAGAGATTGGTGGAAGCTAAGGAGGCGGTGGCGACTGAGACTGAACGGCTGCGGTGTTATGACTATAATTTGTATAACATCAAGGTACATGAGGAACGTGATAAAGTGGGCGCGCTACTTGCCAGGCTTGCGGATCCTGAGCCTAGGGGGTGCCCGATAATGAGTATAAGAGCAGAAGGTGGGGAGGTAGTCTACTCGCAATCAGCTGTGTTAACGCGCTTTCAGTCCTATTACACGGGACTGTATGAATGCCAACTGGAGGCGGGGAGGGATGAGATAGTTGAACACCTGGCCTTGCTCCCGCTGCCCATGCTGGATAGTGAAGATGCTAAGGAACTGGGAGGTCCTATAACGCTAGCGGAAGTGAGAGTGGCTATTAAACAGATGGCCCGGAATAAAACCCCAGGAGTGGACGGTTTGCCAATAGAGTTCTATGCCAAATTTATTGACATCCTAGCGCCGAAACTATTGGTGGTGTATTCGGAGGCCAGGCAACGGGGTTGCCTGCCTGAGTCAATGAGGGAGGCACTAGTAGTGCCACTGTTGAAGCCAGGCAAGGATGCGTTGAGTGTGACATCTTACAGGCCCTTATCGATGTTGACGGTGGACTATAAGATCTTGAGTCGAATCCTGGCAACCAGGTTGCTGCCTCACATGACGAAGCTAGTGCATAGGGACCAAGCGGGGTTTATCCCGACTAGGAATACCTCCATGAATATACGACGGCTGGTCCGCATTTTGGATAGTGCCGGGTCATCGGCTCTTGACTCTGTGGTGCTAGCGGTCGATGTCGAAAAGGCTTTTGATAGCCTTGAATGGCAGTATTTAGATGAGGTGCTGCTGAAGTTCGGAGCTGGGGAGGGATTCCGGAACTGGACAAGGGTCCTTTACACGTCGGCTAGGGCAAGGGTGCGCCTGGGCCCGCTGATCTCTTCGGCCTACCCGGTTTGTAGGGGGACGAGACAGGGCTGCTCACTGTCCCCCCTGCTGTTCGCATTGGCGATGGAACCGCTGGCAGCGCAGGCGAGGATGGGTACAGTGTATAGAGGGATCACGCAAGGGCCGGAGTCGCATTATATCTCGTTATACGCTGATGACTTGCTGCTGTACTTGGCGGACGCTGAACGGTCCCTGGAGGGTGCGGTAGATATGCTGATTGGATTCGGGCGGCTGTCGGGCCTCAAGGTGAACTGGACTAAGACCTGTGTATTTCCATTGCGGGCAGGTACGCCCTGTCCCCCGTTAGCAAGGGAGGTAGTATGGGAGCCTTCTGGCTTCACATACCTCGGGGTGCGAATTTATCATGAGGCAGCTGATCTCCTGGAGGGGAACGTAGGGCGGTGCATGCGAGCGCTGAAGGGCTGCATGGCATTTTGGGCCTCTCTCCCTCTGTCGGTGCTTGGCCGAGTGGCACTGTTGAAGATGGTGGCGCTTCCCCGGCTGCTTTATTACTTTCGAACGCTGCCGGTGTGGATTCCACAGCGGGTCTTTAGGGAACTGAAGATGTTGGTGACTGGCTTCCTTTGGGGCCAAGGTCGGCGGAGGGTGGCGTTGGAAACTCTGATCAGGCCTAAGTTTGAAGGGGGAATGGCAGTCCCCGATTTTGAGCTATATTACCTAGCGGCGCAACTGCAGACCCTAACGCAGAATGTGGCTAGAGAATTCAGGGGACCTGAGTGTGACCGTGGTATTGGTATTCCGAGGCACATCCTTTCTTATATAGTTATGCAACAGAAACTGGATTTGAGGGAGCTCACGGTGGAGGAACGGACGCTTAGAATGTGCTGGCAACGGAGTCTGAAAAGAGCGAGGAAGGTCCGGCCGTACGCACCGGAGATACCGTTGGGAATGTTGACCGCGCTGCCGCATGGGGGTGACTGGTCCAGGCTTTTGGAATGGGAGGAATTGGGACTGCAGATGGTGGGGGACCTGTACATTGATGGAGCATTGGTTCCCTACCAGGTGCTTCAGGAGCAGTTTGGTTTGCCGGACGGTACCTTTCTATTGCATGCGGCGGTGGTGGCGGCGCTGCAAAAGCATTGGGGAGCAGGGCTTGCCGAGCCGGAAGTGACCATGGCATGCCAGTATGTGGTGATGGCTGCGGGCACGGTCAAAGCGGTGACGTGTCTCCACATGAGAATGTTGAACGAGGGGCTGGCTCCACTGCTGGCTTTGAAGTCGCGATGGGAGGATAGCATAGGCAAGCCCATCCCGGACACGGTCTGGAGTCAGGTCCTGAGGCGGACATGGAAAGGCACGAGGAACGCACGGTTTCAGCAGGTGCATTTCTTTATAGTACATAGGGCGTACCTGACTCCGGAAAGGATAAAACGGTACTTCCAGGTGCTTGACGCCGTGTGCCCACGATGCTTGGTGCCCGAGGTTGACTTGGATCACATGTTATGGGGGTGTCCGACACTGGGGGCGTACTGGCAGGAAGTGGGGGTGCTCTTGAATGCGGTAACGGATAGGGAGGTGGACTTTGACATGGCGGCTTGTCTCCTGCTTTGGTTTCCGCATACAAAAAAGACGAGAATCACCAGTAAATTTATTGATTTGGGACTTATATTGGCACAAAGAGAGATCACCTGGCACTGGAAGTCTAGAGAAGGCCCTTCAGTGGGGAGGTGGATGAATGAGCTGTTGAAGTGGGCGGGCTGCGAAAGCATCATTAGAATGCGGCAGGCTACCAGGCTTGGCAAGGAGGGCTGTTTGGACATGGCGAGAGCTTGGGAGATGGTGGTGCAAGCGTTGCGTGATTATATGGTGGGGGATGACGAGGAGGAGTGATGATCCATGCGGCTTCCATGCACTTCTAGCGATTGCGAACGACTCCTGGTAGATGGCGAACCTCTGAGATAGCACGGATTTGGACGGCCCGCATTAGCAGCAGCAGCGGCAGTTGGGGGGAGGGGGGGCGTTTTGGGGAGGGTAGTTCGACTTAGCGGCCCGGAGTAGTACGGGAAGGTTGGCATGTAGGTTGGACCCAGGGAACCGGGGGCTCCCGGGACGGTAGGCAGGTATTATGACACTGATACTGGGGAGGCCCGGAAGGGGACTCTGGAGCGCCTTGACCGAAGCGGTGTTGGGCAAGGGATGAGCTGTTGACAGGTTCTCTCTGAAAATTCGGTGTTCGCTTGTTGTTGTAGGGGGGGGGGTTTTAGGGGGGGGGTAAAAGCAGATACTAAAAACTGATGTTGATCGAATACATGGGTGAGGAGTACACGAAAGCGTCTTACTGAGCAGGGTACCCTCCGGCGCCGCCCAGCCTCCGGGATGTGGGCCAAATGGCTGTGTACAATATACCTGTAACTCTTACGATTGTGATGCTGCAAGTGTACTGATTGGCGTAACATGTGGTCTTGTTGCTAATTCTGCAATAAAAATATATTTACAAAAAAAAAAAAAAAAAGTAATATTGGGACCGACGAGCCGTTTATTTTAGGGTAATCAACTTCCAAACTAGTCAAAGAGTCTGCCACTTCGTTAATATATAAGTTAAAAAGAAAAGGTGCGAGGATGCAACCCTGTTGAACGCCCTTTTCTATGGGGAACTTTTTGGCGCGTTCTCCGTTTTTGCCATAACGGACCGTTACTCCTGCACTCCTGTAAAGTTCTTTTATAAAATTCAACATGTGTGGATCTATCCCCATCTTGGTCAGGGTAGTCCATAACACTTTGTGATTCAAGCAATCGAAAGCCGAGCTTAAATCGACAAACGTCATGTACAAATTTTTACCACCATGTATTTGCTAATTATTAATGCCAAATTGAGACCCTGCTCGACTGTGCCAAGCCCGCTCTTGAACCCGTATTGGAACTTGGAGAGGACCCCTTCGACTTTGGCCCAAGATTGCAATTTTGTAAGTAAAACTCTCCCAGCTACATTCATCAGGGAGTCGAGCAAGGAAATAGGCCTATAGCATTTAGGGTCCTGCTTGTTTCCCTTTTTAAAAATAGGAATTACAATGGCTTCCTGCCATGTAAGGGGGAAACCAGTTTGACTATAGGCGTTTAGAACGTTTGTGAGAAGCGGGGCCCAGAGTTCCATATTTTCTTTAAATAAGTCAATAGGAATTCCATCTGGCCCAGGGGCTTTAGAATTAGCGCTTTCTCGAATTGCTTGTTCGACATCTAAGGGGAAAAAACTATGTTCAATGGGAAGGTGGCTGAAATGTGTGATGATTCAGACTGGGATACTGTGTCAATATGTGGTAATGTCACACAAGAATCTAGTTCTGGTTATTCATTGTTTTCATACAGTGCTGTAAAATAACTGACCCAGACGTCTTCAGCTATGGCTACCTCCAATGAGTCAGTCTTTCTCTCTACGAAAAACGGGGCGTTAACTTCTCTCCAAAATGCAATATTGTCCCGGAGGGCACTGGCCTTGATTAATGCCTCCCAGGCAAGATTTTTAAGTTCGGTCTTCCTTTTTTGGAGTCCCTTTTTGTAATCTAACCTAGCAGCTCTAACTAGCTTAATGTCTTTCGGGAGGGTTTTTATAGCCTGCAGGAGAGCTTTGTGGGCTCTAGTACAGGCAAGGTTAAACCAGCCGTTCGATCTAGTCATCTGTCCATTTTTGCGTTTCCTAGACAGTTTGTCATTTATTGTGGCAACTATCTTATCGTATGTCGCTCTGATCATAAGGGGATTGGGATGTTGTTCCAAGCACGTCATAAAGTGCTCATATTCTTCCATAATTACCTCCTTCAAGAAGTTTTTAGGGTCAACCTTGGCCCACTTAATGGCGTACCCGTTTCTTCTGGACAGGGAAATTGAATGGCGATATAGCGTTTCGGGTAGGCTTGTTACATGGCTATCATGGTTGCCTTCATCGAGGCTAATACTAATTGGTAAATGATCGCTCATGGCTAAGTCTTCTGTTTTAAAGCCCTGTACGGAGCCCTGTTTATTATTTGACATCAACATGAAGTCTATAATGGTACCTGCCCCTCGACCATGAAAAGTTGGTCGAAAGTCTGCCAGGGGCTCACAGAGTTCGTTTGCATATCCTAAGTCCCAGTCATGCATTAGCTGGTTTAGCATGTTGCAAAGGTGGTGTGTTCAAAGTGCGTGCTCGGTTCCCCTTTTAAGTTTGTTATGCCACAAATATTGGATCCACTATGAAGGCATAAATGACAATTAAAGTCTCCCACTATGAGAAAGCAATCAACCTCTCCCATTCCTCTCTTTAAAATATAGGTTATGATGTCTAGTAGTGCTTTGGGTTCGTGTTCAAGATGTTATTATATAGATTAATCAGGAGAAGACTCAACCCTTTCCCTTTAACGGAAAAACCCTGCACGGATTTACACTCCTTATGATAGATCCCCTCATTTTCAAATCTCTTTACAGTTAAATTTGCCAGGTTAGAAACGTACGTGCATAGGCCTCCAGATCCCCTGCCTCGATTTCCCTGGGTGGACGGGGTGAAGAGGGTATTAAAACCCTCTATGTGGGACTCCTCCTGGTCCCAACATTCCTGGAGACATATGATGTCAAATCTATCAGCAAATGATAAAAATATTTGGTCCTTCGATTTCTTGGAGAGACCCGCTATATTCCATGATGTGAGAGACATGCTGGTTCTCCTCTCTGATTGTAATAGATCTTTTTTCAGTGGTTGAGGGCTCATGTTAATAACTAAACTATGCCCTATCGTACTTGAGGTAGCTGAATTAATTTCATATTGGGGAGATGTATCATAATCCTTATTGACGTCTTTGACATCTGATCTCTCTGGGGTGATCTCCGTAGCCAGTGGGTATGAAGGGGGTTGTGCCACAGTTTTTGGTGCCCGAAAAAGGGCAGAATTGATACTTAGCGGGATTTGGCTGGTATGACAGGGGGAATATTTTTTATTACACGGGTTGGGTGCTCTACCTGGAGTAGGAGATACGGGTAGGGTACTATATTACTGTTTGACCCCTATTGGGTGCCCTGGTGGTCAATCGACCATATCTAGACAGTCGTATCTATTGCTTGTTGGGATGCCCCTCCACCCTTCCAGATCAAGCTGTTCTCTTCTGGGAAACCAAGACCATGGTTCCCAATCTCTGGTCCTGGTCCTGTTCCATTGACCCACTTGATTCCAGGACCAATCCGGACCCTCCTCCCAGCTTGGCGGGTCTTCATAGTCGAAAATATTCGATGGTGGGTAAAAAAAGGAGAGACGATAAGCATCGATTCCCCCCCTTTTTTTCCAGGGCCGGCCAAGAACAAATATACTCAACCGTGGAGGGATCCTCACAATTAACTATGACACAGTCACCTTGTATGCTTTTTCTTGATTCTCCAATCCAAGATACTCTTCGTACCGAAGAGATTCTGCTGGAGTTTCGTGATTGGAGAGGTCTATTAATATTCAGCCACTGCAGCACCTTATTTCGAAGGGAACAGGAAGGTTCGTTTGTGTTTTCCGGCAGCTCTGGAACCCCAGTAAGAATGACAGTAAATGGGGACGCCTCAGGTGGAAGATGAATCGGACGCCTAAACCTAGTTCCCTTCTTTCCATCGCCCAAAGGCTGCGACACTGGCCCTTTAGGAGTTATGAGAGGTGTAGCTTTCGGCTTAGCCGACTGAGTTGGACCTTTTAACGGGCCCGGAGTGGCCTGAGAAGTGCCTTGAGTTGTGTTAGTTGTAGCCTTCCCAACTCCTAGTGTGTTCTGAGTGGTATCTTGTGTACATTTCAGGTCAGGTTGCGCATTTGCGACTTTGGAGAGTTGATTGGGTTTTGCACACAAGACAGTTTGGTGTGATTGGACTGGTGTGTTAACAGCTTTAGGTTTCCCACCCCCTGCGTTTGCTGGGCCTAATGTTTTCTGAGTGAAAGGAGGCGTATTCAGCTTCGCTAATTGTTTTTCGATATTCATTAGGCTTCGTTCTACTGGGTGCAAGTGACGTTTGAAGAGCTCCCCTATGCTTTTTAACAAATGGTTGTTGAATGCACATGTATTGCCTGTATTACACGTACCCCCCACTGCCCCCATGCCATTTAGGTTCTCAGGCACCTCTGACATATTGATCAAAGGGATATTACTAACATTTTGTGAACTCTGGATGGGCTGATTTGGGTCTAGTGTGGGTTTATTTGCATTAAGGTTGGACTTTTTTTTCCTCACCCTTTTTGCTATGGCACCCTCCCTCCTCCCTTTAGCCTTTTTTTCCGAGGTATCAACAAGAGTTTGATATTGATGTAAATCTGGTGTTTTTTCTAAATCTTCAGTTAAGTGCGAGTCAAAAGATAGTTGAATGGCAGAGAGATCCACTGTGCTGGGAACAGTGTGGATCTCCTCTGATATTATATTGATTTTATGTATTAACCAGAACCCGTTTATATTGTTATTCGTTGTCCGAAATTCCCCAGGTATATTGAATAGCGGGTGGTAAATGGAAGCCACATTGCAGTGAGGTTACTTGCCTTGATGAAGTAAGTGCAGAAGTTAGGTAGAACTTGAAGCACTGGTTAGGGATTATTATTCTTGTATAAAAGTGAGAGTGATTCATAGCAAAGGAGTCCACTGGTGAAACTTTGGTCTTATATCACCTAGAAAGGGTAAGTCTAAAGGAGTAGCAGGTTTTTTGATTCTTGAATGAAGAGTAAGTGGAAAAGGTTTTACTCGTACTGTGTGAAGGGTAAACGGAAAGGTTTTACTCGCTGTGGTGAAAAATTGACTTTTCTTTGAATCTAGTCAATCTGGCACAGTAGCGAATGTTTCTATGTTGTTAATTAATTAAATATGTAATTGAAATTTGAAAGAAATTGAGTTTTCATATTACCTTGCAAAGGAGGGGTCAGTCGCAGGTGCAGCACTGACGTTACTGAGAGCAGCGCTGGGATATGTTGAGACAGTGGGTGTGTGGCTGAGGTAATATTGTAAAGGAGGGATGAAGTACAGAGAAGTGGAAAACTCATGTCACAGGAAAACTGCGTAAGCATTGGTTAAAGTGGTTCTGTAAATCAAATGTTGATTGGTCATTGAAATGAGTTGTGCTGGTATTGGAGGAACATATACTTGAAGTAAACAATTGAATGATTTGCAAAACAATTGAATTTTCAATGTTAATAGATAGTGGTGATTATATGTGGAATCCCGATCCAACTATAATAGGGTCCCAACCAGATAGAAGATGTATAGGTTTTGCCCACGAGCAGTACAATAGAGGAAGACCAAATATCCTGTACGGAGAAAAGAGAAAAATGTCATTTATGCTGAAAATGAACAATTATTTAAAAAAGGATAAGCCCATTAAAATTAAAGAAGGAATTATTATACCTCCCCCGAAAACGCCTGCATCATACATGATGATAGAAAGAGACTACCACATTTGTGTATGGTTAGAAAATTGGATAGAGTACACAAAAGATGATGGAATATTAGCATTCCCAGAGTATGGAACATTTAATGAGAGAATTTTGCACAATTTACGAACTCGCAGGAATGAGTTAGAACCAAGACCTAGATTAACGCAGTATGAAGCTCTAGAAGAGTGGGAGACAGACTTTTGAGCGAGATAGACCCCAATGTGACAGGAACTTGAGTACATTTTATCCAAGATTTCTCCCGAAAAACTCGAGATAAGCAGATGAAACAATGGAGACAGTCTATGATAGTGGAAGGATTATATCCTGTATTTACCACAGAAGAACCAACAGGAAGTAAATGTACAGGGAAAACAAAACATTTAGTGACTGGTAGTGGAGATTCTGAAGACGATTATTTTGAAGCTTTATTAATAACAAATCCTCCACCTTATCAGGAAGATGTAAATAGAATTACCCCTAGTGCCCTGTTTCTAAAAACGCCTTTAGTTCCGCAGATTGTACATGAGACTACCATATAAAAGGTACTACAAGAAAAAGAAAGAGAAGCAATAAATGCAAATAGAAATGAGTTAATTCAGAAAATACCCCCAATTGAATACAAGTCCTGAAGCCCTAACGATACCAGTAACGATAGGTCCTGTTCCATTATATGGAGAGAGGCAGCCCGGTCCTAAAACTCCCGTTCTAACTACTCCTATCACATCACCCAGAAAAGAAAATATAATAGTTGATGACCAAGCAAGTGAGTGTGAGTCAGCTATCTCTTTAATGGATCTGCCAATAAGAGAGCCAATAAATGATTCATTCAGGAAAGTTACCCCGTATGCTCTAGAGAAGTACAGATTGAAAAATCCACCGGAACGAAAAGTGCTACTGTAGTAACCCCAGAAGAAATAGAAAGGTGGACACGAGAAATAGAGAAGCCAAAATCACAGCCAAAAGTATTGGACATTTTCAAATTAAGAGTTGAATTGGAAGAAATGATAGCTGGGAAAGTAGGACTAGAGAGATTAAATACTTTCAGCGAAGAAGAATTGTTATTCATATGAAGAAGCATCACTCGAAATACAAAAATATTTCATGAGAAATTAATGAATTTGGCCTCAGACAAGTGATTTGGCATAGGTAAATCTAAAGTATTGCAGAATCCCTATAGAGCAGAATTTTTCCAACAAAGATTTAGAGAACATGAATGTGTCAGGAAGAAAATTAGAGATAAAAGAATAATTGTAATTGCTACAAAAATGGGAAGACTTGAATAGATGAACAAAGAAAAAGGAAGAAGCTCAGGCAAATCAAATGACATCTAAGTATCTAATGAAAGTCCCAGGAAGAGGTATTAACATGTCCCATGGACTCGACAAGATGTTTTATCATTTACAAATGATTTCCCAAAGCGTAGAGAAAAACCAGTAGAATTGTACAGGCAAGTTGAAAGGTTTATGAAGGTTTCGAAAGTATTGTTAAAAGATTGAGATGGTTTGTTTGACATAGTTGCTCCTGCTGATTTATGGACAGAATGTAAAATCTCAGCAGGTTGGCCTAATGATGAGTACCCCAGAGATGCAAAAATAGGAGCCCCCTCAGACGACGTGATGAAAAAATATCAGGTAATAACTTATTTGAAAGAAAAGGTTCCCCCAAAGGAAACGGATTAAATAAAAATAGACCCAACAACCGAAGAAGAAGATGAATCTGTACATGCATAATATGAGTGTCTTTTACAGGTATTCAAACAGTACAGTGGGTTAGAAAACATTGATAATAAAGGCATGACACATTTTGTATATCGTTTTGTAACTGGGTTAGGACAGATATACCCCAAATGATAAAAGAGCATTAGTTGTGTTGGCAGGCAAAGCCTATTGATGAAATCCTCGAGTATTCAAAATACTGTGGGGATGAAATTGATAATAGACGGAAAAAATTTGAAGAAAAAGTAATGTGGGACCAAGTAAAATTAGCGGAGTAACAAGAACTTCAGCTAAGTAATCAGGCAAATAATCATGGAAGAGGGGAAGGTCAAGGTGAAGGTAGTGGGGCCAACCAAGAGGGCGGATGAGTAAAGAAGAGGCAAAGAAAAAGTTTCCCAGTCACGGGTGCGGATAATTGGGGCATTGGAAAAACAAGTGTACATTTTTGCGGAATAATAATGTCCAAACTCAAAATTTAAATCCACCGACTCAGAATGATGTGTCAATGAGACAACCACAACAGGTAATACAGAGTCAATTGCCACCTGCCCCTGTGCCAGATTGTCAATCTAAGTACAGTGTGGACACCGGATTCCGGGAGGGAAGTGGTAAGAAAAATTCAATAACATCACAGTTTCTTTTGCAGGACACATTTTTTGACGAAGAGACTTTGATGGTGCCTGGGAGGGGGGAAGAGGAATGCGTACTTGGCGCATCCTTGCCGGTAGATCAGTCAGGTCCATACATTGAAGGTAAGTTTGAGGGAAATGACTTCACCTTCTTGTTAGACACTTGTGCTACCTGTTTCAGTGTGAGAACAGCAGACGTTCCAAACCTACCCCTCGCAGAAGACGATCAAAGTAGTGGGCGTTCACGTAGAGGACCGCATATCTTTATATGCGGATGATATACGGTTATTCTTGGCTTCCCCATATAAATCAATAGTGGTAGTGCTCGTCATCTTTACCAATTTCGGCAAATATTAAGGATATGCGATTAACTGGCACAAGTCCGTGTTGTATATGGTGTGGGGACAGGTCCCCAGGCTTCCAACGAGCTGCTCCATAGTGGTGGCGAAAGATGGGTTTAGATACTTAGGGGTGTATGTTATGTCGGATCCCAATCTGTTCTATAGCTCTAATTTAGCCCCTCCATATGCTCGACTCCAAGCAGATGTGAAACATTGGCGATCCCTCCCACTTTCTCTGATTGGCGGGGCGGCGCTTTTTAAAATGCTGGCCCTCCCTCGCTTCTTGTATATCGTTTCAAATTGCCCTTATAAAGTCCCGGATTCCTATTTCAAAACAGTGGAAGGGGAGTTCCTTACGCTATTGAGGGATGGGAGGGCCCCAAGGGTGGCACTAAAGAAGTTGACGAAGAGTTGGTATGATGGAACCATTGCACTCCCCGACTTACAACTCTACTATTGGACAGCACAACTAGTGACGGTCAATCGATGGATATATCGCCCTTCTGAAGACACTGCATATGCTCTTGACCGCTATCAAACTGATCAATCCGGATATTTGGGAGCTCTATATGTCAACGACAAGAAGAACAAGGGGCAATTCTTTGGTCATACCCTACAGACGTAGATTTGGCGGACAGTGAACTCTCGCCTGGATGGGCTGGCATCCTTACTAAGGTTGCTCCACTCTGGTATACGCAGAAACTGGGTATGCTGTGTCACCAGCCTGGGTTTGACAAGTGGGACCTTATAGGTATCTCTGTAGTAAAAGATCTGGTCAAAAAAGATGATATACTCACATTTGAGGAACTCCAGTAACAATATCAACTAGCTCGAGGAGAAACTTATAGATACCTGCATATTCGCCATGCCCTTAAGGCGGCCTTCTGGTCTTTCACAGACATACTAGACTCTTCGCCGCTCGAAGATAGGTTGTTAGACGGGCCTTTGCACTCAAAAGCCATTTCTCTTGCATACAAGGAATTATGCAACAACCTTCCAGATGCTTTCCCAAGACTCGGGGAGAGATGGCAGGAGGATTTGGGATTGATTAGCAATGAGGAGTGGCAGGAGGCCCTGATGCCCCCTCTGGAAGGCTGCTATTACTCAAAAATTTAAGTTGATCCAACTTCGGATACTGCACCGCTCGTATATGACGGGACAGACTCTGGTTAAAATAGGTGCTAGATCGGAAGATCTTTGTCTGAGGGGATGTGGCCAACAGGCTACATTTTGTCACACACTGTGGAGCTGCCCGGGGTTACGTGTCCTTTGGGAGGGGGCCTCGGAGCACATGCATAAAGCCCTGCATAAGGAGATTGTCCTGACGCCACAACTGGGTTTGTTGAATATTTGGGAGGCAACTGATCTGACGGAAGTGGAGCAACAGTTTACGACGCTAGGCTATACGTTTGTTAAACGGGAGACAGCGAAAGGGTGGGGAGGAGCAACCATACCAAGCGTCCATATGTGGGCGAGAGAGTTTGACAGGCTGCATGTTAGCGGAAACGGAGGTCTTCGTAGCGAGGGGGTGCCCCAAGAAATGGGACAGGAAATGGTGATCTGGAATAAATATCGGAGAGATATTGTGGTGTCCCCAACTGTGGAATTGGAAATGCAAAAAAGTACGGAAAGGGTAGAGACGATGTAATGTATAACTGCTGTGTGATAGATTAGGACCCCAATTACCAAACCAATGGAGGTATATATTGGCAACTTCAAAGAAATGCATACGTTTGTTGTTTGCGACTCGAGCCCTGTAAACTTGCTAGGAAGGGATTTATTGTGAAAAATTAATTGCATAATATATTACACACTGGATGGTTTTGCAATTAAGACAACTGATGAAGACGGGGTGTACAAGACTATGTTAGCTAGACAAGGAACTGTAGTTAAAAAGATGACCCCAGATGAGCTACCAGAGGAGGTCCAAAAAACAGTAAACTCTGGTGTGTGGGATTTTACCAGAAAGGAAGTAGGTTTAATGGCAAATGAAGACCCAGTAAAAGTAACTGTAAAAGAAGGTGCTGTCTACCCAAATAATCGACAATACAAATTGAGCCCAGAAATAAAAGCTGGTGTTGCAGCAGAAATTGAACGTTTGGTCGAGCAAGGCATATTAAAAGAAATAATGAGTAGTCCCTGTAATTCACCTATAATTGGCATAAAGAAACCAAACGGAAAATATAGGGTGTTCCAAGATTTGCACAAAATAAATTACATTTTTGCACCATGTTGTCCAATAGTACGGAATCCAGCAGTGATTCTTTGAGATACCATGGAGTGCAGGATGGTTCACTGTAATAGATTTATGCCCTGCCTTTTTCTCCATTCCATTCCATTGCATCCAGACAGACAGTTTTTATTTTCGTTTAAATTTGGTGAGCATGTTTACGTTTGGAATCATGTTCCACAAGGGTACACAGAAAGTCCATCAATGTATAATCAGATTTTGAAAAAATGTCTTGAATCTTCGGTGGTGCCCAGACAGTCTGTCTTGGTGCAATACATAGACGAATTATTGGTTGTGTCTAAAACTCGAAATAATTGTGTTGTTGATTCCATTGCATTATTGAATCAGTTGGCTGAAGGTGGACATAAAGTGTCACCTGAGAAATTACAATTTTGTACCACTTCAGTCAAATACTTGGGACATCAGATTGAAAGAAGGGTCAGAAGAGTAACTTCAGAAAGAATCAAAATGATTAGAAACATGAAATTACCTCAGACTCAGAAAGAGATCAGAATGTTTCTCTGAGTTGTAGGATATTGAAGGCAGTGGATTGTGGGTTTTGCAGTACTTGCCAAACCCTTGATAAAATTGACAAAGAAAAGAGCAAAAGATTCAATCGAATGGGAGGATGAAAGCATAACAGCCTTTGTAAAATTGCGAAACTGTCTATGCGAAGCACCTGCATTAGGTATGCCAGATTATTCCCAAAAGTTCGCCCTATACTGTGATGCAAGAGACAATTGTGCACTCTCAGTCCTAACACAGACACATGGCCTAATGCGACATCCTGTGGCATATTTCTCTGCCACTTTGGACCCAGTGGCATCTGCATTGCCAGGGTGCTTAAAATCTGTAGCTGCAGATAGCTCCAGGATAGCTTGACTCCAGTGGCGTAGTGAGCACTAGGCCACTGGAGTCAAGCTATCCTGGCTGTAGACAGCTAATAGCCAGAAATCGGTCCTAGGATGCTTGATTCGGGTCCAGGGAAAACATGGCTTGGCAGTTCGGGCCGGACTGTTCCCATGAGGCACAGGGTAAAGACTGATTTGCATATGGCCATGTCTGAACTGGGGTGGCGTGGTGAGCGAAATAACAATAGATTAAACCAAGATCTGTGACTGGGGGTGAATGTTTTGCCAATGTGCAATATTCCGTGCATCACCTTGTGTTTCAGTTTCAGTTTCATTAGCTTTATTCGATTTTGAGGTATAAAATCATAAAAGCACATTGCAATATATAACTACCATTACATTTCATTTCATCTCATTTTACAACATGTAAATTTATAGCATAAGATATTTAAAAGGAATCAGGTACCAAATAGATCATTGGTCAAGTCTGAATGTTAGTGCCCCTCACCCTGGCGCCATTTCGGCCCAACCAAAAGTTTCTCTCTTCTTTAAACTTGTATAGGGGAGAAATAATTCTCTGGGATAAAAGTCTGATAGTCCCCAGGTGTGTATAGGACCATCTCTTATCTGTGGTTGCCAGGTCTGGAGGTATGGGACAACATTACTATTTCTAAACTTTATTAACACCAAATCGCCAGGTCTCTCTTTTCGAAGCGGGCCCAGCCAGCCCACCCTTCTAACACCTAGTATTCTGCCGTCAATATCAGGAGGCAGGGGTCTATTCTTTGTTAACCAAAACAGTGTCTTGTTTGTTAGTTCTTGTTGACTTTCTGTTTTTCCATTTTTAAGTACCGGGACTCCAGAAAGGACGCCCACAAACGGGGCAGCCTCCGGTGGTAGTTGTATGTGGTTAGTTTTTTGTGGAATATTCACTGGGTTGGGGAGTGACCTTTTGGATGGTATAATTACTTTATTCAGCCCAGTTTCAAGTGAACAACTATGTGGTAGTATACGTTTAGCAGGCACATTCTGGATAGTTGGAATTAACGAATGTGAGGCTATTGGTCGGAGTTGGTTGATGTTACTTTGGGGAGTTATTAAAGATACTGCAGTATTAGTTAGAGACTGTGAGTGATTAGAGCCAATCATACTTTTTAGAAGTAGTGAGTTTGTCTTGGTCATTTCCTCAATTGCCACAATCCTCTCCCCAAGATTGTTCATTCTTTCTATCAGGGGATGTATCAAAGAGTTGATCATGGTTTGCATCTGAGCCAACAGAGTTGGTGAGGTAAGGGGTACAGGGACTAACAGTTTCGCGGGATCCTTACATGTTTCCGGCGAAAGGGTAATGAGCAATGGTGAATTCAACGACAATTTTTGCTGCTTTGTACCAGAAAAGTCCGGGAGGGACATTGTGGGGTTAGTGTTATCTATAGCAGGTGAAGAAATTGTCATACCCAGGAGATTTCCATATGGTGGGGATAATATGCAGGATTGGGGACTTGTAATGACTGTAGGACGGGTAGAAGCACTAGTTTGCTCAGGGGTGGTCTCGACAGCAGCATACTTGGTTTTGCATAAACTATTAAGTTCCTCTAACAGCGATAGGCTTTGTGGAGCGGCAGTTGACTGTGGGGGGGAGGAGTCACTTATGGGACAGTCTATAGACAGTCTTCGTTCTGTTCTTACTGTTTGTTGGACTGTAAGTGGTGATGTTTTGGTGAAATAGTGGACCAGCGTCCCCTTATCCAGGTCCCTTGTCTGTGTGGAAATTTTTCGGCCCCCCTTGCATGTCATGGTGTAAGTAGCAACAGGCACCAACAGGGACAAGGGATGTTTCCAAAACAAGTTCTTTTACCTCCTTTTGGTGCACGGCCAAGGGGGGTGGCCCGGCCCGTCCTCCTCTGGCCTCTGATGGCCGCAGATGGCCCCGCCCTTGTCCCGGGCTTAGCCCGGCGCCCGCCCGCGGGTGCGTCCCACGGGGCCGGTTGTGAGGGCTGACTTAAATAGGCTCCGGTAGCAAGGGGGTGTGGCCGCCGCCTCCCGAGTCCTTCCGCAGCCTCCAGGTACGTCCTTGCACTTCTCTGTGCACACGCTGCGCCTCCCGCGAAGCGGGAGACGCGAGGTCTGTTTTCTATTCCCCCGGTAGCAAGAGGGTGTGGCCGCCACCTCCCGAGTCCTCCCGCAGCCTGCAGGTACGTCCTTGCACTACTCTGTGCACACGCTGCGCCTCCCGCGAAGCGGGAGACGCGAGGTCTGTTTTCTATTCCCCCGGTAGCAAGGGGGTGTGGCCGCCGCCTCCCGAGTCCTCCCGCAGCCTCCAGGTACGTCCTTGCACTTCTCTGTGCACACGCTGCGCCTCCCGCGAAGCGGGAGACGCGAGGTCTGTTTTGTATTCCCCCGGTAGCAAGGGGGTGTGGCCGCCGCCTCCCGAGTCCTCCCGCAGCCTCCAGGTACGTCCTTGCACTTCTCTGTGCACACGCTGCGCCTCCCGCGAAGCGGGAGACGCGAGGTCTGTTTTCTATTCCCCCGGTAGCAAGGGGGTGTGGCCGCCGCCTCCCGAGTCCTCCCGCAGCCTCCAGGTACGTCCTTGCACTTCTCTGTGCCCACGCTGCGCCTCCCCACCTTGTGTGTTTTGCGAGTTATATTAGGTGCAGAAACTGTGACGATAGTCAGATGTACTGCCTTCAACCTAGCAACTCTGTTGCCTGATTCACCTTTTGAAGAAGTAAAAGATGAAGTTGAACATGAATGCCTTGATGTTACCAAACCACGTTCCGGCATACAGGAAGAGCCTATAAAGAATTCAAAACATGAGCTGTTTGTAGATGGATCATGCATGCGTCCTGAGGAAGGTGGATTGCGTGCTGCTTAGTCAAGTCGGCACAAGTAGACGAATTGGTAGCTTTAATCAAAGCTTGCACAATTGAGAAAAATTGGAGAGTAACCATTTACACTGACAGTATGGTTACGGGGTTGTGCACGACTTCGGCCAGCTCTAGAATCAAAAGGATTTCATGACTTCTTCAGGAACCCCTGTTAAAAATGGACATTTTGTAAAAGAATTAATTGAAGAAATTCAATTACCAAAAGAAGTGGCCGTGGTCAAGTGTGCTGCTCACCAATCTGGAAACGATAGTGACAGCTGGTAATCGTTATGATGACCAAGTTGCCCAACACTGTGCTAAATACAAAATAGCAGTAAACAAGAACATTGATCCATGTGGAATCAGCTGCCAGCGCATGCTACTTGGGGGCATAGGAACATGGGAGGAAGTGAGAGTGACAAAATGAAGCAGAAACAAAAGAAGAGGAGGAATGGGAAGAAATAGGTTGTCAGAGAAGAACTGATGATGGTGTAATAATTTACTTAGATGGGAGACCTGTGTTACCTGACTGTATGCGTGCACCAATGGCTAGAATGTATCATGAAAATGAAATGAAATGTATATTTATAAAGCGCGAATTGCTGCCCTGGGGTGTCCAAGCGCTAGCGGCCATAGTGAAAATTGCTTAACAGAAGGGAAACGCTGAGGGGTTACTGTGGAGCATTAAACAGAAAAGTTTTCAGCTGTTTCTGAAAGGAGGAAAGGTTAGGGTTGGACCGGAGTTAAAAAGGAAGTGAATTCCATAGCTTGGCGGCATTGTGAGTGAACATCCTGCCGCCAGCTCTTGCCTTTCTTATTCTAGGGACTATGGCCATACATGCCTGGCTGGAACGAAGATTTCTGCTAGGTTGATACTGTGTTATAAGTGTGTGTCATGGAGACACACACATAGGAAGAGATGCAGTGATTAGACTTTTTCGACAAGATTAGTTTAATGCAAGGTTCAGGAATGTCACAGAGAGTCTTTGACAGAGATACTTAAATTGTCAACAAATGAACCCCGGCAAGAAAACTGTAGTTTGTCCAGGGAGGATTTGGAAAGCTGAGGGTCCATTTATAAGGCTTCAGATTGATTTCATTCAGTTACCTGCTTGTCGAGGATTAAAATATGTCCTTGTTATTGTTTGTTTATTCTCCAAGTGGGTGGAGGCATACCGAGCAGAAGAAATGACAGTTTAACAGTGGCCAAGCTCCTGTTGAGAGAGCTCATTCCTAGGTTTGGTTTTACAGTAACTATTGTGTCAGACCGAGGGACTCATTTTAATAATGAAATAATTCGATTAATTTGTGAAGCATTCAAAATTGAACAAATATTGCACTGTGCATACCGTCCAGAGGCTTCTGGAGTGGTAGAACAACTAAATGGCACAATCAAGTCAAGACTGGGAAAGGTGTGTGCATCCACCCCACTGGAGTGGCCTGATGCTTTACCTCTTGTCCTGATAGGACTCCGAAGCATCCCAGAAAAGAAAACAGGCTTGAGTCCCCATGAGATTCTCATGGGAAAGGCAATGACGCAAGCATGTATACCAGGATACAAGCTGTTGAGTATATCTGATGATTTGGTACTGGAGTATTGCAGAGTTGGCTGGCTAAGTGCGCTCTATTTCTCCCCAGGTTTGGGAAGACGTTGTTGTCAGGCAGCCGAACCAAGCGCATGATCTGAATCCCGGTGACTGGGTAGTGATAAAAGATCACACTTAAGAATCGTGCCTAGCGCCAAGGTGGGGAAAGCCACATCAGGTTATGTTGGTTACCACAACAGCTGTAAAATGTGCAGGATTGCCTAATTGGATTCATGCCAGCCACACAAAGAGGATACCAACACCTGACGAAACAGAATCACAAGAAACTCAAGTGGTTGTGAGGGCTGATGGTTGTACAGCTGAAGAATCATAGGCAATAGATTCTGAAATAGCTGACCAAGAACAACCTAGCACTAGTCAGAACAACTGGATCCCAGAGGTGGACATACCTGAAAGTATTCTAAGACAAGAAGTTAAACCTATCTAGATAGATAGAGTGATAGTGAGGATGAGACTGGAATAGAAGAACACACTCGGATTACAGAAATTAAAGTTATCATCAAATCTGAGAAGGACCAGATAAGGAAAGAACAATGAACTCAAACAGAAGGAAATAGAAGCAACACCTGTGAGTCTGAGGAGGGACAGATCAGTACTAAAGAAAACGCCCAGGCAGAAGATAATCAAGAAATTATAAGACCTGAGCAGGACCAGTTAGGTAAAGAAAAATAAGTTCAGGAAGAAGAACAACAAAGTCAAAGCAAACGAATTGCTGAACAGGGTCAGAATAGTGTAGAAGAACGCATCCAAGCAGAAACGGCAAAGATAATAAGCCCTGGACAAGATCAGATAGAGAGGAATTCAGAAGACGAAAATAATGGAATTGTGCCACAAAACAACGAAAATAAAAGAAACTGAAAGCACAGTGCCAGCTAAAAGACTCAGAAAAGGTGATACTTGGCCTAGTATTATCAGAAGACTGAAATATCGCCTTAAGACAATAAATGAAGAACCTGACCAAGTAAATGAGGTAACAAGCCAATCTGGACCATCTACTGAAAAGCCAAGAAGGAGAAGTCCATGATTGCAAAGACTAAATAATAAATTCAGGGGTCCTGAATGGACATATGTAATTCTTGAAGACTTTGAGAATCTGGAAATAAGTGGAGACAGTGATGAAGAATTGAGTGCTGATTGAATTAATGAAGACGTGAGACCAACTTGAGAAATGTAAAAGTTATAATTTGTATTCTGTACAAAAGTTACAAAGAGGGGAATTAATTCTCCTTAGTCTGAAACCGGCTGATAATACAGCTGCTGGAAAACCGAAACGAAATTGTATAAAGACATGCTGCAGAATATGCATATGTAGTCTATTTTTAGTGCTCATAGTATGGTTAGGACTGACAATAGCCATTCCCTATCTAATGACTGAAAATAAAAATAATGACACTAGTACACATGAAAAGGTAGCTAACATTAAACAAGACAGAGTAGAATTAGAAGCAACAGATAAGACAGATTTACACCACAGTATAAAATGAAATGAGACATATTTAAATGTTTTTGCTAACTTGTTAGTACATTACGTAGAAACCATGGAAGTTAGTGACTGTTATGTATGTATGAAATTTCCGACATCAGTAGCAGAAGGAGTGACATATCTTTTACCATTGACCTATGGTATTTCATGTAGTATTTTAGCTAGTTTATTTTATAGACCTGGAAAGTTACAATATTATTATTCTGACATAGATGTGATTTTTTTCAGAAATTCCTTTGCGTAAGAATATGAACCCTGTCCTTAGCAGTAGAGACTCACAATTTATGGGTGAATATTTCCTAGCAATGAAAACAATAGATATAGCTGAAGCACATAAGAATAATCTAACATGTAGGTTACATGAAGAAGAAAAAATAGGGCCACTGAACCGAAATCTCCTATACCTAAATGGTCTGAAAGGGAAGATTTTATTTCAACTGGCAAGACTCATGCTGCTATGTCCCTGGACCTTGAAAAGAAGGGGAAAATCTGTCTCCATAGGTTAAAAACTGAGTATAACAATGTATTCATTGGTTCCAGTGAATGTGAACACACTTTTCTTATAATTGGGGATTGGGGACTAAAAGTGTGGCTCACTGGTTCGAGCGGCAGACCCTGAAGCAGAGATCTGACCCAGGACCAGGGTTTAATTCCCGTCGCGGCAGGGCCTTGGGCTCAATATCCGCGGACCCGATAATTCTCTCCACTGTGCCTACTCTAATCATGGGTCCCACTCTGCAACTCTGGGCAATAGCTTGCTTAATCTCCACACCAGCCCTAATCGCTAAAGATACCTGGCTTCACCTTGGGGTGCCCAGAAGTGGGCGCCTCACAGGAACAGGCCAGGATGGGTTCCTCAGCGGTACAGCGTGAGGACACACTGGCTAGTGTAACCAGGCGCTTAATAAGCTCAGTTACTTTACTACTACTACTAAAAGGAGGAACGGATCCAGTATTTCCTGAAGTCTATTATATTTGTGGAAATAAGGCATTTTTTAAGCTGCCTGACCACTGGTATGGGAGTTGCTGTTTCGGAATAGTATTCCCAAAGGTACACCATGTAAAAAGAATCACTGGAAGCAATGAAGAAAATAATGGACTAACACAAAAGAAAAGAGCTAGTTTTTCTGAAATTGTAGGAGATATATTTGGTGCATAGATACCTTCAGTGAGACTAATTCTAAATACACAAAATAAATTGTAATTTATCTACAGTATTTGATTGCTTATCGACTGACACTGCTGGAGGATTCCTAATGATCAATACCGAATTAGTTGCGGTAAGATCTATTGTTTTGCGAAATCAACTTCTCTTGATATATTATTATCAAAAGAGGGCGGAGTCTGTAAAATGCTGAAGGCGCAACATTGTTGTACATAAATTCATGACAAAAGTTTTGAAATTGGGAAATATGTCAGAAATATTACGAATTTGGATGAAGAATTACAACCACTGGAAGTTGATAGTGCATGGAAGACACTATCTGATGGTCTTTTTTCTGTACGCAGTCGTTTTTCTAATGTAAGGAGAAGCATTATAGGTCGAATATTGATGCCAATAATGGAAATAAGTCTATTAGTTTTAATGATCATGATTTGGTGCAAATGCTGCAGAAAAAGAAAACGGTATGGAGTAAATGAAAAAGGGAAGAAAAGAAAATATGATTTTTATTTATTTGGGCATTTGTAAAGCGCCTGGTTACGCCACTGGCGTGTCCCTGCGCTGTGATAAGTGAAGTGGCTGTCCCCCCCCTCCTACAGAAGGCTACCTGCTGAAAAGGTGGGTTTTAAGCTTTTTCCTGAACAGGACTTCAGATGGTTCTAGTCGCAGTTCTATAGGAAGGGCATTCCAGCATCTGGGAGTGAGGTGTCTGAAAGATCTTCCTCCCATACGTGCCTTTCTTACTCTGGGGACTCTGGGGTCTGCGAGGACCGTAGGTTGCGTGTGGGCTCATAGTAGGTCACCAGACTCTGGAGCGGGGCAGGGGCTTTACCACTCAGAATGCGGTGACATGTGGAGAGGGCTTTGAACTCTACCCTCTTCTCCACGGGGAGCCAATGGAGGGCAAATAAAGCTGGTTTGGAGGGTGACCTCCTAGGGAGCCTGAGTACCAGCCGCGCCGCGGCATTTTGGAGCACTTGCAGGCGGCCCATGACCTTGCTCGTGGCCCCCAGATAAAGCAGGTTCCCGTAGTCAAGTCGCGAGGTGACCAGGGCGTGCACCAGCGTCCTCCGAGCAGAAATAGGAAGAAGATCTAAAACTTTCCTTAAGGCTCTCAGAACGCCGAAACACACCCCGGCCACCCAGCTGATCTGGGGACTGAAGGCAAGGTCTTTGTCCAGCCACACGCCGAGGTTCCTGGCCTCACGGCAGGGAATAGGGACCTCACCCAGGCAGGGCGGCCACCACGCCGACGACCAAGCAGATGGCCCTCTCCCCACCACGAGCACCTCAGTCTTGCTACCGTTCAGCTTTAAACAGTTTGCGGACATCCAGGCTGCCAGGTCTTGCATGCAGTTCCTGAATATGTCCGCTGCAAGGCCGGGTGCATGCGATAGGGAGATGACCAGCTGCGTGTCATTGGCGTAGGACACCAGGCGAAGACCGTGTCCCTCCACGATGGCTGCAAGGGGGGAGACATAGATATTAAATAGGGTTGGGCTCAGGGACGAGCCCTGAGGCACGCCCTGGCCCAACTCAATCTCCTTCGAATAGCATTCACCCAATCGGACCTGAAAACACCTGTCAGACAGGAAGGAACCGATCCAGCCAAGCGCATCGCCTGTGACCCCACCTTCATTCAGACACTGTAGCAAGGTGGAGTGTGCTACAGTGTCGAATGCCGCGCTTAGGTCAAGTAGGATCAAAGCCATGGTTTGGCCCTCATCCACGCCCTGTCGTAGCGCTTCAACTGCCACGAGAAGCGCCGATTCCGTCGAATGACGGGGGCGGAAGCCAAATTGCGAGTCGTGGAGTAGCGTAGCCTCCTCCACGAACTGCATAAGTTGTACGTTGGCTATTTTTTCCGCCACTTTAGCCATATAGGGCAGGAGGGAGATTGGGCAAAGATTGTCAAGTTTCTCAAAACTGACATTGGCTTTCTTTTGCAGAGGGAGTACTACTGCTTGCTTCCAAGCAATGGGGACACTCTGGGACTTAAAGGAGGCATCTAGCAGGTGGCGAACATAGGGTTCAAGTAATTGTAGGCTGCCCTTCAACCGGCTGGGAGTGGTCGGGTCTCTTGGGGAGCCAGATTTTATCGAACCGCAGATGCAGAGAAGTACCTCTGTAGGAGGGGTGACGAAGGTAACTAATCGTTGTTCCCCTTTGATTTTAGTGGCCTCCTGGTATAATGGGCTATTGTCTGCCTTCTGAGGGAAGGAATTGTAGATGTTAGTGACCTTGTTTGCAAAGAACTCCGCAATACGGTCACAACCCTCCGTTGTGCAAAGTTTCTTGGGCACCACAGCGGCCTTCCCTATCGCAATAGATTTATAGATTGAGAAGAGTTCTTTAGTGGACTGTTCAGCTTCTTCAATCTTATTGCAGTAGTACAGTGATTTGCCCTTTCTTATTAATTTGTGGTAGTTACGCCTGCATTCTATATACTCTGCTTTGGCGTGGGCCGAGTAGGCAGTTCTCCATTGCCTTTCAGCACTTTTACACGCTGCTTTGGCTGCCCGCATGTCCTCGTTGTACCAAGGAGCCGATCTCTGAGCTCGGCCCCCCATTTTTGCCGTACCGAGTGAAGCCACCAGGTCCAGGGCCTCCGTGATTCGTTGGGATAGATTGAAATTAATTTCTTCTACCCCCTCACCCCGAGGGTGACCCTTCGCAGTTAGCGCCTGATTAAATTTAGCTTGGGAGAACGCCGCCCATCACCCCCTAGGGTGTTTATCGGCCGGAGGTTCGGTCGGGCGCGCTCCCTGTAT